>NC_139351.1:117990110-119280397 GCF_055883805.1 Amblyomma maculatum | reverse complement strand
CCTTTGTCTATGTTACAACCGATCAGACGCCAAAGAAAATGGCCAAGAGGTAGAGACTATACGCTCTAGAGGTCACCAACGACCGAAACCTGATATGACAGTGCAAATGCGGCCTTCCTTGGAATACACTTAGTTTGCTGTAAATAAATTTCTTGGCGCCTTTGATGTTTCGCAGGCTCCAAAAACTAAGAGCATGCCTCTGGCATATCCTAGTTGGCTGCTGACATGGCCGTGCTCTGATTGGTCAGCGGGTTGGAGTGACGTCTCGAAGCAACATCGCATGTTTGAGTTGGAAGGCATTGCCATCTCCGGTAGCTCCCTTCATATGGATTGATTAGATGGGAATCGAACCACCTGAACGAAACGCCATCATGTGAAAAGAAATTGTTTGTGACGTAATAAATGATTCAGAAACGAGCATTAATATATTTGGCACATAATTGCATGGGTGATAAAATATTCATAGCATGCTGTACAAAAGCAACATTCTCGCGTGTGCCGCATGAAGCTCATTTATTGTCTTTGAATTTTTTAAGGTTAGCGTTAAAGGCCTTGTTACACAAAAATGCCGGCGTCAGTGTCGTCGTTGGCGTCGAAGCGAGCGATCACAGGCATGGCACCAGCAGGTGGTACCTGGCAGCTGACGCGGCCGAGCAGTGAGTCTATGACGGTTTGGGCGACTTAACGATATCACATGATATCACAAGTTGGGTGGAGCTGCCAACTCGGGTTGCCCATTTGAGGTGATAAACTGGAATAGGGATATGCCTAAAGTGCCCAGGCATCCGCAATCCACGCAGGCACGCCCGTACATCTAGGTTGAAGCAGAGCTCTTTAATAATACAAGTTGCGAACTTCCTATAGGGCCCATGTATATATATAAAAAAAAAACGGCGGTTTTGATTGGTCAAAATGTGGGTGTTTACGAATGGTGGCGGCAACCGCGGCCATTAAAGGAATTTGCGTCTGGATTTAAAACTTTCTGATTGTTGATAAATGCACAACCATCATGGAAAACAAAATTAAATAAAAGACTTGCAGTGGCAAAGATTATAAGGATAACAGCCATTTAGGTAATTAAAATGAAAAAGAGGAGAGAAAAATTTTATTTCCAAAAAGGAATGGCGGCAACAGCGAAAAGCTTCAATTGTCCGCTTCCAGATGGCGCGACAATTCATAGACACCCGAAAAATGCGTAGAAAAGCCGGTCACTTTTTCTCTAAGTTAAAGCACAGCTTCATATGTCGTGCGGTTACCTACGCTCCCGCGTCGTGCCCTTAATGGCCGAGCTTAAGTGTCAGCGATACTATTTTTTTATTCTTTCTTATGCCGGAAAAACGTATGGTTATTTGACGTCTATTTGGGTGAATATACGGTATAAAACTTTTACCGTGAGGACTAAGATCGGAGTTTTATCGCTTAAACGTTAGTCTGATGCAAAGAAAAAAAAAAACAAAAAAATATCACCGATCGCGTTTAGGGGCGAGCAAGATTAAGTGTAAATAAAAAGCAGGATAGTTATAGCTAACAAGAAACATAGAACAGCCTCTCGTTAAGACCCCTTCGTTGACGTAACTCTACCATCAATGCTGAAAGAGCCAAGGTATAAAGGCCCCCAGTGTTAAAAGGAAAAAAAAAATTGACAACGAAGGTGATACCATCGCCCGAATATGCGGGAAAAGGGGAGAGGCAAGGTCTTCAGGACGCGCAATAAAGATTACGGTCAGCAAACTGCAAACCAGCAAAATAAAAATGAAAAATAAAACTCACGCGAAGGGCAACGGAATGAACACCGCGGAGCCAGACACCTGTGCGCACAAAGCAATCAATCGCAACGAAAAAGAAAAATTCTACGACGTTCATCAACGAAGGCTTGGCGCACACATGCGCATTAGAGGTCCTGGCGCCGACGACAACGAGCCGAGACCGACTCCATTACCGGATTGAGAGCTCTTCGACCCAGCCACATTACGGGCACGTAATGTTTACAGTCGACGTTGCGAACGTCGCCGGTTCGCTGGAGAGACGTGCGCAGCCTAACGGGATTGATGCCCGATCATTACCACTTCTCCACGCCGTTGACCGTCACGCGGTAACGCGGTGCCTTATTAGCGGGACTGTCCGAGGCTCTTTTGCTACGGCTGACGGCTTTACGTGAGCTAAACCTCAGTGTAAACGATGTCATTTGGCTTCTCCTGCTACACTGTAGTAAATAATGTCATTCGCGAGCGATGGTAGACGCGACCAGTGCAGCGTTTTTGCTTCTAGTGCTGCTAACATACTTCAGTGGATTTAATACTTTACCGCTACAGAGTTACGGCAAAAACATTACGGTAATAGTTAGGCTGTACCTATCAACCATAATGGTCAAACAGAAAGCAAGCCATGACTTACTATAAATTAGATGCAAAACACATGCCTGAAAAGCTCAAGTGCGAGGATAAAACAGAGTCCAAAGCCTGGCACACAGGCGGTGACACCACTGTACCCAATTGAGGAATCGCCCCACCACGGTGGTGCCGTAGCTAGGGCGCTCGACTGCAGTAACCGTTGACGCGGGATTGAATTCCAGCCGCGACGGTCACTTTTCGATAGAGGCGAAAAGCAGCCGCCCGTGTGCTGTGCGATGTCAGTCCGCGTTAAATACCCACAGGTGGTCGAAATTTCCAAAACCTTCCACTACGACGTCTCTCGTAGCCTGAGTCGCTTTGGAGCGTTAAAACCCCATAAGCCATAACCAACCATCAACAGAGGAACCGCTTTAGCCATCGCAAAAAGTCTATCATCTGGCGAGAGTGACAACTTCGCCCTCATAGGTGATCTGAAATGGTCCATTAAGGTTGACTCGCACAGGGATCGAAGGCAACACCTTTTTGAGAAGGAATGACACACAGCTAACGTTTGTCAGCACTTTACAAATCCATTTTAAATTCAAAGAAAAAGCGGCCTACTTTTTGTTGTTTACGGACTAGATATCCATATACCGTTCATTGCGAATGGTACTGATAGCCAAGCACAAAGATATCTACACTCTTCAGCCTAATAAAACCATGAAGCAGGCCAAAAAAGTCGGAGTACCGGTGCCAGATTGCCAGAACCCTAAGGTTCCCTGCATTATCTCTATGAATAACACCTCCCTCTCCAAAGGCGAACGTATGGATACTGCCCGCAGTTTACTAACGTTAGTATCCTCGTTAAGAAGAAGGGGTGTCACAAAAGGAACTTCTATTTACAATAGCATGCCCTGTTACTCCGCCAGATTAAAAAATGGAGTATTTTCCTAAGTGCCTCGCGGTCCGTCGTGTTTTTCGAGTGGTCCCTTCATCGAATCATGCTCCAATTGAGTACCTTCGGTTTTAAAGCGTCTTTAATTCCCTGCGTACCAAAAACATTCAGAGCGGAAAACATAAAACCGGCTCATGGTAGGCGAAATATATTTGCTTTGGCAGCGAGCACCAAGGAAATTAGGAAGACAAGGGCAAGAAATTCTAATTCTGCGTCAACGTCATCTTTTTTCGCCGATATAATAAAACAAAACAAAACCAATGACGTTTAAAGCGAAATTCTGTACCCGTATCCATCTCATGGCCCAACGTGAAAGAGACGACGCAAAGTGCAAGGAAACCACATTTAAAAGACAGAGCTGAAGTCCGGTAAGCGGATACGAAAACCAATTATTTCTTCAATAAAGGACTCGTGTTCGCTATCGAAACAATGAAGGCTGAATGCGGTGCAGCAATAAAACCAACTACAATAACGGTTCTTGAATGCGAGTCAAA
This sequence comes from Amblyomma maculatum, assembly GCF_055883805.1. Taxonomy (NCBI): domain Eukaryota; kingdom Metazoa; phylum Arthropoda; class Arachnida; order Ixodida; family Ixodidae; genus Amblyomma; species Amblyomma maculatum. Next base: position 119,276,618 of record NC_139351.1, on the reverse strand, counting down.
CACGGAGTCCCTTCTCGGAAACATCACCGAAATACCGCCTCTAATGAAATTAGTATTCCTGTTAACACACAATACGGTATATCTAACGACCGACTGATGCTGCTTTTTACAAGTAGAAAACAATAAAGGAAAAGAAACGTTAGACGGCTATGGCAGTCTCTTTTTTAACGGTTCCCGGTTTCTGGCTTCCACGGGAAGCAAATGCGCCCGAGAACATTGCACTATTCTGCCATCATACAAAAAAAGAAAAAAAAAAGAAAAAAGAAAAAAAAAAGCTCTCCGCAGCTCTGTTTCGCAATCTACTAGTTTTCTCCTTCTGCAATCGCATAGTCTATCTTACTGGATTCTCCAGTTAAGCTGGAAGGAAAAAAAAAAGGGGGAGGGGCAAAAGATGGAACCCAGCCAGAAAACTCATCTTTGCAGTTCGTGAGAGAAAAAAAAAAGAAAAAAAAAAAAGAAAGGTCAGGCACATTTGAAAGTAAGCAGGCACTAAAAGACATTCTCCGTCCTCAAATTAAAGTTTTTGAATGCCTGCAGTATCGACCTTTGTATAGTTAGGATGAAACTAGTTAGTCAAATGCGATACTTTCCACCGCAATTAGTAAAACCAATCTGGTACAGAGCTGATTAAACTTAGTTATCTTTTTAATTATAGACGAAAGTTTCTTTACAATGGAGGTTATTAAAACAGCTTAGCAAAAAAAAAAGGGGGGGGGGGGGGAGGGGGCGTGCAATACTCGTGCACATTGTGGTCGTTTTCCCTTCTGCTTTTTCATTCTAGACATTCACTTGAAAGTGCATCGATATGTTATTAAAAGCGTGAAAGTGTCAGTGGCAAGCATATCGACGTAACCTCTCATATACTATTAACGCAGAAACCAAAAACATCGTTTAACTATTGTTTCTAGCTACGTTTTTGTTTTTGTTTTTTTCCACATGACACTCATGGCCTTAGTGTCAGATGCAAGTTAACAATAAAGTCAGGCGCAAACTTCTTCCCTGTGTACTTTCCCACCATCATACAACAATACTAGCAAGCACAGAAAATATGCGGTGTGCGATATCTCCCTGTCACCGTAACAGATATGCAAATCTAGCCCAGCCAGCGCATGATATGGGGGAAATAGAGGCCTAGAGTTTCTTACTCTTATCTAGACAGAAAGCAGGGGGTGCTGCTCTTCAGCCCCCATGGGCGCGCAAAGCATCATGGGCCGGTGTACTACTCGGTGCGGCACAGTCGGATTTCGGGAACACAGAGTGGCGTTACTAAGCTGTCTCATTATGACTATCATCGTAACCTCTAGGCGCGAATGTAGAGCGCAAAAGCCACAGTAGCGATGGCGCAGAAGCAGACAACGCCACTAAAGGTTTCTGTTTTCCGAAATGCCACTTAAAACTTCCTGAAGTGATCAATCAAGAAACCATATATATGTATATTTTTAAACCTTTCTTTTTCTTTTTAAAGTGTGCCATTGGGTGCGAAACATTGGTTTCCGGGCTAACCATTACATAGGCAATGCGAGAGAGAGACATCGCTTATTTTGGACAAATTTTACACCAAGATGCTGTTTCGCTCGCGTTTTGCAATTTATAGTCACGATATTGAATGTTGGGACATTTTTTTATTGTGGAGCAATGCTTACTTTTGCGCAATATTTTTGCCAAACGTTGTACCTCTGCACCCGGTAGCTCTCCGTCCCATGATGGTTTGGGCGCCCATGGTGGCTGAACTGGTCGTCAGCAAGCTCCATGCAAACTCCCATAGATGGCGGCACAGCTTTCCCTCTAGGCAAGGGTAAGAAACTCTATGAACAGAGGAGAGGTTCGGCTTTGGTTCTTACATCAGCTTAAATTGGAAGACATGCAGGAAAGAGTAAACAAAAACTGCTAGGAACATCGATGGACTAGTGCTTACTTGTGACTAACTCGAACAGACCGATATCAAAAGAGGCAAAGAACGACATTATATAACCTCCACAGTAACAGCCTCCACAAAGACAAAAAGGCACGCGAAAACAGCCAACAAAAACCAAAACAAAAGTAGCTTGCCGCAGGGTGGGCATCCAAGGCTCCCTATCCACAGAACACTTAAGCTTCGCCTGTAGGTGTACAACGCTATGAAGTTAAGTGGTTCCACAGGATTACAACGCTAACCGAGACATCAATCTTTCTGGTTACAGTGGCGGGTTGCGGGAAACAACTGCCGCAGGATCTCGTTCCCAAGGTTGGCCGATGTCAACTGGGATACGGTGACCCATGAGCCACCCTTAGATGTTCAGCGGCGTTATGTCGACGTGAACGCCACTCATGCCAGAAACGAGTGCATAAATAGGTATACGCTCTCAAAAATTGAATTCAAGTAAGGTAAGATTGGTATTTCACTGATAAACAGAAAATACCCGAGACACTTTTTCCTGCGGTGGCCAACTTCTGGCGGTATATCTTTCCATTTACGGCTGCTTCTCGCGATAAGCTCGTCGCTCGTCGTCGACCAGCGTATATAATTAGGAGGTAGTGCGAGTAACGTACGGAGAAAAACACATCGCCATGGCAAGACACGAGAGGCGCTTGCTCCCCAAATCGCACGCGGAATGACAAGTGCCGAACTAAATCCGCCGAAATGTGATGCACGCCAGAGCAGGAAATTCAGCCGACCTACACGTCATCATGCAGACCGCCGGAGGTAGAAACAGCTACTGCTGCAGTTCACATTGCGCGTACCATGATGTGAAACTGTCGTGACCCTCGTAGCAAGCTTCCCCCCAGAAAACGCCGGGGTGTTAGGCAGATTATAAAGCAAAATATAAAAAAAAAACAACCTTTATTTTAAGGAGAAAATAGAAGTCAAACACACAAAAATTAAAACAAAATAAAATAACTGAACAACGCTCATGAACATGGCACCTTCAGAACATCCGCCTTAGCGTCGCAGTTTCCCTAAATGATATGTATACCGCTGGACGCAGGTGAAATCTGCAGCGAGAGGCAGATAAATTTATTATGACTTGCGACATGGTTTCCCGGCGACCAAAACAAGTCAGAAAAAAATGGAAAGAATGGAGCCGGAGCGTTCCCGAAACATATTTCGTTTTTCTTGACCTTGGTCAGTGACCAGTAAACTTCAAGAAGAAACTCAATCTGCTGTATCAAAAGTCATCAAGAATAAAAAATAAAAAATGTTTCGTGATCAAAAGTATCCATATTTCAAGCGACTGCGGACCGCGCAGCGAAAGCTCAATATCTTGCCTGCAGTTGCCTAACATCGGGTGGGCTGTAACACAATCAATGCGCCTGACCAAGCACGCAAGGTTTTGTGCTTCAAAAGACAGCAAACTATCGATTCGTTTTCTCTCTCTCTCTCTCTCTCTCTCTCTCTCTCGACACAATGCAGACGGCATACGTAACAAACTGTCAAGCTGCATAATTGTAGCGCGCTGTATCAAATTAATTTCTCTATATGGACATTCGCATACTTTTCTTTTTGTAGACTTAAACCGGTAGGATTGCTTCATGCTTCTCAATTCGGCATTGGTGCCTAAATATCGACAAATCAATGAAACGAAGCAACACATCTTGAGGGACACATAATTAAGCTCCGGCTTCAAGGGTATGTCGCGATAGCGTAGGCTATACCACCGCAACTTTAACCAATCCGCGTGAACGTCCTTGCGTGGCCTAAGGGAAACTTGAGTGCAAGGGTCCTGCCAGGCTGATTGTGATACCACCCTGCCATATGAAAGGAGAGCCCCGAATCGGCAGCTCCTGCCGAACCTAACGTCAGACAACCCTACGTCCAGTCAGTGCGCGGCCATGCCAGCTTCAAGCTACCACCTGCCACAATTCCTCACAATTCCGCTCACAATTCTGGCGCCAGATTTTCTGGTGGAGGGGGTCTTTAACGCAGTCGCGTTAAAAGACACACAAAGCGAGTTATGTCATATACATTTCGAGTAAGCTGCAACCAAATACAGGTGCGCCGGCGACAACCACACAGCAGGCGAGTACCAAGTTTCAAGAGGGAGAAGCGACAACAAATTGGGAGGGGCACCGCCTTAAAACGTATGAAGTGACAGTGTTAATGGCTTCCGTTCGCCTCGTTCACGTCCATTCCCTTTGCTGCTCGCTAACTAATATTTCACTTGTGAATCTGTTATCCCCCCAGTACCGATTTTTCGACACTATCCGAGAGATGAACTTGACAGCTTGTCGGGCTGGGCCGTCAAAACACAAGGAACGTTTGGCAAGTTGTATTAAAAGAACATCCCAATGAGAGCTAAGGCAACTGCCGATCCACGTCATCAAGCAATAAGTGCCCGATTAACAGATTTTTTGCCAGCCGCGAGCAAAGCAAACTGAACAAACTGCGAACCGCGGGAAATCCATCGATAAATTTCCACGCCTCATGCTTTACCAGGCAACCCGTTCTATTACTGCGCAGTAACCATAACGAGAGACGCCAGGCGCCTGCCGCGGTGGCGCAGTGGTTACGGCGCTCGACTACTGAATCCCAGGAGACGCCTAATCAAATCCCAGCCACGCCGGCCGCTTTTCTGTGAACGCTAAAAGCAAGGAGCTCGTGTGCTGTTCGACGTCCAGCGTATGTTAAAAAAAAAAACAACAAAAAAAAAAACAGGTGGTCGAAATTTCCGGAGCCCTCCACTGCGGCGTCTCATAGCCCGAGCCACTTTGGGACGTTAAACTCCATAACCCAAACTTCCTTCTTTAGCCACCAACGTTAACTCATCTTCGCAGCCAAAATGCAGTATCAACATCAAAACGTCGTCAGTCGACTGCACACACGCTGACCACAAGGACACTGCGTCGTTGAGGCTCAGCATCTTGGCATCAAACCCCAGCGGCACACGGTCACAATGCTCTCCGCGTTCGAACGTAACGGTCATTTGTGTGTCTGTGTTTCCAGCCTGCTTGAGCCCCGCAACCTAACCGGCGCCATAAAACGTATCGTCGGCGAACAATTGCTCGCCATCGGCCGTGTGACCACCTTTTACTCTGACCTCGTAATCTCCACGCTCTATCGCCTCGCGCTATAAATACAATTGCATCCCCTGTGGTAGTCCCGCCAGAGACATTTGCTTCAACAGCAAACGACGCCGTGCGCACATGCGCCGTCGCATATAGGCCATACAGGCACTACTGCATAGAAAGCCGCATTCACGACCGACCAAGAAGGGCTGGAGCAAGAAAGGGTACCTCGATGTTAAGTTCCCGAAAAGCACGCTGTCTTCGCTCGTGTATTTACGATCTGCGCACATCTTCTTCTCAGCTGACATCGACACCCTCAAACCTTATTCTACTATTCCCTTTTGCATCGCCGCTAAGACTATAGTTAACCAGACAAACTTATTAAACTCAGTTCCAAGCTCCCTCTTTGTAGTAGTATTCAGCGCCATCTTTGCGGAGGAGTACTCGAGAGGTCTACTGCTCCACGACCTAATTTCCAAATCCACAGCCATCGTTGTGAGCCCTTCTCTCTATTCCCTTTGGAGGACGTCCGATACCAAACCTAACCTAGACTCATTAGGGCTATACATTCTTAATCTGGTTCCACATACGTTCCGCTTATAAGTGGAACTTTTAAAAAAGTTCCACTGATTAAGCAGAACTATTTTGAAAGTTCCACTTATAACTGGAACCTATGTGGAACGAGATTAAGAGTGTAGTTAAGCTTTTCTTTGTGATTATTATCTGCCTATAAGTAGTAAGGTCCATTCTTCCGCACACAGTCTGGGTACTGCAGCAAACAATTCATGTCAAAAAACAGAACCGTCCGCCCGCTCAGCACAACTGTTGAATAGCCTACGCCGAGGATCCATCGCAGAGTCATGCAAGCCTTTACAAAAGCCTTCTCACGACCCAAGCGGAACACGAGTCAACCGGGACGCTCTTAAAAGGGAGCAGCCCGCAACGCAAATAAACACGCACACGCAAAGGGCATCCTTTCACACACGAGTCCGCTGCGCCTGTTCAGGGAACGAGGATAACCCGAGCCACACATGGGGCTCAATGCGCCGTAGGACGAAAGAGCTGCACGGACGTGCTCTGTACGCGTCGAGGCACTTTAATTAAACTTCGCCGAGTGCATAAATGGCGAGGACGACGGCCGGCCCACGGCCTTTCGCAAAAACAGCGACCGCGCGACGACCAGGACTACAGGTATACGAGAGAACACCCCGCTCTTATCGGTCCGGGAAAGCCAAACACGCTGGAGCCCTTGACCAAACAGGGCGCGTGAGAAGCGAAGATCCCCTCGACTCTATTCCATATAATTAGGAGTGTGCCGACTATTTTCTCAGCAATAAATGATTGCGCCTCCGCCGAAATTGGTCTTAATTGAAAATAATTTACTGCACCAGGCTGCCAGCGGAAGTATAGGCGCCGTCGAGAGTATGCTAGCGTAACGATCGGCATTACCAATGTTCAGTGTTTTTAATAATGGACAGAGCTTTGCCACTAAGAGGCCTTTCTAATGTTACGCCTCTCGTAGCGTCCTCTCGTTCCCCCACTGTGTCTGACATTACAGAAATCTTGTTGCCTGCTTCTTTTGCAGTGTACGTCATACCTTACTAATCCTGAACCATGGAAACGTAGCCCTTTCGCAACGTTGGTTGGTTGATTGGTTGATTGGTTCACAGGAAAGGAAAGGCGCAGTATCTGTCACACTTGCAGCTGTGGACACTTGAACCGCGCCGTAAGGGAAGGGAGGAAGGTGGGAGAGAAAGTGGATAGAGAGAAAGAGGAGCCGTAGTGGAGGGCTACGGAGTAATTTGGACCACCTGGGGATCTTTAACGTGCGTTGACATCGCACAGCACACGGACGCCTCTTCGTTTCGCCTCCATCGAAACGCAGCCGCCGAGGTCGGGATCGAACCCGGGTACTCCGGCACAGTAGTCGGGCGTCTTACCACTGCACCTTTGGGCCTTTTCTGTATATTTGGCTTTTGCCAATATTGGCCATAGAGTAGACGGTGCCAGTGTAGCGAACTTCTAATAGAAGCATATTGCCAATACAGGACCTTAGCAAATTCTGGGCCATGCAAACGTTGGACGATTTCAGTGGTATGGGCTTGGTCATTCACAGCTGTCGAAAATTCGGGCTATGGAGTGGGAGCCACACTGGTTATTGAAGACAAGGCGAGATGAAAGACAATGGATTCCGTTAGCATGTCGTATATACAACCACCACGACCACCGACGTGAATTCACACGTACGACGGACCATTTCTCTGGGAACCACCGCAGACCTAGACATTACGCGGCTGTGGAGAACTCCGCGACCACCTGGGGCTCTTTAATGTTCACTAAAGTCGCACAGCACACGGGCGCCTTGCTTTTCGCTACAGTCGAAAAGCGGCCGCTGAGGCCGCGATTCGATCCCGCATCTATGTGCCAGGAATATGTGCCCTGTGACCGAACAACCGGCGGAACTTACATAAAGGAAACATTAAAACAAAACAATTGCATAATAACCAAATACACGGTACCCGGACAGTCGTCGCTCTGTCCCGCAGATGAGTCACACGGCCGAGGTGAACCGCTTTAATAAGAGAGCGGCCAGTGTTGGCGTGTCGCCGCATGGGGGAAGAGCGTCAGGTCGGGCGAGGACTGCCAGCGTTGTCCCGGCGCTACTACAGCGCTGGCGAGCGCCGCCATAGAGCAATGAAGCCTCGCTCGCCGGGAACGTGACCGTGCCGCAGGGCACGCACAGGCGTAGCCAATCAGACACGCAGCGGCGAAGACCCGTTAGTTACGTCACATTAGGGCCCTGGCCCGCTCGCAGACGCCGCCGGTCGCGAGAGGGCGCCGTGTTTTCTAAAGGTTCCCTCCTCCTTATCTAAGCCACCCTCTCAGTCAATACTGCGCTCGCTGCAGCATTTCAGCGCACGCCACGCCCGCTAGGGGAAATACCCTTTCCAAAACCTTCCAACGCCCCCTTTCCGCCAGCACGTAGAGGCCTCTCCTTGTCGGGTCGTTACCGCTGCGCTTGCATCCGAAAGACCCGCCACACCGAAAACCCGCAGCCCGGCGCGAACAGTGGACTCCCGTTTCCGCCGCAAGCCGGGTCAGGTCGTTATGTTTCGGGCTGGTGTCATGAGGAACAACTCGTCACCTTCTCTGTGCACCTGTATTTACCCATTCCCGTTCTTGTTATAGGCACAGTGTTCTTCCTTTTCGCATTTCGTCGGCAAGCCTCTTCCGGTGCCGCGCGGGGGGTCCATTATATCGCAATTCCGCGCGAGGTCTCGATCTGGCCTCCCTTCCGCGTAAACAAGCGGGCAGTCCGCTTGCAATAATTCCCGCCGCCGGATGTCCGCATTGGCCATCCTTACTCTGGCCTCCCATTCCGTTCCGAAAGAACGGACGACCGCCGAGCGCCTATATTGGATCTGGTGCTTATTTTCGGCCAGAGAGATACGATGCCTCGCGAAACCAGCGTACGACGATATCAACCCCACACTGCGATGCAAGGAGAATTAACTTGTCGGCCAGCCCCCTCCATTACTTTATGGATGGAAGCTAAAAGGCATCAGGAGAAAAAAAAAAAAAAGGCTTAAGTAGACGTAACAGCAATAGCTTCAGGAGTGGCTGAGGATCCGCAAGATTCATTAGCGCTGCATCTCTCCGTCATGTTGTCCGAGTTATCTTTCGTTGGCTACTGTGGGCGCGACACCGCAAGCCACTTGTACAAGCTGTATCGCTACACTCTTCGAAAAGTAGGTTGTCTGGGGCGATGCCGCTTCTTACAGCGGACCTCCTCAAGAATGACGTTAATGCTGCTAAAACGATGTCTGCAACAGCGCCTCAATATATAAAATTGCCTTATTTTTTACTCTTTTTCTTTTTTGGCGAGCCAACTCCCAGAGGTATTGCTAAGCCTGATAAGCACATAAGATTAGACGCACTATTAAACCCCAAGATTACGCCGTAAACTAACCCGCTGTACAAAAAATGCGTAAAAAAAAAAAAATCTCGAACACTCTATCGACTATGGTTATCGAACGCTGCCTTTTCAGTTCCTTTTTCCTTAATTTCAAACTCCGGGTGTGCTATCGTGTGCCCGATACAGCATAAACGATGTTTTTTTTTGTTTGTTTTTTTCAAATAAAGTTGTTTCCATCCATCCATCCAACCTCGAGGCTGACTTTATCTGTGCAGAAAAACAAAAATGCTACAGAGACACTTATTTTTGGGAAAAACAGACAAAAATCCAAGTTATGATTATACTCTCACTATCAACTGAGGAGTGCTCACTTCATGAATCTAATTTTCTAAAAAATGTCTGCGCCAAGCGTATCAAAGCACACGCTGTAGCGATCGGCAGAGACGGTGACATCATGGCCAAATAATAACTCCCGCAAAGCCAGGTAGTCAACTTTGTGCGCCAGCAAAAATTAAATGTCATCGATATATCAGAAAATGAGTGCGCAGCAGTCGGGGTGAGACAAAGCTTAATTCGTGCCGTTCATACCTCAGTAAGGATCTAATCGAAAAACATACCACTACCATTAAAAACTAACTTTTGTTTGTACGTCCGCCACTAAATGGCCCGTCCGTTTCTTTTTCGTCTTATTTTTTTCTGGCGGTCCTCTTAAACTTGCACTCACAGATGTCGGTGAAAGAAATGGAAGTCTCTACCGCCTTCTAACATATCTCACCGGTTGCCTAATAGAAACTGCCAGCTACGGTATCTGCATGCTGGTAATTGGTGATGGTATGCTCTCCCATCGACGAAATCATTTTATCTCCGACGGCGTAATGCAGTTACGGTGCACAAATATGTTCCGTTTATTAGGTACGCACATATACATTGCACATAACGTCACATTTATCGGTTAGAACGCAAAAAGACCTTAACGGTAATCTCTTAGACCCCCTTCTACTTTCCTGAAGAACATTTGCCCCAGCCTACAGAGAAGTATTTGTTACAAGGAACTAACTAATCAGTAGCATCCGCCCAAGCGCTGCGTATGGCTGTGCTTTGATGAATGCTTTAATATAACTCGCTTAATGCAAACGGACCGCACTTATTTCCCTAAGCGCCTTGGACGAATATAGTATTTGATTTCGTCTTCCCGCCGAATCGCATTCACTGCATCGAATCCTGCTCCGACTTGGAGATTCGGTTCAGAACCAATATTTCATTCCCCTGTCAAGTATATATGCAAAGAACCCCGCGAGTCATTAGCTTTCTGAATGGTATTTTGCTTAGTCTATATATCTCAAAACGCACACAGACAAAAAAAAATGTTATGAAACGGCACCAGGGAATACCGAGCAATGCAATAACGCCATCTGATCAAAATTCTCAGAAAGCATTTCCAAAGAGCCACTGCAAACAAAATCTCCTAAAAGTTCGAATTTTCAACGGGTACGGTGTGGAAAGGAGAAAGTTGAATCATTAAAAACACACACACGCACAATGCAAAAAAAAAAAAGAAAAAAAAACTGCATATCCGAGCGGGACTGCCTAGACCCCCTAGCAACGCCAATATTCACCTATTCTTATAAAAGCACGAATGAGGTGAGAATAGTATTACCAAAAAAGGAAAACAAGGCGCGACCCAGAGGCCACCGACCAGGACTGCGATGCAGCGTTGCTCATCCGCGAAGGGCGAACGTTGCAAAAGCGCCAGACAAGTTATTTCGCAGGCACACGCAACGCCTATGCGCGAAGAGAAGCATCGGCTCCGACCGAGCCCCATGGCTCCGCAAAACTAATTTCGCACGCTCTCCTTCAGGCAGCGCGCCTGGTGCGGGCCGAGAAGAAGAAGGAAGCCGAGACAAGACGAGCCCATAGAGCGGGCCACCCCAAACAACAACTAAATCAGCGCCGACAAAAGGAAAGAGGCCCGGATAATCTACACAGACGCGCCTCCATGCGCGCACGGGAGATGCGAAGCGCGGGGGCGGCAGAGGCAACGGCCAATGCCCGCTGGCCCAGTAAACCCCAATCAATCCCGCCGAAACGAAGTCTGGCACGGAGCCGAGAGAGCGGAAGCGAGGCCGGACGGAGGCGAGCCAATCCAAGCCGAACCGTGCAGCGGAGTAGAAGCTGCAATCACTGCGCAGGTCCAATCGCGGACCGGCGATTGCCTTCCTGCAGTGTTGCCGCGGTGCCACTCTGTCGGCGCGGAGTTTATTTGCCTTCCGTACACCTGCGCGGGGCAACACAGGAGCCGGGCGAAAGGAAACACTCGGGAAACCGGCGCGGCAAACACCGGGGCGGTAGGGACTGACACTTAAAAGGCGACTGTTGCCGTCCTCTGGGAAGAAAAAGCAAAGAAAGCGGACATGCCTGTATCCACGTCCTACAGCAATAGCTCCGGGAGAGAAGCTCTTCTAGAATAAAGGCATATCCAGCGCCGTAATACGTCGCGGCTCCAAAAACCATTCGCGCCAAGGAGACACTACTATGAGAAATATGCTGTCGTGGAATCAATGAAATACTGGATTGAGGGATGGGATGAACAACGACGTTATATGTTGGCCTCATCGGTGAATAGGAAAGCGAAAAATTTCTGAGGCTTCATTTTTCTTTTCGTTCTGTATACGCATTCGACACCGAAAAAAGAACAATGATTAAGCCAACCGCAAGATTTACAGTGTCACATATTCGCGGGATACGACAGCTTTCACAAAACCGCGCTTGTAAATGCAACAATGCGACGGAAAGAAGAAAAAAGGAACGATAGCGAACGGCAGCGAACAGCAGCGTGACCTTAGAATCGTTTCGTTCAAGATTGGTCTCACTGTATTGCAAACCAACAACAACAAAAACGAGCCAGCTGGAATGCCTGAACTAAATGTCGAGACAGTAGTTTAAAAAAAAAAAAGAAAAGAAAAAAAAAAAGCAGGATCTAAAACAAGTGCGGTCAGAATTACCTGTAACGCGACGCCGATTACCGCTAGTATAGTATGCACTTTGTATAGCAGATAAGGAACACTACGACACGCGCCACCAAACAAGGGGTGCAAGTAAACACGGGAAACGGCATCCACTTAGACCAGGGCCCCAAGTTCACATTTGTCCACTTTCCGGCTCGAACTGCTCAGTAAATTTCTAGTTTCACCTTCCAAACCACAGCTTGTGCATCGTAAGCAAGGACCTAATGTTACTCTATTCATATATGCATGCAATACGTTACGAAATAACAAACGTGTGTTTGGATGATCATATACTCAAGTGCTTATATGCCACAGAACCTAAATAACTAAACAACACCAGGAAACAATACATATTACCGTACTGGAAGGCTATCAATAACAAGTTAAATAGTACATTTGCTCCCAATTCGATGTTGTCACGTCAAAAAAAAAAAAAAATCACGCAAAACCTATAGATTCAGCCCGACCTGAAAAAAAAAAATGAAGTAGCGACAAATCACCAGGAACATTAGGGAGGCACGCCACAAGACAGCTCCGAAAAAAAAAAACAAAAAAACACGCAGTAATTGTCAGGTTGGGCCAAGTGCTCAAAACGGACTCAAGATCTCATGATCAGATCGGCTTTAGTCACTGGCAGATAAGAACTCGGGGCCAACGACGCGACCTGGCCACAGAAGATGAGAACTACTCAAAGCATGAGCGCGAGACTGAGGTGCCCTTCTACGGGGCCAAGCGTTCTCCGTACCGCACGGTACTTGAGCCGAAAGTGGCCGAGAAGGCGCGAAACCGCAAAGCATCGTTGGCGCCTTTCTGGGCATCGGGGTGAACACCAGGAGAAAGTAGAGGGAAGGAGAAATGGAAGGAGCCTTGGAAGAGGCTTTCAGGTAATTGGTTCTGCGACCCCGCCGGCCTCGCGAAAAGCCAACGGCGAAAAAGGGGGGGGGGGGGGGGGGGGGAGAAAAACGAGCTGCTTTGTCCAGACAGCTGGGAGAACACAAGCGCGGACTTCACATTCACTCGTAAAGACTGGCCGGGCACCTCGCGATAAACGACCGGTGTGGTCAAGTACGCCCACGGAGGAGCCCTGTCATTCTGGGCGGCACTGGACGGTTATAACCTCCCTGCCAAACCACCTCGAACAGAAACACACACCGGTGGCGGAAACAGGGAGGGAGACGTGGCTAGTGCCTTTAGCAGTAGCAAAGCTAAGACAACACCATCTAACACTGTTTACGCCGACGCTATAGCCCTGTCGATTACCGAAAGTGAGTCAGGTTACGGCAGAAAAGCTGCACACCGGAAGAGATTAAGACTAGCCAGAGCAATGCATCATCTATAACACTGACTGGCCCGCTGTTGATGGTGGCAGCGTGTTTTGTTGTTGTTTGTTTGTTTGTTTTCATAATAGCGTAGAGCAATCGCGCCTACAAATGGCCGCTTATGGGCGAATGAATGGCGCTCCGCCGAGAAAACGTTATTTCAATGGGTTTATCAAAGTGGGAGACTTCGAACACGAGGTACGAATAATGGTCTGCGAACACTGATTGCGCAAACCATAAAAGAGAAAGTAATGGTGACTCGCAGCGCGCTAGGCAAGGCAGACGGAGCCGATGATTAGGTTAGGTTAGGCTTACGGGACTAAATATGCTAAATAATTTATATACCGACAATAAAAAACAGACTGTAATGCGTTTTTAAGTGCGTTTATTAACGATGATCCTCACTATGTCTTAATAAATGTGAACTTTGTAAAACCTCGAATAAGAACTGGGTACGCAACGCAGTTGATACACTGGCAAATTGTTAACCTTTTGAACCGTTACCCTGATGTATTTGACCTAACTCAACATTCACCATCCTTGTTACCCCCAGAAAAAAAAAAAAAAAGAAAACGGACGTGTACTTTCTGCAACATATGTGATTATTGTCTTTTATTTTCAATGTGTTATTGCATGTGCTGTTTCTGAAACGGATCCCTCCAGGTATGCTTATGGCTGTTTTATGTGTAATTTAACCCTCAGAAGAGCGTGTTGTTGGGCTAGTTGGTTCTGCATAGTATATAAGAGAAATGCGCAACAACTTCAACAGGACACATCAACAACTTCAACAACTTCAAAGCTTTGCTGCCGCATTTCTGGCGTTTGTGAAAGGGGCTGCAAAAAAAGGCATGGCACCTCCTATGTTAAGGGCGCCACAGGAGGGGTATACAGCTTGCCCCTTTCTTGTGGCTCTTCCTATGTAGGCGAAGCTGGCCGTTGCATTAATGACCGGCTACGGGAGCATGCAAAAAATGTAGACAATAATGATAAAAATTCAAACCTTGTAAGGCACATTTCTTCCTGCATTAGCACGTGTAGGGCAAGATTTGAGATGACAAAGATTCTAGGCAGGAATACCAATGTGAAAGCCCGGCTTGTCTTAGAGGCCTTCCACGTCAAGAAACTATCTGATCGCTGCGTAAGTGATGCTTCGTTGCAGATCTATGATGCTGAAGGTTCATATCTTGATTCGTTTTTGTAAAATATTGTGGTGCTTGTGATGTGTGTGCCTGCTCTACCTTTACGCATGCTCCGCCTGTCTGTATATATACTGTTGTTGATTCACCCTATTAAACAGTTGGTAGTTGCGCTCGTGAACTGCTGTGTGTGTTTCTTCCTGTGTCGTGTTGAAGTTGTTGCGCATTTCTCTTATATACTATTTAACTCGTTTGCAATTGTATTACACCTCGATCTGTGACCCACTTCCTTGCGCTGCTTTGTGCCCGCCGAGTTGATTCGCACGTTAACTGTGGTACCGAAGGCCCAGTCAAGTGACTTGCATGTCATCTTTAGCCACAGTCCCGCGGCAACACTATATTTCGCTACAAATTTCAATAAACAATAAGCAAACAAAGCTACTGGGTCATGATGGATGCCGTAGCGGTGGGCTGTAGAAATTTCGACCACCTGGGGTTCTTTAACGTGCACCGAAATCCATAGCACACAAGCGCCTGGCTGGTTAAGCAGTCGAGCGGCTTAAAGAGTACAGCACCGCGGGCAATGCAGATTAGGCTTCAGGGTAAGCAGGCGCGCGAATTGGCGAAATCTCTCAGTGTTCCGAGAAATACCCTTAAGCTCGTGACCAAGCGTGTGAATTCAAAGCTACGCTACGCATTCACTGCCAGGATGGGTATAGACATGAGCTCATCAGCGCGCAAGTGCATCTTGCACGTAATCAAATGCTGCCAAAATACACAAAATAATTGAAGGTATCATTATAAACGAGATCATTGGCAGCACAAATGAAACCGACTTGAGCCAAAGTCAGGAAGGTTCTTATAGAGTACATTAAGCACAATTGCTATCTTCCGACCGATACATTTCGCGTCAACAGGTAGCAATTGCCTGCTTTTTGACAGGCGGATCCTCAGGATCAAGGAAATGATTTCCCTGCTTATCAACTCAACCACGCTTGGAGACTGTCACACGTCTTTGGAGCTTTTTCTTCGCGCCTCCGTGTAAGAGTTCGTGACAACAGAATTGCGAGGCGCTAGCATTTCGTATATACGTGACAACAGAATTGCGAGGCGCTAGCATTTCGTATATACCGCTTTCTCTAGAAGCGCATATTCTCCCAAAAGTCAAAGGGAATCTGCTTCACTGCGCGAAAGGCGCCAATTAGGACGCAACTCCTAACCAACGCGACTTGGGAAAACCGACAATTCAGGACCAAGAGCCGACGTCGTTCTTCATGCTGTGTGTCTGTCGTGTCACTTCCAAGAAAAATTTTGCTTGTTGAAGGGGCCAGCTGTGAAGACTATGGACCGTGGAAATTTTGACGCCCATTTACCGCAAGTGACGCATTATAGAGTAGAATACATACATTCGAGAACGTTACTCTCCGGCGTAATGAGGATGCTCATAAGCAGGCTGCTGCGTGCGGTGCTCTGTACTTTTTTTTTTTTTTTGCATGTCTATCTTTAGACGCTCGCGTACCGCTGAAACCTTCACCGACAGGCGTCGCTCGTGACGTCGCAGAACGTCGCGATCATGCGCTTCAGCATTCTAGTGCTCGTATACAATAGATCTTTTTTTTTTTTTCTGCCAAGTCAAGGTGCTAATAGAGCCTACACTACAGAACTTGAACAGAAACAGATAAGAACCTACAGCTACGAATAAAACCACATTCCTTCAAATAAAGTCTAGGTATTTGCTAAGAACAGCACAACTGTTCGTGACGCATGTTACAGGTAACATCACAATTTGCGCATTACGGTAATTATAACATTTTGCAAAAATGGAAAGAATGCTAACTGCAAAATGTTTTCGTTTAGATTGGTTTATTGGGTTTAAAGCACTACAGACACCAAATTTTGGTGGCATTTTTCTGCTTGTTAATGATGCGTAAGTCTTACTGCATGCCGATCCGCACGCAGTTTTCGCTTACGACCACTAAGTAGTTTACAACTGAATTTGCTTTTCTCATTAGTTTCGGTTTACTTATTAGAGGGATGCTGTGACGTCACAGTCATGTCTTGATGCGCGGCATGAAAAAAAAAAGCGATATAATCACTCATTCTTCGTATGTAATGATTCCTCTTCTTGAGGTACGCTGGCTTTATTATTGTAGTGGATTCAAATGATACAGCAATGATTATATCACTGTATTTTCATCCTTCGCAACGACCGAGACTTCACTGTACGTCACAGCCATCGCCAGGCTGTTGAAACCGAAACAGAAACAGGTGAGAAACGAAATTCGATCATAAGTTATTCAGCAGTCGTGGGCGAATGTGACGTCTTAATCCGTGTACAGTAATGTCCTAGACATCATTACAAATGATAAAACACTAACCCAAAAATTAGGTGTCTATAGTCCTTTAACTTCCCAATGAGATCCAGGCTTTGAGGGACGATGTAGCGGCGAGCTCCAGAATCACCCCCCCCCCCCTTCCCCCCTCCCGCATCTCGCATGTCTGCTTTCCTTGCAACCTCCTTACCCCTCTGTCCTGCGGCGCGCGTGGTTGTTGCTGCGCGCATGCGCACACCTGACGGCGCCTGATGCGAATACGGGGAACCTTCATGTAATAGCAGGCGCTGTAAAAGGCTTAGGCTCATTGCCAACATATTGCCAACACAGACACCAGAAACCCAACAGCTCTAGATCGTTACAGGTACATCTGCACGCAGTTGCCTCAAAGGGTCATATAGTTTCTAGGTACACATGCCTTGAAAGACTAGCACTTAGCACCGTTCTGAATCGAATCTTTCACATTCAGTGCAATGAACAAAATCTGATCATAACTTCGGCTGTAGCAACGAAACGACTAAAACAATGACGACGTCCGATGAAATTACAGTGCATAACGTGGGTCCTTCCTACATATACATACGCACGAATGTCGGTGTGCAGGGGCAGTGGATGTAACCCTTACGATACCTAGCATCGCGAAGGGGAAGGGAAAGAAGGTACGAGTGAGAAAGCAGTACTTAACGCGATAATACCTAGCAAAGAATCTTGAGGCTTGCCTGACCTTGAGCTAGACCTTCACGAAAAAAAAAAAAAAAAAGAAAAAATCCGTCAGAGCGAATTCTTACCCAGGAATTTCTCACGGAAAGTCAGCGGGGAACCTCTCCTGAACCGCCGCTGTAGATCACCATGTCTGTTTAGGTGCTGAGAACTGCATCTCGGCGTGTTCGTCACCTTATATGCGTGCACAGTGGATTCAATAAAACGCACCGCACTGCCCTCTTGAGATGCGTTAAGCACTCCGGAAATTGTATAGCGTACCACCACAGAGGTCCCCAGTGTTCCATTTCGATGACTTTTGTCTGAAGCTTGACATTGAAACCTAAGCTTCGAACAGGAAGCGAAATGAGAACGCGATATGGTTTCGCACATGCCTCGCATTTGACGAACCTAGCTATATCGAGTGCATTTTTTT
Organism: Amblyomma maculatum; assembly: GCF_055883805.1. Lineage (NCBI taxonomy): Eukaryota > Metazoa > Arthropoda > Arachnida > Ixodida > Ixodidae > Amblyomma > Amblyomma maculatum. The sequence goes on along the minus strand of NC_139351.1, from coordinate 119,258,791 downwards.
ACTGACAAAAAGCGCAATGCTGAGCCGCCTCGCCGCTATGTTAAGCAGTTCTCTAAAAATGGCGCCGTACTATATCTCGTCTCGTCAAGCGAGAAATGGACAGATTGAACATGATATCTTGGGTATCAGCGAGCTCAAGTGGACCGGATTGGGAGAATTTAACTCCAGCGACCCTTATGTCTTTATTGTGGGCACGAATCCAAGAGAAGGAATGGGGTCGCTCTCATAGTAAACAGAAGAATGGGCAAAGCAGTGCTAGGTACAACCCCAAAAACGACCGAATGATTTCACTTCGGATCCAAGGTCACCCTTTCAACATAACAGTTATCCAAGTCTATGCACCGACCACTTCTGCTGAAGAAGCTGACGTTGAGAGATTTTATGCGGACCTACAATGCCTTTTAGACCGCACCCCATCATCAGACGTCGTTTTCACATAGGAGACTGGAATGCTAAGGTCGGGAGTGAAGAAATATCCGGAATTACAGGCAAGTTCGGTCTTGGTGAGCCAAATGAAGCTGGGCAGAGGCTAGTAGAGTTCTGTCAAGAAAACAACCTGACCATAGCGAATACTCATTTTCAACAGCACAAGAGGCGCCTGTACACATGGATTTCACCGGACGGTCTGTACAGGAATCAGATCGATTATATTATTTGCCGGCAGAGATGGAGAAGCGCTATACAAGCAGTAAAAACAAGGCCTGGGGCCGATTGTGGCACGATCATCAGCTTCTTGTTGCCAAAATTAAGCTTCGATTGAGGAAAACGCAGAAAACTAGAAGGACTTTCAGGTATGATCTGGATCAGATTCCATTAGAATATGCTGTGGAAGTGAGGAATCGATTTCAAGAATTAGATCTAGAAGCAAAAGAGCCCGAAGAGATGTGGACTGATGTTCGTGATATAATACAAGAAGTTGCTACTAAGGTAGTTCCAAAGCAAAAGAAATGCAAAAAAGCAAACTGGTTATCTGAAGAGGCTTTTCAAATAGCTGAAGAAAGGAGAATGGCAAAAGTTATGGGGGAAAGAGAAAGATACAAGGTTCTCAATGCGGATTTTCAGAAAATAGCAAGGAGAAATAAGAATGCCTTCCTGAACATACAGTGTCAAGCAGTTGAGGACAACAGCCAATTAAGGAACACAAGAGCTCTGTATAAGACAATCAAAGATATCAAAGGAAGCTTCTGTGCTAAGCTGGGCGTGATAAAGGACAAACGAGGCAAGGACCTCACTCAAGCCTCAGAGATAAAGAAGAGGTGGCAGGAATACACAGAAGAACTGTACAAGAAGGACCCGGATGTGCGAACCCAACATAGGACGGTTGTGATTACTGATCTCGAGCCGGGCATCCTGAAGAGTGAAGTTGAATGGGCTTTAGCCAGCCATGCTAAGAACAAAGCTAGCGGAATTGATGGTATTCCAGCTGAGTTGCTTCAAAACCTCAACCACGACGCTGTTAACACACTGCATACATTATGTCAAAAGATTGGGACAACCCTGCAGTGGCCACAGGATTGGAGGAGGTCAGTTTACATCCCCATTCCAAAGAAAGGCAGTGCCAAAGATTGTTCCAACTACCGCACGATCGCGCTTATTTCGCATGCTAGCAAGGTGATGTTAAAAATCCTGCAAGGTAGGCTGCAGCAGTATGTGGATCGGAGCTTCCGGACGTGCAAGCTGGGTTTCACAAGGGCAGAGGAACTAGAGACCAAATTGCCAACCTTCGCTGGATCATGGAAAAAGCAAGAGAGTTCCAGAAACCCATTTACTTCTGCTTTATTGATTATGCGAAAGCGTTTGACTGCGTAGATCACAGCAGATTGTGGCAAGCTCTCCAAGAGATGGGAGTTCCAATTCAGCTCATCTGTCTCCTCAGGAACCTTTATGAAGGGCAAGAGGCCACAGTCAGAACTGGGCATGGTCTTACTGATTGGTTTCCGATTGAGAAAGGGGTGAGGCAAGGCTGCATACTGTCGCCCTGCCTATTTAACCTATATGCAGAGTGCATCATCAGAAAGGCCGGTCTGGACGAGTCTTCAGCTGGAGTGAAGATTGCTGGAAACGTATCAACAACCTTAGATATGCGGATGATACCACTTTAATGGCAGAAAGTGAAGTGGAACTCAAGAGACTTCTGATGCGCGTACAAGAAGAGAGTGAGAAGTTTGGGCTTAAACTGAACATTAAAAAGACGAAGATCATGGCGTCTTGCCCTATCAAGTCCTGGAGCATCAAGGGACAAGAAGTAGAAGCTGTGACAGATTTTCTCTTCTTGGGCTCCAAGATTACCTCGGAAGGAGACTGCAGCCATGAAATTAGGAGACGCCTGCTTCTGGGAAAGAGAGCAATGGTTAGCCTTGACCGCCTAGTAAAGAGCAGAGACATTAGTCTGCCAACCAAGATCCGTATAACCCGTGCTATGGTCTTTCCAGTTGTGATGTATGGATGCGAGAGTTGGACTTTGAAAAAGGCTGACCGCCGAAGAATTGACGCGTTTGAATTGTGGTGCTGGCGAAGACTTTAAGAGTTCCTTGGACTGCCAGAAGATCAAATCAGTCGATATTGTCGACCATAAACCCTGACTGCTCATTGGAGGGTCAAATTCTAAAGTTAAAGCTCAGCTACTTTGGTCATCTGATGAGAAGAGAGGAGTCGCTGGAGAAAGATTTGATGTTGGGAAAGGTTGAGGGTCGCCGGAGAAGGGGTAGGCAGCGAACGCAATGGTTAGATGGCATTCTCGAGGCATTGCAGATGAAGCTATGTGATGTTAAGAAGATAGTGAGAGACCGCAAAGCCTGGCGTGACATGGTCCATAGGGTCACGAAGAGTCGGACACGACTGAACGCCTGAACTGAACTGAACTATATCTCGTCTAGCCACGGAGAAAAACCAGACACGCTGCATGTCTACCGTAACGCAGTCGACGATGACGGCATGCTTATGTTCAAACGAGTGCCTGACAACACTCTGAAGGAAAACCCGGCATGTTTGTACGGAAGAGACGAGCAGCAAAATGATCGATTTGAACGGCGGAGTATGGGAAAGTACCTCCGTCGACAAGAGGCGTGCGCGAGCAGACCATCTTATTATAGCGCTGCCTGCCCCTAATCAGGCACATTTCAGGAAATCTTCCTCTGGGATAAAAATCTAGCCTGTCGACGGAGCCTCGCCAAAGTGAGGACATGCGCCCTCACACCCGTTCTTTTTTTTTTTTTTTTCTCACGCACCGTACTCGTAATGGCTCCCCATTTTCTCTGCCTCTCTGAGAGCTTTCCTTCATTACTCTTCCTTGCTTTCTCTCACCGCCGGTTCGTCCGTTCCAATCGCGTGTGTTCTGGTTCTTAACTAGCGCTTCCATCTCCGGCCGTCTTCCGGCGCCTAGGTACTCCATCGCGGTCATTTCCTGCTTCTCCTGGTGTGTAAGCCGTTTGGAAAAACGGGCGCAGTAAGAATGGGAACCAGCGTGTCCTTCCGGTAAATTAACATCTGTGATATATGAGGTCAATTACAACAGCAATTGAGGGTAGTGTGTGCGGTGTGTGTGTGTGTGTGTGTGTGTGTGTGTGTGTGTGTGTGTGTGTGTGTGTGTGTGTGTGTGTGTGTGTGTGTGTGTGTGTGTGTGTGTGTGTGTGTGTGTGTGTGTGTGTGTGTGTGTGTGTGTGTGTGTGTGTGTGTGTGTGTGTGTGTGTGTGTGTGTGTGTGTGTGTGTGTGTGTGTGTGTGTGTGTGTGTGTGTGTGTGTGTGTGTGTGTGTGTGTGTGTGTGTAATGAATGAAGGAATGAATGAATGAATGAATGAATGAATGAATGAATGAACGAACGAACGAACGAACGAACGAATTCGGGTGATACTCAGTTGTCGCATCCGAGATGGAATGAGCGAGTGACAGCGTACACCGTTTGGTATGGATGCAGCCCGCTCTGAAGATAATGCCATATGTTGTAAAAAAAAAAATTAAGACGAATGAGTAGACACGGCAGAGACTTTTTAACGCCTCTTCATCTGGCGAAATGAAAAAGCAGACAAACGCAAGGATGTAGGAAAGAGAGTATGTTGATGTGCAATATGCCACACGAGGAAGTCGAATTAAAACCCCCCGGAAATATTACAAAGCCAAGCAATTTTCAGAGCCCTGCTCAAAACCCAGAATAACTCGGCGAGTGTCTTTGTAACAAATCCGCTTCTCAGAACTTCGTGGACGATTTGGGGCTCGATCGACAAAATAGCCTCGATTCAGGCCCTTCCGTACGAAGGCCATTGCACTGACCTCTCTCTGAAGCGTCGCTTCATTGTTGACTCGAACCTTATATAATTTCAGCGCTTTGTAGCCGCATTCATGGTGCCACGCTACGCCTCTTGGAGCAGTCTCTTCTCCCGATCTCTAAAATTAACGCCCTAAAGTTTGTCACTGCTAATTCGTGTGCGCCAAGACTCGACTCAGCGCTGTTTCTTCAAGCACACCTCCTTCGGAAAGGAAAGTGCACAACACAACAGTGCACACATATAACACTGTGGAAATACTGGGCCAGCGAGAGATAAGACGGGAAAACAATAGTATTTCCGCAGAGTTTTTTCGTTCATCTCCCGTTCATCAGCACACACGATACCAAACCTGTCCAAACAAAAAAAGGGTTAACAACTAGCTCTCCCGATATGAAGCTTGAGACAAAACCGCATCTATAGTACACGGGTTCACGAGCCACCGGGTCTCCTGTTTCAAAGATAAATATCATGGTGTTTACTTTAGTACCCAATAGCCCTGCGGGTGTATTCCATAAGCTTCAAATTTCCACTGCCAACTGTAGAGGCGGTGAGAACATCGTCAAGCGCCCGTCGCTTTATCCCCCCCCCCTCCCAGCATCCAGTATATTATTATTATTATTATTATTATTATTATTATTATTATTATTACTATTATTATTATTATTATTATTATTATTATTTCCAGATGTCAGCATAACGGCAGCGCCAGGCGAAAGCAATCAGTGGCCAGTCACTGCATTATTATTATTATTATTATTATTATTATTATTATTATTATTATTATTATTATTATTATTATTATTATTATTATTATTATTATTATTATTATTATTATTATTATTATTATTATTATTATTTCCAGATGTCAGCATAACGGCAGCGCCAGGCGAAAGCAATCAGTGGCCAGTCACTGGAACATCCGGACCGAGGGTTCCCCGGTGGCTAGAGCCATTGCCACTGAACACACCGGCGATGGGTAAAGACTGTCTGCGTCATGCAGACAGTGATGAAGTGCAGTCGCTAATGAGCTAATGGTCCGCTTCAAAAGGGCGTCACTCAACCGCAGCGATCAATGCCAGAGGTCCAAACTGATCCAAAGTGGAAAATGAAGGCCTATGGGAAACGACCTCTAGCATCGCCATCTCGATTGTATCACAACCTAAACTGATTTCCTTCGCATATACTGCGAATAATTTGCCACTGAATGCTGAACAGTTCTTGATTAAAACCAACGTTACACCAGTACTTCAATATGCTTGCTAGAAACGTTGATAAATTAGGAAGGATCCAGAGTTTAGCTGCGCAGTTTGCATTTTTCAGTTAGTCCGGAAGTTTCAGTGTTAATAGCTCCAAGGAAAACAATGGGTAGGAACCACTTCAGCATCGAAGAAAAAACACTGAAGCTAACGGTTCGGCGCAGCATATTAGAGAAAAGACATGTGCCAACCAGCAGCATTATTTACACAATACAGTACCGACTTCGGTTCTCCGTGGCTTGATAATGCGCACAAAATAAAAGAAGTAAGATACAAAATACACTTTTTCAGGACGTCTGTTTTCTATTATAGAAGCGATTTGTGACTGGAAGAAACTGCGACATGATATTCCGCCCCACTAGCACTGATGTATTCCCTTCATCTTTGCGAAATGCGTTATAAAATTAAGCACTAAGTTCTGGAGTGGTAGCAAATTATATTGATTCCTTCGTTGGTTTAGTTCCTTGCTTAATTTAGCTTACCTGGCTTTCTATCGATTACGTTTCTAAAACTCCCTTTCCTCTTCCCTATATAATGCCTCACGACGCTCCGCGTAAAGCAAAATAAATAAACTGAATAAAAGAAGAAAAAAGACAGAGCCAACAGGCCCTCAAACCCTCCTGAATGATCTTCTTGTCATTACATCTCCACGCAAAAGGTACCCTTCCAAAAGCCGCGCAAAAAGTCAACACAGCTTGAGCGTCAATGAAGCGAGAATTTCTCCTTCGTAGTCTGGCCTTGCCTATGGGGCTTGTTTACCTCAAGTTGATTTATGTGGTATGAAGGAGTCCTCGTGTTTGGCATTTTAATAACCAAAACATTACGCACTGTACCGCGCTGCATTCCATGAAGAGAAGAAAAAAATATAAAACTATAAAGAAGCGTGAACGTTTGGGCGAGTTGGTCTGACATACTTTACATGAACGGCGCGGCGAAAAGAGACTAGGACAGAGAACACACAAGGACAAGCGATTGTGCGCTTGCCTTTGTGTTTCCTCTGTTCTCGCCTCTTTCTGCCGCGCCGTTCATATCAAGAAAAAAACAAGCAAAATATGCGATGACGAAAATAAAAGAAAAAAGTTGTGCATTACAGCGACAAAGACAGGGATATTAGAGTCTGGCTAGCAACCCTACGCTGACTGCAGAGGCCAAAAACGAACGAGAAATAAGCGGGCGACAAACGAGAAAAATAAAAAAAGAAAAAAAAAAGATCAACGGAACTGAAAACTGAGTGATAAGCATCCAGATTCCGGCGAATAATCCCAGCTAAAACCCAAAGCAAAAACACAATGATAATGATGCAGAACGACATTACTGATAACGGAGTGGCAAATAGCATCAAGCAAAAAAAAAAAAAGAAAAAGAAAATGTTATTTCGCACAGAAACAAAGCGGCATCAAGCTAGCCAAAAGGGGACGGACGAGAAAAGGAGATGAGTCGTCAGAAGGAGCCGCACCAGTGATGACGCCGCTACGACCATCATCACGAAATTAGGGCAGCCACACGAAACTCGGGAAAGAGAAGGCCATACGGTATATACCCCCCATTCTTCAAAGAGAGTTTCCAGAAAAAGTCCCACTCCTCGGTACGCCACGTTACCCACGCGTCCAACTCGCGCGCTCGGTTCCCCTCATCGCCATTTGGAACGCGCGGGGCTTCTCCTCATTACGTATGCAAATGAGGCGTCGCCGCGTGCGCCCCGGGGCAGCGAGAAAGCAGCCGTCGCGATGGTTTGCGAGCGCGGTTCGACGCGATGACAACGACATCGTTTCCAAACCGTTCTCCCCGCGCAGAGCAGCGCAGGAGTGGAAAACCGCGGAGAAATGTCCAAAAGCCTCGCGTTGCCCATCACCCTCGCTTTCGAGAGCAAATGAAAGGGAGAAGACGCGCCGCATCCCCGCCTGCCTCTGATGGTGATTTGCGGGAGTCGACCAAGTAAAGTGTCGGCGAGGAGGCTCTTCGGAAGTCTGCCTGTATATGTATACTGCCTGTCGCTTATTCCGGGTCAACTTGTTTCAGGTCTTATTAGGGTCAACTCGGTCAACTCTCATTTCAGTAGACCCGAGAGTCCCCGAAAACTGCGACGCGAACCTCAATAACCAAGCCGGAGTCCACGTAGAAAGCAGAACTCCTCACAACGATAAAACCTTCCCGAATTTCACGATGGAAGCACTCGCCCAACCCGCAGGCAATTTTCCAAACTCAATCGGTGAAACGCTAAACCATGTGTATAATAGATCGGGGACAAAAAGGTATTCCCAGTCGCAGCCGGGCGGAAATTAAGCCGCGCAGCTGAGTTTTCGTACGACGGTTCAAGGTCACACTCGTGGCTGTTTTCGTATGTGGCATAGAAGTCCTGCATAACCTGATCGCTTTTTGCCAGTCCTCGACATTATACGCAATACTACGATTTGCCCAAGTGCGACAAATAAACTTGATATTCAGAAGACGGCAACTAAAAACGTTTGACAAGAATGCTTTCTACCGAGCACCGATAAAGAACTTTGATATGGGGAAAAAAAAAAAAAAAATGATGCCTTAGCGATTCCCCTCTACACACAAATCAATCATGATTTGAGTACGCTGTCTTCCTTTATCACAGCTTATTTTTATGCCATTTCCATGGGTGACTGCCGCTCGTATTCATTTTTGCTGCGCAATTCTCAGGCTACTCGCTATGCGTGCGACACATGTCCGTGTGCCTTCCTCGAGGCAGCCAAGGGAGGTGGAGAGAGAGAGAGAGAGAGAGAGAGAGAGAGAGAGAGAGAGAGAGAGAGAGAGAGAGAGAGAGAGAGAGAGAGAGAGAGAGGAGAGAGAGAGAGAGAGAGAGAGAGAGAGAGAGAGAGAGAGAGAGAGAGAGAGAGAGAGAGAGAGAGAGAGAGAGAGACTCCCCGCAACTCCACCAGCTACCTGCCACTGCCGCCAGATAGAGGGTCTACGTAGACGCCGACGCCGCAGTCGGACAGTTTGCGCATTGGTAACTGCCGTCGATTGGTAACTGCCGTTTACATTAAGTTCCTTCCAGTTTTTGCCCATTCAAAGCCTGGCAGGCAAGGACAAATCGTAGCACAGTGCGATCTCTTCCATTCCAGGAAACATGCAGAAGAAATGACGCACGGTGTTCCAGTGAAAGTGCAGATTTGCGCTTCTCCCAATGCCCGACGTTAGGCATACCAAACTAAGAAATAAACCCGCGCAAACTGCAGCGTGGCGTCCAGCGCCTGAAGACGACGGGCAAACACGAGAAAGCTTTCTCGAACCCTCGCTGTCGCGGAAGCGCCTGTCAGAAAAAATGCCAGTCGGATCGTCGCACGCGCCCCCGCCAGATGTCTGCCAAGTCTGCAAACGAAGACCGCGCGCGCCACACCCGCTGCTGGAAAAGAAAACCGAGCAAGCCGCTTTTAGTGCTCGATAACAATGTTAACCGGGCCAGTGGCAAAAACCACGTGAAGGAGGGCTCCTAGGTTGCTCGAGAACCGGACGAATTTTAACAGGGAAAAATCAAAAGCTTAGCAAAGGTCCCTGTGTGTGGTGGTTAGAGTAACGCAAGGAAGATAAAAAATAAAAATAGGTGCGTTTTTTTTTTTTTTTGGCATATAAGGACCTGCCCAAGCGAATGGACCAAGAAAGCCGCAGTGTTCAATGTCGACAACAAACCAGCACGAGTAGGCACAAAGACAAGCGCTCCGAGACAAGCCCTCAGACAGAAAAAAAAAAAAAAAATACAACAAAAGGCGCTTGCTTGCAAAGGTTACGCGGGAACACACAGGCAGGGGGACGTGCTCCCGCTTCCGCGGCCTTCTCGAGAAGTTTTCGCTGGCACGCGCTATTTACCAAGACAACCGTCGCAAGACCAGATAACGAGCTCAGTTCCAGGGACGTCCAATCCCCGTGCAATCCTCTTAAAAATAAAAAATAAACTAAAAAATCAGCATGAAAATGAACAAAACAGCAAATGTAACTTCCTTCTTAACTTACCTGGTTTCCGATCAAGATTAAAGCAGCGTAAAAGTTACAGCGAAACAGCTTGCGCGAGCTATGCCCGCCTCGTAAATTGGGTCAGTTGCTACCATTCAAAGTAACTATATTTCGACGTTCTAAATAAATAAAAAAGTGCGTTATTCGAGCACCATAACTTGCGAAACCAGCTTGCCCCCCTAATCTTCGCCTCCTCTCCCACTCTCCTCAGAAAAAAAAAGAAAAAAGAAAAAAAAAATTACAGTGATAATGAATATCTTCAAAATGCAGATGCATACTCTGAAATTCTGAGTAAGGGCAAAAAATACGTCAATAAATTGAAGAAAATACTTAATTCTTTTCTCTTTTCTTTTTCACAGTGCCAAGCAGTTAGCAATCCTTCCGGTAGATTTTGTTTTTATTCCTTCTTTCGCGAGCGCAGGAATTTATGTCAAAATATCAATAAAACCACACTTCCATGCGAAATCATACGCGGAGAGCCAACACTTGCAATAAAAGTGCAAGGAATTTCCAACTACCTGTTAACGAGGTGCCGCGCTCCCTAACGAGATGACTGCCAGTCTTACAGCTATGCGCTTGTCTGTGCACCTTACTACTCCGCGTTAACGAGAATGTGCAACTCAAAAGTGGTCTTACGTAACACGGTTCACTCCTTTTTCTGAAACTTTACTTTTCCGTATTAAACAAACATCTCCAATTACGCCACGTGAATCTGTTGTTAGGGATGCTGACGCAACTTTCGATGATAAGCCTGCCATTCAGAGCTCGTCAATCATTCCAGTTGCGCAGTTCCCAGCAGGTCTCACGTCCTAAGTTCTCGAAGCCTGTTGCGGGGAGTGAAGGATATCGACGAAACAAAAGCATGACGAACCTAGTGATAGAGCAAAAATGTGTGTGTTGCAGCGATAGCCCCTGTAACGTCGTCTTTTCAATCCTTGTTTTTTTTTTTTTTTCACAATTTTTCTTTAAGTTTTCAGGAAAGGAAGGCACCTTATACTTTCGTGTGACAGCACACGAACGCCTGTTCGTTTCGCCTCCATCAAAACGCAGTCGCCGGCGGTCGGGATCACCGTGGTCGGGATAGAACATGTTGCTTAGGAACAGTAGTCGGGCATCTTAACCACAGCACCACCACAGCACCACCACGGCGCAGTTAATCGAGTCAAGGTCAGGCTTACATATCTAATAATAATAATAATAATAATAATAATAATAATAATAATAATAATAATAATAATAATAATAATAATAATAATAATAATAATAATAATAATAATAATAATAATAATAATAATTTAAAGTTAGATTTTGGGAAATGAATAGCAAACTATATTTTTGGGTGATCACCACGGAATCGTCGATACCCACACTTAATTAGGTTAAGGTCACACTTGAAGGTCAGTTGAAGGTCAAACTAACGGCCACTGTGACCTTGTCTTTACCTAGCGTAGTGAAGCTTCAAAAAGCGGACCTCTACACCTCTCACATCTATCCTCGCACCAAAGCCAAAAACAATGAAACATACTGTGAGCTAAATTTAACTACATAGGCGCTCGAGCAGAAGTAAAACTACAAAGAAGGTAATCGTCGTTTTCCGCGCGTTAGCCCTCGGCCACTCGCTCCAGACTACGAACTACTCTTTCTGTGTTTGTCAGAAGCCTCCAGGATCGTGCAGAAGCAACCCTAGTGCATGTGCCCGCGGTTTGTGCGAATATAGAGACCACTGCAGTGCACTGCTGATAAGTGTGTCAAATATACGAAGAAGGTTCCTTTATCCGAAATGCTTGCTTCGTTCTGTATTCGTGAATCTCCCCGTATATGCAATTTATGTCCGTGCTTATGTCCGTCTCTGTCGCATATTTTTTTTCTTCTCAAATTTCCTGGTCTATCTTTTCGCTCGCCTATGCTAATCTCGTCTTTTCGTGCACATTGTACATATCAATTGCTATCTCCACGAGAACTACAATCTATTGCAGCCGCTGCTCGTAGGCAAAACAATGTGCTGAAAACAAGAAAAAAAAAAAAGAAAAAGAATAGGTCGACATAAATAAGCCCACAATGCGTATTTGGTGTTTTCAGCTCAAGCAGAGAGCCAGAATAGATTCTAACACTAGTAAAATTGCGCACGGCACTCGCTGGCTCCAAATTCCGCGCGTCGTTAACTTCGAATTAGCGCGGGTACAAATTGATTCGCTAGTAGAGCGCCGCAGTGTCTCGCAATAAACACGAAAAAGAAAAAGAAGCAATGAGGAAACAATCGGCAGTTTAGACAGGGACACGATTAGCGGATGGAAGGGAACGGACAAAGCAACTCGGCACCAAAGGTCCTCCTCCTCCTCGCCCATCTGGTACCTGGTGCTCGGGCTTCCAGCGAAAGAGTGAAAAACGCTCCGCGAAACAGTTTAATCAATCACCAGTATTTACAGACTAAGCGTTCAAGCAGCGCGCCTATCTTCTCCGAATTAAACTTCCACGGTGTTCACGCCGCCGCCGACAAAGCATTCACGAATCATAGCGAGAATTCATAGCAGCATCTGTACAAGCCCTACCCCTTCTCCACCGTTCTGCCCGTTCTATCTGCCATAAAACTAAACGTGGTCGCGTGATTGCAGTCTCGTTATCACTGATAGAACATTTTCGGAAGCCTCTCTAAACCCCGGTCAACTAGATATGGATCCAGAAAACCCCATACCACCGAATGACATTCTCAATGGCAGGAGTGAAAAGCGATATTTAATTTAAGACATAATACTACAATGCGGCTCACCTCTGGTCAGAGCTCAGCTAGCTCATGAAGTTTTAACCTAACCTCATAAGGTTGCCTACGTCTATAATATTTCTTGGCTACATCTGTTCAATTCTATATAAAAAGGCTCTCAATACTGTATAGCTATAAATGTCACTCTAAGCATCATTTCTTTATTCGCCATTGAAAGCTACTTGCGCAGCAGACTGACAAACGTTTTGTTACTGCAGATGACAAATTGGCTGGTTTTATTCGTGGGCAACCTAAAGTGGTCAGGTTGCCACTTCATCGGGTTAGTTTGAAACCTTATCAGGTCGCCCACTTCTAGGTCACAGCACAGAAGTTAGATCGCGAAGACACAGCCTCCTCGTAAATGTCGCCTCTTTGAGCAAAATGGTCCAATAAAAGCGGCCTGCGCGCAGTTGGAACTTAGGGGGAGCTCCTGTGCCGCGTCTCCCCAAGAGGGAGACGGGACATGGGAAAAAAAGAACCCTAGAAAAAAAAAAATATCCCGCAGGAGACTACAGCAGGGACTAAAAAGAACAAAAAAGAAATGGCAGATTTACAACACACCAGATAGCGCGATGGCTTCCCCTTCCAGTGGTTCTTTTTTCTTCCCATTTTCAAGCCAAGTGTAACAATTTTCAACCCCCGAGAAATGATTTCGTCCAAGGTCATGGATAAGTCAAATAAATATCGTTTCAAAACCAGGGTAGATAACGTTGCTTTTTAAGAAGATGGTAACTGAAGGGACGACGGGTTTCGGTTATAACCATTTTATCTGCACCGTTTACGCCCTGCTGCTATGTCTAGAGCATCCCATCAAAGAAAGAACTATTTGATTACTGTTTTGCTCTATCTGCCTCCAAACAGCGCGGCTATATTTATATATTTAGGCACGGACGCATCGCTTCAGTAACTAAACAAAAAGTTTTCGAAAATAACAGAACGCTCGTTCGCTCCCTAATTGAGAGCAACCAAAAATATACCCTTTCTTTATTTTCGTGGTAATCATACGTGCCCCCCCCCCCTCCCCATTCTTTTTAGGAAAAAAATATATCTCCGGCTTTCCATCCCCGAGGACAAAGAAAAAAAAAGAATAAAAACAACAAAACGATGACCTGTAATATTCAGTAGAGAAATAATTCAGTGGGCTCCACTCCGCTAAGCCTTGTCATGTGCCCGCCACTCGAGAATTCGGCGCTGCGCACAAACATGGCGCGGCACGTGCGTCGCTACTTTCTACTCTACCTCCTCGCCCATAGCGTTCCCACCTTGCACAGCCCACCTTCATCTCCTCCTCCCCCATTGCTAACCCCAAATCTCATTAAGGCCACGTTCCTAATTACGCGCGCTGCTTTTGGGCGCCCCAGGGCCAATTTATGGCCGCCCTCCACCCCAAGAGAAATAATTCCCTTCGTTGCGTCGCCGGCTTTTCGCTCAAAGCTCGCACCCCTCTCAAACACCATCAGCTTCTCTGCCAGAACAACCAGTCGGGAACGGCAGAATGCTTGCCCAGGCCAGACGCTGTGTGGTGAAAGGAGGAAGTTAGCAAACACCTCCAGCGAAGCAAACTGCAGGAGACACCCAAGATTCGACCACGGGAAACTCCAAAAATATCGGTGCAGGGGGCTGGTGGTCACTTATGCTCCATCTTTACAGGCATGTAAAAACCACGGCGTCAGCAGCTCCTGTCGGATCTTGCGTATACAGACAGGTTCACGCACGCTCAACCTTCACCGACACCTAGACAATGCGGCATAAATACACAGCCCTGCCTTAACCAAGCCTTATTAACGTAATAGAACAGAGCTCGCTGCACCAGTTAAGGTAGTTGGTGCATCTTCGAAAACTTTACCAGCGCTAGTGAAGTTTATTCGAAAAACACATAGGTACCTACGTCTTTTGCAAATCAACTTCAGTTGTTAGTACCGTTTGTCTTTCCTTCCCTTTTTTGTCCCCTGTCGCAGCGCTGGTAAAGTTTTCGAAGATGGACGTAATAGACCGTGCAGGCTAGTTTGTGGGACATAGAAACGAGAGGACAGAGGGAGCCACCCTGTTGTCGCCATGCCTCGTCTGAAACCGTGAGTGGTGCAGTGACGGGTGTACCTGCGAGAAGTGGCGCTCTCTTACAGGGTGTTGCACGTGCGGTTCTCCATGAACTACTTGAGTAATGCCACGAAGAGAAAAAATGTATAGAGACTGACTGGACACAATGCTTCCAGTGCCGAAGGACCGTTTTCTGCACTGCGGAGGCCCGAGAGGAGACATCCTCAAGGAAGTTAAACGAATGCCAATATCACCGCAAGTAAAAACCATTTTCTTCAAACTTCATACTAATACATTATCAGCCAAAACATGTATGCATGACAAAACCCTTTTTGTCCTTTGGTCGACCAACTGTTTCATCCATGAAAAAAAAAAAAAAACTGAAACAATAGAACACGCTTACCAAGATACTTTGTTGGGCGAGTTGGTACTTATTCATTATTAATATAAACAGCGCGAACACGAAGACAAAGGACAAGATAAAAGAAAGCCACAGTACAAGCGCTGACTGCGAAATAATGAAGAAGGAGAAGAGGAAGTGCACTCCTAAGTCTGACAAGGTTAGGATTTTGTATCGCCACAAAGAGAAGATGAAAAGAGAGATAGTGGACTCATATTTTATTTCAACGGACAATAAGTGTGTCAGCTTGCTCTTTCAAGCAAAGAGGTGTCTTATTTAAGTGATTTTTTGTGCAGCAGGTGAACCCAGGGATTGCTTCACGTGACTGTTTCGTTTTCTTTATGTTTGTTTTTTTCTGGGCCTTGGAGTAAAGGGCTTAG
Source organism: Amblyomma maculatum (assembly GCF_055883805.1). NCBI lineage: Eukaryota > Metazoa > Arthropoda > Arachnida > Ixodida > Ixodidae > Amblyomma > Amblyomma maculatum. The sequence continues at coordinate 119,243,719 of NC_139351.1, read as the reverse complement.
GCATAGTTGTGAGTCAGCGCTTGTAGTGTGGCTTTCTTTTATCTTGTCATTTGTCTTCGTGTTCGCGCTGTTTATATTAATAATGAATAGAACACGCGTTTCTGGATTGTTCAGAGGCGATTTCTTTTTTGTTTGTTTTTTTGTTGTTTTTTTCTTCAGGGATATACTTTAAAGAACATTAAAAAACTACTTTCCCTTACACCCCTATGGCATTAGGTTCTTACCTGTACAAACAGAATGCATTCCTTTTGACGCTATTATGCTCCTGGGCCTCCATTGCAAAAACTAGTATGTAGCACAGCAACGCAGATATTCAAGTACAACCTGTACGTGAGCACTTAACTGAAATTGTCATACGGTTCAGATAAGCGCATCGTGTACTTCCTAACCAGCCAACATGGATTGGTATTAATTCCTTATCGGTCCATGTTGGCTGGTCAGGAAGTACAGGATGCGCTTCTCTAAAGCGTATGAGCAATGGTTTTTCCGCCACCAGTGTGTCGTTCTTTATACTTAGGTCTCAAGGGCCATGATGTGCTAAAAAGGGTGCACGAAATGCAGATTTCTCCTTGCACGAAAACATTATTTTTTTTTTTTTTAATTACACACCGAAGCTCTACCTGTTAACACATGGCTCCATAGGAAAAGTATTTTTGTATCTTCTGTAAACTGCCGTCTGTGTGATGTGCCTGAAACGATTGAGCACTGTTTCATTATTGCAAAACAGAAATTCTTTTTCGGGATGTGCTGCAAAGAGTTCTAAAGAAAGACTTTGTTCTAAATTAGTACAGTGTGCGGTATCTTGCTGCTACACAAACCATATGACATGTTTTTCCTTACTGGCCTTCATATCTTGTGGAAGACACGCATGTTGGATCGCAACACTGAACGTGTTGTTACACCTAGACTCCAGTGTAGCAGAATGATGCTGCAACTAAGACCATTTATGAAAAAAAACATGACTTTCAACCTGACTGGTTTCCGCTGGTGACACGGTGTTTATCTTTGCCTGCCTTTTAATTGTGTTTTCTGTTGTGCAGCTCAGCAAATGCTGAGTGCTTTGTAAATAGTTTGTATACATAACCCTTTCTGTACATAACCACGTGTAATAAATACCATGTCAGGAAAAAAAAAAGAAAAACCGAAATAGATTGCAGTCCTTGATGAACTGGTGGTGTTGACAAAATTTTAAACCTGTCACGTCAGTAAATGTGTTGCTGGCGCTTTTTACCCTTACTTTTTGTACCTGTCCCATGCCAAAGTGAGTAATACAGAAAAAGAAAAAAAATGTCTCTGACCTTGAAACCGTGCATGCGTGTCCTATGGGTAGCCTGTCTGATTCACGATCCAAGGGTTCTAGGTTCGATTCCCACCTCATCCTACTTAGGTTTTTCTTTTTCTTTTTTTTTTTTTTTTTTTCAAGCTCGCTTTATCGAGTTCTACACTGAACGAAAGCTTCAACGCTGTCAAGTTAAACACATGCACCTGTGCAGTCGTCTCGTGCGCACGGCTTCCCTCAAGAAGGGTACTGAAGTATCTCGCAAGTTTACTAGCATTACAACCCCCTCGTCCCTGCCAAAATCGCCGTGCGAATATAGAACCCTAACAAACACGACCGCAGCTCGGTGACTACGCTCTCCGGCTGCGAAAAGCGCATAGGCTACATTTGCTCCCTGCTGTGGCAGCGCAGTTTCCACACAGATGAAAAAACAAATTCAGGCGCTGCCTACTCCGAACTTCGATACTAAAAATCACCCTACAACCCTACATAATCCTAACAGCGTCTAGACGAGTAAAAATATGTCATTGAGCTTATCCAGCGTATGAACTGACGAACAACCAATAAGTCAGTCGGTATACTACACCCTCGGTCACAAACGCAAAAAGGCGCTCGATATAATCAACATTCCGTAAACACGATTTTCCTCTTAGCTTCCTTCCTCCTTACCGCAGTGATCAGGTGCCCACTTAGGCGCAAGACAGTCACCTCTATTTTCCTTTCTTCGTAACTTTGTCCCGCGCTGCTGAACCCGACCGCGAAGCACTCGACAAATAAGATCCCGCACTGTCCAGTCACAGGCGCAGATCGAGCAGTGATCGGATTAAGCCCGCCGACCACAGCTTCCAACGATACTGCACTGTTCTCGTTCTCACGCGCATTCGCGCAGCTTCCATGCGGACGAAAACACGAGCGAACAACCACGTTCCCGCGCGTCCATTACCTCCCCCCCCCCCCTCCTCCTTTCCACACACAGGCCGAAACATCAGCCTCCTTGCTTATACCGCATGTATGCGAGCATAGCTCGACCATGGACGAAGGTCAACCGCATACGATACAAGCCGCGTAAGAACACAAAGAGAACTTTCGAAGACGATTAAGATAATCCCTAATGCGAAATTTGAGCGAAGTTGCTTAAGCGTCTTTGCAGTATATTGAGACACGGAGATTTAGGGATGCTTGTACACATGTGCAGTTACAAAGACCTCTATTTTTTTTTTTTTTTTTTTCCCTGGCCTAATAGAGCTTCTCGGAAGACAAGGAAAAAGAGTCAATAGCTCGTGGTTTTTCTTTCTCTTCTGAGAAAGAAGCGACTCTCTCGTGGATCGGTTACACCGGCAACGGCAGGAACGGCAATGCAGCTCAAACACTGAAAGTGCGCATAACACTGCGCTAAATATATATAAAAAAAAACACTACTCGAATACAAATGAAGCCAACATTTCAATACAAATATACGAATATCGTTAGGACATACTTCATTCCTTGACAAACAAACTATTTCGGCGTGCACTATAGACAGAAATGGTACCCTGGAAAGTGGACTCCGCGCTTTCGTGGTCAAAGTTGCCGAGTTGACTTTCGAAGGTGCGCGTACATGCACCATGCCGAACAGAGATCGGCGCGACGATTCTGGTTAGTCACGCGAGCTGACTTATGCTCGGGCCGCGCTGAGACACACAGATAGGCGGACACTTAAAACGAATAACCCTGACGCGAGTCTCGCTTTGGAATGAACGGCTTTCCCGTGTATGTCGACGCGGGCGATTCCCGCGTTTCGTATCTGGCACAAACACTGCTGTTAAGGTGGAGTACCTTGTGAGGGATTTGTGAGCAGGAAATTCAGGCACCTCGAGAACGCTCGATTCCCCGTGCTGACAGGCCACGGGGGTAAAGGCAAGGAGGGGGGCTATACATTACGAACGCCGGTATAGCTAGATTACCTGGACGCGATTGCAGGTCAGCCGCGCAGCTATACTGAGTAAAATGGTTGAACTATTTTCCAACAAACACGGTAGTTTGCTCCGTTGATGTCCCACCGACAGTTCAGCGCGCACCGCTACTGCAACAGCGGCACAAACGATGTCATATGAGGGTTGTACATCACCAAGCGGTCCCACGTCCCAGCAGCACCCCACGCGCGGGTTCCTGAGTAAACAGTGCACACACAAGCGGCAGGGCAAACGCACAAAACAAAGGAGGGGGGGGGGGGGGGGGTCACAGCGTTGACTACGAAGGTCGTGGATGCAGAGGCTGATTAGCGGCTGCTGGGAAGTTTTCGCTCAACTACGCTGCTAGAGGTCGCCCACATATCCCCCATCCCTCTGCGCAGGCGACTACGTGGTCCATGGATAACGCAGGCAAGCACACAAAAGGGATGGTGCGGATGCTGCTGCGGCAAACGACGCGAAATACACGAATAAAAAGCGACCAACTCAAAAAAAGAAACAAAATGGTCCGAAAAGGACATCGCAGTAAATCACCCAACAACGCCTGAGGACCGAATAATTTTACCAAAAAGAAATTAGAAGATATGCAATACGGCCCCAGCTGGACTCAGATTTCCTGAAAGTGAAAAAAAAAAAAAAAAAAAAAAAAGATGTAACTGAAATCATAATGACGCATATTTAGACCTTTTCCATGGAAACACATTATGCCCCATCTCTGCTGATATATATTCTTGAGTCGCAAACAAATCTGTAATGAAGCATCCCAATCAACAACCCAATTCACACCGCATGCGTATAAAATCAAAGCATATCGAATAAGAATCTTCAACACGCGCGTCAACCAGAGTCCTCAAGATAGGCTGCATCGCGACGGTGAAAACAACTTCTCTCCGGAAGTAAACAATGGCATACCAGGCAGACCTTACAACATTAAAAAAGAAAAAAGAAAAGGAAAGGAAGACACCAAAGCTGATGTAAACACGGAAAAGAAGTTGTTTAAACCCTGTCCTGATTGGAAATACCTTTCAACACATCAATTTTCAGCGGTGTTCCTTCGAATCGGTTCGAACCTCTTTTGTTTTCCTTCAATGAAAGGGCGACACAAAGCATTTCTGGAGATGCGAATGTGGCGCGACAAAGAACTATAAAAACACTCCAAGTTAACGCATGGTATCACAGCAGTCCAACAATATCTGGAGCCCTAATGTGTCAACCGAGTAGGAATACTTCTACTTCAAGCCTCGACACTCCAGGAAATCAGCAAAACGAATCGGCGCGAAGGCAATAATTTTCTTCCAGTTGGCATCGAAATGCACTGAAATAAGGACGCTTGCTCAGCGTGCCGAAAGAAAAGCAAAACAACATGGACAACAATTTTCACGTGAGTGACGCTGCACTTTACCGCTCCCCTTTCTTCCCCTCCATACACCCGCTCTCAAAGCGAATACTCCGGAATTCCAACTCGAGACAGCGGTAAACAGATCGCGGAAACTTGGCTCTGTGATAAATTCCGTTCAGATGTCGGCGCGCGACAGAGGTAGCGAGGTCACGTGTCAAGAACAAAGAAGAACCATCAAAACATTGTTTCACAGCGTGCTTTAACATCGACGCCTGTTGCCGGCGGCGTATTGCAGCAATCTTCTCAACAGACGTTCAAGAATGCCCCTTAACGCGTCACACACACACACATCCACAAAACAGACTGTCACAAGCTGAAAACAACCTTCGAACAAGAAGACTGCGAGAAACCTGATTCCTGGTTTCGCACAACGGCGGTTTGAGTGGGATGTTTTTCTTTGTGAACTTTTCCTTCCGTCCTTTCAATCTTGCGGGGTGATACAAATGCGACAGCCACCGTACGGTTGAAGAACTTATCTAGTTTCATTCGAGGCAGAAAAACTTATAATAATTAAAAATAGGATTGTGTAACCCTCTAAATTAGTCCCAGTGTGACAATATGTTGGCAATCTTCATAACCTAAACAGAGCGCCCACTAATCAGTACTGTAACGGAAGCGTCCAGGCAACGCCCTGAGCCCAGAAGACTGCCGAAGTCCGAGAGTGGTCCGAGCAGCGGTCTGAGCGTGGTTCCAGGCAACCAACTTCGTCGTCTACGCCAACCAGTAACCACTTCATCGTCTACGCCAACTAGCCACTGATTGTCTCCGCTTCGTCGTCGACTATAGCTTGTATCACTGCCCCCTCCTCTGTAGCATCGACTCGATGCGACGCGGTGCTACTAGGAAGAAGTCAGCGAACGGGTGCACTAAAGTGTCACAAGGACCCAGCGGCGTTGACGAAAAGTTCAGTCATGCACGATCATGATAGGGCTTCAGCCGAACCACGTGCACGACTTCAGGACGCTGTGGCTTTCGGGATGGAGCTGAAGCTGCGGGAACAACCGCGTAGGTTACGTCACTGATACGTCGAACAATCTCGTAAGGGCCGAAGTATCGGCGTAGTAACTTTTCAAATAGGCCGCGATGACGAACAGGTGTCCACACCCAGACGAAATCGCCCGGCTCGTAAGTGACGATTCTTCGGCTGAGGTTATACCGAGCAGCGTCATTCGCCTGTTGTCAGTGGATTCTGAGGCGTGCTAGTTGCCGCGCTTTCTCAGCATGCTGAACAAAGATGTCGGCGTCAAGTTCGGCGTCAGAGCCGCAAGAAGGACCAACTGGCATCATGGCATCCAACGGCGTGCTCACTTGGCGACCGAAGACAAGTTTGAACGGGGTCCATCGCGTCATCTCTTGAGTGGCGATATTGTACGCGAAAGTTATATAGGGCAAAATCGCATCCCAGGTGCGATGTTCTGCGTCCACATACATAGAAATCATGTCGGTGAGGGTGCGATTGAGGCGATCCACCAGCCCGTTGGTCTGAGGGTGATACGCCGTCGCACGTCGATGGCTAGCGGGGGCGCCATGACGTAGGACAATGTTATGAACCGCTGCTCGGACCACTCTCGGACTTCGGCAGTCTTCTAGGCTCAGGGCGTTGCCTGGACGTTTGGCGCAATACCCGTTACAATATGAATGCATCATAACCAAGCCAACGGGCATGAAGATGACGGAAAGCATTGGGTATTTTTTTTTTTTTTTTTGGGTCGCTTGACGGGATATTAAATAGTCGTTTCATTGCCGAAAGGTACTTTATGGCTACGAAAGACCGCATCTGGGAGCAGCCCGGCAAAAATCCGTCTCTTTATCGGGCCTGTGCCGCTTTCTCGACGATATACATTGATGAAAGGAAAACACGAAAGAAATAGTGCGGAGCGCTTATTGCAGATATAGCTGTAAAGAACTCAAAACCAGTAACATAGAGGAGGAAAAATGCTGCTGACAGGGTGAACGACAAAATTTTGTGCGCAGTTACACTCCTAAACTCCACCTATAAGGCATGCTCGCAATCTTAACTAGCTACCAATGCCAGAGTTGCCACAAAACGAAACATTTACACTATCTGATTAAAGCGCAGTTGTCTGCATTAATCACAGCAGGTAAGCAAGACGCGTCGAAAATGCTTGAACAGTAACCAAGCAAGCTAAAACCTGTTCCCACTAACAGCTACTTGAAATGTAACCAGTAAAGCAGCGTTGTCTAGCTTTCTTTTACTTCGCAAATTTCTAATCATAAGCTACATTAAATATGAGCATTAATCTTACACCCAGCGAAGGCATAGAGCTAGAACGCGAGCCTCGCGTAGAAGACGGCGGTACAATTGACGGTGACGCGCTATTGAACACCGGGTAAACGAAACATCCATGTCGACAGAATTGCATAACAATCCCTACTGTACGACCTGGTCCCGATGACTATATACAAAAACGCACTCCCTGATAAACAAAAAAAACAAGGGGGGGGGGGGGGGGGGGGATTTGGCACACGTGATTGCAGCCGTTGCCCACCACGTATATAAATAAATTATTCAAGCCCAGCACCTCAGTCTGCAGTGGCTGCAAAGCCACTGACCAAAGCATTAGCTGTGCCTATGACGTCGTTGAAGATGTCAAAATACCTATCTTCGAGCAGGCTTTCATTTAATACTGATCCTGGCAGAATTTGTCACTAGAACCTGATTCGGCGAGCCCAGCCCTGTCCTGCTGTCTAAGGAACAAGTACAACGTAGTGCGCAATAACAGTAGGCGTTGGGATAGCGTTAGACAGGAAAACGACAATGCTTAAGGAATATAAGGGGGCATACTATGTATAAAGTCCAGCATGCTGTAAAGAAGGGACGGAGGCAGTATAAAAACGCACAATGGTAAGATAGGTATAGTCAAAAAGGAGATCCATGCGCCATGATAGAAGGTGCGTTGGGTCGGGGGACAAAGTCATTACCAATATGAATGTAATCGCTGAAGTAGCCGAGGAGGTAAACGCTGATATCCACAGCTACCGAAGCAAACGGGACGACAACGGGACATAAAGTGACACATCATAACTGCGCATTTCACCGGTAGAAAGAGAAGAAGCAAAGAAAACCTTAGAAGCAATCGAGGAAAGCGAAAACAGCTTTCGACGAAGTCCTCGTAATTACGCACTTCTCCACGATCATTGATGTGATGAAAATGTTGCCCAAGGCGTGTCTCGGATTTCGCAAGACGAAAGGGAATAGGGGACCGCTTATAGCTAAGCATGTTTGCTCACTTCGTCAGTTGCGACCATTAAAAGCCGTCGTTTGACATATCGGTCGTTCCGTAATAACTACATTTAATAATTTTATGATCATTTTATTATTCATTACATTTATTCATTAATTCTATCGACATCTATCGTGTAACTTTTATTCATTACCAATCACTATCGTTTTCACTCCTAATTTGCCTCCTCATACATCCCTTATTAGCAAGTGACACATCAGCACACAGATCCCACGCACAGATCCCACGCACAACTCTCGCGCACGGAATTTTGTTCCATAAACTTAGAAAGGCTTTCGTCTTAAAATCACCGCATCTGACATGTATTTCCCATTACACGCGTTGAAGCAGGAGTGGTGGTGACTGGAAACATAGTGTTTATGAGCGCGAGTACATTTTCCGCTCTGTAAAGCGTGCTCTGCCTCCTGCCTAGTTATTATGTGGAAAAGCCAACGCCGCAGGCATTTTACACAAAGCCGGTATGGAGAATGGTAAATGTGAATTGAGCAGCTCCCACATTTGAAGCCTCTCACGGATTAACGGCGCACGTAGCCTTTGCAAGTATCATAATAAGCGAAATTGCGGATAGCCAAATACGGCAGCACACACATTAGGGAGAGCAATACTCCCGGTTCATATGACAATGTGTCCCAAACGCCTCCTTTTCCACAAACAAAAGTGACCCCAATTTTAGAGCAACCTCTTTCAGTTGTGACTCCCATGCTATTGCGAAAATGCTAGTAGAAACCCAAGGTCTCATGGCATCACTGTCACTGCTAGTGCGGACGTCACATGATTAACATAGACGGTCAGACAACCGCCGAATATGGCAGCCGTACACCACAGATCGCTTGAGCAACGCAAGCATAAATGATACAAAATTCGGAACATGCTCGGGGAGTTGCGCAAACCGGTGTCGCCATCTGCCAGGCAGAGACCAACAACACGCCGAGCGGCAGTGTGGAGTCGCTGGCACTTCGTGTGATCCCCACAATTCGATGTCAACAGAAATCCATAATGGAAATGAAACCTATTAAAGCTACATGGGAACAATTTCGCAAATGCTGCGGCGGTATAAGAACATGACTTCGGGTCTGTATAATTTTCCCTTTCTTTCGACCGTTCCACGCAGGCTAAACCAACGCCGCTGCGTCATGTCCGCTCTTCGCCCCGGCTGGAGTGGAGCCATATATACGAATCGTTAGCGGCGGCTAGAGCTATTGATGTTCTAAAGAGTTATGATTACTAACAAAATTAAAGGATGAAATAAATTCCAGTATAACTGAAGTGCTAAATAGAGAATCAGAACTAAACACAAAATCGGAACGGAATAATTTTATGTCCACCTTTCTCTAAAAGTACTCAGTGATTATATTTACTTATCAATCTCGCTGTTGCTGCGGAAAAATTAATAAATAATAATGTGCCACCGGCACTTTTCGCGACCACAGCAATTAAAGTAGTTACATGCACCTGACACTTTCCGGCAAGTCTTCCCCGAAACGCAGGCTTAAATTTATATCGGGGCCCGATTTGCAAAGTACTCGGTCGTATTATCTTACAAGGCGTTTCATGTGCAGCTCGTGACGTTACTCGTGATTAAAGGGTACAGAAAGCACCCTTTTCAGCAACCTAGAGCGACACGACCGGTAACTCTGCCCAAGTTCTTCCTGCGTGGCCCTTTTATTCGTTGGGCATGTCTCGAGTTCGCTTCCTACAGGGTCCCATGGCATCGAAGCTAATGCGTTCAAGAAAGTAATTAAAAGTCAGCCCTGTAATTACCAAGCCGACAGGCTGAACAGAGCCGGTGGAGGCGTCTCGCTACAAGACTAAATTAGCAGCGACACTTAACACCCTTCAGGCGCTGCCGAGGCGCTCGGAGCTAATGTCTCATATTTAAAGACAAAATAATATGAAGCAGTTTGCCGGAAAAAAGAACATATACAAATGGAATGTACCCAAAATGACCTTGTGGACCATACCTGGCAATTCGGCAGTCAAACAATAATAACGAAGAAAGAAAGACATCGAAACAAATTACAGAACTGCCCCTAAGTCTAAGTAAGAGCGGAAACGACAAAACTCACATAACAGGACTGTTCTAACTAAATGCATCTTCATTGTCATTCCTACTATCATTATTATCAACTGAATGCACCGTCGTCATCGCTCCTGTCCTAATTATGATTATCACTAAGTGCAGCGTTTACGGTATTTTAACTTCGCTTTTAAGGGTGGTACTCCTAGCGGATTCGCGACGGCGTGCCTTTTGTACTCAATCAGTAATCCTTGAATTTGTGCATCTGTTATCTCGGACACTCATTATCATACAATCGTAAGGAATCTTGCCTGCGTGAACTAGAGGGCAGCTTGCCTAAATAGGGAGGGAACCCCACACACACACACACACACACACACACACACACACACACACACACACACACACACACACACACACACACACACACACACACACACACACACACACACACACACACACACACACACACACACACACACACACACACACACACACACACACACATACATACATACATACATACATACATACATACATACATACATACAATGTATGTGTGTGTGTCCCCAACCACAAAAACAGCTCTAGTACTTTTAATCATTCTAAACCTACACCACTGAGCTATCGGTAACAAAGCCTGAAACGCCAAACCACAAAATCTATTCGAAACCTATTTACGGCACTAGAATGTAATACACAGTACTTGTTAGTACAGCTCAACCCACCAAGGAACAAAAATGTACGCACGAATTTCGGCCTCCAGAGACACATTACAACCGCATTAATATTTGAGCCGTTTCACAAGCTGCGGTTGCTTCAGAAGTCCCTGAAACCGAACCGAACGATACTGAAATCCGTCATTTCTTCATTGTCACCTGCAGCCTCTAGTTCCACTCCCGCGGAGAAGCCTTGTCAAAACACGAGCATCACGCCAGCGCCGAAACGAGGGGGTGGAATTAAAAGCCGAGATCAGAAAAGAAGCAAGCAAACAAACCAGAAAAATGCAAAGAGAATTCGCATAAAAGCACCGAAAGCAAGAAAAAAAAAAAACTTACATGAAAGTCACGGTAAACAGTTCGCCGGACACTAACGTTGGACAAAGCCTCGGGTGGAAACTGTTAATTAAGTCGTCTGAGCGGACCCAATTCCGATTGCCCGGTAAAAAAGAAAAAAAAAAGAAACTATCGAAACCAAAAACAAATGCACACACATATTAGGGGTCGCGATACGTGCCTCTCTCTCTCCCTCTCTCCATCGTTTCACTTTCCATCATTTGTAGGAAACCGTTAAATCGACACGGTTTGTTTTTTATATATATAAGTAGCGGCACCAGAGCAGCACACAAAAGCCCCGCTTCGAAACGCACACAGGCAAACGAGAGAGCAAAGAGCGCGCCTTCATTACAAATTGCTGTCTGCCTTTGTCTTGTCTCTAACGGGTGGGCCGATGAAGAAGCAAGCGGCCGATTGCGAGGCCGCTTGAACTCCTCCGCCCCTGTACCCCTTCCCTCCCGAAAAGCGTTTTAATATGAATGCCTCGGGGAAAGTTTGCGTAGCTCGGCCGTGTTCCTTCCTTCGAAATAAACGACGGAAGGAAAGCGCGAAGAAGAATTCTTGAGAGAACGGGGTAAATATAATAATGGAAGGCTTCCTTCACGGGGCCCGATAATAAAGAACTAAGCTCCGGAGGTGCGCCTTTGATCTCCGTGCAGAGGCAGGGCCGGCGCAACGACGGAACTCGATACAATGTGTCTGCCCGGCCCAGCCGGCCGACCCAGATCGCAAGAAGATCCGACGCCTTAATGCAAAGAACTCGCGTTGCCCAATCCCAGTACGAAGGCTGATGCAAAAGAAGGCTGAATTTTGCGCCGAACACCGGTCGCTCGCTTCTCAGTTGTGACGAAACCGCGAGGCAGCGAACCGCTCGCAATACTTTTAGCGGCGTAAAATTTTAATGCTGGTCCCTCCTTGAAGCTCCTGTCAGACGCTCAATTCGCCCTTCATCTGCTGCTGGCTCCCTAACTCGTTCCCTCCCTCAGTGGCGGAACAGGCTACGGCTTCGACCCAAAGGCCAGAACACTGGGCTGCCAATATCAGGTTACAGAGATTCAAACATTGCACTGACACGGCATGCAGTACTTAGGGAGAGGCAGATAGGAAAGAACACGCGAATGGTTCATCCCCCTTTTTTATAATATTAATATTTCATTCGTTTCGCGCCCATGATAAAGGACAAGGACACGCCAAAACCACGCTTGGGCTTCTACAATAATTCCTGCGATTTATAACCAGTTCTCGCAAGCCATGACGTCAGTGTTCATTTAGGAAAAGCTAGAGGGGTTGTCCCGAAGCAAATATAAGGGTTCGCCAGCTATTGCGACACTCTGCGCGATTTTTAACCAGTCATGTGCAACCAGCAAAAGTAGTAGTATTCTTTTTTTTTTTGTCGTTTACAGAAACATCTTATTTTATTTCAGCAAAAAAAAAAAAAAAAAAAAAGAATCAAAATGCAAATGTAATTGGTTTATAAGAAAGGAAACGCACAACATTTGTCACACAACTACGTGCACGCCTGAACAGCAATGTAGGGAGAGAGGAAGGTGGGATTGAAAAAAGAGCGAGAAAGAGGCATCGCAGTGGAGGGTCCGGAAATAATTTCGACCGCCTGGAATCTTTAACGTGCATTGACATCGCACAGCACACGGACGCATTTGCGTTTCGCTTCTGTGAAAACCATAACTTATCACCGTTACTAAATAAGAAATGTTGCGCTCACTGAAGCCAACATGCTTAAAACGTCAAAGAAAATAGCTGATACCAAGAGCGATAGTCGCAACTCGCCATATTTTACAAACAACAAAAAACTTGCACATGCCTTGCGTACAAAAAAGCATGGTCTGTTGTCATATCCTCCCTACCCCCCGAAATAGAGAGGGCAAGAGCCCGTAGTGTATACAAAGTGCTCTCCTAAACAGGGCTTACTACAGTCATGACTGGTTACTGTAAACAAATAATGCCGACACAAGCAGTGACCTAAAAAGTAGAGAAAGTCTTGCCCCGCGAAGTCTTCCAGCTTGCGGCTACTCGGTACTCCCTTTGGTCTTCTCCTACCCCAGACACTTAATGCGAAAAGCTGAGGGAAATGGTGCAAAGAGGAAGGATAGAAGGGATTTGGGAAAATTAAAAATATATAATTTGTATAAGAAAGCGAGTGTGCTGGGGGAATGGGGCAGAGGGGAGAGGGGTAGTGGCCGGATTGCTTTAAGGAGTGCCAAATCGGTGGTCCGACAATTAGCCGCGCAGAGCCTAATTGCTCTCCGGGGAAGGAGCAGCGCCGAAGTTCGTCGTGAGCCCGCTCTCTCTCTCTCTCTCTCTCTCTCTCTTTCTCTCTCCCGCGTTCCCTTCCCTGCTCGCCTCCTTTGACTGAACAGCAACTTTTCCGACTAGCAAAGAGCGCGGCGCGGGCGGCTCTTAGCGGGGAAATCGCATTCACTATAGCATATACTACGCAGTATCAGCGGCAGCACACGACGCAAGGGGTTGGAGGAGGTAGAGAACGACGCTAAGCACTACCATCAGGTGAGCTCAACGCCCACGACCAACTAAAAGCGGAATGGTGGCAGGTGAGAGATGTGTTGCTCCGTGCAGCCTCTCCGTCCTTCTGTGCTAAAAGTTTTCTCTTCGCTCGATCTCATTTCCTGGGCCCCGGAGACCTCGCGGGTGCAAGCACTCGAGGCTCCACAGTTACGTGTAGTCCCCGTGCCTCAAGCGCAATGAAGACAGATCACAAGCGTCGCTTTCCAAGCTACCAAACATTCAAAGTGAGGTAGGAACGGTTTCATAAAAAAGTTCCTGGGACGAGAGAAAGGAAAAATATTACCATCCACTTATTAGGACGTCCCTCGGCTAAACTTGCGCCCACATTTTATCGAAAGGGGAGGTAAAGTTGCCAGCAGGAATGGAAAAAAGCAGCAACGGCCCCGATCCACCTTTCAAAGAAGTCACGCGATCCACCTTTCAAAGAGAAAAAAAAAAAAGCTAGGCAAGCACGGATTGCAGCGAATGATACCACAGCTTCGTATTGGGCTGGTAAAATTCAGGTCTAAGAGCGAGCGCCAAAGGTATATTACAATTCAAACGTCAAGCTCTTGCTAAAAAGTCACTGCCATTAGCCACATTTCAAGCCGGGCGATATAATCACATTGTTGAGCAAGCGTGGACTGGCTCAACAAAAATTAACTGCTTAGTCGTCATAAGGACTACAGGAGACGTTATATAAGGTAATTGAGTGTTTCTTTACTGGAGTAAATGATGCCGAAAGCCAGAGAAAAAAACAAAATCCCAGATAAATTATTTCTCTACGAGAAGACTGGTTAGGAAGCACTCAAATAGCTCCATGAGGGAACTCAGCAATTACGAACACAGATATCCGGTAGAGGCAGGCAGTTCATGTTTAAGCTGCAACTACACAAACGAAGTCTAACGATACTCGAAAGATATTGGCATACTAACCAGCCCGCACTACGTACCACTCCTGAATAGTAAAACGATAAAAAAAACCTCAAAGCACTGCAATCAGATCCAGGGTTCGACAACAAGACCCCATTAGGACAGGCAGGCAGCGTCTCACAGCACCACCGAGCTGGACCTTTTTTCACTCCGGCGTCTGTTGCAAATCAAAGCCTCGACTCTTCGAAGCGCACGCCAGTCTCCAAGGACGAAATGCGATACATATAAAAACAGCACAGTTCAAGAAAGGTGACTGCTACCAATTTGCGTGCAAAGCTGTATGTGCCGTCGCCCAAAAGACTCTCGAGAGTCGGCTCCGAGGGAGAAGCCGCACAAATTGGGAGCCGCTTGTATTCAATCATCCGCTGTCACGGGGATCTCTAGAAATTCTGCCTCGCGACGCGAGAGGGCCTCGGAGCTGTAAGCAACGAGGGAAGACTGCGGAGAGGCCCGGAAAGCCCACGTTCCTGGCGCTGGCATGCCAATATCGACGAGCCTGAAATCGTGTTGGACGTCACGTCTCCGAGATGTGCGCACTAAAGAGGGCGCGCGGTGCACGGTAACCGTTTCGTTTTTTTTTTATTTATTTATTTTTTATTAAAGACTCTGAAACAGCGTATACGATTGGACGCACTAGTCAGCGTTTCTTTAATGAGACAGCCACGCAGTATCTGCAGTATCTGGAAGACTGGATCTTAAGAAAGGCGTGGCTTAGATTCCGAGCGGGGTAACGAAATTATTTAGGCAGCTCGACTGACTATACGGGCGCATATCACGGCTAATAACGTCACTTCTCTTTAGTGTAAACATTTCGTAGCTTGCCATCCTTCCGCTGCGCAATCGTGTTTCTTTCTAGCGTTGCTACGTACCTTTGAGAGGACGGCGCACTTCACGGGAAAAAAAAATTACAATCACGTATAGTTGCAAAGCAAGAGTGGAAAACGAAAGATGTTCGTTAGAAACAAAGCTTACACGAATAACTGCAATAAAATTTACAATGGTAATAAAAAAAATACAAATTACGTGTACAAAGCACATATAATGTGTCTGGGATGTTAACATATTTTCACAGACGCTAGTATTTTAAAAACAGTGCTATGAATTAATCTACAGGGACATAAACGACATAATGGGAAATTCGTTTTCTTTTTCTTTTCATTATTTTATCCTGTACCAGCGTCGCTTTGCAAAAATACCGGTGCCTGTCTGTGGCCTCCACCATCTGGAAGCTTCCACCTGTCTGCCCCCCCCCCCCCCCCCCCCCCCCCTCCGTCTCCGACTCGTTCTGGAGGCCTGGCTAGCCACACTGCAGTCGCAAAATCGTCGCCCATCAAACAAATCTATTTTCCTTTATTCCATTCTTCGTTCGGTACTTGCTTCTCTCCCAGAATTTACTTATGTTTCAACTTGCTTCCTTACCACGACTACTTTGTTGTATTTTTCCTTTTCCTTTTTATCATTATGTATTTTCTCCTCACTCATTTGTACGTTTGTCGTTTTTTATTGCTAATTGATTCCTAAATAATTTTTATTCCTGCCGCTGTCAATTTTAATTCCATTTTCGATACTTTTCTTGCTCTCATTCCTGTCCTCAACTCTCCCAGCCCCCTCTACCACTCGCTCTAATATTTCTTTCTGGCTACTGAGAACGCCGTCGTGGCGGTTAACTGCATTACCAGATCTCCTTAACTATAAGAAAACCACGGTTGCCTAAGTTCGACAAATGTCAAACAGAGAGAGCACTCAGAGAACACGCGAACAACGCATCGAAACGAAAGAAACAGAAAAAGAAAACTCGACTTTCGCAAATGGCCGACGGTCTTTCCGGGCGCCGGCAATTACCGAGCGGAGCGCGAAACCATCTGAAAAACAAAGCAGCCTGGCCAAGCCGGTGGACCAACAAAGCTGCGTCCAAGGAAGAACCCGTGAGTAAAGAGATCGACTCTCCCTTTGAACTCACGAAGCCGAGCCGGCGCCAGCGCGACGACGGTGCCGGCCAAAAAGCCCCGATGCCGCCGCGACCGTCTGATCGTAAAGAGACCAGGTCAGGTACGCAGCGTCCTTTCGGTGCCCGCTTTGATTAAAGTCAGCAGGGGAAACGTGGGAGCATAGTAAACAAGCCTTCGCTCCGGAACCGGCTCTTTCCGATCGCAACTCGAGATCCTACGCCCGACATGCGGGAATCCAAAACCCAAGTATAGGTAGGATGCCCAAAGCTACCTCTTTTCCCTAACTCTACCATCTCTCAACCCCCCTTTCACTTTTCCCGCCAGTGAAGAGAACGCTTCGCTTTCTTTAGATGGATCACAGTCGCTGCAGCCGCCAGCCAGCCTTCGATCCCCCTCGTTTTCCATCTAGCGCGCAGTGTGCCGGAAGCTTTCAAGCTGACACCTGTGCCGAGAGCTTCTCTCCAAGGACACCATATGACGATTTTTTGATAAATTAACGCAACAAAACCAGAAACGCTGAAATAAGCGGCACTCGATCTTCCTTACATCAGCGCCAATACTAACAGCGCCGAAACACGAGCGTTTGCGTTTTAGGCCTAATTAACCCGACAGACTTCTCCCATGTAACAGCGTGACAGGGAACGTGGGTTTTCCAACCAAAAAGGTCCGCCGGTACGTTTCCCCTTGGCTTCCCAGATATTACGCACATAAATACCCATAAAGGTCGCAAGCGCCGCTTTTTGTCTCGCGACGGGAACAAACATACCGCATCAAGATGCTATAGCAGCCTAACATCGTGCCTAAGACTTGACGAAGTAAGCCGCGAGAGCTCTACTGAGAAATATTTGTGAGTTTCTTGCTTGGAACTCGAACTGGTGACGGACTACAGTGAGGCGCGAAGTCGGACAATTGAGAATGAGAGTCCCAGCCTCGCGAGCACTGCACGCTAAACGAGAATCGTATGACGTATATCTCCCAGGCGTGCTGTCCCCGTTCTCGTCGGAGTGAGCAATCTTATTCGAGAAAGCAGCCGCAAAGTAACTTTCCTATCTTGCAGTCCAAGCGCCCGCCTTCGTCAGTCAGCGGCGTATCTCTGATCAGAATGGTTCCGCTTCTGACGAAGACGAACACCCCACGAAGGAACGGAAGTGGACAGAGAAACTGCGCGCTCTCCATTACCGAGTTTCCGTGAGCAAATTCTAAGTGCAACCCCCCCCCCCCCTCCCTCCCTATCTCTCTCTCTTCTCTCTTTACCCCCTTTCCTCCAATTCCTCCCTCGTCAACATATCTTTGACAGGCTCGAGATGAGAGAGCTGCATTAGAATTGTATATACGGGATATGCACCTCGACACAGATACATAAGGCAGGTTATTACGCCGGAAATAAGCCGGAAGAGAAACCATGCCATTCAGTTTATTCCTGTGTGTTTTATCGATACGTTTATTTTCCTCAAACGACATATTCCGCTTCATCTGATACCTGCGATCGATCGCATTTGCCATACACCTGGCATTATCAAAATGGCCAGAAGAGGATAAGATTCCATCCTGACTCGAAATCGATAGCTCCGCCCGAAAGAAAAAAATATTCTTCTTCATTTACGAACATCGGCACAAGACGAAACCGTATACGCCTAGGCACCAGTGGCTGCGCGCTGAATTGGATGGTGATCGCAATTATTCTCACATTTCGAACAAACTTGAGTCTGGAGAGTTCCTCCTTCCAAGAACAGTGGATTACTTATACGACAGCGAACGAAGAGCGCTGAAGACAGCTCATCATCCGGGAGTCATAAGAAGGGAGGCTATTTGCCATTGGGTAAGATTGGCTCAGTCGATTAGAATGAGGCGGTATAGCTTTGGTTTGGGCGAGTTGGCTCGATTTTGGTAGAAGCTTTAACGCAAACTGGGGGAGTGTGTATTTCCTTCCGATGGTATGAATGTCCCCTTTTTTTTGCATGACTGCCCGCTATCTGCGCGATGTTTTTAAGCTGCTAAAAGTGTCGGCATGCTGCCGAGCATAATCTTTAGAGACGAAGATTCAAATTGAAGCCACCATGCGCGCAGTAGCAGGATTATCCAAACATGTATCGCATCCCTGAGGAGGTAGCGTCGAATGCATCAGAACTGCTGCTGTCTGTTCTGGTACTGATTCTACGACCACTTCGAACAAAAATTACTTGGCATTAACGAAACATCCCAGGAACACCTTCAACCTTTTCCGATTGCAAGTTTCAAGTTTTAGGACAATTAATTTCATTTCGTTGTCCGCTGGCACGGCATCGACGACCTAAAATTCTAACAACTTTCTACTGCGCTCACGAACTGTATGTTTTAGGATTGTGGCTGCGTGTCTGCGCAGAAGAGACGGTAACGTAAAAGGCCCCCTCCACAACGTATACGAATCACTACACGGGTTTTGCTAACTTAAGCGCGTCTTAAAGCGATCTTACGCGAGTTCGTGAAAGCCGACAAAGGCGTCGAACTTCCGGTGGTACTTCCGCAATACTGACGTGAAGTCTTCATCAAAAGTTTGGATACCAGGGGGGTTTGCTTTCGAGCCACACGGTTCGGCTCGTAATGTAACCCCAGTGGTTCAAATCTCCTAAAAGTTTTTTTTTTTTTTTTTTTTTTTTTTTTTTTGTCCCACGCTCTCCAATGGGAACCTTCGTGAATTCTAAGGAAGCTGTACAGCACGGGTTTGAAGGGGACCCCCGTCGGCTGTAAGTTTTCGACAAGTACTGTACCAGATTAAAAATCATATGCTTCGTCAACTGCGCTGAATATTCCCATAATTCCTGTTGTCGTCTGATCTTTTTGAGGTTTATGTGACATAAAATTACCCGACGCCAACGAAACGTGATCAGTACGTTCTCTGTCCACAAATTCAGACCTATTCGCTATCCTCAAGGCAATAACGGCAATTGGGGCGTAGTAGAGCGTCTTTTTCATCCCTTCTTGTCTAATTGAAGCGCCTACAAAAGAGCGAGGCGAACCTTATCAGCAATTTGTTTTTTTGTTTGTTTGTTTGTTTTTTTCTCAGCGCGAAACACGAGCGATCGAAGGGTTTGAATAACGATATCCGGGCGCTGCCGCCTCCTTCAAGGGGCCCAATTTTCTTACCCTTAAATGTTATCTAGACGAAGACAGACTACCTGGAGGTCGTAGGTAGAACATCCCTGGGAATTCCTACATGTTTCCTCCAACCTGGTGCTCCAGGGACTTATCGTTCCGCTCTCGAAGCTCCCAGCTAATGTCGTTTGCCAAGACCCCCGCCTGCCATCCGCTGCCCTAAACACGCCGGCACGACTCAGCGCGGGCTCCGAACTCCTCCACCTTGACCGTCCTACCTCTTTACAAATTAAAGTTGAAATGTTGCGTCACAACGACGTCATACAGGTGACGTAAAAAGATTGCATCGGAATTAGCTAAGTTGGCCAAATGCCAAGTATGTGGGCCAGCTCGCGACTTTACATTTCGCCTTCGGTTCAAGGCTAGGTTTTCAAGGCCAGGCTTACGGCAAAGGTCGGCGAAATCGGTGACTAATGGCCTCAGTAGTAGGGCACTAAAACATTTTGGGACCGCTAAACGCGCCCTGAGAAGGAAATCCCAGTCGAAACGAAGAAAATCTACAGAATCCCATGTCAAAAATACTAGAAAATATTCAGTAAATCTGTCCTGACGTCAGGCTTACGGCAGGGTTTTCCGATTTATCCCGTAATGCCTTCGTTCTAATAACGGCCACCTCGATTTCGCTTTCCATTAGAGAGCCCAGCGCCCAATGAGTCGCCGTGTACCTTGGCTCAGGTGTGAACTGGGGCGATACATATCGCTTGCACGCGAAAAGTCATGAATCCATACGAACTCGGAACCTCTCGTGTTCTCACTTCTCCCCGCATAGCGAGATGGGCTGAAGCAGCCTTGCCGCAGCTTTAGTCCCGCTGCCTTCGTCAGCGCATATACAACTGCGGCTACCGTGTGCCAAGCATCGGCGATTCGAAGAAACATGATTCCCGTTACTTTACCCTGAGAGACGACCTGGAAGGAGGCATTTCCGGCTCTTCAAGCAGCGAACAAGGAAACTCACCTGCAGGCAAGAGAGAAAAGAAAGATAATTAAAATTTGCTTTTGGTACCTGAAATCACTCCGTGTTCACAGCAGGTAAGGAAATGAAAAAAAAAAAAAAAAAACTGATAACTGCCTCTGGTGTATATGGCATCATTAGGTCGTACATGATTTTAGTTACAAGGGCCGAGGTATAGCGAAGTGGTACATGCTGCGCCAAGTAATAAAGCGACATTCCAGCGTTTTCAATTTTGTGCCTGGGTTACTTTTTTCAAACATTCTGTTGCTGCGCTCAACAAGCTACGAGAAGGAAAAGAAAAAGATGCAAGGCTCGATCTGATTTAAAACACGCAACACTGCAAATAACTTTCTCATGTGACTGGGGAAACTTGGGAGTCGGAACGCGACCCCAACAGAACTTGCAGAAACTCATCTAGCACGTCCGTTTCCGCTGGCGCTGCACTGTCAACCATCTTTGTAGGAAATTGTTTGAACTATATACCCCATCAAACAGGGTCATTTCACTGTTATGCGAGACGCAAAGGAAAGCTAGGTATAAAAAGAAAAGACAACATGGGCTGTGAGCACGCCTCGCAATGCACAAAAACACAATAAAAAGCAAAATAAAACAAAATTGAAGAATTGTGGGGGAAGGGGTGATGATATGTGTACTTTTGACATGTAAAAATTACGAGAGACTTTAGCGACTAAAGCAGTGAAAGGCGAAAGCCTGAGTGCCACATTCTGCTAAGCAACTGGCAGTGATTAGTAATTATCCAGTCCTTATTTATTAGTCATTAATTAGTAACTGGTTACTGATCGACATGCGGCCATATAAGGCATGCATTCGCGCATGCTCTGGTGGTGCTCTGTGATTGGTCAAGACCTCTATGACGTAATCCCGCATCGGCCAATCAGAGCCGCCGAGCGGGACAAATTTTGTCCACGAAAGCATGAGCCATTGAAAGGTTTTCGCCTTAGTAAATGAGATAACTGCGGCCGAACCGGTGAACTAACCGCTGTTACAGCTGGCATAAAAAGGAAAAAAAGAATAGACTAAGACCGAAAGTAAAAAATGATGTACCATAGAAACAAAATATGAAGGCAGATACCAACAGACAGGAAATTCTCGGCAAATAAGCCGCACGATAATGAACACGTTTCACGAATCCGTCACGCGGACACAGGCCGTGCCGTGCAGCACAGGGGTGATAGTAATAAATAATACCGCAGACTGTCGCTTTTTGGGGCCGTTCTGTCTGCGTTCGCACACGCCAAACACTCCGCGAGACGGGGTGTGGAGTAGTCAGAGAGGCGTTGCTGTCTTCTCCGGAAAACTCCTTCGAGACACCAGCTAGGACTAGCCCAAGCCAGTTACAAGAAAACAAAACAGGAGCAAAAAAAAAATGTATACAAACAAAGGAAAAATGGAAGAATACGATGGAGCCCGGGAGGAGAACAGAGAGGAGTGTCGCCGCCAGGAGACATTCGCGGGTCATAATTCACGGCGGCAACTTAATCACAGCCTCGGGAACGTCGACGACGACGAGTGGCCGTAGCTGCAGCGACCCGCGCCGAGAGAGCGCGACGCGAAACCGTGCCCCGCATCATCGCCCGGGGAGCAATGATGGGGCGCGCGGGAAGGGGGGTCGAAGAAAATGGCGACGCTGAACGGAAGGCAAGGAAGCAAGCGGGCTGGCACTCGAACCACGCTCGTACAGTTTCCTGCAGCACATCTCGAACTACCGGACCAGATAAGTAGAGAGATGAATAATAAGGAAAGTAAATCACGGCCTCAATGTCTTAGTGG
The DNA here is from genome assembly GCF_055883805.1 of Amblyomma maculatum. Taxonomy (NCBI): domain Eukaryota; kingdom Metazoa; phylum Arthropoda; class Arachnida; order Ixodida; family Ixodidae; genus Amblyomma; species Amblyomma maculatum. The sequence continues at coordinate 119,221,474 of NC_139351.1, read as the reverse complement.
CATCATGAGCGAAAGAGCTCGCAAGGTAGGTCAAGAACGGCGGCACCTAGTAGTAGGCAGGAGTGTCACATGACCTGAGCTGTTGTAGGTATTCGGCGAAGAACGGCGGCACCTAGTAGTACAGTGACTAGTAGTATGCAGGAGAGCTGTTGTAGGTATTCGGCGAAATTAGAGGCACGCAAGCCCAAACTCCGCAGCGTCCTCCGAACCAGTAGTTCAGTTCAGTTCAGGCGTTCAGTCGTGTCCGAATCTTCGTGACCCTATGGACCATGTCACGCCACGCTTTCCGGTCTCTCACTATCTTCTTAACATCACATAGCTTCATCTGCAATGCCTCGAGAATGCCATCTAACCATCGCGTTCGCTGCCTACCCCTTCTCCGGCGACCCTCAACCTTTCCCAACATCAAATCTTTCTCCAGCGACTCCTCTCTTCTCATCAGGAGTAGCCCACGTTAAAGCGCGTTATCAACCAATCAATCAAGTTTATTGCGCAGAAAAACAATATACATAGCATGTTGAATGAGGCATCTGGATCCTTAGCCATTGGCTAGTTTCAGATCCATTACAAAAATGCTATATACCAATGCAGTTCATTGCAGCTGCAACATACATATGATCATTTCAATAGTTGGGGGAGGTATACTGTTCTGATAGCACGTGCTTTTTTAAAGCAGATGCAACGTTACAAAACTTTAGTGCTGACAAATACTATTGTTGTACGTCCATATACATTGTGAGTTTTAGGTAAATTGAGCTTACTGTTATCAGCATGTCAAGTGTGGCTTGAAGGAAGCTTCACAATTCAACAACTGTACGGTATATCTGCGTTTATAATTTTGTTTATCAAAAGCGCAGTTTTGTCATCGGGTTTTGTATCTTGCGAGGGACGAGACATTCATGTTTTGTTTTTGTTTTTCTTCAATTCACTCGAGCTTTTACTCTACAATGCATGTACCCAACAGTTACCTTTAATGAATTTATAACGCCATCATGCCGGTGCCGGCTGTCGTCGATGTTAACATCATCGGCGTTAGTCTAAAAGTCAATAAAAACTAACAGTGATTCTCGAGGAGCTGGAAAGATGCATCACGAAACGTTCGAAATCGGTTCAAGACAGTAATGTGCCTCTTGGCAAGAGCTACAGAGGCTGGAAAAGGCACAGTATGCTCAGTCTAGCTAAGCATCACTTTGAGCGTCCCAACTTTGTTCAGAATCCACTTTTTTTTTTTTTTTTAATACAGCTACACTCACAGAACGCCGGTCAGGCTTAGTGCATTATCTAAAATATCGCTACCACACACACACAAACACAAAAAAGTGTAACATCAAAAAGGAAAAAAGGAATAGAGAGAAAAAAAAAAGCTGCATCTGAGAATTTCACTGCACTGCATCCAAGTAGAGCGCCAAAGCCCGCTACACTTGGGAGCTGTAATGCGCGACACCTTTTAGCGCCCTCGCGGGAGCAAGCGAATATAATAACGAACCGTGACCTGCTTGGAACGGAAGGAGGAAAGCACGTGACAGTTGACAAAGGGCCACTACAGCATAAGGACCCACGACACGGCCAGCCAACGAAAGAGACGAACACCTGGTCTGCTTACTGCAGGTAAAAATGGATGGGATGAGCAGAAGCGCGGGTGACACGACCACCCACCCTTTCGACGAAAGCCGTTGAAACGGGCAATGTAAGGACAGGCAGTGGGGGGAGCTCGTTATCCATCCTGTCTTCTTTCAGCTCGTTTGCATGCACGGTTTATAAATTTTGTGTGAAAATGACCACGAGGTCCCAGCGTTTCCAAGGCAACGGGGCCGATATTTTCTATTAACATGTCTGATGGATTCGATTATACAGGTACCGAAACTCGCATACAGAAAAGACACTGCGGTCACATCATCACAGAAGCGTATAAAGAGCTCTACGATGCGCAGGCTATGTTTATTATTAACGGGAATCACTCATCACATGCTGTACTACAGCGGGAGTGCCCCTTGCTGTCTTCACTGATATTTCCAGCGGCCTCCTGCTAGCATAGTTGAATCTATACTTTCATCACCTGTCTTTTATTCTTAACCCCAACGTGGCAAACAAGAACCGTTCCTTTCTGTGTGTCTCGCAGAGATCTGAATTCCGTACTTGCTATTGTGAAGGTGCTGTGGTGGCAGTTCAATTCTATGACACTGGTGTGATGTTTTTCAGGGTTTTTTTTTTCTCCCTGTGTTTAGTCATTCAAGCGTTTCTTTCTCTTTCTTTTTTTTTTTTTGCTACTCCAGCTGTTGATTACGTTTTGTTTATATGCACCCGTGGCTTTCTAAAACGTACAGTTCCTACTCAGCCGAGAGGAAATAATATTACCCCGCTTGGTCTTTTACAAGCATCTATTACGTTGCTCACCACTCATAATCATTCCCGTTTCATTCCTCCATTTCTTTCCTTCTTCATTTGCTGGACCAACGTCTACTCAGAGATGTGTTCACTTTTTTATATATATGTATTTTCGCCTTCAAACGGGAAAGCAAATCACCGACGTGATACCGAGGTCCTCGATCATGTGGGTGCGCCGTGCTATTCGGTGAAGGAACCAATCTCTCCTCGTTCATTGAGAAGGAGCGCCGGCCGTCTTCCCACACGGTCGCCGAGTGTTTCCCGGGAACGCCACGCGTCCACGGTTCTCCGCCACCACTCATTCGGTCCCAATTCAAACACGCGCCCATTGCGCACAGCTCACGTCTCGCGCGGCTGAGCCGGCCGAATGATTCCTCGTCCCCTACACACGTTCGCCCTCGGCCGCGCACTGAAAGCGAGCCACGACCAACCACGGTTGGGCTTGCTCCTCCCCGATCGAAGTCCAGGGAGTGCGCGTCGCCTCGGTCTGTGCACCCCCCCCCCCTCTCTCTCTCTCTCTTTTCAACTACAACTCTGCGTCCCGCCGTACAGGTTTGTCTACGTACTTGTCCATCCATTTCTTTCCTTCTCTTCTCACAATCCTTTTCAACTAGTTCTTATCTCTCACTCTCTTTCTTCCTCTCTCGAACAGGGCACCAACGACCCGCTTGAGACGACGCTCATTCCATCTCAAGTACACGTCTCCTGGAGCAGGAAATCCGTGCAGCGCAGTCCAAGCTGTAGAGCTGACGACAGCCTGACCAGCGACAGAACTCCCAAAGCTTCCTTGCGCATGACAAATGCAATGCGTGATTGGGTCATCAAATTAGGTTATACTAACGAAGGGTACAGCACAGCTAGCTTAACCGGAGGCACAGGCGTCGTTGTTCATTACAAATCGGCAAGCGTCTCGCGAACTAAGGCAGAAGCTACCCAACTGAGCTCTAAAATTATTGAACAATGCACAGATTTAGCGAGACTAGGCTACGGAGACCGAACAAACAACCATTTTTGCTTTTCTCTCTCTCTCTCTCTCTCTCTCTCTCTCTCTCTCTCTCTCTCTCTCTCTCTCTCTCTCTCTCTCTCTCTCTCTCTCTCTCTCTCTCTCTCTCTCTCTCTCTCTCTCTCTCTCTCCACACGCACACACGCACGCACGCACACACACACGCACGCACGCACGCACGCACGCACACATTTATGACAGGCGAGAGGCAGGCTGGCCGAGATTTCGCGGAAATCGGCCCAAGCTTTTCGACGCTCGAGGCCGTGGCCCAAGCTGGTGGTAAACTACGCCGCCTGTCACACAATGGATGGCTCACTGCGGCTCTTCGGAGGGCTCGGCCCAAATTGCTCCGCTATAGATTTCCACCGACGCCCCTTCTCCAGCCATTCGTTCACTTGCTTTTTCCTGTTCTTTCCATTCGTTCTACACTCCAAAAACTAGCGACGCAAAGATCCAAGCATAGTGAGATAAAAAAAAAAAAAAAAAGAGCCACGTTACAGAGGCAACGTTAGAGCCAGACACAAGAAACGATCCCAGCGCTGCACCAACCTGTTGTTGTTTGTTGTTCTTATTGTAGGTATCATTTCGGTTGCGTCTTTTCTTCTCCAGATATTGGCATTAAGCTTCTCCAACAGACGCTGCTGCTGCTGAGGCGCTGTTCTGGATATGGCTGTTGCCTTGGTCGTTGCTCACCTCAGTTACGAGTTTAGCCCTTTTTCTGCGCGCACCTTCCGCTGCTGCTGTGGCCTCTAGTGCGCCAAGCATTAGGGGCTTTTAGCGCAGCGTCCACCTAAGGCTTCCTCCCGATGCGCCCGCTAAAAGCCGCCAAAGGTGTGGCGGCTAGGGAATCGAAAGCCACACTTGACCGTTTCCCACCATCTCTCGCATCCTGCTAAGTGGCGGAGCTCCATGTGTTCCAACCTGCCTTCCCTATTTCATGGGGGAAGCCAGGAAGGAGGAGTTCAACAGTGAATGCATGGAGTGAACCTATAGGTTATGTTTGGTTGACATTATGTAAGTATAGCGCTTAACTTCCCAAAGAGGCTCGGACTATGAGGGACGCCAGTAAAAGATGCCTTTAAGTAGTTTAGCACAACATTCAGGCCCCTTGCCTATAGGCATCATCGAAGAGCGGCCGCCGCGGCCAAGATGAAACCGGCGTCCTTGGGTTAAGCAGTCAAGCGCCCTAACCACTGAGCTACCGCGACGGGGTGGATATGTAGTTAGTGTTAAGTTGGGTTAGCAAGTTATGATGCGCGAAAACATGTAAGGCTATATATCAATATTAAGGTTCGTCTGCAGGCACCCCTACTGAGTAAAATTATCACTCATATCAAAAAGAGAGCAAAAAAAATTGCAAACAGATTACTTTCTTTTCTGTATTTCTTTGTACCTCCGATCGTCAGCGCTGTCATTCGCGAATGAAATTATATTTTTACTGTGTAGCACTGAGAAGGGCAGAATGGCGCTCTATGCCTGATCCGTTAATTCAAATCACTTGCGTTAAATCTTCCCTTGACAGGGGTATTACACTAATGATTCCTCAGTTGTCAATTTTCCTACCTTCGCAAAATCCCGAAAACGCAAAATCACGCTAGTATTGATTAAATAAATACCATTACAGAGTAAAACAAGCAGCAGCTTTCACTAAATAGAACTCAAAAACCAGTCGCACGAGAAAAATAAAACTAAAATCGCATTCATTTCAGTCTTCGGCCGCACAATCACCGGCCAGGTTATATCTACCCCTTAACACATACAGGACAAAGCCGCGCTATTCAATGTCGTCTTAACATCCCTGGATTCGTCATTTCATCGAAACATTCGCTCGTAATACACTTTTACCGGTAAAACTGCATGGCCCTAATTTGCCTCACGTAGCAACCGGCGCCGATATACAACATACCTCACTTTCTTCGAGTGTCGTTACCAACCCTAGTTGAATTGCGAAAACAACGCCGGAAACTTTTTTTTTTCTTTTTTTGCCAGCTACATTATTCCCCTATCACTCCCTATCAGTGTAAGATGCTACATTATTGGGGACGCTTAAGTTCATCCTTTAAGGGTATAATGCGATAGCGTAGGCTACCAGCCCACATATAAAGTCACGCTTCAACCAAGTCGTATGGACCTGTCTGCGTGTCGTAGGAGTAACGAGGAGTAACGAGGTCACTGGCAGGCTGATTCTGATATCCCCCCCCCCCCCCCCTCGCCCCATATAAAAGGAGCGACCCGAGTTGGCAGCTCCTGCCCGTGGCATACGTGTAACGTGAATTCGAATGTCATGGCAGGCTGATTTTTACGAGGCGACCGTAGCTACGCCTCTTCACGGCGTAGCTGTGGCCACCCGAGGTCTCGCTTTGGCTATCCTGGTATTGATTTCGCAACAAAAACTTCACCACGGTAGCTTGTCTTCCTCCATTTCCATCTCCAACAGCATACCCCCACAAATATACTCCCGCCGAATTGGCCGCCTTATATAAACTTTACAGCAACCCGAATCACCTTTTCCAGAACCCCGATGACTGCCTCAAGCCTGCCCCGCAGCGAGCTAAAATAAACGCCGTTACCAAATTAAGGGCAGCTAGATTACTTCCGCGGCCACGGCGTGGGGAGGATCCGACATTACGCTAGCGTGCCGGCGGACAGTTTCGCACAGTCGCGCTTCACATGTCAACAGCGTGGTGGACCCCGAAGAGGACCTACCGAGCACCCCAGAAAAGCGCTGACGTTATCTGGACGCGCACGATACGCGTGGCCAGCGACAAAGCCGGAACCATAAAGGCGGAAGATGAAAGGAGCGCCGGCGTATTTTATCGCGGGTCGAAGGAAGAAGTATCCCCTTCCCCCTTCCCCCGTTTCCCTGCCTTTTACTCGGGGGGCCTCGAACGGGGTGCGTGCACTGGAGCGGCTAATACGGTCGTCCAAGAGACCCAGCGGAGAGCTCGAAATGGACAGCTCGATAGCGGCGGGACAGCCCAAAAGGGGTCCCTCGTTTTAACCTCCTTCGGTCACTCACCACTTTGCGGCGGCTCCGCTAGAGGCTTTTGCGTGGGGATAAAGATAGGACTCACACTACGGCGCTTACGCAACGCTTACGTAATGGATAACTTTGAGCAAGATATACGCGTACTGGGTTGGAGAAGCACGCCAAGAGATAAGTTTATTATACGTATCGAATAAAATATTCACTTAGCATTACCATAGGTGCTGAAGCGCGTAGTCAAAAAGACAGTAGGTGGTTCGACGAGAACTGTGCCACCTTGTGCAAGGCAACGGTAGTGCGCACACATGAATACACTGCTACTGATAAATATCCGATTCCTTATCATTGTTACACTATACTAATCACGTTGAAATCACACAAAAGCATATAAACATTTGTAAAACATATATAATACATACATAAATATATTGTCAATAAATGCAAAAAGGAAAGCAGCACACAGTTATCAGACACGTGAAAAATAACAGCGAAATAGAGACACTAATGTTATGTTGTGTAATGAGTGATATTTCCGTTTAGTATGGGGGAAATTTGATGTCTCAGCACACCAAAGTACGAGCCAGGCAAAATAGACAAGTGCACGTCAGGACAAATAACATGAGAACGAAAGATTACTTTGTGTCCAATGATTCTAAAATCAGTAAATAGAACACCATGCCGCGGCGAAATAAGAATTGGCGCGGTCATGTGGCTTGAAGTGTCGAAAATGTCGGCGACAGCACTAATTCCTTGCTATTGCAACAAGATAAATAAAAAAAAAGCCTTTCGTTCAGTATTTACATCGGGTATAAGGGAGATGACGAACGCCCGTCAGGGCTTCTCATGAGGATGTAACATGCAACTGTGACACATACACACGCATATCGAAGGCGTAAGGAATTCATGTTGATTTCGACACTTAGTAGCACCGCTGATACCCACCGGTCTTCCAAATGGCAGAATATTTTCCCCAGCTTGGTGATCGGCTCATCTACTTCTAAAATGAAGTAAAGGTGGGAAGGAGGCGAAACGGCAGTATTTCTCGCGCAACGCGGGTTTCGGTCCCTCGAGAATAGATTCTCCATCGTGGTATCCAATCACAATCAAGGTTGTCATATCTCTCCTCTCTTACCGCAACGACTTTATGGACGCCGCTCAAGCAGTCTTTCATCATCATCATCATCATCAGCCTGACTATATCCACTGCAGGGCGAAGGCCTCTCCCATATTTCTCCAATTAACCCGGTTCCGTGCTAGCTGCATCCACTTGACACCTGCGAACGTCTTAACCTCATCCACCCACCTAACTTTCTGCCGCCCCCTGCTACGCTTTCTTCCCTTGGAATCCAGGAATCCTGTCTTTACTTCATTGATACAGCGCTAGAATCAAACGAATACCATGCGGTTAGCAAGATGAAGCCCTAGCGCCGCCCCGTGATGAGCACATTCAACAGTAGAAACATTGATAGCCCACGGCGCCGGTGGAGGACGCGGACATCTGAGGCCATAAAAACTACTCTTACCCTGTTAGCAGCGGCCACTTCGCAGCAGGCCACATGTTATACTAAATCTTGACATTAAAGCATAACAGCTCACCAAAGAAATGTCTCCAACGTTACTATTATACCTGGTCGTCTCTGAGCCCGAAAAAAGTATGCTCGCGCCATCGTCCGGCGGCGCTCGAACTCAAACTACGTAGCAAAAGCGACCTCCACGAGATGGCGGAACCAGCGCTTTTTGAAATAGGCGCACCGTAGCCAATAGCACCTATTTTATTTTTACTGTCCGTTTAGCAACACTGCACTCTTTTCATGACAGTCACGATCTAAGAACATATTTTGGCGGAGATGAGATACGGAGATAAGTTGAATATGATACCCAAATATTTGACAAAACGAACTAAAATGAAGAAAAAAAAACAAAATAACTAGTGGATGAGCTGATATCAAGTAAAAAGAATAAAACAAATATTTTTGTGAAAGAAGCTGCGTTATTCTGTTGATGAAAATTATTCGCAGTACTATTTGTAAGCAAGTGGCAGACAGCTTCCATAGAAAGCTCTTTACTTTCGTGTATGATGGGACCACAGCTGAAATGATTTTTGCCCCGGCATGAACAGCATCAAGTTTCAAACTCCATATAACCACTGGTGCGTCCATGAAAAAATTAAATCTCACTACACAAATTCGGATCTCCTTTTGTTTTCGTCTACCCCACTGTCAAATGTGATGGGCTAAAAAAAAACAAAAAAACACAGAACTGACACACTACACAGGAGCTATTCAGTGTCAGGAATATAAGGAGAACGTTACAATATACACAAGACAGAAATCAACAGTCAGCGACGCCAAGGAAAGCGCAGGGAATTTTTTGTGTGTCATGGGAACTTAACAGGACATATTCAGTGTCAGGAATATAAGGCGATCGTTATGATATACACATGGCAGAAATCAACCGTCAGCGACGCCAAGAAAAACGCAGGGAATTTTGTGTGCGTGATGGGAACTTAACAGGAAATATTCAGTGTCAAGAATATAAGGCGAGCGTTATGAAATACACATGACGAAAATCAACAGCCAGCGAAGCCAAGAAAAACGCAGGGAAGTTTGTGTGTGTCATGGAAACTTAACAGGACATATTTGGTTTGGTTTAGTAAAACTTTATTTCCCACTGTAGGGGTCCTGGAGGACACTCGGCTAGTCGCCAGGTGTAGAGGACAGCTCCCACGTCGGCACAGAGGGCCCGAAGCTCTCCGCCAACAGGACATATTCAGTGTCAGTAATATAAGGCGAGCGTTATGATATACACATCACGGAAATCAACAGTCAGCGACACCAAGGAAAGCGCAGGAAATTTTGTGTGTGTCGTGGTTACTTAATTTTGTATATATTCGATGGCTGAAAGATAAATGAAAGATAAAAAATAAAACATGATGCGCGAAGGAGCCGAAACAATGACTAATGTCCGTAGAAACGTTAGAAATAAAACCAATAAAATGCAACAATGTAATGACCTGTAGATAAAATATCAGGCTTGACTACTTCAATAGCTTATGACGTTCTTATGGAAGGCGCGCATCAGAAGCAAAAAACTATTATTTCACAAAGTCGGCGTAGAATCTCGTGCAACTGCTTGCAAAACAGCAGCAATCAAAGGGATATTAAAAGCAAATAAAGCTTATCGAAGCACAAATTACACTACAATATGACAAAATGCCATGCGTGATTATGAAAAGGACGAATAAAGCATGTATATATTACGACACCGCAAATGGCAACAACAAATAGGCAAGCGACGACGAAATGATGAGGCCCCTGCAAGCTTTGAAAGCCCGGCGGCGCCATCTACGAGCGTCGCAAAAAAGCTTTGAATTGATCGAGCGCAACTGGCAAAGATACTCCCGCCATCTACGTACAATAATCCGCACTGAAAAGGCGATCGTACAAGGCTGCGGCGATAGTCGAAACTGAATGAAGGCTCCAAAATGCCCGCGTTGATTTGAAATCTTCGCGGGAAAACAAAAAAAAAAAAAAAAAAAAAAAAGAACAGAAAAAAGGCGGCTTTAGCACGGGTTTCCGTGAGTAAATGTTAAAAACGAACTAATTGATGAAGCTATGAGCGTGATGCATGCTAGTATTGTTGGATAAGTAGCGCAATTGGTGCTGCCGCTCCACTAACCTTCACCTCGCTGCCCATTGGCAAGCACCACCTCGTCGCCACCTGTTTGAATTTCTTCACTATCACCGCACGCTTAGGCGGCTTCATCGGGTAAGTAGATCTGTCGATGAGATGTAAGACCGCGATGCGAAATTATCCATGTGTGTCATTGTGTTATGGCTGCCGCGACCGCTGAGCAGCATTCAATGACTGCCGTCAACACCCATACGAAGTGATGCAACGCCCTCTCACCCAACCAAGCCCGGAAACAGAACGATGAAATGTCAACCCGGTTCTTAGAAGCAAACTAGCAAAGTAACTTTTGGTTTGGTTTGGTTTGTTGGGTGAGAGACGCCGTAGTGAAGGACTACGGAAATTTCGACCACCTGGGGTTCTTCAACGTGCACTAACATCGCACAGCACACGGACGCCTTGCTGTTCGCAAAAGCGGCCGCCGAGGCTGGGATTCGATCCCGCGTTCTTGGGCACAGTAGTCGAGCGCCGTAACCACTGCGCCACCAAGGCGGGGTACAATAAGTTTTGTCTAACGGCTATCTTATTTAACTGACATTACTCCTTTCATAGCGATAACAATTTCATTTACAGTAAAGCTTCAAGGACACCTGTTATCAAGCTACAGTTACAGGTAAAAGCTGTTGATGCTAATAGAAACGCCGCGGTATAGTCTAAATGACATTTTAGTGCACAAGATTAGTGCATTGAATTCCCCAAAAGTCAGTAATCCATTCTTCAAAAATCATACTAACCAAAAACGCAATTAAACTTCTTTGTTCTTTGTGAAAAAATCCAATTGTGAAAAAGAAAAAAAAAAAAGCTGTTGTAGCTTTTCGCCCGAGGCCCATTTGCTGTATATTACTGGAAATAAACTTTTGTTCCAATTTTTTTTTAAATATCTGCAATGGGATAAAATTTGGCGGGAAGACTACAGAATGTGTGCGTCACGTCTGGAGAGAGGTTGTTTATTTGGTTTACATTATTGCGAAGAGAAGAAGTGCGAAGAGAGGATAACCGATGGTCGCTGAGGGTAACAAACTGGATTCCAAGGGAAGGAAAGCGTAGCAGGGGGCGGCAGAAAGTTAGGTGGGCGGATGAGATTAAGAAGTTCGCAGGGGTCAAGTGGATGCAGGTAGCACAGAACCGGGTTAAGTGGAGAAATGTGGGAGAGGCCTTCGCCCTGCAGTGGGTATAATCAGGCTGATGATGATGATGATGATTTTTATGGATGAAAACTAAGAAAGTAACTTGAAAGTAATTACATTGCTCTACAGAAGTAATTTTAATTTAATGACATTACTTTTGCAAGCAGTAATTATTCATGTAATTTCCTTGACTCTTGCGATATTCAGCTAATGAGTAACGTAATTTAATCCTTTTTCAAAAGTAATTTTGCCAAGTATGCCAGCCATTCTGTTGAGAAAAAAAAAGAGTTCGAAGCGAAGTTTTCACGTATATATATGATGAGCAACAAAAAGAAGAAAGCTTTCCGGCAGGGTTACCTTTGGCTCGTTTCGAGGTGTTCAATTAGTTAGCCTGTCTCACCCACACGAAAATTGTGCAGCACGAAAACAATGACTTATGTAATCGGTTAAAGTGGTCGGTAATCTTCCAAGTATCGCTTTACCAGTTTCCACAAAGGCGTGAAGCCGTAAATAAAGAAACTGTCCAAAGTAAGCTGCTACTTGGCTACTTGGGATTCACGTCTCGCCTTGGCCGCAAAGCACACAATAATGTATTGACTTAGCCGTATCAGGCCAACATTCACGGAATCGTAGGAAAGATGAACAGAGAAGCCAGCAATAAGGAAGTCCACACTTTCACTAATCATCTCTGACCAGAGAAAGAAGGTTATGACACCCCGTTTAGTGCAGATCAGTTAAAAAAAAAAAAAGGTGCTGGAGCAGAATCACGTTATTACGAAAACAACAATGTTTACTAATTTCTTGCACCCCTTAGCAACACACTGCCAAATGGAGACAAACAGAAACGTCAGTTCAGTTTAGTCGTCAAGTCGTGTCCAACTCTTCGTGACCCTATGGACCATGTCACGCCACGCTTTCCGGTCTCTCACTATCTTCTTAACATCACATAACTTCATCTGTAGTGCCTCGAGGATGCCATCTAACCATCGCGTTCGCTGCCTACCCCTTCTCCGGCGACCGTCAACCTTTCCCAACATCAAATCTTTCTCCAGCGACTCCTCTCTTCTCATCAGATGACCAAAGTAGCTGAGCTTTAACTTTAGAATTTGACCCTCCAATGAGCAGTCAGGGTTTATGGTCGACAATATCGACTGATTTGATCTTCTGGCAGTCCAAGGAACTCTTAAGAGTCTTCGCCAGCACCACAATTCAAACGCATCAATTCTTCGGCGGTCAGCCTTTTTCACAGTCCAACTCTCGCATCCATACATCACAACTGGAAAGACCATAGCACGGGTTATACGGATCTTGGTTGGCAGACTAATGTCTCTGCTCTTTACTATAGGCGGTCAAGGCTAACCATTGCTCTCTTTCCCAGAAGCAGGCGTCTCCTAATTTCATGGCTGCAGTCTCCTTCCGAGGTAATCTTGGCTCCCAAGAAGAGAAAATCTGTCACAGCTTCCACTTCTTGTCCATTGATGCTCCAGGACTTGATAGGGCAAGACGCCATGATCTTCGTCTTTTTAATGTTCAGTTTAAGCCCAAACTTCTCACTCTCTTCTTGTACGCGCATCAGAAGTCTCTTGAGTTCCACTTCACTTTCTGCCATTAAAGTGGTATCATCCGCATATCTAAGGTTGTTGATGTGTTTTCCAGCAATCTTCACTCCATATGAAGACTCGTCCAGACCGGCCTTCCTCATGATGCACTCTGCATATAGGTTAAATAGGCAGGGCGACAGTATGCAGCCTCGGAGGTACGTAGGTACCTCCGAGATAGCAAAAAAAAGAAGAAGAAGAAGAAGAAAAGCTGTAGTTTAGCTTGTGGTTAAACCTGCAGTTACGCGAAAGCAATCAGCATGACTACGCTTAGGTTCGGCTTGAAAGTAAAGACATGGATGGCTTTTGCACATAGTAGTTAATGTGTTCAGCTTTATTTATGCCATAGAGGAATCATTTCACGTATGAGCATCCCTTGCCTCTCGTCGCTGACCATTCTCATTCGGGTGTAGAAGACTTCTAGGGGTATTACATTGTCTCTACGTCGAACTCCGGGGCACACCGCCGTCACAACGTTCGAACGAACCATCTGTCCTAGCAACTCGCCGTTGTGGTTCGCCTCTACAAACTGCAGAGCTTTCTATCATTTTCTTTCTCCTCTTCCTCTTTTCCTGCATCATCATCATCTTCTTCTTTTTCGTTTTCTTCTTCTCACGGAAAGGCACGGCGAAATGGCGAGATTGTGGCCAATGTAACTCTCACTACAAAAGAGACAAAAAAAAAAAAAAATAAGACTCCAGCCTGACCGAAACCGCACTGCCACAGGCCCCCAGTGTCTGCCTCTCTTTTTCTCTCTCTTTATCTTCCTTTCCATTCCGTTGCGTGTGTGTGTGTGATTTTTTTTTAAATTTCGCTGCATGCCATTTCTGTCTTTCACTGTACATTGCACAGGTTTGCACAGCACTGTAGAGTGCGCCCGCATAAGCACGCAATGCTTGAGCGCGGGGCAGGAAGATCAGCGAGACAGCGTACCCCCCCAAAATAATATGAGCGTGCTGCACGCACACCAGAAGAAAAAAGGAAACACATAAATAGCGATCTCGGACAATTAAGAAAAAAAAAAAAGACAAAATGCAAACTGGATATTTAGTTGAACGGTATAAAGTGTAGAGCAGCAGAAAGCAATGAACTAGGAAGTACAAGTTTAACACGTGCTTGCGTTATCAAAAAAAAAAAAAAAAACCTGGAAGAATAAGAAACATCATACATCATTAGCAGATGTGCATGTTGTATGGTAGTGCATTTAGCAATGAACAAAAATAGGAGACTGGCTGCATATGGTACAACGAGATACAGTTAACGAAAGTATCAGCCGGAACGTCCAGATCAGCAACTTTTTAACTCTTTCCTGGCTTTTTTCGGGCTTGTGATATTGTACAGTTTAGATGGCATCGAATTAAACATAAATGGCGCATTGTACTATCTCATCATTTTACCATATTTATTATAAATTCGCCGTATGCAGTGTCTTTCGGTTCGTCGCAGTGTCTTCCCCTTTATTAAGAGCCATTGTTTCGAGAAACTAATTTAGTGCAACACAGGAAAACGTTCCGTAGCGCGCTGTCCGTCGCCTCTGCTATGCGATTTCTTTTTCTATATTGCCCTCACTTGTCTCCCGCGTGAAGTGAAGCTTTTGAATAAATAACCCGACAGCGCGAGCTTGGCTTCCTGCACAGCCAAATTCGGTCAAATAGACAGAAGACCCTTAGTAAAGAAATGAAAAAGTGGAGAGGATAAGACTAAAGTGGGAAACACTGCCGCGTGCACAGCAACACAGCGCAGCGCTGTTCGACCGCTCCCGAGTCAATTCTTTCAAGGCGAGAGGTAAACAGTTGAGAACACATTTCGCGACACGTCGGTTCCTGGGGCTGGTCTTCGCCTCGATCCATAATTCACACGAGACGTGGGTAACGAAAGAGCGGGAGGAGAGACGGAGAGGCGTGGTCAGCGGAAATTGATGACGAGGCGCGCGGAAAACGTTTAGGCGCCGAGCGTCGTCGCCACACATCCCCAGGAGTAAATGAGAAAAAGAAAAAAAAAGGGGGGGAACATTCAGAGGGAACAAACGCCAGAAGGAGTTAACGATCGCCTTAAGGCTTCCTTAGAAGAAAAGGAGTGGGATCGCGGAGAGTTTGCATTCCGCGAATAGGCGAGCGATGGCAGGACAGACCCAGAGGAATGGGCTTTGCATGAAATATGGGAAATGGGCGCTGGAACGTGCGAAAAAAAAAAAAAAATGGGAAGTGGGCGCTGGAACGTGAGAAAAAAAAAAAAAAAAACGAACGCAAGAAGAAAGATCCTCACTGACAGGCGCCGCACAATGACGGAAGGAAGTAGCCTGGAAGTCAAGCTTTGTACACCTCCATGACAGCACGCCTGACGAATAGTCACACACGATAAAACTACACCGAGCACGATAAACTGCTTGCGCGAGCGATAAGTGAATTGAAATTTGCTCTCGTTTTCTTTTTTTTTTTTTTCTTTTTTTTTCTGGTTTCACAACAATTTACAATGTGTCGGAAGCGTGCTAAAGGCTGGAAACAAGCTTCATATGAGCTGACTTGTCGCCTGACTTATTCGTATATCTTCCTAAAGGAGGTGGAAAGCCTGCCGGTATTAACCGCAACGCTGGCCTTTTTTATAAGGGTGTCTTCATTTAAAGGACAATTTCAAAACAAAACTAGCTAAATACCTTACATTTTACGTAACGTCTCTTTGTATTTCGCATCCCGCCAATGTAATCGCTTATTTTCTTATTTTGGTAATCATTGCATGTTCGCCTTTCCAGCATGCAAAGAACTGTGACCTGAGGCAACCCCCTAAGGTTCTCGCAATGTCGGGTTAATGAAATGTATCGACCGTGTTCTTGTTTTGTTTTTGTACTCTGAACGCCAGGTGGTCTAAATTTTCAGAGTCCTCCACTACGGCGTCTCTCATAGCCCGAGTCGCTTTGGGACGTTAAACCCCACAAACCAAAGCAAACTTAAGCGCACAAAATTGCTATGCTTATACCGAGGCGGTTTCTCAGATGAAAATGAAGGCTCAAAAGACGCTAGAACAACCATTGCATATAAATGTTGCGACAAAATCTATTTTACGAACGCTGTGACACGCTGAGGTTGCAACACCGTTGGCCACGTAAATAAACGTAATAGTCAAGGTATGAATAGTAAGAGAGAAAGAAGAGCATTAGCATAACCGGCAAGAGATAAAATTAACCAGGACTTTTATAGGACTTGCGTGCAGAGAATGGGAAAGCATTTAATTTTATTGTAAGTGTTGTCATTAGTTGTGAAATCCAGTTGTGTTACCGTCAGTTAGCTCGTGGCTTTTCTTTCTCTTCTTCAGCGAAATTCTCTTCGGCTCACGAGTAAAATAAACAGTAAATATATGCACGTAGGTATCTATGGATAAAAGAACAACAAAAACGAGCAGGCATTTCTCAAATGTTTTGTCTCAATGCATCGAAAATACGCTTAGGTGAGTTATTCGCGCCAACGGGTGGGGTGGGCGGTGTAGGGGGAAGGGCTGACCCAAATATTCAGGCAGTGTCCAATGCGTCCTTTTCCAAGTACCTTGAAGTAACAGACTTTGCTAGCATGAAAAATGGGACGGAATAGTTATCCTCAAAACATTATCCAAGATAATGGCCCTTAATAAGCAGCAGATGTAGGAGGGTTTGTTGCACATTGATGAGCAGAACTATTACGAGAAGCGGTGTGCAGAACACAGGGAAAATGTCAGGCATAAATGTTTACCCGGAGCAGCAATTCGACGGAGATATATACTGGTAACCCTTTAAAAGCAAACCTAAATCTAAGTTGTGCTCCTGGTAAAAAAAAAAAAAAAATAAACAAAAAGAAGAAAAATCTATTTCATCCTTCTTCCAGCCTCTGTTCGTGTTTGTTTGCCAGCAAACAACCCAGATGTGGCCCAGGACGTGACGTCAGTTTTTATTCCGAAAGCAATACTCTGTTTCAAGCCTTCAGCGCAGCGCGGCCGGTAGCCACGTCTTACCCGCGTGACGCTGTGACGTCACACTCCGCATGGGCTGGCAAGAGCTGCCAATTTGGGTCTCTCGTTTCACATGGGACGGTTATGTCAGATTCAGCCTGCTAGGATGCTGGCATTCACGTTACCCCTATAGGCCTACCCCTACGTTCATACGGCTTGGTTAAAGCGATGCTTTATATGTGGGCTGAGGAAGAAGAAAAAAAGGAGAAGAACGCTCGGTCACCCGCCGCTAATTCTTTAGCTCAATATTTGGTTCAGCAGCGTTGAACCCTTGTAATGTTTTTTTTTCCTATTAATTGATTCAAACCAGTGCGTGACGTAGCCTCGGCAATCCGCGCCCAAAGAAATGAGTCGACGCACCGCACTCAATTGGCGAAGTCGACTGATCGCGGCTACATCTACCTCGTATGTTCCGACTTTTTCCTTAGTTTTTTCCTAGTTTCAAAATTTTCCGCTTTCACTATGAACGAGGTGTTGGCGGTTAAAATGCGGCTACCTATCCAAATGGATGAGTCTACGTCAGTTTGTCCTCAGAGTACCTTCAAAGGCTTCCGACGATATACGTTGAGTATTGCCTAACCTGCGGAACTATGGGCCGATTTAGACTCGCGGTGCATAAAGTGCGAGCATATGCGGTATTCCTCCCTTGATTCTAAACCGAACCCCTCTTCCCTACCACGCGTCCACCTTTCCCGCACAGCAGCGGCGCATGGCGTGACGCGCGGCAGCCGCCCGTAACGACATCCGGGAAAAGCTATCTATTCAAGGAGGCGTGCAGTTTACTGTGCGGACGTTCACTTACTCGTCGGACCACTCACTGAGCTTCTAAAAGTAGCACCCGCTTCCCTCATGACTCCCTAGGGATGGAAAGTTCAAATTATTGGCCACGGTCCCTCCCGTATCGTATCGCTGTTTCTGCTGCCCCAGCCCGCGCTGTTCGCTAGCTAAAGGGCAGAGGGTCCCGGCACTCAGCTCTCCTCGCCCCTTTTCAAGGCGAACACTTTCTAGGCTCATAAAAGGAAATCCCACGCGCGTGGTTTGTGCGCGAGATCTGTCATATTCCGCGAGATTAGTTCTTGACTAGCATTCTTGCCATCTCATCCATTCTCACACCGGTAGCTCACTGTTGCAATTTGAAAGCAGCTCCTAGCTGGTATAAATAAAAAATTAATTAGGTAATCTTAGTTAATTATTAAGCTAATTAGTACCCTTTGGGGCTCCTGATTTTTTCCTACTCTTAATACAACAGCTAAAACAAGAATCGACAATGAAACTTAATTTTCCTATTTAATATATATATATATATATATATATATATATACAGGAGATTTTCCGTGCATCCCTGGCCACTGCAGATTAACTGGATTATCGCCACTTCTATGTGACGATATCTCGTCGCCATATCAAGCATGCTGCTAGGGATAGCCTTGCTACTTCTCCAACCTGCTAGCGATGATTGATATCATCACATTCTCTTCCCGTTTCTGTTGACAACACTGACATGCAATACTTCATTGTTGCTAGCAGGTGTATCAAGAAGAAAAAAAAAGCGGGTGTCTCTTGACAAAGTGGTGTATGGAAACAACGTCAAGAAAGTAGACATATTCTTAAATGTAGCAAATTAATACACTATTCTGTGAGCAAGTATTTCCAAGAACAAAGCGTACTCAACAAATAGCGTAAAACAAGAAAGATTCAATGTGCATGAAAAAAGGGAAAAGTTAAAAATTAATACAGATGTAGGCTTCACGATGTCAAAATAACATCCACTAAAACTGCCCATTAATTGTGCTTTTGTTTTAGCAAATCTGATATTTCTACTCAAAATTTTATTCTTCTGCCTTCCTTATATTCCTCCAAAACGGGATAATAGACGAGGACATAAATCAATTGAAAGTATGCATTGAAAAGGAGTGATATTTATGTAATTTAAGCAGGAACGAAAAGCTGAAACGCTTCAAAAGTACAGCGCGGTAACAAATGTGTTGAAGCTCGGTTGTGGTGCGCGTGCCATTCAAAACAGCAACCCCGACGCCACACTCGCGAAGTCATCCTTCATTTTAACGGCGCAGCTGAACCCTGCTGTTTCCTACATTCACCGGAACGCATCTACATAAGGAGAACAAAAAGGGAAAAACGGGGTCCGACCTCAGCGTCATAATATTCGACCCCGTGAATATTCCCGGCAACGTAGGCAGCCCATCTGAGCGCGTAAGACGTCCACGAACGCGAGCTCGCTGCCTAGAAGCCATTGCGGCCTCGGAACAGCGCCTGAAAGCAGTGAAGCCGGTGCGGCCTATCTGGCTGCAGCGACGCACGTCCCTTCGGACGAGGGGCCAACCAACAAACACGGACACACGCACAGCTCACACACAGGGGCACGCACAAACACGCCCAGACGGACGTGAAGGCCCGCGAGATTCCGGCGGGCACTCGGGCCAAATTTATGGCGACATGGGCTCCCGGCCAAAGCAGCCGAGGATGCATCACAGCACCGCGAAAGCAGCTTCCCCAGGCTTTCCTGTGCGACCCGCAAACATCCCTGCCCCCCCCCCCACCTCAATCTCTCCATCCCTCCTATTCTGCTTCCCCCCATCCTACCCCTGAAATCGCCTTTTCCCAAGCCCGGCGCGCATCTTCTACCGCGCTTGGTTTTAAGCCCGCCGATGCCGCAAACATCGCCTTTCCTACCTCCTGCAGCCCTCCCTTCCTCTTACCCGTTCCCTCGTCCAGCGGTGCCTCCAATTCCTCCTCCTGTTTTTCCTCCACTAGGAAGAGGGCAGCGCTCCCCCGGTGGGCCATTCCCATATTTTCCCCTCTCGGAAGAAGAAGGGAAGACGCCAAAGAGGCAGATACCGGACCTGTTCTCGCAGTCATGACCGCTACCATCCCTTCCATCGGAGCACCTCCTTTCTCCGGCTGTCCAGCCAAGCGACCTTCGCTACTTCGGCGCACTCTCCATATTTCTTGCACGCGCGGTCCCCAGCGCCTTTCCTCGACTTTTTCCTGATTTCCCATGGCAACCTTTCTTTCCCTGTCAGAGCTGTTAGCCGTCGTTACCATTGCAAAGCGGCCTATGCTGTCACCCGAGCACTTTCAAGGCGCGGAAGCGCGTGTTGTAGAAAGCGGTCTCTTTTCGATCCGTGTGCAGCATCCAAAGCAATGCGCACTTCCAGATCGCCGAATCTACGAGTCCTTTAAGCCACATCCGGAATAGCCAGCAAGCAGCTTTAAAACGGAATAAAACATTCTTATTAAAAACATTTATAACTACCGTTTACCTGGTTTCAAAAATTTCAGCGTCACATGTGAGTCAATGACGCTGCCATAAATACGACAACATTTGTGAAGCGGGCCTGCTAATAAACGAAGTAACCGAATACTAATCTGCTGGATGAAGCATATTGTTACGCTTTTAGAGTCGCGACCGACACGTTTTAGCCGGTTCAGTATGCCAGGTACACACGGCCAGCGGGGAGCAACATAGGTGCCACAAGACCAAGGTCGAACGGGCGCGCACACTTCTTCTTCCTCTTCCTTCTTCCTTCCCCCATGCTCTGTTTGAGAATAAGTCCGTAAGTAAAGTTCCACTGCGGTTTGATGCACTGAGACCTAGCCTATTCGATGGTTAGTCGCGTGTACCTCGCATAAGCTAAGAAAAGGAAGGCCTGTTCTTCGGTACCCTCACGGCTGTATGCAAAACAGTTGGAATTATACACTATAATCGATTTCACCGACATCACGTAATAAACAGAAAAAATCCGCGCATATACAGAAAAAAGATTAAAATATCGGGTGTATTACAGAAGGCAGGCTCGGTTGCCCCAATAAGTGGCGGCCTTTCGATAAACTCGACACCAGCCACGAGCAGGCAGGGCAATATACGTATATGAAGCGTTAAAAGCGTGAGGGAGGCGAGCTGATTACATTTGCGCGGCGTGGGAAAGAGAGAGAGAGAGACGAGGAGCGAGAGGCAGGGAGAGAGATCCGTACCTGGCGTTAATCAACGCTCTTCAGCCCTTGGCAATCCGCGCAATGCACTGCCACCACGTTATTACGCTGGAGCGCGCACCACGCGGGCCCCGTATCCCAGCACCGCTGGCGAAGCGAAAGGCGGCTTCGCGGAGCTAGACAAAAGTTTGGCGAGCTAACTCGAGCCGCTTCTAACCACCTCCTCCCATCTCCCTACCCTAGGGATGGGAGAGCGAACAGGTTCCATACAGAAAGCAGAAGCCCGTCAGACGCAGCCATGGCCGCCCGAGCACAGAGGGCGATCACGCTTATGAGGGCCTGCTGGGCGTCGACTTCTCTCTCCAGGTACGCGCCAGACTTCGGCGTTTCCGCGTGCCTGGTTACTTCAAAGCTCCCACTACCTGCTTTCGCCGCAGAACCGAGGCAGTAAAAGGACGAGACTTGCACAGGATACGTGTTCTAGTCGATCGTAAGGTTTATACACACACTCGGCAAGTAAATTTGCGGCTGCTGCTGCATTTGGTGCTGTTGCAGACAGTCCATTTTCGGTAATTATTTGTTTGCAAACTGAGAAATCGAAAACAGAACGTTGCAATCATTTCCATCTTTATTTAATTCCTGCTACTATAGTTAAGCAAATTTTATTTTGATCTTCTGGCTTGCAACTTCGGTTTCTGCAACTTGAGGTTATCGCACCTTGTCTGCCATTGCCAGATGCCTCCGTTTCTTCAAAAACAAAACTGCTCACTCCTCCTTTACAAAAGCAGTAATTTTTCTCATTCCACAACGAATGCTACGAGTTCCACTGAATCTACGTCAACAGATAGAATTCAACTCAGTAATCCTCACGCAGGAGCAGACGAACTGGCACTAGACTGAATTTATTACCGAAGGGTTAGAACCTCACACCATGGGTTGATTAATCTACCACCCGAGCGCATATATACCGCTAATAAGCTTCGCCTATAACCTAACACCCAATCGAGTACAGCCCACGAGCACGCTTTGGTGCGCAATAAGTTAATTGCTTTTCCCGGAGGATCACGCGCAAGTCTTTCTCTGCTGGTGCGCCCAGCTTCTTCCCCGTGCAGCCGACGGCAACGTTTGCCTGTCTCCAGTTACCAGCAGCGCCGGCGGCGGGCTGCAAAGCCACCATCGGCATCGCTTCGTTTCCTTGGCGCCAGAAGGCGTGGAGCGCCGCGCTCTGGATTCCCGGCACGTACGAAGCCAGTCGGCATCGACGCTCTGGTAACGCCAGGGAAGAAGAAGGAACGGCAAAGGGAAAATGGGAGGAAGCCAAAAGCCAAGCGCAAAAAAAATAAAAAATAATAAAAGACGGAGAAACCGTGTACGGCCACACGCTGCACGTGTCAGGGAAAAGAAAGAAACCGAAGCAAAGGGCAGCGGAGAAATGAAACGTGGACCCGAATGAGGAAACAGGGAGAGAAGGCTATATACGGCCTGGTTCGGCATGGCCAGAAGAGGGAAACGGGAGACTAGGGAAAGGCAATCCGAACTAAGATGAAGAAAGCGTAGTATGAGGAGTTGGCTGCGGGGAAGAGCGAGGAAGAAGGAATAAGAACTAGAATAAAGTAAGCACTCCGCAGTGCAAGAGCAGAGATGGATACACGAAAGGCGTTCTTGGATAAGGGGACGATGAGAAGGAAGGGAGACTGGGGATGCCGAAGAGAAGATCAGGGAGCGCGAATGTGGCAGAGACTTCAAACTGGGAGAAGACATGCAGAACAGCTGACCGAGTGAGGGAAAGAGGCAACGCGGGGGGAAAAGGGACGGGTGGCCAACATCGGAAAAGGGCAGACTAGATGTGGGTTTCACGAGCGCTTCTTGGGGAGGAGAGGGGAGGGAAGCACAGCATTTGCTTTTAACATCTCAATATCGTAGGTTCCAAGGTCGCACAGAGAGTAAGCATGTGAAAGGGGGCACCGTATGTGCAATCAGCAAGGACTAGTGTCCCTCCATATGCTCTAGCAAAAAGCATCAATTCCAAATTAAATATTGTCAAATGAGCACTTGTAGCCTTTCGTCCCTGAATTAACTACATGATCAATTACGACGCAATGGACAGTGTTGTAAATGAGTGTCGCCACCCAATCCACTGAATCGAATGGTTCAGTGGAAACTCTACATCTGGCAAGCGACAATCATTCCTAACTGGCACATTGTTACCGGCTCGAAATACGAATAGAGTCTAGTGACGTGCTGACGTCAGTGAACGTGCGCGGTCTGTTTTCGTACTGAAAAAAAAAAAAACGTCACGCTTTCAGCAGTGCTGTGACATGCAAACGCGCCGACGCACGTAAGCAATTATAATAACTCCTCCGAATCGGCAACCATATCATTGCTGATGACTGTGTTTTATACCGTAAACTTGCTGATAATTCCGATATCCTACTAATCCAAAATGACCTTAATAATATTAGCGAATGGTGCAGTAAATGGTGCATGCAATTAAACATTAACAAATGCAAATCAATGAGGGTATCTCGAACTAATGTAACAAGTCCTATGTATATGCTTAATAACGTCCCATTAGAATCTGTAAAGTCATACCGCTACCTTGGTGTAATCGTTACTAGTGATCTAACCTGGAAATTGCATGTCAACTCCATCATCGCTAAAGCCAATCGTACTCTCGGATACATTCGTCGTAATTTCTCCCTTGCACCATCATCATTAAAGCTATTAATGTATACAACATACATTCGTCCACAACTGGAATACGCCTCATCTGTTTGGGACCCCGGTCAAGCAACACTCATACACTCCGTTGAGGCAGTACAAAATCGCTCAGCCCGGTTCATCTTAAATAACTATCAAAGGACAGCCAGCGTTACTAATATGAAAGCATACTTACATCTCCCGCTGTTATCTACTCGAAGAAAACTATCCCGCCTCTCACTTTTTCACAAAATATACTACCATAACTCCACCTTGCGTTCCTCATGGGTTCAGCCACCATCCTACATTTCGTTTCGCCGTTACCATAGTCAAAAGGTAAACATTCCGCACACAAACACAGTTGCCTATTTTAACTCCTTTCTTCCCCGCACCTGTAATGATTGGAACAACCTCTCTGCATCACTAACAAGTATAACTGAAGAACAAAAATTTAAATCCGCGCTGCAATCTTTCTTTTTTGCCTAGTTTTAAAACTTACTGTATGGTTATTTGCATAACATCATTGTATACTGTTGCTTATTATATTTTTATATTGTTGTTTTTAACACCTATGCCGTTTTCTTAAATTTCCTAAATTGCACATGTACCTTGTTCTTTTTTATTTGCTTTGTTTTTCAGATTTGTACGCTTTTGTTAACCTTTTGTTTTATATATATATATATATATATATATATATATATATATATATATATATATATATATATATATATATATATATATATATATATATATATATATATATATATATATATCCTGTATGCGCCCCTCCGCTCTGTAACGTACAACTGTACCCTGAGGGTATTATAAATAAATAAATAAATACCTTCTTATACCATGCCATACCATGCCCTCCCGTATCATACTATACTGAGCAAGTGTATTGTAAAAAATAAAGGGCAAGCAGGACGGCACACCATCGTAGAGATTAATTAGTCCAAGCACGAAGGCTCAAGTAATTGCCACGCACGACGGCGAGCAAAAATAAAACCGAAACGAAGAAAGCGCGCCACCTGGAGAAACGGAACGGCAGTCGGCAAACGTAGCAGGAAGCACGTGAGAGACCAATCAGAAGGCGACAAGCGTATGAACCGGAGAGGAGGATGCCATCACACCACACAACCTCCACAGAGCGATAAAAAGACAACAAAGAAACACGGGCAGGCACAAATGGGGAGGGTCGAAGCAGAACGCTGCGCACGGCGCGACGGCGTGAGCCTATAACGGTGACGCTACGGCGGCCAGCTACATCCCGGTAACAGGTTGGCCCTCCAGGCGCTGCGTCGCATTTCACTCGGCAAGATGCCCAAACAAACGCGCAGTACAATACACTGGGCTCCATACGCAGAAGGAAAATAAACCAAACGAAGAAAGGCGCGAGCATTCTTTGCTGCCAGAGTACACTCGCCGCGGGCGGCTCAAGGCTCGTGGGGTTCGAGCCCGGGTTCGGACAACGCGCCGGACAGGCCCGCGATGTGCCCGCCAGTGATGATGGAGAGCCCCTGATCGCTAGCAGCGCGATGCTGCAAAAAGCAATGGAGCCGCTGTCGAAAAACACAAACATCTCACGTCATATTATTTTTCTCCTGTGTTGTTCTTTTCCATTGCATTTTTATATTTCTTATTTGTGTTAGACAGCCCAGTATAAAAGACAGTAGTAGCTCTCGTCGAAGCCCAGTCTTTCGCGGGGATAGCTCCCGGAACCAACATTTGCCGTTACCGCTGCCTCGGGGGTTCAGCTTTCGTCACTGAAAGCTTAACGGTCTTAATAACCGGCTTAGCGTAAACAGCTTGAAAAGGAACACATTGTTGCCGCGTGATGAACGATCATTAGTGTTTAAACGTTATCGTTTTCAACTAACTATAGGTTTCCCTCGGATTGAAGATCACTGCAATGTCCTTGAATTTTCTTTTTTTTTTTAATGTTTCGTGCACAAGTAAAAATCCTGGTTTTTGAACGTGGAAAGAAATGTTCCTCTCATGTCGCCAACATCGGTACAGAATATAAATAAGAGTGCGACTTCAAAAGCAAAACCAACAGCGCGAAGTATCCATTCTCCACTTGTAGGAACAAGCTGTGACCGCTAGGCCGAGCTCACCTCCGCAAGTCATGAGAGTGGCAACATCTACAAAGAACACTTGAGCCACATCACCTTGATCACGTGACCGTGCAAATAGGAAACGCCATAAAGGCTATGTATAGACAATGGCGGTAAACGTCGAAATTCTTGGGTGAGCACATAACAAGGCGAAGAGGTAAATATAAGGGAGGTAAATACAAAAAAAAAAAAAAAGAAAAAAAAAGCGACAGTACATCAGCACACGATCGGCCAACGGCTTAAGACGCCATGAACGGTGCTGCCAGCCCGAGTGGCAGTGCCGGCACGCCAGCCTCCTCAAGCAACACGACGCCGCTGGGAGTTGAAGCCTGGAGGAGGCTATAGCATGCTTGTAACGCGCAGGTACTGTCGCCCTCGCCCTTCTCACAATTCCTACACGACGGTAGTTCAAAAAAGGAGAGAGGTTCAGAAATTAGAAACCGATCGATACGCGCCGTCGAACGAATCGCGAATCATTCGGCCACCTCACAAATCGCCCCTTCGCATGGGCTCGAACTTCTGGCAATCACGAGTTCCCCCATGGAATCTCCCTTTCATGACGGTTATACCAGTTCCGCATCCCAAGCTAAAGCGCCTATTTAACGACAAGTAAGAGTGTCCGCTGTGCAGTTATTTACGTCGTTTTTGTGCACTTTATTTTACGTTGTGACGCAGATATACGTAGATATCTCTGACATCCAAGTGCACGGGCATATATTGTCACGATATTGGCTTTAGGTACGTTCTGCGAGTCCGGAGCCGATTCACTTCGTCTTTTTCTCCGAGCGCCACTTCAACGTCTTTCGCTCCGAGCGCCCCCTGGCAATATTTTTCTTAATACCTTAAAGGATTTGCTATTTCGTCCATTGCAGCCACCCAGAAAGGCGAATATGAAAAATGCAGATGATTTCTTTCTTTTTTTCTTGTGCGCTAAAGCACGGATATTGGCTACAGGATAAGCGGTAGTAGCAACTTACCAATAGTTTCTAGTATCCAGCGCTTCCTTGCAGCGATTATAAATTATGCCAATTTAGCATAACGCCCGGCAGCCACTATAGTGGCTTACAAAGCTGTAACGAACGGACACAAATCTTGTGGTATCTTGGAGTGGTATTGGGGGTGGAGCAGAAGTTGGCGGTGCAAATTATTTGGGTAGAAAATATTTTGGACGACGAAGTGTCCAAGATTCCACTGGAGGCTGTGCATTTTCGGAACCTGCCAAGCAGGCTCTGCCCTTGTCGACGAGGTTTCAGCGGGACCGCTTATGTATACGTCCGAGCAGAGTCTTGTCAGTCATTGGAAGAAAACGTACGGAACTTTACTAATCCTATGTCTAACGATATTAAGCGAGAAGAAAGAAAGAAAGAAAGAAAGAAAGAAAGAAAGAAAGAAAGAAAGAAAGAAAGAAAGAAAGAAAGAAAGAAAGAAAGAAAGAAAGAAAGAAAGAAAGAAAGAAAGAAAGAAAGAAAGAAAGAAAGAAAGAAAGAAAGAAAGAAAGAAAGATGTGACAAAAATCATTGGAGGCATCCCTCTAAAATGAGGTAAGGCGAAAGTCTTTCCTGCGACTGTTTGCACTCATTGCCGCTTTTTCGCTCATTTGCTTCTCTTTTTTTTTTTTCTCTTTGCTCCTTCTTTCATTGAGACACTTTCTACTCTCCTCTCTTTTTTTACTGTTTTGCTCTTTTTTTTCTTATACGTTTTTCTTATTTTACTCTTGATTGACTGTTTTCGACGTTGTAGCGTAATGACGAGGCCTAACATCAGAGCTATGCAACGTACTTGCACTTATTTTGCATAATTTCGACGTCTGCAGCTGTTTTGAAATCTGCACATTATATCGACGTCCTTGGCTATTTTGAAGTCGAATCAACTTGTTTGGCTCTAATAATTCAATTATTATTGTACATCAGCAAAATATTGCACACAGACGCATTTTTCACCCTCTACCTCATACAGCCACTATTTTATTATTGAAGGTTTTTTTTTTTTTTTTTATGACAATGTGGCACCCTCCGCGGACGCAAAAATCCTGTCCGCACTCCCCTTATTACTTCAACGTAATAGACACGCATAACTCTAAACCTCACTCGATGCACCCTCAGATACCTCCCCTGAAGACACACACACACACACACACACACATATGCACACGCACACGTCAATTCACTGGTTTACTGGCATTGACCGAGAGTGCGCGTTATGCTTAAATGCTTCGGGTCGCCTCTACGCGCGGCGCACTCAAGGACGCCTAACGGACAATATGCACGTCCTGCGCTTTGACACCCCCTCGGCTGCAATACACAAGTGTAGTTTCGTTAGCATACATTTGTTTCAGTCCACGTGGGTTTCATTATTTTTCCACAATAAATACAAAAAAAAATTACGGGACTTATCGACTAAAGTAGTGCAAGGCGAACGCCTGAGTGCCGCATTCTGCTGCGCAACTGGCACTAATTAGTAATTATTTCCTTATAATTCCCTATCATTAATTATTAGTTGATCATTGATTGATTAATTATTTGATTAGTCATGTACTAGTGATTAATTATTTAGTCATTAATTAGTAATTGTTCATTGATTGCCATATGGCCATAGAAGCACGCATTCGCGCATACTGTGTGGTGCTCTGTGATTGGTCGCGACCTCTATGCCGTCATCTCGCCTCAGCCAATCAGAGCCGCCGCAAAAGCGGGACACATTTTGTCCACGACAGCATGAGCCATTAAAGGCTTTCGCCTTAGAATTTGAGGTGTTCAACGCTGCTGAACGGAACGTGGAGCGAAAGCTTTGGCTGCGGGCGACCGAGCGTTACATCGAAATCAACCAGCGTTCCAACGCTTGTGGAACGGCGCAGATGGTGCCATGGTTACGGCGAATGCGCAGTTGTAGCCTCAGACAGGCACAGCAAACTAACTTCTACTCACCTAGTGCAGTTTTCGCTACAAAATCTGCATATATTTGCTGGTTCTCGTTCTGTCAACACGCCGTTCACTCCTGCAATCCTTTCACCCCTTACATGTGCCACATGCGGAGCTCCCGATGACCGGAGCGCACTGGCATCCGCTTGCTGTTCCATGAGCGTCAAAGATCCCCCAAGTGTGGCCAAAGTTATTTCGAAGCCTTCTACTTCAGAACCTTTTCTTTCACACCCCCCTCCTTCCATTCCCTCATGACCTGGTTCAAGTGTATGTCCAGAGGTGAGGGCACATACATTTCCACAAAAAATCAATCACTCTACAGTAACCCTGGAAGTTTTGCAAACCCCAGGCTAGTCTCAGAAAAATAAAAAGGGGAGCCAAATCCATAAACATATTGGTGAGTTAAGAGTACACAGGCCAGTAGTGCCTCGACCACCCTATCGTTCCCTATCCTGGCATGTAGTGCAGCAAGGTAGCCGCTTTGATGCTGGGCGAGAAACGAACAAAGAGATCATTGAACGAGAAAAGAAGACTGCACATAGCGGTGCCTCCCAATTAGAGTTTAGAGCAAAGCCGGGTTCCTATGCTCCCCAGCATGTTCATAGGAAATTAGTTCAAGTGAAAAATAAAAATCGGAAATCCCAGGCAAAGCATCCTTTGCTCGAACGCGGACGCTTAAAGAATCGCGTTCGCAGGATCAGAATCCTGCATCAACGATAGAGTCGTGACCATGCTGCCCTTTACTTGATAGGCACTGGCGGGAAAAAAAACACGCAGTCCGCTTTGGGAAGCTCGGAAAAAGCAGGGGACGGCCCGCGCGGTGAGAAGAGAGACTGCGCCCGAGCGCGAGCGCTCCAAGTTCTGCTCCAACTTATGGAGGCTCCCTCACTCGCTCAAACCGCTCTCGTCAGCGTCGCTGTCGACTCGCGGAATTCCCGAGCCACGCGGCGTGGGTGTGGATCCCCCCGTACGCCGCCGTCACTCCCCTCTACGTCTCTTCATCCAGAGAAGAAAAAGCAGCCTGCATCCCTTCTTCCCTAAAAACATCAGCCGGCGCTGAGCGCTTACGAATTTAAACGCGAGCCGCGCACCGCCCTGCCGTTTTGAGCGGGGCAGGTTGGGAGAGTAAGGATTGAGGTGGGAGTATGAAGAAAGATAGGGCAGGGGCATTTGGGGGGGAACTAAAAGCATACGCGCGATATATAGAGAAATTGAAAAGGCGGAGACGGGAGAGGAATAAATCAAGCGCGGTGCTCTCGGAACTTGTATCGAGGCAGCAGGCGTCGGCATAACGTGGTGGTTGGTGGCGGCGGCGACGGACGGTGTGGAGGCAAGCACTCCTTCTGGGTGGTGCGCTCATGAATTTCTACGGCTCGGTAGAAGGAATGCAAAATGAAAGGGAAAGAGGGAAAAGTGTCGAGGGAAAGAGGGGAGGGAGGAAAAAGCGTTGAAGTTACGGCGCAGCAGAAACTGCCAGTGTGCGGGGCGCCGCGGTGACAGCGTGATCGATTGTGGGCGGAACGGGGAATACAGCGACTAAATGAGGGAATAAAACGAGAAATGGAAGGACAGCAAGAAATAAGAAGAGGAGGGGGGGGGGGGAAGCAGCGTGAAACAAAGGGGATAGTGTGAAGGAGAGACGAAGCGAGACTGGTATGGCGCAGTCTAAAACGCAAAGAAAAACAAAAATAAAAATAGACGTTTCATTGATATCGCCGAAACAAGCAGCGCTTTCTTTTTTCGGCGGCCCCATTTTTTTTCCCTTACCGCCTTTCACTCCCGAAACAACACAGAGCCATGAAGAAGACAGGAACGGAGGCGACAACAAATGATTGCCCTCTGGCCCAGCTGCCACCACGGCGGTGATGAAATCAATTACCCTCGCCGCGTCGGCAGGAACAGCGTTCGCTACAGGCCGCGCAACGGTGCGTTCCAAGAGCAAGCCAAGGCTGCAAAGAAAAACATAGTAGTAGATGCGCACAGAGCTCCGCAACCCTCTGGAAACAAGAGGACAGACTAGGGGGTTGACGTCAAAATAAAGCCCGCTTCTATTCGAGCGCCTACAAATCTTCGACTGCACACAACACAAGGACCATGCGTGCATTCTGCGAACGAGTGACGACAGGAGAGGGCGGCGTCACAATAAAGCCTGCCTATGTATTTCACATCGCCAGTTATCGCACAGAAGAGCGCAGGGAGCTTCGTACTTCTCCCTAGACGGAGCGCAGAAACCGAATCTGAGCGTTGAAACAGCGTCCTCCCGTATTTTTCGTGTTACAAGATGCATATTTGGAGAAACAGAGCGCTAAGCAAGACGTGCATCCCCAGTACAACATGGCGTAAAGACTACAGTTAGCATCGAAAGCACGTCTCGTTTCATTTTGGCGTCAACGACACATAGCGTCCAGAAATACCCGTTTCACCGAAAGCTCATGTGACTTTCGGCAGCGTGCTCACACTCCGTACCGAGGGAACAAATGATGTACGAAAGTCAGCACCATCATGCGATACATCAAGCAAAGCACCTGTGATGCAGATTTCTACGCGTAGAGATTTCGTCGCTCTGCTGGGATTATCTAGAGGCAGACGGGCGCACCGCGGTAGACATTAGAGAAATTTAGCATACCGTGATCCGCTATCCGCCACCGTGACCCTCTACCGCTCGTGGGCGGTGCGGAGCGCACATGCTAATTGGTTCCGATGCGGCAGCTCTGTGTGCCGACATCAAGTATGTGGCGCCATCTGTCGGCATCAAAGGGATCTGGGCATGCGCAGTGGAACGCGCGGTGGCGGATCACGGTAGCGGATCGCGGATCACGGTGGTGTGCTAAATCTCTCTGTTAGAGAGTTTTAGCTTACCGTGTTCCGCCACCGCACGTTCAACTGCGTTTGCCCAGACCCCCCTTGATGCCGACAGATGGCGCTACAGACTGGATGTCGCTAAAACCCCTTGATACTTAGAAAGTTACGCCAACGATTGAACTTTGCCGCCGCCGCGCTACCTCCTCGCCTCCTCCTCGCCCCTTGCGCTCCCCTTCGCTGAAAGCCGGCTCTCCGCCCGATTTCTTGAGCGACGATTGGTCTCCCTGCCGTTGCCCTTGGAAACCGACGCGCGTCCGGCGTTTTCCGTGTGTTTTCTTTTTCCTTCGCGCCATTTTTCTCCTAGTCTCAGCGAGCGAATATTGCGCGCTGTGCTTTTATTGCAGCGTGCAAGCTGTATGCCGTGTTGTTGCGCGTACAACTGCAGCAAGCGGCCTGAAGATGGTTATGCGGTATTCATGATATCTCAAGGCAAGCGTGACGGCTTGCGCACGAGTCAATGGATTCTCAAGATTAGTCGAAAGACGTTTATTCCTAGAAAGAACAGAGTTGTTTGCGACGTAAGGTGCCTTTCTCACTGCCCGTAATAACGCGTCACCTGACGCTGCGTTTTTTATTCCTGCTTGCTCCTCGATATTTTTGCGGCGGCAACATGTTCATTGTATAAAAATAAGGTTGTCCTCTGCAGCATGCTGAATATTCTGCGAGGCTCCAAGGCTCCATCATTTAACACGCTTCGACTTCTGTACAGTCAGAAATAGGGCGCTATAATCTGCTTTTTGCTGTCAGAGATAACTGGAAAATTACAGTCTCTCGATTGCATTTGTCGCGATTATGCTAGGATCCCTGGCCTCCTTCACTAAAAATCAAAATTCGGGCTTGTAGAGGTGCTAGCCTTTCCAGCTTGTACTTGCAGTGTGCGTCGGTTACTCGGGGGCAATGAATGCTGGCTCTGAAAAACTCTTTGGCAAGTAAACCCGAGGTATTGTGGGTAATCTGCACTAGTTAGGTCGTACGGCATTTTTTTTTTTTCAATTCTTGAATGTGTCTTGCCATGCTTCGACGCACGCGTGGGTTAAAAAGTATGCGTTCGTTTTATCAGGGATACGGCCAATGTGCAGGAGGTGTTCATATGATCACACACGCTTCACTTTGACCACGACTACTAGGCGTTGGCAGGTTACCTTCGCTTTGAAAGCTGGAGCTCTAAAACCGCGATTCCGCGTATTCATTTATCGCGATAAAAGTTTTCCCATCGATGTCAAATCAGCCGGAATCATTGCATCAATTTTCTTTATTTACAAAACTTAAACAATCAATAATGATTATAGTTATGATGTAAAAATAGGGGAACATTTTGCGAGCAACAACACTGTAACATATTACTCATTTCAATTGTATGCAAGATTTCTTTTTCACCTAGCCTGAGTGATTAGCTCATCGCTCTATGTTCTAGCTACATTTCACTGAAGGCCAGTTTGAGCCGCCAATATTACACGAACTCGAAAAAAAAACAGGCCGAACGCAGTTCCATCAATTTTCTCTCACCGACCTGTCCTGAAGTAAAGGAAGCCTTCTCGACAGAGACATGAACCTCGCGCTAATAGTAGTCAGTTATTTCTGTGGCTTGCTCTTTTCCCACCTCCATTTATGAGAAAACAAGAAAGTATAATTATTAAAAGTCGATGTATAGTTGCCTCGTCAGATATTATGAGATAATAGAGATATGACTGACAACGCAAGTCATTGAAAATTGAAGTATATCAATGGGTAATGGGGCGGCATCAGATTAAATAGTGATGATTATGAATAGTGATAGGTAATGATGGTGACTGTTACGGATAATAATAGTAAATTATAGTAATAGGCCCGGATAGTGAGGTGATAGTGTTCGTTGCGAATAGTGACAGTGGCATTAGTGATAGGATAGTGGCATTAGTAGATATAGTGATAGATAGGATAGCGATAGTTAATAAATTGGCAGTTATATGCTTTCTCATTTCCGCACGTTGAAGACCTATGTGCACCCTGTAATTATTTCATTTGATTGTTGCGTTCAATGAAATCAAGCTCTTTTACATAGCGCATGAGCCCACAGCATGCTTGCCCCAGAACTTAAGTGTGTCGACAATAGGGCCCACCACTTCTCCCAGTGTACCCTGCTGTCTTTTAACCACACGCGAAGTCAGTGAGTGGCCGCGTACTCATAAAATTATTTAATTCCTCCTTCAGCATCATATCAAGACTGCCGTGGCTAACCTGTTCTTTGCCTCGAAGCAGCAAGGAACAGCTCAAAATTTGGTTTTATACGAAATTAACTAATTAACGCAGATTATCGCGGATCGCTAACTAGCGCAGTGCTATTACACTTGGCCTAAGCTTTCCAACAGTATACAGTTCGATGTTGCAGCTAAAATTTAGATTTTAATTGCAATTTACTAAATATCAATTAATTTGGCCCAGTAATTGATCAAAATTTTCTGTTCTTGGGCGCCAAGATTACCTCGGAAGGAGACTGCAGCCATGAAATTAGGAGACGCCTGCTTCTGGGAAAGAGAGCAATGGTTAGCCTTGACCGCCTAGTAAAGAGCAGAGACATTAGTCTACCAACCAAGATCCGTATAACCCGTGCTATGGTCTTTCCAGTTGTGATGTATGGATGCGAGAGTTGGACTGTGAAAAAGGCTGACCGCCGAAGAATTGACGCGTTTGAATTGTGGTGCTGGCGAAGACTCTTAAGAGTTCCTTGGACTGCCAGAAGATCAAATCAGTCGATATTGTCGACCATAAACCCTGACTGCTCATTGGAGGGTCAAATTCTAAAGTTAAAGCTCAGCTACTTTGGTCATCTGATGAGAAGAGAGGAGTCGCTGGAGAAAGATTTGATGTTGGGAAAGGTTGAGGGTCGCCGGAGAAGGGGTAGGCAGCGAACGCGATGGTTAGATGGCATTCTCGAGGCATTGCAGATGAAGCTATGTGATGTTAAGAAGATAGTGAGAGACCGGAAAGCGTGGCGTGACATGGTCCATAGGGTCACGAAGAGTCGGACACGACTGAACGCCTGAACTGAACTGAATTGATCAAAATACATGTACAATTAACCAATAATCCAATCTCATGGTTGATCACGTGACATATACTATGCTTAGAGAGATAGCTTGACAGTAGCGAAATAGACTAAGTCCTACTTTGACCTTCTCTGATCTTGAAGTTCAAAGCACCAGCCTGGATCGTTTTCCGAAGTTTTACCGCTGTGACAGATTTCACGCTCTAAAAAAAAACAAACACAAAGTCAGAGGCAGTACTAGATTAGGTGCACAAAGTAAAACCTTATCATGTGACTTAAAAAGTGTCTGTAGCACAGAACTCGCCTGAAAGCTTTGTTTATCAGTATTCCCTATTCAAACAGTTCTAAGAAGAAACCAATCAATTCATGAACTTTACTTTCGGCATTCTCAATGCTTTTCTCGCAATTTTTCAAAAATTTTGTGCACTCCTGGAGCGCAGACCTGGCTCAAAAGCTCGCGCTTCACTCACTGCTGCGGCCGGCCGGCGGGCGTCAAGGAGAAAAAGCATGTCGTGCGCAGCGCTCGCCGCCGCCGCGCGAGGAGAATCGAGGAGGAAAGCGCGGCGCGGAGGAGAGTGTCGCTACTTTCAAATTATCAAGGGACTTTAGATGTCGCCACACAGACCTGCCGCGTCGGGACCAATCAGCTTGAGCGGCCCGCCCACGCGCAGTAGAGAGTCACGGTGGCGGATCGCGGATCACGGTAAGCTAAATAGAGAGTTTTAGCTTACCGTGATCCGCGATCCGCTACTGGGATCCGCCACCGCGCGTTCCACTGCGCATGCCCAGACCCCCTTTGACGCCAACAGATGGCGCCACATACTGGATGTCCAACACAGACCTGCCGCGTCGGAACCAATCAGCTTGACCGCCCCGCCCACGAGCGGTAGAGAGCCACGGTGGCGGATCGCGGATCACGGTAAGCTAAATCTCTCTAATATCTCTAGTTTACCGCGGCCGTCTACTACCGCTACCGCGCGCCGCCAGCACAGCATGCGCTATTGGTCCCTGCGTGCCGAGTCCGCCGGCATTTGACTAAAGCCCCTACATTTGACGGGAACGTCGCGCCATCTGTCATTGGGGTGACCTGCGTATGCGCACTGACGCTCACGCGGTAGGCAATCAGCGGTAGCGCTAAAGGTCCCAATATAGTCCGACGTTTTCGACGCGACTGGCGAAGCAGGAGACATCGGCTACGACGGGAGCGTCAAGAAACTGCCGCCTGTATACAGTCTGGCGTGCACGGTTCCGCAGCGCTGGTACGTTTTCGGTGTGCATTTTCGAGCAGACGACAAGGCTCCTGGCAGCGATTCACTATACTGTGAAAGTCACCTATCGAGACACTTATTGTCGTGACGAAGGCAACGATGCAATGTGCTTACTGCGAAAGTTCAAATGGCACAAAGCATTTGTAGCCGGCCGAGCAGACGAACTGCTTGCAACGGCCCGAGTCCACGTCGACGACGACTACGGACCGAACGATAATTTGTGTACGTGCGTGTTTTACTGGACACCAATCACTATTTAGGTATCTGTACGATTGCAGAAGAGATTACACAGTCATAAGGATCACTTTCTCGGTCGGCCGCAGTTGATGTAGAATTGCATCGATTTCGTGAATTCCCAGGTTGTTGAGCCGCTGCAGTTCCGTGTCGCCGTATCGGCCTTCGATTGCGGCGTATACCGCTCACTACTCTATGCGAAACGGCTTCCGCAGTTTCTGGTTTGGTTTTTCGTTCATGGAGTTCATTGTCCCAAAGCGACTCAGGTTACGAGAGACGCCGTAGTGGAGGACTCCGGAAATTTCGAACGACTGGGGTTCTTTAACGTGCACTGACATCGCACAGCACACGGGCGCCTTGCTTTTCGCCACCATCGAAAAGCGGCCGCCGAGGCCGGGATTCCATCCCGCGTCTTTGGGAACAGTAGTCGAGCGCCTTGACCACTGCTTCACCCCGGCGGGGCGCTTCTGGTATTCTTCCACTGAAAGTGCTGCAGATAAAGGAATGGAACATTACGACTTGCAGCGAAGAGATCACAGCTGTGCCACACTGCTCACGGCTTGCGTCCCAGGCATTTTTCCCCTCTCTCAACGTCTCTGTAATCAATCCGTCTGGTACCATAGACGCGGGGATGCGCTTGAATTCTTTCTAGCAGCCTCTCCGCAACAGTGGTCGGAAAAAACTACAGAAAATTTTCTGATATTACGACAGAATTTCTGTGCGGTTTTTGACGGGAAACCTGTTGTGACAACAGAACATTCTGTAGTAACATCAGATATTTCTGTAGTTACAACATAAAAGTGCTACAGAACAACAGACAACAGAAATATACTACAGAAAAACTACAGAACTACAGCAAAGTACTACAGAAATACAGAAAAATCGGATGGTTACGACAGAACTACAGGATATTTTGTTGTATTTTTGACAAAGTTCTGTAGTTATTTTTCGACTGAGACGGTCGCTGTCCGCATAGCAAGACGCCATCTTCAGAGTGCGTGACGAGGAGTAGGAGAAAACATTTATTTACACTGAAATGATTTGGGAAAGGGAGGTGCGTATGGTTGTGGAGCTGAGTAGCAGACCCTATTCAGGGACGCCATTGGCCGCCCTCGCTGCCCGAGCTCTCTGGACCAGGGCAATGCCGGGATGCGAGGCCGGCGCGGTCGGCGAAAAATAGGCGACATTCTATTTGCCCGTCGACGACGTCGGGCCGCGTCGGATTGCGCTCGCTACGCCCATCACGTCGTGTCGTTGAAGTACAAACCTCGGTTTTTCGCCGACATAACGTCGCGGGGGCCGACGCATTACACGTGCGTGCGTTACGTCGGAATATATTGGGGCCTTAAAAGCCTAATTTCGCTTCGACCGCGGTCTCACCATAGCCCTCGCGACGGTAACCAATGCGTGCAGTCATTGGGCTTGAAGTCCAGCCTCAAAGTGCGCAATGGCCGAGCGATCTATACGCCGGACCCACCCATGGCGCTGTGTCATTGGGAGAAGTCGCCTTTCAGGGTGACATTTGTGGGTCTTGTAACGGCGGATATAGTATTTGAACGACGAGCTCCAATTCTGCAAATACAACATATCGCCTAAAAATGTAAACAGCTAATTAACGAGCCAAGTGAAGTCTCCTCCATCTTACCTGCCGTCCGCCGTAACCCGCAGTGTAGCCTTACGGCTAAAATTAATATAAAGCCATTCACTCACCCCTTCCTTTTCTTTTTTTTTTATTTTGGACCTAAAAAGCAAACACCAGTCCTATATGAGTCGGAAACTTTCGTGCCTAAGTTAATTTTCAAGAAGACGTAAAGCAATAATCCGAGGGAAGTACATGGGCCATAAACCCGTTTATATAATGACGCAAATATGAAGGAGAAAAGGGACCTTTGATCACGGCAGAACTTGGAATCCTATTTGGCAAATAAATTACTTCTATTCTGCCCCGTCATCCCCCGAGAGCGAGCAAAAGGGTGCAGACGGGAACACCCGTAACAAGATTATAAGGATGCCACTTCCAACAGCTACATATCCAGAATACAAACCGTCTACGCACGGTACTAAGAATTACGAGCACATACCCGTCGACAACCCGAGTAACGAATAAATGAACCTTAATTTAGTTCAAATCAGCAATCAAATCAGCAGGTCAAATCAGCAATCTGCTACTGAGTGAGGGAAAAAAGATCATTCATTTTGGGGGAAAATAACGATAAAAAAAACTCCTCTTCGCTTTCAGCTAAGAAATAAAGGAACGTATACTTCGCAGGGCGTGAAATGCGGAGTGTTACAGCGAAGGTCCTGAGTCGTGTGTCATACTGCACCATTGAAAATTAAAAAAAAAAAAGCGCCCCATGAAAGTGGTAGGAGTATAAGATGACCAATAATATACAGCAAGCACTTGTTGAACAAGATCGCTGGGACACCCAGGCCAATGGAGTCCAAAAAGGCGAAAGCCGGCCACCAGCCAAGCTCAAGGGCAATTTTCTGTTATCGTTACGTATTCCTCCTCCTGATCCTGCTTGCTCCTTATTTCGTCATTACTAAGCTATCAATTAAGTTCCCACTATATGACCGTTATTTGCAGCAGGAGATACGAACAACACGCAATTAAAATTGCCTTTTAAATCGTAATTGACCTCACCGCTACGTGCCCGCTACTGTTCATGCGCAAATCGCCGTCCGTCCGTCGCCGCAAACGAACGGACGGACGGATGGATGAATGTACGGACGGATGGACGCGATAAGAGTTTCACCGTTTGAAACGGGGTGGTGGCAGTTTCCACCATGCTCGGCATTTTTTTTCCCTATACGTTGAATGCTGTCATAAACCCATGAACTATTTTGTCATCTCGCATTCTCGTTTCCGATCTTCAACTATCAACTCATCCTACTCGTGCAGCTTCTCAGAATAGTAGGTTAACTATTTTGAGCACTAATGTCGCACGCTGTCTTCCTTCTGGGCGCGCACAACAAAGCTTATCTGATTGACTGGTTTATTGATTAACGGATCGATTAATTAATCATAGTTAACAATCTGGCAAAACGTTAGACTCCGGTAACCAAGAGCGCAGATTCGGTTCAGAGATTATATACTACGTCCGTACTTCAGACTTTCATACAATAATGTATGATACCGAGTAGTATCAGTAGTAGCATTCCTAACGTACTTCACAACTTTGATAAACCTTAGCCCTGGTGTAAAAGCTTGACAAAGAGGACACAACGTTCCAAGAGGGGGAAAGGCTAAAACCTATTACACTGCAACTGTTTCCTTGTCTTCAGCAAACATCGCTGAAGCAAATAGTCGTCTTCAACAAGGCATACCGCAACCGCATTGTGTGCGGCCAGCTTTGGTATCGCTGCGTCACGGCGCAACACAAGCCCGCTCAAAGCGCATATCCGCATGCACATGCAAATGATTTGCAAACAGACCCACCATTCAGCCTATCTTCAAACCGGTCGCTTCGAAAACTAAGGATTTTCCTCCATGCGAAAGCTACCAAACGGCTACGGTATAAAATGCCACTGCTTGGCGGTGAGCACCGCATAAAGAAAACTTATAAATTCCTTACCTCGTGTTTCCAGCCAAACTCTAACCAAGCCAAACACAAAGTTCAAACTTCCTCGCATTCTTCATCGTCATAATCATCGCCACTTCTGCTACCCTTAAATACCCGCGGCTATAAATACATAGATGGACGAGCGTGGGCGATGCAGGCGTCAGTTTCAGCTCCAAGTCGAATTAAATAAATAAATAAATAAACAAACTGTGTGGTCAAATCCTGTCGGCTAGCCCGGTGAGGAAGCCTGTAGCATTGAGGGAAGAGTAGGAAGGAAGAAAGAGACGGCGGTGCCGGGGAATGAGACGCATATAGCAGAGCGCGGTCGGCGATGCCGACGGGTGATGGCTATTGATCATGCCACCGAAGGGGCCAAAGGCCGCGCGGGCCAATTCCTCCGGCTAACCTTGTGGCTATATAGCTCGCTGCCTCCGCGCGAAAGGAGAAGATGAGTGAGAGACGCCCGGCATGACGTGCGTTCAGCAACGGTCACGTCAAAGCCTACCAGCGCCGTCCGTGCAAAAGGATCCGAAGTCAGGCAGGAAAGGCAGCAAAGCGCGCCGGACCCAATTGCCCGTGGCACCGCCAAAACCAGACGTCTAGCCGATTTCTCCACCTTCTACTCTTCCTTCAAGACTCTTCTTTCCCTATTTCCCGAAGGTACCAGCAGAAATAACGTTGCTTCCCGAAAGCGAATCAAATACGATCCCAAAAGCCGAAACCCGGAATCCAACCTTTAACCGAATACGCTCCAAGTTATCAATCTCCAGTGTAGGGAAATACACGACTCCCTACATTTTTCGTTAGTGCCATATATGCATCACCGGCTCATAAAACAACCTCCTCGAGTGCGGCCATAAAGCGACAGACATCAATTCAAACGGCGTATATATATTATGAGCGATTAGTACCGACATAAATGCTTGACCTGGGCCCGCAATAAGCACTAAGGGAAGATAGGCTTTTTAGGGTACAGCAGACACGCATTTTTCTCCACTGAGCGGGCAAATAATTGAACTCAACTCAGTGGTAACCCAGTCTGTTTAACACTCAAATATGCTGAAGCGAATTCCTGATGTCACGGACCAAGCACTGGAGAGAGACAGGATATAAGACCTGTTCCGTGTCTCCAGGGGGCTAAACACAGGTAAAAATTACGAGGGACTTTAGCGACTAAAGTGGTGAAAGGCGAAAGCCTGAGTGCAGCATTCCGCCACGCAACTGACACTTAGTAATTATTTATTTAATCAGCCATTAGGTAGGTAATGAATTATTCATCAGACCATTAATGAAATGTTTAATCACTCTTCAATTCGTAATTATTTATTATTCATCATTTAGTCATTAATTAGTAATTGGTAATTGATTGACACATGGCCATATAAGACACGCATTCGCGCATACTGTGGTGGTGCTCTGTGATTGGTCGATACCTCTAAGACGTCATCCCGCCTCGGCAAATCAGAGCCGCCGCAAAAGCGGGACATATTTTGTCCACGACAGCATGAGCCATTAAAGGCTTTCGTCTTAATATCGGCTCACACTGTATTGAGTGAAAACAACTGCAGCGCTTGAACCACAAGGATAGCGGGCTATGCTTGTGCTCATTTCCCACACCATTCCGTCCCAGTGCATTAAGCAGCCAAATTGCCGGAGCAAAAAAAAAACCCTCAAAAAAGAAGGACGCGTTCCTGTACATTCGCAACACTGTGATGGAATGTCCGCCTCAAGAGCCGGAGAAAAAACTGTTTTGCCGTGCGAACGAATTGAGCAGGCGATGATCCGGTGCCTGCTTTGTTTGTACCAAGCTCCACAAACAGGCGTCAGAAAAGCAACTATGAGGCATGCGTCGCAATGACTCCGGTTCGCGCATTCAACGACACACACGGGGCCTTCCGATCATTGCTACAGCACGCTTTGCTCCTGTCTTTCCCGAATTCAGGTATATAACAATCGTATAGAGACCACATTGACGTCAGGGCCTTCGCGCGCTCAGCTGTTTTCATCGTGACCTCTTCGCAACTTGCAATTGAAGAGCGGCCTGCTTATGCACAAACACCACTAGAAGAGTTCTAATTGCAGCCCGGGCGTGGTAGCATATTACGGTCAGCACACTATGCTACACAATGCAGTGCAGTGCAAGATTGTGCGCGGCAACAGCTGATGTCAGTGCACGAAGAAAAAAAAAAAAAAGCTAAGGCGATCGAAATGCGTACATCAGGGGCTCTCCATTATGTCCCCCATAGTTTACGATCAGCTTCATGTCGCTAAACAACATATGAGCCATTCATCTTTCACTGGAGAAGAATCCATGCCTGGTAAATGACGCGAATCCAACCTCAACGCCTTATATATGGCGCTGTATGACTGCAGCTGACTGAACCCCAAAATGCGATGAAGCCATGCCTGTAGCACTCACAATAGATACACTGACGACAGCTGTAGACTGGAAAGGGATACAAATATCGTAATAATACTATTACGTCGCGTCTGCGACGAATATCGAGGTCAGTCGCCTTTAGAAGCAAGCGAAAAGGACGTGTCGCGCTACTACTCCTCAACTGCTCCCACTTCCGCGATGGACGACAGCATAAAAGCGAAACCTCGTGATGGGAAAAAAAAATATACAGCCATAGATAAAGCACTCCCGGCCGCGCACCATGTCGCATCACGACCATGTCGGACCGAATTTGCTCGGCGATTTGCCACGTATACGCCCACGAGCTGGAAACCATTCGTCCCGAAAAGAAAGCGAGGGAAAAGGGGGCGCAGAACGGTATAGTCTCTATATCGCGGCTGGCAGTGCGGGTCTCGCGGCAAACACGCGGCGCACATCGCAACGCCATATAACCAGCGTCGCATCGCTGCAAATGATAGAAGAGGCGCGCCGAAGCAATCCATTCGCGGCGCCACCTCCCCCCTCTCTCTCTCTGCCCACCCCCTCGATGCACGAGAATGCCAGCGAGCGTCGTCGCAGGCACCGTCCTCTCCAATCTCCCTTTTACACGCCACCGCGCGCACTGCTCGCGCACACGTAACTCGTGCAACTAAAACCGTGCAGTACTGCCTAATCCACAGTAAGCATCAAGAAGACGAATCTGAAGGGTCCTTTGCAAATTAAAACCGATTTCGTAGGCCTTGGAGCGTAGATGAACCGTAACGCCAAGAGCTGTGATGGCTTATCGCCAAACCTATGAAATCAATTTCTTGATTCAAAACAGTACAAGTTACACACGCCAGATATCACTTCGAGATTATGATCGAGTTAATAAACTAATAATAAGTCAGCAGTTAATAAGTTCATAATAAGTTAATCAGTCAGCAAAAGCGGCAACCGTAACTGCGCTCAGCTCTACTCCACACAGATTTCCTAAGCAGTGTGTCAGCAATTTTGGTGCACCTCTTAATAATCAGCCATAACATTATTTAACAGTCAAATCAGGGCGCCTTCCACGATTCTCGATCACGTGATTTAAGCTCGCAATGGAACAAGCCTTGTTAATGTCAAACAAACTTACTCCACCAACTGCGTGCTGAAGAGCTGGAAGCATGTCTTAACGTACTTCAGCGTACCGAAGCAATGATATACTTCAGTTCCTCTATACGTTATTTTTTACAAACATTTGCGAAACCATAACGCTCTTATGACCACATTTCTGCGCGAAACTAGCAAAAGTATCGTGATAGTAACCGACATCATTCATGACCATCAATATCATCAGCTCCAGAGACATTTGGTCCCTGAGTTGTAATGCAAAACTTACAATGGTTCGGAACTTGGAAGTCAGCGGATTCGCTGCTTTTCATACAGGCATGCTAATTAATCAGGGATGTTCAACTGCCGGAGGAAGGAGGAAAAGTGCGAGGTCGCCACCGGTAGCTAACCGCGCTGCCCATAAAGAGCCTCATCCGTATGCTCACCTCCAAGTAATTCGAAGCAAGTCTCAGCCGGATTAACTGACTGCCTAAACTGCATAACACCAACAG
Organism: Amblyomma maculatum; assembly: GCF_055883805.1. NCBI lineage: Eukaryota > Metazoa > Arthropoda > Arachnida > Ixodida > Ixodidae > Amblyomma > Amblyomma maculatum. Next base: position 119,178,085 of record NC_139351.1, on the reverse strand, counting down.
AAAACCTGGCACACCTCTTGCTGTCCTCATAATTATAACAAGTGAGACAGCAAGTCGTGCCACTCAATCATCTCATCAAACGAAGACCTAAAAGATACGTCACGTCTGTTCTCTGGCGAATCGAACCCATCCACGAAACTCTCTTCGGTAAACTGATGACAAGTCTTAGGAGAAGATATATGGCACTGATAGCGACTTTTATTTTGGATTCAGTTTCAAGAAGGGGTCTAAATGAAGCCCACAAATCCGGATAACGTCCGGGGAAGGTCGAACTATCATATGACTGACAGACATATAGCGTCCAAAAGAAGCACTGCACGGTTTTGCACGGAACGAGAGGAGACGCGCTTTGTATTGGTGGAAGGTGAAGGCGGGGCACGCGCGCGCCGATGCCCGGAAAGATGACGACGACGCAGCCGATACGGCCGATCAATCACGGCCGCGTCGGTCGTGCCCTGAGGTACGAGCACTCAGCTATACAGCGCCGAAAAACACGATGCGCGGAAAGGGACGCACCAGCGCCATCTTCACTCGCCCCGAGTGTCATCTTTCTCCGTGTGTTCTATATGGATGACACAAAGTGCACACATTGTATCCATTCTCTTCGTAGCGACAATACAGCTACTAAACAAAAAAAATAATAAAGCGGTAAATGGCACGGTTTGACCTCCCGAAACGGGAAAGGAGTTTTGAAGAACGCCCAGTCGCGGGCAACGGATTACTTTTGGCTACCTAGGGTTCTCTAACACACGCTTACACCCCCAGCAAAGAGACACGTAGTCCCCCCCCCCCCCCGCCCCTCCCCCTTTCCGGGCGGGATCCGTTATCTTGAGACTGCTGTAAGTGGGGGGCTGCTCGCTACTTCCACCTGATGCTGATTCAGGCAAAATTAAATGGAAAATGGCAGCCTACGGATTAAAGCCCCTGAATACTGCCGCATTTACCCGCATCGCACTCAATCGCAGAAAGAGTTTTCTATCTCCGTTAAGTCCCGGTTGACGGCGAGGTTGGCACACGAGCCCAGCAACGCAGCCAGCGTTGGGTAGTACTCCCGCAATACGAGATGCATCATTACGCTAAGAGTTCGACGATCGAATGAGCGTACTTAGTCGGCACTGAAGCTGCATTTCTATAGCCGAGCTTCTTTCGGCTCGTAACGAGGTAAATTTAAAAAAGAAAAAAAAAGGCAATAAATGAATACCGCCGACATCTAAGCCCACGCGGAATGAACTCGCGCAGTACAAAGGAAACGGTGCGCAAAAAAAAAAAAAAAAAAATGCGCCTTGTGCGGTCGTGCCCGTGCCGAATCTAAGCAAGAAGATTTGCGCTCGTTCCCACCCCCTCCGCGCAAGGTCCTACCACTCCCCCCTCTTTAATCTATTGACGTTCTCCAATCTTATGTAATACTTCTCCGAAGTATAGTCTTTACCTCAGAACAAGTTTTATATTCATCTTTTAAGAGAAGGGAACTGATTTCGGTCGCAAGTCAAGCTCCCCGTTCGCTCGTGAATGCTATAGACATACAGCAACAGGAAGAAGGTTTATGCTAAGTGCTTGTATATTTGTTTCCAGCGCGCCTGCCTATTTGAATTCTTGTAACTAGGACGGCTACTCCACAGAAAATTAATGCTTTATGGTGTGAGGAGGGTGTAGCTCATTATTTTTCGCCTCACTTTCTAAAGCACTCAGACATAAGAAATTTACTTTTTCGACCCCTTAGCAACACACGAACTAGCATTAAACGACTTATGATCATCTAAGACCTCAAGCGAAACCAGAGTCAGACCTACTCTCCCGGCAACTGAATGTGACTCTAAAGACGTAACTGCTGCTGTTATCTTACAAGCCCCCTTCTCGCTAGCAAAGTGGAAGCTTGTTTTAATTATTTTTTCAACTCGTAATATATTTGCAACGTACGTAACGCAATTATAGTGTCCGTTTCATAGAAACTGGTTTGGTTTGGCTTATGGGGTTTAACGTCCTAAAGCAACTCAGACTATGAGAGACGCCGTAGTGGAGGGCTCCGGTAATTTCGACCACCTGGGGTTCTGTAACGTGAACTGACATCGCACAGCACACGGGCGCCTAGCTTTTCGCCGCCATTGAAAAGTGGCCGCCGCGGCCAAACTGAAAAAGTGGATCAGGTGGGACCACACCCATACGCCCTTAGCCGCTATTCACCTGTCGTTGAGTTTGTGAATTGTATAGCGCATAATTACGGAACGCTGTGCCCGCAAGGGGCCTCTACCCCTTCCCAGGTCAATATCCCTACTTTCTTTTTTTATTAATTAATTGGTTCACAGGAAAGGAAAGGCGCAGTATCTGACACACTTGTTCTGTGGACACCTGAACCGAGCCGTAAGAGAAGGGAGGAAGGTGAGATTGAAAGCGGAAAGAGAGAAAGGGGTGCCGTAGTGGAGGGCTCCGGAGTAACTTCGACCACCTGAGGATCTTTAACGTGCACTGACATCACACTGTACACGGACGCCACTTCGTTTCATGTCAGTGCACGTTAAAGATCCTCAGGTGGTCGAAATTAATTAACGTGCACTGACATCACACTGCACGCGGACGCCACTTCGTTTCATTCACCGGCTGTGTTCGACCCTGTTATGACCGTGCATCATCCGCACTTGCGTGCTCTATTGTTCGCCTGTGGGCATGGATAAGTGCTGTGGATATGTGCTGTTGGTACAATGGCTCTAAGTGAGCCTGTTTCCATGAATCCTTTTTTGTAAGCCTGTTTTGCTATGTTGAGACCCTGCAAATGCCAAATTGGCCCTGTCAAGGAAACGTCTAGAAAAATACCAAGAAATGTCCCCCTGCGGGAAATAGCTGGAAGTACTTTCGTTCAATTGTTCACCCTTCCCGTCGAGAAGCGCTATTGTCCAGTGGGGAATGCCTACTGTCCAAAAAAGACGACAGAGTGACACGTCCGCTGACGTACAGGACAAGAAAGGAGCAAGGTAATTACGGCCATTAGAGGATTTCCCGGAAATGCAGGAAAGATTTGCAATTGCTGGAAAGGGACAATGCTGGGAGCAGTATGTGGCACGCACGTGCACTTGGGTTTCTGAGAAGGAAATCCACTTTCCGGAACCAGCCTACCGGATCTTTGCTGAAGAATAGAAATGTACCTCCTCGCCGTTCCCAAGCTCTTCCCGCCAACAAGTGACCACGCCCAACGAAACAATGCCGGACCAGTCAGTGCATCAGACCATCAGTGCAGTGATGTGTTCGATTGGATGCCAATATCTGAGGGGCGTGCCCTGGAACTGGTTGGTCAGCATCTTCAGAGAGGGGCTGGACATCGGGGGTTTTAAGGACATTGCAGAGCTCGAAATGAGGCTCTGAGCCCTGGGTAAACGGCTCATTAAGAAGCTTCTCGCTATGAACTCTTAACGCTTGCTATTTAGCTAATGTACCCTTCTTTTTCATGTAAATAATCATGTAAATAAGTTTTCTCAAAGTGCCATTAAACCTGCTTGTATATATTTTGTATATATTTTACCAACTTTGAAGATTCAATCCTTCATGAACCCGGAGTCTCTGCACGCTACCAAGAGAAGGCCGGGTCGACTTAGCCCCAGCGTCACGACAACTGGTGGCAGCGGTGGGATCTGAATCTACAAGCCACAACATCTGGTCATTGGAGGTGGATCTGAATCTACAAGCCACAACATCTGGTCATTGGAGGTGGATCTGAAGCTACAAGCCACAACATCTTGTGATCGGAGGTGGCATCTCAAGCAACAAGCAGGAGCAACAATCGGCCAACAAGAGGGCAGCTCGGAACATCGATCGCATGTGTGGGTGAGTGCTTGGCTTTTCTTCTGATGTGGACTAGGTTCTAGAACAGGGTTAGATTTTAGAACTGGTAAAGAGAGTGTGGAAACGCCTTTAGGTTTGGTAGTTTGCACAGTTGTTTTGGAAGTAGCCGACACTCGGAGCGATCATGGACCTACAAAAGCTGCAGAAACCGGACCTGTTGCTATTGTCTGAGGAATTGGGAATTGATATAAGTGGTTTGGCACGAAAACCCTTGATTTTAAAGGCAATCACTGATTTGGGAACCGATGATGAGGAGCTCAGTGAAGCATGGAACCTCATCGGACAAAAAAAGAAAGAGCGGGAAAAAGAGGAAAAGAGGCGTGAGCGTGAAATTGAAAGAGAAGCAAAAAGGCTGGAGCTAGAAATTGAGCTCCGAAAATTAGAACTAGAGTTGAGCAAGAGGTCGGGCAATTGTCCCCAGCTAGCGGTACATCTTCTCAACAAGGAGGCAGATTTCAAGATGTCAAAGTACACGCAGCCATATGTGATATCAGGGGATATCGGTCTGTATCTGGCTAACTTTGAGCGAACCTGCGAAAAACTATCCTTCCAGCGAGACACTTGGTCTCAGAGATTATTGACGATTCTGCCCTGCGAGGCAGCGGAGGTTGTCGCGCGGCTAAGCAAGGAGGACGCGGACAACTACGAGAAGGTCAAAGCTTGCCTTCTGAGAAAGTATAGGCTTAGCGCCGAGGCGTTCAGACGTTTTCGGAACGCTACTAAGTCCAGGGACGAGAGTTACCCTGAATTCCTGTACAATTTAAGAGTCAATTTGGGCGAGTGGCTAAAGAGCACAGATTCCTACAGTGATAGGGACGCTGTAGTCGAGCGAATTCTTTTGGAGCAGTTTTATAACTGCCTCCCAGAAAAAGAAAGAAATTGGTTACAGGACCGAGGCGAAATTAAGTCGGCAACTGAAGCTGCAGAACTTATTGAGGAGTATGCTTCGCGCCGACAATTCAGCAACCCAGCAGTGGATAGGCCCCGCAATCCCAAGTTGAGTGTGAATAACCGTCAGGAAAGGCACTTTGCTAGAGTTGGAAACGAAGAAAGGAAGGTTTCATCAGGCAAACTCCCTAGAAAGGACGGCAGTGAGAAAAGTGGGGAAGTGACCAACGCGCAGAACACAAAGAATAAGCTTGAGGCTAGGAAGCCGCTCACATGCTTTAGGTGTAATGAGCAGGGTCACATTGCCGTCAACTGCCGGAAAGAAAAGATTGCTTTCTCGTATGTCAGTGACTGCGATGAAAATATGCAGCTTTTGGAACCTTACATGCATGACCTAGTAGTCAACGGGAAGCCTTGCAAGGTACTGCGCGATTCGGCCGCAACGATGGATGTTGTCCATCCGGCGTATGTGTCGCCTTCCGACTATACAGGACAGTGTGCATGGATCCGCCAGGTAGTGGAGGAACAGAGTGCGTGCTTGCCAATCGCGAACGTGGTCATCGAGGGCCCTTTCGGCGAGTTAACAACCGAGGCTGCCGTTTCAGGAAAGCTCCCTAAGTGTTATCCGTATTAGTTTTCCAACAAATCGGACATGCTACTGCGAAAGAGGGGCATCCTTTTCGGAGACAGAGTTGTGCAAGCCCTAACACGTTCAAAGGCGCGAGAACTAGCTACACTGCTCATTCCAAAAAAAAATCCACAGCGGAGGAAACGGCAGTTAAAACAGTGGTAAATGCGGAAGATAGCAGGTCAGAAAACTTTGAGAGCGAGGCATCTCAGATAAGTCAACTTGAAAGTGAGCTTGATGAGACGCGGAATGAGGACGTTCTTGAGAGTAACCTCTTGCCGCCAGTGTCTAGTAATCTCACGAGACTTTTAAGTGGAACCCGAGAGGACTTAGCTAGGGAGCAAGCCAATGATCCCAAGATACAGGAGATAAGGGAGCGCCACCGCGCCACTAAGACAGCAAACAATATTTCTTTCGAGATGAGAAAGGGAGTGCTGTATCGCTTATTCAAGCATAAGCGCGGAGTAGAGCGGGATCAATTAGTCGTTCCCCAAAAGTACCGCGAAGACTTGCTGCGACTTTCCCATGGCAGCTCGTGGTCATGTCACCTTGGAATAAGGAAAACAAAGCAGAGGTTGTTGCAAGAATACTATTGGCCTGGATGTTTTAAGGACACGGAAAATTTTGTACGGTCATGCGACACGTGCCAGCGGGTTGGAAAGGCGCAAGATGAGTGGAAAGCTCCGATGGTGTTAGTACCAATCATTACCGAGCCGTTTCACCGGTTAGTAATAGATGTAGTTGGGCCACTTCCTGTGACAGAGTCAGGGTACCGTTATATCCTCACTATGTTATACCCAGCCACAAAGTTTCCAGAGGCTGTTCCGCTGCGCGAGGTGACGTCCGAGAGTGTAGTGGATTCGCTGCTGTCAGTGTTTGCACGAGTTGGATTCCCTTCCGAGGTCCAAAGTGATCAGGGTAGCGTTTTCACAAGTGTCCTCACCACCTCATTTCTCGAGCGATGCGGCATTAAGATAGTGCATAGCTCGATCCACCATCCGCAGAGCAACAGCGTAGAAAGATGGCATTCTGTTCTCAAACGAGTCCTGAGGGGACTGTGGTATGAAAACAAGCGCGAATGGGATACCTGCCTGCCTGCAGCACTTTTCGCTTTGCGGTCAGTGCCGCACGAATCCACTGGATTTAGCCCAGCCGAGTTGGTGTACGGAAGGTCACTGCGCTCACCTTTGCGGATGGTGCGCGAAGCCTGGGAGGGGCGCGGAGAAGACCCAACAGTAGTAGAATTCATTCTGAACCTCTTGAATCGCTTACACAACACTAAGGAACTCGTTGAGGCCAGCATGAAGTCAGCCCAGGCTCGTTCCAAAGTGTACTATGATAAGTCAGCCCGACAAAGGACATTTCGTATCGGGGACAAGGTGATGTTGCTGAGAGGTTCAAGGCAGAATAAGCTCGAAGTACAGTGGGAAGGACCTGCTGAAGTCGTTGCAAAGCTTTCTAACACTAACTACGCAGTGAAAATTCCCGGTAGGCGTAAAGAAGTGCGCATTTATCATTGCAGTCTTATGAAGCCTTATGTGCAGAGGGAAGCCGTGGTAAATCTAACGTTAAACCTTCCCGAGGAGATAGGGGACAACTTGATTTGCCTCAGCGGAAAAGGAAGCAACGCTCAGGAGCTTCTCAAAAAGACGGAGCAGAGAGGAGAACTAAAGAAATCCCAGCTGTCCGATCTGGGCGAAATAATAACAGAGTTTGAGGCCTGCTTCGTGGACAGGCCAGGCAGGACTGATTTGACTGAGCACGATATTGAGCTGACTTCAGACGTGCCAGTGCGATCAAGGTGCTACCGATTTTCTCCAAGGCAAAGAGAAATTCCGGATAGGGAAGTAACTCGCATGCTGGAATTGGGAGTAATAAAACCCTCGGAAAGCGATTATGCTTCGCCTATGATCTTAGTAGAAGCTCCAGGTAAAGACCCTAGGCCTGTGGTAGACTACCGAAAGCTAAATTCTCTCACCAGGGATCAAGTGTATCCTATTCCGAATATTGAGGAGAGAGTAGAACAGGTCAGTAGAGCGGCATATGTGACTACGCTGGACCTTACTCGAGGATACTGGCAAGTACCGCTCACTGAACTTGCCAGCAGATACGCGGCTTTCGTCACTCCGACGGGCAGCTACCAGCCAACAATGATGAGTTTCGGGCTCAAAAATGCTCCATTTTGTTTTTCCCGACTCATGGATAGGGTTTTAAAGGGGTGTGAAACATTCGCGGTGCCTTATTTAGATGACATTGCGGTTTTTTCCGACTCATGGGCGGACCATATGGTACATCTAAGAGCTGTGCTGAGCCTTTTGCGTCAAGCTGGACTAACCGTAAGGGCCGAGAAATGTTGCCTGGCAAGGGCGACCGTGGACTACTTGGGTCACAATGTAGGTCAAGGTTTCAGGAAACCGAGCGAGATTAAGATTTCTGCGGTAGCAGACTACCCGCGGCCGAGCACGAAGACGGAAATTCAGGCATTCTTGGGGCTGAAGGGATACTACAATCACTACATCCCTAACTATTCATCTTTGGCTAGCCCCCTGACCGACGCTCTCCGCAGGACAGAGCCGACAAATGTAGTCTGGGACGAACAAAAGGAAGCCTCCTTCTTAAACCTGAAGGCTGTGCTGATTAGCCGTCCGGTATTGCGAGCTCCAGACTATGACCGAGAATTCACGGTCCAGTGTGATGCAAGTGATCGAGGGCTAGGTGCTGTTCTCTGCCAGAGAGATGACGACGGTAATGAGCACCCCGTGCTCTACCTGAGCAGAAAACTGAGTTCTAGAGAGAGGGCTTATTGCGCGTCAGAGAAAGAGTGCGCTTGCATTGTATGGGCCATTCAAAAATTCACCGTAGAGACGGACCGTTGTCCCCTGACTTGGCTGCAAACTGCGACATCGAAGAACAGTCGCCTTCTGAGGTGGAGCTTGATTTTACAGCAGTACAATTTTGAAATAAGATACAAAAAGGGGAAGTTAAATGGGAATGCGGACGCGCTTAGCCGCTGTTTCTAAGCGGTCCGAGGTGTTCCTCACCATGTATCTAAATTGATACTCAGGTTTTTTTTTTTTTCGTGCACTTGTATATGTGTGACTATGTAAAGCAGCACGTTTGGTTTTCTAGGAATAGGTGGGTCCTGAACGTCTTGAGTGTGGGCATTTCTCGGACAACGATGGCAGTTTTCTTTTCACCTGGTCTCTTCAGACGGGAGCCGAGTGCTTGCTTAGACATGTGGTTGAGTTTCAGAGACAGCTCAAGCAATTTGGCCTACGACAATCAAGACAACGCGACAAGCAACAGCGAGCTTCAAGCATTCATGTGCAGGCCATTAAGTCGTCTCTTCATGCAGCAGCTGCGACTGCTGCCCTCCGTGACTCTTCTGGCGGGGGAGGAGGCTGTTATGACCGTGCATCATCGCACTTGCGCGCTCTATTGTTCGCCTGTGGGCATGGATAAGTGCTGTGGATATGTGCTGTTGGTACAATGGCTCTAAGTGAGCCTGTTTCCATGAATCCTTTTTTGTAAGCCTGTTTTGCTATGTTGAGACCCTGCAAATGCCAAATTGGCCCTGTCAAGGAAACGTCTAGAAAAATACCAAGAAATGTCCCCCTGCGGGAAATAGCTGGAAGTACTTTCGTTCAATTGTTCACCCTTCCCGCCGAGAAGCGCTATTGTCCAGTGAGGAATGCCTACTGTCCAAAGGAGACGACAGAGTGACACGTCCGCTGACGTACAGGACAAGAAAGGAGCAAGGTGATTACGGCCATTATAGGATTTCCCGGGAATGCAGGAAAGATTTGCAATTGCTGGAAAGGGACAATGCTGGGAGCAGTATGTGGCGCGCACGTGCACTTGGGTTTCTGAGAAGGAAATCCACTTACCGGAACCAGCCTACCGGATCTTTGCTGAAGAATAGAAATGTACCTCCTCGCCGTTCCCAAGCTCTTCCCGCCAACAAGTGACCACGCCCAACGAAACAATGCCGGACCAGTCAGTGCATCAGACCATCAGTGCAGTGATGTGTTCGATTGGATGCCAATATCTGAGGGGCGTGTCCTGGAACTGGTTGGTCAGCATCTTCAGAGAGGGGCTGGACATAGGGGGTTTTAAGGACATTGCAGAGCACGAAATGAGGCTCTGAGCCCTGGGTAAACGGCTCATCCAGAAGCTTCTCGCTATGAACTCTTAACGCTTGCTATTTTGCTAATGTACTCTTCTTTTTCATGTAAATAATCATGTAAATAAGTTTTCTCAAAGTTCCATTAAACCTGCTTGTATATATTTTACCAACTTTGAAGATTCAATCCTTCATGAACCCGGAGTCTCTGCACGCTACCAAGTGAAGGCCGGGTCGGCTTAGCCCCAGCGTCACGACAACCCCTGATGGGGCTGGGACAGGTAGGTCACCGCCGCTTGCGGCGGGGGCTAGCCTGTCCGGATTTTTATTTGTTGTAGGCCGTCATTGCACCCGCCACTGCTTCGGTGGTGGACGACGGCTGTTGTTGCGGCGCGCGTCTTTCTCTCCCTTTTCCTTTTGTTTCTTCTCCATTTTCTCTTCTGTCTAACCCGACCTCGGCGGCTGCGTTTCGATGGAGGCGAAACGAAGAGGCGTCCGTGTGTTGTGCGATGTCAGCCCACGTTAAAAATCCCCAGGTGGTCGAAATTACTCCGTAGCCCTCCACTACGGCTCCTCTTTCTTTCTCTTTCCACTTTCACTCCCACCTTCATCACTTCCCTTACGGCGCGGTTGCGGTGTCCACAGAAAACAAGTGAGACAGTTACCGTGCCATTCCCTTCCTATAAATAAATCAGTTTTTTAAATCAGTTCTATTCTGTCTGCACAAGGCAGCGGAGGTGGCTCAGCTACAGAGCCAGTAGCAAGCCCGTGCATTTTCTTTTCCTTCTTCCTACAGCCACAACAACACTTCGTTTCATGTCCATCGAAACGCACTATCTTTTTGCTCTCTTCCACTTTATTTCGTCGCCAAATCCCGCGCCCCCGTAACCATTCCTTCCCGGATCATCCCAGGAACCGAGCGAGTTCCCAGCCGAATATCAAGGAGGAGGAGACGATACAGAGTATACACACACGCCGACTTCGTTTGCACAGCCGCGGCGCCAACCAGTGTGTGTGTACATAGACCGACGGACAAAAAGCCACCGCGAAGTAGCGCGAGGAAAAGGCGCAGTCTTTCCCCGGCCATCGCCTCAGGGCACAGACGAGCGAACCAGAAGCTCGAACGAGCCAGCGAAGCCCGAGAAAGGAACGGGACGAGAGATCGGCGGTGGTAAGCATGGGCGCGGCCGCGAGAAATCGAACGGAGCGCGCCGCGGCGGTGGCAACGATAGTCGTGCCAGCCAAATGTGCAAAAATATAGCGAACGCAGGTCGCTTCTGAAGAGAAGGTGTCTCCATGGTGACTCGACGGCAGTGTGCGAGAGCGTTGCTGTTCCTCGATACGAGGCCCGTAGCAAAATGTCTTCAGGCAGCTTCAGGTCGAGGTGAGACAGTCCGGATAAATTCTCTATGGACTGCAGTCAGTAAACTATAGAGTATCTACAGATTTATGGCCGTACGCTCTTCTTAAACGTTTTCCGCAGAATATAGAAATGTCTATGGACAAACTTAGAAACGAAAACTATAAACTTCAGTCAACAGCTATAAATTATGGTGAGGCCGCCCAAAAATAATAAAAATAAAGTCCATAAATTGTATTTCAGTAAAAACACTTTGCGGGGCATATTGATTCGTTGCTTCTGAATCCACAGGACATGCGCTGTCCAGTCGTCTCGGTCCTATCTGTGTGGCGTACTTGCCGCGTCTGAATTCTTAGATGGTGTTGACCGGATTCGAACGATATGAAAATATCCACAAAATATAACGAACGAAGCAGAATGAATTCCATCAGGACCGGGGGCTTTTTCTTTTTCTTTCAGTTTCAAGTTGATTTCGGAAATACAGAATGTACTACAAATCTGATTTACTTTTTAAGTACAGAAATATTTACCAGGGTGCGGCTACTGTGACTTGATACAAAGAGTAGATAGAAAACCCCGTTTTGGCTAACCGTGCGCTCAGACAAAGTTGGTGCATTAAATGTTTCCGTGTTGGGCGAAGATCGATCATCCCAAATGAAAACTGGCTCAAAACATTCATTAATGAGGAAAGACATTTCAAACCAGTCGGTAAAAATTATGGTTTTTGCTTGCCAAATGTTTAACGATGGTGCTTTACACAAAACACCGATGCCAGTGAATATTCCTTTTTTTTTTTTCACCGCCATCCCTGCACCACGATGAGCAAACGGGAAATCTTCGTACGTTAACTGCAAACATAGCGGTGCTCCCGAAGCCTTAACTAACCTCTCGCGCTCTTTTCCCGGCAGATCTGCGCTATTTAGACATCCGCTCATAATGTCCGCTCATTGCGCCTAGAATTCAAAGTTCCCGTGCATTTATTTTCTAACCATTTCAGAACTGAGTCAACACTTACAGATTCAGCTCCCTAGGCGCCGTTTTGAGATATAAAGGCAACTGAAGCACATCGTCGTTTCCAGCGGACGCTTACAAGCCCGTACCCACACACCCTCCCGCCAGTAGTCCTACTGCTTCTGTGCTAACTCTGCCGGTGCAATTCTACAGAAGCCTGCAAATCAACATGTTTAAACGCAGGCATAACTTCCTGGTTTTTAGCGGAAAAACTGTATAGAGCGGCTCGTCCCATTTTTGGAGAGGCTTATTATTATTAGGCTGCACATTTAACGCGAGAACGTACGAACACAAAAGCGCTCGTCTTCAAACGCGTGTTCGAGCAGAGTTAAGCCTGACCAAACCGTAACGAGTCATTTTCCCGGCATCCCAATTTTCTCCTGTTCCCTCAATGAAATCCACAAAGTGATGCCTTACTGGTGCATAAATATTTGCGCCGTCCTCAACAGCTCAGTGCTCCTACGTTACTTCTTTGCAATGTGAATGTGCATTCTTACTCGGTGAAAAAACACGGCACACGCTCGATGGAGAGCACGCATACTTGCAGAGAGAGAGAGAGAGAGCGTACCAAACCGCAAAAGATCACGGCTTGAGGCAAATAGGCGGGTGGAAGGAAGAACGGGGTGGAGAGACACGAATAAGAAAGGTCCCTCTCCCGCCAGCAGCAGCGCGCACAAATCAAAGAATAAGACAAGATCGAATGAGGGAAAAGGGGGAAAGAAGATGCCTCCATGCGAGAGCATAAGCAAGCAGAGGACGGGGGATAAAAGGACGGGGGTAAAAAAAAAGCCGGGAACAACTTGCAACAAACGCACGACGAGTCCTGAAGTGCATTCCCGGATAATTACGGGATCGCTGGGGGATATAAGGAGGGGGTTGGCAGAGTGCGGGCCTCCCGAACACGGCGGGCCGTACGTAGTGTGTACCCGGGCATTCGCTTAGGGAGAGAAGCTTCGCTCGTCAGGGAAGGAGGGTGGATCGGCCAAAGGCGTTCCCGCCGGCTACGCGGGAATCGGATGCAACAGCGAGGGAGGATTACGCCGGCACAGGGAGTTAGTTACGGCGCCGGGTCAAACGCGAGCCGCGACGACATGCTGGCGCGAAGAAAGCCTTGCCTCGCGCTAGGTGAGGGCGTCGGAGGGAACGCTGCAGGAAGGAAACGAAGTCACGCGTGGGCAGCAGATGTCGAAGTACGCTAGGGACTTCCGATAAGGAGGAAAAAGCTATCGAGCAAGGAAGGGCTCTGCCAGGGCAGCCCGGAGAAACGAGAACAAAGCGTCGAGATAGGGATGATCTATAAGGGGCGGATGGGCAAAGGCGTGAATTAGGAATGCCGGCGAAAGAGCCCGACGAGGAGCCCGACGAGGTGGTTCGAAGGCGAGCGAGAGAAAGCAATGGCGCCTCAGAAGGACCGGCGCGCTTGTGCGAGGCCCAGAAAAGGGGACGCTTGGTTCAAACCAGAAATACATTTGTGTTAACTTTCCCGTAAAGCTACGGAAGACAGGTGGGATCATTTAATGAAGAAACTGCCCCCCCCCCCACCCCCCCGCCCCAAATCTTGAAAAAAAAAAAACTATTGGCACGCCTTCATTGCTTCATATATTCGAATCCTTGAATATCGTCAAATTCTCGAAAAGGCAAACCTCAGTTAACGCTAAAAAGAAGCTCGGCGAAGAATCCCAGCAGACGTACCAAGCTCATAACAGAGGCTGACAGGACGCGCGCTGGCTGACTACTAAGAATTGTTATTGAAGTTTGAGTACACTTCGCACAAGAAGGGCAAAACAAAATGGCGGTGAAAACAGCACTGAAGGCTTTGTATGCCTGCCCTCATCAAGCTTTAAAATTAAAGCAAAAAGTGGACGATGCTGGCGGAAATAGAAGGGTATACAAGCTGAGAAGACGTTTTTGAAACAAAGGAACGACGCCGGCCGGAGTTCCGACCGATTCGGCAAGCTGGCGGGAAAGGAAAGGCAGCCGAGGGGAAGGAGATCGATTTCTAATTCGTCGCGCCGAGTCACACGGGCGAGCGTGGCCGCGCCAGCTCCGAGTCGGATTCGGGGATTGATTGGACATTAGGGCTTTGCGCCGCGCGCTCTCGCTCCTCTTCCTCCCGCCGCCGCCGACGCGACTGGTATCTCACCCAAGCACTGACGCTTGATCGAACCGAAGAACAGCGATGCGTGTACGCGTCGCTCACGTGAGTGCTCTCCTCCGAAAAGGCAACTTTCGATCCACCATCTCCTCCATCCCCCAACGGAAAGCTCAGGAGACCGATCCTTCAATGCGAGCGATGGCGACGGAGACTCGAAGCTACTACGGCCTATCCGCCGCCTTCCAGAACATTCGTGGCGTCGCCACACTTGCCTTCACACGAACGCTACCAAGAGTTGAGGGAACGCGACGCTGTTGCGTGCGTTGGCAAACCCGTCTAGCGAGGAAGCCATATGCCTCCGGATCAGCGACGACAGTAGTCAGAGGCAACGGTTCCGGCTGAAAAAAATCGGCGATTCTGCGGAGACGTCGCACCGAGAAATATGTGCGCTTGACAAGGCGGGCACAGATAACAAAAAAAATTAAAAATAATAAATAAAAGGACTTCCAACACTCACCCCATCTCCCTCCCTCTATTTCCTTTTGCAGGCCATACAGATCACGTAATTCAAAGTGCTGCAATTGCTTAAACGGAGCAATTACGACACGGACCCGACGCCGCATAGCATGTATAGTGAGCAATGAGCGAAAAGTGAAGCAAATTCAAACTGAGTCCCTCTCATCGTCGAAGCAAAAAAGAAAATTATAGGGAACCCTTAAGCTCCGCATTTGAGAGTATGACAAGAAAGAATAGGCTGCCAGCACCCGCATAAAGTCGCGCTCTAATCAGAACGTACCTGCGTGCCCAATAGCTGATTCTCATATCACCCGCCCGTATGGATTTAGAGACCCCAGTTGGCAGCTCCTGACAAACGTAATTAATGTCAGGCAACCCTACGTCCAGGTAGTGCTCGGCTAAGTCAGCTGCCCTCTACCGCTTGCCAGCGCCATGCTCACAATGTTTGGCTCATAAAGCCAACGCTGTCGGACGGCCGCCGACATCGGATCTTCGGTGCACTGGACCTTTAATCTTATCGCGCAAAATATATACGGTGAACTCGGAGAAACTGTTAATTCACTTCAGCTAAGCGCTGTAGAACAAGGAAGAAATCATAACATACACTTCTGTTTCATAATCAGAATAAAGACTCGCAGCAAACAGTACAGATGCATTATGTGTGCAAACAAAGACATTAAAACCACTTCCATTTAATAAACAAGATATGTTAATCAAGGTGGCCCCTCTCATATTGACTTAGGTTTCGGCCGACTCGATATCTTCGGAATGGAGGTTACATCCGCCCAGTGCCCCGATATCCCTCACTGGAAAGCAATAGAGCGGAATAGAGTACGAGATGCAGACGCTCTGCCAAGGGCCATGCCGCACGCGATCTTCACCGATGAATGTCCACCTGTCCGAGAAGTTGGCGTGACTGGGGCCGCGCCCAATGCACCCTGCGGATCTTATCACACATAAAAGTCACTTTGGAGACACAATCTGTGACATGGTACAATGAGTTTAATTAATTTCAGATCAATATGTCACAGCGTAGCCGAGTCAGGCCAGGTGCCCCACCTGACCTAGCCTGGCTTGTCCCTGCAACCCTCCTAACGTCGCCCTGCTCGTCAGGAACGTCCGCGCATGCGCGTTGGTGTCCTCGCAGAAACGATACACCGTAACGCTAAGCTGAAGACCCACACTAAGATGTGAAGTGCTGGTCAGCTTCGCCCCAGACGAAATGAGACTTCCGGCTGTGCCAACGCCACGTTAACCGCCCGCGTCGCTTCCCCCCGGGGCCGTTGCCAACGTTAACTCCATTTCGGTGATCAGGTACCACCCATCGGGCACTGACGGACCCGCGATGACAATGGCAGCCCTCGGAGCAATAGGTCAAAAAAAACTTATCTGGTTATGTTCACTGCTTGTCCTTTGTTTTTCCTTTCACCCTCTTTCAGTAGCTAAAACCGACTGTGATGATTATCACCAACGTTGCCAGCCCGCGCGTCCCTGTCCTCGGGGACACAATAGGGAGTTTTAGAATAGGGGGACCCAAGGCTTGGGGCCCCCAAGGAAAAAAGTTTTAGAATAGGGGTTTTCCCGACGCAGCGGAGCCGGGCTTGCGTTCGTCGATTGCAGCGCCACGACGGTAGCCAAGGAAAAGCATTTTAATATATAAAAGCAAACAACGTTATATTATTCATCAAAAAGTACTATTATTGTGCAAAAACTATCTTAAGACTACCGGTTATATACACCGTTTTCGTCAGACAAGACGAAATCGGCCAACTGTCAATCCAGGCCGAGACCGGGAAACCTCATTTGAACCTTCCGCGCTTTCCGCCGTCTGGTCCCCATGGCAATCAAAGGAGGCGAACTCGCTAAGCCTAACAGCTCGGTAAATCCGGAAGCAATCTGAAAATATAGTGCGTTTTATCGCTTAAATTTGGTTGTGCGGGCATCATGAGACATAGCATAAGCTTCGTTGGCCTTTTGTTTTCCATGAACGCGTGACACCATGGAGCGGTGACGACGAATGTGTGCCGAGGCGAGCGGCCGCCGCTTGGCCGAGCGCCGCCATGTTGCCGTAACCCAAGCGACCCAACGGCGGCTTGGGGCGAACGCTATTTTGGAAAAATAGGGGCCGCCCCAAGCGTTAACCCAAGACCCCAAGCGCGCCTTACGTTCTGCGCATGCGCATTTCGACGCCCCAAGCTCCTTGGGGGCCCCATAGCTTGGGGCCCCCTATTCTAAAACTCTCTAATTTCGTGAGCCCTCGTCCGTTCGGAAGACGAAAGCCAGCGTCTCCCTTGGGAGAACAAAGAACGTACCATGAAGAGAAAAATGAAGAATACAAGGCGGGAGGAAAGTGGGCAGCGTGTTATATCAGAAGATCATAGGTAGAGGGAGAATCAGGAAAGCAATGACAGTGGCTGGAATGTGCGGGAAAGCCTTAGTGTGTGTGTGTGTGTGTGCGCGCGCGCGCGTGTGTGTGTGTGTGTGTGTGTGTGTGTGTGTGTGTGTGTGTGTGTGTGTGTGTGTGTGTGTGTGTGTGTGTGTGTGTGTGTGTGTGTGTGTGTGTGTGTGTGTGTGTGTGTGTGTGTGTGTGTGTGTGTGTGTGTGTGTGTGTGTGTGTGTGTGTGCGCGCGCGTGCGTGCGTGCGTGCGTGTGTGTGTGTGTGTGTGTGTGTGTGTGTGTGTGTGTGTGTGTGTGTGTGTGTGTGTGTGTGTGTGTGTGTGTGTGTGTGTGTGTGTGTGTGTGTGTGTGTGTGTGTGTGAGAGAGAGAGAGAGAGAGAGAAAGAAAGAAATAAGGAAAGAAAGAAAGCAAGAAAGCACGCCAGCACAAATCACGATAATGCCGACCGGCCATCTATCTTCATTGGCGACCGCGAACCTCAATATATAAATCTCTATCAAATGAACCAGGAAAGATTCTCTAACAAGAAGTAGATTTTAATTAATGGGTAATTAATCATTAGCAACCGCTTCAGCGCAAAGCTATCTGGGAAAAAGTACGCGAATTCCACAAAAACCAATTAGCATCGCGTACCATGGATGAAAGCATGAATCACTGCGAAATAAGAGCAATTATTCAAAAAAAAAAAACATTCAGGGGCCAGGACCAATATTTCTTAACCTGCTATGATACTGATCAACTTCGTTAGGTTTCCTTCGTAGCCCGATAGCTGCGCTCAAGTGGGTAAAAATAAAAATCTTACGGACGGCGAAAAAACACAAAGCACTGAAACAAGTAAAAATGGACAGCTCACCGTCCAAGATCATACATTACACTTACACTGTAGCAAGAATAGCAAGGAGAGCTGAACAGGCATTAGTCCTGAAAGAAATGAAGTGCAGTATGATAGAAAGTTGAGCTTGAAGAGAGAGGAGGAGGGGGTGGAAGTGTAGCATTCGTATTTGCGAAATGGAAAAAAAAAAGCGTTAGGGGCGATTAATTAGGCTGATGAGGAAGAATTAAGAATGCACACGTCTCTTCGACTCCGCTAAAACAGTAATGAGACATACACTACAGACACTTTTGGTAACAATATTTCACTCTCCGCTGTTGCTATCCACATCATCGTATAAGCGCCGAAGTATTTACAACCAGGTTTTTTTTTTTTTTTTTTCATCTAATATGCTGTGATTCTTAGTAACCATTTGAACACACGACCGCTCTCCTTTTGCCGAGACATGCTTAGTCAAAATGTCGTGACTAGTTTCGTTAATGGAGTTCAATGACCCAAACCGACTCGGATATGAGGAAGTAAGTAGCGGAGTACTCTCAATAATTTCGACCATCTGGGATTCCGGCGTGCACAGGCATCGCACAGCACACGGGATCGCTTCCTGCTGGCGAGTTAATTTACAATACGGCAGCAATTACTCACACGCGTCCAATATAGAGCGCAGCCAAAGGCTACAAATACGCAGCAAATATATTAAAAATCATGATGCAGACAAAAATGCGCGTACAAAATTGAAGGACCCATAGTTACCGTGTGCGAAAGGCCCGGGTGCTTACTGCTTATTTTGGTGTTCAGAATGCAACACGCCCATTCGGCCGTTAAACCAAGTCACTTTTCAAAGGTCTCTGTAAGGAAAGCTGTGATATCGTTCCCAATGTGCGGGCAAGTGTGTTTAGAAAAAGGTTTATTAGACATTATACATCCACATGTGTGATGACAAATGACCAAAACTGAAAACTGCTATGCTCCAAATCCTCCGCCTCCCCCTTTCCCCTGCCTCTTCCCGAGAGGCATGGGAGCTGCCCTCCTTAACTGCTCTTCGCTGGAGGAGTCTCTGTGGCTCTCCCGAACTCTAATTAGAAACGTTTTCACCACCACCACCACCGTCGCCTTTGGTGTCATTGCCGACGTAACCGAGCGAAGTGTCGTACTATTGCCTCGCTGTGCCAGACAAATAGAAAATGGCGTTTGCGAGCATTACGATGCCCCCCCCCCCCCCCCCCCCTTTTTCTTCCTGTTATGGGTGCTGACAAGTTCGAACATTGAGATCCATTTGTCGACGTTTTCACTTGAGGCACCGGAAAAGATGTCGGGGTCATGGGCATGAACCATGACCTTGAATGTAGAGGCAGTGAGGTGTTCCCAACAGTACGTACACCAAGCAAATTCCACTTCCTAATTCATTATACAAAGTACATGCTTAAATATGGAGAGCAGCGACTGCGAAACGTTTTCCATGACGCTGCTGCAGCCGGTCAGAATACGGGGGAAAAAATTCCCTACGAGAAATTCAGTGCACGCTGGGAAACAGTGCCCGAATGAGAGTTCCAATGCACTAGGTTTCGAAAGTGAAGAAAATTAAACGATACGTTAATGAAAGTTGGCCACAGGCGGTCGAAATCATTCGGAACCTTTGACTGCACTGCCTCTGATAGCTTAGGTCGCTTTGGTACGTTAAGCATTTAAACCAAACAAAACCAACACTTGATGTAGCACCGCCAATGCGAGACACACGAGTATTTTCAACTCTCAAATGATGAGAACTAGAGACGCGGGTTTTAAGTCTTTAAAGATGCTCATAGATTGATTGATTGAATGTCCTTTATTGAATGGGAAGGCTCATGGCCATGGATGGGGATAAAGGGGAGTAGACATAATCTTCATTGTTTATTTAGGTCGTCACTCGAATCACATTGCTCTAACCAGGCCACTAAGCGAGCCATACTTGGCAAATATCATCTGTGTGTTTGCATCAGTTTCTAGAAGGGAACGGTAGTTCAGGCGGTAGGGTTCGATCTCGGGGCGTCCAGTAGAAAAAGCAGGGCATTCCCAAAGTAAATGAGATATGCCGCCGCAGGTTAGAGTCGTACAGTGGGGGCACGTAATCATTTTCTCTTTATACTGACGCCAGCGGGCCATAATACGTGGCGTGTAAGCCGCATGGGCGATGAGCTTATTCAAAAAGACTTCTTGACTTCGGGTGAGGTGGGTTCTTCTCGTAAAAGGTGGGTGTGGTGTGGCCACCTGCATGCGATGCTGACTGAGGCTACGAAGACTGGTCCGAGTATAGTGCATAAGGGCAAGAGAAGGGGTGAGTTGCCCGCCCAAGGTCGAATAAGGATGAAGCAAGGGGGGTGGGGAAGTAAATGTGGACATCCCACCTGCCAAGGCAGCCGCGGCGTGTGCCGCCGCATTGCCCCCTGATTCGTCCGAGTGACCTGGGGTCCAGTGAATAGCGACAGTTCTGGTCGCGAGTTGGTGGCGTTTAAGGAGGCGCTGTATAGCCGTAGCTGTTGCATCTTGTGAACCCGGAGTAGCGATTTCCTTGTAAGCTTCAAAGGAATCAGTAAGAATACGTAGTGACCCAGTTCCGGTGCAAGGCACTCCTGACAAGGCTCCCCAAATCGCGAGGAGTTCAGCGTGAAGAGGGGTACCTTGAGGTAGATGGCAGGCATAAGCGCCTGAAAGGGAAGGGTTGTCATCGCATACCCAGGCCATAGATGCGAATTCGCTTGTAATGGATGCGTCGGTGTATATGTCAGTCGTATCGGGGATTCGCTCTTGTCGGTGATGGGCAGCTAGGAGCTCCCGGGGAATGACAAAATCGCGGTTTATAGGTCGGCGATGGACGCGTGTGACTACTGGCATCTCCCAAGGGGGAAGTGATGCATATAGGGCTGGTGTTTTGTCGTTACGCTGTTCATCCCAGGCCAGCAGGCGACGCCCCTGGACAGTGTTCTCTAGACGTATTCGATGACGCGTCTGTGACTCGGTAACGATGGTAGTGAGCGGTGGAAGAGCGGCCAAACGCTCAAGTTCGGCTATAGGAGTGTGCTTAGGTAGACCGGTAATAGTGCGCAGTGTAGCGCGATGAAGGCGTTCGACCTTAGCGAAGTCAGTCTTCGACAGTTACACCTTAAAAAGCAGCGGTGGCAAACATTCGAAATCGTTCACATTTACATCAAGCAAGCAACCGCCCGAAGGACGAAAAAATAATGATAAAACTTGAGACTTCCTCGCGCAAAACATTGCGAGGCGTGTTCTAGCCTCCCCCCCCCCCCCCCCCTTTAAAGTTTTCAAAAGAATGCGCGGAATGTAGAGACGACGCATAGAAAAATACGGAATAAAGCAGGTTGGGGAGAGGCGGAGTACATCAAGAGACAAACCCCAGCTAATGTGCGCGCGCGAGACGGACGTAGATAAAGTAACAGAACGAAAGGAAGGGCTGAGCGGCGAAGAACAAAAGGAAAAATGGGGGCAACGCTTGCTGAAAAGTGCTTGAGCGCGCCGCCAAGGAAGAGCCTATACAGCACAAATTCAGAACGAGAATGCAGGAAGGGACAACGAGAAACAATGGTTCCGGAAGACAAAGAGAATGCCGCAAAGACGAGGATGTTCCTATGAACGGACGTGGAAGAGGAGAGAGAAAAGGGGCGGTAGAGATGTAGAAAAAAAAAAAAGGAGGAGGAGCAGGGGAGGTAGGGAAGTTCAGAGCAGACGCGGTCGGACGGCGTCGCCGTTTCTTCGAGCTGTTGCAGCCACTAAATGCTGAGCTCTGCAAAATCCGGGGAACAATGAAAGGGGAAAAAGAATCCCCTGTTGTCTTCCACTTTATTAGGCCCCCGGGAGACGGCAGCGATGTACCCGAAGGGCAGGGAGCGCGCAAAATAGCGGGAGCAAAAGAAACAAGAGGGCAGGAGAGAAAAGGAGAACGGGGTTGGAGGTGATAGCAACAGCAGCCAGAGCCGAGGGAACGCACCCCGAAGGCATTGAAGGCATTCGCCAGAGTGCAAGCGCCACCCTGCCTGCCCGGGGAAGCTGCTGAAACAACCACCACCTCCGGGCACACGAAGCAACGGCCCAAGACACCGAGAATCACGCGGGATACCCCCCCCCCCCCCCCTCCTAGCCCTGTCCCCTGAAAATTAAAGAAACAAAGCAAGCAAACCCCCCCCCCCCCCCCCCTCGAAAAGGCACCAATGTGAGCGAGCAACAACAACGGTTCTCTCCGTACCTCTCAACGCCAAGATTGGAGGGAACAGGGAGGGGGAAGTATCTTGGCGTTTCCGCGCGCCGCAGTTCTTTATTTATTGCCGCTCGGTCTTCCCGCTCTCCCCTGAATTCGTTAGCAGCCCGGGAGAAACATGGCGAAGAAGAAGACCCACGGCCGAACAAATCGGCGGAGTCATCAGGAAAACGGCGGCGGCGCGACTGCGAACCCTTGATAAAATGGAGCGGGCGAGACTTTCATGCACCCCCAATCTCCTTCCCCCGCCCCACCCGCGTCAAGCCACCCACTCATCTACCTCTTTACTTCACGGGCCAGCTTCGTAAAAGGCGGGCAGGGCGCACTGAACGCGAGATGCACTCGGCACAACGCCGCGTGCAGCGCGGTGACTTTCATCAACGAATAGGAACCCCTCAACCCCAACTTCGCCACTTTCTTTCCCCATTTCCCTTACAGCGGTGAAAGGCTGTTCCTTTGTTTCCAGAGCTGAGCGGCCATGAAAACTAGATTACGCCTCTCGCGGTTCGGTCGAGCGTTTTTCACGCCGAATGCCTTAAAAAGAGAACAAAACAGCCTAACAGGAAACGGTTTTCTTTTTTTTTTTTTTTCACGCAGAAAGATACTCTTCCGATTGATTACGCAACGCTATCCAGGACGAGCGGTGGAACTTTTCACTATCTGCGCTCCGATTGATCCACTGTGCGAAAAAAGAGCGCCACTGCAAAATCCGCGCACAGATGCCAGTTGCACAGAACGCACACGTCGGCGCATATGGGTGTCTCAGTGTGGATATACAGTGTTGAACCAACGCGTCCGGCGGTAGGTGTCACGCATGTTTATTCGTCAGCTAACAAACTAAGTTGGACGAGTAATATCACTAAGTAATCAATCAGACATTCCATAACTGTTTACATCGCACCCAGTGACGAGCCAGGACGCATCTCTCTCATGTTTTTTTTGTTTTGTTTTTGTTTTTCGGGGCCGCAATCCTCATGCTGCACGTAAATGTAACAAGGACAAAAAAAGTACTGTCCTTTTCTGGACGTAGCGACTCAACCTTCCAGCTATCGAAGCGTGAAACTGCGGGTACTCGGCCAAGCGGCCGAAACCGCCCATACCGAAACGACGCCGAAAGGGAAACTCGTCCACTGAAATCGAATTTTCTTTTCGTCGACTGGCCTGCAAAAAACGACGCAGCGTTGCTTAGAAACTTCTTCGAACCCGTCACGGCGACAATGTTGACGATGCGAACGGCTCCACACACACACACAAAAAAAAATGCAATCGAAATCGCAGTAGCACAAACGCACAGTGGACGGCTAAGCTGGCGTCCAAACTTGGCCTTTTGTTTCTTCACAAGCGGGCGCGGGAATCCGCATCCCCCCTTCCGAAATTGAAGAAAGTGCCCGTTGGCAGCAGCGCGACGAACGAAGTTTCCGTCAGGAGTAAGAAAGCCGGCGTTGCTCCTTTTTCCAGCAAGAAAAAAAAAAAACGAAACAAAAAAAAAAAAAAAGAACGCCGTTTAGACGTGGGTCGACTCACCACTGGAACTCCCTTCCCATTTCTCTACCTCCAATCTCTTCGCAGCAAGCTGAGCGGCGACTTTCGAGGGAAGTGCGTGACAAAACAAAGAAAACAACATCCGCACGAGCGCAACAACGCACAAGAACGCACAGACCCTGTCTAGGGCCCCGGGGGTCAACGCACGTCCCCGCTCGTCTCTGCCCCGAAATCGGAAATTTCTCGCTGACTGCAGAGTGGCATCTGACCAAGTCAATGCGCTAGTCAGCGTTCAGAAACAGGATTCAGCCGTCCCGGGGGAGTCCCCGCTAGACGTAGCGAGGACCCGCGAGGAGAACGCATGCAGTTGCGTGCTGCACGAGAGGCATGTCTGCTTCAGGGAAAGCACCACAGGCGACTCAAAAGATGTAAGATACGAACCACAGGTGAGCGCGTCTCCACAACTGGTACGTCACATTTACTTTTTTTAATGAGTGATTCATTCACTCGAGATGAACTCATTAAAATTTCAAAAAAAAAATTCAATACAATTTTAATAAAGGTGGGGCGCGATCTCTACAGTGGCGTTTACATGAGCCCGACAGAGCTGGAATGAGTCGAGTTGTCGGGTAGAAAAGCCGGATATTGGGTTCAAGGAAACGCCACCGAGTCGAGGCAGCTCAGATCAGCAGTGGGGAGAGGGTTGAATCTCAGCCCCCTATGCAAACTGCACAGTCGTCGAGTTGGGCTCACCCTGCTCAGCTATACCGACCGCTGTCTGGTAGATGTAAACGCGGCATGTGTGGGAAAACAACGTATATGTTCAGTGTACCACTTGCGAACGTAAATGAGCCAGCGAACGAACACCAAAGAATTTCGCGAATTTCCGAAAACGACACCAACAATCACATTAAAATTTCCTACACTTATTAGGGATGCGAAGATAACAAAAATCTGACAGCTTCCAAAGCATCATAAACTTAGCCGCTTAATATCGAGACATTGGAAAAAAAGGGGCTTAAATAACAACACAGGACGCCGATTAACGTCAGACCAGTTGCGATACGATCAATATACGACCAGCGTGTGCACAACTCCGGTAAATCGATAAAGGCGCCTGAGTAGCTTCGCAAATCCTAGCCCGGTTTCTGAGTGTCCCCAAAACAGTTAGTCCTCCTCGGCACCGTTTACAAGACTCTAAGCTCCAAACTGTAAACAACTGGAAGTCGGACGAACAGATGAGACGTCGTCCACAGACGCGGTATTAGAAAATCGCCAAACAAGTGCCCTGATTTCCGTCCAAATCGCCCACCGCTGTCGGCAATTTAAAAAAAAAATACGTCATTACAGGACGAATGTTCTGAGAAGTCAATACTGTTGCAAAGCTTCGGAATAGAGGACCGAATACGACCCATTCGGAAACATCGCAGTGATGCCGTGTGGTATACGGGATCCTTACAAAGCCAGCCAGAACAATGGCAAAGCCGGAGGCAGCGACGTTAAAATATGATTAATAGAGTCAGTGTGCCTGCTCCTCGAATTTTTTCCGCTTTCAGTTATTGGAGTTTTATATCTGCGCACAGGCTGAGCCACGCCTATGAGTCACAGCATTGGCGAATGCTCCCGAATATCTCCAACAATCTTGCGCCCCTAACGTGCATTTGGTCACCATTGATGTGCATCGGCCGCGGCAAGGGATCGAACTTGCGACCTCCATCCTGCTTAGTACACTACGGAAGTCAGAACGCTGGGTCTCTCCCGCGTCTTCGATGTCTCGATCACATCGGCGCCGCTCCGCAGTGCCCCAATGCGCTGCACGGAAACGCGACGGCGGAATACAATCCCGAGAGACCCGTCGCAACGTCGTCGGCAAGTCGCCATTCTTCGGCACGGCGCCTCAAATTGCATTACTTATAGAAGGCCGGGACTGCCGAGACCGAGGACGCAAAAGGGGAAATCCTAAATGGGACCAAACCAGCCCTCCCGACTGCCCTCGGCTATACGTGGCACCGACAGTGCCGCCGAAAGCTCCAAGACCGATAACAGCAACTATACTATAACATTACTTTATTGGAGCAACGAAATGTCTCGGCCCTGAACAAATTGATATAATTCGTTTGACGCCTGTCTACAACTTCAAGGCCGCAGAGGGGACAAGGAGAGCTCTGTAGCTAGGTTTCTGAACCTTCTTTCCTTTTTTTTTTTTTTTGTTTCCTCTAAAAGATCGATTATTCGCGGCGTCTCCCATGCCCATGAGTCAAGGGCATTTACGAAACATAAATTTCATCACAATAGCTCCGTTCATGCGTCAAAGCTATGACCTTGAATTAGACACGCAAAACGTTATAAGCCAGTTTACATGGACCCGACTGCGGGAGTCGAATTAAGAAGTCGAATTGAGTGGACTCGACCAGACCGGGTTTACATGAACCCGACCCGACGAGCGTAAGGCTCCTCTATTTTTTTTTTTTTTTTAGACGAGCGGCGATTACGGCGGCGCCTCGCGTCCTGGCGAAGAACTAGCAGACGGCACCCGATTCCAGTTTTTCCCTGCGCATCTCTGCCGTTTCCCGTACTGTTTTCCTCTCCCACTGTGCCCTGACTCCCAGTCAACCAAACCCCTGCGCAGGAGTTGACTCGAGCCGATCCGAGAGCGATTACACGAACGCTGTAACCGGTTTTCGACCCGATAACTCAACTCAACCCGCTCTTTCGTCACAACAAAAATTTAGCTTGGTTTACTCGCAACACAGGTGCATCACCAATGCTACCGCGCAGTTTGAATTCCTGTAAGTCCTGAAGGATACAATAAAACCACTATTGTTACAGTATACAGTGGAAGCAAACGAAGTTTTGAAGGAAGCCACCAGGCCAAGCGTCACGAACATAGCGAACGTTACCAGGGCGGTTAATTGGCGTCATGCTAAGACACTGCCTTAACATTAGGTACTCTCCTGGCTCTTAATTGCTCCTTTGCGCCTCTCACCTTCGCCAAGTTTTGTTACATGCACTTTGTTATGTAGTTGCATGCCCATTAACGGCGATTTTGCAATCTCTGCGAAGGAAACTGATAAGCAGCATCGCTGCGCTCTCTGCTGAGTCGATCCAAGCCATTTCCAATTCCCATCTAGTCGTTCGGAGCCATTTTCAATTTTTGCAAGTCCTTCTTAGTCACTAATTTTTATGAGTCATTCTTTCTCATTATGAATATTACAAAGTCGTTAAGTACTTATATACACGGGGTGGGGTTCTTTCCACAGCCCTCACTTTCTGGCATCTCCCTCCCATCCATAGTAGGTGGAGAGGTTTTTCCCTCCACTTTCCACCTTCCCGCAGCGGCAGGTGGCAGTCCAACGTAATATACGACACCGGCCTTCTCATTTGATTAGGTCTGTAGCGCTGACGTATTAATAAAGCTGATTTTCATCATCATCGAACCGAAGGGCATGCGGCAGTAACTGCATAGTGCCTATAATATAGTCCTATAGTATCAGCTGCGGTGAAAAACAGTGAAGTGTCTCCGCAAGGACGCCGCACTGCTCGTACTCAGCGCTCGCACTGATAATTGATAATTATTATTGATTGACTAATTAATTATAGCAGCTCTGCTCGGTGGCGTTCTGTCGTTACCATGACGCTATCTCTGCCTGAATCGCAGTGGTTAACCGAATAGCAACGGCAGAAAGTCAACGACTGGTGCTGCTAAACTATAATTCAAAAGCTCTTTTCGTAGCACTTAAGTCACTAGCAATCTGAGGATATAAAATGAACATTTCTTCGTTTTTATCAATTGTCGATATTTATTACAAAAATGACAACTTTCGTGGCAAAAGCTTTTTGACAGTAGATGCGCACATCTGACATCTATTCCGAGCAATCACAATTAGTCATGCTAGCATTCGGTGAGCGCTGACAGCAACAAACAACCGAGTACACAATTTGAGAAATTGGATTAAATAGCCACAATTAAATAGCGCGCCACCAGAAGCCATCCTTGCGTACATGAGCGCGAAGATAGCGGGTCGAGTCGGCGGAAGCCGGTTGTCGGGTTGAGCCAGCCCGACCCGTCCGCGTTTACATGAACCCGTTTCCATCGGGCCGTAATCGCCACTGCACCTTGCGTCAAGCGAGCGAAGCACGACAACACGGAGGAGCGGACCAGCTAGGACGCATGACTCTTTTACTTGAGAATGCATTGCCCAGCGGGTCAAGTAGAGCCAACCTAACCACGCAAGTCGACCTGACTCAACCATACTCCACGGTCATTCGCCTCGACACCGTGAGCCTGACAGGCCGACGCGACCCGACTTTGTCGGGTTCATGTAAACTGAGGGACAGCCCATACGTCTAAACGAAGAGCGAACAAGCAATAACATCTTCCCCAGGCCAGCTTCAGGCGAAAACCTCGAAGGACACGATACATTGTTAATCGAAACGACGAATGACGACGTAATGAAATTTCCGCCCCAGAAGAATTACACGTCACAACGCACAGAAATGAAGCGGAAGAAGAAAAAAAAGTTTAATAAACATAGTGCAGAGCTGGGTAGGACAGCTGACATCAGCGGATAATTTGAAGGAAGAAGAATAAACTGCGAGACGTTGATAAAACAACCCGCAATGATAGACGGGTAGAATGACCTCGGGCGCCGTAGAAAAGCGTATGTTTCAGGCGCAGCAAGATTAGCCAAGCGAACGGCACGGCACCGTCTCATCGGCTGAGCGAGTTAGGAAGAACTGGGCACTAGAAAATGCAGATGAGATAGAGGGACGAAGGGAGGGGGGTCGTTCTGGGAGTAGCGAATAGAGCGAGAGATAAAGAGAGATATGTGAAGGACATGCAAAGGGAGACAGCATGAGCAAAATCGATTAGCGCGGGAAAATCGCCGGGGTCGGGGGTCACTCAGAAAGCTACGGGTTAAGGATCGAATAGGGCAAACCTCATTAATTAGCTGCGCCCGCAGTCTGCCTCACTACCGCCGCCGACGCCTGCCGAAAGCGCACAAAAAAAAAAATGTGTGAAGAAAACGACTTTATTTACAGAAAAAAAAAATAATAGGGAGCTAGGCGGCGGAACTGGGGCGGGCGAGCGAAATTAATAGGATACAATTCGATACAGGGCCGACGTCGCTTTACCTTACTGCTGGCACAGTATCAGCCGGAATGCGTCGCGTGCCAGCCCGCATAGAAATTAATACCCGTAGCGGAACAGCCATTCACACCGATGGTTAAGGTTAGCTGGAAATAGTTCAGTTAAGCTGAAAACAAAAAAAAAAAAAAAGGGAGGGGAGTATATAGGGGGGGGGGGGGGGGGGTGCTAAGGCTCAGCAGACGAACAATATGACATGGTTCGGAGGCTAGCGGCTGCACGAATATTCGGATGCACCACCATGACATCACTGAAAATTTAGCATGACGGAAGCGTATGAGACCAGACATACATGTATGTTTGTTGTGCAAGCTCAGTTGCAGTGTGGAGAACGGTGGTGCGTGCACTTAGCAGTGCGCATGCCCGGCAGGCGTGCGCTAAACCGGTTTACCTCCATGCATGCTAGCACGCCTCCGCTAGAATAACTCCGTTCTGGTGCTGCAGTGCACGGGGCGATGAGCACAGCGAGCTCAGTAGTTATGAAAATTGGTGCAGTTAAGCTCGTTTGGTTTGGTTTGGTTTGTGGGGTTTACCGTCCCAAAGCGACTCAGGCTATGAGAGACGCCGAAGTGCAGGGCTCCGGAAATTTAGACCATCTGGGGTTCTTAAACCTGCGCTGACATCGCACGCTACACGGGTGCCTTGTTTTTTCGCCTCCATAGAAACGCGGCCGCCGCGGCAGGGATTAGACCACGCATCAGTAAGCACAGCAGTCGAGTGCCCCAACCACTGCGGCGGGGTGCAGTTACGCGTCGATGCAAAGGGCAAAGCGACTGAATGTTTGCACAAGTAAGGTGTGAAGTGTGAAAGATGAATGATTTACTGTAAAACTGAAAACTTAACTTCAGACGCGTAGTAAGTCACATTGAGCGCGATAAAGTACAATCGATCGAGTAAAGCTGTTAAGTGAGTGAGTGAAAAACTTTATTGAGTAGATTTGAGTGACGGGGATGGTGGGGTCCCTAGTTCGAAACTCCAGCGGCTGCCGCTGCTATCCGCGCGCGTGTCAAGAGGTCCAGTTGGGCCTTAGTCCAGAGCTGTTAAAGGTATACGCATATTTTATTATCTATCGTTATCATTGTTTGATTTATTTCAATTGCATTATTATGTTGTCACCGTGTGGAGGTCATGATGCAGGAAAATGGGGAGAAGAACGAATAAATATTGGCATTATACAGGCGGGGCAAAGCCTTCCAGGCATGGAAAGGAAACAAATAAGGGCTAAGCTCGCTGAACGGAAAACAAGACAATGCTCTAGCATCAACTCCCTCTTCAACCCCATCGAGTTTCTATGGGGAGCACATTGTACTGATCATAGTGGTCATAGCAGACCATACTGAGCGGAACTATACGTCTGTATTCGCGGCTTAAAGACAGTGCTTTGTGTTCCGGTCAAAAGGGCGAAAATTACGGAAAAATGATTACACTGAGGAAAAAGAAAATAAAAACACTGCGAGCAAAGCTTTTCCGAAATATAAAGGAAACGAAAGGCACCCGCAGCCTGTCGCTCGTAAAACCTCTGTGAAAAGCTGTCAAGCAGCGTTTAGGCATTGCAATGTCACCCGTGCTTCTCATTTATTCAGGCGCGCCTTCGCAGGGCATCGATCGGCCGACTAGAGAAGGAAGGAGCGGAGGAGCCGAACGCGTTCCACGTGCCGCACAATTTGGCACGAAATGCGAGGGTCGCACGCGCCGCAACTGCTCGGCCGCGTTTATTTATTAGGCGAAAGCCTTTAATGGCTCATGCTGTCGTAGACAAAATGTATCCCACTTTTGCGGCGCTCTGATTGGCCGAGACGGGGTGACGTCATAGTGATCTCGACCAATCACAGAGCACCACCCCAGAATGCGCGAATGCGTGCCTTATATGGTCATGTGTCAATCAATGGCCAATTACTAATTATTTACTTACCTATTGACGACTAATGAAGAAATTAATTATTTATGATTGTTGACGAAAGACGGCATCCCCAGCACCGCGATCTAAAAATGCCAAAGCTACGGGTCATGCAAAATATGCGCGAAGCGAAGACGCATTAGGACTCGGGAGGACGCCTCCCAGGAAAGGTAAGGGGGCCAGACAGAGTAACGATGATTTTAAACAAAAATTACGTCATCGTATACCAAGGTCACATGACCAGTGGGTTAAAAGGCGACCCAGTGGCGAAGTCATCACTGTACACGTGACTTGTGCAACAAATAGGACAAGAAATGGGACCAATTATCCGATCGTTTAACGCTGCCGTTTGCATGCGCGACCCAGTATCTCCCTCAATATAACCAATTATCTAGTCATTTAACGCTACCGTTTTCATATGCAACCCGTTATCCCCCCAATATAACCAATTATCTGGTCATTCAACGCAACCGTCTTCGTGTGCAACCCATTATCTCTCCAATATAACCAATTACCTGGTCGTTTAACGCTACCGTTTTCATGTACAACCCATTATCTCCCCACTATAACTAATTATCTGATCATTTAACGCTACCGTTTTCATGTGCCACCCATTATCTCCACAATATAACCAATTACCTGGTCGTTTAACGCTACCGTTTTCATGTGCAACCCATTATCTCCCCACTATAACTAATTATCTGATCGTTTAACGCTACCGTTTTCATGTGCCACCTATTATCTCCACAATATAACCAATTATCTGGTCATTTAGCGTTACCGTTTTCATGTGCAGCCCATTACCTCCCCAATATAACCAATTATCTGGTCATTTAACGCTACCGTTTTCATGCGCAACGCATTATCTCCACAATATAACCAATTATCGTTTACCGCTACCGCATTCATGTGCAACCCACTATATCCCCCAATATAACCAATTATCTGGTCCTTTAGAGCATTCACATTTATGCGGGACCCATTATCTATCTCCCCATTGTCAAGCGGTGCATCATCTAAATGATCTCCTTTAAACATTTCCTCGTAAAGTTATGGCACGTTCCGCTAAAATATAAAACAGACGCACCAGCTCAAGGCAAACTGCGACAGCATCGGTTCAAGATTTAAATACTGCATTTAAAATTTTTAACGGGTCCTCTAAGCAGACAAATCAAACTAAACACACCAGGCAACGCTACAGAGGCGACGCATCGATTTCTACGCAACGTTGGGTGGCTCCACATGACGGAAAACTGTCTGGTTGGACGCTGCGGAAAAGGACTATGCAGCGCCCCATTAATATGATTAAGCTCGAAGTTTCGAAGCCGTCTCGGTCCCTTTTTAAGAAGGCTCCAGCCCTTTGTCGCAGTACTGACAGTGAGGCTGTTACGTAAGTGCACCCTTTTGTCAACTCGAATGGTATGGAGCCTGTTCCAGTTTCTTTTTGAGCAGATACGTAGGTCATGATGGAGCACGCGGATTCCCGTTGCCACGACTGAGATAAAAAAAAAAAAAAAAAAAAAAAACGAAAAAAAAAATGTTGCTATGATCTTTGTTCTTGCTTGAACCCACGACCAAGGCGCCCCAACCATTCTTCTAGACACGAAAAAAAAAAGAAAAAAAGAGAGACGATAAGGAAATGATGTGTCACAATCCATGTTTTATGTTGGTCTAACGCGCCATATAAGACAGAAGAAAGCGGCCGGACGAAGTATGTGCTTTCACGTAGTTCGTTATTATATATGGTTAATGTATATGTATGTTTATGTGCGTGTGTGCGTGTGTGCGTGTGTGTGCGTGTGTGTGTGTGTGTGCGTGTGTGCGTGTGTGCGTGTGTGTGTGTGTGTGTGTGTGTGTGTGTGTGTGTGTGTGTGTGTGTGTGTGTGTGTGTGTGTGTGTGTGTGTGTGTGTGTGTGTGTGTGTGTGTGTGTGTGTGTGTGAGAGAGAGAGAGAGAGAGAGAGAGAGAGAGCGAGAGAGACGAGTGTTCTTTTATAAGGTCGAAAATTTCACAAAGAAAAGGGCTTCAGATTTATTTTAGCCCTGGTGCTACAAGACGGGCTACAACAGACACGAAGTAAGAGGCAGAATGCAACAATTCATTCACTAATTAACTAAATGCGTTAACAAGCATTCATAACTTGAGGGGTTATGTTGAATTCGCAGAATTAAAGCCCGCCGTCCTAACAGTAAAAACCACGGGAATATTTTTATTAAAAAATGTCGCGCACGTCACAAGGCCTACAGATGTCAGACTGATAGGAGGCATTCGCATCGTAACACAGTGTCAGCGGGGGAATCCGGCCAAGGGCGCTCCGTCTCAGCGCTTTGAAGCCGGATTACGAGCGAAATGACTGTCCATTGGGTGCCCATGCACCAGCAATCAGTGAGGCCGCGCGCGGTCGAAGAGAAATTTACAACGCCTCTCGCTCTCAGGTGGTGCCCCTGGGCGTCCGTCGGACTCTCAGGTGGTGCCAGCAGAGTGATGAAAACTCTCGGTGGAGCGATACGTCACACATGCGAGACAGCGCTGGGTTGCGGTCAATTTGGAAGACCGGTTTAAATTCTGCAAATACGCACATAATGCATGCCTCCTGAAATAACAATGTCAAAGTTTAATTAACGAATTTAATTCATTGCCCAACTAATTGCACAATTCTGCCTCTTACCTGGCGTCGGCGGTGGCCCCTAATTAGCTACAAGGCTGCAATAAATCGAAAGCCAGTTACCTTTTTCTAGATATTTACACCTTCTAAAAAATACACCCTGCATAAGCCCACACATGCGTGCGTGCGTGCGTGCGTGCGTGCGTGCGTGCGTGCGTGCGTGCGTGCCAGGTACTTCAGCTATGGAGGAATCAAGGTTGCTCATAAAAAATAGTGCTTCCTAGCCCAGCGAAACCAAGGGCCGTTGGTAAGCTAATTAGTAAATACTAATTAACAAACTTTACTTATTTGCCCGAGGAATTGAAAAAAAAAAGGATAGCTATACTGCTGCCATAAAGCTACGATTCAGGTGGACTTGTTTATTGACCTTCAATGAATGCTGCCACGTGACCAGCCCCTAGCCAAATATAGCTAGCTTAGTGCGTGTACAAAGCTTCATCAAAGAGAGCGCCCCAGAAAAAAGAGGATTTTGTTATTTCAGGCGCATCTGGGGATATCGAAGTGCTCCGCTGTCATTTGGAAGTGTTTTTTCTTCTTTTTTTTTTTTTTTTGCGAGTTATCGTTCAAGGCCGGTAAAAAGAAGATATGCAAGTAAATGCTAGCTGTTATTCAGATGACTTTTCGTACCGAGATTTTATTCCACGAGACAGTAAGTAGAAAGTTAGGTAATTAGTGTTAAATAATTAAATAACTGACGAACAAAAAATACCGCAGACTAGGCCAATGGTCTCAATTCTAGGGCAGACAATCATTTCTTTAAATATATATAAATAATATATAGGGGCGTTTTACAAACAGCTACGAAATTCGGGCTAGTTTCCAGCCCTTAGACATAAGGTAAAGCCAATGACGACATATGACAGACGTGGAAGGAAAGGATGGAATAATAAAGAAGACGTCGATTGAAACGTCCGCCTCTCCATCTTCGAAATGAAAAGGAACCGAGTGAGAAGAACGAGAGAAAGCTATAGCTCCGCACTTTCAAAGCCGGGGGCTACATTAAAAGCGCCTCCAAGCGGCAGAGAAAATAAACAAACGCCAAGCCGGTGCGTACAGGGCCGTTCTTCGCGAGAAGGCTATAGAGAGGAGGTGAGCTGCCGGTGATATCACCTTCGGAAAAGTGAACGATACGTCTTTTTTCCCATCCCTCCCCGTGCTCTTGCGCCGTTTAATCTTCCTCTGCCCGTCCTTTCGCCCCAAAGAATATGCATGGGTCCCGGTTACAGAGAAGCTTCTATGCCTTTCTCTTAAGCGCACCATCGAAAGGCCAGTTTGCTTAAGGGGGCCTGAAGGACGGCAGCCACAGACGCGAACGAGCAAGCGAAAGACGAAGTAAGGAAAGAATGATGGCAGAAATGAATAAGTGATAAAAATGGGGAAATATATATATTGCAGCGGAACTGAAAGTGGAGAGAAAAAAAAAGAAAACAAATTAAGCTTTCCCTGCTCTTTGCGGGCATGCTCATGCGCTTATTAAAATTTCAGCCGCTCTCGCGCCAGCGTATACCATTCATCTCTTGTGAGACAGCGAACGTTCAATGAGCACGGGGACCGTTTTTCCAAGACCTTGGCGGTGTGAGGAATTAGCTGATGCACTGTAAAGAGAGAAGTAAGCTGAAGCAGGTGCAGTAAAGATGAAGTCAGAGCAAAAACTTTGCCGAAGATATAAAGGAGACATGTACGACGATTGGCAAGCACTTCGGTGTCTTCGTCCAAGTTTTTGCGCCGACTTCGTCTTTACTATACGGAGCTAAGTAGACCGACAACAAGCACTTTTGAAGTAAGCGCTAAAGTTATTTGCACACAGAAGCCTCTCATTAGTGGTTTCTATTGCTGAAAACTGTACCAGCGTGTATGGGTGCGTGTATGGGTACGTGTATGGGTACGTGTATGGGTGCGTGTATGGGTGCGTGTATGGGTGGAGATGTAGCACGCTTGTTTCGCGCCACAAGAGACCCACGTTTCATCCTTAGTTTCTTTCTTTAACCGATTTTGTTTGTAGCAAAATTAATTTAACTTACATTATTATAAGTAACAATGTACTTTCGTTAAGACTTCGCACCACACAAAGCCTCGTGTGAGCCGAGACATCAAAGTCAAACTTCATTACCTGGGGGAGGGGGACGTCACAAAATTTTCAGCCAAATGGAATTATCGCCAAAACAACGCCGGTCTCTTCTAACGGGAAGTCTTGCGATATATGACTTGGGTTTCATTTACATGGTTTACCTTTCCAAACCGACATGGGGTACGAGAGACGCCGTAGTGCGGGACTCTGGAAATGTCGACCCCTTGTGGTTCTTTAACGCGCACTGGCATTGGATTGTGCACGAGCGCTATATCCGTTTCGCTTCCCTGGAAACATGGCCGCAGTGGCCGGGATCTAACCCGCGTCCGCTAGATCAGCACTTGAGCGCCCCAACCAATGAGCCACCGAGGCGGGGCTCGTTAAAACAAAGAACATTCAAGGTAAAATCGCAGGGCAAATAAAAAAAAATCGGTTCAGTGGTTCACCCAACAGGCGAAGTATCAACGAGATTCCAGTTTGCCTTATTCAGCGGATTTCGCTGCTGATTTGCCCATTAGTCGATTATTGCAGATGAATCAATTTGCAAGTACTAAGCACGCTGACGAGGGATCTCGCAGTCCGACTTCGCCTGGACGGTACTTCAGTTCCATTTCCGTTTCACCATATCAATCATATCAGTTCAGTTCAGTTTTATATCAGCCATATAAGCCAACGCCTCTCAGATGGAACCAATTTTTTAGCTTAGCGCAATGCTCACTGAAAAATAACGCTCACCAGGCACCTCGCACCAGTGTTGGCACGTGTTTTCTCTCCGACTGCACTTCAATTATCGGTCAACGCAGTTACACTTAAGGTTTATTCTAACACCATAACTGATAGGAATACGCCGCATTTGGAGCTCTCCGCGAAGTGTCCCACAACAGAAGCAAAGCGCAGCCTAACAAAAAAAATCTAATCAGCGCGCCATACCCCTTCATATAACAATACGTCTTTTGAACACAATTCCTACCCCCCCCCCCCCCCACACACACACACACAAACACAAGGCCTCAGCCGCCATAAGTCATTTGCGAAGTGCACAAGACCGAAAAAAAAAATACATGTAAACTAGAAAGATTACAAATACTGCAGCCGGCTCTATAACATCTTTCCGCCTGTGTTCTTTTTTTCTTTTTATCATTTCGGGGCCCTCAATGGCGGTAATGACTCGCCACATTTTCCAACGAGAGGATGAAAAGAAACAATTAATGGTTAGTGAAATCCAGCAGGTTCACCAAAATTCTGCGAAGCGGTGCTGAAAAGGCCGCAAAAGCCAGTTAGAGAACCGAATCTAAAAAAGCAACGAGAAGAAACGCGATACGAGACTTCGAGGTCTATACAGAGCAGTCCTGTGTCCAAGAAAGAAAGAACACGGTCGAATGTTTGGACAGGTAACCGAGCACTCACCAGCGCTCTCTTTACACGGCCTCGACTAGACTTAACCAAAATACTCTTTTTCAGAGCCTAACTGCGAAAGTGAATACCTGGAGCAGCCAAAGAGGAGCAAGAGCACACGCGCCCGCCGGTGTTCCACGTGTCCCCGTTTTTACCGAAGCCTTCCTATCACTGATTTACTTTTTTTTTCTTTTTTTTTTCTGCCGAGTTGTCTTCTCGGACTCGGCTCTGTCGAAGTGAGACGACGCTGTCACGTCGGCGAAGAGCTCTCCAGTCCCAGCTCCTATACCCTCCAGCACGGAGCGAAGCGTCTATCGACAGATATGGATATGGCGGGTCGTTCCCACGCGGACCAAATTACGCAGCCCCCAGTCCGATGAGCAGCAAACGGCATTCAAACGACAGACACGCTTAGAGAGAGAGAGAGAGAGAGAGAGAGAGAGAGAGAGAGAGAGAGAGAGAGAACGTTATACGGCAGACTGACGGGTGCACACTAAAGCAGAGCGCGTGATGAAAATGAACAAAAAAAAAAAACTTTATAACAACCGGCTCACGACACGTACGCACGGAACACCGATCAATAGCAGGACAGCGCACAGCTCGGAAATGAAAGCACGCGTTTACGACGCGCTCTTACGGGAGCTGGCCATCCGAAACCCAGGCGTGTCCCTATAAACGTTTGGGCATGGCCGGCCCGCCGGCCGGTAAGCCAGCTCGAAGGACAGGGAGAGCGCTGAGGGTTATGAGGGGTGTAAGAGGTTTTAAGACCCGCAGCGCCCTCCAGCACAGGTATATAGGCGACGTCCGGACCTCGCATTACCACACCGAGCTAGGGCTAGCAGGACCGTTGAACTTGCCGAGCGTGCCTGTATCGGCGTGAAGAAAAAAAAAAAAAAGGGCCAGGTCAGGTACGAAGCAAATGGGCCTCAGAGTAACGAGCGAGGTAAGCTGGGGCATTATCGCATTTAATTACAGCGAAGGAATTTGAATTTTCATAACTGGCCCCCCGAACTTTTGTTGAAACCGTTTATTTTTTAACCGCCCCTATGAACTACGTGCGAGATTCGGAAATGAAGCTCAGCAAACGGTATCGTGGTGCGAAAAGTTCCGCCGATTGACAGTTCTTAAAGACGATTTTACAACTTCTGCATTTACAATTTCTTCCCCAAGCGAATAATTAAATGCAGGCGAATTAATCGCTATTAACTTTGAAAAACAAAAAAAAAAATACTACGATGCGCGAGCATCTCGGCAACACTGGACTAGTACCACTCGCCCAAAGCAATAAGTTCTTTCTTTTTCTATTTAAATCTTGGTTACACTTACATGGGGCAACCAGTACAAAAGTAACCATGGCTGCATTATTGGGTTCTAAGTCAATTCTGGAACACTCGTAGCGTCCCTAAAGACCGGTTAGGCACGGTGAGGTTTGATCCTCACCTTTGAGCGCATTTCGGTCTTTCGGAGCCGTAAAGGTTCCGTAAAAGTTCCGCTATATCAGCAAAGAAAAAAAATATAGTTGTGGTTTAGCTCTGGTTAACCCTAGCTGAACTGCGAAAGCAACGGCGGAACCGTCTTTCGCTTGCTACATTAATCCCCTACGTGCCTGCGTGTCGTAAGGGTAACGAGAATGCAAACGGTTGTGGCAGGCTCATTCTGATATCACCCTCCCGTATAAAAGGAGCGACCCGAATTGGCAGCTCCTGGCCGTGGCATAGGGGTAACGCGAACTCAAACGTCACGGCAGGCTGCTTTTGTTATGAGGGACCACGGACACAGATACGGCACACAGCGACAAGCGGTTAGACCTGGTGTAGTATTGATTTCGCAATAAAACACTCAGAAGGGATACTCTAGGCTAAGACGTACGTAGACTGTCGATGCATCTAGCCACCACATGGCTGCAAGCCAAATTCGCAAACCGTGTTGCTGACTAGACGTTCCATGCAACAAGTGCCTACTGTGTTTCATTACACAAAAAGCCTCCTCCCTCTCGTCCTCCGAATTTCGGCAAAGAAAGGTGGAAAACTTTCTTGCCTAATGAGAGCTGCTGGTGTGAAAACATAGTCTAACGCACAAAGAAAAAGGAATCATCCACGTGCGGGTCAGCCAACCATGCTTAACACTAGTACTGTATTGTTCAATAAGACATTTCCCTTAAAAAGACAAGTTGTTTCTCCTTCTGTTTAGTCACGCGGCTAGCTGAGCCCCAGAGAAACGATAAGCCGCCGTCACTGACGCGGCGGAGTAAGGCCAAAAGTAAATAAAAATAATGTGCAGTCGTGAGCAAAAGTGGTATACAACACTGAGCCAGTGACAGAGCTCGATAAAATTGAATCGAAATGCCATCTAGCGACAGCGTAAGGGAAAGCGACAGTGCCACATGCATGTGGATGAAATGGGGCACTGCCACTATTGTCTCGATCTTAGATAACTGTTGCTAGAGGAAGTTGGCAAGCAGTTTTCTCAAGCTGCGCCACCGGCTGAGTGTTGTATACCACTTTTGCTCACGACTGTACCTCTGGCCGTGCCACTAAGTATAACGGGCTACAACGAGTCTAACGTGTGCAGGATAGTAGCAAATCCCGCTAGGACTTAATCATTAACACTTATGGAGACAATACCACAACGCATCCGTCAAGCAGCAGAAACCGCCACTAATGAGACGTATACTTACAGGTGCGCACAAAAGGAAAAGGAGCACGAAATTGTCAGAGAACACGCTTACGATCCTTTGAACACGCCATGACCTCCTTGCCCTCTGTGATTGTATCGCTTTGCTTTGATATGAGCCTGCCTCGGACGCAATGTTGTTTTGAAAGCAGTGGCTGGTATTATAGCTACACCCTGTAAATTTTATGAACAAGCGCTCAAAAGGTATGGTGAGAAGTAGGGGTCACGAATCGCCGTTGTCAGCGCGGCAGGCGTGCATTAGATCTCATGGCGAACCTTTCTTCTGTAGCAAGGTCCTGGTAAGGACATCGGAGCCATCGTATGTGGCTTACTCCTTGCGCTCTTTCGCTGTGCCTGCTGATTAGGCGAACGCCAGTTGTGCGGCACTGCTCAACCGTGCCCTTTCGCGTGAGGTGTGAGGCTGTGTGCAGCTCACATTCGCCGGCAAAGGGCGCCGCGAAGAAAGAAAGTAGAACGCTGGCCATCAAGGCACCCGAAGTATATTCGTTCCGTTTCACTTTTGGTGCGCCCGCAAATACCCATACCGTCGAGCCGGGAACCGTGTCATGCAAACCAGGATAACTGACTTTTGAATATCCACTGCAGATCACCGTGCTATCTGTTTCAAAGGGATTTGTTCGTCGCGAGAGTTGCCCCCTTTAGATGCATGTTTCTCATTCTGCATTATCCCTTGTGTCGTGTTATTTTCTTCATTTTTATGTATTTTATCACTGGCGTTCCCAGCAAGATTACTTGTCATCTCCCCCCTGCAATAATGTCTTCGGGCGCTGCAGGAACTTGTAATAAATAAATAAATAAATAAATAAATAAATAAATAAATAAATAAATAAATAAATAAATAAATAAATAAATAAATAAATAAATAAATAAATAAATAAATAAATAAATAAATATAACGCTGTAAATCGCTAATTACTAGCGACGCTTGCTGTTACGCAGCTACGTTATTGCATATGACTTTGCGACTATATATCTGCAAATTTCCCCCAATCGCCTCGCACCACAAAACCTCTCATTAGGACAATCGATCGAGAAAAATTAGTCCCCGCACACGTCGTTTACTTTCATACACTGCCTCGTGAATGCTCAGATTATAAACGGTGCGAGATCTGCAATACACAAAAGGCAATCTTGGACTACGAGAATGTTTCTTGACACCAGTATCCTTGCAGTGTGATACTCTCTATAAGTGGCTTAATCCCAGACCTGGGCCTTCATTCTGTAGAACCTTACTTTACAGCCCCTATGTGTCGTTTATCTCTCGATACAGTATAGTCCGCATTGTCGCAACTCTATAAGCTCAAAAGATTACACTTGTCTTCTTCGGCTCAGCAGCTATAGCGACGCAGACTTCTGGCGAGATCCGCGAGCGTCGATTTTAAAGTGCGCAGTGGCGAAGCCGAAACGCTCCGGAAAAGTAAAAGTTGCGCCCGGCCGACAATTCCTTATCTACCGCAGAGCAGATCAGTAGTGCGACGAAGGGATTTCGGTCGGCCGAGGTTACACGCGAACGCCAGCCAAAATTCCTCCGCTTGTCGCCACGCGCCGAACAAATCTCCGCGAGAAAACAGCCATTTTCTTCTCCTTCATCTCCCCATTTCCTATAAAGGGAGCGGGAGTAGGGACACATCCCCCCTCTCCCCTCTCTCGAAGAACTCTAAAGAAAACCGACACTGCCACTCCGATGGAACGTTAAGAGAGCACTGCGCCCTGAGCGGAACGCGTAATCTCACAGCGCCAATACAGCGATGTCAACACCTAAGTAATCAAAGAGCACAAAAGTCCCTAAATAAAAATAAGGTATTCACAAAGCACGCGAGAGCAAAGCACGGAAGCCCGACTCGGGCTCGAGTTACAAAATTGGAGAAAGGAGGGGAGCGAAAGCAAATTTAGGAAATCAGCACTATACATTTTCTCAAAATGAAAGACGGCAAAACTGAAATGGCCGAGCTTAAAAAGATACATCGACAAAGGTATACACCCTGAAAACGCGCCTGGAGACAAAGGAAGATCGAGGAAAGAGACGCGCAAATGGGGATAAAATGAAGAGAAGAGAGGGGAGCAATGAAAGCAGATAAAAGGACGAGAAGGAGGAATGGGGATAGGAGAAAAGAGCGTGCGAACTACGCACACGACGCCAGCGGTGGCGGTCGGTCGCCGTCTCAGGATCGAAGGATTGTGCTCTCGCGATAGCAACATCTCCCCTCCTCGCCAGTATTTTTTTTTCTTTTTTTTTTTCTATCAGCCAGTTATACGCCCCCTCTCGTCGAAGCGGACACGCACATATATCGCAAGTTAATAAAAAGCGCCGATGGCGAGGCGCCCGTTCCGCGAACATCGATGACACTCTCCCCTTCTTCCTCCTCATCGTCGTTCGTCGACACCTCGGGAAAGGACGAACGCGCTGAAAACGCCCTTTTTCGCACCTCTTTTCCCCCACGCCACCCGGGAAGAAATCTTAGATGGGGTGGAAGGGATAAGAAAAAGCTA
Organism: Amblyomma maculatum; assembly: GCF_055883805.1. NCBI lineage: Eukaryota > Metazoa > Arthropoda > Arachnida > Ixodida > Ixodidae > Amblyomma > Amblyomma maculatum. Next base: position 119,136,318 of record NC_139351.1, on the reverse strand, counting down.
AATGGAGAGAGCTGATATAGCCAAAGAAAAGGAAAACAAAAAGTGGTGCCGCCAAATGTCGATAGCCTAGGGAGTAAAAGACGGGATAGACGTTAAGGTATCGCGAGGACACTGAAAAGAAAAGGAAAAACCCAGGGAAACGCGACGTCGCCCGAAAGTCAATAGTACGGATCCGCCGAGAGGCGAAGCACAGAAAGGGAGAAGAATGCCGTAGAGATCGGAAAGGAGCCTTCCACGGAAGGTGCCGAGAAAAATGTGGAGGCCAGGGCAAAGAAACGCGGGGAGGGCGCGGCGCCCGAAGCCCCGACAGAGCAAGGCCGCGCCAGCAGATAGCGCGGTATACATATAGCGATGGCGACGCAACCTGAGGGAAGAAATAAGGAAAAGAGCGCTCGTGTGTCCCGCGCAGCTAAGCTGTAAGTGTGCGCGCACCAACCGAGAAAATCCCTGGAACCGTAGGTCGCCGAAGCCGTACGTGCTTTGCTCCCATCTTCCCTTCTCTCCCCATCCTCGTTTCTTACCATGACACCACACTTTCCTTGGCCCCACGTTCTCCCCATCGTGTGGGCTCTATTCCCAGAAAAACACCCACGCTCGCTGATGCACGTCGTGCGGAGAACACGAACGCAACGAAGATGCAGCAGAGACGTCGCTAACAGGGAGCACCTGCACGCAGGGTTTTCTCCCATCTCATTTATGTCCCCTCCCGTCGATAAGCTTAACGTATCTCCGCTCCAGAGGACATGTTATTCCTTTTTTTCTCCCGAATCCCGACGCAGTGTCTCTTAGCTTAGACGAAAACGGCGGCGCAAGTACAAGCTTCATCCGCGCTCGGTGCTTCCGTTTACCGGGCTTGTTATCGAGTGGGAGATCCCGAGCCCCCGCCGGATCGACTTGAGCCTTGCGTGCTTGTTATAAACGCGGAATACCCTATGAGCTTTGGCGCAGTGTATGCATAATCTTGCCTGCCTATTCTCTTGGCCAACTGTATTCTACTGCGGTGATTCAATCTAGCTCTTATTCTTTTCCTCTCCTTTTCTCTCGCGGTTTAAAAGTTCCTCGACTCCTGCATTTAACATAACAAGTAAGGTTAGCATATTCGGCTACGAGCGCTGAAGAGAGAACGTAGAAGCAAAGACCGGGAAATCCGCCTAAAATAGAATGTTTGGACACGAAGACCACACGATGGAAATTCAGAAGGCGCGACTGGAAAAAGTGAGTTTAAAGAAAATCCCCAAAGCTCGTGGTAGCTTTAGTGCCGATTTCTTTAGCGTAGGACGATAACAAGGGGCTGGAAAAAAAAAACAGTTGAATATACACGTTTAGAAAACACTTGGTTTCTGGTGCCACCATCCGCAGAGGGAAAACGATGGCTTCCCCTTTTCACTGTTAAAAAACCGGGAGAAGGTCACGCAATCCTCCAAGGACACACAGTATTCGGTAACTGAAGCCGGCGAAGCCATAGGCCGCCGAAAACATCCCCCAAGCGTTCAACAGACACTCCTGCGACATTTAGTCGAATACCACTTACACTAGAGCTACTTCCGAATATCGTCTTACCTTGTAATACCTGCGCCTTCTCGACTGCTTTCGGAACGTGCGATCGCCCAATGTAAAAAGAGCAACCATAATCCCTTGATTCCCTATGCTGTCATGAAATGCCTACACTCCGATTATTTTCCCGATTTATCTTTTTACAGCAAATATAAGGTGTACGAGAAGAAAAAACGGAAGCTGAACGCTACGACCCTACATTCGAACGGGTACAAATCGAAGATCCAGAACATAAGCGCATTCGCCAATACCCTCTCATTTGTTGCGATACCAACGGGGTTATTGTGTGTGTGTGTGTGTGTGTGTGTGTGTGTGTGTGTGTGTGTGTGTGTGTGTGTGTGTGTGTGTGTGTGTGTGTGTGTGTGTGTGTGTGTGTGTGTGTGTGTGTGTGTGTGTGTGTGTGTGTGTGTGTGTGTGTGTGTGTGTGTGTGTGTGTGTGTGTGTGTGTGTGTGTGTGTGTGTGTGTGTGTGTGTGTGTGTGTGTGTGTGTGTGTGTGTGTGTGTGTGTGTGTGTGTGTGTGTGTGTGTGTGTGTGTGTGTGTGTGTGTGTGTGTGTGTGTGTGTGTGTGTGTGTGTGTGTGTGTGTGTGTGTGTGTGTGTGTGTGTGTGTGTGTGTGTGTGTGTGTGTGTGTGTGTGTGTGTGTGTGTGTGTGTGTGTGTGTGTGTGTGTGTGTGTGTGTGTGTGTGTGTGTGTGTGTGTGTGTGTGTGTGTGTGTGTGTGTGTGTGTGTGTGTGTGTGTGTGTGTGTGTGTGTGTGTGTGTGTGTGTGTGTGTGTGTGTGTGTGTGTGTGTGTGTGTGTGTGTGTGTGTGTGTGTGTGTGTGTGTGTGTGTGTGTGTGTGTGTGTGTGTGTGTGTGTGTGTGTGTGTGTGCGTGCGTGCGTGCGTGTGTGTGTGTGTGTGTGTGTGTGTGCGTGTGCGCGCGTGCGCGCGTGCGTGCGTGCGTGCGTGCGTGCGTGCGTGCGTGCGTGCGTGTGTGTGTGTGTGTGTGTGTGTGTGTGTGTGTGTGTGCGTGCGTGCGTGCGTGCGTGCGTGTGTGTGTGTGTGTGTGCGCGCGCGCACAGAATACACGAAAAGAATTTTCCTCTTAGGGAACCTTAGATGACAACGAAAAGAAAAAATATCTTGCAGCCTGATAATTCTTGTTTCCCTTTCTTTTTAACGCGTAATTATTCACCAAGCTTAGGAAGCAAACTTCAGAACATACGCAAGGTAACGGTTATTACGAAACCAATGAACAAATGCACCGATTTCTCAAGCTCATCTGCGGGGTGATTTATTATCCACATGAACAGGACCGCCCCTGATGCAGGAAGCGACAGTATGCTTATTGAAGCACAGACACCGGTGTTATATGCGCCGAAAAAGCTACCGAGATTAACCGAGTCGGGCGCACTCGAACAAGGAACAAGGGTTATCAAGCAACACTCCCAGGCACTCGGTCCGCCCGCCCCTATTACTCCGACAAACGCCAAGCATCAGCGAGGAGTATATGGGGGGGTAGACGCAGAAGGAACCCTCCAATGCAAGTCTGAAGCTACAGTCACAGCGAGCAAGTTTCATTTAAAAAGAAAATGTAAACATCGCGACCCGGCTTCCAAAGAAGCGATATGTTTTGTCTAACTGTACCATAAGTATATGCGCTGGGCTCGTTGACACGAGCGAATCCAGGGCCGTGTGTGCCGCTTCTTCTTACTCCGTCATATGTTGCGTGTTTTTTATACTTTCTTCATTACAGTTAAGCCCGATTTAAAGACGCCTAACGCTTATTTAAAGCTTTTGCATTGATGGAACATTACATACGCTCTTTATCGTGCAATATTGGCTCACTGTGAAAAAACAGTGCAGAAAAACGGGGCGCACGTAGAAGAGAGACACAACCTGCGTTGTGTCTTTCTTCGCGCATCCTGTTTTCCAGCGCTGTTTTTAACTATACATGAATCAATACCAAGCCACCAAAGTCGCAGCCTTCGAATCGCCTCATCGAACCTTATGCCGCATATAGGATATTTCATCGCGGCTTCAGAAAAGCTTTCCCACTCTTAAAGTGGTTCGCAGCACTGCGCGAATACGTTTAGGCCTATAAGTTTGTCAAAACTGCTATGACATTCGGTTATGTAGTTACCTCTTATAGCAATCCGCTTAACCCCTCACCTCTCTTCCGAGCATGAAGCTGCCGAAAACTACGCGTGCAGGTGCGGAAAGAGAAACCGGAGCACGCCTGCAATGCTTGACATTTATCGGCGCACTGCGTGAACTTTGCAGTCGCTACATATGCATAGGCACGTTGAACCAACAGTCCCCAATAGTAATAAACCATCCAATGATAAGTGAACTGCGCGTCTTCTCAGGTAAGTCTGTAAAATATTCTTGAATAGTTAAAAGCACCATTATTTTGAAACATGCGCCTCTAATATCAGATCTCGCCGCAGAGATCCACTACCTGTGCTGTTTCTCTGAACGCTTTCAGCGGCTTCATATATTTTTTTTTTTCTGCACCTAAATGCGAGTAAATGAAGCAACAGTACGCGTTTCTATTCTGTCCCTCCACGAAAACTATCTAGCCCTCACCCAAAGATGTGAACATAACTTAATGTATCAATATATGCATGCCACAAATTAGCTTCACAATCTCTTGCAAAGTATTTAAATCGCACCGTAATACTATCTAATCTCCTATTAAACGCTTTTGGCTCAGCCTTCTCTCTACACGAAAGCGGAACCCCGACTGAAGTGACACTAGTACTCGCTAGATTTCCGACAAATAGAAGAGATCGGTCGGCATTCTGACAAGCCCTTGCTGGTTTCGTATAAAGCAAAACCGTTTCTCCATCCTCCTTAGGCCTAAGGGAACCTCGCGCGGTGAGCTACGCGAGAGCACATACTGCGTCAAACCGCTTCAGTAACTATCAGGCCACCGCTTCTTGTTCCCACTGGCTTCACGGCACAGCAATTAACGGTTTACACCAGAGGTCCAACCACATGCGCTCCAAAACCACGCCATCATCATCCCTCATCTTCCCTGGGCCTCTCCTTTGTCGCTCCGAACGTCCACGACGCTGACGCCGCCACGGGACGACCACAGGGTCCCGTGCGCCCAATCAATAAGGGGGAGCGCGACGAGTCACAAAGGAGCACCCCTCCTCTCTCTCTCCCTACATCTTTCTTATAGGAGGCGAACTTGACAGAGAGAAAGGCGCATCAATGGACGGATCGGCGGACAGGTTACAAACAGCCGCAACAGCTATCTCTCTCGCAAGCAAGACAGAAAGAGGAAGGTAATAACGCTCAAAAAGGCACTAAATGGAGAGAAAGGCAGAGCCAGGGGACAGACAGAGAGAAGGGACAAAGGACGCAGCCAAAAGCAGGGCTGTGTCCGCCTAACGGTAAGGGCGCTGCGTGTGTGCCGCGGGAGGTGGGGGGGTGTTCCATCCTTCGCAACACGCTGCCCGGTGGGGAAGCCGGCCCAGTACGGCGGCGCCACGGGTGCGGCGATGCGAGGAAGAGGCTTTAAAAGATTCCTCTTCCAGACCTCCGGGTTCACGTCGTAGAAGCATCCCCTACAAACACGCAAACACACACACACACACAGGTTCGCGCCCCATCCCCGGAGGCTTCGCAGTCACAGTCCTGCCCTCCTCTTCCATCCTCCTCCTCCTCCTCCTCCTCTCTTATGTGCGCTCCTTCCAAAAGCGACGCGGTGCTCGCTGCCGTGCCCACCGCTCCTGAAGCTCTTCATCATCTCCGGGTGTCATCAGGAGCCACCAGAACGAACGAACGAACGAATGGACGGCCCTCTGGCAGTCCTGATCCTCCTTTTTTTTTTTTTTAACATACATCTTTTTCCCTCTTTCTAGGCCACACGCCTTCTTTTTTCTCGTCCTCTTAATCCTCTTCATTGTGTCCAGTCCATTTTTTTGGTACCTGCCTCTGTTACGCACCGTTGTTTTTTCCTAAGTTCAATGGATACACAAATACAGAGACTACCTCCCAGCCGACATTGATGTTCCGATTCATGGCCCCAGGTAGAAGAGTAAAAGAGAAAATTCGCCATATGCAAGCTCCAAGCGCCAGCCCAGTTCACTAGCCTCCTGCAAAACTTCCGCACTGCACGCCACGCCTTCAAAAAGAGAAGCAGTGCGCGTGGCACGAGAGAACAAAACGCTGAAATCAACAAGGACGACGCAGGAGCGCATCTCATAGAGCTCCTTACACTAACTAGAGGGAAAGCTGAGGGCGCTGCACTTCAGCCACCATGGGCGCGCTAAGAATCATGGGCCGGTGTGCTACTTGTTGCGGGACAGTCGGTTTTTCTCGGGTACGTGGAGTGGCATTACTGCGATGTTTCTTTTTCGTCATCATCATCATCTGAAGGTGTGTACATAGACCGCGAAAGCCATAGTAGCGAAGGCGCAGAAGCAGACGTCGCCAATAAATGGTTTTTGTTTCCCAAAATGCTACTAAAAACTTCCTTAAGTGATTGCACAACCATAAATATTTTTATAACGTCTTTCTGTTTCAAATTTTGCCTATTAAGTGCGAAACATGGGTATTTGTGCTGCTCAAAACTAAGCCAATAGGAGAAAGAGCCATCGCTTATATTGGATAAATCTCACACTGACATGCTATTTCTCTCTCTCTCTTTGCAATTTATAGTCACAATATTCAATCTTAGGACATTATTTACTGTAGAACAATGTTTATCTTTGCATTAGTTTCGGCCAAAAGTTGTAGTTCTGCACTCGGCAGCTCTCCGGCCCATGATGCTCTGAGCGCCCATGGTGGCTGAACTGGCCGTCTCAAAACTCCACGTAAACTCCCATAGACGGCAGCACAGCTTTCCCTCTAGGTAAGAGTAAGAAACTCTATGGCGCATCTTGGTACATGCGGCTGCTGTGATGGCTCTAGCAGAGCTCGTCAAACAATGCGAGCCAAGAAGACACGCAGTTTCGCAAAGCAGAGACGATTACATTCTGGACAGTGCAGTGACGCAGAAGATAAAAAAAAAAATAAAAAATACCGTGCGAGAGACGCGGCAGAAGGCAGTGACAGCCATGGAAAAAGCGGTCGTCTACTTTGTGCACTTTCCCGGGTGTTCTTCTCTCTAATGCTGAGTCTTCGCTCGGTGCAAACGTTTTGCTTAGCTTTGTCTTATGGCGATGTAGAAATCCGTAGCCCCCCCCCTGCCTTTTCAAAAAGAGCGCGCGTCACAGCCACTCCCGTCTGCGTTGTTAGGGCAATATAGTGTGGCTCTGATGGGCACTCCCATTATAGCGTTCGATCCGTACGGTTCGATCTCCGGGACAAAAGCAGAAGGACATGTCAGATCGCGTCCTCTCCTGCTTTCCACATCCGCAAGCGCACTCAATAGCTCACTGTTCATTCGCCCTGCAGATGGCAGCTACTGTGGCCCAAACTTGCACAAAACAGAGCACGCTCTTTAGCGGTGAGTGCAGATATCTCTCCTATAATGCACTTGGCAGGTAGCATCAGATGATAAAACACGAAGCCACGAAATGACGCAAAGACATAAAAATCACTAGTAGACTTCACGGTAGCTCTAGTTGTCTCTGACAAAGGCCGGGTGATAAGCGCTCGGCTACAGTAGATTCGCCAGCCTTGACTGCCCGCATAGTGGCGAGTGAAAGTTAATACGAGTGATCGATCAGCATGGCGCCAGAATGAGAACTCCAAGCGATACTGTTCACGAAAGCGAAGATGGCGTGCATGCCCACCGTGCCCGCTAAGCACGGCGGAGTTGCGGCCATTCATCGGAAAACGGCGCGCTTGTCAAGAGCCTGGTTTCTCTCGGCCTTCCCCATGCATCAAACATACAGGAACAGCTTGCCGATCTCGCTGTGGGCGTTTTCCCGAACACGCAACACCGCGCTGAGCGTGTTGTTGCTGCGCGGACCAGAGGCGCCTCCTATTCACCGCAGTACAAGCATCAAACCAGAACGAGAAAAAAAGAAAAAAAAAACTGTTCCATTTCCGACTGAACGAAACTGATACTGAAACTCCGCAGCAATTTGCTGCAGTTCCCCGCCACCCCGGTAACGCGGCGTGCAACACTTCGTTAACCACCGAAACCTATCTTTTCCAGAAATAGCTTTCATGCCCGAAGTTTCCAATCAAAATCTCTTGTCAGCACCAATGGGCCTGCCAAAATGTAATAGCGGGTGATCGGTCTTTGAAGGACACCACCTCACCGCGTAGTCCTGCACACACCTATACAGCAAACGACAATTTGCTGTCGGGCTGCTTGGTGTCCGGCACACAGCAGGTTCATTGCTCAGGCAAGTCCGTGCGTGCGTGCGTACAGATGACACACGATAGAGAAACGAAGAATTTTAATCCAACGTTTCGGCCGGGGTCCGGCCTTTGTCAAGGAATGCAGCTCCTTTACGTTTATGTCCTACCGGACCCATTCCAGCTTAACGCCCCCCCCCCCCCCCTCCTGTGTGTGTGTGTGTGTGTGTGTGTGTGTGTGTGTGTGTGTGTGTGTGTGTGTGTGTGTGTGTGTGTGTGTGTGTGTGTGTGTGTGTGTGTGTGTGTGTGTGTGTGTGTGTGTGTGTGTGTGTGTGTGTGTGTGTGTGTGTGTGTGTGTGTGTGTGTGTGTGTGTGTGTGTGTGTGTGTGTGTGTGTGTGTGTGTGTGTGTGTGTGTGTGTGTGTGTGTGTGTGTGTGTGTGTGTGTGTGTGTGTGTGTGTGTGTGTGTGTGTGTGTGTGTGTGTGTGTGTGTGTGTGTGTGTGTGTGTGTGTGTGTGTGTGTGTGTGTGTGTGTGTGTGTGTGTGTGTGTGTGTGTGTGTGTGTGTGTGTGTGTGTGTGTGTGTGTGTGTGTGTGTGTGTGTGTGTGTGTGTGTGTGTGTGTGTGTGTGTGTGTGTGTGTGTGTGTGTGTGTGTGTGTGTGTGTGTGTGTGTGTGTGTGTGTGTGTGTGTGTGTGTGTGTGTGTGTGTGTGTGTGTGTGTGTGTGTGTGTGTGTGTGTGTGTGTGTGTGTGTGTGTGTGTGTGTGTGTGTGTGTGTGTGTGTGTGTGTGTGTGTGTGTGTGTGTGTGTGTGTGTGTGTGTGTGTGTGTGTGTGTGTGTGTGTGTGTGTGTGTGTGTGTGAAGGAAAGAAGCTAACAGTCGGCGAGGCCAAGGAAAGCATTGGAGATGGTACTTCGTCTTTTTTTTTAAATTGGATAATCACAGAAATTAGTAATGTAGTCTGTTTAAGAAAAGATAATTAATTATATTTCCCCTAAACAGACTACATTACTAATTTCTGTGATTATTCAATTTAAAAATTAAAAAAAAAAGACATAAAGTACCATCCCCAATGCTTTCCTTGGCCTCGCCGACTGTTGGCTTCTTTCATTCATGTATTATAACGAGCACCCTCACTTCACCTTTATTGATATGCTTATATATATATATACTTTTTATCTTCACACGTGCCAGAAAGCTACCCATGGTTCAGGAAAGCATGAAAGGAAACGCTCAAGAAACTTTTTCTTCAGCCGCAACATTGAAATCGAGGTTCTTCTCTAACGCGCACTCTGCCTCTGTGACTGGCTATAAACGTTTCTATCAGCTCGCTGATGTGAGTACCCCCTCTAGCGCACATCAGTGAAGCGTGGATAAAGTGTGCGGTGCGGGCATGCTTTAAAGTGATTCGCCAGGTGCGCACCCTAATTGATGTGCTGACATGTCTGCGATGTAACTGTACTAACTTCACCCATATACCTCTCGCACAACTCTTATATCCACTCACCCCTTTCCCCCAGTGCAGGGTAGCAAACCGGTTTCGTTTACGGGCTAACTCCCTGCCTTTCCACCTCATCTTCCTCCTCCTCCTACTAGTATAAAAAGCTCCATCGGAGAAATGCAAAAAAAAAAACGACCAAAAAAAAAAAAAAAAAACCGCCAAGTCCGGCTACCGTCAGGCAGTGCGCTGATTGGTCGGCGGGGTGCGTGACGTAATGAGACCGATGTGTCATGGCCGACTTTGGAGGTGAGCTGGACGCGTGCTACATGGCCAGAGCGCGCGGGGCGCTGGGCTTATCGTCATTTGGCAGCCGCGCTCGGTAGTGTGCAGACGTGTTTGGTCAGCTTGGTGTATCAGTTTGGAATGGAGCCAAAATCAACGCCCCGTCCGTCTATTGCAGTGGAAACTCCCAGCAAGCGGAGAGTGAGGCGATCACGGAAGTAAGCCGCTGGGGACCCCTGACACTATAAAGCTGTCGCATTCGAAACGAGTAACATAATTGTCCCCTAATTTGTTTTCAACATTTCGGTGATGTTCCTTTGCTCGCTCCCTGACACCCTGGCTATTTTGGCTAACATAGTAATGTACACACAATACAAGGTAACGCCTGTCGTCTCCTTTGGTGTTCCATCCTGTTTACTAGGTGCTTTAAAAGTCAATATCGACACCAACAGAGACTGCGTGTCAGTGCGCTACGAGATAGCGAGGAGCAAGAGGCGCTCGAGGAAATTCCATTTCGCTTTCTACATAGTGACAGAACCCGTTTCGTCTTCGAGAACCGGGACCCGAGTCCGCGCGAAAAGGCAGCGACACCAGAGCACACTTTCCGAGAAGATTCTGGGTTGCGCAAGAGGGCTCTGCTGTCGATGCCCGGGTGATAAATGGCGAGGTGCTCAGAACAGGATTCAATGGACGCTGATGATCGCCGGAGGAAAGGCGGCCAGCTGCGTCGAAGGGCAGGCCCGATGGATGTAAGGGATATCCGTTGCAAGAAATGGCGGTGCACAGAGCAGAAGAGAGGGGGGAGCGAGCGAGTGTGAATGGGCGAGGAAATGGGGAAAGTTATTAAATGCGTGCGCAGGCAAGTGATCAAGCAAGCCGTTGAATAACCAGGAATGCAGAGTGTCTGCTGCAAAAGTATATGTGAAAAGATATAGACGAAGTATCGAGCTTAAACTATCCTCATTGTCCTGCCTTCAAAAGATTGTGATAGCCCGAAAGGGGCATTTGCTGCCAAGTGCACTGTCATGTGTTTATCGCGAAGAGGAGCTTCCCACTGCCAATTTAGAGAGAGAAAGAAATGCATACTTATGGGGTCGATACAATGAGGATCGCAAAAACAAAATGTAGATGTCCAACTAACATTTAACCAAGTTTCGAGCGTTATACCGCAGTAGCAGTCGCTGCTGCCCCTCATATATTCGCTCGCTTCTGGGCTTGGTAAGCTTCTCGGCAGCAAGATAACCTGGCTTCTCGTTGCTCAGTGGTCTAGGCAGCGTATCTGGTACGACTGCTGCCTGTCCTTAGAGAGATGGCAAATGCATATGGCGTACTTACCTAGGTTAAATGAAGGAGCGGAGGGCGCCGACAGAAGCCCATAAAGTTGGCAATGTCCACTGCACCGCGCTGGAGTGTTTAGCGCTTGGAATGTGATGAAGACGACGATGTTTACTGCACATCGCGAGAGTGTATTGCAGTTTTACGAGGCGTGATCGGCTGCGGCGATACCATACTACTCTCGTTCCGTGACGATGAAGACGACGATGTTTTCTGTAGAGAGCGAGACGAAACAACGCAGTGATGGTGGTAATCGGGTTCTTCCCTTAGTATCGAGCAATGTTGTTGTTGATGATGATGATGAAGAAAGCATTCTTTAACGAAATAAAACTTTGTGGTCGGCCGCCATATTCCGGGAGTCTGTTTCTAGCCCCCCACAAGCGCAAATACGTGGCGCCATCTGTGGAACACATGAGGTACTAGGTGCAGGGGTAACGCTTTATTTCTCTAAAACTAACGTAGCAGAGTTAACGTTCTATAAACGGCATAAACAAATTTAGGGAAAGAAAAGAAAAAAAATGAGCAGGGAGTCGGTAACATCAACGCAACATCACGGGTTTCAGCACCCTGTTCTCCCGAAACTAGGACAGGTCAGGAGAAAACGAAAACATATTCTGCAACACCACCCCTCAAGTTTCAGTCGGCAAAATGTTTTCATCCATCTTTTGCCTAGGATTGAACGAGTGCCAATGTTACAGGTCCGCCCTCCTCTCTCCCCCCTCAATCCCCCCCCCCCCCCCCCCCCTGCACCACCCCTCGCTAGTTGAACTGTAAATTGTAATAATGGCAATCACAAAAGCAGTAAATATATACTCCCGGGTCGTCCACACTGCACTGAGCCAAGGAGGAGTTACTAGGAACAGAAGCCACGCCTCATTTTTCAAGCATGAGAAAGCGTCACATAAATAAAGCTGCACGAGAGCAATGCCAACCGATCATAATACGGCAGCACATCATATAAAGAAAACACGTTCAGACGTCCACCCCCCCCCCTCCCCCAGCTCCCAATGACATGATGGAAAATAGATAAAAAATGAAAAACTACTTAAAATACCAGAGGAACACCGCATGACATGACCGCCTGCTTCATCAACTCACTACTTCTTGCTCACATCAAGAGTAATATATATATATTGAGAATACCTTGATTCCAATTCTACCTTGAAGAAGGACGGTCCACCGTCCGAAACTGTTGGAATAAAATAGATAATCGGGAAAGTTGTGTGACATCTTGTTTATATATAGATAGATAGAAGCTTCATCCACACTACCATCACAGAATTTTTCGTGACCTAGGAATCGAATAAAAAGCGTAAAAAAAAAAAAGAAAAACAAATGTGAATGACCTGCCTCAATGTCCTCCGCATTAAACACAGCGCATTGTGCAATATTTGCCAAACTAAACCATCGGAAGGACCGAGCACAGAACCATACTAATAAAACGCGAAATGGTTCAGAAAGCAAACGTTCCGACTCGGATATTTTACGACAGCCGGCAGCAAAGCCATCACGTCGATTCCTTCCACGGGCCATTTCAAGTCACTCGTCGGCATCCCGGCATGCTCCTAGACATCTCGACAGTTCAGCGACACCAATATTGACAGTAAATTGAAAAAAAGAAAAAAAAATGGGGGGGGGGGGGGGGGGGGGGGGGGGGGGGTAAATAACATGGGGCGGGAAAAGAAAAAAAAGAAAAGCTTATGAAAAGGAGCACTGCGACCGAAAACGAACTCTCGGAGCTCGCATACCGAAGCTCCATTTGAGGCGGTGAGCAGTGAAAACCGGCGATAGCACGACGATTCCCGAACGAGATTCCTCGACTCAGCGGCCTCCTTCGGTCGGCGTCTAAAAGACAAAGTCGACGGCTGTGCGTTACGTTCCATTGGAAGTGAACATCGTCGCGTTTCGAAAATACGACATTCCAGAACCTCGCGATTTCAGACTACGTGCACCCGTCGACGGCCGCATGGTGCCTATCCCCACAGCACGAACTATCTTCATTTGAATTGGTTTGGTTTAGTTTGGTTTGGTTTGAACAAGTCGGAATTAAGCGTGAAATTCCGCTCCCCGTCGAAAACCTTTCTATGCACATACAAACTACATACATGCTCTTAATTATGAATTTCTTGTACCCTCGTTCTTTCAACTGTAGTAACTTATCTTAGCGTTAGCGTGACTTAGCTAATTATACGTTTAGACAAGATTTCATGATAAATTGATTTTGCCGTGGCTGAGAGTTTGTTCATAAGGACGTTTTTTAAGCCTGCGTTGAAACACATAGTAAACAAGTGAACAATGCATAATTCGCCTTAAAAACCACCAAGAATGTCTACGCAAAGCTTCCAAGGCTTTATTTAATTTATATTGTACTTAAAGAAACATCTAGCTGTTACAACATATGTTACATTCATCGTTATAGCATTAATTAGAGTGTGTTTCTCTTCGCTCAAGCTCAGATTCACTTCGCGTACTATACCGTCACAAAGCGTACGTACCATGCGGAGTCGATATATAGAGATTGAGTGAATAAAAACAAATAGTAAACATAGCTCAATTCAGCGATGCACTTTTTGCTCAACACGAGGAAAAGACACAGTGAGCGACAAGGCAGGCGTGACGTATGTCTTAAAAAAAGAAAAGTTTCTTCGAAAAGTCAACCATCGGATGTCGCATCCCGCTATCATGCAATATAAGCAATCACTCAATAAGACTACAAAGCTACATCCACTGCATGAAGAAAACATATGTGGATCAAGGTTTCGCGACAGTCTTACAAGTATTACGGATTCAAAGCTTGTGCGAAAAATTTCATTACACCGAAAGTGGGCTCGTAGCATCTTGGAACGGAGGAATCCAAGTAACCAAAGCAGAACTTAATCTGCACAGATTACTTCTGGTCGCGAGGCCTATTCTGCAAGAGCAACGTCACTGAACCATCTAGAGCATGATATATCGAAACAACGTATAGGAACACGCAGATCGCTACCGTCATTGACATTTGTGAGCAAATTTATTTTTTGATTCCCGAAAGGAGGTGCATCCGCGTCAACCGAAATCGCAATTAAAGTTTTACCAAGATCCGCAGACGAGAATCTCAATTAAGCTGCGTTTTCGTTCCTAGCAGCTTTACGGAGTCGTTCAAAATAATCCTCCGCTGATGCGGCGGGCGAGATCGGTTAATTCCCAGCTTTACCTGTACCTCCACTTCTCGGTCCTCCTCCCTTCTCTTCCAGCTTCAGCAATAACTGTTCATGGCACGTTTCCCAGTTCTGACACGATGACATAACTCCGTTCTATACACTGATTGATCAGAATGCATTGACGCCACGCATGACGTCAGTCCAGCGCGCCCCGCTGAGTGGACAGAACGAAAAGATATATAAGTGGCAGCCCAGTGATGTCATGAACACTCAATTAGAGAAGAAATGAATAAACGATAGTACACCGGGTGTCTCACGCACACTTTCAAAAGTCCGAAATGAGGAAAACAGAAACAAAAAAAAAAGGAAACAACCTCGGGAACAAACTCTCTCCACCGGTGAATGCAATTTATCATCAAATCTTGTTTAAATTTACAGTTAGCTAAGTCATTATTTATCAGCAATTAGCCAAATAGATGGTTAGTGCAAGTAAGCCGTTCGATGCCGTTGACATGACATTACCGTTCCAGTTTTCCAAACGAAGAAAAACAAAAGAACACGAGAGAAATCTGGCGCTTTCCCGCCTACAAATCCACAACTGAAAATAAAGTTTCTTACGCTGCGTGGTTCTAAATGACAAAGACCACGCCGTTAATGGAAATGGTTGTCCTTTTAATCGCTCTGAGGTGAAGCAAAACAGCGTTTTGGAGGTGGAGTAATAGCGCAGGTTGCTCAAACTGGGCGCCGCAGTCAACAGCAACACGTCGTCAGCGAAGAGTTGTTTCCACCCAGCTTCTGTACGCGTCAGCTATAATAATAATAATAATAATAATAATAATAATAATAATAATAATAATAATAATAATAATAATAATAATAATAATAATAATAATAATAATAATAATAATAATAATAATAATAATAATAATAATAATAATAATAATAATAATAATAATAATAATAATAATAATAATAATAATAATAATAATAATAATAATAATAATAATAATAATAATAATAATAATAATAATAATAATAATAATAATAATAATAATAATAATAATAATAATAATAATAATAATAATAATAATAATAATAATAATAATAATAATAATAATAATAATAATAATAATAATAATAATAATAATAATAATAATAATAATAATAATAATAATAATAATAATAATAATAATAATAATAATAATAATAATAATAATAATAATAATAATAATAATAATAATAATAATAATAATAATAATAATAATAATAATAATAATAATAATAATAATAATAATAATAATAATAATAATAATAATAATAATAATAATAATAATAATAATAATAATAATAATAATAATAATAATAATAATAATAATAATAATAATAATAATAATAATAATAATAATAATAATAATAATAATAATAATAATAATAATAATAATAATAATAATCAATCAATCAATCTTTATTTAATGTGCGCAGGAACAACCATGTGGTCTTTGTGCTGCAGCACAAAAAAAAAATGAAAAAGCACAAACATGTTTACACACACAGAGAGAACACAAAAAAAAGAAATAAATAATACATGAAATGAAACTGAGACGAAAAGTATCACGGAAATTAAGCAAACAATGAGTATCATCACTTATATACACAGTGAGAGAATTTTTTAGCACACCAGGAAATAAATAAAAAAAAAAAGAACGGTAGGTAGAAGAGAAAAAAAAAAAACAGATGACTGACATTGATTATAGTAATATAGAAATATACATAAAATAAACAACCATTCCAGGCGCAACAAGTGCATGGTACTTAAAACACAGGCTAGAAATACAGAATAATACAATAAAGAAGTAAAATTGAACAAGGGACAGTAAGATTCGAATATAAAGTTTAAAGTTGAAATATAAGCAAGAAACGGATAAAAAGTAGTTCAAGATACAGACAGCATTGAACAGGAGAAAAAGCAAAAAGTGAAGTAAATACAATTTAAGGCTAGAAAGTGGGAGTTATATGTGATAAAGTACTATTTAGAATACAACGCTACGAACATCCAATGTAAATGAACAGAGCGAGTTTTGGAAGATGTCAAGGTGAGGACAAAAAGAGTTAAATAACCACTGCATCCTGTCCAGAGGGGAGTGGGAATGAAGAGGAGAAACCTGAAATGGTCTGAATTCCCTCATGCTCTTTCGCGGAACGCGCAGTAGGATGTACTCTAAGAGCTGAGGGCACATAATGTGGCCATGAAGGAGTTTGTACAGAAATATGATATCAAGTCTGATACGACGGCAGTGAAGGGAAGGAAGATTCAGTTGGGCGCTCCTGGTGGAGCGAGAGGGGGAAGTTGCGAAAGGAAAGCGATAATGAAATATCCGTAAAAATTTTTTTTGTACTCTGTCAACCTTGTCCAAGTTCGATTTGCAAGTGCCATTCCAAACAACCGACGCATACTCCAAGACCGGGAGGCATATGGACAGGTACAGTTTTAGGAACGGAAGTGGAGTATGGAACTCTCTCGAAAGTCTGCAAACGAATCCGAGTGTGCGCATAGCCCGCTGAGCAATGCGTTTAGTGTGAGAGGAGAAGCTGAGGGTGCGGTCAAAAAGTACACCAAGGTCATTAATTTCATCAACCCTATCCAACAGCACAGAATTGACAGAATAATGGTAGAGAAAGCTATGTGTTTTACGAGTAAAGGACACAACCCTAGTTTTGGAAGAATTGAGGGTAAGTCGATTCATCGCACACCAATCAGAAAAAGCAGATATGTCCGATTGCAACAACACGCAATCTTGAAAAGAATGTATTACCTTGAATATTTTTATATCATCAGCATAAAGAAGAAACGAGGAGTTCTTTATCGCCGAGGAAACATCATTAATAAAAACGGAGAAGAGAAGCGGGCCTAGTACTGAACCTTGAGGAACTCCACTCGTTGCAGGGTAAACGAAAGAAGTCTGTCCATTGACACTGACAAAGCAGAAGCGATCAAGGAGATAGTTGCGTAGGAGGGCTACGAGAGAGACTTCAACGCCAGAGAGTAGAAGTTTTTCAAGAAGTAGTGAGTGAGTAACAACGTCGAAAGCTTTGCTCATATCACAGTGCACAGTGTCAACCTGACCCCTCTGAAGGACTGCTGCAGAGGCATACGTCATAAACGTGACTAGGTTGGTGGAAGTAGAGCGACCCGACATGAAGCCATGTTGATTCGGTACTATGATATGTTTGAGATGGAAGGAAAGTACGCTGTGCAAAGCTAATTCGAAAAGCTTAGAGGTTGCACATAGAAGAGAAATCGGACGATAATTGGAAACATCAGTTTTGTTTCCAGACTTGAAGACAGGAAACACGCGTGCCATTTTCCACGCGCGAGGAAAGGCAGCATTTTTTAAACAGTTATTAAATATGGCAGTCAGTACTGGTACGAAGATATAACTGAAGGCTTTTATTATGGCAGCTGGAATGCCATCAGGTCCAGGAGACAAAGATGGTCTCAGACGCTTAAGACTCTCAGTTATCAACTCCTCGTCAAAGAGAATGGAATTAGATAGTGCACCAGATGGGAGGCAAACGGAATCACAATGTGGATGTTTGTAAACGGAGGAAAAATGTTGTGCAAAACTGTCGGCAACATCCCGAATTTCCGAACCCTGAGAGTCAACTAAGCTGATACTTAAATCTGATTTAATGGAACGCTTGCGAACGTAACGCCAGAACTGACTAGGACGATTTGAGGCATACCTCTCTAAAGACTCAAGATAGGAGTCGTAGTCCCGCTTGTATAAGCGTTTGCAAAGAGAACGCACACGGCGAAACTCATCTGCCCAATTGTGAAACCCAGGGCGTTTCGCTTTACGATGGGCCCGTTCCTTGAGCTTTAACGCCGTTATTAGTTCCCTTGAAAACCAGGAAGGGAACTTCCTACGCGTAGGAGTATGCAAAGGTATGTACCGACGCATACCATCAAGAACTATTTCTGTAAAGCGACTGACTTGTCCATCTGAATCATTAATGTCATTTAAAAGGGACCAGTCGACGGAAGAGAAGAAATTGAAAAGACCGACATAATCACCACGTGCATACGCGAAACGGGGCGAATTCCCCACCCGATCTGAGTTAGTAGAAGGTGAGGCAGAGACAGCAGTAGTAACTAGAAGCGGAGGGTGAAATTTGTCACAGCGAGTCAGCGGTATGTCCGAACTCGAGACTCGAACACTTTCAAAATTCGATAGACAGATGTCAAGAATATTACCGCAACAGTTTTCAATGAAATTGTGTTGCTGCAAAGAGTTAAAGGCTATGAAATCAAGTAGAGCGTTACACTTACTTAATATGTAATGATTGTTGTGAGAAGAAATAAGTGAGTTCCAGTTGATACCAGGAGTATTAAAATCACCTAAAATAAGAAGTTTGTGTTTGCTATGACAGGTTATAACATGTTCGATTGAGAGCAGAACATCATCATAGGCTGAAGGAGGTAGATTCGGAGGAATGTAGAAAGCTGCAAGTAAAAGTTTTTCATGTCGATTTAAAGTGAGCTCGAGCCACACACATTCTTCAACAGTTTCCAGATCGGAACGTCGAACACACTTCACAAAACTGTCAATAGCAATGAGCACTCCACCTCCTCTTGATTTGGGACCTGTTTCAGGGCGGTCGCTACGAAAAACAGAGTAATTATTTGGAAAGAAATCATTGGAAGGAATATCACTTGACAGCCAGGTTTCGGTAACCACAACAGCGGTATAACAAGAGGACAAGACGCTAGAAAAAAATTCTGATCCCTTAGTCCGAAGACCTCGGGCGTTTTGATAATAGATATCCAAATTAGGGGCCACTGCAATTTTGCGTCAGTTCAGAGGGATGAAGCATATCGTCGTAAAGCTTCCCACGAAAGTCCTTGTATATGCAACCCATCGGCCACATCGAAGGCTCAACAAGCTTACTGTAGGATTCTTCATCAACTTCAATATGGAAGGACGAGTAGGAGTCGTACCTTGTTTTCAGCTGCCGGCAGGAAATGGGAGTAATATTCACTGATTTTAGATGGTTGGTAAGGTCTACCGATGTAGTATCGGGACTGAGTTTAGAGACGAAAATAGTCTTCGGACGCTTCTTTTGGTAAATGGCAACGTTCAGGACAGATGAGCTCGATGCGCCAGTAATGGCTCGACTTCGGTGCTTCTTCATCTCACTGGGTAAGTCAACCGCACGGCGAGGAGCAGAGGCAGAAGATGAACAGGGAATATCTCCAGGAGTCATCCCTCGATGAAGAGCGGCGGAGTAGTCCACAGATGGCTGCTCCTCACGGGTAGGATTGCCCACGGAGACAACGAGAGGACGCTCGACGAGAGGACGCTCACACTGCGAAGCAGCGCACCGCACAAGCTCCTGGCGTAGGCCGCGAACATCGGCACGTAAAGAGGCGATAACCTCGGCTTGTTGTACGAAAGCCCGCGAGTTCTCTACACGAAGGCGCTCGTTCTCTTCCCGTAGCTGGGCAACCTCATCGCTCAGAAAAGAGATTCCCTCAAGCGCGTCGAGGAGGAGAGCCCGTAGCGAGGCAAACTCACCGCCATGTTCGCCGGTCGCGGCTGAAGGGGGAAAACCGGTCGGGTGGCTGGGCAGGAGCGGGGCACCAGGGACTCTAGCACCACCGTCGCTAAGACTAACACCGTCAGACGACGACGACGCACACAAATTACACAAGAATGGCCGAGAGCCGGACTTCAGAAGTTGCAGCTCGTCATCCGCCCAGGTGACGCACTTCGTGTGAACACGTTTCGCACAGTCGGCACATCGTAAAAACTGCTGCTTGCCAAAAAACGGGCGGGAGCACAGCGCACATGCGTCCTTACTGGGCGCCAAAATAATAATAATAATAATAATAATAATAATAATAATAATAATAATAATAATAATAATAATAATAATAATAATAATAATAATAATAATCAATCAATCAATCAATCAATCAATCAATCTTTATTTAATGTGCGCAGGAACAACCATGTGGTCTTTGTGCTGCAGCACAAAAAAAAAAAATGAAAAAGCACAAACATGTTTACACACACAGAGAGAACACAAAAAAAAGAAATAAATAATACATGAAATGAAACTGAGACGAAAAGTATCACGGAAATTAAGCAAACAATGAGTATCATCACTTATATACACAGTGAGAGAATTTTTTAGCACACCAGGAAATAAAGAAAAAAAAAAAGAACGGTAGGTAGAAGAGGAAAAAAAAAAAAACAGATGACTGACATTGATTATAGTAATATAGAAATATACATAAAATAAACAACCATTCCAGGCGCAACAAGTGCATGGTACTTAAAACACAGGCTAGAAATACAGAATAATACAATAAAGAAGTAAAATTGAACAAGGGACAGTAAGATTCGAATATAAAGTTTAAAGTTGAAATATAAGCAAGAAACGGATAAAAAGTAGTTCAAGATACAGACAGCATTGAACAGGAGAAAAAGCAAAAAGTGAAGTAAATACAATTTAAGGCTAGAAAGTGGGAGTTATATGTGATAAAGTACTATTTAGAATACAACGCTACGAACATCCAATGTAAATGAACAGAGCGAGTTTTGGAAGATGTCAAGGTGAGGACAAAAAGAGTTAAATAACCACTGCATCCTGTCCAGAGGGGAGTGGGAATGAAGAGGAGAAACCTGAAATGGTCTGAATTCCCTCATGCTCTTTCGCGGAACGCGCAGTAGGATGTACTCTAAGAGCTGAGGGCACATAATGTGGCCATGAAGGAGTTTGTACAGAAATATGATATCAAGTCTGATACGACGGCAGTGAAGGGAAGGAAGATTCAGTTGGGCGCTCCTGGTGGAGCGAGAGGGGGAAGTTGCGAAAGGAAAGCGATAATGAAATATCCGTAAAAATTTTTTTTGTACTCTGTCAACCTTGTCCAAGTTCGATTTGCAAGTGCCATTCCAAACAACCGACGCATACTCCAAGACCGGGAGGCATATGGACAGGTACAGTTTTAGGAACGGAAGTGGAGCATGGAACTCTCTCGAAAGTCTGCAAACGAATCCGAGTGTGCGCAATGCCCGCTGAGCAATGCGTTTAGTGTGAGAGGAGAAGCTGAGGGTGCGGTCAAAAAGTACACCAAGGTCATTAATTTCATCAACCCTATCCAACAGCACAGAATTGACAGAATAATGGTAGAGAAAGCTATGTGTTTTACGAGTAAAGGACACAACCCTAGTTTTGGAAGAATTGAGGGTAAGTCGATTCATCGCACACCAATCAGAAAAAGCAGATATGTCCGATTGCAACAACACGCAATCTTGAAAAGAATGTATTACCTTGAATATTTTTATATCATCAGCATAAAGAAGAAACGAGGAGTTCTTTATCGCCGAGGAAACATCATTAATAAAAACGGAGAAGAGAAGCGGGCCTAGTACTGAACCTTGAGGAACTCCACTCGTTGCAGGGTAAACGAAAGAAGTCTGTCCATTGACACTGACAAAGCAGAAGCGATCAAGGAGATAGTTGCGTAGGAGGGCTACGAGAGAGACTTCAACGCCAGAGAGTAGAAGTTTTTCAAGAAGAGTGAGTGAGTAACAACGTCGAAAGCTTTGCTCATATCACAGTACACAGTGTCAACCTGACCCCTCTGAAGGACTGCTGCAGAGGCATACGTCATAAACGTGACTAGGTTGGTGGAAGTAGAGCGACCCGACATGAAGCCATGTTGATTCGGTACTATGATATGTTTGAGATGGAAGGAAAGTACGCTGTGCAAAGCTAATTCGAAAAGCTTAGAGGTTGCACATAGAAGAGAAATCGGACGATAATTGGAAACATCAGTTTTGTTTCCAGACTTGAAGACAGGAAACACGCGTGCCATTTTCCACACGCGAGGAAAGGCAGCATTTTTTAAACAGTTATTAAATATGGCAGTCAGTACTGGTACGAAGATATAACTGAAGGCTTTTATTATGGCAGCTGGAATGCCATCAGGTCCAGGAGACAAAGATGGTCTCAGACGCTTAAGACTCTCAGTTATCAACTCCTCGTCAAAGAGAATGGAATTAGATAGTGCACCAGATGGGAGGCAAACGGAATCACAATGTGGATGTTTGTAAACGGAGGAAAAATGTTGTGCAAAACTGTCGGCAACATCCCGAATTTCCGAACCCTGAGAGTCAACTAAGCTGATACTTAAATCTGATTTAATGGAACGCTTGCGAACGTAACGCCAGAACTGACTAGGACGATTTGAGGCATACCTCTCTAAAGACTCAAGATAGGAGTCGTAGTCCCGCTTGTATAAGCGTTTGCAAAGAGAACGCACACGGCGAAACTCATCTGCCCAATTGTGAAACCCAGGGCGTTTCGCTTTACGATGGGCCCGTTCCTTGAGCTTTAACGCCGTTATTAGTTCCCTTGAAAACCAGGAAGGGAACTTCCTACGCGTAGGAGTATGCAAAGGTATGTACCGACGCATACCATCAAGAACTATTTCTGTAAAGCGACTGACTTGTCCATCTGAATCATTAATGTCATTTAAAAGGGACCAGTCGACGGAAGAGAAGAAATTGAAAAGACCGACATAATCACCACGTGCATACGCGAAACGGGGCGAATTCCCCACCCGATCTGAGTTAGTAGAAGGTGAGGCAGAGACAGCAGTAGTAACTAGAAGCGGAGGGTGAAATTTGTCACAGCGAGTCAGCGGTATGTCCGAACTCGAGACTCGAACACTTTCAAAATTCGATAGACAGATGTCAAGAATATTACCGCAACAGTTTTCAATGAAATTGTGTTGCTGCAAAGAGTTAAAGGCTATGAAATCAAGTAGAGCGTTACACTTACTTAATATGTAATGATTGTTGTGAGAAGAAATAAGTGAGTTCCAGTTGATACCAGGAGTATTAAAATCACCTAAAATAAGAAGTTTGTGTTTGCTATGACAGGTTATAACATGTTGAGAGCAGAACATCATCATAGGCTGAAGGAGGTAGATTCGGAGGAATGTAGAAAGCTGCAAGTAAAAGTTTTTCATGTCGATTTAAAGTGAGCTCGAGCCACACACATTCTTCAACAGTTTCCAGATTGGAACGTCGAACACACTTCACAAAACTGTCAATAGCAATGAGCACTCCACCTCCTCTTGATTTGGGACCTGTTTCAGGGCGGTCGCTACGAAAAACAGAGTAATTATTTGGAAAGAAATCATTGGAAGGAATATCACTTGACAGCCAGGTTTCGGTAACCACAACAGCGGTATAACAAGAGGACAAGACGCTAGAAAAAAATTCTGATCCCTTAGTCCGAAGACCTCGGGCGTTTTGATAATAGATATCCAAATTAGGGGCCACTGCAATTTTGCGTCAGTTCAGAGGAGAATAATAATAATAATAATAATAATAATAATAATAATAATAATAATAATAATAATAATAATAATAATAATAATAATAATAATTGGTTCACGGGAAGGAAAAGGCGCAGTATCTGTCACACTTGTTCTGTGGACACCTGAACCACACCGTAGAGCAGTAGAGGGTGGCCGAAATAACTCTGTAGCGCTGCGGCGCAGGCCACTGGGCTGCCGGAATAGGCGGACCACCCAGAACTCCGAGAACTCCCATGAACTCAATAAAGTTTTCAATCAATCAATCTATCCGTAGCGCTGTTCCACTTTCGCGCGATGGATGGATGGACTAAGCTTTGATGTCCAACAGGTAAGGTGGCCTACCCCCTGACACGCAGGTCAGGGGGCGGATGCCGCCGCTTCAGATGCAGGCTAGGAGGTCTTCGGTCCCAGAAGCCTCTTCAGCTTGTTAGACGAGTAGGAGCTGGATCTCAGGGTCCGAGCTGCGCAGCAGGGTCTCCGAGGTGTCTCTACTGCCTATATTGTGGGTCCCCCTGGGAGAATACGGGCATTCCCATATTATGTGGTCGAGGGTCCCTCTCGCCCCACAAAGATTGCACAATTATCACTCCTGGCCTCAGGGAACAAACATGTGGTTCGCCATAACCGGGTGCGTATATGTCGCCTCCATGCGACTGCTTGTCTGCTGTTTGATTTCGGGTCTGGCGGGGGTACCTGTCTACGATCCAATCTATAGTGCTGCGTCATCTCTCCATATTTTAGCAAGGGCTCTCCGCTCCCTAGGTCATCAAGTGGCCCAGTAGCGGCTCGGCGGTAGAGATCTCAGGCCAGCTTGTGGGCCGCCTCGTTGCCGAGGACGGCTTCGTGCGCAGGAGTCCAAATTATTTGAATTTTCCTATCCAACCTTTTCTGGCCTAGGATTCTGGCTGCTAAGGGCGAGATCCTGCCCTTGCTAAAAAATTTTATGGCAGTTTTGCTGTTACAGATGACAAACTTCGCTTCCGTTCCGACGCAAGCTAACGCGATCGTAGTTTCTTCGGCTATTTCTCTGCTCCGCCCGCGCAGTGGCAGCTGTCACGGGATTGCCCCGGCAGCTGACGACCGTTGCCACCGTGAAACTGCCACCACCTCCCGCCGCGTCTACATAGGCCACCTCATGTTCCGAAATTTTGCTGAATCTAATTTCTATTGCTTCGACTCGTTTTCTCGTCCTGTGTTTGTTATATTCCGAGTGCATTTTTTTTTTTTTTTTGGCATGGGCGAAACAGATTTTGTCTGACTTCCCTATCTACCTCCACCTTGACCGTGGGACCCCTATCCGGATTGATTCCAACTTTCGCCAAAATAACTCTTCCTGTCTTCGTGGTGCTAAGTCTCCCAATTTGAGAGGTTCGCACCGCTTCCGCCAGTTCTGCCCATGTGTTGTGTATCCCTAGAGCCATCAGTCTCTCTGTGGATGCGCACATGGGCAGTCCCAGCGCTGAAAAACTCGCCGGATTTCGTAATGCTGTCGGCATTTAGAGAATTTGTTCTTATTCGTTTAAAAAACGGATACGTCATCGGCTTCGAGTGCGAAATCTGCACCAACCACACAAGCTGGTTAATTAAACAGATAATTAGTGGGCTTTAATTACGATCTGCTCCAATAGAAAGGCTTTCGCTAAATTACGCTCTTCGCCGTTGAAAGCTTTGTTCCTGAAAACATCTTCAAAGTCTTTATTTTATAAACAATTTCACACAGTATCTGCCGAAAGACCCCGTACTCCCTATCGCAAGTTTGCACAGTGATAAACACTTTGTGGGCATTTTTTACATACCAGCATATTTATTTCCAGAGTAACTGGCCAGCCAACCAGAAACCATGCTCTCGAATATCTCAACCGCCTTTAATTTTATCCCTCTCTTTGCTCAGGGGTCTCCAAGTAAGGACACGTATCCACAATCAGAAAACCATGTCGTGGCACAAAATGAAAATAAACGTTTCTTATAGCACAATGTTAAATACTAAAACGAAAGAAAAAAGCAGAGGAGTATGTCGACAATTGTTCTAAAGCCAAAGCCCGCAAGCACAGACGGACAAAAAAACAATAAACGACTCTACCAACAATACCGTGCCACTTCGATTCAAGACGGGGGCCATATCATAAATACGCGCACCCAATGCTATAGACGTTCGGAAGATATTCATCGATAAAAAGATGCAAGACAGATCGAAGTAAAGAAAGCAATTTCTAGGCCGTACAATAGCGGCCCGAAACCGATCTAACCAAACGATCAAACCTGGTTCACCGTTCTACCATTTACGACCGCGCATACCTCCAATGGAACACCGCACGCGGACAACGTCTCTGCATAACACTGACCGGGGAAGGCACAGGAAAATTTAAAAGACGAAGGGCCCACCAAGAACATCGGCTAACTGAAAAAGTAAAAAGATTATACATGTATAAACATCCGAAGAAGGGAACCTAGGCAAGGAAAACAGAGGAATGCGATTCAGGCCCTATACAGATATGGTGACCTGATGATAAGAAAGTAAAAAAAAAAAAAAAATAAGACAAGTCGCCATGAGTCCTTTTCGTTTAAGTGTGCCTTTGGCCAACGCTTACAACCCTTGCGCACACGATTTTTTTTTATTTTTTTTTTTTATTTTTTGCCAGCGCTACGTTGAAACGCCCATAACATACATACTCTGAACCGATATTCGTGCGCCTGCATTTCCTCTCAGTTCGCTTATCTTCGAGCTATAATGGGAAATACAGGACCGCGCTGTTAGTCAGGCCAGTACAGAGCAAAAGCAAACAGCGACAAGCGGAAACAGAGGAACCAACTGTTCAAGAAAGGAGGTGATGAGCTGCGCTAGACGTTCAAACAAAGGATCCCTAAAGAAGATTAAAAAAAAGAAAAAAAAAAACAGGAAACGGAAGAGGCGGGATCCCGAGGAGCAAAGTCCGCGCAATATGCGCTGGCAGCGAAAAATTAAAAAAATAAATAAAAAACGCTTCTACGGAGAGAGCGAACGAAAACGAAAAAAAAAAAAAAAGGCGCCAAGCGTTTCTTCCAGGCAGTTCCGCGCCATAGCAAGTGCGGAAGCACGGCCTTGGGGAAAAATGAAAGGGGAGAGGGGGTTGCAGAAGGGATGAGGGGTCCTCAAGCGCGCCAAAAATCCAATCTCGTGAGTCAGACGAGATCTATGCAAATTCGGCACACGAGCGCATAGCGATGGAACGCGGCGCGCTCCATTTCCAAACGGCAACAGCGGCGACGGGATTGGGGGATTGGAAAGGAAGCGCTTCAGCTCGAGGGAGGAAAATAACTGGAGTTTGGGGAGAGGGCCGTTCTTGGAGGGGACTGGAAGAGACTGAACGAAAAAACTGCGTTGAATACAGGAACCCGTCCAGCCCCCGACCCAAGCACCCTACGCCAACGATGGCCGCGGGCAGTTGGGAATATTTGTGCGCCCCTACATAGAGAATCACTGGAAGGAAAAGAATAACAGACAGACGCTATATTCATTCTCTTAGTTACAGCAGCACAGGAATTTGTTACTTGCTCGCAGACCTCATTTATGCGCACAACGGTCTTCACGTTCTTGAGTTAAACAACCTCAGGTCGTCAGAATTATTCCGCAGACCCGGACTGCGACGCACATTAGCGAGTTTTAGAATAGGGAGACTCTATCCGTGAGTCAGACACGGTAGTTCCGGAGCGGCAATGCGCGCGCGCGCGGAAAGCTGCGATAAAAGGCGAGAGGTACGTCTTTCATTTTGGGCATGCGGACTCGCGTCCAGCTATTACCCTATCCCCCCCCCCCCCCCCCAAAAAAAAAAAAATAGGGTCTCCCTATTCTAAATATCGTTATTAGAGGTTCATAGCAGAGCGGACACGTACTAACGTAGTAGTATAGTGGTTTACAGGACCCCTACTACGCAGGCGCAGGGCTATGATGAGCGTACGCATGCGCAGTAGGAGCCCAGCAAACTGGTATACGTCATGCAACTACGTCTCTGGCAAATTAAATCCCTCTATTATTAGGCGCAGTTTCAGAACGTCGAACTCAATTCATCAATCAACCATAGACGTGCACTACACGACGCCCTTTTTTTTTTTTTCATAGATTATTCCGAGCGTTCTTTACAAGCTATGACTATCCCAACGTCTGGTTATCGAGCCATCAGTAAGCATATTGTCACACTCCTTTCTATTCACGGCAAATTGTGCGATTCCACTGAAGGAATCCTGGTGCGATGGATACCATGACAGATGAAGTTTCTTACTCTTACCTAGAGGGAAAGCTGTGCCGCCATCTATGGGAGTTTCCACAGAACTTCCTGACGACAAGTTCAGCCCCCATATGGGCGCCCAAACCAGCATGGGGCGGAAAGCTACCGGGTGCAGAACTACAACTTTTGGCCAAAAGCTATGCAAAAGTAAACTTTGTTCAACAACAAAAAACGTTCCAAGATTCAATATCGTGACTACAAATTGCAAAAAGAAGAGTGAAATAGCGTGTAAACGGTAAAACTCTCTCCTATTGGCTAAGTATTGAGCAGCACGGAAACCAACAGCTCGCACGTAATAGTCGTACTTAAAAAAGAACAAAAATGTCTCAAAATATATATGGTTGCTTAATCGCTTTAGGGTGTTTTTTAGTGGAATTTCGGAAAACAGAAACCTTTTATTAGCGCCGTCTGCATTTGGGCCTTCACTATTGTGGCTTTTGCGCTCTACATCCGATTGAATCTACATAGATTGGATCGTAGAGTGGCACAGCAGAGAAGCAGTCACGTGGAGGCGACTGCAAACTTACACATATCCGCACCCGGTTATGGCGAACCACATGTTCCCTGAGGCCAGGAGTGATAAGCGCAATCTTTGTGTGGCGAGAGGGACCCTCGAGTACATAATATGGGAATGCCCGTATTCTCTTAGGGGGACGCACAATATGGGCAGTAGAGACACCTGGGAGACCCTGCTGCGCAGCTCGGACCCTGCGATCTAGCTCCTACTCGTCCAACTGGCTGAAGAGGCTTCTGGGACCCAAGACCTCCCAGCCTGCATCTAGGGCCCTGACCTGCGTGTCGAGGGGGGGGGGGGGCATCTTATCAGTTGACATTAAAGTTTTAAAGTTTAGTAAGTTTAGTCCATCCACCCATCTACATTCGCGCCTCGAGATGATGATGAGGAAGAGCAGGAGACATCTTAGTAACACCACTCTGTGTTTTCGAAAAAGATGCGACTGTGCCGTAACAACTAACACACCGGCCCGTGCACCTTAGCGTGCCCATGGTGGCTGAAGCACCGTGTCCCCAGCTTTCCCTCTAAGTAAGAGTAAGAAACCCTACGCCATGACCAGAAGAACGCGACCATGCTGCCCTTGACGGCGCCAGTTTTGTCCGCCGTACAGGAGCAAGCCACTCAGTCTTTATTATTCTTCCCCTTCACCTCCAATAAGCTTGAATTGATCGCAAAAGCGAAACTCATAAAAATGCAGTACAGCTGCCACGGCGCCCTAACCCCAACCGACTTGCGGCCAGCAGATGACGGAGCAGATATGTACGAAGTCCCGGGCAAATTGTCACTCACAGTATCGGTTGGGATTACGTGACTTTCACCGATATTCACTGCCGGCGATATATCTAACCGGCCAGACTCTCCTTGGCCAACTTTGAACTGCTTACGCAAGGCACACAGCGGCAGGCTAACTATCAAGACGTCCACGTCAACGAACCGTGCTAGCAATCTAGTGATTGCTGTCGGTGCGTCGGCCGACGGAGAACGCAATCTCTTCTCCTTCCTTCTTTCATATTCGACGGCTGTGCGAGGGAACCACTTCATCGATCCACCGCAATCTACGTCGTCCGCCGCATGACCGATGACTGCAGGGAGCAGAGAAGCTTATCTCTCCTTCGAGGCCTTCGGGTTGCAGCTTGCGGCAAGGCCGAACAAGCAGGCGAGAGACGTTATAAAACCCAGCGGCGTCATAGAGCCGATAGCAGGCTCGGATAATTGAGAGGCGAAAGCCCGGGAAGATAAGGTGCGAGAAGTAGGGAAGAAAGGAAACGGGTAAAACCGGCGCCGCCTGTACGTATTGGGGAAGCCTTTCCCTCAGCCAAGGAGCAGCAGCATGGATGTTCGGCTTCTCCCTGAGCTGCCGAATCGTGCCGAGACTGCCAACGCCGCCGGCGAAAAACTAATTTTCCTTTCCCCGGCCAAGCCTTCGCTCGCTTCCTTATTTCCCTCGCTATCTCTTGGCTGGAGGGAAGAAAGCTCCCTAGAATGAGCCCTTCTTTTCCCCCTTTTTTTTTCCTCCGTTTCGTTTACATGTATTCCGCGCGGCGCGGCCGTGAGTTGAAAAGCATACACTAGTTTGCAAAACAATGATGGGCACCGGCTGAGCGGCGGCGAGTTCTTTGGGAAAGTGGGAGGCTGAACGAAAAGGAGGAAGATAAAAAAAAAGAAAAAACTAATATGAACTAAAAAAAGGAGAAAGGAACGACGGTGGGGGTGAGAGGTTGATTTTGAATAAAGTGAGCGGAGTCGGAAAGCACTGGAGGAGCCCGAGCGACGACCTGGATCGCTGGATGGCGCTCCAGCCTGCTAAATGTTAATTACGCGAGATTGGAAGCTAATGACGGCCGAGGATGGGGATCCCCTGAGCCCCCGAGAGAAAAAAAAAACGAAAAGAAAAGCCTGTGCAGAAGCAGGAGAGCTCGTTCATACAGCTGCAGCAGTTCAATGGCCAGCATCAGCAATCCGGCATGCCACCAGGGGAGAGAGGAATGGATTGGTACGCAAATTCGACACGCCAATGTGGAATACAATTTCAATATAGAGTCCAAGACTGAACTTTATACCCGGCCGAAAGCACCCGCGAAGGAAGCCAAATACATTGCGATCATACAACTTCGCGTGGAATGGCGCAAGGAGCTGTATCGTTCATGTTGTCATTCGGAAACAACTTGTTCGAAAAGTGGGCTTGCTGAATGCGCACAGTTTAGAGAAATTTTCCTATCTCTACAACGCCTTCCACTCGGGCGATGCTGAATGAGACAACGCCGGCGTCCAGGGCACGAGGGCGAGAGTCCAGACCAGTCTGAATAAAGCGTAGGGATGAAGGTTCCGCATTCGTAACGAGCCGACTGGGAAGAAACGCTTTTTAAATTTTACCCATCGGCTTTTAACCCGTGCGCTGTCTTGTCTTCTTTGACGGTCTTTTCTCCGAGACACACGACGGACATCAGCCAGCAAAATCGCTCAAGTTTAGCGACACAAGTTTTTTTTGGGTTTTTTTATAGGTCTTTTTTTTTTTTAATGGCCTAACTATTCAGACGTTTTGGAAGGCAACGAAACGTTCACCGAATATCGCGCAACAAAAATTGATATGCACCATGTACAGCCTCGTCCACTTCTAGCTATAACACGGTCACTGCTTTCAAGGTGTCATTGCATCCGACCCGGCCACGCAGTAATCTAAAGTGGCTGGCCATGTGAAGCAGCACATCCGTGTCTCTGTGTGCTTGCATCGCTTTGCATCGATATCTGCCTGAGTCAGATACAATGTTGCTTTAAAAGCAGTGACCGCGTTCTAGCTAGAAGTGGACGACCCTGTACATGCGCGCGCAGTATTACACAGTGCAACACACTGTCTGCGGCAGGAATTTCTGCGATGTCCCCCCCCCCCCCCCCCCCCCCGAGACATCAGTTTGAAAAATAAACAGTGGAAAATTCATTCAAAGCAAGATGCGGCACGGAATGAAAGAGCGCCGTCTCTGCCAAACGAAGGAAGCGCAAAATAAAAAAGGAGACCAAGTGGTATTCTTTCCTGCTTACAAACAGCAACACAAACACGGAGGTGAGCTTGTTTCGAAGAACATCACATCGCAACTTCCTCGGGGACGCCCAAGTCGTAGATAACGAAACCGCGAAGCGTGCGCGGAAGAGATTATATAGTAACGCAATGAACTAAAGCAAAGCGAGGAAACACGACGTCGGGAGGTGGTTAAGATGTAATAACCAAAGAAAACCCTTCTTCCAATCCTGCATGGCAAACTTTTCTTTAAATTTTACAAAACATCGTACAGCGATGTTTCCTATCCGTTATTGATTTTCCCTTGCAAACGCAGCGCCTCTCGCCATGCTTGCTTGTGAAAAGCTTTCAAATACCTAACCGTGACAAGACCCGAAGAACGGGGGAAGCAGAAAGGTAATATTTCGCTCGGTTTTCTGGGTTTGAGCAACAAAAGGAGAGACGACCGAAGAAGCCGACAAGACGCAAGTTTAAAAAAAAAAATGGCTTTGCGGAGTGCAGCCAGCATTTTTCACTGAACGTTGACACAAAAGAAAAAAGGTATGGTGAAATAAGAAAGGGGTGCGACACGCTCGCGCTTTCCAATATGACAACCTTAACCACACGGCTGAAGGATGAACTGAAGGTTGCCTTGCGCCAGCGTCGTTTGACACGAACCACGATATGAGCGTTGTTTGTGAGCCCGAAAGACTCAGTGACATGAACACTTGAAATAGCATGACGTCAAAGTGTAGATACCGACATTCGAAAGCAGCTTTCATACTCGGCAACAAGTCAGGCTCCGAAATGGGGAAGAAAAAAAAAGGAAAAAAAGAAACGAAACACAACCTCGTATTTTTAACATCACGAAAGTTTATATTAAAGGCCGGAGAAGGGCGACCGTGTTTTAACGCTCGCGTTGAGGTAAAGATGAGCCAGTACTTTACAACGCTAATAGAACCCGTTAACGACAGCAAAACCACTTATCGATAACCTAGGCGTGACTGCATGTGAATATCTTAAATAACACAAGCTTTAATACATGCGTTATACGCAACACAATTTTTTTTCGTAATTTTTCATAATTTTTTCATAATCTTTCATACCCTACTAATTACGCAACACAAATCCATAGCGTAACTAAAAGCTCCGGAGTGAAAACATTCATGCGCACCGTTTTCATCCTCTTCGTTTCTTTTTATGGTCTCTTGTACGAAAAGGAAAACAAGCAATCCATTCGGCACGTTCGCTACGCATTTTTAGTCTAAGCCCATTCTTTTTTTTATCATCATAGGCACATCATAATCTTAACTATACATACACTGCAGGCCAAAAGGACTGCCCCATGTATCTCTCCAAATAAAACTGTTCTCCGCCTGGTACGGCCACCTTAATACAAAAAAAAATATTTGGGGGCACTTCGATATCGCTTAAATGCAGTAAGGTGAAAGGCTTTCTTGTGATTCCTTGCACTCATCTGCCACTCTTTCATTTGTTTGCTTTAGTTTGTTTTTTTGCTCCTTTTTCTCTTTTTTTCATGTTTTTGCCCAATTTTGACGTATTTTGCATAATTTCGACGTCCGTGGCTGCTATGACGTCTTTACACTATATCGACGTCCTCGAATATTTTAACGTCCAATTGACTTTTTGCCCTAATTATATACCTAATCAATCCCCATCAACAAAATTTTGCACACACATTTTTTTCACCCTCTACCTAATACAATCATTATTTTACTCATCAATCAATTCATTTCTCGACCATGATGGTGTGACATCAAAATCCTGTCCACACTCATGAGCCTACTATAAAGGCTTTCGTCTTAATATTCTTGATCACACCCGCTTACTCGACTTCTACCAACCGCTGCTTGCCTTAACATCTTAAATCTATTCCATCATCTAAGCGGGCTGTCGGATTCTTTTGCCTGCGCACTGTATTCCCTAAACAAAATTCGTTTTATTGCGTAAGCAATGCTACGTCAGGTTTCAGCCCTTCGCGTAAACCAGGCCGGTGTCATGCCGCGAAGAAGAAGAAAGGAAGAATAAGAAGAAGAAAAAGAAAAAGGCGAAGAAGAAAAAAAAAGAAAAAGAAGCAGAAGTAGAAGAACAAGCTACGTCGGCATTGTTTACGCAACCTACCGAGTTTAACTAAAGCTAAACCCCAGCTAATTTTCTTTCGATTTCAACCAGGATAGCGTTCATTCGCGTTTGTTCCCTGACCCACTACGATATCTTCCTGTTCCCTAACGTCGCACCGAACACTTTCCTTGTCACAGCGGAGGCCTCGATTTAAGATTTTTAAACATCCTCATCCTTTCCCCACAGATAAGTATACTAACGAAAGACAGCTGCAGCGAATTTTCTTCTCAAGGGAGAACGGCAAGCTGCTATCCATGACCTGAGAGAGTCTGTCGAGTGCTCTCCCTTCCAATCTTATACTGCAAGTTATTGCATTCTAGTGGTCCAGATTTAAGGTCACTATATGTCCCAAGTACACATGCGTTCCCTACCAACCTTTTATGCCTCGGTATATATCGTAGGCACTTGCTAACTCCCAAAGCTATAGAACAATACAATTTTTCATACTAATTTGTAGACCGATCACCCTCCTTTCGACATGCATTACATTCTACAAAATCGTATTCAAATATGATGAAAACTTTAGTTCGAAGGCTATCAAAACGATTAGGGGGGCTCTGTGTAAAACGCTACCCACAGCATCCCCCACTCCCATCTTCCTCCCTTCCCTTACGGCGCGGTTGCGGTGTCCGCAGAAAAACAAGTGAGACAGTTACCGTGCCTTTCCCTTCCTATAAATAAATCAGTATAACTAGCTTAAAGACACAAAGATAGTGACTATCAACCGGACTGGCTGCATGTACTCTCAATCTACTGCAATTTGAGCGCTTTACAATCTATGCGCTTTGTACCCTATATTCTACTACCCTTGATACTTTAGAGACACTTTACGTAGACACAACTAAATGACCGAGCAGCGATAGCTGCCATGGCCGCGAGCGCCGAACATTCGAGCAGAAACAGACGAAGCCAACATAAACACTCGCCGGTTCTCGTATTATTGGTGGCACCTATTTATATAGCACCAAGCGAGCAGTACACAGCGAAAGCTAATCCAGTAGTTACACCCCCAGATTGCGCTCAGGCATACTGGGAACACGGCGATAACGCAATCCGATGAGCTCCGCGGAAAAGAAAAAAGAAAGAGAGAGAGATTGAGAGGCTTCCAGAGGACGAATATCTGCTTTCTCTCGACATCCCCGACAAAACTGCAGGCGCTCTCGCGTTCCGCGAGCTGCGGAGATGGAGAGAAAGGAGGAAAATACCATCTCTAAGACGACCAATAGGAGTCGAAGAGAACCGGGTGCTCCCGGGGATCTCGAGGTTTAAAAATGAACGATGACGAGGATGAGCCTTCTTAAGAAGCTTCTGATCGCTATACTGGAATCTGTATGGCGCGTTTCGCCGGCTGCAGCGAAATACGTATAAGCGGGACAAACAGAGCGCCGTACTCTTCTCCTTGCATTCGAGTAGCACAATGATCTGTTTGACAAGAAAAAAAAAAAAGGATGGGGGGGGGGGGGGGGAGGGGGGGGGGGCGAGGCACGGAAAATGAAGTCGATTCCCCGAACACAGACAAGCTTTTCAGAAAAACGCATCCATCGTTATTTTTTTCCTTAACACGGCCGATCAGAAATTGACCAAGCTTCCTGAGCCAACAGTAATGCATCGCCAGTGGGTTATCGATACGTTGGATCGACGCTGACAATGAGCTGACTTTGTGCTGCCAGCGGCGTTTACAAGGCTACGACACAGTTCTGTTCTGCGCAGCGGCCATTGCGATATGCCACCCTTTACAAATTCATGCGCGTCGTCTCTCTTTTTTTACTATTGTTATTCTTTTTTTTTTTCGACGGTGATGTCCCGTCGTGGTGGGAGCAGACAGTCAGGACGCTCCATCTGCTATGTTTCCGCTTCCGGCTGCGGCGATTCCCCGTTTCTCCCCGGTTTCGACAACTTACGCACACCTCACGCCGGAGCTGCCGAATAGTGGGAAAATCCCCACATCCTGGCAAAATCAGAACTGAAATGGGCCAAGAGAGAAATTTAATTTTATTCAGTGCAAACCGTGGGAAATATTCGCGGTAGTATATGAAACTTGTTCTGGATTCTGCTTTAAGTCGGGATCGCAAAAGGTTTCTTTTCCTGAACAAAGGTACAGGCAGTCGCTGCGCCCAGCTTTATGCCGCTAGCAGCGGGAAATTACGACTGAGTTGTGTTTAAAATCTCAAAAAGAAAGAAATTCGAAGGCGCGCCGATGTTCCCTGCCACATGGTCGTGGTCAAAAAGTGGTCAAAAATACTTGCGGAATAGTTCCACTGAAACGAGGAACGTAAATTAATTGTAAGGGTCATTACTGATTGAGAAAACTTGAGATGAGGAAGATAATTACCACGGATGTCATGAACGAGGAAACTATCGTGAGCATTGCGGTCATGAACCGTGGATAACTGTTTCGCTAAGTTTACAGCAAAAAAAAAAAAAGCATATATTACAATGTTCGTAACGATACACCGCTAGATGAAAAAGTAAAAAAAAAAAAAAAAAACATTATTGGCCAAGAAACGAGAAATCCTCTGGAGAGACAGGAGGAAAGAAACTGATCAATGGGTCAATGGATCAATGGAAACTGATCAAAGAAACTGACCGGTGGGTGTCCGGCGGCGGGTTTCGAACGAACCACCTCCCGCAGCCGAGAAACTTCACACGGGCGCCTTGCTTTTTCAACTTCATCGGAAAACGGACGCCGCGGCCGGGATACAATCCCGCATCCTTGGGCGCAGTAGTCGAGCGCCCTGACCACTGCACCACCATGGCGGGGCACGTGACCAAAAGAGATGGGCGCACTTACCAAATGCAGCTAACGTACAGCAACCCTACCGTTAACTCCCCCGGAGATGGCGATATGTAAGGGAGTGGTTTTGTGAAAAAAAAAAAAAAAATTATCAAATGTGTTCTGAAGCATCCAAAAATGTTTCCCAGCTTTTTAAAGAGCCGCCATACCAAACGCGGCCGCGTGTGTATGTGCCCGTCTATAGTCACCCTCTCGGCACTCAGTCACTGTTTCCTAATTCCACCAACATCGCCGTAAGAAACGAATGCAAGTCTGGTCGGGTGCATTGGTCAACATTAATCGTATCCTGCCCTCTTCGCGCATTGTAGTATTGTACTACTGTAGTATTACTGTATTGTACTGTATTGTACTACTGTATTATTACTGTATTGCAGTATTACTGTATTATACTGTATTGTGCTGTATTGTACTGTATTGTACTACGGTATTATTTCTGTATTGTAGCATTACTGTATTGTAATACTGCAGTACTGTACTATTGTAGTACTGTACCATTGTAATTCAGAATACTCCCATATTAAACGTGCACTCTAAATACTTTTTCCCTTTCCTTCCTTTCCATAATTTCTTACAAGCGGGGGAACTGTAAAATGACAACGATCGGCTCAACAACTTACGTCTATTAGCGCAACTCAAAAATTGTCTACACATCTATTCTCAGGGGCCCCCGCACTCGTGTTCTGCGTTAGTCTTCCTCAATAACTCTAACGTGCAGCTCTACGTAAAGCGCCGCAATATTTCGATGAAGAACCTCTCCCTTTCTTTCCTTCTTTTTTTGTCTCTGTCTCTCGCTCTCTCTTTGTCTCTCCCCTCTCTCTCTATCGTTCTTTCAACGCCCATCGTATATATTTCATGAGAAGCACTTCCACGATGCTCGGCTTTTACTGTCCCTTCCACGACCCGGCAGGATCTATGGAAACACCCGCGGAGGAGCCTCGGAGCATGGGCGCTTTGGCGAAATCATAACACGACCGAGGGGTATGTCGCGCCGCATGAGGAATGCATGCCAGCAGGCCTCGGAGAGAAAAAGATAGATGCAAGGAAAGGAGACGACGATCGAAACAAAACAATGGAGGGAAAAATGAGAAGAGACGGAAAGAATTCCCTGTAGACCGCGAATGCAAGCCTGCGCCTCCGTCGCAGAACTGCTCTCTTGCCTCTCCACGCGAAGCCGGGACCCGAGCTCAAGCCCTTCGTCTCGGAGACTCCCCGCCAGCGCTCGTTAGAATGCAGCGCGAAAAAACACGTCCGTGGCGGCGGCGAACACAGCTGTCAGGCGCGGCCGACGCAAACAAGGCACTGCGGTCAATAGAGCTGCGAGCAAGGAAGGGAACCAGCACGCGCGGAATACGAACGACTGAAGCGCGTGTGAAGTGCCACAAATAAAAAATGTATGTGCGTGTGTGTGTGTGGGGGGGGGGGGGGGGGGAGTACAACGCTTGCGGCGCGGCATGTCTTCAACCCCCCCCCCCCCCCCCCTCCGTTTTTTCAACCGAGAGTTCGGAGCGCGAGTTGCAACCAAGCTTACGGCGCTCCAACATATTCCTCGTCTGGCATTTCTTGTTTCTCGTTCTTCGAAACTCCATTTATTGTTCTATTATTCTATCGTACGTTTATTGTCAATATTAAGGCTACAGCTGGAAGTTATTTGTATCCACTAGCGGTACTTTAGCTGCTGCCTGTTTCCGTTTTAAGCAATCTCATTGACCATTCATTGTCATTATTGTGGCTACAGCTGCCAGTTGTTGGTAACTACTAGTGGTACCCGTTTCTCCATTAAAGTCGGCCAGCATCATCATTAGTGGTACTTTCGCTGCTGCCCTATTCCGTTTTAAGCAGTCTCATTGTATTTTTTTTTTTTCTTCCTGCCGATACCCGTCACAGATCGATGGCGGGCCGGACCGCCCAATCTTACGTGCTTTCCTCTTTATGTTATTTAATTGCGACAAGTCTGTTGGCATGGCGCATTTGGTCCATTCGACTTCACAGTTTGCACTGTTCTGAAACTTGTCGGCGTGCCCGCCCCGACGGCTAACGATTTAACTGTGACGAGCTGTCAAGCGAAGCTTCCAACTGAGTCTCTGTGACGCCGCAAAGCATTTGAAGATTTCGCTTCGTCTTTCAATTCAACGCTCGCGCGACGTCGGCCAAGAACGATTCGTGCATTGATTCGCCAACCGGGCTAAAACTAACGAAGACACGTAGGGTGTCCGAACCAGCTTCTCGCTCAAGGGTTCTCCCAAAAAAACGAAAATACAACGACCGATTAAAACGCGAACACTTTTGATTAGTAGCGAGCAGTACTAGTAGTATGAGTAGCAGTAATGGTGGTGGTAGTGGTAGTAGTGGTATACAGTACCAGTAGTAGTAACAGCAGTAGTAGTAGTATCCCTTCTATACTGTTCTTACACGTTCACAACGGTGCCGAGCCACCAAACATCTAACCGGAATATTGACTTCTTTTTTAGGTGACGCGCGACTCTTTCTTTTCTGCCCGAGAGGGGGGGGGGGGGGGGGGTTAAAGATCCCCGAGTGGTCAAAATTATTCCGGAGCCCCTCGACTACGAAACCCCTTTCTATCTTTCTTCTTTCACTCTCACTTTCCTCCCTTCCCTTACGGCGCGGTTGAGGTGTCCACGGAACAAGTGTGACAGATACTGCGCCTTTCTTTTCCTCTGAACCAATTATTTTATATTGCTCTCCCACACTACAACACGCCGCGAAACTGTGGGTTGAGGTTTTTTCGCTAGCAATACGCGGTCTCAACGCAGCTAGTAAAGATTGTGACGTTCCTAGAGTCGACGAGCAAGGCGAATACAATAATAATAATAATAATAATAATAATTGATTCACAGTACAGAAAGGCGCTAAATCTGTCACACTTGTTCGGTGGACACCTGAACCGCGCAGTAAGGGAAGAGAGGAAGGTGGGAGTGAAGGTGGAAAGAGAGAAATGGGAGTCGTAGTGGAGGGCTGCGGAGTAATTTCGACCACCTGGGGATCTTTAACATGCGCTGACATCGCACAGCACACAGACGCCCCGCCGGGGTGGTGCAGTGGTAAGACGCCCGACTACTGTGCCGGAGTTCCCGGGTTCGAACCCGACCGCGGCGGCTGCGTTTCGATGGAGGCGAAACGAAGTGGCGTCCGTGTGCTGTGCGATCTCAGCGCACGTTAAAGATCCCCAGGTGGTGGAAATTACTCCGTAGCCCTCCACTACGGCTCCCCTTTCTCTCTTTCCACTTTCACTCCCACCTTCCTCCCTTCCCTTACGGCGCGGTTCAGGTGTCCACAGAGCAAGTGTGACAGATACTGCGCCTTTCCCTTCCTGTGAACCAACCAACCAACCAACCAACCAACCAACCAACCAACCAACCAACCAACCAACCAACCAACCAACCAACCAACCACCTAGTGTTGGTGAGGGTTGGCCCCTTCAGGGTCAGCTCATGCGTAACCTCCTGTATTTGTATCCTATATAAATGTTTTCTAGCGGTTGAGGTGTCCACAGAAAACAAGTGAGACAGTTACCGCGCTTCTCCCTTCCTATAAATCAATAAATCAATCAGACAGTACGAAAAGTAGGTGAAAAGCGCTCAAGCCGACGATAGGCAACGCTTGCTACTTACGCGGCATGGGCGGCGAAGGAACGCCTTTACAGCAAGCAAGAACGAATGTAGTGCAATGGCCGCGTGCGCAGCCGGTACGGCGCAGGAACCGTCCTTTCATGCATCGCGTTTCCACCTACCCCGTTTTTTCGAAGCACACGCGGAGACGTGACGCGAATGCCGCAAAGACGCCGGGAAGCTGTCTTCCAACAAGATGGGGGGAGTCGGACAGAACGGGAAATGTGGCATGCAGCAAGGAAACCTCGAGAGAGAAGGCCACGTCAGAATTGCGAATCCCAGTCCTTAAAAATAAAGGGGAGAAAGTAGGCCCCGCACGTGACAGCGCGCGGCGTACTTTATTGGTTGGTGGCGGGTCCCAGCATCGGCGTCGAGCCTACTCTCATGTGCTGGAGAGAGAAAAAGAAGAAGGTAGGGTTTCAAGGGACCTTCGTTTGCTGTAAAACAGCCGCATGACGCATACGCGCTCATTCCCAAACATTCCTTGCATCAATGCGTAACGGTTCCCCGTATACTCCAAAGCGGCCCCCGAGAAACGAAAATATTAGCAGCCCAAAGAAGAAGAGACGGCTGTGGAAAAGGAAAAGGCGCGAAGACTCTCATTTGGGGTGCACAAGCGAAGCGCGCCGCGAGAAAATGGTTAAGGACAAAAGGGTTGCACAAGAAAAGCCTCACAGCACAGTTGATTTTCCGTGGTGCGAATGAAGCGCTAAGGGTTAAGGGCCCACAGGAAAAACGAGATTAAATGTTTTAAAAAGGAGAATCCCGCCGTGTGCGGATATGAGACTGAGCACAAATGCAAGGAAAAGCTGCTGAAACCCAAATGATCCTGTACTTATACAAGGTTAATTCGGAATAAAACATGCCGCACGAAAAGTCACTTTAGTACAAAGTTTAAGCTAAGCCCCCAAGGTTAGTAGCCGTTTGGCTGCGCTTAGGTGGATGCCAATGACTATTCACATGTATCCACATTGACAGGTATATAGATAGACCACTCTTCGTTATCACCAGCCTGACGACCTCAACTGCTGGAGAAAGAACCCTCCCATATCACTCTATATAACCATATATCTTGTGCCAACAACCGACATGTACCCTCCCTAAAAAATGACATCCTCATATCTCCCAAAGTGACTACATCGTTTCCCACGCACTTGCATTCTTTGAAATGCACTCCGCTTTCCTGACAGACCGTCAGTTACCTCCACCTTGCACAAGTTGCCAATATTTCACGTTGTGGCATATGCCAATATGCCCCAATACGGAGCGCTCCTGTCCGTGTTGTTCTCTTCTGTGTGCCTTCGTTTGTATGTGCGCCATATTAACATGGATCATTACCAACAGACCCAGTTTTCCATTTTGCTGAACTCTATTTTGCTTAGCCCAATTCTCCTTGTATGTTCATTTCAGTTAAGACAACATTATGCCGCGCTTTGTTTCCTAATCCCCTTTGCTTTCTTCCTCTAAGTTTACATCTGTCATTTCTCTATCCATCCAATACCAGATTGCGTTGTCCTCAATTTAATTTCAAGCCATTGTAGGGGCCTACAGGCATCTGGCCCTTAGGCTAAACGAAAAACACAAGATACTATATAGTTTCTTCGTGAAAAGTACAAATAAACCGCTAAACATGAGCTCTTAGCGCCTATCAGATGCACTCCAACTCTCTTTTAACTGTTAACCCTCTTGTCCCAGGTCTGCGATCAGTGACTGCCCAGAGCAGATGCCCTCCCCCGCCACATGTATGTTTTCTTCGTAATAAATTTCAAGGTCATCCTTTCACAACGCTCCAGATAATTTT
The DNA here is from genome assembly GCF_055883805.1 of Amblyomma maculatum. Taxonomy (NCBI): domain Eukaryota; kingdom Metazoa; phylum Arthropoda; class Arachnida; order Ixodida; family Ixodidae; genus Amblyomma; species Amblyomma maculatum. The sequence goes on along the minus strand of NC_139351.1, from coordinate 119,094,790 downwards.
CTTTTCTTTTCCTGTCAACACGAGCAGCTACGTAAACGATACAAACATCGGCGCCCAAAGAGGCGCTGCTTTCCAGTAGACAACGGCTCCCCATTGTACTGCACGAACAGGTCTGCTAGCCATACCGCGAGCACCACAAAACACCCGAAGGTCATGCTTACGTACACTATAAAAACCTCGCACAGCAGGTCTACAGTGAGCCACGTTCATGAGCCACTTTCACCTTACGGGTCCGATACGGCAGCATCGAATGACAACAACGTAGGAAAACTCCTTGCTCAAGCAAAGGAAAAAATCAAACCTGGGTGTGCAATAAAAGAAGAGAAAAAGGCTAGATGAAAAAAAAAAAAAAAAAAGCCGCTACCGAGAACTTCGATCGGCATTCTTGGCAGCGCGGCTTCAAAGAAAAAGCAAAGCGACTTTTAGGTAAAAAGAAGAAATTAAACAACATGCACCACCGCAAGAACTCCTCCCGCTACGTGAAGCACAAGTTGCTCTCACTCGGGTGACATCTCAGCCCGTGACAGAGTTCGTCGCCACCTCGGATGTATACTTGCAGAGGTTCCGGGCCACTTCCAGTGAAGCCCAGCATCCTGGGCCCTCGTTCCCCAAAAGAACCGGGCACAGAACTTACCTGTAACGAAACAGAAAAAGAAAGTGATGTGAGCGCAAATTCCTTACCTTCCTGCAGAACATTTATATACCGCTAACAAAGCAACTATATACCCGAACTTTCGCGAAGACAGAGGAGAGAAACGCTGCATCAAGAAGACGGAACGGAAACGGAATGCCCGTTTTCATTTGGGCAGGATCCAAAAAGAAAGAAAGAAGGAAATAAAGGAGAGAGGGATAAGAAGAAATAAGGAAAATAAAGTGAGTGAGTGAGTGAGTGAGAGTGAGTGAGTGAGTGAGTGAGTGAGTGAGTGAGTGAGTGAGTGAGTGAGTGAGTGAGTGAGTGAGTGAGTGAGTGAGTGAGTGAGTGAGTGAGTGAGTGAGTGAGTGAGTGAGTGAGTGAGTGCGTGCGTGCGTGCGTGCGTGTGTGTGTGTGTGTGTGTGTGTGTGTGTGTGTGTGTGTGTGTGTGTGTGTGTGTGTGAGTGAGTGAGTGAGTGAGTGAGTGAGTGAGTGAGTGAGTGAGTGAGTGAGTGAGTGAGTGAGTGAGTGAGTGAGTGAGTGAGTGTGAGAGAGAGAGAGTGAGTGAGTGAGAGTGAGCAAGTGAGCATGCGCGCATACACGCCTTGCACGAGTGCGTGCCACACGGACAGAACTGACGTGTGAGAACAAACACGACGACAAGGTGTCACCTTCGTTTCCCTTTCCTCTGTACAACTTGTTAAGGCTCCTTGCGGCAAGCAATGAAAACAACCAGCGAAACGCAGGGCAGACAGAAGCGAAGACCCCTAAGCAGCAGGGGCAGCCCACAATGACCCTCTGTATTGACCGACTACTTTGGTGCCGCGTTATCCTCTCCCCTTCCTCTGCTTGCACGTCCCAGGTCTGTGCCCTAAGAACTTCCCACACACGCGCAAGTACGTGCAACGAAGTAGCAGATGTCGGTAATGCAAACCAACAAAGCAACTAACGAAGAGAGCAACTTTACGGCGCGCCTTCAAAGTTACTCCACCGGAGACACGTGCTGGCGAACTCGGGAAATTTGATTGCTGAAGAGGTTGACAACCCGCTCGAACGAAAACGAAGAGACGACAGGAGAAGCGAGAAAGGAAGTCAGCGAACGACGAGACGAATAAGAATAAGAGTAATTCTGCGAGGAACCTAGAGTCACGTGCGCAATTCGTGAACGTCAACAAAGCTACAATATAAAGTGCTCCCCGCCTCTCCTGTCACTTTAAAGAAAATGAATAACGAACTTTACGATGCAGAAACGAAGAAGTTGACTGTTATTTAAAAGCACCGGGACGGGAGAAGCAGCGTTGAAAAGTCCGTGGACTGCAAGGTTGAGCACCGAGCACATGCTGCGATAGGAATGCTGCTGAAGAGTTCGCCTTAAGAGTACGAAAGAAAAAAAAAGTGTAGTGGCCTGACTACGACTCCTCGGCCTTTTTCGCAGTTTGAAGTTACAGCAGTTGGCATCGGAAGAAAAACAAGCGGACTGAAAAACACCCACGGAGCGAAGGAAACGACAGGGTACCTGTCGTTTTCTTCGTTAGGCAAGTGTTTTTCAGCGCGCGTGTTTTCCCTTTCCAAAGCTATGTAGGTACCATGTAGCCCAGATACAAGTTTTGTTAAGTACTTGGCAGCTGAATGAATGGTGAGAAGCAGCGAGACGGAGCATATAGGGTGAACGCCCGTATTGCATCTTCCTGCGACCCGGGTTGATCTCAAAACAGAGCCTTTAACCTTCGCCGCCTGCAGGGTATGCACAAGAGACAAAGATGGAAGAACACGAGCGGAATTTGCTGCTGCTTGAATAACGGCCTACGCCGCTACAGAAGTAGACAAATAAGGAGATAATGACATGGGAACCTATGCCGGGAAGAGGAGGGCCTTCTTACCGAGATTTGGTGCAAAAGGTGTAACCGGGACGACATCGGTGAGGCGCACTAATTAAAGCTCTTTCCGTTATGAAGGTCTAATGGAGCTATATGTCAGCCCTAGTAAACTGAGAATTCCTGGCGAAGTTTTGTCACGCTCTGCGCCTCCCCACATAGCCTAAATATACAACGCTAAAAATATTCTTCACTTGGCAATAGTTGGCACATCAGCAATACCTACAAAGGACAAGAAAAAAAATAATAAGCCAGTGCGTTTATTTACACAACACATGGTCATAAATAAAAGGAGAAATTCAGACGCCAGAGTTCTTTCAGATAAGTTTCACAAGAGGGCGCACTGCCGTATACTGCTGTTTCACATCGATATCGGTTAAAGAATCGTTTCTCGGCTTCGCGGCGTTGGCGTAACACATCGCAATTACTGGGCACCATGCAGCCAAGCATGACAACACAGCATTGTGCCTCGCTCAATGACAGTGACGTCATGTGAACTGTGCGACAGGGGAAGGCAAATAGTGGTAAAGAATATTACATTCACCACCAGATTTTCACTTTTTATTTATTTTAGAATGACCACATGTGTATGAAAAAAAAAAAAAGAAAGATGAGTGCGAAGACGCGAGTAGAGCGTCTCGGCACGTCGAGAAACAAAGTATTCGGAAAAGTTGGGACACTACAGACGAACGATTCCACTTAGAAACAAGTTACCGGCTAAGTAAAACAATCAGAATTAATCACTCCGGTAAGAAGTCTCACCTGCTCTAATGGCATGCAATGTATAACCAGCGGTACCAATAGAGACGTACCCAGTATAAAATAATTGACGGCTGAGCCACGACAGAGAAAAGCAAATCTAAATGTGTAAGGTGAAGGGACCAGCGAAGGCTCAAGGTTTTTTTTGTTTTTCAATTAGGGGCGTGCGGAGCTAAAAAAAAAAAAAAAAAAAGCGTGCGTCTTTAGCAAACCAACACCTCATTCGTTTCTCAATGCTGATGATGGATGACGAGTGATATATTTCTACGCTCCAGCGAGCGAGGAGGGAAAGAGAAGAAATAAAGGCGGGAAGATTAACCCAACATGCGTCTGGTCGACTCCCTAAACGTCGGGAGAGCGGCATAGGGCGACAGTCTGTGCGATTGTAAGGGTGCAACGGAGAGTTTCAGTGCTGCGTTAATGTGATAGCGGAATTAAGGAAAGATATGTTAGCGAGCCGCAAGCTCATTATTCCGAAAAAAACGTTTTATCATTGCGTTATGAAATCTTGCATGGAGGCGAAACGCCCTCATCAGGCTACGGTTTCTGAGAAAAATATTAGATATCAGTCTTTTACAGCCAATTAATACTGTAACATACATTTCCGCCACAAAAATGAACAAGCAATGCCTTTGCAACTAAATTTACGCACAATATTATGGGCAGCTTGAAACGAAAACCTAGTGGCGTCATCTAGTTACATAAATGCAAAGTATAAACACCTAGAACCAGTATATTTCCCATTACAAGGCATGCAATACTGAAAATAATTTCACGAATTTATTGTATATTCTCGCATTAAACAGTTGAAACTAAAAAAAAAATCGGCGCAAAGTTCCAAATCCGTGTCTCATACGTCCATACAGGTTGTGCACCGTTCTGAGCAGTTGGGGACAGTAGTATAGTAGATGGCGGCTTCATTTGGTTTTGAGGGACCAGGATAAAAAGTGCATCTCCAAAACTGTGCTGAAAAACAGCTTGAACTTAGTCGTCGAAGCAAGCTCAGTCATAGCGAGACGTAGCAACACCAGTGCATTTATGCGCAAAAGTGTAAAACAGAACCGCAACGACTTTTTATTCAGCTGAAGCGAGCGGCTCTCGCAGGGAAGGACGCCGCTATGTTTTCATGCTAAGAGAGCGAGAGCTGGGGGTGGGGGGAGGGGGGGGGGGGGGGGGTAACACTAAGAATTGAAACCGCGTGCCTACGCTACAACTATTTCTCTATATTAGCGTTCTGCTCATGCACACTTTGGACTCATTATTCCGCTAAGTATTCGATCACGTAAAGCACGTCATACTAAATATTTCGAATAGTCGGCCCAGGGCAGCTGGCAAGGTCGGGCGTAAGTCAACTCGTGGTCAGCCTCAAAGAATATTCCCTGCCACAACGAAGGACGAAGAAAGACATACAATGCCAGCGCTGTCTCGTTACTGAGTTTTTATTGAGTGAACAGCGCAGGAAGATAGCAGAATTTGGCGCACGTGCATCCGACACACAAGGTAATCAAGAAGTCAAAACCAAGGAAAAATACGCATTAAGAAACGCGGATTATTTGACGCCGCGGCACATCACTCCTCACATACCATCCAGAAATCGCACCTTCATTTAATTGAGTGCGACGCAAGATTAGATAAAGGAATATAAGAACAAACGCCCCTATTCAAGCATATGCCAACCTTCAATTCTCGTATCTTGCATATTTTGCATCTTTGTCATTCTAGAAATGAAGCTTCGACTGTGAGATAGCCCTTGCGTCATACGTTTTCGTTCGTTGTCCGTTCTGGCATTGGTAAGGTACGGTACATTATAATATGGCACGTGGAGCTTCGTCCGGATATGACATATGTGCTATGAGGGACGCCGTGGTGAAGGGCTCCGGTAATTGAGGCCACCTGAGGTTCTCGCAATGGCAGCCGCAGTACACCAGCACGCCTTCATCAAAACAAAGACGCCACGCCTGGAATCAAACCCGTGCCCTGAGGCTGAGACGTCGAGCGGCTTGACCCCTAAGCCACCGCAATGAGTCCCCTTCTTCATGTTTTTTTTTTTTTTTTTTTTTTCAGGTACATTATTTTGAAGGCGAAACTCCGGCGCCCGCCTCTCTTCCACGGTTAGGCAAACAAGAACGTGTCGTCATTCGATGCATCGTAAGCAGAGGTTGGCGGACTTTTTTTTCTTTTTTTTTTTTTGCGATTTTCAGTTGCGGTTAAGGGGACATACAGACGTCAAACTGATTTCTCTAAGTAGAAAAAATTTTACGCGCAAAGTTATGCTGTTATGTCTAACGCATGCATCAATGTAATTTTTTGGGACTCCCAGATGTTTTTCCACCCCTATTGCTTTGAACCGTAGTATCACCACGCCAGGCCCCGTCACATTGAAAGAGTAGCGAGCAGCAGCCTCCGTGCCTGTGTGCTTCTCACGCTCCGTCTTTTTCGCGCAGTTTTACTCGTTACTTAGTATATACCAACTAGCCCTTCAGAGTATATTACTCCTTGCAACATGCAGTAGAGTATAGGAGAACGCAATGACAGTGCTCAAGTTTTCCAACTATGCAAGGAACAAAGACGAACACATGCGTACGATCGCCCAGCCAACGAACCAAACATATACTGCGCCACAGAACATTCTATTCCTCGACCCACTAACCAGCCGATACTTAGTTCTCCACAGGCCAACATCTCTGCCTTTCCACTCGAAGATAATTTTTTTCCCGGTGTGCACCTTCAACAGATAAGGCCACATATGCGAGAGCAATGGACCTTTCGTATTATTTTCAATTGCATGTTAATCGTATTTCATACTCACAGCATACAAGCCAAATTAATATACCGAGAACCACGCGATGTAGCCCTGAATGAAGCTCGCGGAAAACGGTCTCAAGAAAACTGGGGGAAAAAAAATGGAAGCTAGGGAGCAACTGATAGGGAACAGAGGATGAAGGCAAAAGCGGGAGTATCAGAGAAGCTGAAGGGGCCGCGGGGCAGTAGAGTCGACGACGATGCGCTCAAACACTGCGAGCACAGCGGCCGCGACGGGCACATGCACACGCGAAGTAACGCGCGGCAAGGCGAACACTCTCATCGAAAAAGCGTTCCCACCTCGTTTTGCGCCGCGTCGACACACAGCCCCGGGGCACACGTCAATAACACGCACCCCGACGGAGGTGGGAAATGGGGAGAGAAGTGGCGCGAAGCCGATAGCGAACCCCGCGAAAGTGAAAGCTGGAGCCACGCGGGCACGCATAGTGATCGCGGCGTATACGCACCACGACGCACGCGACGAGGAAGAAGGGGACTAACCGGGATTGCGCCTAGCTCAAGACGGGGATAATAAGGAGGCTGCCCTCGGCGTCACCCCGTCCCGAACGTCTGACTTCAACACTTTCCCTCCAACGTCCCACATCACCCAACCTTCTTCCTTCCTTTCCTTTGCCGAAGGCGCTACAGGAAAAACGGGCAAAGAAGTTAAGAGCAGGAATATTAGAGCGTGTAGCCCGACATGGCGATTGTGTGAGCACGCTATACTCCCCGCTATATATAGCCGACTCCTGATTGGCAATATGCAATTACGCGGAATATGTTCTGTCCTTGTTCAAAATTCTGCAGGAAGTCAAGCGGAATAAGCTAAGACTACAGCACCGTGAAACGCCAGTTCTAAGCCGATTTCTCGATGCTATTCGCGCGCTACAAAAGCGGCTCAATGATTTTTAACACAGTGCGTGCGCGCGCACACGAGCTGTGGTATTAAAGCGCCCAGATAAAACAAGCTATAAAAACTTATATGACAAGTTCTTAAGTTTAAGTGGGCTGCAATGTTACAAAACTGCACATGCATTAAATGGTCACTTAGGTTCTGGCTTAACTTGGGACAACCGGCTTGGATTGATCTGCATTATAGCTGGTGCCAGACAGCGCATATATACCGGTTGAAACAAGCAGCGCGACGGGCTGCACGGTGAATGGTGGCCGAATGGAAAACGGCGTGTCTATGACATCAGGTAAAGAAAGGGCTGTATAGTGCTCCGGCGCAAACCTCGTACAAGCATATTTGCGTTTTATTTTTTTATTTGAGCGGAGCGGGGAGTGCGATATGGGGATAGAACAGCCCCGGAGTCCGTGAAGCTGCCACTTCTGTCTCAATCTTGGTATCACTATCCAGCTCAGTGACGTCATAGGTTCGTTGAAACCTGGCTTGGGTCTCATCGTGTTTGGTCTTTTAAGACACTTTTAATTCGTATTTTGAAAACCGATTTTCTATAACGGAGATAGAGATTTCTAAAGACTGTAATGGGAACACGAAACCAAAATGTAAAAAAAAAAAAAGAAAAACAATTACAGAGACTAACCGTCAATAAAGAGGAAAGCCGCACAGTAGCGTACCTGTGGAGGGTGGACCTTTGGTCCGTGCCATGATCGAACAAATTAAAGAGAGGGTAAGGTAAACATATATTTAAGAGCACTGGGAAAGTGTACGCTAGCTTTCGCTGAATTTTTTGCGCTGAGTTATCGCAGAAGGAAAACAAATTTCGAGTTTTACGAAACTACCATAAACATTGATTGTCGTTTTTTTCTTCTCTCTCCCCCCGATGGCCATCCTACATTTTACGTGGGCAGAAACCTCGGGGTCATAACGAAATTCCATGACTGGTCAACGCAGCGATGACATTACAGGTCGTGGTAAAGGAGAAACTAATTGGGCAAAACTGAAAAGTCGTCAAGCACAAAACGAACCGCTATCCTTTTGGTTACAACTAATCATCCAATAATTCGCGCTTTTAATAAGCACTACTACTTCGTTCTACCATTGTCATTAAATAAACACTAAAATACTCTGGCTCTACTATGCCGCACGAATAATACCCGTCACACGCACATTTTCAAAGGCGATTGAGTCGATAGCCCTTGAGATTTTCAATCGCGATTGAACTCGAACGAGTTGTGCCGCTGCTACACGGCAAAACTCGAAGGCTGTTGAAATAGTTCTGGTGTTTGGCGCCAAACTTTTGTGGTGCCATTTTCACTGCTTTCGGTTTTGCTTAAGAAACTAAAATATTTCTATAAATGTAAAATAAAATATAGCTGTTACCTTTTTCTCAGTAACTGGAGGTGTTCGTTGTTATTTAAGGACAGCTTTTTTTTTCTTTTTTTTTTTTTAACGCGTTGACGCTCATTAGTATTGTCTCAGTTTTATAATGATTTCATTTTTATCTTGCTCAGGCGTCATTTCAGAAGGAAAAACAAATCGGGCAGAGAAAAGAAGGAACAAAATAAGAACACCGTGATAACCGATGGTTGAATTAAAAAATAAAACGCTTTACTGAAATCTAAAAAAAAAAGGAATTTAACAAAAGGAAGCTACAAAAACATTGTTGCAAATGACAAATTAACCAACCGATTCGAGGACTACACCAAAATGGCTGTGCTCTTCCTTCTGTTTGCTTTTCTTGGCGGCGCAGGTTGCAGTGGTAGAGAGTGCAAAACTAATGTGCCTTAAAGAAGAGCGATGCTATATTACGCACACTAATATTTTACCGCGCAAATTAAAGATATGGAATAATAACTTTATTCATGTTGTTGTATCGTGAACGGGCTGTGCACGAAAGTGCGCGTGGCGCTCCTCGGGTCAACGCTAGCAACCTTGCGCGACGTTCGAAGGCCTTCGAGATCTCGATAGAGTTTTGGGTTGATCCATTGAATCGATAGACTATAGCCTCAATGGTCATTGGAAATGCCCGTGTGGCAGCGTTCGAAGGCCTTCGAGTCGATAGACAGTCGGTTCGAGGGCCTTTGAAAGGCCCGTGTGACAGCGGTGTAAGTCGCAATGCTACTTAAGCCCTACAACTTAACGCTACTAATTAGCACTGATAATCAAGACAGTCATCAACAAAGCATGTTGTCCATAAGGCAACGCTATCATATCAACTCTTATTAAAAGATACATAAGCATCCCCTAGCTTCTTTTCCCTCTGTCCTACGTTCACGCCACCACAGAGGTCATTGACACCATGTACAGGAACACGTTTCTGGGCCGATACGAAGCCCATCCGACAGCGCCGACACCCGCCAGCGTATGCTGCCAGACCGTCCGCCCTCATGACTGGTGCGTGAGACCCGAAGAGTCTTCACCGCTCCCCAACGAACCGGGGTTAGGGAAATGCGCCGGGGAACGATCCCGCGATCGATCGCTCCTCGGGGTCAGAGCTGCACGACCAATCCTACACCCCCCCCTCTTTTCTTTCACACACACACACACACACACACACACACACACACACACACACACACACACACACACACACACACACACACACACACACACACACACACACACACACACACACACACACACACACACACACACACACACACACACACACACACACACACACACACACACACACACACACACACACACACACACACACACACACACACACACACACACACACACACACACACACACACACACACACACACACACACACACACACACACACACACTACCACCACCACTCCGTCCCATCCCGGCGCCGTGCCGTAAGAGCCCGAGTTCAGCACGACCGTTTCTTTTCCGATTAAGACTGGAGGCTAATAAAGTCGGGGTTTGGGCAACAAAGCATGGAGGAAAGGTGATGATCGTTAAGATGACATGCAGCACACTCTAAAACGGAAGAGGACAAGCGACGCTAAGTGAAATAAAATGTAATCTAATAAAAAGGAATCACGTACGCCCCCCCGTAGGGCGCGTCTTGCGGTCAGTCGCTCTTTTCTAATGTCTGTTTCGGTATTCACGCTGCAACACGCATTCCATTACGAATGTACGAAGAAGCCCACATCAGTATCCTACACTCGGTGACCATGGGTCATTTGTCAGTCATTAAACATTCTACAAGACCGAAGCGGGCTGCAGCGCTGGACATCAAAGTACTTTCGATGCGTAAATAAAGTTTTATTGTTGTTGTTGCTGTGGTTGTTGTGCGGCAGCAGCGGCGAAGAAAAAAATAGTATCAAAAGCCACGGATTGGCCAAGCACAACTGTTACGCCATTACCCCGGAGTACAGTCACGAACCGGTGCCAAACTCGAAAAGGCCGCTTGGTCACGTAGAAAATGTTAGGTGTCCTACCGCGGCAGCGGATAGTTTGAGAATTCAGGGTTCCTCCCCCTAATATCGTGTTGTCCCAGGCCGCCCCCCAAAATTTGAGTACCCACACCGCAAATTCTGAAGTCGAACTTGGGCCATCCTCAAAATTTGCAAGTCGACCGCGATATTTCGGTCTGGGCCGGGCCAGCCCCATAAAAAAATTGCGGGTCCACAAAATGTCCGAACTCTACCTCAGCCAGCCCCAAAATTGTGGATTGGACCGATTCCTCCAATGGCTTCGCATTCATAGAACGTAAGCACTTTCAACGTTCTCTCTCTCTCTCTCTCTCTCTTTATATTTTTTTTTTACGCAAGCAAAATCGGCGACAGTATAGAGGCTTTACAAAAGTTAGCGCCATCTAGTGAAAAAGAATCTGTGCGCGGCGGCCATGTTTTGTTCAGTCCGCCCGCGCCTCCCATCGAGTACGCTGTCAACGTGCGCCTGCGTGGAACTCGTGCTTGCATCGCAAGGTGCATTGGAATGATCACAAGCGATTGTTTCATTTTTTAACATCACAGCAGTCACTGCTAGCACCAAGTTCTATTCGGAATGATGCCAGCATGTTGCTGCGTACCCTTCTGCAGCAAGCGCACCGTCGTATGGAAACAAGGTATACGCGTGTATGCGACCGCTCGTTTGCAATCCTAATCGGCTTGCATCATGTAACGTCCCTCTGACTGGGAGTTAGCTCACAGAACGTGCTATCACCTAAAACAGCAAGGTTGTTTTGCGTGCTATGGAGCTTAACTTGAAGGATAATTAAGCTTATGCTTCGATGGAGGACACGGGAGAAGGAGCAATGCATGTATAACGAGCGCTATAGTTCAAATACGTTCTTTGAAACTTTTGTACGTAGGTTGCATTTACCATTGTGTATTTGATTTAAGACAAGGGCATGATTACTGAAACAACTTTTCACAGTCGTACGAAATGGTAGTGCTTGGTAGCCAATAATGCAAACACGGGGGCCAGTTGGTTGATCATTCTGTGGAATACTGCGCTACTTGATATACAGAGACAAATGGACGACGACACTTCATTGCGCTTCATTCGTGTGTCGTCGTCCATTTGTCTCTGTATATCAAGTAGCGCAGTATTCCACATAGTGCTTGGTGCAGAGAGCAATACGGCTGTCTAGTGCGCCCGAGGGTCGTGCTTCACGCTGCGAAAGCGGATGCCGAACCCGCGGCGTCTAGAAAAGCAGGAAAAGATGACATCCCACTAGTGTGTTGTAATATGCTCACGTCCAGACCGTTTCGAAAGATATTATGACGTGATAATGCATGCGAAGTCCGGTCCGCGTCCAGAGCGCGCAGCTCAGGTTTGCATTCTGTGCCTTCATACCTGCAAGCGCGGCCGATAAAATAACGAAGCGTGCGCTTCACTTTTGTGTGTTTTGTCGAGTCACCCGATGGTTCGCTAATTGACAGCCACCTCCTGCAATTCAGTTGATTTTGTAAATAAGCCGATTTCTTGTTTATTCCCTCTGTCAGATAGTACACATTTGAAGCCTTAACCTCATATGAAAGCGCTGTCATGGGAAGCTTCGAGGAATTAACTCGGAGGAAGAGGTACTCAGCTGAAACGAAAAGAAATTTGAAGTCAACTCACATTACTGCGAAGTGTCTGTGCTTGGTGCAACTGGCTGTGTTCATTAAGTCAGATTTATGTAATACTGTTATAAAAAAATTAGAGGGATACTCAAGCTCCGCCGTTAAGGGTATGACGCGATAGCGTCTCTCTCTCACACACACACACACGATGTTTTCTTTCTTCATGTTTTAAATTTTTAGCTTTTATTTATATTATATTTCTATCATTTTCTTCTTTACTTTATTTAATGTTTCATATTTTTATACACCAATACTCAGGGTCAGCAACAATCGGCTTTCCATTCTGAGCAATTTGACACCTTTGAGCACATTCTTCAATTACTTCAATTAGTCAATTACAAATTCTAAATTTTTTTCATTAGCATCACCAAGTACTGGTTTTTCCTTCTGAGCATTTTGTCACCTTTAAACCCCCAATTTCCATTTTTTTTATATTTTTTTGTTGCTTTATTTCATCGATTGGTCAATTAATTACACATATTTTATTATCTCATAATCGCCTATTGCACACCAATCAATCTTCACTCACTGGAAGCCGAATTTACCATGACACATTTTTCTTTTTTTTTTTTTTCACGCAGCCCCCGATTACTTCCGAGACCGGTGCCAATAACTGCGTCGACGGCATAGGCAGGAAAATGCTAAGCGCCATTCCGACTTACGTCAAATTACGCACGATTCTTTCATCTCAAAACAAATTGCATCCTCGCTCATTTCACCAACAAGTATCTACCAGCGGGATGAGCGACGGTGATGCGCAAACCAAGCAAACTCGCGATCGTCTCTCATAGTTGTTAAAGTAAATAACAAAGGCACACAGACAAAAAAAAAAATCCGCACATTACAAAACTCTAGATATTGTACCTGAATGCGGATGACGCTGCGCGGATCGACGAGGGGCCCATGCACGACTCGTAGAGCAGTTTGTAACCGCTACGCCTCGGCTGTCAAAATACGCTTCTTGGCTTCGCTAACAGACACCGCTAGGGTCAAAGAGAGGTCCAAGCACAGCACACTAGGTTACAACATGAAAAACGCGGACAGAACGGCGGGCGCTGACGGACGGACATGAAGCGAACCAAAGCGAACGGACGGAGCGAACAAAATATGGCTGTCAGCGCGGGATCAGCGTGCCGCACATGGTTGCCAAACTTACTTTTGTAAACCCTCTATTATACACGGACTGGCGGTGTACTATACTCGAGTGTTCACGGTACTTCTTATGACGACCCCCTCTGCGCGCCGCTTCTCTCCACGAGCTAGCGGCACCGACAGTGAAGGAGCGCGCTCCAGAGCCTGAGTTTCCTGAGTCGGCGCACGCAGTAGAAAACAGCTGTAAAATGCAGCCAGGTCTCGGCGGCAGAGCTGTTTGGCGGTTGAATCATATCGGGCTCGATAATAAGCACACTACCAACACTGACAACAAAAACAGCAATAGTTAAGGACAAGTGCGATGAGGCCTTCTACAAGGACACACGTGACTGGCTGCGAGTGAAAGCCCCCCCCCCCCCCCCTTTCCCCCCTTCCTGATGAGAATTTGGGAAAGCAACAGTACCACACTTCGGCTTTCAAAAAAAGAAAAAAAAAGAGGCAGCAATAAAATAAAGAATACATTACGAAGCATGTTTCCATTCAAACTTTCCAGGCGCTACAGTATGCTTTTGCCATTTCATTGTCAATTCGCTGAGCGGCAGCAACACAATTATGCTTCTTGGAAGAGCGACCATTTGACTAATCATAAAAATGAACGATTTTCCTTAATTTCTATATCAACGGAACTAAAATAGTTTTAAAATAAGACCACGAACACCGCGGAGACTGCTCCCCATTCCAAAGTTAAACCTCCAGGACTTTTCTCCTGATACACCGGAAACTGATCGAATACTTCCACCCAACGGATGAGATTAAACGGTTAATTTTAACGGCTAACAAGGTAGTCATAGATAAGCGGATAAGTATAAATAATTAGTTCACAAGAGAAAAGCGAAGACAATGGCAGGTTAGGTTGATTAATGACAGCACTAGCTTGGCAAGCACGCCTCGGGTTACGAGCACGGGTCTGCCAATACCGGAGCTAAAGGAAAACAAAACGAAAATGAAGCAACTCAAGAACGAACGAAAAACAAAAACTGGAAAAATATTGCCTCATACAGACGTAATGAGCCAAAAATACAGCGACATAACTCCCACAAGTTGATAGTCGTTTGCTATTAGCCTTTCAAATTTGCTCTCTGCGTTTCATATTCCTCGAAAAGACCCCCCCCCTCCCCCCCCCCCCCTAAAAAAAAAGAAATAACAAGCACGAGCGCAAAAAAAAAAAAAAAAAAAAAACGCCACTAGACGGAGAGACCGACAATAGAAGGCGTTATTAGACAACGGCAAACCGTAAAGCCACCTAAAGAAAGAAGGCCCCGAAAATCTCCGCGAGAATGCGCTAAAGCTGCTTACGCGTGTCTACTGAACTGCGACTCATTCGCAAATAAAACGATACGAATATATATATATATATATATATATATATATATATATATATATTTCGCTCTGAAAAGCCAGTTAGGATTTGAAACCTTTCTTTTTTTTTTATCTCTTTTGGGAAAGGTTTTCTTTTCTCAGTAACTTCGCTTCTTGGTTCTAATTTGTCCTCTTAAGAAAGGGAGAGGGGGGTCATGGAAGTCATCTAATAGTGACCCGGTCGTGTCAGTAGAAAGAAATGCACACCTGCACAAAGCGCAAATGCCAATGTATAGCAGCAGCATGTCCGGCATGTTGGAAAAACCGTATGTCAGTGACTATGGTGCACGTCAACCTTGAAGTACAAGCCCCATTCTGATCACACAGCAAGTACTAGTCAGTTAAACACCCATGGTTAAAGAAAAAGCCGACGACATTGAATTTCTAATGACTTCCAGTTTGCTATCAACAATAAGCAATGAATAATACATACGAGATCATTCATTCATTGCAGCTAGCACAGAACCGGGTTAAGTGGAGAAATATGGGAGAGGCCTTCGCCCTGCAGTGGGTATAATCAGGCTGATGATGATGATGATGATGATGATGGTGGTGGTGGTGGTGGTGGTGGTGGTGGTGGTGGTGGTGGTGGTGGTGGTGGTGGTGGTGATGATGATGATGATGATGATGATGATGATGATGATGATGATGATACACACGTTTCAAGAGCAACGAAAGCGACCGAACCCTTGCTTAATGGTCAGAAAACGAAAACAACACGTCACGCATACGGAGGAGTGATAACAAGGAACATACGCCGAGCGAGAAAAGAAAAAAAAAATCGGCGATGCAGACATCAGCTGCAAATAAGAATGCAGCGCAATTTCCTCGCCTTTGTCCGCGCCTCCGTGACAAAACGGAGCCCAAACTCTTCAGCGTCGCGCTCATCGCATCTATCCAGCCACGTCTCACGAATTTAGAGCGGACAGACCAGCCAGTCATGAGCCCAACAGAAGGAGAACAAAAAAAAATAATAATAAAGAAAAACATCCGGCGCCGCTGGTGCCCAAGCCACAACGATCGAAAGTTCGCTCCGAAACATCGCACACCAAACCCAATCATGGCGTCAGCGACGTGCCCCGAAACAATAACTAAGTGACGAAGAAAAGAGAAAGAAGGTGAGACAGGAAAGTGCGAAATAAAAGCGTCCTCAGAGCATATACAGGCTATTTCGTGCTCCCTATGTCACCGAAAACACTCTTAGCTCCGTCCTCTCCTTTTGCTCTATCTGCATCCCTCCAGCACACCACAAAACAAAGGTCGAGGGAAGCCAAGAAACTGTTGAGGAAAGAATCCCTCGAGAAGGGGAAGGAGGGAAGGAAGAAAAAGGGGAAAATAGAGAGGGGAAAAGGCGGGTAGGTGAAGCAAAAAACAAGCGCAGCATCCACCGGGAAGGAGAGACAAAGGCGCGATGCAAATGAGCGCCGTCTATACGATCGCAACACACGCGTGAAACGCCAGTGCGCGAACTACGCGGAAGCCGAACAGAATGCAGAGCGCACGCGAACGCCGCTGTACGGCGTTGCTGTTCCAAGTACTCTCTTCCGCTTTTCACTCAGACCGAAATAGCGACACGGCGGGAAAACACATTTTGACGTTAAAACAAAGGCGAAAAAGTAAGGAAACATTTTTGTGGTGCGCGCTGATAGCTACGTATTGTTCTACTTTACCAAGGCGGCGCGATATGCCTAATTGAATAAACAAATAAATAAAACAAGACGGGCAACGACACGAGAGACAGAGGTTAAACACGTGGCGTGTTCTTTAGATTACTCTTATAAAACTGTTAATTAGAGTTCAGTACCCACTCTAATACAACCTCTCAAGACCAGCATCAAACTTTTGACGCACATCTTTTGATTCAAGGTTCGCCTCTAAGACTTCACATCAAATCGTAACTATGAGTGCAGGAAACGTTTCATCTAAGTGTGAAGCGGGCTGTACAGTAGGCGAACAAAATTATACCGGAAGCGCACGCTAGGGAACGAAGTCCCTACCACGCGACGCGTTTGCCTGATATTTGCAGCAGCTGATGACGCCGCGGTTGAAATGACGTCACTGATGTGACGTCGGCAGGACGTGAAGCGACGTTTCATTTAGCGCCTCGGAAACCACTGTTCCCTAGCTTTATGCAGCGGCGCAAAGAACAACGGCACACGATGCTTGTGAGCACAATGAGCAATACCTTCTTAAGCACAAGTGTCCTACGGTTGTGTTGTGCGTGGCGCACTTCATAAATCATGAAACTGTATGAGCGTGCCAAGAAGAACTTAGGAGACATGGCGTTCATATGGAAGCATCCGTGATAAATACTGCGCCACACAACGCCAGCGCACCGAGGTGCAACCCACCAAAGCTGCTACTCGGCATACTCTCAGCGGGACTCCGGAGTCATGTAACTAAGCAACAAATAAAAATCTATTATACAGTCACACGTAGAAAAGACAGTGTCACGTCTTGTCTGCTCTTCAAGGAACAAAAGGACCCGAAACTGCAATGCGAAACCACCCGAGCATTGTCTAGAAACGGCCGCTCCCGACGGGTTGCTTTTCCACAGCGCAGCGCTGTCAACCAGCAAAGCCACCGCTCCGAAAGCAGCGCACGAGAACAGCCGCGAATTGCAGAGGTCCGAGAGGGAACACCGACGCAGCGTGCGCAAGACGAGCGTACGGAATGCAACCGTCACTACCGACCTCCGAAACTCGCGAACGAAACTAAACAGCCGATATAAAATCCTTTCTTTCCGTATTTTTCCACCAAGGACGACGTTCTTTTTTTTTTTTTCTTCATTCTTTTCCTCTCCTGTTGTTTTGTTTCAGCACCGTAAGCGACAGCGAGCGGTACACCTACAGCAAGGCCAAAAAAAAAAAAAAAAAAAAAGAAGAAAAATGAAAGCAGAAAACAGAACCCGGACTTCGTCGGCGCAAAGAGGAGATAGCTTTCAATCACCCAGACCCTTCTCCATTTGCCAGAGGAAGTATACACCGTTTTCGCCTCGGAGCCCAAAACAATGGTGACAGCAACGGCGGCGTCGAGACGCCAGTGAAAGCCGTCGATGCGGCGAACGACGACCAAGCAGAGGCAAAACAATGCGCCAATCCAACAGTTCCGTCTCCCCACCCTCCTTCGCCGAAACGGCGCCCTCTCATCTGCGCCGCCGACTCTGCCACCGTTCGGTCACCGACGGTAGAAGGCAGGCAGGGGGCAAAAGGACAGAGCTGAAGAGAGTAGTAACATGAGCGCGGAGGAAAACAAAGGCCTCCCAAGTGAGACAGGCGTAAACTAACAGCAAACAGCATAAAAAAAAAAAAAGAAACGCATTGCCAGGCTAACGAGGAGGACCACTGTAGCTAACGTAATGGAAAATGAAGTCAATGAAAGAGGGAAATGGAAGGGGATACAACCCGACTTAAACAGGGCAGCGAAAAACCAGACGCCTACAAAAAGCAAAAAAAAAAAAAAACCTGAAGCAAAGAAAACATTTTCTCTCGGTTATTTTCCACTCTTTCGTGGTTCGAAGATAAACAACCACAGCACGCTACAGGCACCAAGGTATATGTACAATGGTAGCGAAGGCTGGGCCCAAAAACGGTCCAGCGCGACAGCAGCACAGCCACTTTGGGGGGGCCAAAACACTTAGATAATGAAATTCAAAAGCACAAATAAAAACGCTATAAAACAACATAAAGAAATACACATTTTAATGCCACGTTTTATAAAATAGGTAAACTATTTTAGCAAAATATTACTCCCCATTTTTAATTTTTTGCAACTAGTGTTCCTGTATATGCTCCCGCATATACAGGAACACTATTTGCAACGTTCTTGTTACGCCCCCTGTTGAGTGTGCGGTGCATTTGCAGCTTGACTTTGCAGGCCTTGTTTCGGCACCCAGCCACAGTGGCCGCGGGAGCTCACGAAGCGGTTTCTTATCGCCAGTCTCGAAATGCCCCTTTTGCGAAGTTTTCGTCGTCCTTGCGCGTCGCGTCTCTGTCACCGTTTTGTAAAATTTGCACCCCGCCGCACCGCTGCGGCAGTTTTCTCGGTTTTTTGTCGTTTCCTTCGACGTGCGGCCAGTGCGAAGTCTTTTTCCGTCTTTGCACGCTTCGCGCTGTTCTTTTGAAGCGCTTAGCGCTTTATTTCAAGATGAGCTTGCGGCGTGTGAAGAAACGATGCGCCGTGGCACATTGCGACAGCATGGACAGTGGCGTCGGTGTCAAGCTACACCGCTTCCCGCTGGACTTTCACAGGTGAGCTGTTGTCAGTGTCGTCTGCTACAAGGCGTCTGCTCTAGGTATGCTCCGAATGCTTTCGTTGGGCTGTTTCTTCTGTTTCTGTTTGTTTGGGCTTCTGTTTCTGTAACCAGTTCGTGCGCACGTGGCTTCATTTTTTCGGTGATATTTATGTAATACACTACAGGGCACACACTTTAAGTGCTGAGCTGTGCGAAGGAGGCCCCCCAGGCCCACCATTTGTCTGATTTATGGTGAGTTTCATGCAGCCGGCTATCACCAGCGTTAACTTGATACCGGGCTCTCAGGAGCAACCACGCGCATGCCACTGACCGGAAGGCCAATTTAAAACCAATTGTGCTGCCTGACAAGTCTGAGCACAACACTGTATAGTTTTCCAACACCGCGAAGCCAATTTGACCCTCGCAACTGGTAGTATCAAAATTCAGCCACGTGTATATGCGCGGCCGTGAGGGTGCTTTAACTGAATTCACTCAGGAGTTACTGCCTGTCTTCTTATTGCTATCCTGCATATGCATGACCGTTAGGGTAACTTTAAACGCACTTCATTCTCGTCAATCTTAACCATAGAAAAGTATAGCTACCCGCATGCCATGAGGACGAGCGTACGTAACCGCACTCTTAGGCGCTGAGAGCTTGGGGCGAGCATTTACTACCATAGTTCAGATATAATGGAAATATAATGTACTGCAGTTAGCATTGACAGGAATAATGACGCATTGACGTTTGGAGTATGCAGTATTCCTTACGGCGCAATTGTGAATAACGTGCACGTTGCATCACGTCCAGGTGCCGAGCGTGAGCGTGGGTGCTACCACAACGTCAGCCTGGAGAAGAAGACACCATGGCAGCTGCGAGACTTGCGGGGTTTTTTTTCAAGCACTTCGAACCGTCTGCGTATCTGTCGTCAAAAAAGTTGCGACCCGTGTTGATGCGCCTACTTATGTCATGTCATGTTTGCCTCAATTGAAGCAGCACTGTCTTCTATGCTTTTCAATTTCCTACCTGGCAACGTTCGTGGAACTGCAGGGCTTTTTTCTATCCGCACTGTGACCATTAAGATGAATAGCCAGCTTAAAGAAACTACTGCTTGAGCTGCCTGTGACGTGTATTTTTTGTTGGTGTGCTTTATCACTGTATTTGTTTGGTTGCTGTAATAAAGCATGAATATGAAAACCATACTTGCCGTACACTGTATTGCAAACTGTGCACTTGAGCCTGTGCTTTGTGCATCATACCTTGTACTCAAAAGTAGTAGCACCAGTATTTCCACAAAGGTTTCCCCTACGAATCATGCATGATTGCATTCTTAGCCAGCCAAGATAAGCCAGCGTCTGAAAGTGTTGCTGCCTTTCTATGCTGCCTTCTTTGCCAGTAACTTTCATTGGGTTCCGAATTGCACATTACCAAGGCCATAACTAGCAGGAACTCGAGCACATTTGACTGGAAAAGGTTGGTGCGCACTGAAAGGCAACCTTCATGAGATACCGGCTTGAAAAGGCGGGCTCTTTAAAAAGACCACTTTAAAATTCGCGCTAAAAACATACGTATGCGTGACGTCATTCAACGTCACTCATACGTAGTTGCCCCCCAATATGGCGGTGCCCATGAGCCGCCATTTTTTGGACCAATGGGAGCCTATGGAACCTTCGCTACCATTGTACATATACCTTGCAGGCACTGCAGGAACCATAGATAAGGGAAACGCTAGACACAGAAGCAAAAAAGGAGATAGAAAGGAATGATGCGCAGCAACACTGTCGACGACAGAAATAAAGCAGTGTAAAGAAAGTAAACAAACGAGATCGTGACCCTAAAGGAACAAGCCGAACACTCAGACATCGCCTTCAGGCCTCCGATGGCTCCAAGCTTGATAGGGTACAAATGAAACATGAGAGAGAAAAAAAAGATAGCAGTTCTCGCGCTAGAGCCCTCTGCCCCGATCCGGACAAAAATTCACGCATCACTGGAGGACATGATCACGAGCCCGTGGAGCCGTGGGGAAAAGCGTTCGATGCATGCGCGCAGCAAGACGGGCATATAACGAAAGAGAGCGACGCGCTAAGGCCGGCAAGCGTGGAGAAAAGAAAAAAGAAAGGAGCCGGTACCGTGTTCCCTCAGCGGTACCAAAATCGGGTTGGAGCGGCGAATAACAGCCACCTCTGAGATTCGAGCGAAAGCGCGCGGTATACGCACGGACAACATAGTCGCCGCTCAAAGCAGAGCGCCCCTTAGACGAGACCGCACGCGTTCCTCAAAGTGTGGCCCGTTTCTGGGTCCTAAGGCCTAATACCGTATACGTACCTGCTTCCCGCCTCTTGAAATGCGGGGACATTTACCTTTTTTTTTTCCTCGTCCGCTCTCCCCATCGCTTCCCCTTTTGCCGCCGCGTTTTCTTCTTTCGGGCAACTAACGGGACGTCGCTCAGCTTCTCGGAAATACTCCCGAAGAACGGCAAGACAAGACCCTTAAAACGTCTCGTTCCGAGAGGCACGCCACGGGTTAAAAAAAAAACAGCGGCGACGAGCGAAAGAAGATATAAATGTCCGAACCTTTGTTCCTTTCTTTGTTCTTTCCATACCTCGCGACCCAGAAGCTAGCGCTGAAAATGTGCGTTTCCTTACTTTCTCTTTTTTTTTATATATATACCTGCGCTGTCCCGCATCCGTTTCTTCTCAGATTCTTTTTCGGAGAAACCGCGAGATCAAATTCCCACCCGCGTATATACAGTGCATTCGAAGGCGAAGGGGCGGTGGGAGGAAGGGAGACGGGAACACGCGATACGCGACTTCCGCTTTCCGGATTGAAGAGCTCGGGGTTAAGACGCCGCCGGTGTGGCGCTCATTTCCGCGGTTCATTACCGCGAGCAAACTCCAGCTCACCGAAATTAATTCTCGTCGGCGAGTGGAATACCCCACATCACACGAAGAGCATCGAATAAACATTTTTATAACAACGCCTAATGAAAAAGAGCTAACCGACCGACCAAGTAAGAAATACCTCAGCGACTCCGCACAACGCTTCTACGGAGAACGCTATGTCACAACTGAGGGATACTAGAATGGAACTGTGAAAACAGCGTGACAGAAATATCTTGCCAATCTTTATCCATACGTTTTCCAGCTTGGCAAGGCAGCAGACGCCGCACGCAAGGTGCAGCACGAAATTGACAGAAGCCTGCTCAAAAACTCCCTTTTTACACCCACTCCGTCTGGCCTGATTTCCTTTACCCAGTTCTGAAATGCAGAGAAAAAAATACAAGCGAGAAATGCATTCGTACGGGTTATAAGCGGCACATATTGTAAACTCGCATGTGCCGCTTATAAGTTGCTATATTCATCAGCACCAGCAGAAACCTAATTACCCCCCCCCCCCCTTCATTTTCCTAAATCCACCGTCATTCACCGCAATACAAAGCAATATTGCACTGATGAATTCAAGACTCCTGTGATGACACAGCGGAATTTCTGCCGTACCTCTCGCCCATTTACTGGAAACAAGAAATTGAAAAACATTGTCACGTGGCTGTGACAATGCCGTGATGACAAAAGAACAAGCAGACGTAGCAGCGCTGAAATTAACTTTTTCATTGAGCTGACTAACCAAAATAACGAAACAACTCGGCGGCGGCGATAGTGGCAAACGTTGTTCGCTGGTCGTCAAATTACCAAATCCGTCACACCGACAAACGGTCAATTTATAGGCGGCGAGGAAACGTCCAGATAAAGCTACAAACGGTGACGAGCATAACCTGGAACATTGCAGAAACTCACGCGAGTGGGGAGGTTGGCAACCAGGGGCTGAGGAGTGAGGACGCGTTTTGCGTCGGCTCCACACTTTTTGTCTCGATGTGCCAGAAATTTTCATCGGAATTTGGTTTCAGTGATGCCATTGTGCGTCGGAACGCGTCGTGATAGTGTCTCTCTCTCTCTCGAGATACATCTTGGCGCAACTTGAGCGACAAGTCAAAGCAGCATCTCGCCACAACGAACATGAAGAAACAAGAAAAAATACAGAATCGATCCGAGCTCTAGAATCATAGTGAAAAGGCCGCATACCGGCGGCTGTCGAAAAACAAAAAATAACGATTTGAATTGTTCGCGGTAATACAAAGGGGACACTTAAGCTCCATCTTTAAGACGCGATAGCATGCGCTATGCCAGGCCACAATAACAACTCGCTTTAACCAAGGCGACGAACGTGCCTGCGTGGCCAAGCAGTAACGAGAGTACAACGGTAATGGCAGGCTGATTCTGATATCATCCTCCAGTTTGAAAGGAGAGGCACGAGTTGGCAGCTCCTGCCAAAATAACGACAGGCAACCTTACGTCACGCTCTTGATTTTTAGCTCATAATGTCCACGCTTTATTTTTCTTTATTGCCTGACTTCGGCAGGAACCACAATACACAAAACCACTTACAGGGCACAATGAGCAATCATTAATACAACAATCAGCCAGGTGGGTTGTGGCGTCGTCACGCTAAAAATTCTCTTAGGGTCACTAATGGCTTCAATCTTACGAGCCACTCGGGAGCTTCAGGAGCAAGTTTCTGAATTTCAATATATCTATTCATGCCTTCCCGAAAATAGATCCATGCTGGCCGTGCGTCAGGATCGCAATGGTATCCTGCCATTCTCGAGCGTCAAATACAGTGGAGGGCCATTAGCAATTTAGCATAATAGAGGGCCATTAGCATAATAAGGTCAAATGGCACCCCATCCTCATTCTCTACTGGCAAGTACCTAATACTATGCGAGTCTAATGGAAATTCCTTTTTTAAAGTCCTTTGTAAAATATCACAAAATTATACCCCCTCCCAACAATGTAGGAAAACGTGGTCTATAGTTTCTGGCTGTTTACAAATTAAGCAATTTTAGCTCATAATGTCCACGCCGACGCGGGAATTTTTAGTGAACGGCACATATAACGTCATCGCGTCTAAACGTCGGTTCGTGTTATGAAAAAGAAGTACGAGCAAAAGACAGCTAACCTACGTTCCACTCCATTAGGAACTCAGAGACGTGCGATTTAGCCCCACGAAGGAACGAAAGAACAGTGAGCGCAAATATAGTTCACAGCGTAGTGCTATTTGGGAGAAACGAATCAGCAAGGCGGCCAATAGTGGGTCGTTCTGAACATCTCTCTGCGCCGTTCCCTGCCGACACTGCTCGACGAGGCATTCCTCGAAGACACCGCCCCCTACGAATGCAACAATGTAGCAGGCAGGACAGCACGGCAGAAAAGGACAGAGCGGGATATGGGGACGTCCAGAGAACAAATCAGGGAGGTCCGCCTCGCGATGTACACAACGAGCATTTGATGGAGCGTGTGGGGGAGCAGCCGAGAGATGGCGCCACTAATCATTCCCTCCCACACAAGGCCATCTTCGTTCCATCCGGCGCCGTTCGAGAGGAGGAAGCGGATAGGAGGGATCGAGCATCTCTCTTCCGCGCTGACGATGAGAAGACTTAAGCGAAGACAGCCAAGCAGTGCGTGAAAGCGCGGCAGACGAGACAAAAAGCATCCCCTGCGCTAGAACGACGAAGAAGGGAAGAGGGGAGGGAGGAGGAGAGGAAAATGAAAGGGGAAAAAAGAGGAGTGGGAAATAACGCAACGCAGAAAGAAATGAACGCTCGAAAGAGCTATGCAGCGCGCACAAGGCTACTGCTCCCATCGCTCGCAGGGAATCCGTGGGCGCTCCCCGCCCGGGACGCGGCGGCGACACGTTCCAGAACAGACTTTCCTCCCACCCGCGCTTATCTTCCGGGATTCCAGCGTCGTCAGGCGTATCCCAGTTTCCCTTCCTCCCCATTCTCCAAGTTCCGCTCCTCCTCTTTTGTCGGTCTTTTGTCTCCTCCTTCCCTGATTCCAGCACTGTCTCGCTATGCTTCCATCCCCCCCATACCCCAAATTGTTTCTCCGACCCCTGTCCTCAGCCCCGTCATCTCCATTCCGTCCTTTACTTCCCTATTTCGTCTTTTCCGCCGCCAGCCTTTTGTATATTTTTTCATCCTGTCTTCAAGGCGTTCCCCACCAGCCTGGCCGACTGGCGCGCATGTTTCAGACAGCATTCCCTGCCACCCTTTCCCCACCACTCCTTGTAGCAGCGATGCTCCGAACGAAAACACTCCTACACGAGGCTGCGAAACCGCCTCGAGCAAGATAGGAGCGTAATGAAAAACTGCTGTTATGCCTTTCGACAGGATAAAATGCACGAAAAGGAGAGGAGAGCCAGCGATCAGGGAAGAAGGAAGAAGGGAAAGAGGATAATAAGTAAGCACTCCTCATGTCTCCGCGTCAGTGATGAGCTCGAGCGATTAGGCACGCGAGCGAAGGAGAACATCAAAACCCTGGAGGACATTACTTAAGAAATGGTCTCGACGGTCGATGAGACACGATAGCAGGAAATTAAAAAAAAAAAAGTAAACTGATCGGTAGTCAGATCCTCCTCCACGAGGACAATTTTCGCTATCCAAAACACATTCTTTATTTTTCCTATTTTCTTTGAAGGAATCCACAGCGAAGTACGTTTTTGTCTCCTCATAAGTACCATATAGCAGCGCAGGAGCTACAACTTAGTTACCGACTCGGTATTATAACGATATCGACTTACACCGGTTGGAACAGCATAAACCTGAGGGAAAATATCTTTTTTTAAACAAACGTATCCGTAATGAGAGTAACTGCAGCTTTTGAGGCACACACCCTAAATTCCGTTTTAGAGCGTAAACTCAACTTCGTCGAGTATCCCCATCCTAATCGGTGACCTCGAACTCGCTCGGAGCGCGAGCGCTCCTGGCTTTCCTTTTCCGTAGTAACATATACGCTTGTATGACTTGCAGTAAAAACTGTACATGATGGCGGTATATGTCACATATCAAGGAAAGGGATGATGGTGGCAGTGAACAAAGAAAGATAGAGGTGGCGTTCGTTGTAGAAGGCTACGCAATAATTTCGACCACCTGTGGACCTTAACATGCATTGACATCGCACAGCACACTGATACTTTGCGTTTCTCTATCGAAACACGGCCGCCACGGGTCAGATTCGAACCGGGGTATTCCGGTTCCCCAGCCGAGCATCTTAACCGCTGAGTCACCGCTGCGGGTAATGACTTGTAGACTCGTGCACCTATTTTAGAGCGTAAGCCCAACTATGCCATCTCTCCCAATGTTGTTCATTTTCGTCGCCGTGACCTTGAGCTCGTTCGGAGTACGCTGCTGCGCGCGCTATCCCGATACTTGCTCTATAGGGGAATAGCAGCTGCTTCCGAAGCTCGCTCCTCACCGTGTGTGCTGACTGGGCTGTGCGTTCACGCAGCGCGAGCGTCAGGCCGAATCCGATCCAACGAATGTAGCTCGGCGGCAGGCCGCCATCGCGAAAGTCAGATAACTGGGAAATCGCCAGTGAACTCAAATTAGGGACGGGATATGATTGACGCATTAAGAGCCGACGTTGCTAAGAAACAAACCAATTCGATTTAATGAATACCTGCATTGTCAGGCCTCTTTCACGGTGCACAGTATAAGAAACGGCTCGAATAATCTTTTCGTGAAGGCTCAAGCGAGACTGTGACAATCCCCCGCTTTCACGGTCAGCAGAGTCGCTGGATCCCCTTTACGGATCCCCTTTACACGTCGTCCCTCTATGAGATTTGAGAACAAAGTTAAAAGTTAGGCCGGTCAACCCGTGCAGTACGTGTGTCGGTGTGTGACTGAAGAATAAGTTCAAGAAAGTCACTTTTTTAATTTACAACTAATTGAATATTTATAGCTAGTAGGTAGTCAAATTACACAGCATAATACCGGAACAAAAAGAAAACGCCACGACACGATAGTGATTGGGGGGAAAACCCGACAATGAACAAAACATTGGGATAAAAGAAGACTATAAAGATAAAGCAAGTATTCCAGATAAAATAAGTAGGGGCAAGAGTTACACAAAAAGCAGAACATAAAAATACAAATTCAGACCAAGGTTTAAACAAAGGCGAAAGTAATATTCAATTAACTGACAGTCTGTGACAAAAAAAAAAAAGAATTCTCACGGCTTTTTTGTTAGACGAGGAGTCGAAGTCGCAGAATTGATAGGCAGCGGCGGCCGTACAAGATGAGAAACGATGAGTTGATCGCCGGCTCGGTGGAAAACAAGACGGTTTCCCAGAGCGGCCGCGAGAAAGGCCCGGAAGACTGACTCTTCCCAGAGCGCACTGCCGCGGACGCGCTGCGGTCTGCCTTCTATATAATCTCGGCCGTTTGGGCTGCGGCCGCGTCAAGGAGGCGCGCTTGCCCGGACGCGGCCCCGAAGCGTCATGTCGAAGCATGCTCCTAGGAGCGGGCAGATCCCGTAAACTCCACTCTATATGTGAGGGAGAAGATCCCGTAACTTCCGCTCTATATGTGAGGCAGCTTGTGACAGAGACTAAAGCAGACAAACAATCGCGAGGATGATAACGTGTAACACATGGCATAAAATTTTGTGCAGAGCCGATCCAAGAGTCAAACATTCCGCAGAGAAGATAGGAATGTTATCCGGGGTGCAGGAAAAAAAAAATCTTCACGCCAAATCCCGCGAAAATATGCCGACTTCCGCTTTTTCGCAGCTGACAGAAGCGTCTGTTGATAGCACAATGTGACAGTGTGAGTCCGGAAAGAAGATTGTTTAAAATTTTTGCGGGCATCTGTTTCGCATGAGAGGGTTAGATGTAGTCGTAATGGGATATCACTGGTGCCTGCGGTGCTTTTCGCTCTGAATATCTAAGTATAGAACTGTTAAAACTCGCGTTTTTAAATCTTTCCGCAAGCAAGGTAAGGTTTATGCGAGCTATTCTGTTTCCATCAGACACATTTCGCTTTGCGAATACCGCAAACGCTTACCGCTGCCAGTAGAGGCACAGGCTGCCAGCACAGATTGGGCCCGAAACGACGGGTGAGGCGGCAGGGTGCCTCGATACCTTCGCGGCGCCAGCCATCAAAGCACCCTACAGCTGACGGACATGCGACAGGGTGCCTCAATGGGAGGAAGCGCGCGCATCGAGGCACCTTAGCCACGGCCGGTCTCAAGGGAGAGTGCGCATGCAGCGTCACCCAGCGCCATCTAGCGCCATCTAAGCGATCTGCGCACGCGCACTGGCAGCGCCCGGTAGCGGTAAAGGCAGCGACTTCAATGAGTGGTTGCGGTACGCGCTATGATTAAAAGCCTATTACACGGCAAATTGTGAAACCGTTTAATTGATTAAAAAATGACAAAACTTGACGGCCGGAAGATTTAGAGCGCATTTTGGCGAGCTTTAGTGCGAAAAAAAAAGAGGGGGGGGGGGGGGGGGGCATTTTCCAAAATGGGCTTTCCTTCGCTTCAAAAACTGATACGGCATCGTTTTCTCTACGGCTTCAATGTTTCCATGACACTAACCACGCAAATGTCTTAAGTCCATCACTGAGTTTACTAAATTTGCTATACAATTAGAATTCTGCAAAAAACTGCGTTCGCTTCGGCTGAGTTTGTTCCCCCAAAAGAATGTTATTTCTAATTCGCCATTTTTGATATTCGTTTGCCTTACAAAGAGCTGAAAGCACGGCACAAAGCAAAGACACGCACCGGCGTGCGCAACTCGTTCTCGAATATTCATTAAGAAATGGACCAACCGGCCAGGCAAACATCTTGATCGAGCATCGGGGTCCCGGGAGGGTCTTACACAGCTCAAGGCCGTAGTTCGCAAACCCCCAAAGAGGGGAAAACGCCCGTCGAGAGCGGAAGCACGTCCTTAGCCTATCGCTGCCACGAGCGACCGCTCGGTCTTCGATCGGCGCCACTCGTGAACGGGCTGAAAGACCGAGAAGACCGATCGGCGGCGTCCTTTCATGCACCATGTTTGCCAACTTTAGTCTGCATAACCCCAAGTGCCAGCTAGCGGGCGTCTCATGATCAGCCACAGAGGCTCTAAGGAGCGCCTGCATCGCTCTGACATGACGGGAGCTGCGCCGTACGCAAAGCCCCGTGCGTGGTTTGCACAGCCACGGCCTGGCTGAATGCAGCGGCGAGCGCGCGCCGCTGCATTCAATCCTGCCGTGGAACAGCCTCTTGAAGTAATTATCATACGCAGTCCAACACGCTTGCTGTAGGGGTTGCTATTTAGTGCGTATTGTGTTGCAACGTCAGCTCTCCAGAGTTACGGGACAGAGGTCGTCACTGCAGAACAGCGTGGTTGCAGAGCGTGGCATGCTGATCTCCCGCAAGGCTTGACTGGGAGTCCAAATGATGCTACGCCTCAGCCACATATACCTGTTACCTAGCGCTCTCTTTTTATCTCCCTCTTTCTCTCTCTCTCTTTGTACAGCGTTAGCTGTTACTAATTTGTAGCGCGGTTTTGTCGCGTCGTCATCCTCGTTGGCGTCCCTCAATGGCCAGTCCGCAGTAATATCACTCGCGGCGTCACTAGTTTCGGCGTACAGGAAAGTTACGTAAGTGGTCACTGAGAGCCATGCTGAGGTATCCGAAGACAGCGGCGTGAAGAGAAGCCAAAACGACAGAATAGAAGCAACCTGTGCACGCCGCTGGCCGGTTAAACAAATCGAGCGCATTCACGACCATCGTTCTCGAGGAAAAGTTTTTGCACTGGCGCAGCAGCCACCATGTTATCCCCTAATCTAATATTAACACGCCTTAGAGAATAATAACCAGCCAAGGGACGAGGACGAAGAAAGACGATGTACACACGCCTTTGGCCAAAAGGCGCTACTTCACAAGGTCGAACAAAACCAAGAGTGCTGTGCCCTGCATATTCCGAGCTGAAAGAAAGAAAGAAAGAAAGAAAGAAAGAAAGAAAGAAAGAAAGAAAGAAAGAAAGAAAGAAAGAAAGAAAGAAAGAAAGAAAGAAAGAAAGAAAGAAAGAAAGAAAGAAAGAAAGAAAGAAAGAAAGAAAGAAAGAAAGAAAGAAAGAAAGAAAGAAAGAAAGAAAGAAAGAAAGAAAGAAAGAAAGAAAGAAAGAAAGAAAGAAAAAAGCAAGCAAGCTGACGAAGCGGATTCGAACCCAGGAATTTATGAGTGCCTTTGTGTGGGCGAGTCATCATAGGAATGTGCAGCGCAAAGGAAACAAGCACAAGACATAGGCGCTGGTCCTGTTTTCCTTGTGTAGTGTCGTCCTTGTTTCCTTTGCGCTGCACCTCTCCATGACTTAAGCGTGTACGAAGCGGAGCGTCTCAGTTATCGCAGGCTTCTTTTTTATCGTTATTATTGCAAGCAAAAGCTATACCATATTTACACAAGAACCATGTATTGACTGCCGTAACATGGAGATTCAATGTTCAGGAGCCAGTCAGGTGCCGGATTTCATGAGTTTGATTACTTTCAACGTGGGCAGCGACTACGCCTGAATACTCAAGTTTCCTTTTGAGCTTTACACTCGTTAACTGACAAAGCAAGGCTACACGATTAAGAGTAAACCCTGAAGGATTTTACTGAACCTCTCGGATGTTTGAACATGCCCCAGTTTGCAATATTTTCTTGGTCATCAAGCTGTACTACGTAATGCAAGTTCAAGGGTACTTCGTGGGCACCTGAAAGAAATTCTACAATCCTGTCATTCTCTTTACACACATTTTCCCTCTGATCATCTTGGTCAAGTGAAAGGAAAAACCTTCGCAGCGATATATGCGAGTTACTGCCCCTCCATCACTGTGCAGGACAACGTACACAGTGCAGGCCCTGGCCAAGAATTGGTAGAGAGAAAGAGAGAGAGAGAGAAAGAGGGTCGGGGGGGGGGGGGGGGGGGAGAGAATTTTGCTAACAGCCAAAACAACCTTTTTTCGACAACATTTAGGAAAATACAGGTTAAAGCGTGGTTGCAAGAAAAATTATATTTCGTGCCTCGCGGGTCCACAGTTTTTTTGTGAAAAAAGAATTCAACCATTAAGCACGTTTTCTGACGCAGTTTTCTTCTGCGACATCCTTGTATGGACTCTTGAGAAGAATTTTCCGCTTAACCACCACGGCATTAGGTGCCCCTCGACTAAAACTAATCCGGTATTTGATACAACTTTGCAATGGCTTCGAGCATGCACGGTATATGGGGAAGAAGGATGGCGGTGTTTCACGCACATCTTGATGCATGGATAGTGGGAGAGTGCTTTAAGGAAGCCACTGCAAGACATATGATGTAGCTATCAACGTAGCCGATCGCCTCGCGTGTAGACTGCAGCACACTCTCGCGCTGTGTATTGAACACAGTCGCATCTATAAACTTTTACCTGTGTGCAAAAGCTTTGGCACGCCCTGCTCTTTTCAACTACGTTAAGACCCTACCATTCTTTTTTTCCCTCACGTCGGTCATGAAGGCTAGATTTGGCATTCAATGCATGGCGTTCCCCCGTGTCGCCTTGTGCGACATTACCATTTCGGTCACGTTATTGTTGTCCAACTAACTACTATCGCAGCTCATGCAGGCTTAATCATTCTGTCATCCAACCCGGTCGGCTTTAGATTGCAAAGGCTGCGGTACTATCAGCTCTCAAAGCGACTCAGTCCATGAGAGACGCCATAGTGGAGGGCTCCAGAAGTTTAGACAACCTGGGCTCCTTTAAAATGCACTGACATCGCACATCATATGGGTGCCTTGCTTTTCGTCCCCGTCGAAACGCGGCCGCCACGGCCAGGTTCGAACCCCGGTCCTCAGCCACTGAGCCACAGCGGCGGGGCGACCGAAATGGATGTGTCGCACCAGGGCAACACGCCAAAATACCGCCCAAGGATAGCAGGGCCATTAGCGTTTAGAAAATGGATCTGCTTGTTTCTTAACGTCAGAAAGAGTAATGTCGCCACGAATAGGGAACAACTGCCGAAAATTTATTTCTTTTCTTTCTTTTGGTTTTTAATACGGTGGAATTTTTTTAGATTGCAAAATACTTATTTCGTCAGAAAGGCAGTATGCAGATGATCCGTGCTATGTGGCTATCAGTCCAGGACTGACAGCGAGTTGAGAAGCCCTTTTCAATGACCCGGGTTTGAACCCCCAGGTCTGAGCTGACCAACACGGCCTCCCATCGCTCGAGAGTATAGGAACTTACTTGAATTAGAGATTCCGGGGCGGCTCCCCTTTACACTTCCACAATATGTGATCATAAGTGGCAATTTCACTTAATAGTGCGGTGGAACAGCTTATGCCGAAACTGATGAGCATGCATTTTTTTTTTAATCTTTCAGGATTTTCTTGACGGGACAAGAGGGGTGTGCATCTGAGAGGATTCGACCCATGCAAGCGCCATCATGTTTCTCGGGAAGCGTCCTCGTCCTTCGTATGCTCGCAAACTCCGCGCATAATACTGTGCCAGCCCCAATTCACGGGCTTAAGGATAGCTTGAAATGGCTGTGCCAACAGGCAAAGATCGGCGAGTGGTGGAACATTATTCATATGGTCACGCTACGAGCGTCTCGATCTAAGTTGCAGCCTTATCCATTTACCGCTTTCAGAAAGCCGGAGTTGTTTTATAGATGACGCGCCAAGAGCTATATGTGTATCATTCATGTGAGGTGCGCGCGCGCTGCGTTCGAGGCATCAAGCTCTGCAGAGACAACGCCAGTACCATTGAAAATTAATGGGCAAGCAGCCTTTTCTTTGTTCCTTCATTCATTTCTCTCCCAGTGTCTACCGACTCCTTCCCTCTCTAACACCTCCTTCTCTTCCTCATCGTCCTCTTTATTTTCCGAACAACAACGCCGCTTCCTTGAGCGGAGCGTTAGAAACTTCGGGTTGCGCGCCACCGAACGTGTAACTTGGCGTGAACGTTAGCCCAGGCACGGCCGGCTTCGAAGGAGAGCGCGCGCTCAGAGAAGCGCGCTCTCCCTCGATACCGGCCGTGGCCGAGGAGAATCGAGGAGGCATGCTTCAGACTAGTTCCTAATTTTCTGGTTGCGTATCTCTTATAGACTAATTATTTGCGAGCAGCCTTCTCGCTGATACTCGGCGACTTTGTCGGAGTAACTTGTCCTAGCCGAAACTCCCGCTATAAACTGATTGCGAGAAGCCCTCGAAGCACCTGCAGGACTTTCAGGCACCGCCTATACTCCGTTTCATACATCAAGTGCAACACTACCAAAGCTACAGCGCTTGTTTGCGCTCTCCGCATCCGCGATAAAAAATAGTGCCTGCTCTTGACGAGAGAAAATAATAGTTGCTTTGTCTGCAAGCTTAATACATTTTACATTTGCCATCAACTTCATAAAAAGCACCTTTTTTAGGGAGAAAAGGTCGGATTCGGCTAATTTGTATGCTTTTTTATGTCTTTTTTGTTCGTGCCGCGTTTTGCTGCCCCGCAACCTTGCTAGCTGTGCCACCAGATGGCGTTGGTTGTGCCCTCCGCGCTGCGCATCCCTTTTTGAGAAAATGATTCTTTGGTGCGCATTTTTTCTATAAGATCCGCTCTGTGAAGATGTCTAAGCATGCGAAGCATGTTATTGCAAACGTGTATGCTCGGAATAGAGCCCGTTTCGGCAGGAACCACTCGCCTACAGAACGAGCGCGTAGTGATACGCCTCCTGTTTTTTTTTTTTTTTTTCTTGCGGACTACTTACGTAGCTTTCGCTGCGTTGCACCGGATGTATGAAACGGAGTATAGAAGCCTCGACAAGCCCATAAACGCGAACGTTTAGGCCATAGAAAAAAAAAATTGCTCTGTCAAAAAAAGCTTCAGCGACGGCCGTTCAATTCCCTACTTTCGAAAGTACTTATGTTTCGCGTATCATATTGAGAGCGTTCACCTATACGTGCCACCCTTGTGGTTGTTTTTCTAACCTATTAACGTGCACGAATACGAAAGCATTATAGCCCCACAGTTGAAATGATTTTGAGTCAGGTTTCTAACATGCATCAGCTTATTACTTTGCTGGCATTGTTTCCGGTTTGTATACGCGTAGACTGCCACGCTTCACGCGACTAATGGGGGTCGTATTCGCCGCAACCTCGCTTTGAAAGCATACATCTCGACGTATACACTTTGGCACAAGTCCCTTTTGCTAACTAGCATCCAACTTAGCTAGAGCATGTATGCTATATGCAAGATCCAGACCTGAAAGGGAAATAACTAGGAGAATGTGAAACGAGAGGCCCGAGTTGGCAGGGAGCAGAAATGCGAAAGAAATGCGAGTTCCGGGCCTCCGTTTCAGCTCGTTCTGCGTACGGTTTCCCGACGTGCAAGAAGTTTATATTTACTTTACCTGCTTTAGTTATCTAACCTTTTATCAGCGCGCTTTTACTTTTTCCTTTTTAATTTCGTTTCATTTTGACCAGTTTTTGTTTTGTTCACTTTAATTTTTCATATTTTATTTTTCTGCGTGTTTATAGTTTTATTTTTTACTTTTCCCGCTTTTCATTGCATTTGTTAGCTTAGATACCGTACTTATCAGTCTTATCTTTTTATTTTCCTTGCCCTCAATGTCCTCCTTTTTCCTTTTCCCCTTATGGCATTACGCTAGAGCCTTTTACCCTATCAAACGGACTACTCTTAGCATGAAAAGAACTTAGTCCCCAACTGCTTCTCGTTCCGGGTTTTCTTCCTTTCGGTACCTACCTACAGTGCCCCGTATTCCCATATTACGACTCCATCCTGAATGCTTCAAATACCCCATGCTGAACACCGGCTTCTTCGCGACGTTAACTAGAACAAGCCCACTGTAACCAGTCAAAGGGGACCGCCGGTATGCTTAACGCAGTTCGTGATCGCTAACTTACGACTAAAGAGTGCCCTTTTTTTTTTTTCTTCCTTCACGCGTGCCAAGATTCCTGTTTTTAGTCACTGGCCTTTGGAACTCGGAAGTTTTACTACAGATCTAAAAGATCGGATATTCCAATCATAACATCTACGTTCCTATCAAAAAGAACGCCAGCAACTCCACCGATCCTCGAACAGCCCGCATAATGTTCGGCAAATTTCCTCTCCTACGGTGAATAACAGTTGTAAAAAGTCGCTGCATTTCCTTCACCCAACGCCGACGGCACCTGTAATGTTCTGCCGTTTTCGTGCGCCTAATGCTCGTCGTCGTGATGCGCCGGCTGTCCGATGTGCGCCGACATGGGAGTGCACATCAAACTGCATGAATATTACAGACGCTTTCCTCGCCGATGGCGCTGCGATTCACCGAAATCTTTTTTTCCATTACCTCTGCACGTACCCGGATTCGGAAGCGTAGAAAGAAGTATGACGTACCTCTTCTCCGGGGGTACCGCTTCATTTCGAATTTAAGCCCAAGTTTTGAAGCGAGAGTAAGTTGAAGGACCACGGATGTCGACGGAAACGTCTTCCAGTTCACCTTTCTCTCATTCCTAGCACTCCCATTTCACGAGAGCGCATGCACGTATGAGCATCGCAAATTGCAGCTGTCTTCTTTACGCTCTGCGTGCGTGCTATTTACGTCGCCTTGCGCGCATCAATAATTTATGCTACTGGTTTGGTTTGGTTCGGTTCGGTTCGGTTCGGCTTGGTTTGGTTTGGTTTGGTTTGTGGGGTTTAGCGTCCCAAACCGACTCAGGCTACGATAAATGCCGTAGTGGAAAGCTCCGGAAATTTCGCCCACCTGGGGCTCTTTAATTTGCACCGACATCACACAGTACCCGGCCGTCTAGCTTTTCGTCTCAGTAGAGGAGCTGCTGACGCGACCGGAATGGAACCCGTGTTCCTTGGCTGAGCAGTCGGGCACCTTAATCATTGAGCTAGAGCAGCGTAGTTTACGCCACAAGGGTATGCGATGTTTCAACACGTTCGAGAATGCTTCAAGTTAATAAATGTGACTACATATGCCAACAAGCTTTCCGAAAAAAAATCAGGTCCAGGAGGAAGTAGTCATCCGATCCCTATAACTGTGTCCAACGAGAAAGGCTCATTGCGGCCACAGGCTGGGACCGACATTTTGATTTCAGTGCCCTCTCGGTGGAATGTGCACCAAATGTTGCGTGCTCACGGGAACGCAAGCTTGAATGCACGTCTTTTTTTTCTTGTTCCACTTTTTTTCCTTTACTAGTTCCGTCAAGAATAAGCGCAGGTTATGCTATCCATTTCAGGATCGGCCTGTGTGCATCGAGCTTATCCACGAGTGTGCACGCGTAGACGGAACAGCGCCTCACTCCTCAGAACCGCCGCCATAACGAGGAAAGTCATTTCAGAGAGTGCGTCTTCAAAGCACTCGCCAGGGTGTGCCAAGCCAGCCCCTAGTGGCGCTGTCACAACATATCGTGTCCATTAATGCGTCGGCATTAGATCCCCATGCCGGTAGACTGACCGATGTTATCCGAAGCATCCGGTAGCCACCTGACACGGTTTGCAGGCGCCAAAGTGGATAAAGGAAGCTTCCCTTTCCACATTTACGAAGTAAAGAACAGAGATCGAGGGCGCTTACCGAAAACGGAATATGAGGCCCTGGCGCAGGTTGAGGGATACGCAACCTGCGGGTGCACGTTACTTCGGAAACAAGCCAGCAGGTGGCTATACCATGGAAAGTGGACGGTGAGGAGGATAGTGAGCTGAGAAGAGCAGCGGATACATAAGAGCCGCTCTCGCGCGCTCGATGCCACCCTTCGGTTGAAGTGCTTGTATGTGCGAGCTTCTCTTTGACAGCTTAACCGCGCTCTGCGGCCTTGCTCAGCGCGCCTTGCACGAGCGGGAAATCTTCAACGAGCGGCTCACAAAGCGTCGAAGACGTTCGCCGAGCTCGACCAGACGAAAAACGCCGTCTCCAGAGCGCGCGTCGCCGACAGACAGGAAATCTTCAAGCGTGGAAGCGTAAACAGTAAATGTGGATGTAAAGAAATGTCTGCCGCGTGTCGTGTCATGAAAAGAGCAAAGTGAAAGTCTTCTGCTGCGCACTTCCGTCGGATCCGCTCCTCAATCATCTGCTAGCTTTTTTTATTTTATATTTTTTTACCGCATTACGATTGTGCGACCACTCATGCGCGAGTGACCGCCAAAAAAAGCAACAATTACGAAAGAACGCGTAGTACCATAGCTGAACACAACTCGAGTCTGCAGCAAGCAACCGCAAAAAACAATTCTGCCTTGACAGAATGCAGTCCGCTATTAAAGCTATTCTGGTTAGCTACATAAAAAAGTTGACCATCAGACCATGTTATTTATTTATTTATTTATTTATTTATTTATTTATTTATTTATTTATTTATTTATTTATTTATTTATTTATTTATTTATTTATTTGGTATATTCATTTTTATTTATTATTTGCCCTCAAGGCCTTTTGGCGTTACAGAGAGAGGCGGGGGAGGGGGGGGGGGGGGGGTACATAGGACCAACAACAATGGCGGGAAACGAAAAAAATTACGCATGCTTTTGAGATTAAAGGTAATACAAAAAAAAAACATTAAGGAAAACAAAAAATTCCCCAGGATAAACGCAGAGGAATTTTGATGCCTCTGGATTGTTTGGTACGGCCGAGTTTCGAAAACTCGTTTCGTTTGCTCTTGAGCGGAGCAATACACAGGCCGCGTACCGTGGCCCATAGTTAGGATTATCTGCTTCTTTATTTTTCTTAAATTGTAACTGATTACACACAGACACAGCACTCTACGCGCATATAAGATTCACCGAGAGAAACGGAATAACGGAATGAACACACTTGATCATACGTGTTCCCGCGGGATGCACTAACCCAAGAGAGTGTCAAGGAACGCATGCTGCTTATCAGCTTCGCTGATATTTCTCACGGTAACCAGTCTCTTTCCAGCTGATGTTTGTCTCCTTGTGGCGTGTATAACCAAGCGCATTCCTGCACTACTCGTTGAAATATAAACGGTGAAGAGATTGGTGTGCCTGGCGGTACGTGCTATTTGTGCCTTCGCTGCTTGCGCGACCGAACGAGCCACAACCAACTGTTAAGGGGAAAGCCTTTACAGGCTCATCAATGTTACCAGGATCTGTGCGTTCGAGAGATGTGTCCACTAGATTCCGCGGGTTATCGGTGAGGTTCTGTTAAACCTTTTATTAAAAAAAAATAATTCTCCCCTGGGAATCGAACTCCTACTCTTCCGATCGCCAGACGGGCGCATTAACCAAACTCATGTGCACGAAGTGCACGTGAGAAATATATCTTAGCACTCCTTGTCAAGCGTTCCTGCCGTCTGCATGGCAACATAGGGGTTCAACGACGACTCCTTCAACCCGGTCTCCAGGAGGACTAGTGTGCCTTGATGCATTTCGCCTCCGCTAAGGAGGGCGCCTGGGCCGCGCCATCTGCCGCCATCTATAAAGACCAGGCGCCGCAACGAGTGCGCGCCACCGCCGCTGAGTGAAGCTGCTCAACTCGAATCGGCACGGAAGAAGTACTGTGTGATTAGTGGCGTTCTGGCAAATAAACATTATAGTACAACCAGCCATAAAGGCTTTCGGCTTACCGTTCTTAAGGAGCTTTAACTGCCTGAAGAATTTTTCAGCTTGCCGTTCTCTTAAGGAAAACACCCGGCAGCCTACTTCACTTTCCCTACGGTGTCCTTGCTCTACGAATTTGGCCTCCCTGCTTAGTTTTCATTGATATTTTTACGACGTTAACATCTCTCCTCGTTGCACCGATTATATAAATAGAAAACATACATGGCCAACCACGTCGTTGCGTGTGCGGCAAATTAAAGCAAAGTAAGCGCACAGCAAAGATAGCAGGCAGAAAAGCGTGCAGAAACGTACGCGCACAGGAAAGTCCGCCGAGAGCTCAGAAAAAAAAAAAACGAAGGATTAAAATGACGCACACAGTTAAGCGTGCTTCAAGAGTCACCGATAAATCTTTCAGGGGCTATACAAGACCCTGATAAACTTCCCAGAGCAGCCTAAAGAGGCTTACCTATTACAGTTAGTACAAGTTCATGTTAATGCGTTAAAACCCTAGTTGAAGCAGATGACCGCATTACGCTTTCTTGTAGTGTAGTAGCACTAGTATAGTAGAATACGACTTATAAACTATTACTAAATGTGGGCAGTGGTGCACGGCGTGTGCATTATTCGGCTGAACCGTAAACAAAATCAGTTTACAATATTTCGCTACATCATGAACAAGCCAGAGGCATCGAAATTACTGATCTTTTTACTTGGTCAGATAGATAGCTTTTCGATTAGTCAAGCCTCAACAACGGACTACTTTCTGACAGGGAGGTATTGTACGTGCGTAGTGGTTACTGCTAACATTTACCTTGTGTCCGACTATAGCCACACATTTACCCGAGGCTCGTCCGTCCGTCCGTCCGTTCGTCCGTCCGTTGGTGTCTAACGCGCGAGTTAGCTCAACGAAAGCCCAGTTTTCCTTCCTCAACAACAGATGTGTTGGAGATAACCGCATTGTGCTGGTTAGCCTCCATGCTAATTCAGGTTCGTTCAGATCGTCCCATGCAGAGCATCGCTGTACTCAACGACGACTCGACACCAAGGAAGCACAAACCCGAGCGAAGCATTCGATTCACAGAGACGAAGAATGCCAGCGACTTGATACAAGGAACGCACCACTGTATTACTGCACGATGTTCCGCGCTTAGCTATACTTAACTAATAGTCATTTATGTTCCTTACCCTGTGTATAAAATTGTTTGGTTTGGTTTTATGTGGCTTAACGTCCCAGATCTACTCAGATTAATGGAAGAAACCATAGTGGAGGGCTCCGGATAATTTCGACCACCCGTAGTTCTGAAATCGCACAGTGCACGGCCCATTGCTTTTCACCCCCATCAAAAATCAACCGCTGCGGACGAATTCAAACTGATGTTCTGTTGTCGAGGAGCGATGTTTACTCGTGTGGATAAAAAAAAAAAAAAAAGGAATACCTTGAGATTCCTGTAGTCTGTAGTCACATTGGAGAAATGCGAAAGCATGCACTTAGCACCTCTTCTTTTGAAATTTGTTTTGCAAGCCATGCTGGCGTCGTCTAGTTACATTACTTTAAAACTTCACTGGTAACCATTGTGTCACGTGAATTTAGTACGACGTCATCTAGCCATGCGACTAGCTTTTGTAAGTCATCTTGTCACGGAGCGTCATTGCTATTTACACTAATAACCATCAGTAGCACCATTATTATTTATCGTTATCTAATTCTTAAGTCTTGTATTTCAAGTGTTGTGAATTATTGCGCATTAATTACGTTTAATTAACGATGTTTCGTTTCGCATGGTGTCTTCCCTTGTTCATCACGACATATTGCACCCCTAACTATTTTACTACTCAACTGCATTACGCTCGTTCGCATTGAACTTCGAATGTGACGTCACAAATGGTATCATTTCCGGCGGACACATTTTGCGGACAAGGCCCGGTGACGGATTTCACATCTGACGAGCCATACACGCCATTCGCTTTAATATATTTCGAAACGAAAGAAGGCCGCCAAGGTGCAGCCCCTGGCCCAGAGCTCATGCTGCCCCTTGTCGAACAGCCAGATTTTAACGCAAGAACGTTAAAGGCCACAATCTGCAGAAAATCCGGCGCTGTCGGCCTCATGAGCCAAAATCCCCTGCATGGCTCTGGCAGGTGGTAATTGACAGGCGGTAGGTGGTCAGAGAGGTCCTGATTGGCCGGCGGGTTGTACTACGTCACGAGACCACAAGACAAGGCAGGAGAATGCCCCTCTCCCCGCATATTATGCAGTACTCTTTACATGCGGGGAGAGGGGCATTCTCCTGCCTTGTCTTGTGTCTTATGTCTGGGTGTCCAAAAAGGAGTCTCATTTCGGTGGAAATAAAACGTTTTGATGATGATGATGAAGGCGGGAGAATGCAGCAAATTTGTGCGTGTCATTTGAAGTGGGTGGGTGAAATGGGAATTTAGCTTTCCAGCCTTCCCCCTACGGCGCGGCTAAGGTGTCCACAGAGAAAGTGTGACAGATACTGCACATTTTCCTTCCTGTGAACCTATTATTATTATTATTATTATTATTATTATTATTATTATTATTATTATTATTATTATTATTATTATTATTATTATTATTATTATTCCAGGACACTTTAGGAATGAGTAAGACAACGTTACGCCTAGGTCATGCATGCAAGTCCGTACGGTTTGATTAAAGCGAAACTTTATTGGTGTCTATGTTGGGTGGGCTGTCACGCAACTGGGTAGCTTACAATTTTATGCAAGTGAATATCAGCGAGATAACAGGGGCATAAATCAGGGAACTAGTGATAAAGCGAGGGCATGTGTGCGCAGACTTCGACAAACGTTTAGAGCCCAGGGTGTTTTCTGCTAAGCTGTGCAGCCGTGCTCTTTGACAATTATTGCGAGTCCGACACATCGTAGAGGGCAAAAAAATAATCTTTCCTTCGGAAGGTTTGGAATGCTGGGGATGCAGTACTAAACATACGGTGTGACTAAGAAGCGAACAACCTGGGCTTTAATTTTTGACAAACACGGTACATAAGTGAAAGAGGATCAGCAAAAGAAGCTGCAGGCAGGAGCCCTCAACGGTATCGCGTCATGTTCTTAAAGGCGGACCCCCTAAGTGTCCCAATATTTCTGTATTCCTTTTAGCAGCAAAGTCGCTTTTACACCTACCAGCCGCTGCTTCTCTACGAGGACAAAAAAGGCGATTCGCTCCTCCCTAGAAGAGACCGGAAAGTGTTGTGGAAGAGATAGAAAGAAGGAACGGCCTGGCATTGCCAGACCTTTGTTCTGTGATGAATATCGTCACGGAAATGCTGGCGAAAACTGAAATCCTAGATTCAGCTTTTAAAGAATCTATCGCAGGATTTTGCAAAACAATGCAAAAAGAAAAAGAAACAGGGCTTTGTTCTCCAGTTCCGCCGCCTGGATCGGAGATGGCGCAGGGACAATTTTAAAAGCTTCCCGCATTTTCTTCCTTTCTTTCTTCCCCTCTGTCCATTCCCGTATTCTTTCCTTACCGTCCTCTTCTCCGTCCTGTAACTCTAGGCACCCTCCCTTTTCCCGTTGGTTCTTTAATTCCCTTTTCATTCCTTGTTAGCCTTCCTGGATCCTTTTGTTTTTCCTTTTTTCCCTTTATCTTGCTCCTTTCTGCCTACGTTTACTTCTTTCCAGCCTCCTGTGCGTATTTCTCCCTTTCGTCCACCTTTTGCTTTTTTTATTTCTTAAGGACACGCTCTGCAAATGACTATACGAGGGGCCGCTAACACAGGGAGTATAGCGAAGAAAGGGCGATTAGCCCCTAGCGACGAAAACGATGCGTCCCTCGGGTCACTTACTTAGCAATCGCGTCTTGTTTTCATTCGCACCCCCAGCAGCAGCAAAAGCGAATCGCATTATACATCTAGGCTGGAGAAAAACGCTGCGATTTGTCGCCATTACGAGCCTACAATCGCTGTGTTGACATCTATGAGCAAAATATAGCGATCCCACGAGAAGTGCAAGTCTCCAGGAGTGAAAGCCTAGTCAAGACCGCGTAGACGGCACGCTTGACGAAGAGGCCTACTTGTAGAATTTGGCATACGCCCCGCCCCCTTGGTCAACACTATACTCGGGGACACTTTTTCTTGGCAATGGGCGCGAAGGTAGGGAGGCGGGGCCTTTAAACGTGTCACTCCGCCATGTAGTCCGACCGCGCGGCTTTCGGCCTGCATAGACGTTGCAGATCATTTCTTTCGTTTGCTTTGACAGCCAGCGTCTCTTCAGCTTGACTCGAATCTTGTTTTAGGCATAACAGTTTCATTTCGAAAAATCAGTTCTGTTATAAAAAATATACCGTAAATAACTAGCGATAAGATTTCAATTTGTTTTTGCAGAAACTACTCATGTAACTAGGGACTATATTCAGCTGCGTAGGAAGCTGGTGCATTTTGGCTCTGTAGCTTTGGCTTCATTGCCAAGAAACGCTGTCCCCGAGTATAGGCATGCCTCGCTGCTGCGATAGCGTTGCAGAAACTTCGCACTCCTACGACTGCAAGCTTCCGTCTTGCACCGACTCACAATGACGGTGAATGTGGCTAGACTAAGGGCTGACGCAAGTCAAATAATGCACCCGGTTCTGCTCCGGTTGCAATGAGGCCTTCAGCCACCTCGCAAACGCCGAGCAATGCGGAAGTAAGGAGACTTGTAAAGCGGTGGTGATGCAACTCCAGGGAATAGTTACCCGACGAAAACCACAACCAAGGGTAACATCACGGAACCAGTGACGCAATGTGCTCTCTCATATCGCTAGGTAAGAAAAAAAAAAATCAATGAAAAAATCGCAAGGCCTCCTCAGCATCACAAAAAAAAAAAAAAAGAAAAAAAAAGAATCTGATTCATGCAATGTCTCTAAATATGCAATTTAGGTATACTTTGCGAAAAGGACTATTCGCATACCAGTCTTTATAAAACGCGCTAATCCCTTGGCCTTGTTACTTCGTAGCATGTTCCGATAATCGCGGTTAGGAAACCATGGCAGTATTTTTTTTTTTTTTTTTTTACTGAGGAAACAATCCTACAGCAGAGGTAGTGCTTAATGGCCAGATCTAATTATGGGTTCATCTACGCCTCTTTAACTGTTTCTTTAGAATTTGCGTGCAATACGCGAACCGGTGAACGTTCTGCTCTCCGAGTTCTAATTAGACTATCAGATTCTGGCTAAGAGAAAGCAGCACCAAAAAGACACAAGGACGGCTAATGCAGGCGTATAAATAGCGTGCCACGCTTCATGTGTCTTCGGTGCTGTGTGATTTACCTTCTTCTTAGTTGGAATAAACAAAACCGGGGACACTTCAGCTCCACACATTTATGAGTACGACACCCCAGCACTCACTGGCTCGCGTATGAGAGATTTACTTGATGACCCTCCTTTCGTGCACATGCCCTTGGTACTCGCTTAATCATCATCATCATCAGCCTGACTATACCCACTCGAAGGCTTCTCCCATATTTCTCTACTTAACCCGGTTCTGTGCTAGCTGCATCCACTTGACCCCTGCGAACTTCTTAATCTCATCCGCCCACCTAACTTTCTGCCGCCCCCTACTACGCTTTCCTTCCCTTGGAATCCAGTTTGTTACCCTAAGCGACCATCGATTATCCTCTCTTCGCACTACAAGTCCTGCTCATGACCATTTCTTCTTCTTGATTTCCACTAGAATGTCAGTGACGTGAGTT
Organism: Amblyomma maculatum; assembly: GCF_055883805.1. Classification (NCBI taxonomy): domain Eukaryota; kingdom Metazoa; phylum Arthropoda; class Arachnida; order Ixodida; family Ixodidae; genus Amblyomma; species Amblyomma maculatum. The sequence continues at coordinate 119,050,933 of NC_139351.1, read as the reverse complement.
ATTTCTGTGACCCACTCTGCACGCTTCCTATCTCTTAATGTTACCCCTACCGTTTTTCATTCCATAGCCTCTGAGTTGTCCTCAACTTAAGTAGAACCAGTCGTTTAATTAATATATCTCACAAATGCTCATTAGCACACAGCCGTGAGCGTGTTTCCTTAGGCCGTGGTTCCGGTGACTCTAGGCCCGACAGAAACGAGTTCGTGGAAACTTCGCCGGGTCGGGTTGACTGAACCCGACATCCGGCTCGCCTCAACTCGGTCCACTCGCGGAGGGCTCGCGTATACGAGGCTATTTATCTGTAATAACTGGTAAAAAAAAAAAAAAAAAAAAAAAAAAAAAAAAAAAAACGCATTCTCGCTAACTGCGGGCTGATCTGATTGCCTCTCGTCAAAGAAACGCGCTTCAAAAGAACTCAGCTCAAGGGACCCGTATCGGCACAGAAAATCGACGGTGCACTTAGCGAAAGGAAGGAGGTGGAAGGAAGCGAGCGCACGGTTCTTACCCACACAAATTAGATGGAGAGGGAAGAGATCCTACACAGTAGGAGAGCAGAACCCAGACTCTCAACAATTAGAAAGGCGCACTGACTGTTACATCCCGCGGTTAAGCTGATTATCGCAGAAATGACCACATAAATCGTTGGCTTAACCTGAGTGCCTTCGCAAAGCGCCCCCTTTGGGAAATGGACAGACTATCCAATAATGGTGTTCTCAGTCAGTTTCCCCGCGGTTTAGCGCTCTTAACGAGCGGCCACGATTCATTTCTGGGATTACGTCCACGGTAGGCGTCTCAAATAGCGTGGGGGGTAGGGCAAAGAATGCGCGGGGTCAGCTTCTATAGCGCCGGTCTCTCGAAGTGCTGATCTGAGCACACTGTATTAATTACGTACAAGAGAAAAATACGTAAACAGAAACGCCCATCACGAGCGAGAAGCGGGAAAAAAGTTAGCGATGCAAGAAACTGTTAACAGATTACGCTTCAATGGTGCAAAATGCATTGCACCTGTATGAGGATATCCTCGAAGAGGGGGGAAAAATAAGAGGTTAAGAGGCTTATCGGTTAGTCTCATATGGCGGTAAGGGTTTCGTGTCAACCGCAATGAGAAAATGCCATCCTTCGCGGGTCCAGAGCCGGAAAATAATAAACGGAAAATTATATATAGAAATTGTAAGAAAGTTTAAAGACAATAAATAACAACGAAATAAGCATCGATTAAAACTTATCGTTCCCAGACAGAGCCCTTGCATTTTTCGAGGAAAGGAAAAACAACGTGTGCTCAATATTCTGCCTAAACACTGAACGAGGACCGCTTCAGGATGGCTCGGAGATTGCTAATAAAGAAAAGGCTGAGGACTTGGAGCTGAAAGAGAGCGCGGGTTGTCCGGCGCCTTTTGAAGGCACCCGACGTACGTCCGAAGTTTGCGAAGGCTATGGGCCAATGGCTCTTTTCATTTCCACGAATATCGTGTACAGCCTGACGAGACCTTTTTAGCAGATTTTAGTTCGGAAACGACTGTGGTGGTAAAGCCGACTTGTGAAGTTGGCGCGTGCCTCCGAAACAAAAGCTGAAATTTTTGGAGGTAGCAAGCCGCATCACACCGCTCCGCGAGCCGCGTGTTTGAGACCCCTGGGTCAGAGATCGAAACGTATAGCTGGATCAGAGCGACAACGAGAGTCGAAGATACGATCGTGGAAATAAAAAAACTCAACTTTATAGCTCAAACGAAATGCGCCAATGCGACATCGCGATGGTCTCGCGGGATATGCGTGGTCTTAGTTGTCTAAACGTTTGTGGCTAATACATTCTGCGCCACCGTTCGTCAATTTAGTGAACGTATCACTTCGTCATCCGTTTTGCGAAAATAAATCAGACGGAGGTATACAGTGCTCAGAACGCCTGTCGCAAAACAACCTCTTGGGATTTCAACCTCGGACGAACACATCTCAGTGATAGACCTATCTATACACTTACAATAAATGGTATATGATCGGAGGAATAAATATCGTTGGTTCGAACCTCTGCCCTAAACTAGCCTCCAACTTAACTAACAAATGAATGCTAAAAGGGAAGCGAGATAGAATAAGACACCAACCAGAACTTTGCACAAAGAACGGTTGCGTTAAATTTTAATACGATAACATCTGCATGTTTTTGTTCTTGTTTTCGTTTTTTCAATAACATTTTTCTCAAATCTAGGTTACGGCGATGCCTATTCTACCGAATGAGCTGTTATCCCGTAATAAACACTCACATATAGTATGCCGAAAAAAAAAAAGGGAAAATATGTGACACTTAGATGAACCATTTCCAGTAATTCCTCGATGGTCTTCTTGCTATTTAATCGGCAAGCCGACTTAGCAGTTTAACATCTAGCGAACGTATATTACCTGCACGTGACTTGCGCGGCTGCTGGCGAGGTAATCAAACTGGTAAATGATGCGGACACAAATTCATCGCCAGCTCGGGGGCTCTTCCACAACACAAACATCTTCGAGCAAAATCGATTATCGTGTCTCTACGAACGGTTCTTGCCAGACGCGTGAATTAAATCGATCAACTTAGGCCGATTTTTTTTTTCTCTCTCTCTCTCTTCTTAGTCTCAAAAACTCAATCAACGCGCACCGCTTCTGCACAATCGCAGAGAGCGCTGCAAGATTTCCTTATTTTCTCTATGGCCTCTCCTCTTTCCTGCTCTGCATGGCGGCTCAGTCTTGCCTAGATGCACCGCTTCACTGCAAGTCGGGCAGTGGAGAGGGGACTTTAGCAAGACGCTCTGGATTGCGAAAATTGTAGAGATGAATGGAATATTATTTCACTTGTTTCGTTGAGAGGTCAGTGACCTCTGACGGTCTCCCCTGCTGGACCCCAGTCATTGTCCATTTCTTTCTTCTTTTGTTGTTTTTTTTTTGTTTGTTTTTTGTTTTTACGAATACGCAAAAAGACCTCCCCAAGTGCTCCAGTCGAAATAGAAGCAAGAACACAAGACAAAGAAACAAATATACGCGGAGCTCCTTGATGCCTCCCCGTCCAACAAAATTATGTCACACTTTTGAATGGGATTTGTAGGCTCATGAGCTCAGCAATACACCCTCACCCTTTCCCCTTATTTTTCCGCCCAGCAACCCGACCTGCCTAGATTTTATTTCCTCGTCTGTTTTTTTAACGCTCCGCTAGCGCGCAAAGCCAGATCATTTTGCGGCCGCCCGCTCCTTAACGCAGTTGCCTTTCTTTTCATCGCACCTCTTTTGATCTATGCAACGCCGTGCACCGGCGGGTAATAGAGCAAACGACGACCAGAAACCGCGATTAAGGCGCTCATGACTACCATTTCCGGGCTAGTGTCATGGGCTTGCCCCGAGGCCGTATACCCTGCAGACCGGCTGATAAAGAGAAAACGAGGGATAAACGAACGGAGACCAGAAAGAAGCCCTGACGCGCCTAGCGACAAAAGAACGATGAAAAAGCGGCGATAAAGGAAGGGGTCTCCCAAAGCGTCGCCAGGAACGACGTCGGGGCAAAGCCTCGGCGGCGACTGAAACCTTGCCGCCATCGGCTAGAAGAGGACGAGAATGCGACCGCAGGGGATGACGGTGATGCCCCCCCCCCCCCTCCCCCTTGCCATCTTCGCAAATTACAGCAGCTCCAGAGCCAGCGGAGACCGACAGGCGCCTAGTCAAACGATGCGGGCGCGCAGTGGGCGTCACGGAATTCCCGCTTGCCGGACCGCGCGTCCTCACCGCAGGGCTCCTGAGCAGCCGCATTCATTCCTCTTTTTCGTCTCTTTACTCCTTTTCCACTCCCTCCTTCGCATTCTTCTATTCTAACGCTTGGCGTTTCCTGGAACTTGGGAAATAAAGTCGCGCTCGCAAATAGCGGATTGCTCTCGCGACCCCCCTTGTATACAGTAAAGCCCGACTTTCAAGCGTATATTCGGCCGGTCCATTAGGTGTGAATACCGGTCTCGGTACCGGCGGTGTGCCCGGGCGTGCTTGATAAATAAATGTAAATATAAATCGGCCCAAAGATGAAAGAATAACAGTGTTTTCAGTTCAGAGAAGCAAAATTAGTAACATTACAACCGAAAAACAAGCGCACGCCAAAGAGGCAAAAGAAATGTGCACCAAGCGTGCGAACTGTACGTTGCATACGCAACGCCCGTACACTTATACACAGCGGGTTTTATTAGAACTGAACAATGAAACGGTTAAGTGGTAACAAGAAAGGAGGAGAGAGAGAGAGAGAGATCGTAAGATTCGCTGACTGAGCGGAGCCGGAAAGAACGACAGTTGTGGACGAAAGATTGTGCTTGCGAAAATATGGTGTCCTCGCGAAACGAACAGCCGCATGGTGCAAAAAGAAGTATAGTAAAGACGGCGTAATCGCAATTGCCGCCTAAGTAACAAAAAGGAGTAAAACAAGAGTGGAAAAGAACGGAGTAAAGTAAAAAGGAGTAAAACGGAACAAGGCGTAAAATGGTAAAGGAGTAAAACAGAACAAGGAGTAAAAAGGGAGTGAAAATAAAGGAGTAACCTGAGTACAGGATAAGACAGGCGAACGTTATACTTGGTACATGCATCGTTCTCCGAGATTCTGCCTTAACGGAATGGCTGAAACGGTTCGGTACATGCCCTCCTAACAAGCATCTAGCCAAGAGCATCGGCTGATTCTCATGACTTCGTGGTTAGTTCCTTTTGGACACGCGATCGTGACATCGCAGGCATGATCGACGAAGGGTGATTATCCGTGGATTATTCCGATGGGCCGCGACGCCATGAAGATGGTAGACGACATTGTCTGGAAGGCTTCCTAAAAGAGTCAACGGCCGCTTTGATTATTTTTGTTTATATCTCCTTCTACACTGACTTTGTGAAAAGCGATTTCACACTTTTTTGATCAAATTTCGAACGAAGTTAACGTTCAGGCATTGACCAGCGTCCAAAAAAAAAAACGAAAAATTGTGGGAGCTTTTGATTATTCCCCCTTTTTCTCGATTAGATGTCAAAGCTTAGCCCGTCTGTTGCAACCTCGGTGACGCTACGCGGGAAAACAATACGACACGGCAAAGATCGTTGTGCACCAACGCGCGGCCGTCGGTTGCATCCGCGCGGCCCGCCTGCTATCTTGGTGTCGGCAGCGGACGGTCGATACCAGCCACGCGCAACCGCGTGTTTTTCGTCACAGTTCCGCGCTCCCTGTAAAAAAAAAAAAAAAAAAAAAAAAAAAAAAAAAAAAAAAGACTTCCATTCGTATAAACCAGTTGTCTCGTCTTTTTTTTTTTTTTTTTCATCGACGACTCGCGGCAAAGTACTCGTCGGTGTCGTCGTGTGCGCTTCTGTTCCCCAGCGATAGCAGAGCAGCGTGATTTAAAAGCATCTCGGAACAACGTTTACGGCCACTCAAAACGGCGACTGCATTAGCATGCGACCGTTAAGCGGCGGCTAAAACAATGAACGCATTTGTGAGTCCGCCTCTCCGCACTTTCCGGACATTCAACAGGCGCACTCTGTATTGTCTATTTTTATTTGTCGGTTTTTTCGCGCCGATAGCTAGCTATAGTAAAAATGGCCTCTTTTGGGGCAGACAAAGCGACGCTCTCGTAGTATGTCATCACAGTCTAAAACTGCGGCATTTTGTTAGCAAGCCAACGACAGTGCCATTAAAGAATTTAGGCACAGTCATACATACGGCCGATGCGGCAGCGCCGCCGATACGGTAATATACTGCAGTAAGCGCACTTACAGCACGACTGTGCTAAAAAATTACGAGGGCCTTTAGCAGTAGTGAAAGGCGAAAGCATTTACTACACAACGTCTAGAAACGTCTAAGTTTAGAATATTAATTAGTAATTAATTAGACATTAGGTACTATATTTAATTCGTAATTATTTATTCAATAACTATATTAATTAGTTGTCATTACATAATCATTCCTTATTAGTCGTTAATTAGTAATTAATCACTACTTGGCAAATGGCCATATAAGGCACGCATTCGTGCATACTGTGGTGGTGCTCTGTGAGTGGTCGAGACCTCTATGACGTCATCCCGTCTCGGCTAATCAGAGCGCCGCAAAAGCGGAATAAATTTCGACCACGACAACAATGCGACATTTTAAAATTCTGGTCAGGCAACCACAACAGTGAAGTGAATGCCACGCGACCGGCCGTCATGTAAAGTACCGCTGGTCACGTTGTTTAACTTATCAAAGCGAATAACAGGGCCTGATCCACTCGTTTCCGTCAGCTTCACCTCTACCTAAACTTACACGCAGGCGCGAGTTCCTTCGACGTGCTACGTTCATCAGTGACAGCAGGCGTAGCCAGAGACCGGAAGTGGGACACCACGTGACGCCTCATCCGCAGGCTGGAACAGGTCTGTTCTCCGAGGTTCGAATAAAGCACGAGGCTGGAGCTTTACTAAATACGATAACTGTGGCCAATGCGGCACAAGCTCGAAATAGAAGCCTTCAGCTCGGCGTCCTGCTTCTCCCCCGGGACGGACCGCGCACGATGACAAAGGCAACTTATGATTTATTAATTATTCAATTATTACTGTGTTTAATTATTTTTATATGATAATAACTTCGCATTAATGGCTATGCTAGAACGCTAAACTTCGGACTTGTCTTGCATACATCTTCGTCACATTACGCACAGTGTGACGAAAATATGTGGCGACCGCTTCGCCCTCAGAAACAATCGAAATTTCGGTCTTTTTAGTTGTTGTTTTCTCCATTTCACGTCCAGTTCAGTTATGCGATCACAAACCCACTCCTGGAAGTCAGCATTACCACGTGTTATCGACAATGGGCTACCGAGGAGACGAAGACTTCGAGCATAAGCTGTAAACCGTGCAAAGCTAGAGGTCTAAAAAGAAAAATAACAGTAAAAGACTCGAAAGCGCTGACATTCACGCGCGTATGTCAGACATCGCAATCAAACTACCGGGGTTCGCGGCTCCAAGCCTTTATTGCCTCATCGCTGTCGTCACCAAGTGTCACGCTTTTGCAGCGGCTCTGATTCGTCGAGACGGCATGACGTCATGGAGGTCTCAACCAATCACAGAGCACCACCACAGTATGCACGAATGCGTACTTTATATGGCCATATGCCAATCAATGATGAATTACTATATAATGACTGAATAATTTATGAATATCAAGTTACGCATTATTAGTTACTAATAACTAATCAATAATTAATTAACCACTAATTCATTGTCACCAACTACTAGGCTGACTACAAATTACTAATTAACTACTAATTACTATATAATTTTAAACAGAGCTTTCTGGACAACAGGCGTATGCGATCTTCGAAGACAGCCGGGCGTTTGCCAAACCTGAATCACACCGTTGCGAAGCACGGACCATTCGCGAATGAACAGGAGGCTTCGTGAAAACCCAGACAACGCTACACGCACAATGAATCGAAGCTTCAAGTGAGAACACGTACAACGACAAGGAGAAAAAAAAAGAGCAAAATAACGTACAGAACACTCACGACAGTGAAAAACATATCTAGAGGATAAAGAGCACCTCCGATGCTGAAGCTTGGATAGCGCATTCTTCGGTTTGATGTATACACCGGAGAAGGAAGACTGCACCGTAAACTCACCTGCAAAATAAGAAGAAAAAAAATGCATTCAAAATAAGGGGGCAAAAAGATATAATTCAACTTTCATAATTAATGATAAGCTCTTAAAAAAAAAAAGAGTATACACGCCGGATTTTTGCATGCGTGTTTTCTTCCTTGAAATGATGTATTAGACATCGGCAGACGTGGGTCGCCACGTATAGTATTCGCCTGCAACCACTAAATAAAATATATCTGAATTTCCAACTACTTTCTTATACTTTTTCCACTTCGAGGTAGAATGAGAGCTAGAATACGGCTGCGCAGTATGAAAGGCAACAGAACAAGAGTTGAGGAGGAGCCTCAGTTCGCAATCCAAGCCAACGCTTCGACAAGGGGACTTCTCTTCCCGGACGAGGACAAGTCCCTTAGCCGAAACGTTCGCTTGGCTTGCGAACTGATTCTCCCCCGTCAACCATTGTCCGCTTCTCTTTCATATTGTTTGCATTTCGGTTTCCCCAACCGAACCTGATGGCTATGAAGTCAAGTTGCTCACGCGAGAAATGAGACAAACGACAATTATTACTGCTGTTAGGACGCTTGTCGCAATTCCAGCAACTGAATGGTATAAGGCTGGCGTATGGTATGCCTTGTATAGTAAATTAAAATTACGTAAACGCAACTGTATTGCAGTTTTCTAGTAACTTACCTGACCTAAACGCCAAATACATGTCATAGCCATCGTAGAGGTGAAGAAACCGAAAAGTCATTAATGGATAAATTCAATTATAAATTATTGATCAGCCACAGGCGATTACCGAGCGGTGAACCATCTACTTGTAGTGTCTAAAGCACAATCTGAAAGAAGATAACACCAAATAAAATTTAGTGCTTAAAGGACCTTAAGCTACATGTTACTTTAAAAAATCCATAATATCGACAGACAATGAAGCTTTTCTCAACACCTTGAAGCCTGTAATGCATTTTTTTTTTCTTAATTTTCAGAGCGAACTTCACAAGTGAGCCTATTATCACTACCATATCATAGTCTAGTACATTCGCGCCTTCAATATCGTTTCACCTATCTGAGGAAGAAAAAAACAAACACGCACAGCACGCATTATTGGGAGCGCATCTTACAAAGGAGTCACACAGCCCCACTTTTCAATATGAACAAACGTAATAAAAGTACGCAACCTCGGTAACTAGAAAAACACTAATCACCACATTCCACGAAACAAGCTTAATGAAAGCCTTTTTTTTTTTTTTTTCGAAAACATCTCACGGAAGAACACGGATACAATACAAGTTACGCAATGTAATGCAAGGGTAAACTACAAAAAAAAAAATGCGGTATGCAAAAGCCATCAACATCAACTGTTATACCAGATTTTTGTAATCGTCACTCTGTCATCATGATCTTTATCACCTTCCACAGCAGTCTCCAAAAAACGTTGAATGCGTACTTGATGTCACTTTAGGAAGGACTAGGCTGCATTATCGTTTAAATGATCCAATCGCGTTTTGTATCAACGTCTGAAGTACGTTTACCGTTTTTATCCCCCTTGAATGCGTGCAAGTCAGTATTGCATTGTTTATTTTTTAACCTTATCCTTTGTTGAAAGACTGACACTCGCCAGGCTTTTATGTGTTTTTATCGGCCTCTCAGACCTGCAGTTATGTGCCTCGTCTGCCTGATATAACATTCATTCAATCATTCATTCATTTATATTCACCGTAGTGCAGGGGCACCTCATACAATACAAAACACAGAGGTAAAGCCGATTTTCTACTCTGCGTTGACGAAGCAAAGTATAGTTTATTAACTGACCTTCTGAAATGGTCGTTGTGAGGAGTTGAGTTCGGTCGTGTAAATAAGCTGGCGCGTTCGAACAATAAAAAAAAAAAAGAAATCATTAGAATATGAAAAGAAATGCATGATAAAAGAACAAAAAGAATCTAAAAGATGCGTCGCCATGGGCGGCCGATTCAATTCCCAAATAAATTACAGTGCGGCGACACAGTTTCTGCAGCGCTAATACCAGAGGTCATACCACATCATTATTGATCTGAAGAAAAAGGTTTAGGAGTGCTGTCCGGTGCACACATCACACGTTCGAAGCGATTGTTGACAAATATATTTAAAACGATTTCTCTCAAGATTACGTTCAATAGCTTTCTCTGGCCGACGAAATCCACAAGATACCAAAAACGAGCCACAGAATCGAATTTTGCCGAGGGGAATTTTGCCGAGGGGAATATATATATTTATAGGTGGAGTTGGCTTGAGAAACTTCAGACGACGTGAAACCTGGGTCACTGCGCGGCCCACCCAAAGTGGAGAGTTTGACCGGTTTATAGCATTTCGGGTCTCGAAGTAGCATGTGGTATGAGAGTAACCATAACGCAAGCAGTCCAGATCCCTTTCGGCCACCTGGGACCCTTTGCCAGACCTGATCTCGCACCGCGAACGGCCGTCTTTTACACTTCAGTTCCACTCAAATCTGGCTCAGCTCAGCAGCGAGGCATTCCACGGCATCTGACGCTAGGGCTTTCATTCCGCAGACGAAGGCGCTCATGCATAGGCACGTAAGCGCAGCGCGGAAAACAATCGGCGGCGCGCCAATAAAAAAAAAAAAAGTATTACAATAGCGCCGATATAGCCGGCGCGCCACGTTCAGGGAAATCCTCTTTTCGCGCCGTCCGGCTGCTCTATCTTGTGCACGCATGCACGTCACCCAGCCTCCGGCGAGCCAGAGCGATGAGGAGAAAGAGGAGGAAAGGCGAGAGGGATCAAGGGGAAGAGGGGGATAAGGACGAATGCGTGCGTACAGAGGAACCGCGCATCAAAAATGGGCCCCAAGTCCGTAGACGCGCAGAGAGAGCAGGGCACGTGGAAACGAAAGGATGAGGGCGTCAACCGGGAAAGTGGGGAAGAAGGGAACGATCTGGGCCGTGTCTCCGCGAGTGCGCGAATCCGCCAGCCTTCTGGGACAACGGCACCGACGCATTATGCCAAATTCCACTTTCGCGAGTAACGCGCAGCAGCGCTGCGTGGAACGCAGCGTGCCCGGGATCGGCCCAGTGGCCGGCCCCGTCAAGATGATCCAGAGAGAGAGAGAAGTTTGAATACAGTGTGCGACTGCGCCTAGTGTGCTTTCGAAAACGACGCGCTTCTCGGTTCTCACAACCAGGAGGACCCGTTGTGAAATGCAGCACGAGAGCTCGGCAAGATGAACGCCAGGTGACAGACTGCGACGATTCTCACATAGAATTCCAATAGCGGTCCACAATTTGTGATGTCCATTTCTTTCTTTTTTTTTTTTTTTTGCCTTCGTGAGGCATCGGCAACTTTCGTAGTGGAAACTGTTTCTCTCCTTTTCGAAAGAAAGCAGAAACTTCTAGGTCTCATCGTGATGCCTGCTGGTCTATCTACGTGTGCTCTGACGCTACAGAACCTAAAAGAAAAGACGTTAATTCCAAGCGATTCGGCATTGACCCAATCAAAAACCCCACGCTCTTCTGGAGATGTATTTAGTGGCAGATCATGAGGTCACAGGTTCGTCCACCAGTTGCAGCTACAAAGGTGTTTCGTGTTTTCATTTACGAAAAAAAAAAAAAAAAAAAAGCTGCGCCTCATCCATAACTTTTTTTTTTTTCGTTTCTTCGTTTGTGAACACGCAGAATGCAAAATAAAATGGGAGGGGGGGGGGGGGGGGGATTATACAAGCGTGAAAGAAGGGCCAGCCAGCACTGCCTGTTCCCAAGCTTCTGCGTCCGTACCTTATCAAAGGCCAGTCCAGGCTAGTCACTGGTTGCACGCTCTGATGCTGGGCGTTCGAATCCGGCCTCGGCAGGCGTGTTTTGATAAAGGCGAAATGCTTTTAATAACGCCCGCGATCCTCAGGTGGCATAAATCAATCCCCTCACACCCCAAATCGCTACGGGTCATTAACATCCCACACATCGTAGAACTGGACAAAGCATACAGCATATACATCACTCTCGCTCTTATTGGTATCCTTATCGTTCGCGTCATTGTTCCTTTTATCGCCTGTGTTATTCTCTCACTATCAGTTTTGTTATCTTTCCCATTGTCATCGCGCCTACGCTTATTTTTGTCGTTCCCGATCATTAGGTAATCACAATCCTATTCTCTCATAACCTGAGTCGCTTTGGGACACTGAACCCCTTAAGCCAAACAAAACTTAGTCCCCTTACAAGAAAACGCGCTTACCATCCGTATAGGTATAGAATTGGTGATTTTACCTTAAGCACAAGTAATGATTTTAAATATCTGGGAGTCTTTTTTAAGTCTGATTTACGGTGTAATGGGCGCGTTAAATATATAGCAAATAGGGCAGCATCATTTTGGGGTTTCTTGAGGAGGAATTTCAGTCATCTTCCAAGAGAAGGGGAGATCCTCCGCAGTCAGTGGAGTCACGAGTGAGGCACTGCGCTAGGAGGCATTCAGTAAACTGGTATACGTCTACGTTAGTCGGTCTCCCCTTTGCGAACGTTAAATAGTCAGGGAAACCACTTTAATATGGACACGGCGCATGACGCCGCTCTTGGAAACGAGGCGACCCAACGAGTTGGCTCGAGGTGTACACCATCGGGCAGGCACGGAGCTCCAAGGCGGGGCCGATCGCATGACAGATTTATGGGGAGATCACAGAACATTATCAATTGCAGAACAGACTGGCACCTCCACCAAGATACCTCGTTAAATAATACCCAGGCAGTTAAGTGGAGTTCACCAAACTTACACGTTCTCAAACCCGGTTTTGGCAAGCCATATTTTACCGGGCGTTAGATCAGATCGGTCTCTAAGCTGTGGGTTGAAAGGGTCGGTCGGCCACATAATTTAGGAATGTCCACATTCTCTCGGGACGGCATATAATATAGATACTAAAGAAACCTGGGAGACAGTGCTGCGAAGCCAGGACCCCGAGCTCCAGCCCCTCGTCGTTCGACTGGCCGAAGAAACCGCCAGCAAACAAGACCTCCCAGCCTCCGTCTAGGCGGCATCCCGCTTCTTGGTCTTGAAGCCGAAGAGGTCGGGACGCCGTTCATATTGGTCAATAAAAGTTAATTCACTCACTTACTGAAGTTAACGCGCGGCCTGTAGTCAAGGAGCAGCACAGGTTATGCACGCACTAGGGGGGCACGTTATCGTAGGCGATTTTTGGTTATTAGGAACACGAACTACGCCTAGCCGAGAACCTTAGTCTTAACAGCTAGCACTGTAAAAAAAAAAAAAAAAAGAAGAAGAAGAAGAAGAAGAAGAAGAAGAAGAAGAAGAAGAAGAAGACGAGATGGCGACGCAGACTATCAGACAATGCCAACAATACAGAAACCATACCTGACAAAAATTCAATCGACACGTAACACCGCCTGCCACACCATGCTCTCTGCACACCCGCTCGACTACTGTGCCCAAGGATGCCAGATCGAATCCCGGCCTCGGTGGCCGCTTTTCGGTGGAAGCGAAAAGCTAGGCGTCCGTGTACTGTGCGATGTCAGTGCACGTTAAAGAACCCCAGGTGGTCGAAATTTCCGGACCCTGTCACTACGGCATCTCTCATGGCCTGAGTCGCTTTGGGACGTTAAATAACATAAGTTATAACTAAACCAAACCGAACTAGAGCAAATATGCTGTATGAGAAACAAAAAATTAGAAATCTGCCGAATAGGAAGGCTGTCTGCACTCCGCCTGTAAACTACCGACTCTTAAAAGTGCGCCAGCCGCGAGTGCGCACACTGCTGCGACCCTGTGGTGCACACAACTAGATGTTCGAAACGAGCGTCATACATGCTCGGTTGCTCGTGCATACGCGCGCGGCCAAGCATCAACAAAGTGACGGCGGGCCGATGCAAGCCAGCGGGCAGCGGCGTTCCCAGCCATGCGTGGCCGGTCGTCAGCGCACATTGGGCTCCCGCTCATCGAAGGCATGCCAGCTCTGCCTTCCACTTCCACCACCACCTCTCTTTCTCTTATTGGCACCCACACTCTCACCAACGTGAAAGCACGGTAATTTAGCGAGGAAAAAGGCGTCAGCGAGGGCCGTTGGCCAGACTGCATGTTCCCTAATCGTCGCCTCCCCATAGCGCCCGGGAGGAAAGCGAAGCGTTGGTATAACAGCGCGGAACGGTCGGCCGGCCGGTCAGTCGTATAGTCGCAAACGTGCCAAATGGCCGCTTCGTTAGGAGGCTGCGATGATGGCGGCCCCTTTTTGCGATACACTGGGTTTCCCCCCTCCATTGGGCTATAATCGCACCCGCCGCAGCCTGGCCATGCATCGGCACGGAACCTGAATCCACAGGAATCGAGGCCACTTTTGTGCGAAACACATTGGACCAGATGGCTTTCTCGGAGACGATTTGGTGGCCGGAATTTTGCTCAGAACAACGCCGCAGAAAGAGGACGGCTCTGAATAGGGCGGCCTTTCGTAGGCGGTGTATTAAGTAGACGATATAAATTGCATACTGGCTCCCAGGAAAGGAAACGCGCAGTATCTGCCACATACCTTTGTGGATATATATATATATATATATATATATATATATATGAACCAAGTCATAAGGGAAAGGAGGAAGATGGGATTGAAAGAAGAGGTGCCGCAGTTGAGGTCTCCGGAGTAATTTAGTCAACCTGGGGATCTTTACGTGCACTGACATCGCACAGTACACGGACGCTTCTCCGTTTCGCCTCCATCGAAACTCAGCCACCGGCGGTCGGTTTAGAACCCGGGTATATAGATTCAATTAGGCGATGTTGGGAAACCTATTTCCTACCCCGACAAGCGGTCTATTAATTCTACCAGTCGTGCGCTGCAACAATGAGTACAGGAGCTCTGCGCTTAAGGGACCCACAGTTGACCTTCGTGTCGAATTTTCTCCATAGCCAACTTTTTCTCCCTCTGTCTCTATTAATTCTAAGCGCTCTCTGCACTGCACTTGCCTCACAGTGAGTGTTGTAATTCATGTTTTTTTTTTTTTTTTGCTTCTCTGAAGTTCACTCCAATAATTTTAATTTTCATAATCCGCGTCACTCCCTCGTTTATTAAAATCCTACTTTGTGCACCTCCAAGTGCAGGCCCCATCAAAGCGCATTGTGTCGTAAAACCGTTTGGTAAAATCGCTGAGTGCCTGCCACAAATCCGCTTCACCCGATCCACCCAAGGGAAGGGGGCCATAGAGTTCCTTACACTAACTAGAGGGAACGCTGAGGGCGCTGCACTTCAGCCACCATGGGCGCGCTAAGAATCATGGGCCGGAGTCCTACTTGTTGCGGGACAGTGTTTTTCTCGGGTACGTGGAGTGGCGTTACTGCGATGTTTCTTTTTCATCGCCATCATCATCTGAAGGTGCGTACATAGACCGCGAAAGCCATAGTAGCAAAGGCGCAAAAGCAGACGTCGCCAATAAATGGTTTCTGTTTCCCGAAATGCCACTAAAAACTTCCTTAAGTGATTGCACAACCACAAATATTTTTATAACGTTTTTTTTTTTATTTCAAATTTTGCCTATTAAGTGCGGAATATTGGTATTTGTGCTGCTCAAAACTAAGCCAATAGGAGAAAGAGCCATCGCTTATATTGGACAAATCTCACACTGACATGCTGTTTCTCTCTCTTTTTGCAATTTATAGTCACAATATTCAATCTTAGGACATTATTTACGGTAGAACAACGTTTATCTTTGCATTAGTTTTGGCCAAAAGTTGTAGTTCTGCACTCGGTAGCTCTCCGGCCCATGATGCTTTGAGCACCCATGGTAGCTGAACTGGCCGTCTGGAAACTCCATGTAAACTCCCATAGACGGCAGCACAGCTTTCCCTCTAGGTAAGAGTAAGAAACTCTACGGAGGGGGCACGGTGAAAGGTCAATAAAACAGAACCAGCGAAGCCACACAATTGAACCTCATGCGCGAACCAGGCTGACTACCGCTACTTTTTTACAACTTCCAACAAACAACGAAACTTCCAACAAGCAGAAACTCCAAAGAAAGTTCCCAAACAACGCTCCCGCAATGCCACACTTTCGAAATACCAGGGTGGCAAAGCGAAAATACGGCAGAAAGTACGCGTATACAGCAGCAGGGACCAATGAATGCCAGGCAAGGTTTACCACCGGCTACGCCTCTCCCCGCCAGATCTCACTCCCTCTCCTCACATCGCCTACTTCCAGTTTCCGAAGCTCAAGATGAGAAGAGGCCGTAAAGCGGGCGCCAACGAAGTTCGCTCTCGGAGACCGGAGAGGAGGATAAAAGCACGAGCAACTTCCCTCAAAGTGCGCGCGTACGTAGGGCAAATGGGGAAAGGGGAGAAGACCCTTCAGAGTCAGGGCGGTGGTGGTAGGAAAAACAAATCCCGCGCACCCTAATACTCCGACCGGGAGGCGGTGGCGGGCGATAGCGGAGCAGTGCAATTAGCATAGTTAATCGAAGCCGCCTACTCCTGGTCCCACCGTGCAGCGACACGTTTTTCATTAGCGCGCCCAACGACTTCATTTGCATCGGCGCGCGCTGCTCGGTCTAAAGTTGGAAAAAGCGGGGACAGTAGGAGGAGCAAGGGATTGCGAGAAGGCTATACGTACGAGACCTCGAACAGTGCACTGGCGACGCGATCAGGGCGATCGTAGAAAAATAAAAAATGAAAAGTACACAGAGCCGCGGCAGTGACACAGCTCGCAAAATTTGGAAGACAAACAGACGGGAAATGTACGCGAGCTGTACGCCCGCCACAACACGTTCAACAATCGAAATCGCGGTGCCGCGGCAGTGCCATGCGTGCGCCGCATTTAACAGAAACAAAGGCTTCTCTGCGTACACCGCTCTCTCCCTCACGACGCGAGGGGCTGCGGAGCGCAAAACTATGCTAGGCACCGAAGTGTAGTTGCTGATGGAGCCTCTGTAATTAATTGTCGCCGACGGGGCCCGAGACTCGACAGTCGAGCTCAGTGAAATACCACCGCTTTGAATAAATATGCTCCATTAATTACCGCAAACCGGCGGCGATCGGGGGTGCAGGGGCTTCGCTTGTAACGACTCTTTCTTTGCAGATTAATTTATTATTTATTTTCGGGGCGTTTATCAAATGTCGCCGCTTGTAACTTCAGACCTGATAGGTAGCAAGCGATATTATTCGTCTAACCCAAGCTGCCAAAGTGTATACGTTTTAACAGTGTACGCCTCCGGACTTCCTTTGACTATACGTACGCGTCAAGTTCCATGTAACAGCTCTCTTTTCCAGAGGATATTCGAAAAAAAAAAAAAAACGAACTTCAGAGAGTTATTCGCGAGTTATTTGAGCCAATCGTCGGCCCCTCAACGATGAAGAAAAAGGGTTCTTAGACGGAAGCGCAAAGCGGAAGTCCGGATGCAGTCCGGCGGCTCGAAAAAAAAAAACGAACTAAAAAAAAAGCGCACAACGACAGCCGCTTCCTCTCAGTTAATGAGATGGCGTGTACAGTTACACGCCACCCGATTCTCTCCGGGTGGCGGCGTGACGGGCGCGCAATGGGCAAATCGACCGCCGCCGCCGCTTCAACGAAAACGAGGACGGGCGAATTACTAGAATTTCAAGCACAACCCAGCGCGGCGCTTCATAAAAAAAGAAAAAAAAGAAAGAAAACGAGCAGAAGCGGCAGACAAGACAACTAAAGCTGTACGCTGCGATTCCGGCACTGAGGAGCGCAGAGGCCAGAAATGAAAGACAAAGCACTCCTCTCGTAATCGATACTGATTGGGATACGCCAGCGACGACGAGTGCCTGATTGTGTATGCATGGGCGCGTATTCTAGTCACGAACGTATACATACGCGAAGAGATCGAATCTAGAAGCAAATCTCGCCACGCGCCGAAATGGACAACGCGAATCGTCGCTTCTTGGCAGCAGCAACGACGACTCTAATGCAGCGGACTTCGGTGGACGCTGTTTTTTGCGTCGAAAATGAAAGAGTGTATCGAGATTGGTATCGAGCTGTATAACGTAGGCAGAGTGCGCTGTGATGAGATCCTCTCGGGTGCCCGAACGAAACGAAACGAAGTTCCCAGAGCACACAACAACGGGATGTTCCACTGTCGGATCCTCTCTCCGAGCGACCGCTTTCTTTCTTTTTCCCTGGCGAACTGCTCCTCCTACAGCCCTCAGCTGTGGGGCCCATTCAAGAGTGCTCTCGTTACCTCTCCAGTCCGGCAAAGATAGACCCAGCGGCCCACTCCACTTATACGGGGGGGGGGGGGGGGGGGGGGGGCACTTGTTTACCTGACGGGCCGCTTTCGTATACACCTCGTCGGGGTGGTTCTTTACTGGGCCGACTTGTCTTCGTTCGGGCCGCATTTCATGCCACTGACCTTATACTCGATTCTGCGCGACAGAAAGTAAATGCGGAGAAAACTGATCGCCTCTTCGGCGCAGCGTCCCAAAGGCAGATGCCGAAACTCATCCACTCTGCGCCGTTGAAAATTCGTTATTCTGCCGCCTCGAGTGGGCTATAGGTTGTCAGGCGCACGCATTAGAGCACCGAGAAATATGGCGACTGTACCAAGGAGCCCTTATTGAAAAGCCTATATAGTCGTGCCTCGTTAAAATATCTTTTTGTTTTTTGTTGTTACCGAAGAGAACTGTCCACAAATCAAGCCGTCAAAATAACGACTCGTGAAGAATTTTTTTTTTTTTTAAGACGCTATAAATGAAGTCTGCTTCCGTGCATAGTAGTGGCCAGTGAGGCCGAATATTAGGCAATTATTCAGGGTCCACAAACCAAGTGTGGCAGTCACCATTATGTTTTAAATAAGGTGTTAAAACTGGACCAGTCTAGCGGTCTACGATACGCTTCACGGTGCCTCATCGACAGAGGATTTTTATTACAAATGTTACATCCAAGAAACTGTTACTTTATAGCAGTACTCGGTCGCCTTAAAGGAGCTTTCTTTGTGCCACAAGTCGCTGATAATTTTGTTCACATGCCATTGTCAATACGGAAAATGACCAGCTTGCATTGATTGGAAATATTCGAGGTGTAAAGCATGAACCGAGGAAAAAAACAAAACAGATTCATCACTCAGCTATTTCCAATATCGAACCACAGTCCCCGAGTGTTCTGCATTCGAAATGAAAAATAAAAAGAACATCAGGACAGGGCAGTACACATTTTAATATCATTATCCTTATTAACTCGACGAAAGCTGCGATGGGTTCTGCGCATATTCTTTTTTATCCATTGCTCTGGAAGCGAGTTTCCCCACTAATGACGTGGAAATACGTTGCAAAATTTTAGTCCCCGGAAATATTGTTGTTAATGACGAGTTGCGCACACATAAAAGACAAACACAGGAAGAGAACAAAGGAGATGGAATAAGCGCAAACTATGAACTGTTTTATTCGTATCGGAAGTACAAAAAGAAGATCTTTACCGAGAATAAACGTTTGTCAATCAATCAATCAATCAAGCAATCAATCCAAAGTTTTCATACAGGGTTCATACAAGATTTGCGGTTGGATTTGGCCGTGCTAAGTATAGTGCCTTCGCTCCAAAAGGATTCCGAGCGCACATGACGACGCGCGTGTGCATTAGAACGTTACTGCCCTTGTATTCAGCACTATATACCACGCTCACTCATCCACCCCCTCCCCTCTATACTGCACCCGTGTTCCGCACCCGGCGTGCTCTGTGCTCGTATTCTACCGAGACAGTCTGCTTATTCTTCCATCCCTCCCCTTGTTCTAAGCCAACCTGGATATTACGCGGACTTTATATTAAGAATGGACCACAAATCACGAAACCTCAGTAATTTGCCTGCCAAAGCATTCTCAATCACTAATCGGGAAAACGAAAGACGCCCCCTCCAGGTGTAACATACTGACGAAATCAGCTTCGCGAAATAAGGTTCAAGTATAAGACCCGGCCGCCTCGCACGATAAGAAAAATCACTGAAAACGAAAACTGCCGCGATGACGGCTTTAAGGGGCTTTAAACGCACCGCAAAACAAATGGACACTGTTGGTGGCCCGACGACGCAAAGACCTCGGGGCCACACGAGAACGTATAATATTGAGAAACAAGGTGTGAAAAAGCGCGGTTTTTTTTTTTTTTTTTTTTTCACCCATTACGACACTACCGCCACTTCCACCGCGGACACGGCGTTGCTGCCAGTTTCGTGCCGACACAGAAAAGGCCGGTTTCACGCCCATGGTCTGGAACTAACAGGGGACTAGCAAGAAGCGCCAGCCGCTAAAATAAAAGTGAAATAAAGGAGACGGCAAACAAGGCGAGAGTGTTTAGTTATTGCGTCTCCTGGGAGAGCAAAAACCACGCGGAGCCTGGATCTGGGGCCCGCACCATGTTTATTCAAGACTGATGAATGCTGCGCGCGCTGGCGGCTCTGGCCGATGCGCCGCCAGTGTATACGCTGGCCGCGCGCAAGACAGACAGGCGTGCAGAGAGACCGAGGGGATCGGCGGGAGGAGAGCGCGCAGCGATACATGTTCAACCAAATTCGAGTACGGCGCGCTGCACATGGGAAACGTTCGTAGTGAAAACAAAGAACTCATGCCGATTCATTCAGTTTTTTTTTTCTATATCTTCCATTCACAACACGCACACACACACACACACACACACACACACACACACACACACACACACACACACACACACACACACACACACACACACACACACACACACACACACACACACACACACACACACACACACACAAAATCGAAGCGCGGCGACTAAGAAAAGCGCGCTCGCCACCTCTCTATGGCCGGAGCCGCATTTTTCACGCTGTGTTCCCCGCTGAGAGTACGAATAGGGAAAAGAAATCGTGAAAGCTCTAAAAGAAGTAAGCATTCACTGTTGTAAATGCAAGAGAACAAGAAGAGCAAGGGGAAGGGGAGAGGGGTGGACTCCACTATACACTCGCGTTAAGCAAACATGCGCCGTACACGCGACAAGCACACTGTAGCGTCCACTGTTGACACAAGATATAAGGAACCCTTGTGCAGTTTCGCAATCTGCGGCACATGCTTTTGGCACTGTCTTCAAGGAACAAAAGCAGGGAAGGGAAACAGATACTCTCGCAGCTATGGCAATAAGGCCCGAGTGAATGAAGCTGAACTGAGCAAACAAACGGCTCAACCATCTCTTTTAAAGTACTTTTCCTTCCGGTTTCGTTTTGTCTATTTTCATCACCTTCTTCGCGTCTTTCTATCATCTGTGCGTGCTCTTTTTTTTTTCTTTTTTTTGACGAAATAAAGATTTGCGCTCCTTACTTAAGCTTCCCATCCCACGACACAAACTGACCACAGGCGACTCCTGAAGTCCATGTCATATTCTCCACCACTCTTTGCCTAGCGATAATCACTTTAAGGGCTCGGTTCAATACCATATATCTACTACCAGCAGCCACCCTTATGAACAACGCGAATTATTGCCACCGTAGCCACTACAGCTTACAAAAGCAACAACTACTACTACCACCACAACCACCACCAAAAGACTAGATGAAAGAAGGTTTCTCTGTCTGCTTGAGACAGCATGCACCGACAATAGCTCGTCTTTGCTCTCTCTTTCGAAGCAATCTACTACAGATGGACTGCTCTCGCAGCCACAATCGCCACAAATCCGTTGCACACGATGACTGCAACGGCAGCTTTCAAATAACCGCCGCGGACCCTAAAATCGATTGAAAACACGCGGCCGATGGGCAGAATGGAAACAAGAAAGGGCAGTCGAGGGGGAGGGGTGAATTGGAAGGATTCTCCGCCCATATCCCTCCCCAACCTTCCATTTGAACAAAGAAGGGAGATCGAGCCAGCATCTTCAGATCGACCGCAGACGTGCATGTCTTCCTATCCTTTCATTTTGATTTCTTTCTCTCCAGGCTCACCGTAAGCAGCTCTCTCGAACGCCGCCGATCTTGGAAAGCCTCTCGAGGCCCGACTGGAAGAGTGCAGCGCGGCGATGCGTGGCGTGGCAGCGGAACGAATGCGCGGGTGGTGCCGGTGGATAGTTGTCGGGACACTGAAGCCGCGAGAAATCTTTAATTTCCCGGAGGCAGTCTAGAGGCACTCGGACACCAAACTGAAGGGTGTGCACCCTTCAATGTCGGACCGCGCTTCGGAGTAGCGAGAAGGAGAACAGCTGTATTGGACAGCGCAAGCCGAGCATCGCGCGATCGAGCACGCTGGCTTGCTCTGCCGGAGAGCACAATTTTATTACGGAGCCCGAATATAGACACAACGTCTACACGTGCCTCATTTTGTCCTCCTTCGATACCATGCGACACCTACAGGAGATCACAACAGCAATATTATGTGCGCTGTATTGTAGTATGTTATGCTATCCTAGCTATTTGCCGCGAAGCTTTTTGTTTGTTTGTTTGTTTGTTTGTTTGTTTGTTTGTTTGTTTGCTTGCTTTACGCGCAATGCCACCGGAAGCGGCGTCATCACTTTCATGATATTGTAAGATGCACCGAGATTTATCATGCCATTCCATGCCATGCCATGTCATGCTGTGATATGTGTTACGTTATATTATCCTATGTTATCAAACAACTACTTATTCTCGGCGGTACGAACTTCAACCGAACTAAAAAGTGGTTAGAATCACGCGCAGTTCAAACAAACCACGTCAGTCAACGTCTGAATTAAGCAACTTGAATGAACGAGGGTGTGTTGTCTATAATTTATTTATTTATTAGATTGATTGATTGATTGATTGATTGATTGATTGATTGATTGATTGATTGATATCATTAATTAAAACCCCATCATCTGTACCGGCAGGTGCAAATGCGGTCACCGCCGGCTACCACAAACCATGCTGCCTCGGACCTTCTATGCACAAATTTCCCCAGCTTCGGCTAGACTGGAGCGACAGCCATGCTATTGTGTACTGCTGGGAGAACCCAGTCGCTGTCCAGATGGATTGCGATGTGAACTGCTGTGAGCTTCTTCCGCGTGGCTCCAAACATTCCTGGCATTCCCAGACGACGTGGACAGCGCGCTCACCGGGTTTCGGTCGCAACAGCACATCTTTTCATCGGGATTGCTGTTTAAAAGCGTGCCTTGAGTCCTCGGCTAGCGCAGTAGAGGTTGTGAAGTTGTGAAGAGGCGCGGACCAGGACATGCGTGCGCCACGGCAGCTCCACCGGCACAGGCGGGACGTCGCGGCACAACATGTAGGCTCCCTAGCGGAACGGGACGCGCCACGCCCCCTTGTGCATTCCTCTCGTTCTTTACGGAGGTGCTGGAGAGTCTTATGGAGTCGCCTCCTTTTCGATTTCACTGAAAGCTGAGGGATCCAGCGAGCTGAACATGTAATCGCCATATCAGAAAATAAACGTTTTTCACTCACTCACTCTGCATCAAACATAAGCTAACATGTTTGTTTGTTTGTTTTGTTTGTTTGTCTGTTTGTTTGTTTTGTTTTTCAGCGTCCATAAAGAAAGGAACTGAAAGCAGCAAGAAACTAAATGATGTTTAAATCACGTAGTCTTGTTTGCCATATGACGAAGAAGTGAAAACTACTTCTACGCTGGACGGTTCACTCTCGGGCCGAGAAAGCGCGGATCACGTGCCAACAGATGAACGCTCTAATTTAGATCCTTACCGGGGACTAGGCATGATTAGTACTGGCTTTTTATGACTAAGAGATAAGCTGACACCTGAGTAGCGACACCACTGCACTCGTGGGAGGAACAGCCATGCTCCACTAAGGTTAATACTCTAAATGAGAAAAACAAAAAAAAAAGCTACTTGAATGGCGCAGTGGTTAGTCCGTAGGCAGTAACCGTTATGTTGTATCATCAATATTTGAAAAAGGTCATCATTCCATCAGGTACTAGCTGCATTGGAGTGGAAAAGCAGGAGGGGGGATGCATAAGTTACATTCAACCCATACACGGTCTAAACATTTAAATGGTCAAGGATCAAGAGCCACTGTCAACCCTACTTGCCCGGTTTTGGCCCATAACTACTAACCACTGCTAACCGGGGCGAAGCCAAGCGAGGTGTTTCGGTGCCAGAACACCCGCCTAAATTTCCTGAGCGCTGATACACCCCCTCGCTCTGCCTTCTTTCGCTTTTTTTTTTTTTTTTTTCACCCGATCTTCCGATTGCCGACGTATAACAACCTTCGAAAAATATTGCTGGCCACGCCACTGACTGCTAACTACCTATGTCGTCACTCATACCGCTGTCTTTCGCCACAACTCTAGCTAAACGACGCCGTAAATCTCGGAAGAATACAGCTGTCCCAGCAACGTAGAAATGTGATTGCGGCATACTGCGGGTGTTCGCAGTCGAGGCGCCAGTCGGCGATCGGCACGTGACAGATACGCGCGGCGTCGCCGATCGGGGCGGCCCTTCCGGGAGCGAGCGCCTTGACCTCCCGCCGCAGCGATCGGAACCAACGAGGGACACAAGTCTGACTCAGCAGCTGGCCGCACGCGCGCATTTCCAAAGAGGCCGTGACGTCAGCAAGGTCGACCTTCCCACTACACCGTGCCACCCTCGCCCCATTCCTCGCGAGAATAAGCCTCTCTTGGCAGCCTTCGCTGGACGCCGGCAGCCACATTGTTTTCTGAGCCAAGTGGCTCCTGATGCGTCCCCCGCCCACTTCATCGCTGTGCCGACCTCTACGCCGAACTTCGGCGCAAGGGCTGCGTACGCACGTAGCCGCCGCAGCCGCCGCGCGCGAGATACCGCGCAATCACGCCAAGCGGCGACGAAAAGCTCCCCAGGCGGCAAGCGCGCAGATTGAGGATGAGACCTCGCCTGCATGATGCGTCCGCAGAGGCCCACAGAGACAGGGGCGTGCGCAAGAGCCTTCCTCAAAGTCGCCAGACGGATGTTGACGCGGTAATGACAAATACTAGCAATACCAAACAGGATGGCGCTCGCGTACCACCTACTGGAAACTCGTAAGCGCGGCTATCAGGTGGAGAGGGCACCAAGCAGCAGGCGGGGCTCCCGGACTCGAGACCGTTACCTTCGAGGAGCCCATCTCTCCCTGGCTTTACACAGCCGAAGCGTCACCGATATATTACAAGGGCGCCCATGGAGAGAATGCTCGCTTGCGAAACTGTCGGCAACACAGCCCAACGTCGAAGCGCTCGGAACGCCCTTTTGCACGGTGTCAGTGAAACACACGGGGCTGTCGAGCATTCCGTGCCGCCGCGCACAGAAGCCTCATCATCGCAAAGGTCGCCTCGTTTTGGAAACCGGCTGGTACCTGTACACAGCCGGCCCTTTTTCCCCTCCCTCTAGCAAAGAAGCACTACCGAGTTTGTAGCCCCAAGAGGGAACAAAGTTCGACTTTCGTTATTTCGTTGGAACGTACCCCATCTTTGACAAAAGCTGCGTGTTCCGCTTCTCAGTCGGGTAGTAGAGAATTCGTAGCACTTCCGAAGCTGCAAATCTATGCAAAGTAAAGGCGAGCTCCTGTCCTTAGAAGCTGCCATGCTCTGGGAATCCATGATGACAACAGCCACTCATGCATTAAGAGTTCAAAAACATTCATGCACTAAGAGTGCAACAGAAACACGATGGCCAACTTTCTTATGAAACTCATCAAGAATGCATCAAGAAAATGTATAGAAATGTTAATGTACATGATGAGAAATGTAATCAACATTTAATCAGAAACTCATTAAGCTTTTTTGTAAGGCCATGTTGGCTTCAAAATACAAGCAAAAAGCAAAACATGCAGCCTGGTTACTTCTGGTAGAAACGGTACGTGTACGTTCGAGAAAAGCGACTCGCCTTTATAGGAACCCCGAAACCCTTTCTAGGTGATGTTTATGGTGGAAGTGGCAATTCTTGCTACGAAGGACAGCATGCCATAAGCTTCAATTTTTCATTTCGAATCCCTTCGGTCTTCTGGTGTTGGTCGCTGTTCTTGGGTGACGAAGGCGCGGTTTTCGTGTGTCCGTGGGAGAAGAGCGAACCGTCAGACCAATAGCGACAGCAGCGTAGTATTCACCGCATGAAGCAGCTGCAGCACGTAGTCGGCCGGTACGAGCGGCGGCTTTCGCCGATGAGACCAGCATACGGTCCCAGGTTCAGGCAAAAGAAAACGCACAGAGAGTAGAGAACGATGTACTTAGTACATATGCGGCTAGAATGGACCCAAAGCCGAACAGTACGAGGGGGGAAAAGAAAGAGAAGTGATTTGCTGTTCAAGCGTTTTTGATGTACAATGAATGCAAGGTCAAATCAGTCAAGTGCGCACCGATTAGCGAGTAAGTGAGAAGCATTCAGCTAGACGCGATGAGCGGCAAAACAAAGTAACAGGATACGAAAAATATATTACTGTTTGAAAACTGAATCGAATACGAACAGTGCGACTTATAGTACAAAATCAGTAAGAATCGAACAATTGCGCAATCGAACAGAGTTGAAATGGAGTATTTCTTTTTTTAAATGTTCCCTGCTTGTGCGAATATTCGTACAAAATAAAGTATAACGGTGAAAAACAGCGAAGCGATGGCGGCGGGGTATACGGCAAAATAACTTGAATTATGGGTATAACTGACTAAAGACACAACACTGATCTCTAGTGAAAAATCGGCGTGTGTTCACAACACCGAAAGAGAATGACTATCAGCGCAACACATCGCTAGATAAAAGGCTACGAGAGCTACGCACGAGGCATGGCCGCCTAGATTTGGCACAAAGGCATAATCTGCTAAACTTACGCGAGTGCCACCGCGTCATCGAATCTCGGAGGCCGTGTATAAGCATTACGCACCTCGTCACACGCACAGCGCTAGCTCCACTTATAGCATTCTGTGCGACGTACGTGCCCTATCCGAATTCATTTCCTTGTATTTGAGAATTATTCGAGAACACGAAAGCAAACTCAGTTCAATTCAAATGATTCTGAACGGCACTACCTTGATTCGTTCGGCGAATATGTGGACATTCGATACGCTTTTCGAAAACATTCGGTTATCCGAACACTCTATGTCCGCGTGCAAAGGCCCATCTAAAAGGTAGCCAAACATCGGCCACAGCTGCTTATAATTACGCTGGAGAGGACAAAAGAAGCGCTATAACCCAAGAAAAAGTTTCTTGTACACGAAAATAGCCACTTAAAATATGGCCCAACGTGATATTTGAGCAGCAAGAAAGTCATCTTTAGCTGCTCTGAAGTTTTTTAGACAAAGCCATGCTGTCGTGATCAGTCTCAACCAGGTTGAACAATAACAAAAAAAGAAAAAAAAAACATACGCGCTTGATAACGAAAACTACCTTGTAAGCAATTTTTTTATTTTTTTAGATAACTTCGCCAACTCCCGTTCGGAATAAATATTAGACTTACATTTAACGTATGGAAGCTATTTAGCGCACGTCATTTCCAGTCATTTTTCCTCACGGCCGGGAACGGCACAGCGACCGCTAACACGAACAAAAACACGTCAAAGTTTGTCCTTATTCTCGTCGATAATAGCACGAAACCTGTCACCGCCAGGTACTAGACCAGCCTGTTTTCGATCTGAACTACACTACACTCGCGCAGCAGGAAGCGGCCATGGCGCTCTATCAGCGACTGCTGGATTTTCCCAATGACTTTTCTCGTCTGACTACTCCTATAGCGTCGAGTTTGCTGAGAACTTGACATCTCCTACATTTACAGCTGTCACGTTTAATTTTCCTCTTCTCTAATCGCTTAACAGATATAGACAATATTCTAAAACACTTGGCCCCCGCTTAAGCTCCCCCCCTCCCCCCCCCTCCTCCTCCTAGCCTCTTTTTATCCGTGAAAAATTTTGCACATAATTTTTGCACGAAAATTATGCGCAAGAACGCCAACTACGAGGATCGCATTTCATGGATTCGAACTCAAAACAAACAAGTGAAATTTACGGCGCCCATTTTTTTTTTCCTTAAAAAGAGACACACACATTCCTAGAAGCCCAGGTTATGAGGCACCGATGACGAGTTTCCGTTCGATTATTTTGTTTTTACTCTGCTTGGATGCCGAAAGCAACAGCCCCCTTTTATGCTTGGAAATGTCGGAGCGATCCGGAATGCCACTAAGATGAAAACAAGATTATACACATGTATACAGGAACCTAACGCGAAATTTAGGTTTTACGGCAGGAGCTATAGTTTCTTTCTTTTCATTTTTTTTTCAAGGGGGGGGGGGGGGGGGGGGGGAGTCAAAACGCAGCTTACTATGAGGCATAATATTCTTCTAAGCGTTTCTTAGAAAAATAAAAGAAAAAAAACAACGACAGAGCCAACACCGCTTTCGCCGAATCAACTAACCTTTCTCGGCGAGCCATTTAGCAGCGGTTCGAATTTCACATCAAAGAACTAAATAAAGCGGAGGACAAGACTGCATTATATTGCACTATGCCGCCGAGTTGAGGATGAGCACTTTGCAGTTTTACGAGTGACTAGTAAGCCATACTCAAAATCCCCATCTCTCGGAGAGAGAGGTTTAATGCATCTCCCAGATAAAGTGTTCACTATAGCTGATATTCGAGTTTCTCACGCTGAAAGTATTTGCAAAAGTTTAAAAGCGTCTGAGTGCAAGGTTCGCCTGTTTACTACATATTGGCACACGGCGTTATTCGGGTAAATGTTACATCAAAAAGGCAAGATAGCTCAGCTGAAAGCAAAGCGCTGTCATATGTCAATAGGGGTGCAAAACTGCTAATGTATGCCCTATACACCGCGCAGCAGACATATCGCACCCACTGCCGCCGTCAGCAGCTCCCTTTGAGAATACTCATTTACATACATGCACTTCGCTAATCGATTAATCACTGATCCCTTAATTTACGCCTCTCTAATCTCACACATACTCATTAGCATAGCGGCATGCATTACCACATTGTTTGAAAGACTACCCGACATATATATATATAAAGTCTCACTTCAACCAAGCCGCAAGAACGTGCCCCAGTGGCCTAGGGCCAATGTGTCAAACTCGAGATCATGAACTCATGGCGTCACAAACCCTGCTGACCAATCAGCGCCTGCTCATGCCACCTGCAAACTACCATCTGTCACAGGCATGTATGCTCGTTATTTTTCACACCACAACGCCGCCGTCGGATTTACTGAAGAGCGAGTCATTTAACGCGGTCGCTGCATATATTTCTGTTCGCAACCCGTGTAATCTATAGACCTATAATCGGGGGCATTAACTTTTAATCCAACATCAAAAAAAGTAAGGCCTGTAGCCGTCAGGTGAGGAAAATGAGATAATCAAATTGTTCTACGACCTACATTTAAAACAACGCGATGCTGGTCCAAGTAACAATCCGCTCTGACACACGCAAAAAAGCTCAGAGGAGGTCGCTCTACTGATCGCTGGCGGCAGCCTCTGACATCGACAAAACTGCCCGGTTTCCGCCGCGTCGGTCATGAAGCGGCGATGTGAAGCGAGGAATTCCGGGAGAAAACAGCTGTCCCCGGCGGCGATGTCTCTGTCCCGTGCGGCAAGCCGTCCAGACTGGAAATATGCCCCACCCACACTGCGGTCGTTCGCGCACGTCTTCTATTAGACGGCTGCCATTTATCCTGGGCCGATATTCGTCGTGCCAATAGAGAAAGCGACGTTGAAAAGGAAGAATTCAAAGCCTCGAACGCCAAAATATACGAACGAGACCGAAGAGGAGGCACGTACGAATCAGAAGGATATCTGGACAGGCGATGTTGAACGGTCTCATTCTGACGTCACATACCGAATCGCATTTCTTTCTCCGCTGCTTTGCTATCAATCAACGACGACGCCAAGAGGAACGCAGCTGGCCATGACGTTCACAGGTTATTTTTCTTTTTGTTTTGTCTGTGGAGTTCATTACCACCATGAAGGTCGCGAGTTCGGCGTCTAGCTCCAGCGTTCCGACCTCTGTTGAAAGCAATACTAAGAAAGAACAAGGCCATACCGAGCCCTGGTTAATTTGTACAATTCCGAGACCGTATCATTAAAAATCGACAGGGAAACAGGTCGCAAAATAAATCGCAAGGTCGCAAACAGGACCACTCATGACAGACTACCTGGTTTACCAGCAAATAATACACAAAAATTATCTCGCTCAAAAAAGGGACAATAAATATCGCGTTAAAGATGAAAAGACGGGGAAGCTAGGCAAAAGAGCACTCCGGCAGGCTGTCATTGGATGAGGAGTATAAGGATGGGCTCCAAGATTACCCCGGAAGGAGACTGCAGCCATGAAATTAGGAGACGCCTGCTTCTGGGAAAGAGAGCCATGGCTAGCCTTGACCGCCTAGTAAAGAGCAGAGACATTACACTGCCAACCAAGACCCGTATAACTCGTGCTATGGTTTTTCCAGTTGTGATGTATGGATGCGAGAGTTGGACTGTGAAAAAGGCTGACCGCCGAAGAATTGACGCGTTTGAATTGTGGTGCCGGCGGAGACTCTTGAGAGTTCCTTGGACGGCCAGAAGATCAAATCAGTCGATATTGTCGACCATAAACCCTGACTGCTCATTGGACGGTCAAATTCTAAAGTTAAAGCTCAGTTACTTTGGTCATCTGATGAGAAGAGAGGAGTCGCTGGAGAAAGATTTGATGCTGGGAAAGGTTGAGGGTCACTGGAGAGGGGGAAGGCAGCGAACGCGATGGTTAGATGGCATCCTCGAGACACTGCAGATGAAGTTATGTGATGTTAGGAAGATAGTGAGAGACCGGAAAGCGTGGCGTAATGTGGTCCATAGGGTCGCGAAGAGTCGACTGAACTGAACTGAACTGAATAAGCATGGTAAAGGAAAAGGAGTGGCCAAGTACTGAGGACGCACCTGCGACGTCCCCCCTCAAGTCCTTGCTCAATCACACGACCAAGTTCTCGTTCAGCCCGCTGCCTACTTGTCCTACAACATATATCTCAATCAAAACCAACGCCTTTAAAAGCGTACATACACCTTAAGATATAACGCATACCGACACCGCACCGTACACGTCACCTGTGTGATGTGCGATGTCAATGCACATTAACCCAGGCGGTCGTATTGTCCGGAGCCCTCCACTACGGCTTCCCTAATGACCCGTGTCACTTTGGGACGTTACGGAATATAAGGCCATACACCATGCCAGGCACAAAGCTGCGCTTTCTTACGACGCACGAGTAAGAGAGCCACGAAGAACATGTGGATCTTTACGAAAACGCTCGAGGTGGGAGACGCGCTGTGGAAGTGAACATCAGTGTACAGAGGAGCACCTCTATGCACTGAGGTAATCTACGCATGCAAGATTATCGACTCACTGCACGGAGCGTAAAGAACAGCTCAAGCTGCAAGCAGCGACGGGGTAAATGCAACGCTTGCGCGGCGTTCTTTCTTCAGATGAGCAAATCGAAAAGCTTAGCCTTCGACGGAACATCGACACAAAGAAAGCAGCATGGACTTTCCTCAAAAGGCGGCAGCTGTATCATTACACCCCACCCGCGAAAGAGGGGTGGGCGGAGGACGACAAGACATCAAGGATTCGCATCCTCAGTGCCGCCCACCTGGCCGCACTTGGCGCGAAAAAGCGTCAGCGCCGCGCTAACATCATGGGGCCCATAGCAACCCGGTTTGCGAAGAATAATAGCAGGAAAAAAGAAGCGTGAATTTTCCAGCATCAAAACACGAGTATCAACGATATTTGAAAAGGAAAAAAAAAAAAAAAAGAACGAAACTTGGGCAAGGAAACTGCGACCGGCGCCCACTCGGCGAATCGGGCGATGGGTGCTATTCGGTTTCTTGCCAACGCCGCTTGCAGTGGCATCATCAAAATAACACGTGTCTCTCTCCATTTCATCTTTCGTTGCTTTTCTCTCTCTCTCTCTCTCTCTATGGGTCCTTTCTGGTGATTACGGCTAGAATTTCTCTCTTCTTTCTTTCACTCCCTCCTACCACCCACCTTTCAAGGCAGCAGTTGAGGTATATCCCCCAAGCAGTAAGACAGCTCTGCACCCTTCCTCCATAACCAATTTTCGTTTTCGTTCCCTCCATCTTTCTGCTTCTCTTCCGTTCCTTCTTTTTACTCGACCTATTCTCGGCCGTAAATGTAACATCATAGATGTCAAAACACTGTACGTGTTGGGTCCGCTACGCGAAATACGAGGCGCCCGAGCGGAGAATGCTCGGCCAAGTTTTTCAAGGTAATGTTTCGCGACGCGGCCGTTCCGAAGAACGAAGACAAAAAAATAAAGCGAGTAGTCAGGTACACTGCGGTCAGTCTTTCATCCTCTCGCACATGGACAGAAATCAGACACGCGCGGCAGTCCGTCCTCGCGCCGTGCTTTCTTTCACTCGGGGCAATAGACGCCCCACTTCAACACGATGAAAGAACACGTCCAGCGACAGGAGGTCCGGACGCGTGCGTTGTCATCCATAGAGAGAACGAACTGGATGCCTCGCTACCGTTGAAAACTTCGAGCGAATCGAGGCAGCGTTTTCGATCTTTCATAATGATCGCGTTCGGCTTCGGAGAAATGCCGGAACGATCTCGGCTCTCCTATAGTTCTAGTTCGACGAAACCCGATCACGGGCCTGCAGCGATTTCCAGCAACCGCTCAACTGCGCCAATCATGCACCAACAGTCGCAAGCGGAACTTGAGACTTCACGCTTGGCGCCCTCTCGGCCAGAAACCTACCGCGGGAGGCAGCACTGGCGCACTCTGTGATTGCGGGAATGACGGCAGCCAATATTTATCGTGACGAGGTACAGGCGCGTGATTCCGTTCTCTCAACAGTAGGGTACAGCAACTTCTTTCTCCTCACTAGTCTCAGCGATTTAAACGGCGATTGTTGTTGAGAGGTGTGTATAAACGCAACCTAAAGTAAAATACACTCACTGAAGGCAGGAAATGGTGATGGTGAAGGTAACTGCACAGTGTAAACGTTGTCATACCGTCACTTCGTGGCTCTGTTCCCGGCTGGTTTTGCGGCTATTAGGGGATCAAGAACATCACATAATGCAACCTAAATGGGAGCACACCCCGGGAAATATGTTATTAATTTATGTGAACGTTGTGAAGTGAGTGAGCAAGTGAATCAACTTTATTGTCCGACAGAAAAAGCTCTTCCTCGAGTTAAAATTGCTTCACTCAGGAGATCCGAACACGTATTTTGAGTGCAAATATACGTGGTATTATAATCCATTGCGCCACAGAAGCACCGAAAATGACGGGCTTGAAATGTGCTTTCATTCGTTTAGACAATACTTCCGCTCGTTCATAACGCGAGAGTGAGTGGATGCAATTTAGTCACTCTAATTATCACTTTCTGAAGTCAAGAAATTGCAATGCTGGGACTACACGAGTCAAGCTGTAGAGGGCGACACCATAGCTAGCCACGATCAAATTGAGATCTTAGACAAGCACTAAAGCCTCGGTCCAAAAGCGACTCCGCCACCATCGAAAGAGAAAGAGAGAGAGAGCATCGAAAGAGGCGAGGAATCTAACCGGGGACCATGTGCTAAGCAACGGAACACGGCCACAACCAACGTTAGCCACAAGAGCGGAGCTGCCGCGGTGGATGTGAGGACTATGGACCAGAACAAAACGTAAACAAGACTCAAATTACGCGCCATGCGTGGGGAGAAAAGAAGTGAATCGTTGAAGCTTCATACCTAAAAGCCGACCATACTGTGCCATACAAAATGTCGATAGGTCTTAAAAGCGCTCCCAGCGTGAATACACTCCAGCTATAGACACGACATTACTGCTGCTAGCGCAGAAGAAAGTCGTGTTGGTTACCCAAAACTATTCCAAGTCAACAGATGCCCAGTAAACACTGAACAATCCTTCGGGCGAAACACTTCGGTCCGGGAAATGGTCAAAGCGCTCTGGTTACTCAACCCTGCTTTCACCACAGTCCTTCGTGGCGCCATCCCCTCTCATGGCGCCCTCTATATCAAAAGTGACAAAAACGCAACGATACACATTCCTCCGCTCAATCTTTACATCGACCACCGCCATCAGAGGAAAGAATAGCCGGAGAGCACGGAAGCTGGAAGACAAATCGGGAAAGGAAGGAGGTAACCAAAAAATAAAAATAAAATGCTACGCTTTTATGGACACTGCTCTTCCGTCGAAGGCAAAGACCGGAAGGACAGCGTTAAAGCCTCCCGCGGGAGCCATCAGTGGACTGAAGAGACGCCAGAGACAACGCGAGACAACGGCTCTTACAGAAACTGAGGAAGGAGGGAGAAAAGGGGGAGCGAGAGATGCGAACAACACGGACGGGGCAGCGTGACTTGAGCCGAATCTCCTCCATCGCGGAGGCTGAAGAGGGAGCGAGGGGCGAGCGGCAGGCGCGAACGATGTCACTGCGCCTTTTACGCCAGGCTGCCCCCACGACGCATGGGGCTTTAAAAAAGTTTGCGAGTCGCGTAAGAGGACGACACGCTCACCCCGGCGGTCATCTCGGACACACAGACGCGCGCTGCCTGCAGGCCTGAAGAAACACGCGAAGCGGAGAGAAAGAGAAGAGCGGAGAAGGGGAGCGTCAGGAAGAAGGACGTCTTGGGAAGGAAATAAAGATTCCGAGCGGCCAAGCTGGACACCGCAGTAATGCGGTGCTCACACGGCCAAGCCTATGGCTTCCATTGGCTTGGAATCGCAAGCTCGGAAAGAAGATAGCCATGACAGCATTAGGCGGTCGTCGTGAGAAGCCGATGCCTACCCTTTTTATTTTTCAGCCTCGAAGAAACGCTTTCGCAAAGCACTGATGCGTCAGATGTACGCTGTGACGCGTACCCCCCCCCCCCCCCCTCCTCTCTCTCTCTCTCTCTCTCTCTCTCTCTCTCTCTCTCTCTCTCTCACACACACACACACACACACACACACACACACACACACACACACACACACACACACACACACACACACACACACACACACACACACACACACACACACACACACACACACACACACACACACACACACACACACACACACACACATTTTCTGCGCTGAGCACTGGAAGGAAACCACGCAGAGATGTCCAGGAACAACCTGAGCGAATACATATAGCGCGTGGGGAAGCGCCCCGGACTACTAGACTATTTATGCTGCCCCTAACAATAAAGGCGGGTGAGCACGGAGACTGGCGGCAGCAGCATCGCGTACGCCGCTGCGCGCCGGCGCACGCGTGTGCATACACTTCCGAGAGACTGCCGGCGCCGCCAGCAGACACGCGCGGTTTCGCACGGGACCAGGCCGGACGTCCGCATTCTACTTCCATATCGAGCAGGCAAGGACCGCAGTGCCACTACAAGAGCATCCACCTCGCATTCAAGAGGTGCGGAGTTCGACCCCGTATACAGAAAGGCTCGGTACCCACCCGTTTCCAATAGGTACAAGATATCACCTCGACTGGTGCTCGGCTCTTGTGGGGTCAAAAACTTGGGGAAGGGTCTCGGACTCAACAGTTGCGCTGACGTCAATGGGACTGCAAACAGAAGCTCGCACATTCTACAAAGTATAGGACATCAATTACTTCATTGTCTATAATGCGACATCGCTTTCTCTCAAGCTCTCAACTGGGCAACCTTGATAACCCGTTTCCTTTAACTGCGCGACCATGTGCGCTGTAAGGCTAAGTTCGGTCTGTCGTGATTGTTGCGCTCTTGGCATGTGGGTGAGAGTGAGTGTTATAAAAGTGATGTCGCATCGGAGAAAGCAGTTATGAAATGTATTCGTTCCGAAGCGGGTGACCAGCGCGCCGCCATGTTATCAGTGCATCACGCAACTTGGGCTGCAACGGACGTACGCCGATTTGATGCGTGCGTGCGCCCCCAGGACAGGCCGGATACGTACGGATCTGCGCTTGCGCATTCGTTACTGGCATCACCGCAGCGCACATGTCGTCACTGCGTACGCCGAAGTAAGTAAGCTAATAGCGTAGAAATGCGAGGAAGTTAGAACGCAGCATGGATGAAGGAGCAAGACTCCAACGTTTGGGAGCACCACAGGTGGTGATCAAGAAGAGACAGCTCGAGTAATTGAATTGACCGGACATCCCAGTGAGACGAAGAAAAAGAAAGGCAAGTATGATTAGCTGAAACAGACAAAGTATTGTATGTGCGCGTTCTGCTCATGTTTACTGGCAAACAACTCCGTTATCGAAGCTGAATTTGTTCTGTTCCTTGAGCAGGTGTGGTCCGACGCAAGCAAAACGTTTTATCTTAAACAGGCTAACAATGTCTGCCTGCCTTCCGCGCAATTTTCGCTCACTCATATTATGTAGAGAAGCTGGTGGCAACCTCCTAAATATCCCAGTTTGACCCAAAAATTCTAAGAGGCACTTAAATCTGCTTAGGTGCAGTAAGGCGAAAGCCTTTTCTCATATTTTGTTTTTTGTTGATGTTTTCTTTTTTATATATTCCTTTATTTTTATTTTTTTTTTAATAACTGATCATTGTTGTTTTTGTTTTTTCTCTGACTTGTATACTGATTACTCAGTGTTTAGGTTCTTTGGCCAATTGAGCTAAGGTTGGCTTATTCTGTGGATACTGTAGGACTGGCTATCGGTCTGTCTCGTTTGACACATTCCGTCAGACGCCAGTAAAGAGCCAAGAAATGTTTTCCCCTTCTGAACCGCTGCACGTGGTGAGGAAGCCGAATTCTCCGTAGGAGGGTCCCTTGTCCTAAAAGCTCGCCTCTGTTGCCACGCCCAGGTAACCTAACAACTGTCTGCACCGAAATAGGAGTGGAGATATTTTGAATCTAGTAATTCTGACAAACTTAGATAGTCACCAGAGATTCTACGCGAGCAGTATGGTTATCGCCAGAACAGCAGATTGGAGTGGCTGGCGATTCATTATAGGTTAAACGCGCAAACGACACGACGGGAACACAGAAGAAGAGAACCCCACAACGAGCGCAGACTTCAACAAGTTGACAGTCAGCGCTCGTATAGACCTCTGATCCTGTGTTCCCGTAGAGTTGTTTGCGCCATTAATCTATAGTGATTATCGCACCCGACTCTTCACCGCTTCAGAAAAATATTACCACAAAAAATATACAGTCTAGGAAAATATGCAATGCCACGCGACTCGTTGTGGCAACAACACACTCTAAGGAAGCGTTCGTCTAGATTCCTGGGGCTCGCATTCCTATATACAGACGAGAACAGTTTCCTCGGGTTCATCTTCCGGCAACACAAGTCCATCACTGAGAACGCCCCAAGTGAGGGCCCGACGAAATAAAGATTTTTCTCATTTTCGCTTTCGCCTTCGTTTCAGCAAGAAAGCCGGACGCAGGTATGGCGATTTTATCGATCACAGCAGCTTTGCCAGAAGAAGTCTGACGTATATGTATATTCCTTGCTGTACACGAGGTAATAAAAAGTTTCACATCGCCTATCGGACCATTACAGGCATACCATCGGCAACTTCAATAAAATGTTGTTTGCAGTGGATGATATTGTGCTGTGTTTTCGTGGATACGATGTTGCTGGCAGACGGAAAAGCGCCTCTTTCTGAGGTAAAGACCGAAGAGGACTCCGTGATCACCGTTTTGAAAAGAGCGCTGATAGAACCCCAACCGAGAAGCAAACATACACTCGCCAAAATGCCTTGAAAAAGAAAAAGAAAACATGACGTTTCGGGGCCCGTAAGAATCCCTTGATCACATAGAGCGCTGCATGGAACGACGGCGGCTTAAATGCGGTTAAAATTGCGTTGTCTCCAATTATTGACGTCACCGTCTCAAGAAAAGAATCGAGGGCGGTGATAATCGTTATTTTGCATGCCTTCACCAACTTATAAAAGGTTCATTTTCAATAAAGTTGGCATTTTTGTCATTAGAAAGCAATAATCAATCGACGGATGCCAACGGGCAGTTTATACCCAATATATCTGCTCCCTAAGCAGTGAATCTCTGCCACACTACACCGATGCACGAGAGGAAGCTATGCAACAGGAAACTGCCGTGTACGACCGGTTTCCGGGACGCAGCTCGCGCTAAAAACAGCATCTTTGTAGGTGGCACGTTAGTGCTTACATTTCTTCCCTCGCTCACTTACCCCGCCCAAAGCGCAGCATTGTTCTTAAAAAACTACAGCCCTTCTCTATCTCCTTCCTTCTCCACCTCTAGCTTCGCTTTCCTTCTTTGCATATGTTGCCGTATACTCAACGAAGTTCACCGCTTACAGCAAAATGCGCGATATTAGGGGACCTTAAGTTTCTGGAGCAATGAACGTAGTGAACAATTAGCAAGCGAAAGAAAGAAGTGAAAAAGAAATGTTCGTTTAATATCATGCCGTCATACTCGGTTTCCTTCACTATCCCCTCATTTCTCTCCCTTTCTTTGCGCACGACCATCGGGTCGGAGGGTCCGGCTGCTATGCAGGCCGCGGCGGCCACGTTTCTGCTTGCTGCATGATCTTAATGCAGGTGAAAGATCTAGCAGCGGTCGAATTAACCTAGAACCCTCCCAGGGCGACGCCTCTCTCTCTCTCTCTCTCTCTCTCTCTCTCTCTCTCTCTCTCTCTCTCTATTATTACCCTACCTCCGCTGACCGCGCAGTTGAGGTGTACACCAAAGCGGCAGGCTGTCACTGCGCATTTTCCTATATTCAAAAGAACGCATTTATTTCAGTTATAAAGCGGTAGGAGACTTTCCTAAAAGAAGCAGCACTCACTGCAGTTGGCATGATAGTCCGACGAACTTCTTTTTAAGCAATCCCTTGACTATGGACGGTTTTCCTTCCTCCATGCTCCAAGCGCTCCCACTGGCGCTTCAGCCACTGAGACCGGCCAAGCAAGAGAGCACCAGAATAAGCCTTCTGCTTTGCGCATAAAGCCGGTTAGTTAGCGCCATTGCTGAACCCGCTCAACTGCTTTTGCACTAATGAAAAGGTAACTACGCAAGAACAGAGGGCAAAAAAAAAAAAAAGAAAGAAAGAAAGAAAGAAAGAGAACAGATGCACGAGGTTTAGTCAGAGCGAGCGTCTCTTAATTAGGGCTCCGTTTCAGCCTCGGCTAAGCACGGTTCGCCGGGTAGAGCCCGGATTTAAAACGACGAACAGCCCTGGCCGGCGGCGTAAAGCAAGAAAGAAAGCGCGTGCGCCTCCAACTAACGCGAAGGTGTGCGTGTCAGAAAAGCAAAGCATGGGCTGCAACGATGAGGTACCGTTTTTGCCAAAAGTAACCAGGCTGCAGGGTCTGCTTCTAGGCCGTATGGTACTAAATTCATATCCTATCCGAAGTTTTAAATCGGTGCAAAGTAAAGGCGAGCACCTCTCCTTACACCTTAACGAGTTGTGATCCTCTGGGTATTCTTATGGGCTTTATAATACAAGTGAGAAGCAAAAGATGCAGCCTGGTTACTTTTGGCAAAGACGGTACATGCAGGCCGCACCTGGAGCGGCAGTGCTCTTCTCAAAAGATGTGGACCCAATCGGTACGTGCAATGGTTGTATCCTTGCAGCAGTCTGAAGTCATGTATAGGATAGTTATATTCTTGTAGCAGTCTGAAGTCACCTATAGAAAAGCTGTATCCTTGCAGCAGTCTGAAGTCGTGTATAGCATAGCTGTATACTTGCAGCAGTCTGAAGTCACCTAAAGGATAGTTGTATCCTTGTAGCAATCTGAATATGAAGACACATATAGAACAGCTGTATCCTTGCAGTACTCTGGTCACCTATGTATCCCTGTAGCAGCGTGAAGTCATCTATAAAATAATTGTGCCTTTGCAGCAGTTTGAAGTCACCTTTAGGATAGTTGTATCCTAGCAGCCCTATGAGGTCACCTATAGAAAAGCTGTATCCTTGCAGTAGTCTGAAGTCGTGTATAGCATAGCTGTATACTTGCAGCAGTCTGAAGTCACCTAAAGGATAGTTGTATCCCTGTAGCAATCTGAATCTGAAGACACATATAGAACAGCTGTATCATTTATTGCAGTACTCTGGTCACCTATAGGATACTTGTATCCCTTTAGCAGCGTGAAGTCATCTATAAAATAATTGTCTCTTTGCAGCAGTCTGAAGTCTCCTTTAGGATAGTTGTATCCTAGTAGCCCTATGAGGTCACCTATAGAAAAGCTGTATCCTTGCAGCATTCTGAAGCCGTGTATAGAATAGCTGTATACTTTCAGCAGTCTGAAGTCACCTAAAGGATAGTTGTATCCTTGTAGCAATCTGAATCTGAAGACACATATAGAACAGCTGTATCCCTGCAGTACTCTGGTCACCTATAGGATACCTATATCCCTGTAGCAGCGTGAAGTCATCTATAAAATAATTCTCTCTTTGCAGCAGTCTGAAGTCACCTTTAGGATAGTTGTATCCTTGTGGCCCTATGAAGTAACCTATAGAATAGCTGTATCCTTGCAGTAGTCTGAAGTCACTTGTAGGACAGCTGTATTCTTGAAGAAGTCTGAAGTCGCCTACAGGACAAAAACACTTGCGGCCATATACGACAACGGTTGAACGATTCAGAATGGTAGCAGAAACCAGAGTAAACATAACGATAGAGATAACGCTAGAGGAAGG
This sequence comes from Amblyomma maculatum, assembly GCF_055883805.1. Taxonomy (NCBI): domain Eukaryota; kingdom Metazoa; phylum Arthropoda; class Arachnida; order Ixodida; family Ixodidae; genus Amblyomma; species Amblyomma maculatum. The sequence goes on along the minus strand of NC_139351.1, from coordinate 119,010,873 downwards.
TAACGGCCTTGATTAGAGGGCGAAATTCAATATGATCGAATGAGGGAAATGAGAGCCTCGTCAGGCCAGTATACATGCGGCTTTTACCTTCCATCGCTGCTGACTGTGCAGAATAAAGGGGACGAAGAGGATCATATCGAGTGAATGTATACTTTTAGTTGCAATAGGGGTGAACAGTTAAAGCAACATATACTGCGGAGTCAAGGTCTCAAAGAACACGGAGGCGCCTCAAAGCATCTGAGCCTGGTGGTGAAACGAGAAGAAAATTTTCTGGGATGTGGCGACCCGCAGGCCAATACCAAGCTGGTGATAATAACTGTACTGACTACTGACTTAATAAACCGCACAAGACAAAAAAAAAAAAAAAAAGCCGCCGCCGACGACGACGACGATAAAAGTGCATAAAAAACATGCAAAAAAAAAAATGAACACTACGTCACTTTTAACTGTACACGGATGCCTCTTATCTCAACGAAAAAAAAAACGATATTTCTTCAGCAGAAAATAATTTTAACCGAAAAAACCGCAAGTTGATTTTGCAAACAAACACCGTAAAAAGTCAGCCGAATTCTCAAAAAATAAAAACCGAAAACTCCAACCCCTAGTTATCGCGCAAGATGCCTCACAGTCCGGTCAGCGAAAGATACCGCCGCCGTAGAAAGGCGCTGCAGCACGGCGCCAAATTTCGCGGGCACGCCAGCGCACACAGACATATAACAGCTTTCTCCACCTCGCGGTAAAGACAAACTAAAAGGATAAACAGATATAACGGAAGAATGAAGAAAGGCAAAATTCACGACCTGCCGGGTCTCAATTCTTTCTGTCAGCTCTGGCGCGCAAGAGTTCCCGCGCCATCAGGAACCTCCGCCAACAAAAGAGAGACGCCCGCCTTCGCCCCAGTCATCCAAACCGGCACGCAGAAAAACAGCAAGCGGGCGGATTGGCGGGCACAAAGGCGCGAAACACGTTAGCGCGAATGAAAGCGAAGAAGGAAAAAAAGAAAAGAAAAAAAAAGCACAACATACGAACCGGATTTGATACATTTACGGTTCCCAGGGCAGCGCCTACGTACCCAGCGTTAATTTCGCCCCAGCAATGCACACGGTGGCAGCAAACGCGATCATCAATACTAGTGCACGTGTACTTGCAGCACATCAACTCACTGTTCCCCTTTTCCCTTCCCCCTTAGCCAGCCTTTTTTTCCAAGCAAACTTCTCTCTTTCCTCCTCTCCTCATGTCCTCTCTTTCTTTCTCTGCTCTCCTTCCTCATTCATCTCATCATTTTCATGCCTTCCACTCTGAGGCCACTCGGTGCAATCTCTCCTTTGTTGCGGTTCGTTTCGACCGTTCTTCCCTTCAGCCTGCACAGCACTGTTACGCCAGCCTGCACTGCGAACATACTGCAGACACACTGAGGCATAAAAAAAAAAAAAAGAGAGACAAGATACAGGACAGCACTGAAAAAACAAGAGCGCTCATAAGAGAAGGGCTTTGTTCGGGTTCGCGGTATCACAATAACCTTGCACTGTCCCCCCGCCCCTTCTTCTTCCCCCTCCTTGCACCCCCTCCCTCAACTCCTTTCGGTATACATGCTGCGAGCGCACACGCGGAAGTAAAAAAAAAAAAATGCCGGCGAAAGTCCGTATACGAAAGCAAACAGACGCGAGCTCGCATCAACAATGGGGGAGGAGTCCGAACAGAAAAACAGCACTACCCGAGTCTCGAGCTCCCAGCTTTGCTTTGGCGACTCGGATCGAGAGAAGCACAGCTTCCGGGGCAAAGAAAACAAGCCTGACGAGGACGCAGAGAGCGGTGCTGTTCTTTGGACACTCAACTTCTTGCAGCGGTGAAGGCTGGGCTAACTATGCGGTTAAGTATACGGTGCCTATGTCGACCATGGAAACTCCACATCGCTTTGACTACAGGCAACTAGCAATGATTTAGAAAACGAGTTGATCAATTCCAGTGTATAAAGAAGAGTAACCAGCAGTAGCTAAGGAACTTCGTAATACAGAAGGTGAAAGGAGCCAGGGACGAAAGGCAGCCTCCAGAGTTAAGCTGAGAACTCAAACGAAATAACATTTGAGACATTGTCGCTTTGTCGCATAGGGAGCGACGAGTCTCCTCAGAAATGCACCGTTGTTGGCGGTTTGAGTTAATTGATGTTGAAAAATATCAACAGTTCCACAAAGAAGGACGAACACGGCGTATGTTTTAACGTCCACAAGTTGTGTACTCTGACTAAAAGGATGCCGTAGTAAGGGACTCCTGTGATAATCTCGATCTCACTGATGGTCCAAAGTCGCAACTGAAGATCGAATCCATTTGACATAACAAATCCCTACTTCAGGTACTTTTATCACCTAAAAGCGTGGAGAATCAGCCAATTTGGAAACAAAAAAATGGGGGGGGGGGGGGGAATTTTCTTAGAAATAAGAAAATTCCACGCCTAGAACATCACTACTGCAGTTAAAAGCGCACAGGCATCGCACAGCATACAGGCCCACCACTTAAACAAAGCAAGGCCCGGGCGCATAGTACAGCGTAGCTCTCTATAGCGGGTTGGATGCGGTACACATATGTGCCCTCCGTATGCATGCGTATCGGCTACACTATCATTATGCAATTTTTTTCCCCGCTAGCGCCCTCCTTGTTAAGGCGGAAACTTGAGCGAGTTGGAAACCACTCGGAATCATATTTCCTAGAGCTTATTAGGACACAAGAGACGAGAAGACCACACCCGAACAGGACTAGACGCCAGTCTTCAACTGCCGTTTATATAAAAAAACATGGAATATAAACCTCCTCAAAGTGCCGGCAAACAACCTGCGCAATGGGGATGCACCGCTTAAGGTACGATATCTCTTTTTAAATAGATTCACGGATGGAGTGCTGACACAGTTTGGTCCTTATCCACACAAAGGGCTTCGGAAATCTCTTGCTCTGTTTGCGTTTTCATTGTTACCAGAACGCACGTTTCCTAAAAGCTCGTCAACGTATATCGTTTGATAAAGCGCCACTTGCAGTGACCAGCAAGATCCCCCCCCCCCCCCCCCCCCTTTCTTTTTATACAGACTCTGCTGCCAAGCGACCCTCTCTCAGCCGCCAGTCATTTAGGCATCGACCTGACTGTCCAATGTATAACTTGCCACAAGTGAGCAGGATTTTATATACGACACCGCCTTTTCAAAGAACGAACTGCGTTCGGTGGCACCTCTATAACTTGTATAGTACAAATTGGCTGCCTCTGATCCGACTGATTTAATTTTCATGCAGCTGGACACCTGACCTGACGGCCAGAAAATGAAATTATTCCGCTCTAGAAAAGTCAAAGAAGGCGAAAAAGATGGTAAACTCACAGCCCACTGCGAGTGAGGACATCATCATCATCATCATCAATGGACGAACCGAACCGTTCACGTAAAAGAGTCCAGAGTCACGCTACGCACCATGAGGCATGTGCTATAGTGCCTACATGTGCTTTACAAATGACAGTTCAAGATTAATTTCAAAAGCCAGTTCTTGACAGCTTATCGCAAAGCAAGGGCGTTTACGAAACCGCGTTTCAATCAAAATGCGGCCGCTCCAGTCGAATGCGGCTCCAAAATGCCTACTTCAATAACACAACTAGAGTCTGCAGTCAGGAATATAATTAAATAACTTGCAATCATCGACACACGTGACAACCGAAAGTGCCAAAGGCGTTAGCGAGCCTTCGCAGCACGCTGCGTGCAGAACGGCCTTATCGGCAGGAATTTCGAGCACGAGGAAGCTATCTATGCAAAACGCCGAACCCAAACGCACACCTAAGACGCAATATCGTATCAGCAAAGCAAAAGTATACGACTTTTCGAGAGACAAGCGGCTGTTACGCCCCCGTAATTAAAAGATGGATCCGACTACACACCGCCGAAACGCGCTTTTACGCAAGCCTGATTTCTGCGTACAATTGACATGCATTTCGAAAGGATGCGACAAAACACAGCTGTAAATATGTCGAATAAACAGGTTAAAAGCTAAGGCACTACGGAAGGCAGTCGTCCATGGAAACGTTTGCACGCACGCACGCACGCACGCACGCACACACACACACACACACACACACACACACACACACACACACACACACACACACACACACACACACACACACACACACACACACACACACACACACACACACACACACACACACACGCACGCACGCACGCACACACACACACACGCACGCACGCACGCACACACACACACACACACACACACACACACACACACACACACACAAAATAACCAACTGAACTTGCAGGCTTAGTGCCGTTTTCACTATGTCGCCAATCTAATTATGAACAGGCAAGAAAGCAATATCTATTTCATGAAGAGCGTATTTTGAAATGACTGAAAGAACTGAGCGCCCAAGGCATTCGGTTAAAGCGGCTCGGCCAGTGCCTATAGCGCACGAACGCGATATTACGGCCGCTATAAAATCCTCGACGACGCGCTGAGTGAGAGGTAGAGCCGAAAAAAGCTCCAACATCGCAGCTATGATGAGATCGATACTATATATATACCATATCAAAGAGTCGGCCGTAAACAAGACGCACCGATGAAGACCAGCCATAACGGACGCCCATTTACAACTTCCTGATCGTTACAGCATGATGCGTTTGCAGCGCTACCAGCGGTGGCGCCGCGAACGCGAACTACGCCTACTACTGGATCTCAATCAGCGCGTATGGATTGGTACCACTTTCTTGTGCACCTTTATTCCCCCTCGGTAAACCAGTAGACATGGTTCGTAGCCGGCTCAGCTCCTCCCTTCCTCGCGGGTAGAGGGGGTTTTGCGTTTGCATATCTACTTTAAGGGAAGGAAAGAGTAGGAGTTTTGGCTTAATGAAGGGCGCGAAAATCGTGGGAAGAGGGCCTCGACTTGAGCTCCATAGTTCAGACTATGCAAGATTAGCGCTGGCGTCTTTTCTTCTTTCGTGAGCTGCCTAGCGATTAGCGAAATTCTGCACATACGCAAGGGCAAGGATGTCAGAGATGGTGGCTCCCGTTGGTTATCCTTTCACTTGGCTGCAGATGCATCCTTTGAAAGAGAAATGCATGTTCAATGAACATAATTTCCGGAAGGCCTCACACATCGCATCGTCTATACCCTGAGTGATGGTCATGCGCCGAGAGCAGCATCGCATTGCATAGGATCGAGTATGGGCCATTCTAAATTTTACGGGGACTTTTGTGAAGCGACACAAGTCAAAGGAGGTAAGGTATTCGTCGGCCTTGAGGCTCATCTGGGTACCAAGTCAATGAAATGCCCGGCAAATCGAAGGGTGAAACACCGAAGCTCATGATTTGGCGGGAAAGGATTCCAGGTCTATGGACTTGAGGACAGTGGAAGGCTGGAGCCTATATATTAGCGCTTGATAATTGCAAGTAGATGATTCGGTAGTGTGGGTGTATTTTGCAAGCTTTCATTCAATGTTTTTTTGCACAGCCTTATTTGGGCACATATGTTACAGGAACGAAGTTAGAATTGTATGCTCCGAAAGAGCATTGTCAGGTCGCTCAAGTTGCAGTTCCAACATATTCTTGGTTCGCTTGGTTTGCGTTGTCTGCCTCCGACGACGCACTCTGTTCGACGAAGGACATTAAGGAAATCAGCAGCTTGGGTATATTGTGTTCGAGCTGTCGACGACCGAGAACCAAGCGTCGATTTCTTTCTGCGTAATCACGGTGCCCCACTCGAGTATCCGCGCAGTCACCTGGTGTTGTTACAAAGTGCATATTGGATTGTAAGAAAGGAAAGGCGCACTATCTGTCACCCACCTCTTTGGACACCTGAACCGCGCTGTAAGGGAAGGAGGAATGTCGGAGTGAAAGAGGGAGATAGAGGTGTCGCAGTGAATGGCCCCGGAAAATTTTCGACTGCCTCGGGATTGGCCAGAATTGAAGGTCCGGCGGCTTTGAAAATTGTATGCTCCTGTGGACAGGTAGGTCTCCGCCGTTTGCGGCGGGGGCTAGCCTGTCACCAAATTTTTATCTGTTGTAGGCCGTCATTGCACCCGCCACCGATTCGGTGGTGGACGACGGCTGTTGTTGCGGCGCGCGTCTTTCTTTCCCTCTTCCTTTTCTTTCTTCTCCATTTTCTCTTCTGTCTGCACGAGGCAGCGGAGGTGGCTCAGCTACAGAGCAAGTAGCAGGCCCGTGCATTTTCTTTTCCTTCTTCCTACAGCCAGAACAACAGCAACCGTCACTGCTATGCAAACGGGATGACGTAGAGAGCGCCGCCAAACGGACAAGCGCGGAGAAGCGCGAAAACACAATGCTCGCGGAGAGCGGAACACCACGCGGGCGAACCACAAGAGAGAAAGAGAGAGAGGGAGAGAAGCGAAAAGAAAACCGCGCTCAAAGCGGCACAGGCGGGACCATTGCCAAAGCGCGCGCGAGAGAAAAGATCAATCGATGAATAAAACGCGAGGCAGTGGCGTCGGCGGCAAAAGACCGGACAAAGTGAGATAGCAACCAAGCGAAAAGAAAAAAAGGACACGATAAAGGCAGAGTGTTAAGAACGAACAGCGAAGGAGGGATAAGAAATAAAGAAATAGGCAGCGTCCGGCGCGAAGCAGACGAACGAGCGAAAGTAATTCACTTAACCGAATAAGAGGGACGAGGGAAAAGACACGTTGGACACTATTATACGCCATCGAGCGACAGTGCCGGGAAAATAAAGGAGCGAGTAATGACTGCGGATGGCGGTGTTGGGGGAAAAAGAAGTCGCGCACTCACGCGCACTGTACATGCGCGAGCAGAGAAAAAGTTCGGAAAGTCGCGGATGCGAGCATCGGTGGTAAGGGAAAAAGAAAGACAATAAGAAGTAGATTCGCCGCACGGTAACGCTTGGGACGATATTCCGAGAGAGGGGACGACGGCAGAGAGCGCGCGACTGCCCACGAGTGTTGTGCACGCATGCGAAAGGAGAGTGGTCGGTCTTTTTCGAGAACATGAGGAAGACGGAGAGGGAGAGAGAGAGACGTACGAGGAAAGAGCACAAAGAGAAAAAGAGAGGAAAGACCAGCCAACTCGAAGATAATGCGCAAGCAAGCGTCCGCGCAATAAAGAACCCGAATGGACGGCACAGAAGAGCACTTAGCAGCGCACGTACATATATACGGCCGGTGTAAGACGACCAGCCGACGGGGATCAAAGCAAACTTGACAGAAATTAAGAAGAAGAAAAAAAAACGAGAAGAAAAATAAAGTACAGGAAAATGAGGGCGGCAAATTTTCCATTTCATTTCATTAAGAGTCTCCGATCGGTAAAGTTCGCGCACTCTCGCGTGGCTCCTTTTTCGATCGCTTTCGCTATGCGCGCATGAAGACGATCGGGCTTTCGTGCTTCCTTTGAGGCGGCGCTCTCCCCCCCTCTCCCTGCTACTGCTTGGCTCGTCCTCCTTTCCCTCCGCAAACAGCCTTACATAGGCGCGCTTACGCTTTTATTGTCCGCAGTCGCTATCAATCACGGCGTTAACAGCCAGCCAAGATTTACATACTTTCAAGCGGGAGAAACAGACCCCCCCCCCCCCCCTCCTCCCCGCCCCTATTCTCTATCCGAAAGCACGAGCAAGGCTCGGGCTACCGCCACGGAAGAGCGTAATTAATATGAGCCGCCGGCGGCGGCTTTTAAACGCCCCGCGGCGGAGGTCTCGCTCCAGCCAGGTGCATGGCTCCTGCGCAAGGAAGGCCCCGTTCTCTCGCTGCAATGCACTGGCGGCTCTGGCGTCCTGCTGCTCAGGAAGATGAGGCGAACGATGCCTACCTTCGACGACAGCGTTTTTCATCTGCATTTTGCATCGAAATGCAGAGAGGATTGCGATAACTACCAGTTGCCAAAGGCTTAGATGCACCAGGCATGGTACAAGACGTCATATCCGTCCAGTGCTTCAAAGCGGTAAGCCACAGCTTCCCTGGCAGCTATGCTTATTTGAGAATTTAGTGGCGACTGCCAGTATCCAAAGTGGCAGTGTGAGCTTGTTCCCTGTTAGCTTTGAGCGCCATCGCTGAACTGGTTAGTGTTATTATAGTGACGTTCTAGGGACATGACGGCAAGTTGCGATAAGAAAAATGGGGAGAGAAAGCCCCCCTGTCCGTCTTCAAAATCCCCATCCCGCTTGTAAGGCAGGCACGCAACGAATTGAGCAATGTCCCTTGCTAGCCTCCATGACTTTCATCTGATCCCTCTCTCTGTGAAAGCCATCGTAATGCTGAGCGTTTCCAATCTTTTGGAAACAGTGATTTACAGACTAACACGGTGCCTACAAACCTAGGAGGCGCTCGCAAAAGGGAGATTTTAGAGAAGCGGCGGAGGGCAACCCCCTTCCTATTAAAAAAATAACAGAAAAGGTAAGCACCCCCTTTTTTCAAGGCAGAGCGCATATCCCAAGTCGTCAAGCACGCTTTTTCACTCTGTCGTAAAAGAGCCGTCAGAGTCATGGCGCCCGCGGCGCAAATAAAGTCACCTCAGGCATAATTTGCGGATTTGTGTACTGCTGTGTTCGGACACTACATGACAAATCGTGGCACAGAAGGCTGAAAACCGGCCAAAAGCGGCCCCGATAACTTTATCAGCGTGTTGTTACCTGGGCCTAGTACCGGCGGTGATCGGCAGATTTCCCGCGGGCGCACATTGCTTGATTCGGTGTCAATTTGAAAGCCGTAACCGAGGTCGAAACGAGTTCGCAGAGCGCTGCCTACAGCTTGAAGTTTAAGCGAACTGCAATATCGCATTTGGCGAAAATATCTGTTTGTCGCAGGCAAATAACTCAGGTGTACCGAAACAGACACAATCTTTACCCCCATCCGTGTAAAGGATTAATGAGAGCGTAGGAGCGCGTGAGACTGTTTCCACATCCAGACCCCTAGTGGCGGAGGTCACTTTTACTCATGCAACAACCATAGTAAGCGACTCCAAACTGGCAACCAGTAACTTTGCTAGAAGCAGAGTCTCCAATCCCGCCTCACAAAAACTCAGTGAAATGAAAGAATGTCCTCTCTCGAGAGATATCGAATTAATATGGACCCTGCAGCTCATGCGGGGAATCTGGGAAATGAGGCTGCCTACCCATACGCTTGAAAATTAGCCAGCCTAGCGGTGGCGCAAAATCAAGAACCAGAACCCTTCGGTGAGCCAGAAGTATCATACCACGAACTCACTGCACATTACAAAGCAATAACTCACTGCACATTACAAAGCAATTAGAAGAACACTCCCACCACCCCACAAAACACTGACCATACAACAACAAATAATATGGAGACAGCTACAGACGGGGACCCTCCCCAATCCAAACTAAATATCAAAATTCATAAATAAGGATATGAATCCCTTCTGCGGTTTTGCGGGGAGAAAGACAACTTCGAGCATATGATCTGGGCGTGCAAAGCCCAAAAGCCTCAATCAGAACTCTTGCCTGGTCCCTCTAAAGAAGCTTGGGACAAGCTAAGGTCCAGCGATGACCCTGGCATTCATTTCAAGGCCGTCGAATGGGCCGGCGTTGCCAAAAGTCTCCATGGCCTGCGGCACGCTAGCTGACTTCCCCTATTCTTCCCACTTATTGTGAATAAAGTTTTATCAGCCTCAGCCTCGCGTCCTTACGAACATCATGATGTGCCCGGCGTGACTTGAACATTTTGACACTTCCTTCTCCGGGATGTGCGCGCATTCTGGGGACTCTCTATTTTTTAATAAACGTTTTCACCGCCACCAAGTAAATATTTCTCGTGCTTGTCTATAGTCGAGATATCCTAGTGAAAAGAAGAGGGCGAGAAAGGGCGGGGTTGCTAATTTCAAATTTTTCGCATCAAAGCAGCCCCCTCCCCCCTCCCTCTCAACTTTGGGCATCGCATTCGTGAAAGAAAAAAGAGGGGGGGGGGGGGGTAGAATCGAATTAATACGGTACTTCCGTTCGCTTACCCCGCCATTTTAAAGCTGGTCGTCAGTTGAATTGCTGCCTGAACGCCTGTTAACGCGACAACCAGCGACAACACGTTGCGCGTCACAAAAAGCGGAAAAAACCCCACTTTTTGTCAAGGCGCTTTAAAAAAAAAAAAAAAAAAGTAGCAGGGACTCGCAGTAGCAGTTCTCGAAATGCAGAAATGCGTCGGCACACACCTATGCACACAAACCTTCTCCCTTCGGCCCCTCAACATTTCTCCTGACCCTTTTACGCAACTATTCGCGAAGCCATCTCGCCTCTCTTCCAAGCGCCAATTGAAAGAAGAACCGGAAAATGGGACGGCGCGCCAAGATTGAGGGTTTTGAATTCGCGCAGCAGTGTCCTTTCTTCCCGGAGGCCACTGCTTTATTTCACGTCGAATCCTTATTTTCGCGTGGCGCGCTCGCCCACTTCACATTTCACGGTTATGGCGAAGAGCTGAAGAAAATTAAACCCCAGCTCCGAACACGTATTTCGAACTGAGCGCAAAGTAACGCGTGAAGACTCTCTGGCCTTTATTTTTTTCACCAGATACGGCTCGAAGTAATCTTCCGAGAAAAGAGACAAAACATGCTTAAGATAGAAGATCTCTTTCGGAGATGACGTTGCCGACTTTACATTCGGTGAGAAAGTTGATATCCCTCACTGAAAACGATAACAATGTTTCGTAACAAATTCTTTTCCCATTTAATTCTACAGTCCGGCAACCACTGTAGCATCCCCTCCCTATCGTGTCATATAAACAAGTCATAGCGTATCAAGAAAATTTGAGACAACTGATATGTTAAAAACATATGAGAGTGAATGGAAAAAATTAATGCTGCAGGCTACACTGTACAGCGTAAATATATATTATCAGGTATTCACATGAACCCTGGCACAATTTAAATACTCAAGGGAACATTCAGTTCGAAAAAAAAAAAAACGTAATATTCTTTTTTTTTTCGCTCGCCTCTGAACTTGCAAATTATTTTGTGCATTAGTCGTCGACTGCAAAAATAAAAAATAATAATAAAAGTCCGCTTGCATCTCATACTCAGGCAGAAACCAGTGCTAAAGGGACCCTGAAAAGTTATTTGTGGTCATATTCTTGCGACAAATCAGTAGAGGTGGTCTTCTTCAATCGTCAATTCGAACCAAATTTGAAAGCTCCATGTAGACCCTATAATCTACAAATCACTGCCCTCCACGGTGGCTCCGTGATTATAGCTCTCGAATGCTAAACCAAAGGATGCAGTTTCGATCCCGACCGCGGCGGTTGCTCTTCAACGGAGGCGAAAAGCAAGACGTCCGTCTACTGTGCGAAGTCAGTGCAAATTAAAGAACCCCAGGTGGTCGAAATTCGCGCAGCCCTCCACTACGGGGTCTCTCATAGCCCTAGTTGATTACGGTGGTTAAACTCTACAAGGAAAACCAAACCAATTATAGGTGATGCATTTAACCGCTCCTGTGGACCGCTTGCGACGTACTAAGGCGACAGTCCACCGCACCATTTCACCCTCCTCTGCCCACTGACGTCAACTAGATTTTATGGGTGGCGATACTGAAAGCATTGACTCCTTGCGGTGGCCGCCCTCGTGTAGCATGCGCACGCGATGTGACATGGAAGGGACAGCATACGGACTTGGCGAGCCATCGCGAACTTCCTTCTTTGATTTTTTTTTTTTTTCTCCGCCGGTGTGGTTTGAGTTTAGGGAAGAGATGACGAACATCATTTTTAAACGCCGGCGTCTTCGGCGTCAGTGAGCGTTGTCATCCTTGCGTAGCGGAGATGCCTAATGCAATACCCATCTTTCGTGTGCGTTTTCTTGTTTCAACAAATGGCCTTTTATGTTCCCTTTAAAGGCGCACAACGTAACCCCTCTCAAATGATCACCACCTGTTCGGCCAAGTGCGAAAGTATACCGAACCGGCGAGCCACACGGGGAAAAGTTATCTTGCAGCCATTGCAATGCAAAACCACACGAGCTGCATAGACGCCAATGTGTCATAACACCGCCTTTGTTCGCATGCGTGTGCGTACACAGCACGCAGGGGAGGAAAGCGAAAGAAACAGGGAAGAGGTTTGCAGCGGAACTATCCAACACCACGCATGCCTCTATCGACTCGGGTGTCGCCTCTCACCAGCAATGCATGCAACCACTAGCTGCGAAGAAACGCATCAAAAGAATGAAGTTCCCAGGAAACCAGTGATTTATTTCCGTTACGGAGCTCCAGCCCGCCATCAGTTAACCTTCCCCGCAACGCAAGGCGACAGCTGTCAGGGTTCATTCCAAGCTGGGCAAAACAGGACGAAAAAAGGGGGGGGGGGGGGGGGGGGGGGGGCAAACAAGAGTTTAGAAACGTGGCACTCATCCTAATGCCTGCATACCTGATGCTGTTCCATAAAGAAGGACACGGAAGTGGCGTGTTGATGCAAATTAGGGATACCTCGTAATACAACGCTGCAAGCCGCAGTTCGCGCGAGAACAACACGCCAGGGGTTGCGTGTGGGCACAGCGACGAGCAGGGCGGCAGGCACGTACGAAGCAAACGCGTCCGCTCGGATTACTGCGCGTCGGTCTGTGCCACGCAAGCCCCCGCGTTTAATGAAGCACATTCTCCGGAGCACCGCAGCGAGCCATAGCCTAACCGCAACGAGAGGAAGCGCGCGCGAAAAGGCGTCGGCCACCCTCCGCCGTCAAAATAACGCGGAACCGAGTGACGGCACCAGACACCACCCAGTCCGCCCCCACCCGGCCACTCGCGAGGCTCGAAACGCCGAAGCTACGCTCTCGATCTGGCTAATAGAGAGCCACCGATTAGCGGCCCGGCGGAGCTCCTCCACAGGGGGCGTGAAACATAATTGCATTAAGATGGCCAGCGAAAAAGTACGAAGTAATTAGGATTTATAAAGCAGCACCGAAAAAAAAATAATAAAATCTACATCGTTCGCTGAATAGTGGTGTCAGACTCATTGCGTATAATGGAGAAAAAGAAATTACTGGCTGGCTGCATGGGTGTTCATAATACTTTTTTTTTTTTCGCATAAAAGGCTCTTTTTTTTCCTCCGAAATCAATGGCAGTATAACCACTAATTAGAGTGGCGGCTCAAAAAAAAAAAATGACAACAAAGTCATGGGTAAAACACGTAAATGTTCGCCCTCGCCGCCTTCCTGCGCAAAGAAACCTGGAGACTGCGGACACAGATCAGCGCCGATTCGCCGAAAGCCGGTAACGTGATTCCGACGTCGTACTCAGCTTTTGCCTGGCGACAAACACATTACTACCGCTACTACTAAAGCTCGTACAACGGCGGCACCATCCGACAGGATTCCTTGCTGCAATATATTTCTGTAAAAAAAAAAAGAAAAAAAAACTTATTTACGGCATGATATGGTAAGGTATGGTGTGGCGTAATATGGGGCAACGTATAGCAAAGCATGGCACGGTACAGTATGGCACGGTAAAGAATGGTTTGGCATTGCAAAGCATGCATGGTATGAAACGGCGTGGCATGGTATAGTGTAACATGCGAAAGCATAACAGATCATGGTGTGATGTCATACGACATGGAAAAGTGCGGCATGGTCTTTATGGTAAATCATGATTCAGTACAGGATGGTAAAGCTTGAAATATTATGTCATATTACTTTACCGCATGCAGCATGCCTTCGTATGACATGGCAAAGCATGTCTTGGCGTATGGTAAGGTGGACGCTAAGTACCAAGAGAGGTCATAATGTATACGGCTCCAGACTAGCTTCAAACACTTGGGTAATTTGATGTACGCTCATATCGCAGATCCCCCAAGCGTTGGAGCACTACGTCTGCACACAAATGATTGCAAAATGCCAGTCAGTAAGCCTATGTTAATTTAGGTGGGATGGCTCGAAGGCCTAATGGAAAAAGGAGAATGGGAAACTACAATACGCGCCTGAGTGTGCGCGCCGTTAATTGAAGACGTACACTTCCTTCGCGTTGCCGCCGCTGCGCCAAAACAAAGGTCGCTCACGCTCTCTGAACTGCAGCACAAAGCAACGACTTTCTAATAAGAAAACAACGAAAAGTACGGACACTGCATTCCCTTGTCTGGCAGCGGCGTTCCGGACGAGCGGCCTGGAAGAAAGGCGCGAGATGGCGTCGGCGATATAAACAAAAGCGAGCTGAGGTGAAAAATAAAGAAGGAGAAAAGGGGTGGGGGCGAGCATATTCAATTAACGACAGCGCCGACAGAGAAAATAGGCTTAGCGAGAACTCACAAAAGAAGCTCGACGAAGCCCACGAAAAGCGCACGAACGGACCGGAGACGCGGGAGCGATGCAGTGTATATGGGAGCGAGAGAGGACGACGTTCGGGATCTTCCCTCCTTTATTTCCCCAATCGGCGGCAACGGGCCTACAGTGTCGGCGCGCAGCGCGCAGAGCATCGACGATGGTGGACGGGAAAGCAAAGAAACCACGAGGATCCTCCTTGCCACGAGGGAGCCTAAAACGAGAGGGCGCTCCATCCCAAACGCCCTCTCCTCATCCTGCCTTCACCCTCTCGACGACGAAATTAATTTCAATCGGCACGTCTTATCGTTCGCCGCTCGCAGCCAGTGTCGCGAAAAATCCCCGCTGAATGTCGTCGGTGTTTCCTCTTCCCCTTGCAACCGTGACGCGGAAGGTGCTTTTGTGCGAAAGTGCCGACAACGTCCCAGAAGGGAAGCCGTGAGGCACTAGCGAAATTCTATGTAACCAGCAGCGGGCGGGGCGGGGACGTTTGAGCAGCGTCAGGAGGCAGATACTGCAAATACGACGCGATGAAAGCGGCATGGAGGAGGGGGGGGGGGGGGGGGATGTGACGAGGGGAAGGGGACTGGGAGGAGGAGGCAGTCGCGCGGTAGAGAGTAGACGGGAAGAAAGCGGTGAATAGAAGAGCGGCGCGAATGGTAAGAAGGGGGTACTCATTACGCGATTTATCGATCCAATTTACGGAGTTCCCCCTTTTTTCCCCATGCACGCGCAAGCGTTCATAGTGAAAGCGGCTCGGCTCCCGCTGTCTATGGCTAATTCGCACCGCAGTCGGTACCCTTTCGCGCGAAATAACCACTCCCTACGTTTGCCTTTCTAATCCTTTCCATTTTTTTTTCGTTCACCCTTCCCTATTTTGGAGCAGCCTTCTTTCCCGATTCTCCCGAAGCCAACGGGACACGGAAACGCAACGCATGCTAAACAAGGGTACACAGAGAAACACTAGAGACGCTGCCAATGGGCTTATGGGTTGGGTGAAGGGATAAAAGGAAGGAGGGAGGGGGGTGCAAAGGAGCCTGTCGGCGACGCGCGACGCAGAAGCTTCAGCCTTAATTAATCGGCGGGTCTTGAAGGACTCCTTCCGCCTTGTTAACTCCAGGGATGCTTCTTCCCCACCTCCCCGTTCCCAAACCACGCGCGCAGCACCATCTAAAGTGTCGTCTCCTCCCCCAGCCTCCTAACTCCCCCACGTGTCGGTGCAACAAAAGAAACCGTTAGGATGCATGTGCAAAGAGGGAGCAGTTGGGGCCGGGAGCACGCTGGCACTTTCTTCGATCACTTCAGGATCGATCAAACGAGCCAGGCTGACGGGAACGGAAGGACGCGGGCGCTATCTTCCCGACAACGAAGACGATGCATGACAAGAGCTCTGGGCAGGCACACTTTTACGATTGCACGGTGGAAGGGGAAAACATACGTCACTCCGCTACACAACTCTGTATACTTCCAAAGGGAGACGCTCACGAGAGACTGAAGTGGTGATTGCTTGACGGAAAAGGGGAGATGAGGAACTGTATATAGACTGCGATTGCTTCAGAGGAACGCATTTTTTTTTTTGTACTCCTACGTGCGAAAAGATATTGATCGGAAAGCAATGGCACGAGACGACGCGATAGGTTATGCGCAAGGGACACATCTTAAGCAATGAAAAAGAACTGGACCACGTGACAGGAACACGAAGACGGCAAGGGAAATGCTAGAAGTAGAAGTGAAGGGCACTCTGTGGTTAGTATGACGAAACGAATGTTTAAGAAGTACACTAGCGCTGTAAGTGTGGTTATATGATCGTGACGTAATTGTCCTAAAGCTGGACATCCAACCAGCGGCGACTCCGCAACCGACGGTTTCCAGAGCTGGAACAAGCAGTGTGATAAGCCATCGGCAGACGAACTAGTAGCACACCGTCAAATGACGCGTCCTGCTAGTAGGCGTGGCTCCTTGCACACTTGAGCCCCTTGGTTTCGATAGGGCCGGAATTCCACCGCGGCACTATTGCCGATAATGCTGCCGATTACTGAGGGTCAATAAAATATGCCTAATTAAAATAACTAGCTGTTTAGTAGATGTTTATTATCTACGACGTTGTGCCGCTGTCTCAACTTTTCACTTTCCGGCTTGTCGAGAGGGAGGGAGTCGAGGGCAGCGGCGCAATTTAAAAAGCGCCCGCGCGTAACGCCGCTCTGAGTACCACGCATTTCAATCTGGAACGAGAGCCGACAGAAGGGGGCGCGTTCCCTCGCGCAGCCAGCCAAAACAGAGGTGGCCCAGCAACAGGAATGCGTCGCGTTCGTTTTCGTTCCCGGCGCCTTCAGCGCGGGTTGCCGCCGAATACAATGGAAGTGACGTCACGACTATTCGGATAGAAGCCGACAGGGAAGCGGACGCGAGCTGGTAGTAACGGTGACGTCCGCGATGGTCAGCAGAGCAGCGCCCACAAGAAGAGATGGAGGGGACGAGGAGGAGGAGAAGTCGTAGACAATTCGGAGGAAATCTCCCCCTTCCGTCACCTCCTTACAAAACAGCAACCTCACAATGAAACGGCGACGATGGCGCGCGGGCGTCATCTGGGAAAGGGGTTCCAAAGGAGAGAGAGAGAGAGCGGGGAATAAAGACCGAGTTGTCAGATAAAAGCCTAGGATTCCTTACAGTCCCACTATATGACCAGTAACCTAACACACACACACACACACACACACACACACACACACACACACACACACACACACACACACACACACACACACACACACACACACACACACACACACACACACACACACACACACACACACACACACACACACACACACACACACACACACACACACACACACACACACACACACACACACACACACACACACACACACACACACACACACACACACACACACACACACACACCACGCCAATAAAAAAAAACCGTTCTTTGAGTAAAAACGAACAGACGCGGGGGGAATGATGGCATAACATTTGCAATTCACCGCGACACGAGGCCACCTACCACCGACCGAATCCTGATTGCTTTGTTTCCTGTCGTGTTTGCTTACAACCTAATTTTGTAACTTGATTTAACCTGTTACACCAACCTAGTCTCTAACCTATTAGGCCAATCTTCAGGGTTGCCTTATTATCATTAGCAAGTGAGCAAGTCCCTATGTCAAGAATCCAAAATAAGCGTTTTAGACTGCTCGATGGTACGTTGTACCACGTATGCCCTAAATGCGAGAAAGCGTTAGGCTACTGAAGCACCTGTCCCATATCAAACTATGCGCTGCGCAATGAAGTAATAATACTCGTAAAGTGAAAATATGGGCGAGTTGGTAGGGAATCATTTTCTCACAGCGCACGCGGACGGGACGACAGGAGCGGCGCTTGTGTGTGGGCAACCTTTGTATTTCGCCGCGTGCGCTATAAAGTAACCAGTCTCAAAACCCGTCTTGCCTGTCGCAGGAAACTGCCTCGGCGACAAAGTGTTTTAAATATTGCCAAAAATTCGCAGTGCTAATCAGTACCAGCACGTTTACAACGTAACATAACGTTTCATGAGGCACAGCACAAAACTTTCAAAAGCGGCTGCAAGCAGGCCGCCGGTTAACCGGCGTTTATAATCCTCCTGAGGGTGCTCCACGCGAAGTGATCAGTCACGCGTCATTAAGTTTCTTGGTTAATCGCCACCAAAGCTGCCGGCCGGAGGGGTACATGACAGATCGTACGTACTGCGTTCCGATCACCTTGCTGTGTCGCTGCCCGCGAAATAAACACAAGAACTGACAACGCAATCAGAGCAGCGTAACGCGAGCGAATTAGGCGACAGTTCGAGGAGCCATGCTTGTGCAGTGCCGGGATCTCTTGTTCACTACTGAATTGAGCGTTGAGTCGACTCGTTAGCATACAGTCGCAATATACCGCTTAGGATGAAACAGCACACACGTACATATAAACCATGCTTGTTCCCAAGCCCTACAAGCATGTCTAGCACGACCCAGCAGCTGTGTGCGCCTCGCGACAGGTTCGAACCCCCGCCCAAAGTTATTCAATTTTTTTCTTCGCGCGAAATCAATTCCTCTTATCAGGTTAAACCATTTCAGAGACGCGGCGAGCTTCAGTTTGATCTACGTGCCACGATTTGTTCCGTTTCGTTCCAGGTGCGACGCCACGTGGAATTGTTCGCTCACGGCCAATTCCACCAACGTCGCCTTTGTGCGATTCGCGATCCTTAACGCCATCGCGTTAATACGCCGCTCTCGCGCGCTGCATATTTCACCGACGCAGAGGGCACCGTAATCGCCAGTGCAAAACGTGTGGCGGTTTCGTAAATGCGCGATCGGAGACAGCGATTCCGGCGATCAAAACGCGATTAACCCTTGAAGGACGGAGTATACATTCCGTTAACTTGCTCAAGGAAGAGGAGCGGGATCTCAACCCTTTCCTTCATCGTCCCTCGCCGCCGAGCCTTGGTCCAACTAGCTGATAGCCGTATTCACCCGGTTTTAACCCTAGACTTACTTCTACCTCTTCCGCGAAGACAGCTTTCAGACAGCATTCACCTTGCAATCGGAAGCAAAATCGAAGCCAGGGGACAATTTTCTGTACAACTCGTCTAAAGACGTTTTAAGTTGCCGAAGTGTTTCTGCGTGTACAGAATGCATTCTGGTGTGGAAGTTGGGGTATAAACTAAATCGCTGTGTCCTTCGCTGCATGTCGTTCAAAGCTATAGCGTAAAGGACATCCTTCTTGTGCTCTGATCAGGAGCGAAAACTGCTGCGCCATCGACGAATGCATGCACGTCTCTATAAGAAGGCACGGAGACTCTGCGCGTAGGCAGTACAGAACTGCCCGAAATCTGCGAGGGCTCAAGCGAAAGCAGAAATAGTCAAGTAAAAATAACTGCTGGGCTAGTTGGTGCATTGCTCATAGAGGGAAATATTAACAACGCTAACAAATAGACACTCACAAATAGGCACATAGAGCAGGCGCTGTCCTCTCCTGAAGGAAAGCAGAAATGTGCGCCGCAAATGTTCTGCATCGCTTCCCGCCTAAAGCGAAAATTCTGCGCGCATTAGAATCGGGTGAGTACGGGAGGTGGCTCGGATCAGCTATAAGCTGCTCCGTCGTGCACGCTGCGCGCCCGCTCTTTCTTGACGTCGTCGTCGGCGCCGAAGGAGCGCGCGCTGCTTCGCAGTTCGCCGGGCGTCGTTTCCTCTTTAACGGCGGCCGGGTTCGGCCGACGTCGCCGCCGCCGGCCAAGTCTTTCTTTGACGACGAAGACGACGACGAGGTCGCACGCCGTGCGTGGTGGCAGTGTCCCCCATAGTGCTCTCACACACAGCCCTCGACGTATCATCGCCGTCGCTCGCTCGCACGAGCAGTCCCTTTTCTGGGTTACAAGTGCAGGCCGCAGACGCACAAGGCAAAGGAAGGAGAGAGAGAAGCGATGGAAAGGACAACAACAAAAAAAAAAAAAAAACGATAACCGGTCAAATGCTCTTCTTCTTCCCCTCTTCCCTTCGATCGTGCTCTATTTTGTTCTTTTCGGCCTGACTAAACAAAGCGATGTTCGTATACACTTATTAAAACATACAGGCAGCACAAACCATTCGGCCAATATTGAAGCTTGTTGGCAATCCACTGGCCCTACACAAGGCCAGTGGATGACCAACAAACTCCAATACTGGGTCAAGTCGACACGAGAGACAGTATATCAAATTGGGGTGTGTTCACAGGCCCGTAGTTCACTGCGTAACTATGGTAGGGAAACTAGAAGAGGTCTGAGAATTCAGTCAGCAAATACAAATGCTATCTTCGCTACAAATACACTGAATTTGGACAGCGAGGCGCGACTTCGCCACAATATCGAGCAAAGAAAGGACGCCTACTCATAATTGAACAGCGGTAGCGTCCAAAGCTGTTAGCACTAGTGCCAGGATATGGCTCCGTTAAGTGTGAAAGGAAGGGTTTCAATCAATCACTTTTATGTAACTGAACCACGGGCCTAACCAAAACAAAAAAAAAAATAGGGGAAGCAGCTAACTTCCGCTCAGCAAATAACCAGCTGCACAGTTGTGCCCCAGGTCGACTGTTTGTAAGGGGCGTCTGTGCACATGGAATTTTCGTCACTTTCACACGCCTTTAGCGACATGCATCTACTTAGGTGATTGGGATTTGAGCCGAGATATGTGTCTCCAATTGTATTCCCCATTCACTGCACCAGGTGACCAAGTAGTGCAGGCGTCCTCAGGGGAGGATCACATGGAAGCGGAATGTGAGGAGAGGGATGAACGTGTACCCGATTCCGCTGGATGTGCACACCACATATAACAATGAAAGGAGAAAACCTAGAGGGGAACGGAGTGACGACTATTGTGGTCTCAACGCCTTCAAGGTCGCTGGTGGACTACGCCTCGATGAAAAACGTCTAACCCCATTCGCGCAGAGGAGGCAGCTAAAGCTGTAGCGTCTTAATCCCAATTACGCCCTTGTACTCAAGGAGTCAGAGAACGCCTGTCGCAACTTCAACCACGGTTTGATAACCCCACAGGTTGGGATTATCAGTGCTGAGGTTGTCACTGCTGTTTCAAAAGTAACTAGACTAAGTACACACCCAGCCAAGCCTTCTGGTTCCCTGGTCACCTGTAGCCATCAGGAGGTAACCAAGCCGCTCACACGTGTGCCCTTCTATATCAGGAGTCTTCCTCTGATGACCATGGAAAATGCTATGGCATAATAGCTTTAACAGCGTTAGCCGACAATCTCGCGTTACACAGGGCAGCCAGGAAGGTTTACCCAACTGGGCCAACACACGGCCGAGACGAAAGAGATGAGGTGAGATGAGAGACGAGGGGAAGAGATGAGAGATAAAGGTGCCGAGTTAGAAACGTAGAGTTTTACGCAAGTACGCGTCGATTTTGCGTAAGGCAAGAATCGCAGCATATACCGAGTAGACGTACACGAAGCCGCAGATACGCACACGGACTGCGCGCCTACCACGTGCTATCCCCAAAGGAAAAAATAGAGAGAAAACACGCCCAAGATAAAGCGACACCGCGGCCGCGCAGACACGCGAAACCTTAGACGTCCGTACCTGTGCGCGGATCGGCGAGAAAAGAAGCAGCACGGCTCCCAGCCGACGGAGAGAAAGCGAGGAGAGTCGCCGCGCTTCTCCGGTGTCCGGACTCGCGTTAACCATGGCCACAGTGCAAGTCGCGTAGGAGAGCGCGCGACAGACTGCGACTGGCGTGCCAGGAGCACTTCGCGCCAGTCGAATATTGATAAAAATTTTGTTTGGTGTATATGGTGTAATGTCCCAAAGCGACTCAGGCGATGAAGGACCCAGTATAATGGAGGACTTCGCACGGATAGGTGCTTCGGAACGAGAATGTTAAGGCGAAAGCCTTTAATGGCCCATGCTGTCGTGGACAAAATGTGTCCCGCTTTTGCGGCGGCTCTGATTGGACGAGGCGGGATGACGTCATACAGGTATCGACCAATCACAGAGCACCACTACTGTATGCACGAATGCGTCCCTTGTATGGACATATGCCAATCAACGAGCAATTACTGATTATTTAAATAATAAATTAATCACTTGTCAATGACTAATTCAGTAATTCCTTATTGAACTAATCAATGACTAATAATTTATTTGCCTATTTGATGACTAGATAAATAATTAATGACTGATTAGGTAATTAATTACTAATCAGTGCGAGTTGCGTAGCAGAATGCGGCAGGCTTTCGCCTTTCACTACTTTAGTCGCTAAAGTCCCACGTAATTTTTTTATCAGGTTAATTGTGTTTGGTATGCGGGGTTTAACGTCCGTAAGAGACTCAGGCCATGAGGGACCGGATAATTTCCACCCCATGAAGCAGATCCATAAGTGTCGATTTCCCATTTCATTTGGTGGACGACAGCATCGGACTAAAGCAACGAGCGGGAAGTCCTAAATCACAAGGTCCCACCATCGGATATAACCGCAGCCTCTCCAGTAACCACTAAACTCACGCGCCTGCTAACCAGTGGCTGAGTCGTGTACAGCCAATGCTGAGGTGCGGTCACTAATCAGCTAATGAGTTGCTTCTCACTGAAAACTGACTTCGCCAAAAAGGAAACCTGTGTCAGAGGGCCAAATGGATCCATAACGGATAATGGAAGCTTATGTAATACATTCACATGTTCACATTTAGGAGTAGTTTAGGGCGTGTCATTTGAGAGATTTTCGAATGTCGCGATCCGCAGGAGTTACCGCAATGCGCTTAAGCGCTGATGACTATGAGGCACGCTACACCTGCTACTCCACAGGCGGATCATGTTATAGAGGAACGCGCTAAGCTAAACCTCTGTTAGCCGCCAAGAATTGTTTAGACGGCAGTACCGATCCTCACATAGCAAAGGTGACGTGCCTTGCATACCCAAGGATCTCATTCGAGGAATGAATCGTCGGGACTGATGTTGTCAGCAGTGAGAAACCTGGCGCACTAAGACAACCGGGACCGTTT
This sequence comes from Amblyomma maculatum, assembly GCF_055883805.1. Lineage (NCBI taxonomy): Eukaryota > Metazoa > Arthropoda > Arachnida > Ixodida > Ixodidae > Amblyomma > Amblyomma maculatum. Next base: position 118,988,109 of record NC_139351.1, on the reverse strand, counting down.
CCAAACGTCGCAAATTGCTAACCGACCTTGCTAATCGAGGCTGGAAAGTCGAGCAGTGAACGACTGCCTCGAAATCTCGCTTTTTCGAGAAGTGTGAAATCATTTGCGAGCGTTCCTTTTCCGCCAAACAATTCGTTAGAGCGAATTCACCATTTACTAGACGAGGCGATAAACCTGGAACCTTTTTTTGTACTTGACGGGTTTCAGACGTCCTTGCTAGCAACCACATGGCATGCAGGAACTTTAAATAACGCCGTTAACGAGCGCTTCCTACACCGCACCAAGGAAACCGAACTTTAGGAAAGTATTCTGACTGGGACAACAGGAAAGACTATACAAAAAAAAAAAAAACAGTCAGGTTTCTGAGATATGACGTCATCGGCATGAGCCGCGATGCAAAGCAGTGCACAGTTTCAATGCCGAGCATCCGAACCGCTGAGCCCGAAGTGAAGTAGCGTTATGTCCCACATGAAACATATTTCTCTGCCCTGCATCATCTGAGTTTCGTTGTATACAGAAGAAAATAAAGAAAAAAAGTCAGCTTGACGAGCTAAACAGGCCACATAAGCGGCCTGCCCTCATTCAGCAATCAGCAGCTTATACCCGGTCATCGAAAACGCTGAGTGGATAAGCGAACCCTCGCGCAGCTTGCGGGAGATGCGCGTGCGGCCGGGCGGAAAAGAAGTCAGGGAAGGAAACGAGTCGGCGGTGGCACCGCGACCTAACGGCGTCGTCAGCGCCGTCGGGAGAAGAAGCGGCCTCTCATCTGCGTCGAAAACCGGGAAAAGGCGGGAGCGCAGCCGACGGGAATAAAAGGGAGGAACGGCGCCCCCCGCCGCCCACGAGGGAAGAAGGGAGGGAAAGGGGGGAACGCGCTGCGTTGGACCGGGAGCCGCGGGGAAAAGAATGCACGCGCACGATCATCGCGCGGAGTCTTTCTCCGAGGTTTGGAAGATGCCAACGCCGGCTGTTGTGCGGTGCGGGATGTCGCGACGTCAGCGCCCGCGTCGTCATCGAAGCCGAATGTCGTGGTCGACGGAAGGCCGGAACTTGCGCAGTCGCTTCCGCCCTCCACAGTTGCGTGCAGTGACGCAAGAAGGGCCAGGACGTCGGACAACGAACGCCCTCGCGTTGCTTATATGTACACCCGCCATCACGTACAGATACAGATACACCCGCTATGCATATAAAAAAAAAAAAGTACGTTTATTTTGTAGTCCAGAAGACTAAAAGGCATCTAAATTAACGCAAAATTATACGCGAAGCTCGGTACGCTGCGGCCTTCTTCTTTTTCTTCTTCTTTTCAGCGCTTTCAGCATTCATCAACAGCTTCCTAATAACGTGTTCCATTTCACAATGCTGCCAACTGTACACTCAATAGCTCCATTTCAATCCTGAAGGGTCTAATACCAAAGCTTTAATTTATGAGATATCGCTAAAGCAACGTCACGTAAAGCTTGTAGAATTTTTTTTTTTTTTTTTCTGTCAAGGATAAGATGAGGTCACGAGGTAAAGATGTAAACTGGTTTATAGGAAAGGAAAAGCGCAGTATCTGTCATGCTTCTCGGTGCAGGTAGAACGAAAGGAAGAAGATGGTTTGCACGGTGTGAAAAAGAACTGAACAAGGGTAAATGGGGTACGCCTCAGTTCGCAGATGAGCCAACGTTTCGACAAGTGGACTTGTCTTCGTCTGGGCCGACGAAGGCAAGTCCACTTGTCGAAACGTTGGCTCATCTGCGAACTGAGGCGTACCCCATTTACCTTTGTTCAGTTCTTTTTCATGCTTCTCGGTGGACGCACGAACTGCTCCGCAAGTAAATCAAGGAAGGTGGGAGTGGAAGAAAAAAGACAGAAAGAGCTGCCGCTGCGGCCTCTGCGGTCGGGTTAGAAAGAACCCGGGAACAGCGGTTCGGTAGCTCTGGCGAGATCACGGGGTCACGGCCAGTTTTGTGAACACGGCGCCTGTCCGACTTCCACGATATGTTTGAACAGAACGCGTGTCACAGTCTTTTTCGAAACAGCGTGCCACCGCCACCGTGTCTGGAGTATTAAGGAAAAACAAAGAAAAAACGTTGCGGGGATGTGGGTCTGTGCCAAACAAATATTCCCTACATTTCAAAGGCATGACTGCATAATCAGAAAGAGTAGTTCTTTCAGCGCAGCACAGAGATAGCGGAATCTGCAGGCCAAGAATTAAGATTTACTGCAGGCTGACGAAATGACCTAGACAACGGCCTTGCGACCACTCCCACAAAAGCAGGAAGAGGGGGAATGGGGGGCGGGGGAGGCAGAGGGTGGGGGGAGGAAATGCCAACCCATCCTGCAGCTACGACTTGCTAACAAGTCATCAATTCGCTGATTGATCAGCCCAACCCAGGTATCTGAGGGCCCACCCTGCCACGTGGGCAGCAGCTCGAAGGCATACCAGCGCCATATCAAAAAATACGGCGCGCTGTCGAGAGCGCAAACCTTCCTTCAAGCCACTAATCATTTATGATTACGGGTCACCTGAGCAACGTTACATTTGGGGAGAAGGAGCCAACTCGGCAGTATTCGGCCACTACGTACACTGATGTTTCCTCCGAAAACGGTCCCTCTGCGGAGACAATAAAGTAAAGGCCAACTAAGGACCGAATTAAGCCATGCGCCGCTGTCTAGCCTTCGGCGCCGCTGGAGGGCGAAATAAACGCGGACGCACTTCGCCGGTGCTGAACGGTACTGCGGCGAAGCGCGCAAAGACGGCAGCCGAAAGCGGCGCCGGAAACGACGTGCCGGCCGGAAGTGCTCCCGGCCATCGTCGAGCAGCGCGGCTTGCGATGAGCTTCCGCCGCCAGACGGCAGGAGAGTCTGCAGAAAAGCTCATAGGGTACGGCACCCTAAAAAAGCTCGCGACGAACGCCGCCACGTGACGCCTGGTGGGCAGGCTTTCGGACACAACAAGGCACGCGACTCAACTCGGAGTTCCGCGAGCTTTCGAACCAGTTGTGCTCCCCACGGCGCACACATTAGGTGAGACAAAACTAAACTACGGGAACAGGCGCATTTCACGCGCTAGGGGGAAGAACGAGAGGAAAGAAGACTAAGAATGGTGAGCACTATAGTTCCTGCAACAAACTAAAGTTTTGAACAAAAAGAGCCTCAATGTGCAGAATCGTGCTAGCCCTGCGTCGCCCATTAGGGGGTTTATACCTTCTCTTATACCTTCAAACCCCCGCGTTAGAAGGTATAAGGGCAGCATGAATAAGAAGCAGCGTGTCATCTTTATATCCTGCCAGTGGTCGTCAGAACATTTATTCGTTGTTTCGGCAATTTAGCTGTGAGTTTTATTAGGAACCGTTAACATATCTTCTATAATCTGCGACTGAGAAAATAATTTCTTCAATTTGTACAAAACTATGCACATGGCAGGTCACCAGCCGCTTTCTCTCTCTCTCTCTCCGTCTTCATTTCCCTTTCCGCTTGTGCTGGAATCAGTAGAGACTCCCCTCCGACGGTGCACTGCCCATACAGGTTACGTATTAGGAGAGAAAGAAAACAATTATACTTAATTGTGTTCCCTCGACAATGCGTTCGACTAGCATATAGCAGTTCGTGCTTGTGCTGTTTTGCATCTGCTATTTGACAGAGTTGAAGCATCCGCGCAGTAAGTTTGGTTGGTGTTGTATTCGAGTGCAGTGAGTATAGGGCGGATTAAGAGTCGCTCCTTGCGTGCCATTTGAAGCATAGATGTCGAAGGCCTACTTCGTGACAAATGCAATTCAGCATGAGTTCTCGTCTTCGGGGGGAGACCACCTCATCCTCACTTTCCCCTTAAATCCGCCTTTGGAGGTGTGCGGCTTACGTAGGTGACTAAGACGACCGCACGATCACGTTGAACGACATTTCAAAAAGCTGTCGCTGTAGGGAATTGGAACGAAAAGTGAGTACTGCAGGCCTAAAGCGAGAGCATGTGAATGAGAAACCTTCCCAAGCATTACCAGTGCCTGTGACGCCGTGAAGATGGAAATAAAAGGAAACGGGGTGATTTACAGGGATGAAGGGAAGCAGCGGAGCCAGCAGAGGCTACACGCAGACTTGTATATGAGCAAGAAAATGTACAGGGAAGCTTCCAAAGCCGTCAGTGGCGTCGGCGAAGAAATAATGGGTGTAACTGGAATCAGTTACATGCAAAATAAAGCAGCCATAACTGTCGTACTTCTATGCGGGCACCCTGACCGCACAATGGGCTAGGTGAAAGAAAGGAGAGAACGCGGTAGTGAAGTGGATATTGGTAATAATTTCGACCCCCAAGCACGGGTTCTTTAATGTGCACTGGCAACGAACAACAGAGGGAAACAGTGAAAGGTCAGGAGTGTGGATCGGTGGTGGAAGTGGGCGTATGCGTTTGCCGCAGCAACTTCACAAAACATCATCCCCTCCCCCTCTCCCGTTTTACAAGGCGCGAGGAAAACTTACGACGCCGATCCATGAACCTTGTTATTCTGACCGCGCCGGACTGCACTACTACCCGTCCGCAGGATTTCGCCCTCCGACCGCAATGCCAAAAACGATGGAACATACAACGTTGCCCCGAACAGCGAAGCACCCTTCAGCCGCTCGCTCAAACGGAGGTAGAGGCTAGGTGGGGGCGGCGAGCTGCTAAACCAGTGCGTTGACCAGTCGTTAATCAATTTAACGCCCGCCGCCGCCGGTCTGACCCCGCCGACCAGGCCTCCTCCGCACGCCCGTATCGAGGAGGAAAGGTGGAGTGGGTGGAGGAGGGAGTTGAGTTCGGTCCGCTCGTAGCCTCCAGAGCGGGCGATTCGTCGTTCGCCGTCGATGCCGCTGTGCAGCGGGGTGTCTTCCTCGGAGCGCCTGCGCTTATGTTGTATGCGACGAGAGCGATGGGCAGTTGTGCTGATACCACAAATCGCGCTTGCGCTGACCGCACTCCATGCATCGGAGTGCGCCGTTCCGAGCAGCTACCCCGCAGCGCAGATGCGCACGCGTTCGTTTGTCAGCGTCCAACGCGCGCTGCTCTCTCTCTCTCTCTCTTCCTGCGCCTATCTTCGATAGAGAGCAGTGCCTGCAGATGGCGGAGGCCGCATTCTCCGCTTGGAAATCCTGCGATTGCTATAATGGCAGCCATTATGCACATCCCACTACGCAGTATATTACACAGTTATGTATACCGGGTGGCCACACCGAAACGAGGTCCTCGATGTAGTACGCACTGGCATTTCCCAGATGTTTGAAAGCGCCGCCGAACCTGCCTGCTGTTCTTCCCATTTGTTTTAAAATGTGCACAAGTGAGTGTGATTGATAGTGGAAACTATCAAACGCAAACGAGACGACCAACCGAACGAAGGGAATAGTATGCAGCACGTGCGCATCCATCCAGGTGCGATATTTATGCTCTCGTAAGAAGTACTTAACGGTGCCGGTAATGAGCAAAGCTGAAGACGCGACTGCAAGGTACGAGCCGTTACCTCCGAGTGCGAAGAATGGAAAATATGGCCCGTCTGAAAACGTAATAGCCGTTCTGCGAGAGAAAGATGCGCGAATCGAGATACGACGTGCAACAGGAGGTGACTAAACAACTCATCGCCGTTCAGCCCGTGCTTGACAGTTTTGGTGACGAGTCACAAAAACTGGGTTCGTGCAAAAAAAGAAATTGCAGGACGAGGATGCGGAGCCGGAAGGTGTGTGTGTGTGTGTGGGGGGGGGGGGGGGGGGGGGGAGCTATTTATCGCATACACAAAGGCAACTGCAGGTCAGTTGACACAGCACGAATAGGACTGGCACAAGAGGCAAATAAGCGTATACAGCATCGCGGGCGCGGACTAGCTGCCAACTGCATATTCACGGTGGTGAACACACAGGCTGTTTAAGGCGGGAACCGAAACGCGCGAACAGCTCCATCACTCGCACATGCACTGATGATAACCGACGCGCTGCTTTCTCGAAAAGCAAAAAACTTGAAAACAAGTACACAATAATGGTAAACAAGTCTATAATACAAACTCATAACACTGCAGATGGCCGAATGCATCGACAGAGAAGGTCAGAAGCACTTCGCGTACAAGAAAAGGGAACGAAGGTACGAACAAGACAAAGTGTAAGTGAAGAAAAAGCACGAGTAAAAGCGAAGGTAAGAGAATAAAACGTTACGTGGTACGCGAAATTGCAAACAAGCATTGGGAGATGGCGGCAACTACAAAGAGCCCCCAAGAATATTCATCTAGAGCCAGCAACGCTGATTGCTAGGTCAGCACAACACAAAAACGGCGGAAGTCAAGGCCGACGCTGTCAATCAAGGCGCCGAAAGCTCGCCCGGCTTTATACACAAGGGCGCACTGCACAGCAAAATGTGTGGCAAAGATTCTCTTCCGTCGCGAACTGCAGGCGCGATCGCAGGCGGCGCAATCCGAAGAAGAGAGACCGCTGCGCAAATAACCCGAGGCGAGCGAGCGCTCAACAAAACTACGCTCTCCTCCCGCGCGGCACCGAGCTCGTCAATAATAACCTGAAGGTCAACACCGCGTAGCACCTCCATCCGCCCAATAGCTCGCTAATCACCTCGCGTGTGCAGGCGGAAAGGTCTCGCGCGACGTCCCCACCACGCAATCTGGTCGTCATAGTCGAAGCCCCCCCCCCCCCCCCCCCCCCTTGCTTCCCGCCCACCAGAAGCCTGTGTGCAGAGGAGGCAACCGCCTGGAACGACACGCCGCCGACGTCTAATAAACGTCCGAAGAGAGCCGTTTCGAGCCGGGCGTCGAGAAACTTCGCACGCTGCCGCCGGAAAAGCACATCACAGCCGGCCTCCGTCGTAAGCTAACGAGGGAGAAAGAGCAATAATGGGAAACCAGGAAGAGCTTGAATTCACCGAGGCGCGACAGGTTTGATAATTGAGATCAGCATCCCAGGCACGCTGGCTCCAAATGTTCACGCAGCGCTGCCAAAGGGAATCGGAGGATTATTCATCACTGCCACCATTACCACCGTGAGAAGCAGCAGCAAAGGCAACATTAGCCGGATTGTGTTTCCTGGAGAACACATGCACCACTGGACCATTTGAGCAAATCTCTCGGTCAGCTTCCTCGCGCTCTGTTGTCCGACCAAAAATCGTTCCTGGACGATGCTCTATAAAATACACAAGTGCCCTCCATCTGCGTAAACTCACGATGGGCGCCAGTCGGCTTCCAAGATGGGAGCCCGCAAGGAGCTCTCGAAAGGGTGCCCTGGTTCCGTCATTTCCTAAACGTGTCTGCATATTGCGCCTGTCCGGTACCTTTCTCGGCTATGTTCCGTGTGGTTCCTTTCGTAATAACAAGCTTTGGACTTTGAAATCTGCTAATGGGAGACACTGCTGGCCGGTGTCCAAATCTCATTTCAGGTGCAAATTCAGGAACTTTGTGTTGACCACAGTTTTAGCGGGCTAAGAGGTCACGCTCCCAACCAACCCAGGAGATAAATTTGATTTCACTTCTGAACAGAATTTGCAGAGGCACCAAAGAGATCGTAAGTATCGAGGAAAAATACTCGAAAATATATACAGAATTTCGGGATGAGCAACGGTCCCCACAACCAGCGAGTTGCTGGTTGTGGGGATCTTGAGGGCATGATAATGAACTCTTCGCTTTGGTGCTGCCTCGACCAATTAGAGTGGAGACAGCAATTTTTCGCCAAAGGTCTTCGACGGCAAAGGTCGCCGCAGGTGAAGGTCGCAATGAGAGCGTTGCCTGGCACCATTAGTCACCACTAGCGAAACTGCTGACCTTGACCCCCCCTCTCCCCCTCCTGTGTAAGCCAGAACATTCGGGACATGCGACAAGCGTAGCGCCCTCTGCAACTTGTGACCACAGCAGATTGCTCATGTGCGCTGCCCTGACTGAGGTCACGACTTTGATGTCCATCGTGCCAGGCTTCGCGCTGAAAGTCTGTACGAATATAGTGGCGACCAAAGCTGACGGCCTCTTGCACAAGAGAAATTTCAGACACGTCTTTGCTTACGAATTTAGTTGGGATAGAAAAAAAAAATTCGGCTTATATAACGACAAATATTTGGCAGTGGGCGTGAAAACTTAAAGAGGACCAGCATGGTGATCAAACATCTGAAAATATCGGGTATACCTTGACGACTAAGTAACCCCGCTCAAAACAATGGTGTTTTTTTTTTTTCGAAACGCGACACGCTGGAACCTGAAAGAGTATCATTTGCATTTAAGCTATAAACCAACGTTTTCATATTAGCCTCTTGTTCACTGACTTATTTTATCATTTCGATGTTCTTTTTTGTTGATCGATATTTATTGTCTCAGGACATAAGTAGGTATGAGATGAAGGATGAATAAATGATTAAATGAATGGAAAAAGGTTGGCTGATTTTATTTGATGTTTTTTTTCCTCGATATAACTAAGTTCCACCTCTTTTTCGCTGATCACTGTCATCCCAGAAGAGCTTCCCTGCTTCAGATTTTTTTTTTTTTTTTTGTTCAGATGCACAGGTCATTTACTTTTTTCAATCACCGTCCAAATGCCAGACTATACGGTACTGACACCAAAGTGGACATCGGTGGCTCTGTCATGCTGTCAAGCGAGCGCCTATTATTTCGGGCGCAGTTCATCATTTGTACCATTAAAGCATAAAATAAACTTCTGAAACAAAAGATGCACTTGGGTTTCATGTGAAGAACCTTTTAGCAATACTACCAGGAGTAAAATTAGAAGTAAATAGTCGCAAACTAAAGTTGTAACAATAGAAACAACCTGACTTCCGCCTAGTACCCAAGCGGCAGAAGATCTATTATCGCTACTAGGAAGCCCTGTTAAACGATAATAGATTGAAGTTGGCTTGTATTGATGGGGTACTTTGCAACGTTTATAGGTAGCTGGTTACTGTGCCCTAATCCCAAATAGGCGACTCTTACATAATACATATTTCACAACAAAGTATTTTTTGTATAAAATGCAGGTACCTTCATTAACGTCGCCCGTTCTCCCAAGCATGATCCCACAGATTTAGTGCCTAGATAATCGATAGGCCACACAGCCTTCCAGCCTCACGTGGTGATCACAACAGCACGCTTTGGTGTAGGCGTCACGACTTGAAAAAAAAAAAAAAAAATGGCGCGAAAACTTGCCAAATTTCAATTTTCCAAAAAAAAAATTACAAGTTCGTTATGCTGGGAAACAAACAGCGACACAGCCAGAAAGAGGTACACGACGTTTTCGGAAGAAAAACTGGACGGAGTCGTTCTAAAGGCATTAGATACCATTGCCACGAAGTGAACACTCCATCTAGATCGAGTGAGAGCTGTTCGTCGTAAGAAAGGTCTTTACGATTCTAGATCTTCAACAAATCGACATCTCAAAAACAGCCCCATGTACTGATGCCATTTTAGAAAACGAAAAACAGCGCGCCATGCCATGAACGTTGGGAAACCGCAGTCGCGTCTTTAATAAAACAAAATATAGTTTACAAATTTGTTCGCATTTAAATTAAGGATTACTGAAGGTGCCGCACCACTTCGAATTACCCTCTGGATGGGGGGTACCTTGAGGTTATGTCCAAAGGCGCTCACAAGCCTGCGTGTTTAGAAAAATAAAAATTACACTTATATGCAGCAACTGCTGTTAGCTACAGAGCGGGAGCAGCGCACGAGCAGACTCCCAACGTGTTTCGCAAACGTGCCGCTCGCAGCAATGGGTGCAAAGGGACAGACAGCAAGCAAAGTGAGAGGGCTAGTAGTATAAAGCCAGAGAGTAGCCCCTCTCCAGAGACGACTAACCCTCTCCCAAGAGCAGCCTGTGGTGTTGCATAGTGCTGCACACACGTAACCGCAAAAACCAGGCGCCCGCAGCCAGAAAGGGGCAGCCGCCGCTTGCGCTGGCTGCGATGGATGGAGCGAGCGTTGGGAGGAGGCAAGTCTACCGAAAGTCCCCAACCGCGCGCCGCCGCCGCTCACAGCAAAGAGCACGGCACCAGACATGCGCGCGCGCGCGGTGGGGCTGCCTAGCCGTCGCTGCCAGAATATCAGCGCCCGGGCGACGGGTGGTGGCGGGGCTCGGTTATCGACCTGCCGCAACCCCGAACCGGACCTTCGCGTCGTTCCTTTTCGCGGTACAAGAAAGGGGGAGGAGATGGCGCCGATGCTCTTCTTATTCTCGAGGCTCCCGCAGCCACCCTGTATTGCCCCTCCTTCTCCACTTGCCGATCTGGGCGCTTGCTCCAATCTTGCCTTTATTCGCGTCGTAATCGTGCAATAACAGCCTACATGAGGGAGGGGGCGAATCCGTGCATGTTATGTAGCCTCGTTGTAAAAACCGCGCAGCGGCAGTAGCGCGCGCGCCCGCACAGACCTTGCAAGTAACGACGAGTGCTGTTAGTTCTCGGGGTCCAGTTCTCTCCGTGGCACTCACTCCTCGTACTAGTCGGCGATGCACGTACGTACGTATACGTATGAGCCATCGTTCCTAACAAACACATACGTCCAAGAAGACACACTCCCTCTAGGCTGTTTTTATTTTTATTTTTATTTTTTAGCAATAGCGCCCGGTGCTCTGACATTTCGCTAAAGGCGCCGACGGGGGGAGATTTGGGGTGAACAGTGATGTACGCTAAGGGGACAACTGAGGACACTAATAAATCTATTAATCCGCAGAGTAATATTTTGTTTTCCGCCTCTTTATGGCTACGTTAACGTCTGTTCGGCGGCAAAATACGCGCCTGTCCGCGTAAAAATGGAATTTAAAATCTCACCCGCGAGTCTCGCGAGGTGACCTTACCGAAAAATACCAGGTGTCCCTGTTTTGAGATCAATGGCAGTTTAGCCAAGCTTACGGGCGACACGCGAGAAAATCGGGGTCCGCGCATGCGTTGTGTTTTTATAGCTCTTTACAACTTTACCAAAGTTCGGTTTTGTTCTTGTGGAAGCTGTACAGCTTTCCTTTGTAGCCGGCGGCTGCGCTTGAGTGGGTGCAAATGAGTAATCCCTCCAAGATATTCCTCTCCGCCTTGGGAAGTTCTAACATCCCAACGGTAACAAGCTGTACAATGAGAGCGACGCCCATTTGCGATTGTCTTAACACCGAAACAGCTCAGAGTGAGTAAAAGTCATTATTATAGTAAATGAAAAAAAAAATGGAGGCGGCCTTCCACTGATTGCAGTGCGCTCGCCGGCATATCCGAGAGTTCACGGCATGCGGGCATGCAAACGTATACACTAATTACAAACCCCGCGCGCGGGCTCAGTCTGGCCCATAGGAGCGTTAAACGCACGCGGCTGGGCTCCTGCGGTATGATGTCGTCAAACTAGCGACATCATAGGAGCATGGAGGAGCCGCGATTAACGCCCGTGACGGTGCGAATCCGCCTTTTTCAAACGGCCGTTCTGAGCATGCGCGCCCCTGGTTGAAAAGCCCAGCTTCGCAAGCCCAGTTCTTGGCCTCCGTGGTCGGCGCAGTCGGAACTGAACGCGGAGGCAATCCACAGTTCATGTTCGTGAAAGCGTGCAAAGCAGTTTGGAGCTAGTACTTATAATGTGGACCTAATCACAGACTAAAGCTGAGGCAAAGTTAGGCTTCTCCTGAATGCGTCTGAGGAGTGTAGAGAAGCTCGCAGTGATGTGAATCTTGCTGTCTTCGCCCTCGCACCGTAGTGAGACGTCTGAGGCTCCCAACCAACGCTTAACGAGCTATACATTCGGTGACGTTGGGATTTTCTTTCTTTCTTTCTTTTTTTTTTTTTTCGAGCAACTGTTCCTTCACTGGAACGTATCACCGTTATGCGTGGCGTCATCGTGGCGCCCTCGGAACAGTGTCATGCACTGAGAGAGAAGTCTTATCCGATGATTGCGTAAGCAATTCAAGTGCTGGCACACTTCGCATTCTTTACCTGCAAGTTGCGCACATTCGTCCTCTTCAAGCTCGTCAAATTTGAAAAGCTCATCAGCTTCCTTTTAACGCATGACATCCACAGGCAGCGCGCGCAGCGCCTACATACGTCTACTTGAGACGAGGGTGCGCCGACGCCCGCACGCGATTGCATTCGAAGTCGTCAAACGCCATCAAGTGGTGAGACACGCGCGCAGAGCCGTGCGCGCGAAAAAAAAAAAAAAAAAACAACTAATTACAACTCATGCACGTGGCTTGTCCGACCACATGAATATTTACTCCTTTATCACGTCAATCCGTTAGGGTGCGAACCCCAACGCAGACAGCGATACCTTCAAACTGATGCAGCAGCTCTTACTAGGCTTATTTTCATATTTTTGAATCCGATATAGCGTTCGAGGAGCTCGTGCTGGAGCAAATCCGTCGGAAATGATGATTAGAGATTTTGAAAATGAACTCATCAAAATGAAGTCAAACTTGGCGAGGGGGTTCCTGTAATGGGAATGCTTCAGAAATGATAATCTAATAAAAAGTGGTGGTGGAATTCTTGGTGTTGAGAATCGAACGCCAGCCCCGTGAGCGAACAAGCATGCATAGGCCACGAAAGCACCTTCCTCCCTTCTTTATTTTTTTCCCTCCCAAGTACTGACCGAGCCCAATGCTGCTTAGCCGGCCTCGGCGGCAGCTTTTCGATGGAGGCGAAAAGCAAGGCACCCGTGTGCTGTGCGTTGTCAGTGCACGTTAAAGAACCCCAGGTGGTCGAAATTTCCGGAGTCCTCCACTACGGCGTCTCTCATAGCCTGAGTTGCTTTGGGACGTTAAACCCCACAAACCAACCAACCATCTTTATTTTTTTTTGTTTCCTCGGTGTACATACCAAAAAGGCTCATTGGTTAAAGCTTGTTAGAGGAGGGCCTACAGAATGCGTTGTGGTGTGTGTATGAAGGAGCGTGCGTATGAATACCACAGTGGAGTACAATAAAATATAAACAGAGGAAAAAAAATTAAAATGCGCTATACAATAAAATATAAACAGAGGAAAAAAAATGAAAATGCGCTATCACGTTTCAGCCCTCAGGCTTAAGCCACCTCCAAGTTCATGTTTTCAATATATGAGAATTCAGCGCAAACATGAACTAAAAAAGAACGTTGCTATCCGCATTGATGCAAAGTGCTCGCCAAGCGGTCACACGATATGTTTTGCCATGGAGAAATGTGTGTTAATATTCAGCATTTATAATGTGAGACTCCAAACCCAGCTTGCGTAATTAATTTCACCTACATTTATAAAGTAATGCTAGAAAATGCTGATCACGTAAACAATGGGAACATTCTATATGGGCAGTCAGGGGCACTGCGGTGCTTCACCAACACAATCCCATAAATGTCAATAGCAGACGCCTGACGTATGCTAAGCATGGCATTTAGAATAAGGAAATACTTGATTGAGCATTAGCGGGAAAATGGTAAGCGCATAGAGGACAACCACCAGCTATGTCGTCCCAGTTGTGATTTAGCTACAGAGACAGGACAACCACCAGCCCTGTCATCCCAGTCTGGGATTAAGCTAGAGACAGGACAACCAACAATCCGCGATTTATTCAGAAACATTAAATTTAGGAAGCCAGTACTAAGTAAACCAACAAAACACTTTAACGCCGTGCACAGCAGAGGTAAAACTCTGTCTCCTTGACGGCTAATCACCTCTGCGCTGTCACCGCCTTCTGGGTTAATGTCTTCCGTCTATCTATTCATATCCTAGCCAGTTGATCACAAACTACTGGCAGAGAAGGAATAAATGAATACATGCTCCATACAGTCCAAGGTTATGGGACTCAAGCTTCTCCTGATCCGTACATTAGGATCTTTTTTCTTCATTTTTTTTTTTCTTGAAATCAGACTCGCACATATGTTTAATTGAGGTTGCGTGGCAACTTTCGTTACCGCAGTTTTTGCAGAGGGAAAAATTTCCCTCTCCCTTTAGATTCTCCTCCTTTATTTCTCCTTCCCAAGAATATAGGGTAGTCACTTGGGCTTCGCCGAGTTGGCCTGCCTGCACCATTTGTTCTCTTTCCCTCTGTCCGTGCTCTACTCGCGAGAATTCCCGGTGGTGGCGATACCTGTGCTTCGTATTATTTTGCCATTTTATAGGGAACAGTTATATTTGCAGTTATTACGACGAGGTAATCTATCGGCATGGACTAATTCTTTATCAGGCTTGAACGCCCACAGCATTCTAGCTCATACCTATGCCCGCTCTAACATGTATTAAAGTTTAGAAATGCGGGCGCCGTTTCATTACGGGGACATTTACACGGGAGTGCAAACCCTCATACCCAACGCGATCACACCGCTTCCTCTCCTATTTGTAATATTAATCTCAATCTCCCTCGCTCATTACGATATCGCTGGTCTCCTAAGAGCTTTTTTTTTTTTTTTTGCCTCTGTCGGAAAAACGAGCGACACATTTCCAGTCCTTTTTCTTTTTTCTCTACTTTCTCTCTTCTGTCTCCGTGAGGCAGCGGAGATTGCTCAGCTACAGAGCCAGTAGCAGGCTCGTGCGTTTTCTTTTCCTTCTTCCTACAGCCACAACAACAACAACGTACGCGTTGGAGATTCCGCGCCGTGCTACAGATGCTGCAAGCTCTCAACGACAAAACGACAACACAAGGATCCCATCTAATCCCTCACATCACGCACGCTGGCTTCTGCGAAGCAACACAAACGTAGAGGCATCCCTCCAGTGTTTGTACTGAGGCGCTCAGACCAGGATACAGTGGAAACCTCGGATAAAACTGGCGAAAATTCTGCTAAAAACTTAATCACTGCAGAAACTTCATTGGGAGGATGCGCAAGCATTAGCTTTGGCGCGACCTTGGCGGCTCCTAGTCGAAGCCTTTCTACGTCTATTTACCCCCATGGCATGACTCACCACTTTGTGTCATGATCCATGACTCATTTGCTCGACACTTTCATGTCACACGACTAATGACAAACTCATTGACGCTACAGCACATCTTTATACCATCACTTGCAACTCTCATCCCGCTTTCGCATTATTAAAAGTTTACCCAAACGGCCGTTTAGATGTGGGCACCAGAAATAGCTAGCTAAGGAACGCCGCTTTGAAAGCAGATTTGGCGCAAGATCGCCTCTTAGCGGCAACACCGCATCCCTCATCGTCCCGTCCTCGTACCACCCTGTTCGTCGTCGAAACTACAGTCGAACAAGGAGCCCTGGGAAACGGCGGTCGGGTGAAGAGGAGGATACGGAAGAAAGGGGGGCACAGTAATGCAGGCCGAACGTGACACGCGTTCGCCCCTCAGCCAACCAAAGAAACAAACAAAAGGGGGCGAGAACAAAAATGCCAAAGGTAGAGAGCACCCAGTGACCCCATAATGAAGGGGCTTCCGATAGCGGCCACACCGCGGGCAGGGGACGGCAAGCAGCGGGCACGGCGAGCGAGACTCAGCCGCGATATCATTCCGGAATCCCGCCGACCCGCGCGCCGGATGATGGTGGCCCGAGACACACACACGTGCTTGCTGTGTACGCCCTATATGCGGGCACGCATATCCCCAAGCTTATGTGTAGACGTCGCAAGAGTGCGCTGCTGTCTTAAGCGATGTAAAGCAACGATGCCAATGGCGCGTGTGTTATGACCCTCCCTGTGGAGGCACGTGACACACGTCGTCGCCTCGTCCGGGCCCGTCGGAAGAACGCATCACGCCACGAGGCGATTACGCCAAACACTGGCAGATGCGCGCAGCGTCGCTGTGTGTGTGTGTGTCGATGCGCGCGTACAAAGACGTACGTCGCGAGTCCCGAAGTGCAAACCTCCAAACAGGACATCACTGCCAGCATACTGTATAACTAGGGGGCTTTGCTCGTGTTCTGCGACATCTCAGCTCTACAGCGGTGGCCTTCTGGTAGAGCACCCCCCTCGCATTGGGAAGGTACCAAGTTCGATCCCCGGAGCCGCTGGGTACCCATCGGTGCACAGGTCTATATGTGGATTTCCTAGCACGCAATTCTCTCTGCAATGCATTATTTGCTCTGAGCACAGACTAAATAGTAAAAAAAAAAGAAAATAAAGTCCAAACAACTAAATATGTTCTTGAATGCCTGTATGCACCCTCCCCCCCTCCCCCCGATTTACCCAGTCCAGTATACGAACAAAGAAAGAACGTAGCCTATAGAGTTAATATGCAGACATACGCAAACAGCATTAAGCTCCGAGATGGATTTTTGTACTGAAATAAGTTGTTGTTGTTGTTGTGGCTGTAGGAAGAAGGAAAAGAAAAGAAAATTTGGAGGACGCTTAAGCTTCGTCTTCAAGAGTGGAACGCGATAGCGTTATTGCACCTCGTTCGCACCACCCACTCATTCGCTCGGTATGCTCTTGAGTCACACAAAGACATAGTTTTCATACTCAACACTTCTAAGTGCACTGTACAACTTTTTTATAATTATTTTTTCAAACAAGTGCTTTTCACAATCTACATTATCGCACTGTGTTGTGCACACTACAACGTTTCTTGCTCCCGTGTTCCTTTAGCGTTCACACGCACTGAGTATGTCGGTCAGTCACACATCGCAGGGGACGCTATCCCAGCAGGAGCGCTACGGCGCAGCGATCACGTCAGAGGCGTCCGGCATCAGACGCTGCACCTAGCAATCGCGCTGTGAGCGGAAAGAGGAGCCGCGTCGCCTAAACACCACTGGTCGAGTGACGCACGCTTTTTATTTATGAAGTGCATGCCGGGATTTATCGCTCACGGCCAACGCCGCCGACGACACCGGCTTTTCTGCGACACGAGCTCCTTAACGCTACCGCGTTAAAATGCACGGGCCTGCTACTGGTTCTGTAGCTGAGCCACCTCCGCTGCCTCGTGCAGACAGAAGAGATTTTTTTTTTCTGATTTATTTATAGGAAGGGAAAGGCGCAGTAACTGTCTCACTTGATTTCTGTGGACACCGCAACCGCGCCGTAAGGGAAGGGAGGAAGATGGAAGTGAAGGTGGAAAGAGAGAAAGAGGATCCGTAGTGGAGGGCTACGGAATAATTTCGACCACCTGGGGATCTTTAACGTGCGCTGACATTGCACAGCACACGGACGCCTCCTCGTTTCGCCTCGGAGGAAGGTGGGAGTGAAAGGGTAAAGAGAGAAAGAGGAGCCGTAGTGGAGGGCTACGGAGTAATTGCGACCGCGTGCGCTGACACCACAAAGCATACGGACGCCTCTTCGTTTCGCCTCCATCTAAACGCAGCCGCCGAGGTCGGGTTCGAACCCGGGTGCTCCGGCACAGTAGTCGGGCGTCTTACCACTGCGCCACCCCGGAGGGGCCCGCTACACAAAGCCGATTTCACTTTTCTACACGCCTCGCGAACAGTCGAAGCCCATATGAACAAAACCATCAACAAAAGGAGGCGCGCGCCGCTCTAACCAGACCTCCTTTCGGCAGATCAAGAGAACGAGCACGCGAAGCTCTACCTGCACACCAATTCGCTGGAAGGGTCCTTTCGGACAGCGTCCCAAATACATATATCCTGCGCAGTCCAGGAACATGAACGAGGACAGAAAACCAAGTAACAATAAAAAAAAAAAGCAGGAATGAAATAAGTACAGCCCACATGCCTGCGACCACAATGGAGAAAAATGGCGCTGCTTTTTGCCTCCTTCTCCTCCGACTCCCCTTTCTGATATGTTCGTTTCCACTTTACGCGGCTCATCCGGAGAGAACATTAAAAGACACACAGGTACACCGGGAGATACCACGCCGACGAAGCTTCGAAGGCCAAAGCCGCTCAAAAGGGGAAGGAAGAAATGGTCACAACACAAAACGGACGCCTCTGTGCGCATCGCGGCATAGAGGCGCCACAACACAGCGCAATACGGCGACGAGGGGCCACTCCCACACCTCCTCCTCGGACAACCTTTCGCGCGGCCGTACTACACGAAGACAGGGAAGGGAATTCAAACACGAAAGACAAAATAGTAATAAAGACCACGAAACGAAGCAACGGAAGCCAGCTAGAGATAGGCGCACACACTCACAAGCAGCTAGCGCGGAGGGAAAAGGATGAAAGAAGAAACATCAAAGCGGGGCCAGTACCAAAGGGGGGGGGGGGGGGGGCGGGGGGGGGGGGGGGGGGGGGGGGGAATCAACCAGCGACGAAGAACGACGCCGGCTAGAGAGCGCGTACAGACGCGGTGGGGGCGTCGGCGAGCAAGACGAGACCGGACGCCGACCGACAGGCGACTTAAGCATCGAGACAGACGCACAGACGGACACAAGCGGGACTGGCGAAGCAGAATGGCGATGGAAATCGGCCGCGCGCCGCGCAATAGCACTAAGCATCGCGCTGCGGGAGAAATAAGAAGAGACAGAGAGGCGCGGAGGAAACGGACAAAGGAGAAAAGGCACCGCCCTCAACGTGCGCCGGGTGGGAAGCAAACAGAACACGAAATAGAAGAGCACCAACTACAGAGGACCGCTCGAGAGCCAAGGGGAGGAGATGCAGGAGGAAGAAAAGAAGAGCTCCGGAAAAGCAAGAAAAGAAATTAGCCGCCATCATAGGAAGGAGACCTCGAACGCCGGGAGCGTCTCATACATAAGCGTGCAGCCGTATGAGCGAATACGCAGGAACGAAGCAAAAAGAGAGCAACATGCCCTCAGAAAGAAAGGATGCTGCGACGGGTAGCCAAGCCATGCCACCGTCCTCTCCTACTGCCCTCGTGTGGTTGTTGGCGGTCAGTCTGCCGCGCGATCGCCCTACGAGGAGAACTCTGCGGCGCCTTTTCGAGCGACTACAACGTTCCTCTCGGGCAAAGCTGGATACATCGCCGCTGGGATGGACGAGATCTCCCGTTGTCCTTGTATACATCTGCGCGCCGATATGGAGACGAGGACAAATGGCGATCCGGTGTAGCGTGGCCGGATTCCAAAGCGATGTCCGCGTGGTATGCGAGGCGGCATTCTCGAACGACCGGACAAGCATCGGGCATGTCGGAGAATGCCGTTCCCGATTCGACAAGAACGCAAAAGCGAGTGCTGCTTTTACAGTGGTAGCTATGCGAGGAACTTCCCAAGTGGCGAACAACGCTCACGCGATGTTACCCCTCTCCTCCCAAGCAGTTCAGCTATCCCTATCACTTACCCGCTCCAAGAAAGTAGAAATCTGCGAAAAGCCGACGCCCCCCCCCCCCCCCCGCCCCTCTCTCTCCTTTCCTTGACATATCGAATAAAGCGAAAGCTACCCTTTTGAGCTCAGTCTCTCCATTTTCCTTGTATGGAAACGTCAAAAAGAAAAGCTAAAAAAAAAAAGAAGAAAAACTCGCGTTCCTGCTGCGAAAAAAACGTAGAAGCCATAGCAGATCAACCTATAATGGCGATAAGCTGACAACACAATAGCGATGCCACTGCAAAACTGCATGAAAACAAGGTGCCAAATCATTCCTTTCTGGGTTTTCGTTTGTGGCATTGAAAGTGACGTGAGCCTGCACCAGATCAAAGCCCAGAAACAGCAAGGCGTAAAGGCTAGATGAACCACTGCAACCAATGCAACACCCCATATTGAGGTCAAAGCAAAGTCATCGTTTATGTGGTCCTTGTTTCGTATTGTTCATTTTACCTAAAGCAATATATTTTCATCCCGCTCACTGTTACCTCAGCAGCTGATTCGCTGTATGGGGCTTTCACTGCAACGTCGGACCCAACCGGCCCGCTCGAAGCGCCTCGGGATGTCGACGAGAGCGCAAGTAGACGCGTGTACTATCACCCTCGTGGTTTTGCTTCGCCAATTCATGTCCTTTTTTTTTTCTCCATCAACGGTCCTGCTACTGAACCGTCAACACCTGAACCGCGCCGTAAGGGAAGAGAAGATGGGAGTGAAAGTGGAAAGACAGGAAGAGGAGCCGTAGTGGAGGGCTCCGGAGTAATTTCGACCACCTGGGGATCTTCAACGTGCACTGACCGCACAGCACACGTACGCCTCTTCGTTTCGCCTCCATCAAAACTCAGCCGGTGGTTGGTACTTTTTACGTCTTCCCCAGGTGAACGCTGCCAACGGTTCTCTACTATAAAAATAAAACAAGGGGCGTGATGATGACACGTGCGAGCAATACCCGTGCGAATAAAGGAAGTCAAGTCTTACAAGCTAAAAAAAAAAAAAAAGAAAAGAAAAAGAAAACGTGTGAACCGAAAACTCGGCTCTGACGTAAGCTGCGAGATGAAATCGTAAGGCTCCTCAGAGCGCAACCGAGCTGCAGAGCGAAAAATCTATCTTCGCTTTTGTCACGGATGTCTAATAACAAAGGACAGAGGTTTCCTAGTCTCACAGGCTGAAAAGCGAAAGCGTCCCGAGAGGAACGACCAATTAAAACAAGTCCGGACCGCTCGCAGTTTCCAATTAGCAAAAGCGTAATCCGATTTTCCTCTCCGCGCCTAATCAGGGAAGCAAGCTGGACTTCATACGCAGCAAGCGACTTTCAACAAAAGCGGGCGCTGAAAAGCACTGCTTCGCAATCGGCTCTTCGCGATTCGCACAGCACGCAACCGAAAAACCTGGCCCTGATGTAGCACGCTGGAAACGAAAGAAAGAGAATAAACAAAAAAATATCGTCGATAATGTCATGCCCTCCTTTTGCAATCAATTCGCCAGACGGAGTCCGTTATATTTTGACGTGCCGCCAGTTTTATGCAGTTAGCCTGCATATTGTATGGACCCATGGGCTAATTCTCATATGCACCGCAACTGCCTTCAGCGAGATTAAAAATAAAAATCCTGCGTTGTCGCCAGTTATAAATTTCGTGAGCCATCTTGTGCCACCAAATTCCTCCCAACTTCCAGAGGTGATCACTGCCTGATACGCGACATCAAACTATTGCGACATCGTAAAAATATTACACCTGTAATTACGAATTCAAACTGGATGAGTGTTTAAAGTATTAGGCTTTATAAACACTCTTCGATGACAAAGACCGAGCAAAGCCAACTCCGCGGCCAGCCGTGCCCGCCGCATTGTTCTATTAACATTTTCTCGGTTTTGTCGTACTTTCGATATGCATGCGCTTGGCTTAGAACTGGGCGTCACGTTCCGTTGACTCTATGCCTCCGTCCAGCTTCGTTCATATTTCACTCTCCTTTTTGCGCAGTATAACGTCCAAAATGGAACCATCTTGTCCGAGACACCGCTCCTGCGTTTATCCGTCTACCTCGGACATTCGTTCCGTTATTCAGAAAGACCGCCAGTTACCCGTTCCGCGCATTCACGCCTCGCTTATGTCCGCCACAAGTCCTGTACGAATCAACTAGCAATTCTGCAAAAACGTATTCACTGCTGATTACAGCTAGGAAGCAACTTATAACGCGCATTCATCAACGTCAAAAAAGAAAGAAAAGAGCAGCTACCGCTTCGGTCTCGACACGTGACTCGTTCACGTTCGCAGCGCAAAAGAATTATAAGGAAACCCATAACACGAATTATTTTAGCCCGGTCCACACCATAGAGTTTCGTACTCGTACCTACAGGGAAAGCTGTGTCGCCATCTATGGAAGTTTACATGAAGTTTCCTGACGACCAGCTTTCCCTCTAGTTACGAGTGTAAGCAACTCTAGGGTCCACACTGACCAGATTGTGTTCATTCCCAAAGGCTCGACTAAATCAGAACTATAAGATATCAAGACTCTAATATCATATTTACGTGCGTGTTGTATTCACGCCTATTCTCGAATGCCGGCCTCGGCGGCCGCTTTTCGATGGAGGCGAAAAGCAAGACGCTCGTGTGCTGTGCGATGTCAGTCCACATTAAAGAACCCCGGGTGGTCGAAATTTCCGGAGTCCTCCATTACGGCGTCGCTCATAGCCTGAGTTGCATTGGGACATTAAAACACACAAACCAAACCAAACAAAATACGGTGTGCACCAACGTTTATAGATATACTATAAACGTTGGTGTGCACCACACACGGCTGCGCGCGCAGCTCCCGAACAACAAAGCGCGCGCGCTCCGCTCTTCTTGCGAACGCGCCGACCTCAGCGGCGCCACAGTGTCCCTCTCAGAGTCCGCGGACGCGTGCAGAGCTGAGCTGACAGCGGCGCGGGATGGCCCGATCGGCCGGACCCGGCACAGCCATTTAACTCCCCGCCCGTGCCGCACACCGTCCAAACGACATCGACAGTGGCGACATAAACAACAGTTGCCAGAAAGAGGGATAAACAGCACTTGGAAGACAAGACGACGAAGCTCGTGGGAATGTAAATCGAACGCCGGAGAAAGAAAGCAAGCCAAATAGGAGAAGAGTTGGAAGCTGAGCAGAAAGAAAGAAAGAGAGAGGGGGTCCACGTGCTCTCCACCACTCCCTTCGATTTCTCGCTCTCCGCAGGGTTCCGTTCCCACCCCGGAATCAATGCAGACGGAAGGAGGAGCTCCATTTCCAAGCATCGCTATTTTCGTGCCCACTCACATCGCCAAAATGGAACCACGGGCCAGCCTTCGGACTTTCTCTCTTTGTAGGTGGCAAAAGACGAATCATATATACCATACAACATATCAAAACCTTAAAAAGAAGGGGGGAGAAGTAAAAGATCTGCCATGTGCATTTACACCGAAAACCCAATTTACTGCTATACAAACAAGCCCTTGGACACCTAAGGCAGACACGGCGAATTAGTATGATCGATCGAAGTAGCGACAACCGGATACAACTGTCCTCCACGCATTCTTCCTCGACGTAACCGGTGCCCTACAATGCTGTTGCGCGCAATGCGATTTACATACGTCGAGAAATAGATCCAGTGTGAGCCATCTTCAGAATACTCGTAGACGTGCACCTGTTTTCTGGTGTGCGTGGAGAGGAAGTAAGGCGCGTTAGTGATCGTCCACATAGAGTAATCGCAAGCAATGGCTGCGCATTCAGCGAGGGAGCGAGGCAAAGTGTATCACGCCAAGTAATAACTGTGAATCCGGCATCAAAACGAGAAACAATAGGGTAAGAGACATACCAGCGAGAGCTACCAATGAACGAAGGAATCAATTAATCAATCAGTCAATCAAAGCAGTAGACCATTTCTTCGCTTTCTTCGAAGCAATACACGACTAAACGAAAAGCAGAGACAATGGCTTCACAGGGACATCACGACCTCTTCGAAGCCGGCAGATGCGAGCAAGACAAAGCAGGCTCCGTGACGCACATGAAAAACTCAAGTGTGGTCGACGGAGAGCAAGACATTAACGCTAACACAGTGGCGTCGCGAAGCCGCTTGCGTCGTTCCTTCAGCCTCCTCCGACGATCATCAACGTCGTCCCCGCAGAACAGCGGCGTCCGGTACCAGGGATGACATATATGCCGACCTCCGGGGTCGGGTCGGGTCGACTCCCGTGTCTACGGCCATAACGCTGCGAAAACGGCGCCCCAGAGGCCGTAAAGAGAGAAGACGATGCCGGGGATCTCGCATAACACAAGCGGCCCGTGCAAGAAAGGCGGAGAAGCCGAACGCGTGTGCGAGGCGACAACAAAGCATTCGTGAGACGTTGTGACGGAGGACAAAGTAACAATAAAAAAAAAAGGCCATCTATCGCCGAGAGCGTCGGGCCAAACCTCGGACAAGTAAGCCATATAAACACATTGATTTTTATAGAGACAGCTCGTAAAAGCCCGTTTCCTAGTTCTGCAGCGTTGGAGTCGGCGTAATACCGCGTAACGCTGAATGGTCAGGAAACATTGACGACACGCATGACGTCACAGCAATGCGGCATGGCAATATCCTATGCTTACTGGTCCCTTTACGCAATGATGACGCCTGTGAAAACGTAGTGGCGTGAAAAGAACCCTAATAGGGAAGGCTAATAATAAAAGAATATGCATCATGTTCGCACCGCACACCGATATAGATAAATGTGGTGCTACACAATGGCAACTGTACACAATGGTAACTGTATCCCGAATACTTGGGAACAGTAGTCGAGCGCCGTAACCACTGCGCCACCCCCCGGCGGGGGCATTAAACGAGATTTTGCTTACAAAGCACACGCAAGCAAAGATCATCCACATCTTTGGCTGGGAGATAACTTGTCAATTTCCTGGCGCTCTTCTCGTCGCCGTTTTCGGCGACCGTCCATGTAAGCCCCCCCTTCCTTAATTTTTCCTACGAAACATGTCAACTATGTGTATAGCTGAGAGTGGCTGGATGTGGTCAGCAAAAAGCTATGGAGTACCAGAAGTGCCCTTTCAAAACCTCCTTATCAAAGAGAGCTCACTGAACTCACGGCGGTCGCTAGTATAGGATGCCTGCCACATGATCCGGCTGTTATTGACGCCGGTTAAGACCGCAAGATAGAGAAACTGAGAGTGGAGAACCCTTTCCTCTTTACTGTCTCGAGCAAACAGGAATCTCGAGCGCCAAAGCTCGCGCATATAAACTGTCCCGGCCGCTGGAATGCGCCAAGCTCTCAAAATCCCTTCAGCGTTAATCACTGCCCGCACATGTTGCCCCTGGTTTATATTCTAAAGCGACGCGAGAGCGAGGTACAGGCGACGGGGCCTCGGAACGTGACCGTCCCGCCGCTGGGCGCGAAATCCGCCGCTTCCGTTACATTAATCCGGCCCTCTCGAACCCCGCGCACAAGGCGCTTTACCGCCATATCTTATCCTCTCCCGTCCACCCCCTTTTCCCGTCGCTGACGCGCACCGATTTCCCCCAGCGAAACTCTCGGAGAATGCTGGGTGTCGCCGACCAGGGGGATCCCATCTGCCAACACAATGGGCTAACCAGTTCCTGAAACACCCAAGGAAGTAAGCCTAATTATCTCGGTCTTCCATGCTGCCATACAAATAGATTTTTTTTTTTTTGCAAGCACATTAAAACTGCAGCGGTAAGCACTTGAGTCAAAACTTCTTTCTATAGGCTGATGGGATGAGCAACCTAAATTGAATTCTATAAGGTAAGGAACCAAAATAAAGTGAGAGTAAAACGCACACCTAACAAATGCACGTGCGTGCGTCATAAACAGTTACATGGACGCAGACCTATTGCGGAGGCTCGCCCGATGTGCCGAGTGCTCAGTGACCAAAGACATTTGCGGGTGGCCTCAAGCAAACTACTGTATGCTGTGCCATAGTGTATATATTTCTTTTTATTTTTACCATACCCAGTACTTTCTCCTACCACTAATCTTTTTGATTTCCTCTAACCCTTCCTCGCTAGCCCTTTATTTCTGCCGCCTCAGTTCAGGTGCTTCAGACATCAGATAGCAGATACCGAGGCTGGCAAGCATATTTTCCTTCCTTTGCATATACAATAAAATAACCACTACAACAAGTATACGTCATGGCGGCGTCATAGCAAAAGTAATCTAAAGGGCGAAGTTCAAATAAAGAAAAAAGCCAATATGAAGAAAAAGAAGAAAAAAATGAAGAGGGGAGAAGGTACAGGCAAGAAAACTGCCGTTTAAACACCGAACTGGAAAACGGTACCTAGAAGCTTCGTGCATAATAGCGCAAGAACAGAAAGCAGGAGCGGTGATCGCGGTTTGCCTTCCTCCCTTTATTAGAGATCCAAGGTACTATTTCTGAGTAGCTTGCATTCTGATGTCTCCCAGTTTATGAGCGCCGTCGGACGTCTAGAAGCTTGCAGCGAGTTTATGCGCACATGTCACGTGTATATATCCCCACTGGTCAGAGCTGCCTTGCGTGCAGTACGCATGCGCCGATGTCAGTCCGCGCCGACAAATATACTTTTGACTTTTGTCGTGCGCTCGATGCCGGCGATACAGAAGCCGGCGTCTAACGCTGCCTCAAATTTATTCTGGCTAGTGCGCATACTCCAAGCGATACCAGAGGAAATCATCAGTCTGCAGACGACAACTACGCCACTAGACGACGACAACAACTAGAAAGAAAGAAAGAAAGAAAGAAAGAAAGAAAGAAAGAAAGAAAGAAAGAAAGAAAGAAAGAAAGAAAGAAAGAAAGAAAGAAAGAAAGAAAGAAAGAAAGAAAGAAAGAAAGAAAGAAAGAAAGAAAGAAAGAAAGAAAGAAAGAAAGAAAGAAAGAAAGAAAGAAAGAAAGAAAGAAAGAAAGAAAGAAAGAAAGAAAGAAAGAAAGAAAGAAAGAAAGAAAGAAAGAAAGAAAGAAAGAAAGAAAGAAAGAAAGAAAGAAAGAAAGAAAGAAAGAAAGAAAGAAAGAAAGAAAGAAAGAAAGAAAGAAAGGATGTTATCAAAAGCGCTTCATTCATGGGCTCTATGACAATTTTACGCGTCTTCGACTTGCTCAACAACAGGGTATAGCTCCTTCGTCCTATAGCACTCACCTCTCGAGATAAAAACTGCAACTTACCGTCTTAATACAGGCGCCCGCCACTACACTCCGCGCCCGCCTACTTGGCTTGGTCGGGAGGACTTCTCACTTCCGGCTCTGAATGGGCTCCTAACGAACGGCCTCGCAAGACGGCGCCGGCGACGAGCATTGAAAAAAGCGCGCCGCGCGCACGGACTACGACAACGACGAACGAGGACAGACAGAGCGACCAAGAAACGCTCCATCCTTGACTAGCGTGGAAAAAAAATGAAAAGAAAAACACGCACACAAAGGACACGGCGCTTGTCCTGCGTCCACGCGTTGCGCCTGTGCACACAGTCAAGTCCGAGACGCGTCACGTCACGGGTGCGCGAATATATGAAGGAAAGAAGCCAACAGTCGATGAGGCCAAAGAACGCATTGGGGATTGTACTTTGTCTTTCCTTTTTTTTTTTTTTTTTTTTTTTACTTCGGTAATCACACCTAAATTAGTAATGTAGTCTGTTTAGGGGAAATATAAATAAACACAAAGTAGAAGAAAAAACAACGTGCCGATGGTAGGGACCGAAGACACGACCTCCGAATATCGTGTCCGGTGCTCTTCCAACTGAGCTATATCGGCCGTTGTCCCCCCTGCTACTTTTTTGGGTATTAATGTTGTCTGTATACGAACCTCGAGAGTGTTCGCCAGCGCCACCCTCAACCATAGCGGTGGACGTGGAGCAAAAAATTTTACAATAGGGGGAATGGGGAACGGGAACATAGTAGCCATGTCTAAAAAGCCCATATAGAGGACTATTACATGTTCATGCAATACAGAGTTGGATCCGCATCGGCAGCTCCGTCGTTATGGCGCGCGACTGCCGATCCAAAGGGCGCGGGTTGGATCCCGGCCGCAAAAAAACGAGGCACCCCTGTAACGTAGAATGTCGCTGCACGTTAGACAACATCAGCCACTGAAACTGTTCTGAGCTCTCCACTACGGAGTGCCTCACTGCCACAGCCCACTTGGGACGTTACACCTCAAAAAACCAAACCATAAGTAAAACCTTTGTAGAGTTATACACTTACACGTGCGTGCGAGTTCATGGAGTCGACCGAACCACACAACATCGGCTACAATGACTGCCATGCTTTCAGTTTATATTGGCGTCCAGCCGTTATGTCACAACGGCGACTGCTTTCTGCGCAAACAAAAGGATTCCTATTGGCAACCGCACACATTTCGAAAAGGAACAAAATGGGGGAATTCGTCTCAAGATCCAAGCGCTCAAAGAGCTGGTCCTCAATAAAAGCATGTCCTCAGGGCGAAGAAGCTAGCCGGTTTCATAAACAGTCGGCTGATTCGAAAAAGACACGAAATATGAAAAGAAGAGGGGAGCGGCCGGGGTCCGAGAAAGCTTTCTTAAAAACGCCATTCTCGCCTTTTAGAACTGGAAACCCCGAGAAAAGGGAGACAATCGCGTGACTTCCTCGCCATCCTCGGAGAACAAACAAAATGAGGATCACGCACAGACATGAAACGAGGAAGTAAATAGCGAAGCCACAGCGAGGCGCCGACAGAGAACAGGCCGTTCGTCTGGGCCGCGACGCAACAACGGGATTTTCGAGAAGAAGCGACCGCGCCCAACGGCGGCAAGCAAGAAAAATCAATGAGCCCTGCCCGCTGACAAATGAATCATTGCGCCGGCGCGGAAGAACGTAGATATATCCTCGTTTCCTTCACCGTCCTTTTTTTTTTCCTCTGCCAGTGCTGCGGATATATTAGTGCGGCCGCCCTGTCCTCAGCAGCTGTTCTTGGAATCGGCGCCAGCAAGCGAGCAGCAAGCGCACGCACGGGTGCTCCACAGCTTGCCAACAAGCGAGCGTCGTAGATGGCGACCTCTTCCCACCCCCCCTCCCTTTTTTTTCTTCTTCTTCTTTTCCTGATGCATTCTCTTCGATCTTACGATCTCATTCCCCCGCCGCGGGACGACGAACACGGGTTAAGGCACCCGCCCCCTCCTCCTCTCCTCCATGTCAGAAAAACACCCAAGTTTCCGTTTTATTTTTTAGTGCGTAGCACTACTAGCCGCAATCACGGATTTCGCCGATGCCTGTCCGAATTTTTTTATTTTTTAATTACTACGGGATCGTTCACTCAAGACCATCATAGCGTCTTAGCGTCTCAGCCCCCCCCCCCCCCCCCCCCCATCTGGTGTCCCGCCGCAGCACAATAACACATGGTCCAACGTATGTCATATTTAGCGGATTCTTTTAGAGCGGAAAAACTCTACTAAATGCACAAGTCGATCTCTCTGTGTATCGCATAGCAACGCCGCGGCGAAGCGAGATGGTGGTGGTCGTAACGTTTATTGATTAATTAGAGTTTGGGAAGATGAGGACGTGGTTGCAAGGTGAACGATTCTGCCGCGGAGCGTGAGATGCAGCTCGGCGTAAAACGAGATTTAATTGGTTTGAAACAATTCCTTAATGGAAATTAACTAAGCGAATATGTCTACTTCGAACAGGTACTAACCGCAGATCCGAATCACGGAAGGGAAATAACCAGGAGAATAAGATTCAGATGGAGCGAATTTGGCAAGTATACTAACAAATTGTGACTAGCAGCTTACCGGTATCGGTCAAGGAGAAAATATGTAACAGTTGAATCTTACCTGTTCTCACCCATAGGGCTGAAACGTGGAGGCTAACGAAAGAGCTCTAGTAAGCCGAGGACAACGCAGACAGCTGTGGAACGGGAAATGGCAGGTGTAACGTTAAGAGGCAGGAAGCGTGCCGTGTGGGTTAGAGAAATAACTCAAGTTAACGACATTCTAGTAGAAATCAAGAAGAAATTGGCATGGGAAGGGCATGTAGTGCGATGAGAGGGTAATGGATGGTCAAATGGTAGGTGTAACGTTAAGAGATAGGAAGCGTGCAGAGTGGGTCAAAGAAATAACTCGAGTCAACAACATTCTAGTGGCACCAAATAAGAAATGAGCATGGACAGGGCATGTAGTGCGAACAGAGGATAACCGAGGATGGTTGCTTAGTATAAAAAATTGGATTCCAAGGAAAGGAAAGCGTATCATGGGACGACAGGAAGTTAGGTGGGCGGATGAGGTAAAGAAGTTCGCTGAGGCCAAGCGGATGCAGCTAGCTCAGGACCGGGTTAATTCAATGAATATGGGAGATGTCTTCGCCCTGCAGTGGGTATAATCCGGTTGGTGATGATGACGATGAGTTTTACGGTCTATCGATCCTTGGGATGTGACCAAACGATAAGAATTGAGGAGAACGTAAGAGGCGAAAAATGGTACAAGCTGCTGGAACACCAAAACTACGGCTTAAAGGCTACAGCTTGGGCTTGACTATTGGTTTAATCTTGCATACTTCGGCACTCAAGAAATCGGTGAAGAAGAGCCAACCTGCGCTGGACTCGCTAGGCCACTGTATTGAAGAATCATTGTTTGCGGCACTACTATAGCGAGCAACTTTGGTTACTTACTGACCGCCCCTCATAATAAAGGGACACATAATGAAGCAGAAAAACACGTGGATTTAACTCGGTAGGGATCTCAAATGTACACTGGTAAGCATTACTCAAGTGACTTCGCCACACATTATAGCACCTAATGGAACAGCCGAAAGCTTCTGCACGTCCCACAGCCCTGTTCTCCAGCGCTGTCACCTTGACATTTTCAAACAAGCACGGAACGGAATGCCCTTGAATTTGAACGCCCTCAGAGTCTGCTAAGGGAGAAGTAAATGGAGCCTCAACAGCATTTGCTTTTTTAAAGAAAGCTATCAACCGCTGTCACAACGCGCACAACGTTCACACTGCATCCACTACGGCGGGCAGGATGCCTTGCACTGCGTCTACTCGAGCCGTCTTGTTTCCACAACATTACTGGCATCGCCGAAACGCGGTTTAAATGCCAAAAGCGGGAACAGAGGGGAGGAATTGTAAAAGGCATAGCCACCGATCACCAAGCTGAGAGTAGGAAAGAGGAAGAAAGTTTCCGACCAATACCAGAAGAAAGCGGCGGACACTACGGAGAACAATTCGCCGTCTCTCGCCACAACGAGCACCGAAAACGAAAGGTGTAACGCAGCCCATAAAAGCAAAACAACAACAACAACAAAAGCAATAACACGAACGCACGCAAGAGACGAAATTCTGGCTCCTCGCCAAATTGGTCCTCCTGCCGCCGCATCAAGAAACAAAACACCGCGGGAACAACGAACACTGCGCCGCCCGGCGAACGTACACACGCCTGGCGAATGAATAAAGCAAGCGCCTATGCAAACGAGAAAAGCACGAGCCGAACTATATATACACGAAGTTTCGGAAGGGTCGTTCCGGACCCGGCCCCAGTTGCAATTCGGAGGGGCACTCAGTGCACGGAGTGTAAACAGCAGTTCTAAGAGAAGGAGAGAGAACAGGGTGTAAGACGGAGAAGGACGAGGAGAGACAGAGGTAAACAACGGAATGAAAAACAAAAGATGGGGAGGGGGGGGGGGGGGGTTAATTTTCGTGTGGATATCCACACGAGAAGGAGGTACGTTCAAGGGGAAAGGAGTGGGAGTGAAAGTGGAGCGGCCGAAAATGAGCAGCGACGAGCGAGTGAGCCCCGCATCCTCGGCAGCGCATCAGCTCGCCGAGTGCGGATAGTCGTTGTGCCTAATCTGCGCGCGTGCCGGCGGCCGGCTCGGTGGTGACCGAGAGTTGACGCCGACGACGACGCTGACCCGCAACTACCACCTTCCTCCTGATCACCCCCTCCTCCTGCCCTTTCCAACGGTATCTCTCCTTGCCACCGTCCATCGCGCCCGCAAACGCCAGCTATCGACGCTTGCGTTGCGTCGAGCCGCGCCAGGCCAACCAAAGAGCGAGGGTAGTATCACGATACGTTTTTTCTTTCTTTTTTCTTTTTTCGACGTCCGGGCTTCTCAGCCTCGCCGTGCCACCGCATCCTAATATACAGGCCCGGCGTGCGCAGCATCGACACGTGCGCAGGGCTTTTAGTGTCTACACAGGTCGAGGCAATGCGGAAGAGTCAACGGTCACTCACCGGGTAATCTATTTCCATGTAGTCAACAGTTACTCAAAGTGGCGTCACCTCTTCAGTACATACCAAATTACTCACTACCAGGTCATTATCATGCATGCCAATTACATTCAACGCACGGGGTGAGCCACTACTGCAGTGGCCGAGTGATCTGATGTGTCCGGAGTCTTATTGATATGCGTCGGCGTTGGGTTCGAACCACGCTCAGAGTGCAGGGAAAGTGCTGTCCAGATGGCTGTGATTAAGAAGGAAAAATTTGTCACTTCTTTTCAATTAATTTGTTGTTGTTGTTGTTGTTGTTGTTGTTGTTGTTGCTGTTGTTGTGTGTGTGTGTGTGTGTGTGTGTGTGTGTGTGTGTGTGTGTGTGTGTGTGTGTGTGTGTGTGTGTGTGTGTGTGTGTGTGTGTGTGTGTGTGTGTGTGTGTGTGTGTGTGTGTGTGTGTGTGTGTGTGTGTGTGTGTGTGTGTGTGTGTGTGTGTGTGTGTGCGTGCGTGCGTGCGTGCGCGTGTGTGTGTGTTGTTACGACCGTGCATCCGCATTTGCGCGCTCTATTGTTCGCCTGTGGGCATGGAAAAGTATTGTGAATATGTGGTGATAGTCCAATGGCTCTAAGTGAGCCTGTTTCCAGGAATCCTGTTTTGTAAGCATGTTTTGCTTTGTGGACAACCTGCAAATGCCAAATTGACCCTGTCAAGAGAACGTCTGGAAAAACACAAAGAAACGTCCCCCTGCGGGAAATAGCAGGAAGTGCTTTCTTTCTTTTGTTCACCCTTCCAGTCGAGAAGTGCTATCCTCCAGTGATGAATGCCTCCTATCCAAAGGAGACGACAGAGTGACATGTCCGCTGACGTGCAGGACAAGAAAGGAGCATGACTCATACGGCCATTAAGTGATTTCCCGGGAATGCAGGAAAGATTTGCAATTGTCGAAAAGGGACCATGTTGGGAGCCCTATGCGGCGCCACGTGCACTCGGGTTTCTGAGAAGTAAAACCCCTTGTCAGAACCAGCCTGTGGTTTCTTTGCTGAAGAATAGAAATGTACCTCCTCTCCTCGCCGTTCCCAAGCTTTTCCCGCCAACAAGTGATCACGCCCAACGAATTAATGCCGGACCAGTCAGTGCTTCAGACCATCAGTGCAGTGATGTGTTCGATTGGATGCCGATATCTGAGGGGCGTGCCCTGGATTTGGTTGGTCAGCATCTTCAGAGAGGGGCTGGACATAGGGGGTTTTAAGGACGCTGCAGAGCACGAAATGTCGCTCTGGGCCCTGGGTAAACGGCTCATCCAGTCGCTTCTCGCTATGAACTCTTAACGCTTGCCATTTTGCTGATGTACCCTTCTTTTTCGTGTAAATAATCTTGCAAATAAGTTTCTCAAAGTGCCATTAAACCTGCTTGTACATATTTCACCAACTTCGAAGATTCAATCCTACTTCAACCCCGAGTCTCTGCACGCTACCAAGTGAAGGCCGGGTCGACGTAGCCCCAGCGTCACGACAACTGGTGGCAGCGGTGGGATCTGAATCTACAAGCCACAACAACTGGTGCCAGCGTTGGGATCTGAATCTACAAGCCACAACATCTTGTGATCGGAGGTGGCATCTCAAGCAACAAGCAGGAGCAACAATCGGCCAACAAGAAAGCAGCTCGGAACATCGATCGCATGTGTGGGTGAGTGCTTGGCTTTTCTTCTGATGTGGACCAGGTTCTAGAACAGGGTTAGATTTTAGAACTGGTAAAAACTGTTGAAACGCCTTTAGGTTTGGTAGTTTGCACTGTTGTTTTGGAAGTAGCCGACACTCGGAGCGATCATGGACCTACAAAAGCTGCAGAAACCGGAACTGTTGCAATTGTGTGAGGAATTGGGAATTGATACAAGTGGTTTGGCACGAAAACCTTTGATTATAAAGGCAATCACAGATTTGGGAACCGATGATGAGGAGCTCAGTGAAGCATGGAACCTCATCGGTCAAAAAAAGGAGCAGCTCAGACAGCAGAAAGAGCGGGAAAAAGAGGAAAAGGAGCGGGAAAAAGAGGAAAAGGTGCGCGAACGTGACAGGGAAAGAGAGGAAAAGAAGCTAGACATTGAGCTCCGGAAATTAGAACTAGAGTTGAGCAAGAGGTCGGGCGATTGTCCCCAGCTAGCGGTACCTCGTCTCAACAAGGAGGCAGATTTCAAGATGTCAAAGTACATGCAGCCATATGTGATATCAGGGGATATCGGTCTGTATCTGGCTAACTTTGAGCGAACCTGCGAAAAACTGTCCTTCCAGCGAGACACTTGGTCTCAGAGATTATTGACGGTTCTGCCCTGCGAGGCAGCGGAGGTTGTCGCGCGGCTAAGCAAGGAGGACGCGGACAACTACGAGAAGGTTAAAGCTTGCCTTCTGAGAAAGTATAGGCTTAGCGCCGAGGCGTTCAGACAACGTTTTCGGAAAGCTACCAAGTCCAGGGACGAGAGTTACCCTGAATTCCTGTACAATTTAAGAGTTAATTTGGGCGAGTGGCTAAAGAGCACTGATTCCTACAGTGATAGGGACGCTGTAGTCGAGCGAATTCTTTTGGAGCAGTTTTATAACTGCCTCCCAGAAAAAGAAAGAAATTGGTTACAGGACCGAGGCGAAATTAAGTCGGCAACTGAAGCTGCCGAACTCATTGAGGAGTACGCTTCGCGCCGACAATTCAGCAACCCAGCAGTGGATAGGCTCCGCAATCCCAAGTTGAGTGTGAATAACCGTCAGAAAAGGCACTTTGCTAGATTTGCAAACGAAGAAAGGAAGGCTTCTTCAGGCAAACGCCCTAGAAAGGACGGCAGTGAGAAAAGTGGGGAAGTGACCAACGCGCAGAACACAAAGAAAAAGCTTGAGGCTAGGAAGCCGCTCACATGCTTTAGGTGTAATGAGCAGGGTCACATTGCCGTCAACTGCGGAAAGAAAAGATTGCTTTCTCGTATGTCAGTGACTGCGATGAAAATATGCAGCTTTTAGAACCCTACCTGCATGACCTAGTAGTCAACGGGAAGCCTTGCAAGGTACTGCGCGATTCGGCCGCAACGATGGATGTTGTCCATCCGGCGTATGTGTCGCCTTCCGACTATACAGGACAGTGTGCGTGGATCCGCCAGGTAGTGGAGGAACAGAGTGTGTGCTTGCCAATCGCGAACGTGGTCATCGAGGGCCCTTTCGGCAAATTGACAACCGAGGCTGCCGTTTCAGGAAAGCTTCCTAAGTGCTATCCGTATTTGTTCTCCAACAAATAGGACATGCTGCTGCGAAAGAGGGGCATCCTTTTCGGAGACAGAGTTGTGCAAGCCTTAACACGTTCAAAGGCGCGAGAACTAGCTACACTGCTCATTCCAGAAAAATCCACAGCGGAGGAAACGGCAGTTAAAACAGTGGTAAATGCGGAAGATAGCAGGTCAGAAAACTTTGAGAGCGAGGCATCTCAGATAAGTCAACTTGAAAGTGAGCTTGATGAGACGCGGAATGAGGACGTTCTTGAGAGTAACCTCTTGCCGCCAGTGTCTAGTAATCTCACGAGACTTTTAAGTGGAACTCGAGAGGACTTAGCTATGGAGCAAGCCAATGATCCAAAGATACAGGAGATAAGGGAGCGCCACCACGCCACTAAGACAGCAAACAATATTTCTTTCGAGATGAGAAAGGGAGTGCTGTATCGCTTATTCAAGGATAAGCGCGGAGTAGAGCGGGACCAATTAGTCGTTCCCCAAAAGTACCGCGAAGACTTACTGCGACTTTCCCATGGCAGCTCGTGGTCATGTCACCTTGGAGTAAGGAAAACAAAGCAGAGACTGTTGCAAGAATACTATTGGCCTGGATGTTTTAAAGACACGGAAAATTTTGTACGGTCATGCGACACGTGCCAGCGGGTTGGAAAGGCGCAAGATAAGTGGAAAGCTCCGATGGTGTTAGTACCAATCATTACCGAGCCGTTTCACCGGTTAGTAATAGATGTAGTTGGGCCACTTCCTGTGACAGAGTCAGGGTACCGTTATATCCTCACTATGTTATGCCCAGCCACAAAGTTTCCAGAGGCTGTTCCGCTGCGCGAGGTGACGTCCGAGAGTGTAGTGGATTCGCTGCTGTCAGTGTTTGCACGAGTTGGATTCCCTTCCGAGGTCCAAAGTGATCAGGGTAGCGTTTTCACGAGTGTCCTCACCACCTCATTTCTCGAGCGATGCGGCATTAAGGTAGTGCATAGCTCGATCCATCATCCGCAGAGCAACAGCGTAGAAAGATGGCACTCTGTTCTCAAACGAGTCCTGAGGGGACTGTGCTATGAAAACAAGCGCGAATGGGATACCTGCCTGCCTGCAGCGCTTTTCGCTTTGCGGTCAGTGCCGCACGAATCCACTGGATTTAGCCCAGCCGAGTTGGTGTACGGAAGGTCACTGCGCTCACCTTTGCGAATGGTGCGCGAAGCCTGGGAGGGGCGCGGAGAAGACCCAACAGTAGTAGAATTCATTCTGAACCTCTTGAATCGCTTACATAACACTAAGGAACTCGTTGAGGCCAGCATGAAGTCAGCCCAGGCTCGTTCCAAGGTGTACTATGATAAGTCAGCCCGTCAAAGGACGTTTTGTATCGGGGACCAGGTGATGTTGCTGAGAAGTTCAAGGCAGAATAAGCTCGAAGTACAGTGGGAAGGACCGGCTGAAGTCGTTGCAAAGCTTTCTAACACTAACTACGCAGTGAAAATTCCCGGTAGGCGTAAAGAAGTGCGCATTTATCATTGCAATCTTATGAAGCCTTATGTGCAGAGGGAAGCCGTGGTAAATCTAACTTTAAACCTTCCCGAGGAGATGGGGGACAACTTGATTTGCCTCAGCGGAAAAGGAAGCAACGCTCAGGAGCTTCTCAAAAGGACGGAGCAGAGAGGAGAACTAAAGAAATCCCAGCTGTCCGATCTGGGCGAGATAATAACAGAGTTTGAGGCCTGCTTCGTGGACAGGCCAGGCAGAACTGATTTGACTGAGCACGATATTGAGCTGACTTCAGACGTGCCAGTGCGATCAAGGTGCTACCGATTTTCTCCAAGGCAAAGAGAAATTCTGGATAGGGAAGTAACTCGCATGCTGGAATTGGGAATAATAAAACCCTCGGAAAGCGATTATGCTTCGCCTATGATCTTAGTAGAAGCTCCAGGTAAAGACCCTAGGCCTGTGGTAGACTACCGAAAGCTAAATTCTCTCACCAGGGATCAAGTGTATCCTATTCCGAATATTGAGGAGAGAGTAGAACAGGTCAGTAGAGCGGCATATGTGACTACGCTGGACCTTACTCGAGGATACTGGCAAGTACCGCTCACTGAACGCGCCAGCAGATACGCGGCTTTCGTCACTCCGACGGGCAGCTACCAGCCAACAATGATGAGTTTCGGGCTCAAAAATGCTCCATTTTGTTTTTCCCGACTCATGGATAGGGTTTTAAAGGGGTGTGAAACATTCGCGGTGCCTTATTTAGATGACATTGCGGTTTTTTTCCGACTCATGGGCGGACCATATGGTACATCTAAGAGCTGTACTGAGCCTTTTGCGTCAAGCTGGACTAACCGTAAAGGCCGAGAAATGTTGCCTGGCAAGGGCGACCGTGGACTACTTGGGTCACAATGTAGGTCAAGGTTTCAGAAAACCCAGCGAGATTAAGATTTCTGCGGTAGCAGACTACCCGCGGCCGAGCACGAAGACGGAAATTCGAGCATTCCTGGGTCTGACTGGGTACTACAATCACTACATCCCTAACTATTCAGCTTTGGCTAGCCCTCTGACCGACGCTCTCCGCAAGACAGAACCGACAAATGTAGTCTGGGACGAACAAAAGGAAGCCTCCTTCGTAAACCTGAAGGCTGTGCTGATTAGCCGTCCGGTATTGCGAGCTCCAGACTATGGCCGAGAATTCACGGTCCAGTGTGATGCCAGTGATCGAGGGTTAGGTGCTGTTCTCTGCCAGAGAGATGACGACGGTAATGAGCACCCCGTGCTCTACTTGAGCAGAAAGCTGAGTTCTAGAGAGAGGGCTTATTGCGCGTCAGAGAAAGAGTGCGCTTGCATTGTATGGGCCATTCAAAAATTGCAGTGCTATCTTGGCGGGACCAAATTCACCGTAGAGACGGACCATTGTCCCCTGGCTTGGCTGCAAACTGCGACATCGAAGAACAGTCGCCTTCTTAGGTGGAGCTTGATTTTACAGCAGTACAATTTTGAAATAAGATACAAAAAGAGGAAGTTAAATGGGAATGCGGACGCGCTTAGCCGCTGTTTCTAAGCGGTCCGAGATGTTCCTCACCATGTATCCAAATTGATAATCAGGTTTTTTTTTTTTTTTTTCGTGCGCTTGTATATGTGTGACTATGTAAAGCAGCACGTTTGGTTTTCTAGGAATACGTGGGTCCTGAACGTCTTGAGAGTGGGCTTTTCTCGAATAACAATGGCAGTTTTCTTTTGACCTGGTCTCTTCAGACGGGAGCCGAGTGCTTGTTTGGACATGTGGTTGAGTTTCAGACAGCTCGAGCAATTTGGCCTACAACAATCAAGACAACGCGACAAGCAACAGCGAGCTTCAAGCGTTCACGTGCAGGCCATTAAGTCGTCTCTTCATGCAGCAGCTGCGGCTGCTGCCCTCCGAGTCTCTTCTGGCGGGGGAGGAGGCTGTTACGACCGTGCATCCGCATTTGCGCGCTCTATTGTTCGCCTGTGGGCATGGAAAAGTATTGTGAATATGTGGTGATAGTCCAATGGCTCTAAGTGAGCCTGTTTCCAGGAATCCTGTTTTGTAAGCATGTTTTGCTTTGTGGACAACCTGCAAATGCCAAATTGACCCTGTCAAGAGAACGTCTGGAAAAACACAAAGAAACGTCCCCCTGCGGGAAATAGCAGGAAGTGCTTTCTTTCTTTTGTTCACCCTTCCAGTCGAGAAGTGCTATCCTCCAGTGATGAATGCCTCCTATCCAAAGGAGACGACAGAGTGACATGTCCGCTGACGTGCAGGACAAGAAAGGAGCATGACTCATACGGCCATTAAGTGATTTCCCGGGAATGCAGGAAAGATTTGCAATTGTCGAAAAGGGACCATGTTGGGAGCCCTATGCGGCGCCACGTGCACTCGGGTTTCTGAGAAGTAAAACCCCTTGTCAGAACCAGCCTGTGGTTTCTTTGCTGAAGAATAGAAATGTACCTCCTCTCCTCGCCGTTCCCAAGCTTTTCCCGCCAACAAGTGATCACGCCCAACGAATTAATGCCGGACCAGTCAGTGCTTCAGACCATCAGTGCAGTGATGTGTTCGATTGGATGCCGATATCTGAGGGGCGTGCCCTGGATTTGGTTGGTCAGCATCTTCAGAGAGGGGCTGGACATAGGGGGTTTTAAGGACGCTGCAGAGCACGAAATGTCGCTCTGGGCCCTGGGTAAACGGCTCATCCAGTCGCTTCTCGCTATGAACTCTTAACGCTTGCCATTTTGCTGATGTACCCTTCTTTTTCGTGTAAATAATCTTGCAAATAAGTTTCTCAAAGTGCCATTAAACCTGCTTGTACATATTTCACCAACTTCGAAGATTCAATCCTACTTCAACCCCGAGTCTCTGCACGCTACCAAGTGAAGGCCGGGTCGACGTAGCCCCAGCGTCACGACAGTGTGTGTGTGTGTGTGTGTGTGTGTGTGTGTGTGTGTGTGTGTGTGTGTGTGTGTGTGTGTGTGTGTGTGTTTTCAAAAGTGGTAGTGTGGGTGTCTCTGCTTTTGGGATAAGGCAGGCCCACGTTCATAGCCACACTCCATGGTCACGTAGGTATAAACATTGCTTCCCATTAATTACTCTGCCACCTACATGTAGTCTACGTGAACCTTGTCCTTGTTCATGTGAACTGGAAGGTATCTAACCCTGCCCCATGGACTTGCTCAACCTTTCCGCCCTTCGCGCACCCCTCAATCGGTTGCATGCTTCCCACGCGGACACGACACCGTGAAGTTACACGTTAGAAACCGAAGCTAATAACCTAAATACATTTCTCTATCTCTCTTCCCACCTCTGCACCGGCAATACGCACTGTGAGCGGACTATTTTAGCATTTTATTTCGCCCGTGTCTCCCAAAACATTCCCTTCCCCACTCCTTTCGTGTTAAGCTCTGCACCTCAACAGGCGACACGCACAAATGGCGCCGACCGACCCGAATCTCGAACTGCCGGCGCCGCTGCGAAGTCCCCGGGGCCACATCAACTGTCCGGACAATGAATGCTCCGCATCTGTTTTTCGCGCCCTACTTTGGGACGTGCCGCTCGATACGTGCAGCGAGGTTCTCGCAGCCTACTGGCGTTTCCACGCCCCTGACCGCGCTGTTGAGCGTAAGCAACACGGCCGTTTCTCTGTCTGGATACGCCACCGAGAGCGATGCGCGTGCTTAGGCACTGGCGACACTCGCCACAAGAGACTCCGACTTAGGGCTTTCGGCGAACTTCTCGAGAGATCAGAAGAACAGGTGAAGGTTTTCAGAAAAAGCGCGGGATGCCAGGATAGGGATGGCGTCATAGACATCCTTCGACACCCAAATGGCTTGTACCTAAGATCCGAACAAACTATGGTTACCAAATGCTGAGCTACACTCTCCCGCATAAATTAAATAAACAGTCTGGACTCTGAACGAATGTATAGATAATGAAAAATCGATTGTTTTATGTTTGTTCTTGTTTCTAAAAGTGATATGCAATGTACCACTGCAATGCCTCTGTAGGGTGCGTCGGCCTCGTCAAGCCTTTCTACTGGCTTTTTGCCGGCGCACCCAACATCCTCAAGATGTTAAATAAACATTATTCTTATTCTTATTTAGCATCATGCTCTTATCTGGATTGTTAAATGGAAAGATTCGGTTAAAATTCGTTGACTCTTCTTTATTTTTTTTTCTTTTTGCTTGGTTTTTATACTTTCAAAGAAAAGAGCAAACTGTGTTTCAGCGTTCACATTTGCAGAACAATGGCCCAACGTAGGTTATACGGCGGGAAAAACCGGGTAACTGCGGCATTCAACGTCATCGCAATACGATGCAATGCTAGCACTGTGCCAGCGTCGGTCCAATGTCGGTGTTCTGCTTGCGAACAGAGAGCCGTTGTTTAATAGAGCGGGTTGTTTTCGGTCAGGCCGGTGCATACTGGAAGGTGGTTTGGTATCTCGGAGCCTAGCAAGGGTGCAGACATAAACAAGGAAATGACACCGAACTGCATTAATTAAAACATGGCCCGAGCCGAAAAGCGGGAGAAGCGAATAAAATGAATGACGCTCAACTCTTGCAGCTGCCAAAGATGCTAGTTCACTATCATGCACCACTATCAACGAAACACTATCACGCGCTTTTTCGAAATGTTTAATCAGCTCGGCATCTCTCATTTAAGTCGCGGTTCTGCTGACCAGAACTGATTAGAAGAGCCGTCAAGAAGAGAGTGCGTTAATTCCTTCGAAAATCTAGCACGGTACTGGACTAAATAGCTTTTGACTACAGCAAAAGCTAAACATTTTATTTGTTATTATTATCTACTCAGTTCAAATCCTGCTTATTTGAATAGCAGGTGCTGTATCTGGAGAACGCGGCCCGAAAATAAGATTACACGAAGCTAATGACAGAGGTCCACACTATACGCGAACTTGCGTCGTGTCCTTTCCAGTATACATTGTTCAATTTCGCACATGTACAACTAGCTTGGATTATGCAACAACAAACTCACATTTCATTGAAACGCTATGAATTTGTGCCGGCTGCAAATAGTGCAGTTTCGTGTTTCTTTACAGCGTCTGTGTCTATTCATGCTCCCAGGACAGTCGTTGGCGAGCATTTTCAACGAGCGGCAAGTACAGAAAATACAGTGCAAATTTCCGTGAAATAAGTACCCCCTACTCCTGCGAGTAAGAGGCGAAATTCACACAAAAGCAGCGAATTTTTTTTTGTTAGCATGCTGGGTTCCACAAAGTATGAAGCACCAATGAGAGAGGAGGGAGAGAGACTGGAGACAGAGTCAAAAACACCGAAAGCCGACACCCGTGAAATAGTACGAGTATCTCTAAAAACAGCACACACAACCATAACAGATTCCGCACTTCTTTTGCAGTACGCTAGAAAGCAGGCTTGAAGATAGAAAGATCAGCGCTAACGAAAAAAAAAAAAGAAAATCGGACATCACACAATCGTGACGCCAGCTGGCATAATAAAAAACGCGAGGCTCAGCACCCCACCAAAAAAGAACGCCAAGTTTTCTTCGCGCGCGCAAAAAAGAAAGAAAGAAAGAAAGAAAGAAAGAAAGAAAGAAAGAAAGAAAGAAAGAAAGAAAGAAAGAAAGAAAGAAAGAAAGTTAACGTCAACAGAGAAAACGGAACGAGGCCGAACAAGAAGCGCCCGCGCGTACAGGCCCTCC
Source organism: Amblyomma maculatum (assembly GCF_055883805.1). Taxonomy (NCBI): domain Eukaryota; kingdom Metazoa; phylum Arthropoda; class Arachnida; order Ixodida; family Ixodidae; genus Amblyomma; species Amblyomma maculatum. The sequence continues at coordinate 118,946,473 of NC_139351.1, read as the reverse complement.
CGGCAAAGCACGGAATACTAAGCTTGTGAGCGCTACGAAAAAAAAAAAAAAAAGTGCAAAATTCGATGTAACAACGTTCAAACAAAACCGACTGCAAATAATCTCGCGGCAGAGGTGGAAGATCAACTCGGATGAGATGGAGGCGCGAAATAAAGGGACGAGAAGGAGGCGAAGAAAGAAATATAGATAAGCAACATTAGCAGGCGGACCGAGTTAGCGAGAGAAAGAGAAGTGAGACAATTCGACTAAAACCCTTCCTCGGCCTCCCTTCTTCCCTCTTCGCTTCCTGCAAGTGCGATTAGGACTCTCCCCGTATTTATCCCCGCAGCACTAGCGCCACTTCCGCGCGCGCGGACGGACTCGCCGACTTGACGCTTACTTTATCTCCCCGCGCCTATTCGCTCCAGCCTTCTATATTCCTAATACTTGTATATTTTTTTCCTCCTGCCTCCATTTTTGGCTGTCCTCTTCATTTCCCCCTCCCGGCTTTCCGTATCGCGCTGCAGTCGTTAACGCGTAATCCTCCCATTGAATTTCCTCCCAGCCGAGCCTTATTTTCGTTCTCTTTCTCGTTTTCGCATTCTTTCTTTTTTCTTGATCTCAAGATGTTTGCTCAAGCTTTGCTTTTCCTTCCCCTGCTCCGCATCTATCCAGATCCAAGCTGCTGCCGAAGCTGCCTTCGAATTGACGTCACTTTCCGGTCGCCGACGTCGTAGTCAGTAATTCCACTGCTCAAGTGGCGACAAATCTCCATCCCAAGAAAAAAAAAAAAAAAAAAAAAAGGAAAACAAGATTAGCACGAAGACCAGGACGTGCTTGAGCCGTACGCGTGAAATCACAGCAGCGCATTATCGGCGATATAAGAATAAATAAAAGGGAGACGATCTGCCAGCACTTTCAATGCAAAGTTGCGTCGATGAAGTGTTACACAGCCGGCGGCGAAGTTTTTACCAGTTCGCGGGACTTCGTCAACTCAATGCGAGAAGAAAAAAAAAAGATCAGGCATCGAAAAACTGTCGTGAACGATCAGCTCGACGCAACGGAATTCAGGGAACTGAACTGGATGACACGAAGTGACTCTACTATATTAAAATAAAATTTGCCGGTCCCCCAGAAACGAAGCCTGGAAATGTACTGACAGGATACGCACGAGACTGCCGCCTGTTTTTCAGCGGTCTCAGGTCAATACGGCGCACTGTGAGCGACCGCTCACGGAGCAGTGACCGGGTGACATGCGCGACCACGCGCATGCGCACTGTTTTCGGTTCGGTCCCGCTGTGCTGCCAAGTCGGACACACGGCGACGGCTTACGACGTAGTCTACAACTGTCACATATACTTCCTCGCAGTACATCGATCAATGAGGGAAGGAGCTTACTGTCAAGAACTCAATTTACGCTTCGCCTTTGCTGTCTCGATTCACCCTGAACTAGCTCCCGGCGCAGAGGCTTTACGGTGACGCTCTTAAAAGGCTGGGAAAACAGTTCACGCTACCTCTTTGTACTTTGTAAGGGCGCCAGCTTAAGCTTGTGGACAGACGGCGCTGCCGTCCTTTCTCCTGTGCCGAACAGCGTGGAGAGTGCGCGAGATGGGAAAAGGCAAACGTTAAAGCTCAACTAAGCGTGACGTCGTCGTGCGCGCTGCAGGTAACTGGCTACGGGGCGCCGTTCCGTGCCGTCAGCCAATTAAAACTGCGACGGACGGGCGCGCACCGAAGGACCATAAGCGACGCAATGGCGTCCCCCCCCCCTCCCCCCGCCCCATCACGGTCGCAAACCGGGGGGCACACCACTCCCCGTGCCATTCGTCGGCAAAATTACTGCTTGAAATGAAAAAGAAAACTACGCTTAATTCCTTTTGCACGCTTCCCCCGCTAAGACGGGGCAGGCGTAATTAAACTACGAAGCATGCCTTCCCAAGGGAGAATATAAAATGACGTTCCGTCGCTCATGCAGCGGGGAAAGGCGAGACCGTTCTGCGGCTAATTTAGGCGAAAATTCATGCACTTTCGAAGACGACGGTGCGCGCATTTCCGGCTCCTTTGCCGTTCCCACGTCGACCACACTAGCTGCGGTTTTACAAAAGCTTCGCCCGTAATAATAATAAAAAAAAAAAAAGCACGCGGTTGACAGCTCCGCAACTGTCTGTCAGGAAATACTTCCATATATTTTGCCGCCTTCTCCCACGGCGCTGTACGGAGCGCCCCAGCGTCCTCCTATCGACCATGAGACGAGACCACAAGCGTCGCTATGTTCGGGCCAACAGGGAGCCTTTATGTAGTGCGAGCGGCGTACCACGTCACCTGGAGCTGTGAAAAAAAGCCCCTTAATTATTATCAAAAGTAAATAGCCTATACCCAAAGCAGTGGCAGGCCTCCTGACCAATTCCTAACTGACTTCGACCCGAGCACAAAGCTTATGCTGGTGGAGAGGGTCAAGTAAGCCGTGGAAGCCAATGGGATCCTGACCACCGAAGTTCAAAACTCTTTCTGCCCACCCCCTGCGCCACCTGGGGTTCGACCCCGCCCCGCCGGGGTGGCGCAGTGGTTACGGCGCTCGACTACTGTTCCCAAGGACGCGGTATCGAATCCCGGCCTCGGCGGCCGCTTTTCGATGGAGGCGAAAAGCAAGGTGCCCGTGTGCTGTGCGATGTCAGTGCACGTTAAGGAACCCCAGGTGGTCGAAATTTCCGGAGTCCTCCACTACGGCGTCTCTCATAGCCTGAGTCGCTTTGGGACGTTAAACCCCACAAACCAATCCAATCCAATAGGACGTAGGGGGCCTACGTCCTAACTCTTCTTTTCTGAAATAAATTATTTCACATGTACTATACACAGGCCATGGGCCACAAAGCCTATACCGTGAGGGCAGTGACGATGGTCACGTGATGGTGATATTTTCGTTGCTAACGGCGCGGGGCTAACGACGCAAGAAAACAACCGCGATGTTGGCGGCATGCGCGCGCGATTTCCGGGCGTCGGCGACGCACGCACTGTTCCAGGGGGTGCGACGCGGCAAAACTCGTAGAACACGCCGCACCAGGGTAGAAAGTTTTCCTCGTCGGCGCGCCGCCCCTTTTCCTTCCCTCCTCCTTCCGACACACGGGTGGCTGGCGCTAGTCGCCTTGACAAAAAAACGCGAAGATGCACCTCACGGAACGGACAACAAAAGCGAAGATGCTCCTCACGGAACGCAATCTGACGCGATGTCTCGAGGCACGATGTATGCACGATGTATACGGGACGCAACGTTGCCAGATTGGGAAGTGGTCGCGGCACCGATGGATTTATTGAAAGGAAAAGGCAGAGAGGTTGGCCCGAATAATTCAAATCTGGCCTGCTACTCTGCACTGGGGAAGGGGAAGGAGAGAAGAAAGGTCATGATGGGTGACGATGTGGGAGAAGGCACGCCAAAATTTCCGCAGATTTCCCCGGAATCTAAAAAATGGCCAAGAATAAGCTGTCATGAAACACTAATTTCCCTAAATTAAAACGACGTCACCCAGCCTCTAATCATCATTTTACGTGTCACTGATGTTCGAACGTAACCTGCGTAGGATATCGTCGGCGATAATGGACTTCAGCAAAGTGGATTTATGGGTCGGTTGGCCCATAACTCCGACCAGGGTAGCGCTGGCCCTGTGTCCCTCTCTTGTCCTCGTCTGTCTCGCGCTTAGCCTCCCTGTAAGTATAATGGACTTCACTAAGCCCAACTCTCTCTACAGCACTCTATATTGCTCGGCCCCAGATTGTACCTGCAATCGAGTGATAGTGAGGGAAATGAAACTAGTTGTCTTCGCCATTAAACGGCAACATTTTTTTTTTTTTTCTATGCAGGAAGAGTCAAGTGCGCCATCACCGAGTACCCAGATTATACGCCTCGATATTATGGCCCTGCGGCATCCTGGTGATTAAAACGGGGAACGCAATTCTCAAATTAAAAATTCCTCTCTACTCGTATAGTCAATATGAAGTCTCAAGACGGGTGTAGGAAAACAAATCAGGCTTCTTTTCCTGCATGTTTAAGGAAAGTTGGCTGAAGGCTTAGCTTTTAAGCCTGGAAGATTGCGAAAGCAATACCCTTGGCTGCGCCTTGTTCGGCTGGTGGTGTGCCATGGTTGCCCTTGATTACCTTTTGGCTATGGTTCCAGCCTCGCCTTATATAAACGCATCATCCGACATACGGTAAGGCTGCGCCCCGACCACTGCGAGCAGCCGAGCCACAGCGTCATTCATCCTTCTAGCGTGACGTCACAAACAGTGAGCGCCCTCTCTCGGCTGTGACACAGCGTCGTGTATGGACTCGCCGCCACCATCCGATAGCGCGCCTCTCGCTCTGGCGTGACGTCACAAGGTCAAGTGAAAATGGCGTGACGTCACCGCTGCGGCTCCTGTAAGGACTCACCGCCACCATCCGATGGCGCGAGCTGGGGCCCTCTCTCTCGGTCTGGCGTGACGTCACACGGTCACGTGAAATGTGATGTATAGAGGCGCAACCCAAGGTTCAAAGTGCTAGTAGTATTGCTTTCGCAATAAAAACTACTAAGGGGTGGACACCTCACGCGAACTGAATTTTCGCTCACCCCCATGAGCCAGCAAAGGCGTTCGCGTTAAAACGCGGTACGGTAGCGTTGTACTGACCTAGAAAGAAGACTGCGTCCAGCAGGTAGAGCACCAACGAAGCCCCCCCCCCCCCCCCCCCCCGAAAAGCTCCCCGTCGAGCTTTTCAAGCTCCACTAATTAGAGCCGAGTTGCACACAACTGTAACACAGCATTACTGAGTGAATATTTCGACTTTTTTGTTTTATATTTAGTTGACTACCTCAGCGGCACAATAATCCTAATAATAACAACAGCAATAATAATAATAAGTTGTCCACGATTAGGCTACGTCCTAATGCGAAACTTGAGCGCAGCTCATCAGCTGTTTCACCTTTTCGATAGACTGAGGCGAAATTTCCAGAGTCCTCCACTACGGCGTCTCTCATAGCCTGAGTCGCTTTGGGACGTTAAACCCCACAAACCAAACGAAACCATCTTTCTGCATGGCGGCGACGGTGTTCTGCGCACTCACGTTGTCTTGACTCACTAGCGGCGGCGGCGGCATCAGTCAGTCGCTGCTAGCGCTGCCTCCGACCATCCCCCCACCCCCCCCCCCCCCCCCACCCCCTCCTTTCCTCGTGTTCAGTTGCTGCGCGCGCTTTAGCCCCCATCGTTCGCCGCCGAGTGTACCCCCCTCTTCCTGCGAGACTCCGGTTGCTGTTGCACCGGCTCGAATGGGGGATGAAAGGGGGGCGGAGCTAGTTACGAGGCCGACACGACGCGAAGCCCAGGAACGGGCGCCAAAGAGCTGCACACTCTAATGGTTCACAGGAAGGGAAAAGCGCAGTATCTGTCACACATGTTTTGTGGACAACTGAACAGCGCCGTAAGGGAAGGGATTAAGGTGGGAGTTAAAGTGGAAAGAGAGAAAGAGGAGCCATAGTGGAGGGCTAGAGTAATTTCGACCAAAGGAGCAGTATCTGTCACAGTTGTTTTGTGGACGCCTCAACAGCGCCGTTGTGGCTGTAGGAAGAAGGAAAAGAAAATGCACGGACCTGCTACTGGCTCTGTAGCTGAGCCACCTCCACTGATTGATTTATAGGAAGGGAAAGGCACGGTAACTGTCTCACTTGTTTTCAGTGAACACCTCAACCACGCCGTAAGGGAAGGGAGGAAGGTGGGGGTGAAAGTGGAAAGAGAAAAAAAGAGGAGCCGTAGTGGAGGGCTGCGGAGTAATTTCAGCCGCCTGGGGATCTTTAACGTGCGCTGACATCGCACAGCACACGGACGTCTCTTCGTTTCGCCTCCATCGAAACGCAGCCGCCGAGGTCGGGTTCGAAGTTCCTCGTGCGGACAGAAGAGAAAATAGAGAAGAAAGGAAAAAGAAGAGAGAGAGAGAAAGACGCGCGCCGCAACAACAGTCTGCGGGGCATCCAAAGCCGACGTTCATCACATCCTCTACATGTGCTGTGAGCTCCAGCCACCCCGCAATTTGCAACCAACAGACATAGAGCGATGGGATATCGCGGTGTCCAGCTCGGACCCAGCTGCACAAAAGGAGCTGATGGGCTGGGCTCTAAGAGTCGCTAAGAGCCACAAGCTCCCGGCCACCCTACGCGATATCGAGCCGACCCATAAAAACAGTCAATAAGGCTCAAGATTCAATAAACGTTTTCACCACCACCACCACAACAGCCGTCGTCCACCACCGAGGCCTCAGTGGTGGGTGCAATGACGGCCTACAACAGATAAAATTCGGTGGCTGGCTTCTTACCACTGCACCCCACCGGCGGTGCCCTCCGCGGCCTCCATTCCCGCGAGAAGTGTCACAGAAATCAAGATAGCTTATAACAAGGAAAACAGAAAGAAAAAAAAAAGAAGAGAGGAGAGAAGGGGTCGAGGATTGGCGATAATGAAAAAGGCAAAACAGAAATAGGGCTGAGAGTTGTGAAAAACGAAAAAGCGCTCAGCACCTGCCAGATCAAGATGGGGCGCCAATAAAATCCGTGCATCGATCCAATAAATAGAGAACAAGGAGGGCGCGTCACAAAGAGCTTCACTGTGGTGTGCGTCACGAGAAGCCATCGGCAAGAAGAATGTTTGATCAGATGCGGCGCGCTGTACCTGTGCACGACAAAGGAGAAGAGAGAGCACAGAATACAGCCAGTCCGTCCCTCTGTCTTTATCTCCCTGGGACCCCAACTTCTCGTGCACGCCATACAGGTAGACAGCACGTGCAGCCGGAAATCCGAAGCGGCCGGCAATAACAATAAAACGCACCGCCGCCGCAGTACGTCCAGCCAACCTGGGGAAGGGGGCGTGGCAGCCAACGGCGCGAGCACACAAGACGACGCCCGAGGAACACGAGTCGGCGCCGCGCAGCGGAGCGATGAGTCAGCGACCAGCGAGGAGGGGAAAAAATTCTGCACGTGAGCACGGTGTAATAATAACACACGCGAGGAATGTGGTTTCAGCGTGCGACCGCCCTGCCACGCGTCATGCTCCGTTCCATGTGGTTGAAAGGAATCATTAACCGAGTTGACGCGGAGTCTCTGAAACGAATGGTGGTGGTGAAACGAATGGGGGTCAAAAAGAACTCATCGAAAGAGCGTAGACAGCAGCCTACGCCAATGGGGTTCCGGACTGAGGACTCCAACCACCGCTACAACATCCTAAACATTTTCATTAAAATATCTTTACCACCACTCATTCAGACCTCCACTACAAGTCGGATAAGCCACCAAATCACCCAGCAACGTAAAGATTCGACCAAAATATTACGGAGCAAGCCTCTGATGATTGAAATTTTCTCACGCGTTTCATAGTGAAGATATGACCATTACTTGATTACATACGCGAGCGCTCCGGTGCCGTGTACCAGCGTATGTTTGAGACGCTTCTTAATATTCGCTAGGTATAATGCGTGGCTTAAGTTGTTAATGCAGAGGCAGGTTCCGCATATTATTATGGCCGGCAGTGTGTGCTACATTTACTAAGCACAAGATGCTGACGAAACCGAGGTATCATTTCGAATAAACCGGAAGTCCGGATGGTGCGGATTCGAAATTATAGATTCCTTTCTTACAAAGAAAAAGAAAAAGAAAACGGAACGAATCGTTCTTGGAGCTAAGTTCTGTAAAACATGAACTAACCAGCCCAACTCCATGCGCTGATCGATGTTACACTCAGAGAATTCCCCTGAACAAGGGAAAGAAAACGAATGCAGCCATAAAAAGCATCTTTTCTTATAATCTATATATCTCCTCATGCTCCGACTCAACGCCTTCGGAGACATGCAAAAATGCTTTACGACGCTCGTTTGTTCAACCCGCACAGAATATGCGTCTAAACCGAAATTACAACCTCCAAGTCTAGCGTGAAGTGTAGCTGCTGAGTGAAGGCCGCTTATTCAGACAAAGCAGCTCATTTGGGAGGTTGCTTATAAATAATATTCACACTTGACGCACTGCCAGCTGCCGACTCCTCGGGGGCACCGGCGCTGGTCCAGCACAAAGGGAGTGAAAGTTAGAGTTAGCAAAGATTAGTTAAGGCCGTCACTCGCAGAAATTGCTAGGCAAGCTCATTAATTGCTTGTGCATGCTACCAGAAGATTACTTTGCCCCCACCCCCTCTCCCTCCACTCAGAAAGAAACAGCCAAAGTTCCCACAGTCACTTTATTGCCTAATTAATTACCACCAAAGTTAGCGGCGCTCTTTGAATTTACATCTGACGACTCCGTAAGCCTGAAGTATATACAAAGCAGTCATCTATACACGAACGTCTGGATGCAGACACTCCGCTTTTAAATAGCGCTACCTCGCTGCTCGTTTCCGAGTCAAGCCAGCTAGCTCTATGAATTAAAACCACCTTTAAACTGCCAATCACTCAGCTCCAGCTACAGCTGGATAAAACTCCATGACCTAGAGGTGACCATTCCTCAAAGAAGGCCCTCCAGCCAACGCCATCGACTGTCACAATGCCGCAGTCAAGACCCTAGCGTGACAGTAGCAAGGTTGCATCAAAGGCAGCAGGCGGGCGCCTCGGTTAAAGTGAACCAGAATCCTCGGTGAAACATTGAGATAAAGCGACGCCGTGAAAACCAGCTGACGCCTTGGGCTGAAGGGGTGCTTTGTTCTTATTTTTTTTTTTTTTTTTTTTTTGCCGAGTGTCTGACGCTACGTTATTAAGGTCAAATGAAACCGAACAAGGGTTCAGAGGGAGCCTCAGTCCACTTCATGCAGTCAACGACGAGTGTATTTGTCTGAGTAACATTGTGTACCCATCTCCTGAACATTGTAATACCCTGGATCGCATGCAACTCGTTCTGTGGCGCAGTTTATACAGGCCAGCTCCACACGCGGTGTACACTTCGTAAAGTGTCACAGATGTATCCCCTTTCTTCGATTTTTGTGACCATTGAGATAACGGGAACTTGCAAGTAAAAGCGAAGCATTGGTGCTAAATAAGACGAAATCGTAATGGCGTCATTTGATATTTCGTAACCTATTGATAACCTCCACTGAGACCACATATTCACTCAGGGGCCAGGGCTACATAGCATTACTATAAAACTCCTGAACATATTTACACTGACATCAAACGAAGACTCGTACGAATAAGCGACAGTGGCTTCCTCTACGCCATGTCACCTCTTTTTGTCATGCCGCCTGGTGGATTCGCCCGACACTACATTCGCGGGTCTCGCCCGCACTCATCCAGATAGTGTATTTATTAAAGGTAAATAACGAAGCGGCACAGATGGACCTTCATGAAGACGACGACGTTCACTGAGAAGCGTGAGAGTGTGTTGCAGTTTTATACGAGGCGCCATGGGCTGCGGCGATAACCTAGTGCTCTCGTGCCTGGGTTGGGGAAGCTGATCTGCTCCTTGTGTCGCGGATTCGAAACCCAGTCGCGGCAATGTTTTTCCGCGGCGCAGCTGTGGCGAGACGCAGATGAAAATGGAGAATGTGCTGTACCTAACTTGCGCAGATGAAAGACCTTGGATAATGGTATCGACATAGGCAGGGTATGCAGTGCGAATGGAAGATAACTGATGGCCCCCACGGCAAGTACTGAAATAGGTTTGAAGAGACGGCGACTGTAGCAGCGAGTGACAAGAGAGTCAAGGGGAGCAGATAGAGATAAGGTATCCGAACCAGGCATACAATCAAAAGAGGAAATTAGACGGGGTATGAGAGAGGTCGTTGCCATGCGGTGACGTCATAGTTCCGCTAACGTCGATCCACCGAGAAGGGAGCCAGAGACAGCTTTAACAGCAACTGTCAGCCAGAAAAACTCAAAAACTACCGGCGCATAAAATGATGCCCACCAGTAAGCTGTGAAAAACGTTATTTCGCGTGTAATTAACGAAAAACAAAGAAAATATATTGACGTGTGTATAAAAGGAATCAGAACTGCACAGGAAATGCAAGTAGCGAGCCGGCATTAAAAACTAGGAAACAAGAAAAAAAAGGAAGAACAAAAAAACAGCGTATACGCCTCCGGCTGTGAAGGAGGCGAAACCACGACCTCATTCCGCAACGTCCCTTCCCCGAGCGCCGAAAGCGAGTAACGACGACGCGTCAGGCGTCTCTCCTCTCGTTACTTCACCTAGCGAAACCCTCGCTTCCCCATTCCAGATGAAACCACCCCGCGCAAAATAACGTGGCGAGCACAAGTTTCTCACTCAGTGACACATCTAAGGTTGAGCCCGCTGCTAGATGACGCTATACCATCATTAACTATGCCATCAATACTCGCTGTCATTCTTATGAGGAGGCACGCGCAAAACAGTACACAGCTGACGGAAGTGTATAGCTGCTGGTGCCGAAGGTATTTCAATGTTATGTTTCAAGGAAATGGCAGGTACTGGAATGTATTTCGAGGGTGAAACCTTTCAAGTCAAGCCTAACAAAGAAAAAAAAAAAGTTATAGCATAGGCAACAAAGCGACACGGCTATTTCTCCTCAAAGGATCCCTGCTCCCTCTCCTCCTTCCCCTTTCAGGCGATGGCGTCGACCGATTCTCATGACGTCGTGAATAACCCACACAACTCGAAAAAAAAAAATAATAATAAGTTGGTTGGTAAGTGGTACGCGGCGTGTGTATTACTCCGCTGAACAGTAAACATAAGCTTTTAACATCTGACGATACCAAACAAGCCAGAGGCATCGAAATTCTTTCGCACATTTAATTTCCTCTGACGGTTAGTTTTTTATTTGAGTGACTAGAACAGCCCTAACAATGGACTACTTTCTGTCGCGCAGGAATTGTGTGTGTGTCAGTTACTGCAGACTAGGTCGTATATGACCCTTCTCATTCCGGCGTCAGTTATGTTCTCGGCGTGCCTGAACATGTAGAGTAGGTACGCAAGTAAACAGGGCAGATGTCTGTATAAAGCTCTGTTGTACCTTCAAAGCATAGGAAAACTGACTACAATGGAAGCAATATGCGCTTTACAATCGCAGTCATCTACGTATATCTAAACAGATGTACCCCAAACGATCTCGACAGGCTGGTTAAGCGTAACCCTGTTAGTCGTTTCCGGCCTGCAATGCGAGCAGCTGCCGCAATTGAGTCGCCTTTGTAACCCGCTGAATAAACCGACAAGACACCGCATGTTTGCGAACCGGCTAGTGAGCGCAGAAGCATGCGGAAGACGAAACGAAGCCGACAGTAAAACCCAAGCGAAAACCACTTTCAGGACCGAGTCGTTTGTGCAGCGATCAAGTCAGGTCATGCTTGACTGGGCTCCACTTCAGGACGTGCACGTTAAATAAGGTTCCATCAACCATAAACGAACGTGACCTTCCTCATTGCAGCTCTTTTGTCACGGTAGTCTTAAGAGCTGTTTTTTTTTGTTTTGTTTTTTTTTTTTTTTTTTCGCTAACGAGTGTGTGTCTTGGGCCAAGTCCTTATCAAACGTCGTATAACCTCTCATTTCCTCTTACTATCAGGCACCAAATATCTACCTCCGAAGTGATTTCTTCTGCCGCTGTAGTCCCTAGAGAGAGGACTAATCGTTTCTTAACGTACAGATACATGTTGATACACGAACAGCTTTTTTAAATTATCAATTTCGTTGTGTCCAGCGCTGTATGCCAAGTGCCCGAGTTCTCTGAATAAGTGACGCGGAAGCAACCGCGACATGTTATAACCGGTTGTCCTGGCAGTAGCTCCAACCTAACCAGAATATTTTACCACGAGACGTTGACGTTAGATGTCTGCGTTCAATACTGAGCTCGAAAGCCGCCCGCCAGAATAGCAACGACGAGACGAAGTTGCAGAGTAAAGAAGCCATCAAAATGAGAGGCGGAGTTTACTAGAAAACCGCGGCAGTCAACGCCCGCTCAGTTCCAACCGGGAATATAGCGTATGGGTTTCATAAACAGCTGAGAAACAAGCTGCGTTTTCTAAAAGCTTTGTTCTTTTTTAGGGCCACGAAGACCATTTGACGTCGACCGATTCAAGCTTCAACCACCAAAGAAATCTACAGAGCACGACTGAGTGACAACGTCCTACTCTTCCTGCGACACACAGCCTCTACTAACGCTTTAACCCGTTCACAACGAATACGTTCAAGCACACACACACACACACACACACACACACACACAAAAAAAAAAAGAAAGAAAGAAAGAATGGAAGCTCTTCCATAGAAAAACGCCGCTTGGTGCGAGTGCTTGCCAAAGACTTTTTTTTTTTTTTTTTTTGTCCGGTAGGGCCGAGTAGCATTGCAATCCTTTACGTTGAGTCAACAAAAGCAGCCAAACATGTGGTTCCCTTCAAGCAACCATCGATCTTGCTAGAAATTCGCGGAAGGGCTACCCTGATTCGAGTTCCATACATCTTCACGGTGGCGAATAGTAACTTATGCAGTAACGTAACGAATTTAAACAAGCAGAAACGCAGCCCGAACTATGTACTTAGTCACATATGTCCGAGAAAGCAACTGCTCTATTGCAACAGTGGGTAAATTTCCAGTACGCCGCCAATACCAGCTTCAACAACGGGGAACCATCTTCGAGGTCTTTTCCGTATCGCCACGTTGCTGCGAGATCCTTATTTAGAGGCGCGGACGCTGTCCTTGGCTATGCGTATTTTGGCATGCCCTTTGAAGGAAACACAGAAGGACTGCAGACATCGACGCGCGTTCCGACGCGTTGGCCTCGACATCACCGACGGTCCTTAACACCAGGGTCCTTGAAGAGCTACCATCACGACGCACAAAAAGCATCCGGCATCACAGTACCAAACGTTTTCTTTTTTTTGTGGCTTCTAGTGAGCTTCACTTGCATTCAGTTGTGCAGACAGCTTTAACCGCCTGAGACTGCTTTCTTTCAGGAGGAAGTAACAAGCAGCCATATGTAAGGGGACCTAGCAACCTTCGCTTTGCGTAAACCCCTGCGTGACGACGTGTATGTACGCGTGTCTCAGCTATCGAGCACGACCCAACATAAGTTAAACTGACGGCATACACGGCGCGCAAGGCTCAACGCCTACAAGAAAAATGCCTTCTCCTCCCGCTTCAAACAAGCAGTCAGATCAGCCAAGAATGCAGTAGTTCCACCAGCATTTAGCACATTCGCTCCAACTGCTCTGACACCCTGTCAGCTGGGACAGGCTTCGACCGAGTTTTTACGTGCCAAGTGACGCCGCATGCACGCGGGCAGCAGCCCGCACGGACGCCAACAGACGTCATCGCCGCTTTTCCTGCACAGGAGCCATGCAAGCGCGCGAAGGGCCGGGAAGGGTGGCTTGTTTCGCGATTGCTCGCTCGGCCGCAGAGTTGCTCCGTAAAGTTTCTTCGCCCTGTCATGGCTCGGGCCGATCCTCGTTGGCGGCGCGCGTTCGCCCCGCACAACCTCGGCGTGCAGGAAGAAGCCCACACCGGCCGTCGGCATGTGGGACGAAGGAGACCGCTTCGGTTACGTCACCTACGCGAGGTGCCCGCAGTACGCTTGGCCCACTTCGGGCCCCTCCGGCTGCTGCGGGTGGCGAGTGTGGGCCGATGTCAGGGCGCTGTGGCGCTGGCGCGCGCTGATCGGGCATTGCAAGAGATGGCAGCCCGCGGAACAATGCCGAATAGGAAGCCGGACATGGGACAACCGGGCAATGTTGCCTTTTCTGTTCATTTTTCAGCAGCGGCTGTGTACACAGCAGCGGTAGCCGCGACGTAATGGGGCGAGCGAGGGAAAGGGAGTGAAGGCACGTGACATCAATGAGCAACAGCCTGGAAACAAAACTGGTCCCTCCGCGGCGACTGGCACGGATACAGGAGGCAGCCGCGCCGGTGGCGGCGAACCAGAAACGCTAACCTTGACGCGACGAGCGTTTGCTCGAGGGGGAGGAAGGAAAGAAAAATAAAGTACAGAAGGGGGGACCTGCCTGTTTGGAAGACGTAAAATCCGAGCAGCACCACGCTGACGGTCCAGAGCAGGTCGCCCGACCGCCGCCGACGGGACCGGGCCATCGCAGCAGTCGCGGAAAATCCAAACGTGCGTTCGCTGCCTGCTGAGTTGCTGCTGGCCTTGGCCGAACAACACCGGTCACGGAGGTGGTAGTGGGGAGCGATTCACAGCCAGATCCCGCGATCCGTCATCGGCGCAGACACGGGGAGGCACAACGAGCACGCACAACACACAACAACGGGGACACACGGACGTCGACGACGAGGCACGCGCGCGCGCGCTGGGCACTGGGACGCCGGTCCCTTGCGCTGCCGCTGCTGCAGCCCGGGTCGGCCCTTCAACCTGCGCGGCGGCGACGACGCACCACGCTGCTGCTGCTGCCAGTGGCTCTGCCGCCGAGTCCCGAGGCGTCTTCGTGGTTGCCCGCCGCACTCCGCCGTCGCCGCCGAGCCATGGCAGGCGACATCGCCGCTCGCGAGCGCCGCAGCGCCGCCTCGCGTCATCGAACCCAAGCTCGGCGGCAGCGCGGCGGCGCCCGACGAGGAAAAAACGAAACTGCCGGCCATCGCCGCGAGCTGCGCGCGGCAAACGAACGCGAACACAGGCGTCGTTGCCCACGATGCGCGTATATGTAACAGAGGTGTGCACGGGCCAAAATTGTGAGCTCAGCCTGGGTCCTATGCTACAGACACGAATTCAAACCAGCCCTTTGCTCAGACTTAGGGCCCGGCCTGATCTGCTGTAATGTCAGACAGAAAGAAATAAGTGCAGGTTGAGTTTTATGAAATTTCGATTTGTGAAGTTCAAGATGACAAAGTTGCAGAACATGTACGTATAGGCAGAGCACTTACATACACTTATTCTAAGTTATGCAAAAGCAGCTAGTTATGCAGTGATGAAGTTGACACATTTGTGGTGGTCCTGAATCATGAATCGGGCAGCGCTGAAACTTCGTTCGCTGCTCTAATCTTGCGAATGTAATGGCTAATGCATTCTTATAAAGAAGGGCAAATTTTGAGTACAAGGCTTCCTTGCTTCTCCCAAAGCGTGTTGGCTCGAACTATGATGGATGATGTTGTGGCCAAATACTTGGCGAGTTCGTCTCGCTTAATGTGTACCATTTAACAGCTTCGGCAAAGCACGACAGCTGCATTGCGTGCGGGCATATTCAGTTGGGTGTACTCGATATCGGTGTGTCCGGCACGCCCAAAGAAAATTTATCCGGGCCTGTGCCCGGTCCTAGACAGAGGGCTTACGAGGTACCCGGCCCGTGGGCCGGTCCGTGTACGGGTTTTCGGGCCGACCCGAGCCCGTGCATACCTCTAATATGTGATACACATTATGTTCCGCGCTCTTTGACTATTGTGGCATAAGCAGCTCTGCACACCTCCCAAAGCGAATTCAATCTCCTAGAAGATGCACTACACACTTTGCCTTAGTTTCGCGTACTGTGCTTAAGGTAGCATTGCAAGCCACCTTGAACACAGTAGGCGTAACTCAATTTATTTTGTCACAAATACTGCGCGTTTCCCTTCCTGTGAACCAATTATTATTATCACCTCCTTTCATATTCGCTCTCTCTCTCTTTGTCGGTCCTTCTTTAATACATTGGGCACGGAGTAGCAGGCCAGAGACATGCCCTAGAGAGATAGCATACAGTGGAGGGCGATTTTTTAGTACTTTTACCACCAAGGCTCACACTTCCGCATCTTACTGATGTCTCTGCCTGGTTAAGCTAGATGTGAAGAGAGAACTGAACAAACTAGTAGCAAAGAAGACCATCAACGAACTATCGATAAAGGGGAATGCGTAGGAATTCAAGATTTTCGCAGCCGAAAGGATAACCATTGAATAGCGGAAGAGCACACTAGCACCGAAGCAGTGAATGATAATAAAGATAATGATAGAGATATCATTAATAAGTGTGCAGTGGGAGTAGTTAAACAGGATGCCGAAAAACTATAGGAAGGAAAAATATCTGATTAAGAAACGGCAAAGTATGACGGCCAACAGACAGAGTAGAACTGGCAGAGATATCAAACGTAATCAAAAAGTGTAAAGTATCCTAGATAAGGAAGTATAATGTAGAGATAATTGAGCCTGCGCTAAGGAAAGGCGGTAGCCTAAAAATGATCAAGAATAAACTAATCATAGGCAAAAATCAGATGTATATATACGCTAAGCGACAAGGTCAGCAATGGCATTGCCAATATGGATAAGATAGTGAAAGTAAAGCTGAGGAGTTTCACAGTGATCTATACAGCAGCCGAAGTCATGCAGATAATGGGAATGGGAGTAGCGCGGAGAAATCAAACGTTTCAGTTCCACCGGTAACGGGTAAAGAAGTTAAGAAAGACATGGAAGCAATAGAAAGAGTGAAAGTTCATAAGGAAATCCACGTAACTGCAGATTTGTTGAAGTAATATGGAGAGATCGTTCTAGAGAAACGGGTCATTGTTTCGTGAGCTCGATAGCACAGGAAACTTGAAAGAATGCTACCATTACCTTAATCTACAGAAAGGGGACATCAAGGACTTGAAAAACTACAAGCTGAGCAGCCTACTATCCACTATATGCAAGTTATTTGCTAATGTAATCTATAATATTGCTACGAAGATGACGAAGCGGGCAGTGGCGCGGGGCGGAGCGCTCGCGCCAGGCCCGCTGGCCATTAAAGCATATTTCATCGTCATGTCTTCACTTCGTTCTGTTTCTGTTGTGTCGCCGTGTTCCATCGCTTGCCATATGCCATCACGTAACAATATGATAAGAAAAACCATAGAATTTAATCACTTAAAGGAACAGGCAAGCTCAAAGTCTACTGGACAGTATACATCATATCCACGGCTATCAGCGATGGGAAGAAAAATGCTCGGAACATGATCAACCCTTATAACTTAATTTCAAAGATTGTGGTAAAGAATTTGACTTAGTCGAAATTTAGCAGTCATGGAAAGATTGCGAAGTCAAAGTGTAGATGAGCCGTTTGTGGAAGCACTGGAAGATATCTATATAGTAGAACATATAGGGACGATAGTCCTTAAACAAAGTAATAAAATTCCGATAAGGAAGTGTGTTAGCCGAGGAGACAAAGTCCCTCCACTGATTCAGTGATATTCAGTTATATTTTAGTTTTATTCACTCCAGCGACCTATGACATAGTATAAACACGCCGTCCAATGCACAGCGTTTATTTCCTTCGCTGATTTTCCTCAAGCCTTTGCAGGCCGTTCGCGTTAAAAATACAATAAAAACTATGTTATTTCTCATATATAAACAAACAAAATAGGAGCCAGCTTACATGTCTATTAACTCGATCTTATGTCAAGAAGGAGGAAGAGGAAACAACTTTATTCAACGCACTATTAAGCGTCGAGAATGTCCGGGGCCAGAGTACCAAGGCCAACTGGTCCTTCAGCTGGTCAGAGGCTAACCAAGCAGGCAGGTTTGGGGAGGAGGGTGTGGAAAGTGAGGTGACTGTATTCGCAACAGGGCAGGAAAACATGCAGTGTTCCAAGTTTACATAATGTTCAGAACAATTTGGGCATGTGGGGGAATGTCTGATTTTGTATAAATGATCACGCAGAAGTAAGGATTGTATTTAGTTATATGCGTCTAAGTATGCGTATTTGTATGTGCGTATTTGTATGTGTATGCGTCTAAGTATGTGTCACGTGAGCAGAGGTGGGCAACCTCATGAGGTTTCGACCTCATAAGGTCGACCTCAACCTCAAAATGACCTCAACCTCACGGAGTGAGGTGAGGTTGAGGTGAGGTCGGTGACAGCTTGAAATATTTTGAGTGAGGTCACGAAATTGGACCTCAACCTCACGCGTGAGTTTGAGGTTGAGTGAGGTCGTCATTGTGTGAGGTCGAAATTGTGAGGTCCAGGCTTTTTGCTGTTGCCGCGGCTTTCTTCGAAGAGCGCCCCTTTTGACGCGGAGCTCGAGCGTACTGCCGCGGTGTGCCCGCCGACTTTCGGTGTTTGGTTACCCCCCATCGGACGACCGGAAGCCGCAGCCCCTGCCCAGCTTTCGGCATTCCACCGTAATGTCCGCAGCCCGAGGATGCTTCCCTCTGGTCTAATTGGAAGGAGATATTTTTTTTTACTTCACGAACTCCTCATGCCCCCCGCCAGCCACCCCCGTTTCCTCTGACTTGTTTGTGCCGATGCTTGCCGCAGGCTACAACACCCAGGAGCGCGCAAAGCACATAACTCACGTTGACCTGCGGTGCTTTTGTCGGATGCCGCAAAGAAACCAGCAAACTAAAAAGCAAAGCAACTTGTCTTTGCGCAGACGGCGCGGAGCAGAACTGTGTCTTATGCATGCCCGTTTCCAGGCGCTAACGTCACGGCTGCTGCCTTACATTCGATAAAGGACCCCGCTGTACATTACACGGAAACTTAACAGAAAATGGTGCAGCGAAATTGTTAGGGGACGTGATACTGACCGATAAAAAAAACATGAACAAACCAGAAAAACCGGCACAATACCATCTGGGCATTTTATCGAAGTCCTCCTTTTCGAATTGTACGTCATCGTTCTATATTCCGGTCCTGTAAATTTATATTCTTGTATCCTCCAAAACAACCTCTCTTTGGTCTTGTGGTGCTTGTTTCTTCTAACAGATTCACAGGTGATGAAGGTGCTAGTGTAGCGGTAAAACATGCAACAGGATGAAATGGACGGCACAGCTTATAAGACGCAACTGGTATACAGGAAAAAGCCTGCGCATGTTAACCATTTGCCGAGATAGAAGAGACAAAAAAATATATGGGGCTTGTATGCAGTTAAGCGCAATGAAAAAAAAAATGATTTCGCTCCGCTAAGGCCCTTTATTTCTCTCTCAAATTCTAGTGAAATCAAGCAATGCAGGAGGTAGGAGGAGAGTAAGGGATTCTTAACTTCATAATATCAGGTTTCTCTTGAAATCTCTTATTCAGGCGCAGAAAAAAAAAAAAAGAGAAAAGCGTTCTCCTACATGTTTTTATGAGCTAGAAAGTATTGAGATGGTCTCCGGCTCAACATTTTGGTGTCTAGACGGACGAATTGGTGTGGCGAACTGAACGTGTCTGTTTTGTGTTCCCGTCTGCTCGAGACGAACAAATCAATCGGATGAAAATTTTTGTGGCCAGATGTCGGAATAATTTTTTCAGATATTTGTTTTTTTCCTTAAAAATCAATTTAGATGTACGTGATATGAAGCCAATTACATGCTAGCACTGAGGAATGCAGTATTAAGTCGATGTCTCAAACCTTCTATACGCTCTGGGAAGCGCAGTTCTCTTCTGTATTTAGTGTGCGATATTTGTTATTACTTTCGTTAACATGGTATTTATTTATATATATTTTCTTGTATGTCAATTAAGTTCGTACACTGCCGAAAAGAGAACAGGCTTCTTCCCTCACATTACGCTCTTTCTTTGGCATCTTTCAGAGGCCCAGAGCCCAACCCTCCTTTCCACTTACCCGCGCGGTCATTTAGTTTTTTTCTTTTTCTTTTGCAAGTATTGGAAAGCGCGATCTAGTCTCTGAAAGCGGAGCTGGCAGACATACGCCACTGCCGTTTGGTGTGTATTGGTGACAGTTCGGCATTCACCACGTGAGCAAAACCAGATGCCTACAGACGGACGGCGCAGAGAGGAGCGCGTGCACGGCGGGGGGCGCGGTCCCTCCGGGCCGCTTGCTCGCCTTCTTTCTGTTGTGCTTGTCTTTAGTTTAGGTTTATGTGCTGTAACTATGCGACACTAACGGGGAATCGGTTTCTCTAGTTTCACCTACGGTGCATGCGGCGAAGCAGCTTCGGAGACACCACCGTACGTGCAATTTATTAGTTCAGTCTTCAAAGGAAAACAAGTGAATACCACAAAGAAGCTCGTCTCAGAATTGTTGGCGAAATGGCATCCAGTATTCGGTTCGGACGTACAAGTATTTATATCATGTGTGCGTTTTTTTTTTTTTTTTAGTTGGGTGGGAGTTGGACATTTTGCTCCGGCGAAATTTGACGGGCGAGCCGATGTTCGCGACAGCAAAGTGGTTCACGTTTAACCCTTTTTTTCCTAGGGGTTCCGACCCTTGTAATTTTTTATTGTAAGCGTGGTGTTCGAAGAAGCAATTTCGCCAATTCTTGCAATACGCCACGGGATCACAGAATTATAAACTAACGCCTAGGAGTAGCCGGTTGGGACCTCATAAGATATAAACAGCATTCCTCTTCGAAATTTTCTGAAGGTTTATTCGGCGTTGGCCGAGTTTTATGATTAATTGGTGTTTTGCTGTCTTTTCCTCTTTTGTTTGTTTTAATTGTTGGGGATTTAGTCTTCACAAGTCGTTTCATGAGTGGCTATTATGGAAAATTTGTGCCCCGTTAATATGACATCCGTTAATATGGAGGACTCGAATTATGGACCGTTTTTCTAGGGGCGAAGATTTTTCAATGTATTTATGTCTCGTTAATATAGAAACTCGCTCTCTGAACAATGGAGATGGGATGAATGCACACAGCCTATTCGGCCCATGTATTTTTGTCTCGTTAATATGGACATCGTTTGAAAAAAAGCTGGGGAGTCCGAACGCAAGTTAAAGAAGGGTGCGCAGGCCGGGAACCTATGCGACAGCCGATACGGTCGGATGCCTGAACGAGTCCTGTGGAGTTGCAAAGAACCAAAGCGGGCGTGTCGTCGTTTTAGGAGGGGAGGGAGGGGGGGGGTGGCAAGAGCGGAAAGGAAGGGAGGAGGAGGAGAAAAGGAGGGTGGATGACAGGGATCGTACACAGCAAACCGAGGGTCAGCTAACTAAGAAGACCCCAAAAGGAGGGAACCGGGAGTTTTCTGGGTGCAGCGGTAGCGCCGCAACTAGAGGCCGCAGTCGGGAAAACAGCAACATGTGGTCGCAATAAATTCTGCTGAACGTGAACAAGAGAGGCCGGTAAAAGCGTAAGAAAGAAACGATAAGAAGAAAGACAAGCGCCAAAAATTGGAAGTGGGAACTGAAGTTTTTCTATCCCAGAACACAAAGTGTGTTCCATGAAGCCGTTAACGCTTTTCGGTCAGGGTTAAGACACACTCACGAAGTAGAGCGACAAAAGAAACGCGACGACCACGCAACCAGGACCGGGCGTCCCGTCCTGGACGCCCTTCCTTCTCATGCTTCTGGTTTTCGTCACTGTTGCGCTGCCGAACTACCACATTTTGCACCACAGCGATCCGCATGTCGGCTTCGCCTTGAGTCAACGATGCGGCCTTGACAATGTCTGAGCTCTTCGTAGTCGGCTAGCCGTCGTTCTAAACTGTACTTCAGCTTGCAGTGTTTGTTTCATAGGAACACATACAAACGGCACAGGAAAGTGCTGTTTGATAGCCCTCTGTATAGTAGCCTGCCAACTTGACTCCCTCGCTTCCTTACAAAAACAGTACAAGGCAAGAAGGAGAATCAGAAGAACGGAAAGTCAGGGTGGTTAACTAGGGAAAAAGAGTGCAAAGAAGCAGGAGCCTGTAACTCTCAACTTTAGTCTGACTTTTGGCATGGTGGGAGTTAAACGCAAAAGAATGGAGCTGAACTTAGGCGCGAAGCGGGAAATCTGTGAATACAAGCGGCAAAAGCAATCTCAGTCAATCCAAGCCGTGAAAGACTGGACCCAAGTTCAACTAGGCCTCAGCCTCGTCAGGTCGACGGTATGCCATCTATATATACTACCGGACTCCGATAAATGGCTCAACGTCGGCATCACAGCGTAAGCCATAGTGCGACAGCGCCCAGCACAGTTCGAATAAATGGAGTCAGCCTTGTTAATGTGGTTCGGGAATGTGCACGCGAATGGTGCTGTCGTGAGCGACGAAATGCTTCAAGAGAAGGCTCGCTGCCTCGGCAACATTATGGGTGCTTCTTCTCCTCCGTTTTGGTAGGTTTTACCTGTGATGAATTACGAAATTTTTGTTCAATAAAACAGGGAGATGTTTACTGAGAAATATTATTATACGCTCTGTCTAGGCGTTACTGACTTCAGCTACTCAAGAGGACGGCTGACAAGGTTTAAGAACAGACATGACGTTGTGGGTCGACGGATTTATGAAGAAGAGGGTAGCATCGACATCTCGGCTGTGTTTATATACCCAAATTAATTAAATAGCAGCCATTAATATAACTTTTTTCTCAATTATATACTTTTCGTTTTTATTCATGACTCGTTATTATGGATGACTCGCTTTATGGACAGTTTTGGTCGGAAACCAAAGCTTCCATACTAACGAGGCACGACTGTATTCCTATTTTTTCTTAATTTAATGCATTGTTTAGCAAAACAATGTACAGTGTATTAAAAAAAAAGCTCGGCAATCATCAATTTTTTTTTTCGAATTAAAAAAAAAGAGCAAGGATGAAAGCTTGGGCGCGTTGGTGTCGGTTTTCTTGCCTCATATCGCTAAACAGACAGGGACATAGCCAGAAATACGGGACTGGCGATAAAAAAAAGCGCCCGTCGCGTGTGTCTCGCTGTGTCCCTGTCTGTTTAGCGCTATGTGGCAAGAAAAGAAAAAGAGCATATCATCATTGTTGTCGTCGTCACTAGGGTCAACAGCATTTGTCTTTTCAGTTTTAATAAGAACTGGCTTATTTTATTTCTAATACGAACCTTATTCACGTGGGTCAGATGGGATAAACTCTTTGTATTGCATTATGGGCCTATGCGTAGTAACGTGGTACCCATGTAGACCTTAGATTGAAACCGACCACAAAAGGGTAGGCGAGGAGGGGGAGAGGATTGCCACTTTAGTGCAGAGTTGGACATGTAGTGTCCAGAGTTTCTCTGCTTTTATCCAGGATATTATTTGTAGTATAAAATTAGCAGTAAGATACAGCCTTCATACGACAAAATTCTGGCTAGCCTATATATCCCCCAGGATTACCAAGAAATGTATATTTGCTTTAAGTTACGGTTTAATTTAATGATTTTTTTTTTTTTTGAGGTCGAGCGCCCGACCTCAACCTCACATTTTGAGTTTGAGGTGAGGTTGAGTGAGGTCACCAATAGTCACCTGAAAAGTGAGGTGAGGTCGCCTGTAGGACCTCAACCTCAATTGATGAGGTTGAGGTTGAGTGAGGTCGCCAAATATTTTTTGAGTTTGAGGTGAGGTCGAGGTTTTTGAGGTCAAATGCCCACCTCTGCACGTGAGCAATGTAAAAACAGTCATGTAAGCGTTCCTCAGTTGTTTTTATTCACTTTGACGCTAAATAAAACCTGCTTCATTAACAGGGATCACAAAATAGTTTTGAATAAGCGATTTTATTGCTGTTTTTGGCCTCACGTGACCTTGACTTCACTTTGACCTCCCAGCCATCGCTCAGCAGCTGAAACCGAAACAGGCGAGAAAAGAAAATTTCTTTATAAATTATTTTGCGGTCGTAGGAAATATCGTGGGGTGATACGTGTGCACCAATGTTTTTCACATCATTGCAAAAATAAAATACGAATCCAAAGATTAGGTGCCTACACTCCTTTAAGCTGGAGAACCATGCTTAATTAGGAATTAGGTTCTTGGTAGCAGAACCAGTAATTAAGGCTCCATATAAAACATAACGTGCACTTTCGGGATAGTACTTGCACGTAAAAGAACAGACATAATAGCTCGTACGGTTGAAAGAGCATGGGTTGGGCAATTGCAATTGATTTAAGTAAATGATTTGGGTGTTACTTCACGTGCTGCTGTCTGAAGCCTGTGATATGGACACTGGAAGGGCACAAGTGGAGGATCTGAGGCAGGAGCTTCTACTTCGCTACCATTTTGATCGTTGCCAAGAAGGCCTACACAATGCTGAACAATATGAAAAAGGGTAACCGGCGAGCGGGTTTCTTGAACTTCCACGTCCATGCAGTATGCGTCAATATATCGATTCGTTGTACCGAGGATGGAAGTGCCAGTCGACTAATTTTCTCCTTCCCTGCGCACTTGCCACTCTTATAATATGTCCCAGTAGTGGTGAAACTTCTTGAGAATATTTATACTTTCATGCTGGGTGGCTTCAACTGACCACACCCCGCTAGGGATGTGATCGGGAAATGCCACTCAGCGAGAAGCTCATATCATTCAATAACTATCATCACTTCTCGCTTTAAAATGAAAAGCAGGCGCATCCCCAGATCTCATCCTTATATGCAAACCGCTTCAAGCTATATGCATATATTGACGCAAAACTTGCTGCGAAGGCAAGAAACTGCACTCTGTAATACATAAACCTGGCTCTATACATAGGGAAACGAATTCGTAAACGCAAAGCGACTAGGCTCGAGCCAGAATCATAGACTGCATGACCCAGAGGAAGAAAAGACCTGCTAGCAGTACCCTCTCTAATTCTCCATCCAGGCTCAGGGTGCTTTGCCATTGTTTCCACACTACGCAAACATGCGAGATGTATTATACGCAAAGATGCTCATGTCGACCAACATCTGCTATCTTCATGACAAAAACGTTGTTATTTGGCGCGCAAATAAAAAAAAAATCAATCGACCACTTCACATGCGCATCATGAATAAAGCCAAGGGTGTCAAGCATATCCCGAGACTTGGCGTCAAAGAACTGGTTGTCCTGCGATAACATGAACGGCCAGTTGCATACATCTGCGTATGGCAGCTTTTCAGATCCCGTTCTGGCTAAGTAAAACCGCACTAACCAAAGTCCAGCTTAAGGTGAACGCCTTGCCAGACGTATATATGAAAGAGACAAAGGATGCTCGCCGAATTTAAGCTTGACGCTCCCTAAACCGCAATTTGATTATCTACCTTAACCTCATGAAACTCTCGACATGGGCATCAGTTCACATTCGACCCTCTGAATTGCATGGCACTCTTCCAAATGGAGAGGCATACATCCCGGCGTGGATTGAGTCACTATACAGCACGCCTCGTAACCTTCATGACTCAATGTTGGTCGAATCACTAGCTCATATAAATAAAGTTTGGAAGACAGGGCATCTTCCATCCAACTAGAAAAGAGCGAATGTCCTTTTTGCACCAGAACCTGGCAGACCAATGAATTTACTAGCAAACCTCCATCATATATCACTCCCTTACTCTGTGGCAAGTGTTATAGAGAGAAGGAGGAGGAGGAAGATGAGGAGGAAAGGCACCAGTAAAAGCAACCGGTTTGCTACCCTGCACCGGGGGAAGGGGATGAGTGAATATAAAAGTAGTGAGAGAGGGATAATTGAAGTTAGTACAGTCACATAACAGACACGATTATAGAGATAATTACACCATTCTTATAGAGAGAATGGTGTCAATTCGGCTATAGTGGTGAATACGGTCATCATCTACATCCTACGCTCATTTACTTCTGCGATCACGTGTTCTGTCAAGATGTCGCTGCGCGATGATGCAAACTGCGCACTATTATAGGCGTTGACATCAATGGGGCTCTCGACAATGTGGTTGACCTTAGCAACCTTTCGGGATACCAGCCAGAAATCCGCTTATTAAACTACATTAAATCTTCCTGTCCGATCGAAGAGTAAGGCTTATGGCTCGCCACCTGTTCCCACCAAGAATGGCACACTCCAAGGCTCGATAATCGCCTCCATGCATGTCGTTTAAATTGCTAATGAAGTCTTCCAGTTGAACGTGGCACCGTTCCCCATCTCAGCACGCCATCTATGCGGAAGAAATCACGCTCTGCTGTGCCCATGTGTAACTCAGGATGTCAAGAAGCTAACGTCCAACAAGGAAATAATTCAAGCCCACGGCATCGAATAGGCTGCCTTTTTAAATTAATTGCGATGCCGCTGTGTAATATTGTAAGATATCGTTACGAACAGTTTGGTAAAAATGGTCTAAACATCCGATGCGCTGCATAAGTTTGCTTCTGAGCTTTGTCCTCCGCTAAAAAGAGTTATGTCAGACTGCCCATAGAAAACCGATGGAGCATATTTTTTTTTTAATGAATAAAAAAAGCTATACGACTGCCGGGCTTAGATCTGCGGATGTATTGCTATCATGATGTAAAAGAAAAAAGAATTACTGTCAGGATATCTTTCCAAGAAAATGTTACAAATTTCTGGTTGTGGCACAATATATAGCAGGTATGAAAGAGCACTGATTGTTCAGTGCTCTTTCATATCGTGTAGCCATTTTTCTCTCGTTCTACCCTATATACAGCAGATAAGCTTTGTTTACTCTGAATTATCTAGATTTCTGTTTGGTGGCTTCAAGATCTCCGAAAAGGCTCAGTTCAAATGCACCTACCAAAAACGCCGAGCTTCCTTTGACATGCGACACGCTATCGGAGCCTATTCCAATCCCTTCTTCTTATGTGCGACTATAGCGAAAAAACGGGCTTTGTCACATTCTCTTTCCGTTGATGCTATAGGTATACACGCAAACCGAGGTGATCTCATTACACCTGCTGTTGTCCTGCTGACGGGGCGGGCTCCTTGCTCTCCAACTGAACTTCCTCCCTCCTAACTCTTTGCGTCGTTAATAAAGCTCTTGCTTCATTAAGCACAAGTAATGGTGGCCTCATGCTGTTATGCGCCGCTCAAGAGCCAACCGCTTCTTGGCTGCAGCCAGGATAGGAATGCTGTTCACAGGAATTGGGTTCAGACGACTGGTTTCCGCCATTGTCACTGTTGTGGCTGAAGGTGCGTAGGTGGAATTTTGGGTAACACTACCTGTTAATGCCAGGTCCAGTAAGCTCACGAAACGACGAACAAGAAGCACAAAAATAGGCAAATTTGTCACAGAAGCTCGGAACTCCGTTCGAACAGATGCAGTTAATTTTTACAGGGAACTCCTGTATGGTGCCTCTTTCTATCACAACAGTGTTTCCTTCGTCCTTTTCATCGTGGTGCGATGAAGGTGAACTTTAAAGAACGCTGATTGAAATTATTCCATAGTCCCCCACCACTACGGCATCTCCTTTACTCATGACTATATTTCGCTCCTACCGTCCCGCTTTCCGCCACGTCGCGGTTGACGTGTCCATCATTAAGTAAGGCATCTAATTTAACGGCGCGGTTGATGCGTCCATCAAGAAGAACGGCAGTTACTGCGTTCTGTATCTTTCTTTAAAAAGTTGATTTACACAGTGCCTGCACCTCTCCTTGTACCTTGAGAATGCAATAAGTTAACGCTTTCGCCACAGCGGCTCCGTGTAAGCCAACGTCCGTGTAAGCCATCGGTTCCTTGAAATCACTTGCCCCGGCGGCTTTCGGTCTGAAGCGCACGGACTGCTTGGCCAGTGAGTCGCACAGGGGCCGGATACGACGAAATGCGGTGTCATTTCAACGGTGACATCAACACGCCCGGCAGCAAAGGGGTGAGCTGGAGCCGGCAGAGAGAAAGAAACGAACCGAGTCGTTTGTCTCGTCTCCGCTCGGACGCCAAGGTCGAGGCACGTGTCGGCTGTCTGGCGAGCGACGCACAGTCGTGTCACGCTGCCGCCGCTCATTGTGCTTGTTGACGCAATCGTTCCCGTCAATTACGCCAAAGAGGGCGAGGCGGAGGGTGCCGGCAGGCGGCAGTTTAAAACGCACGCAAGAGCGCATGCAATGACATGAATATTGATTTGTTGCTTGAATTTATCGGTTCGTTGGATGCCGCTTAACTGACTTTGACAGAGGGCGGACTAGTTGAACCTATTGAATTATAATATGCGTGTTCGTGCCGTGTGAATCGTTTTCGACATTCACATACATACATACATACATACATACATACATACATACATACATACATACATACATACATACATACATACATACATACATACATACATACATACATACATACATACATACATACATACATACATACATACGCCCCGCCGGGGTGGCGCAGTGGTTACGGCGCTCGACTACTGTGCCCAAGGAAGCGGGATTGAATCTCGGCCTCGGCGGCTGCGTTTCGATGGAGGCGAAACGGAGTGGCGTCCGTGTGCTGTGCGATGTCAGTGCACGTTAAAGAACCCCAGGTGGTCGAAATTTCCGGAGTCCTCCACTACGGCGTCTCTCATAGCCGGAGTCGCTTTGGGATGTTAAACCCCACAAACCAACCAAACCAACCAACATACATACATACATACATACATACATACATACATACATACATACATACATACATACATACATACATACATACATACACACACACACACACACACACACACAGACACACATACACACATACATACATACATACATACATACATACATACATACATACATACATACATACATACATACATACATACATACATACATACATACATACATACATACATACATACATACATACATACATACATACATACATACATACATACATACATACATACATACATACAACCTCCAAATTTGACCTCGGCCGATTTGAACTAAAATAGATGTCCAGCCTGTTCGACTATGGTGAACACAGTGGTGACCTCCAAACTTGGCTCAGGCTGATCATTTTTTCGCCTTAAGACAAAGCAGGAAAGCAAGTTGCTAATACGAAACGTCTCTTCCTCCAAGAGTTGCCCGTAAATTCATCCATTTGCTACAGAACGATTGCTCTATTTATTTCGCTTTCACTGCTCCCGTTCTAGAAAAATTCTGCCCTAGTTCTTTTATCGTTAACGAATTAAACATGCAGATTGGAAGTTTTGTGATAGTTTATAGATATATATTCCGTATAAACGGGCTCCAAATATAGCAAGGTGATATGCCGCGAGGAGGTAACGAGGGGAACGGGTGAAGCGCCAGGACATCACAATCGGTACACACCATATACTGATGGCACCATCCTGTTGACGCATCAGAGGTCCATTGACTAGCAGGAGGATGTCTTACAACAACGCCTTCAAAAGAATCACAATTATATGCGTCGTCTTCTTCAAATGAAAGCAGGCCCACCGTGATTCACGGTGGCCGATCCACCTATACCAAGCAAGAAAAGAAGTGGTCTTTTAAACTTTGCATCGGCTTCCAACTCATCACACAAAAACAGACTATTTGCATACCCGGTATGCGAACTTGGACGAGGACTGCACAGTGATAACTTGATTCCAACACGTTACAAAGACTACCAAACAAATCCTGCATGATTTACGTAGAATAGCAACCGCAGCCATGAAAGATAAACGAACGTGAAATGTGGCAATTTGTGCAAGCTTCGGTATCGCTCATAAAGCATAATCGTAGAGATAAAAATTCGGTAGTAGAAAAATTTGCCGACGATTACGTTACTTCCTAATGCGAAATTTGAGCGCAGCTCATCAGCTGTTTCACCTTTTCGATAGATTGAGCCAGATTTCAAGCAAGACACGTATGTACAATTACAGACAACTTTTTAAAATTTTTCGCACGTATTCCTTCAAGAAACGCTCCACTAACATTTCTTGGCTGTCATGAAAGAAGCTTTGTGGTAGGAGAAATGAAGAGAGCCATTAAGTTATCGGGAGGTTGCGGGAGGCAGCGCGAGGGCTCATAGGAACGTTGCGCGACGAACAGATAGCAGCGACTGACTCATGCCCGCTGACGCCGCTAGCGAGTGAAGAGAACGTGACTGCTTTTCGGCTTGGGATTCACGCACCATCATCCGCTGATAACGAGCGCGCGTTTCGGCAACCGGAGAGCACCCTCACAGCCACGCAAAAAAAAAAGAGAGGGGGGGGGGGGAGGAGGGAGCGCGCAGCAATGTGATAACGCGCGGTCGCCGCCACGGAGGAAGCGGGAGGGGGTTGGGGGAAGGAGTGAGCCGGCAACTGGAGAGCACCCTCGCTGCCACGCGCGGTCGCCGCCGCGGAGAGAGAGAGGGAAGGAGCGCGAAACGCAGGAACGGGTCTAAAACATGTCACCGATGGGATCCGAAACACATAGGAGTATATGTTCTGCTCTTCGGGCACGACAATGGTCATTTTACTCAGCATGCAAAAGCCCACCATGATAAATCACGGCTAAGGGGAAGCCATTTCCCAACTGAAAAATCGACCGTGGCCCTCATACAACATGACCAACTTGGCCCGAACTCGACGAACAAGGTTGGACCGAGCTAGTTTTCGGTTATTGGTCTTAGATCGGCCGACTTAGCAGGCCCCATGTAGACCCGATGATCGACAAGTAGCCTGGTTTACCTAGGCCCCTGTATGATTAACAATGTGCAGTCGATGTTGGGCCAAGGGCCGTGGGCGACCTTGCAGACCATGTCCACTCTAGCATTGCAAAACGTTCAATCAATAATTTCAAATGTCAGTCCGTAATGTTGCCAACAAAAAGCCTGTTCTTTGTGAAAAAATTGGTGATCCTGAGAATATTCTGAAAGGCTAAAACAAATACAGCAACGTTTTAAGACCGCAGATTGCAAGGAGCAGATGTCTGGCAGTAAACACAAACAACACACGTATTTACATGGCAACCATGTAGATCATGTCAACTGTACAGGAAACAATGTCCCAAATTTAATACATAGCGAAACAAGACACCACCTCGTTGCGCACACAAGAACCTAACAGCAACTTTCAGCGAGATTTTATATCACCCACATGATGCGCTCATTTCACGGCCAGTAACCCTCGCTAGTCGAAAGAAGTTATTTCAATTACTTTAAGCTTGGGACGGCGAAAATGGAAGTAAAAGAGAAAAGATAGAATGTAGCTAATAATTTTTGTTCAAGAACTTCGCTCTGTCACCTTTGTGAAAACATCATAAAAAATGCGCTCGCTAAAAAATTAATGCAACTTGGGCAACCAACCATGGCCCTACTTTCGACGATGTTTGGCTGCCAAGCATTATTGGGTGCCGACTAAATCCCTGACACTGCCCATATGTGGCTGGTTCAAAGTGCTTGGTTAACCTCGCAGGCAGGGAAACACGCCCCTACTTCGGACCATGCTTGAGTGCCAAGCGCTGGGTTCCGACTAATTCCCGACCATTTGCCGATGTTGGCTGAAAGCCTTTGGTCAACTATTAATCAGCGTAATTGGCAGCCAGCCGGGGCCCGCTTTTGGGAATGCATTGGTCAGGCGAGAACGCCGGCTGCCGAGCTCTGCCCAGTTGTTTACCTACAATCGGCCAATTTCAGTTGGGTTTCTAAAAGGTGCCATCAGCGAATGCGACGCCTTGATCATGCCCAAAGGCATGCTAAGGCTACGAGCTCACTCCGTTTAACGCGTAGAGTTTTAATGCGTAGACGCTGCACTTCTTGCCGATGGCTGCCGTCA
The DNA here is from genome assembly GCF_055883805.1 of Amblyomma maculatum. Taxonomy (NCBI): domain Eukaryota; kingdom Metazoa; phylum Arthropoda; class Arachnida; order Ixodida; family Ixodidae; genus Amblyomma; species Amblyomma maculatum. The sequence continues at coordinate 118,915,335 of NC_139351.1, read as the reverse complement.
CCAGAGGTGGGCAACCTCATGAGGTTTCGACCTCATGAGGTCGACCTCAACCTCAAAATGACCTCAACCTCACGGAGTGAGGTGAGGTTGAGGTGAGGTCGGTGACAGCTCGAAATTTTTTGAGTGAGGTCACGAAATTGGACCTCAACCTCACGCGTGAGTTTGAGGTTGAGTGAGGTCGTCGTGTGAGGTCGAAATTGTGAGGTCCAGGCTTTTTGCTGTTGCCGCGGCTTTCTTCGAAGAGCGCCCCTTTTGACGCGGAGCTCGAGCGTACTGCCGCGGTGTGCCCGCCGACTCTCGGTGTTTTGGTTACCCCCCAATCGGACGACCGGATGCGGCAGCCCCTGCCCAGCTTTCGGCATTCCACCGTAATGTCCGCAGCCCGAGACCGCTTCCCTCTGGTCTACTTGGAAGGAGATATTTCTTTTTTTTTACTTCACGAACTCATGTCCCCCGCCAGCCCCCCCCGTTTTCTCTGACTTGTTTGTGGCGATACTTGCGGCAGGCTCAAACACCCAGGAGCGCGCAAAGCACATAACTCACGTTGACCTGCGGTGCTTTTGTTGGAGGCCGCAAAGAAAGCAGCAAACTAAAAAGCGAAGCAAATTGTCTTTGCGCAGACGGCGCGGAGCAGAACTGTGTCTTGTGCATGCCCGTTTCCAGGCGCTATAACGGCTGCTGCCTTACATTCGATAAAGGACCCTGCTGTACATTACACGGAAACTTAACAGAAAATGGTGCAGCGAAATTGTTAGGGGACGTGATACTGACAGATAAAGAAAAAAAAAACATGAACCAGAAAAACCGGCACAATACCATCTGGGCATTTTATCGAAGTCCTCCCTATCGAATTGTACGTCATCGTTCTATATTTCGGTCCTGTAAATTTATATTCATGTATTTTCCAGAACAACCTCTCTTGGTCTTGTGCTGCTTGTTTCTTATACAGATTCACAGGTGGCCCCGAACAAATGCAATGGGATGAAATGGACGGCACATCTTATAAGACTCAACTGGTATACAGGAAAACGCATGCGCATGTTAACCATTTGCCAAGATAGAACAGACAAAAAAATATGTGGGGCTTATATGCAGTCAAGCGCAATGAAAAAAAAAAAATGATTTCGCTCCGCTAAGGCCCTTTATTTCTCTCTCAAATTCTATTGAAATCAAGCAATGCAGGAGGAAGGAGGAGAGTAAGGGATTCTTAACTTCATAATATCAGGTTTTTCTTGAAATCTCTTATTCAGGCGCAGAAAAAAAAAGAGAGAAAGAACAGCGTTCTCCTACATGTTTTTATGAGCTAGAAAGTATTGAGATGGTTTCCGGCTGGACATTTTGGTGTCTAGACGGACGAATTGGTGTGGCGAACTGAACGTGTCTGTTTTGTGCTCCTGTTTGCTCGAGACGGGCAAATCAATCGGATGAAAATTTTTGTGGCCAGATGTCGGAATAATTTTTTCAGATATTTGTTTTTTTCTTTAAAAATCAATTTTAATGTACGTGATGTGAAGCCAAATACATGCTAGCACTGAGGAATGCCGTATTAAGTCGATGTCTCAAACCTTCTATAAGCTCTGGGAAGCGCAGTTCTCTTCTGTTTTTAGTGTGCGATATTTGTTATTACTTTCGTCAACATGGTATTTATTTATATATATTTTCTTGTGTCAGTTAAGTTCGTACACTGCCGAAAAGAGAGCAGGCTTCTTCCCTCACATTAGGCTCTTTTTCAGAGGCCCATAGCCCAACCCTCCTTTCCAGGGCCCGCGCGGTCATTTAGTTTTTTTTTTTTTTCTTTTGCAAGTATTGGAAAGCGCGATCTAGTCTCTGAAAGCGGAGCTGGTACACATACGCCATTGCCGTTTGGTGTGTATTGGTGACAGTTGGGCATTCACCGCATGAGCAAAACCAGATGCCTACAGACCATGCATGGCAAAATTACTTTTGAAAAGGAATTAAATTACATTACTAATTACTTTGCTGAAAATCTAAGAAAAGTAATTAAATTACATTACTCATTACTGCTCCTAAAAAGTAATGAAATTACATTATGATTACTTCTACTGAGAAATTAAATTACTTTTAAATTACTTTCTAGTTTCCATCCATGCAAAAACTAATCAAAGCTAATAAACAAAACAAAAGCTTGTTCTTCGGACGCGAAGGACACACATTCTTTCGTCTTCCCGCCAAATTCTGTCCCAGAGAGCTATTCCTTCCCTCTCTCCTACAGCACGGGCCATTACAAAAAAAAAAAAAAAACACGTGGTCGAACAGCCGTGAAATAACCGGCGAACCCAGCGTCTTGCTGGCACGGAGCTGTCTCCGCCATTTGAAGGGCCCGAAGAAGCTAGGTTATTTATTGCTTCCGCAGTCCCAAGAATCGACGTCGGCACATATGTGCTCACAGCTCAGTAATGCTCAAGCCACGGTGCCTCACGTCATGGACCCTTCCGCCTATCTCCTCCAGCCCCAATCCTCCCTCGCACCGTGGTGTTGAGTGTAACCAGGCACCACTGTGCACTAGCCGACACAGCAGGGAGTGCCGCTGCGCCGCGCTCGCAACTAGTTTTCCGCTCCAGCCTTTTTGCACCATTTCTCCCTTCGGCATTCCCTTGACGCCTTGTACCCTGCTACTTGGAGAATGGTTGCCCCTGCTATACACGAGGTCTCAGACACACTGTTATGCTTAATCTGTCCCCCTTTGCCGATCCGTTACGCTGGCTTCGCTTGCCGCACGTCGTTCTTGCTTTCGCGGCACTCTACTTCGTTGACTATTGAAGGAGTAGTGGCGCACTTCAGTAAAAGTAATTTCGAAAGGAATTAATTACTTTTGCTGCGAAATTACTGCCAAAAAGTAATTCATTACATTACTAAATTACCAACCCGAGAAAGGAATTCATTACATTACAGATTACCGAGAAAAGTAATTCAATTACAGTAATTTCATTACTGTAATTAAATTATTGCCATGTCTGCTACAGACGGACGGCGAAGGGAGGAGCGCGTGCACAGCGGGGGGCGCGGTCCCTCCGGGCTGCTTGCTCGCCTCCTTTCTGTTGTTCTTGCCTTTATTTTACGTTTATGTGCTGTAACTATACGACAGTAACGGGGAAACGGTTTCTCTAGATTCACCTACGGTGCATGCGGCGAAGCAGCTTCGGAGACACCACCGTGCAATTTATTAGTTCATTCTTCAGAGGAAAACAAGTGAATACCACAAAGAAGCTCGTCTCAGAATTGTTGGCGAAATGGATCCAGTATTCGGTTCGGACGTACAAGTATTTATATCGTGTGTGTGTGTGTGTGTGTGTGTGTGCGCGCGTGTGTGTGTGTGTGTGTGTGTGTGTGTGTGTGTGTGTGTGTGTGTGTGTGTGTGTGTGTGTGTGTGTGTGTGTGTGTGTGTGTGTGTGTGTGTGTGTGTGTGTGTGTGTGTGTGTGTGTGTGTGTGTGTGTGTGTGTGTGTGTGTGTGTGTGTGTGTGTGTGTGTGTGTGTGTGTGTGTGTGTGTGTGTGTGTGTGTGTGTGTGTGTGTGTGTGTGTGTGTGTGTGTGTGTTTAGGCGGGTGGGAGTAGGACATTTTGCTCCGGCGAAATTTGACGGGCGAGCCGATGTTCGCGACAGCAAAGTGGTTCACGTTTACCCTTTTTCCTAGCAGTTCCGACCCTTGTAATTTTTTTATGTAAGCGTGGTGTTCGAAGAAGCAATTTCGCCAATTCTTGCAATACGCCACGGGATCACAGAATTATAAGCTAACGCCCAGGATTGGCCGGTTGGGACCTCATAAGATAAACAGCATTCTTCTTCGAAATTTTCTAAAGGTTTATGCGGCGTTGGCCGAGTTTTATGATTAATTGGTGTTTTGCTGTCTTTTCCTCTTTTGTTTGTTTTGTTGGGGATTTAGCCTTCACAAGTCGTTTCATGAGTGGCTTTTACGGAAAATTTGTGCCCCGTTAATATGACATCCGTTATTATGGAGGACCCGAATTATGGACAGTTTTTCTAGGGGCGAAGATTTTTCAATGTATTTATGTCTCGTTAATATAGAAACTCGCTCTCTGAACAATGGAGATGGGATGAATGCACACAGCCTATTCGGCCCATGTATTTGTGTCTCGTTAATATGGACATCGTTTGAAAAAGGCAGAAGAGTCCGAACGCAAGTTAAAGAAGGGTGCGCAAGCCGGGAACCTATGCGACAGCCGATACGGTCGGATGCCTGAACGAGTCCTGTGGAGTTGGAAAGAACCAAAGCGGGCGTGTCGTCGTTTTAGGAGGGAAGGGGGGGGGGGGGGGGGTGGCGCAAGAGCGGGAAGGAAGGGAGGAGGAGGAGAAAAGGAGAGTGGATGACAGGATCGTACACAGCAAACCGAGGGTCAGCTAACTAAGAAAGACCCCAAAAGGAGGGAACCGGGAGATTTCTTTGTGCAGCGGCAGCGCCGCAACTAGAGGCCGCAGTCGGGAAAACAGCAACATGTGGTCGCAGAACAGAAGAGAGGCCGGTAAAAGCGTAAGAAAGAAACAATAAGAAGAAAGACAAGCGCCAAAATTGGGTGTAGGAACTGAAGTTTTTCTATCCCAGAACACAGTGTGTTCCATGAAGCCGTTCAAGGCCCACTGTCCACCCTCCGGTCGAAAATATTTTCTTCCCCGGTGACTGGGAGACTTCGCCCCTAGAACGCAAGGCCGCAAAATGTTTTTGAAAAGAGTAACTAATAACGCAGTTACAGCCACCGCAATCACCCGATTCTATCATGCCTCTCTCCTTCCGTTCCCTCGCAAAGGTTTTTCACTATCCTGCCCGAGGTCGTCTAGCCTCCGCAATACGAATTCCCCTTCCTCCTCCGCGTTTGGCGGGAGGTGGGGCGTGGCTCTCCGCGAGCGCGAAAAAAAAAAAAAAAAAAAAAAAAACGGTCGAGGGAGCACGCGCCGCTGGATTGTCTGGTCGTAGCGAGGGAAAAGCGCGCTGCGAGCGGTAGACACCCATCCTTCTCCCGTCAGTCAGCGAGACGGACCAATGGACATCGTTTCCGGTACGTACGTCATTATCAGGACCCGTCGGGCCAGCGCAGGAAGCGGTGAAGCTGGCTTCTCAAAGGAGAGCATGAGGGAGCTTTGAATTGTATTTTCGATGCTTTGCGGCGCGCGTGTCGCTGTAGAATTTTGCAGACTATCTCCGGTACCTGATCGAAACACTGGGCTCCTTTGCCTAAAAGGGCCTTCCCTGGACAGTGGCCCTTTAACGGTTTTCGGTCAGGGTTAAGACACTCACGAAGTAGAGCGACAAAAGAAACGCGACGACCACGCAACCAGGACCGGGCGTTCCGTCCTGGACGCCCTTCCTTCTCATGCTCCTGTTTCGTCACTGTTGCGCTGCCGAACTACCAAACTTTGCACACTAGGCGGTCCGCATGTCGGTTTCGCTTTGAGTCAACGATGCGTCCTTGACAAGGTCTGAGCTCTTCGTAGTCGGCTAGTCGTCGTTCTAAACTGTACTTCAGCTTGCAGTGTTTGTTTCATAGGAACACATACAAACGGCACAGAAAAGGGCTTTTTGATAGCCCTCTGTATAGTAGCCTGCCAACTTGACTCCCTCGCTTCCTTACAAAAACAGTACAAGACAAGAAAGAGAATCAGAAGAACGGAAAGTCAGGGAGGTTAACTAGGGAAAAATAGTGCAAAGAAGCAGGAGCCTGTAACTCTCAACTTTAGTCTGACTTTTGGCATGGTGGGAGTTAAACGCAAAAGAATGGAGCTGAACTTAGGCGCGAAGCGGGAAATCTGTGAATACAAGCGGCAAAAGCAATCTCAGTCAATCCAAGCCGTGAAAGACTGGACCCAAGTTCAACTAGGCCTCAGCCTCGTCAGGTCGACGGTATACCATCTATATATACTACCGGACTCCGATAAATGGCTCAACGTCGGCATCACAGCGTAAGCCACAGTCCGACAGCGCCCAGCACAGTTCGAAGAAATGGAGTCAGCCTTGTTAATGTGGTTCGGGAACGTGCTCGTTAATGGTTCAAGAGAATGGTTCAAGAGACGAAATGGTTCAAGAGAAGGCTCGCTGCCTCGGCAACATTATGGGCGCTTCTTCTCCTTCGTCTTGATAGGTTTTACCTGTGATGACTTACGGAATTTTTGTTCAGTAAAACAGGGAGATGTTTGAGAAATATTATTTTACGCTCTGTCTAGGCGTTACTGACTTCAGCTACTCAAGAGGATGGCTGACAAGGTTTAAGAACAGACATGACGTTTCGCGTCGACGGATTTTTGGAGAAGAGGGTAGCATCGACATCTCGGCGGTGTTTATATACCCAAATTAATTAAAACAGCAGCCATTAATTATAAATTCTTTCTCAATTATATACTTTTCGTTTTTATTCATGACTCGTTATTATGAATGACTCGCTTTATGGACGGTTTTGGTCGGAAACCAAAGCGTTCATACTAACGAGGCACGACTGTATTCCTATTTTTTCTTAATTTAATGTATTCTGTCGCAAAACAATGTACAGTGTATTAAAAAAAAGCTCGGCAATCATCAATTTTTTTTTTCGAATTAAGAAAAAGAGCAAGGATGAAAGCTTGGGCGCGTTGGTGTCGGTTTTCTTGCCTCATAGCGCTAAACAGACAGGGACACAGCCAGACATACAGGATGGGCGATAAAAAAAGTGCCCGTCCCGTGTGTCTCGCTGTGTCCCTGTCTGTTTAGCGCTATGTGGCAAGAAAAGAAAAAGAGCATATCGTCATTGTTGTCGTCGTCACTAGGGTCAACAGCATTTGTCTTTTCAGTTTATAGTAAGAACTGGCTTGTTTTATTTCTAATACGAATCTTATTCACGTGGGTCAGATGGGATAAACTCTTTGTATTGCATTATGGGCCTATGCGTAGTAACATGGTACCCATGTAGGCCTTAGATGAAACCGACCACAAAAGGGTAGGCGAGGAGGGGGAGAGGATTGCCACTTTAGTGCAGAGTTGGACATGTAGTGTCCAGAGTTTCTCTGTTTTTATCCAGGATATTAATTGTAGTATAAAATTAGGAGTAAAATACAGCCTTGATGCGACAAAATTCTGGCTAGCCTATATATACCCCAGGATTACCGAGAAATGTATATTTGCTTTAAGTTACGGTTTAATTTAATGATTCTTTTTTTTTTTGAGGTCGAGCGCCTGACCTCAACCTCACATTTTGAGTTTGAGGTGAGGTTGAGTGAGGTCGCCAATGGTCACCTGAAAAGTGAGGTGAGGTCGCCTGGGGGACCTCAACCTCAATTGATGAGGTTGAGGTTGAGTGAGGTCGCCAAATAGTTTTTGAGTTTGAGGTGAGGTCGAGGTTTTTGAGGTCAAATGCCCACCTATGGCCGTCACACATGCTATAACACTGCGTGTAACGACCAGATAACAGAAAATCGGAGCAGATGCTACCACACATTGACAGAAACGGTATAGAGCGCCTCGGGAGAGCTAATGGCTATCCTTAGCTATTTGGAATAGCTTCTCGCACTTCGTCTCAAAGCAGCCCCATTCAATTTCGAACTTGTTGACAGACGTCCCAGGTTTCAGCACGAGACTTATATATGGTTTATAATGTTGGGACCTTGACAGAGCAAATTGTCTGTAGTTGAAGAATACGTATACGGAGCGAAAGAGGTGTTTCTGCACGGGTAGGAATGCTAGTCGACTGAAAAGTGTGGTAATGCCTGCGGCATGCGTGCTGTGTGCGTTGGGACACAAAATCCACTCGGCTAATTGGTGAGGCCGAGGAATGAAATTCAGGTTAAGCAAGCAAAATAAGATGTACTGTTACTCAAACTTCATTGCTATTATTATACAACACTCGCGCTTCGGTTCTTATTCAAATATTAGTATTGCACTATTTAAATCTGTGGAGTGAATTGGTCGTTCCGTGTGAGCGGTGTCGAGCCAGAGGTGCACCTCTGTATCGCGCGTGCGACATGTTTTCGTAATTGATCAATTGGCGGAGATATTAAGGCAATAGGAAATAAATAGCACCGCTAGAGAAGAGGAGGGAAATGTGAGCATTAGGGAGGAAGTGCTGCTCCGATGGAGGAAAATGTCAACTGCCGCGTTGATAGAACGTTCTGGATAGGGAGCCTACATCCCCACTTCTAAGCCTTCCCATGATTGTAAAGAAAATTATTGGTACAGCAAACTGTACACACACACACACACACACACACACACACACACACACACACACACACACACACACACACACACACACACACACACACACACACACACACACACACACACACACACACACACACACACACACACACACACACACACACACACACACACACACACACACACACACACACACACACACACACACACACACACACACACACACACACACACACACACACACACACACACACACACACACACACACACACACACACACACACACACACACACACACACACACACACACACACACACACACACACACACACACACACACACACACACACACACACACACACACACACACACACACACACACACACACACACACACACACACTGGTAAAGCCTGTACAAACTACAAAATCTGATACACCAACATAGACTCACTAGCGGGCACGGGACAAGTTTCCAGGACGCATCATCAGGAATCGAAGACAATAGCTCTTGTTGTTAGCCGGTGTCCGGAGTCCAGACTTAGCAATCTGAAAGTCGGACTTTCATGTTGTGACGTCAAATAGTGCAACCAATACATCACCAAAGAATATGGCGCTTGCATGCGCCAAATTTGCTTTTCCAGTGTCCTGAAAACTTTTGTCCCATAGTACATCGTACATAATGCTAGGAGAGGACGGAGGAGGGGATCATGTTAAAGGCCGTCCGTATGCATAAAACATCATTCGTTGGCAATCTGCCCCTTAACAGAGTAAAAGTACCGTTCGACGCACATACTACTAGTGATAGAGCACGACGGAACGAGGTAGTTAAAAGGAACATTTCATAAGGAAAAGGAACAATCTATATTCGGCTATCAGGAGGCGCTCGAATATTCCTCGCCGTTACGAACCTCTTTGGCGTACCTCTAATATCCTATAAATTAAGTGCAAAACGGTCCGTGCTACGACAGTCTTCTAGGGCATGTCGTTGTCTTAATTTTTCTGCAGTTGGGACAGGTCGAGTTGGGCACTACGCCCCACTATTCTAGACGTTTCTTTGTTGGCAGTGCACGTGACCGTCTATGCCACTCGAAATCTTTTTAGCAACCAGCTCGTTGCAAAGGCTCTCCATCTTCCAGTAACCGTTTTTGCTCCTTTGTCAGATGAGGAGGGGGACTTGACACCCGAAAGTACCGTGCCCAGGAGTCACACATGTTTAATCAGCTCATCATCATCCATTCAACACCTCCGACAGACCCCCCCCCCCCCCCCCTTTAGCTTTGAGGGCCAGCTGGTGTATGGGGGGGGGGGGGGGGGGGGCGTTTTGGGCTCGAGGTGGGGGCCCTGCCCGGATTGGGGGGCCGCACGGCGAGAGTGGACTGCCCCAAGCGTGAAGACGGTCTGCGCACCACCGTGTCATAAAGCAACGGGGCGTTGGACCATGACCACAGGACAGGTGTCACCAAGGACGACTGTTTCCTGTGATTGAATCATATCGAAATAGAAAGTGTTCCACCCGTGACCGAGAAAATCACAGACGGCCGGCACCATGATCTCCGAGAACCTCCGCTCGCCGAGGAAAAGTGGAACCAGAATTGCTTCCGTATCTTTGTAGTTACTTCATGGAGGCCCGGAGCCCTGCAGTATGCGGCCACACAGTGCGCCAGCCATACTTGGTACGTGAACTCCACGAGCAGGAGGACGAACTGGAACTTGCCCAACCAATGTTTTCCGAACAAGCAAGTTTGGCGATCTCAGATTTCTTGGGACGATGGGACATGCCACGACAGCCGAACGTAGCTATCGCAAGCGTTGCCATTATGAACGGAAGAGAAGCTAACGAAAGAATCGATTAAAGGGGAACAATCAGACCTGAAGAAAACTCAGAACCAACCACCGTTTCCAATGCCTCCAATTCTTTACGCTAACCCAATAGATGCCATGCAGAAAAACATCACCTATTGAGCAAAGTTGTCTAAAGTCTTTTATGCTTGCAAAACATAGCAGCTATGTATGAGTATCTGATCACGAGCGCAATACACTGCGGTAATTGCTCTCCATCTGATACAAACACCTTGCTTGTTTAGATGAGAAGAACATTTGAAAAAAATGTTTTCAAGGCACTTCGGACCAATAAAGTGCGATGAGGTGAAATACTTACTCCATGGGCGAGGGCCTTCGTTTGAAACGCCGCTTATTCTTACTTTACTGCATCTGCTTCTGTATGCTGTGTGGCGTTCGGGGAAGGGTGAAATGAAAAGCAGCACGGACGCCTGGGTCGGACGCCCAGAGGTGTCAGCTTCGTATATGCGTGAATCGCCAGTGATATCTGCGGTCATGATGGCGTCACATCTGGTCATGACCAATGACATCACAATCTCGCGGTATTTCGCGTAATCTCGCGTAAAGTGGGACACTTCTCACGGACACTCATGAATCGATTAACTTTCGCCTTAAAACTATAGAGGGTTCAACGCTACTAAACCGAATGCCGAGCAATGGTTGACATAAGACGCTAACATCTGCAGCTGCCATTTCGTTTCACACGGTCGTCGAAATTATTAAGGCGAAAGCCTTTCTAGGTTCATGGCATGAAATTCCGTGCGCTAAAGTTGTGAGCGAGATCCTTGATATTCCGCGAGTTTCCGCGAGACTGGTTCTTGTCTAGCCTTCCTGCCATCTGCAATCCCACACTTGAACGCACGCCAAGGACACGTGACAGGATCGATTGTTTTTTTTTTTTAAACTGATTTATTAATAGGAAGGGAAAGGCAAGGTAACTGTCTCACTTGATTTCTGTGGAAACCGCAACCGCGCCGTAAGGGAAGGGAGGAAGAAGGGAGTGAAAGTGGAAAGAGATAAAGAGGAGCCGTAGTGGAGGGCTACGGAGTAATTTCGACCCAATACACTATAGCGCAGCAAAAGACGAGGACACAAGAGCGAGAGACGAACACCACGAGCGCTAACTTCCAACAAATTTTGTTCTCCTGAAGCATCATATATAAACGCCAGAAAAACATGAATCACATGTGCCAATAGTATCAATTCCTTAGAAAGACAAGCTCTTTATCTGAGAGAAGAATGGAAGGTGTGCTTACACACGCGCATCCTGAACTATTTATATTTTCGGCTTCAGTGATTTCGCGCGTTACTCTTTCTCTGCTTTTTCCTATTACCACACTTTTATCAAAGAAAGGCTTACAGGTTTTTGAGTTGCATTCGAGAATGCAACTCAGAATGCAGCCGTAGTGGAGGGCTGCGGAGTAATTTCGACCACCTGGGGATCTTTAACGTGCGCTGACATCGCACAGCACACGACGCCTCTTCGTTTCGTTGTTGGTTGGTTGGTTCACAGGAAGGGAAAGGCGCAGTAACTGTCACACTTACTCTGTGGACACCTGAACCGCGCCGTAAAGGAAGGGAGGAAGGTGGGAGTGAAGGTGGAAAGAGAGAAAGGGGAGTCGTAGTGGAGGGCTACGGAGTAATTTCGACCACCTGGGGATCTTTACCGTGCGCTGACATCGCACAGCACACGGACGCCACTTCGTTTCGCCTTAACTGATTTATTTATAGGAAGGGAAAGGCGCGGTAACTGTCTCACTTGTTTTCTGTGGACACCGCAACCGCGCCGTAAGGGAAGGGAGGAAGGTGGGAGTGAAAGTGGAAAGAGAGAAATGGGAGCCGTAGTGGAGGGCTACGGAGTAATTTCGACCACCTGGGGATCTTTAACGTGCACTGACATCGCACAGCACACGGACGCCTCTTCGTTTCGCCTCCATCGAAACGCAGCCGCCGAGGTCGGGTTCGAACCCGGGTACTCCGGCCCAGTAGTCGGGCGTCTTACCACTGCACCACCCCGGCCATCGTCCAAGCACGCAGTTGCTAGAGAAGGAGGAGGAAACAACTTTATTAATGCGAAAGCGTTACTTCCTTATGTTCACAGATTTCTGTCCGCAGACCACGTCCGCAAAATCGTGTCCGCAGCAGTTGCGGGTAATTGAGAAGTGGTAGAGGTTATTGAGTGGTGTAAATCGATATAGGCTGATGTAATGTTGCTGCAGAAAAATAATTAGGTCAATAAGTTAATTAGGTAATGAATTATAATATCTGGTTCACACGAAAGGCGCCGTATCTGCCACACTTGTTCTGGCAACTGTGCCCACCTGAACCGCGCCGTAAGGGAAGGAGAAAAGGTGGGAGTGAAAACGGAAAAAGAGAAACGGGTGCCGTAGTGAATATGACGTAAAGGATGTGACGTCACGCAACAGGAAGTAGAGTCGAAAAAAGGGCTTAGTAAGGGATTGGCGCGCAATTTGAAAGTACCAAAGACTAAAAGGGGTAAACAAGAAGTGAATTAATGTGTAGAGGATGTGACGTCATACAACCGGAAGTAGAGCCGAAAAAGGACATAGGAAGGTACTGGCGCGCAATTTGAAAATACCAGAGACTTAAGAAGTGAATTAGGCTATTAGAAGCAACCAGAAGCAACCAACAGCAGCATCTGTGCTTTCGCATGACTCCAATATTGATCCTGCAGAGCTCTAATTTTTCAAAGCACTATTAAGTGTCGAGAATGTCCTGGGACAGAGCAGTGTCGCTTAATGCATTGAAGGACTCTGGTCAGAGTCCAACTGGCCGAGGCCAACTGGTCTTTCAGCTGGTCAGAGGCTAACTAAGCCAGCCACGTTGGGGGAGGAGGGTGTGGAAAGTGAGGTACTGAAACAGGGCAGGAAAACATGCATAATTGTAATTGTTGGTTCACAGGAAGGGAAAGGCGCAGTATCTGTCACACTTGCTTTGTGGACACCCGAACCGCGCCGTAAGGGAAGGGATGAAGGTGGGAGTGAAAGTGGAAAGAGAGAAAGGGGAGCCGTAGTGGAGGGCTACGTAGTCATTTCGACCACCTGGGGATCTTTAACGTGCGCTGACATCGCACAGCACACGGACGCCACTTCGTTTCGACTCCATCGAAACGCAGCCGCCGTGGTCGGGTTCGAACCCGGGAACTCCGGGCAGTAGTCGGGCGTCTTACCACTGCACCACCCCGGCGATGCAGTGTTCTGAGTTTGCATAGCGTTCAGAGCAATTCGGGTATGCGGGGGAATGTCTGATTCGGTATAGAAATGATCACGCAAGAGTAGAAGTGTATTTAGTTGTATGCGTCTAAGTATGCGTATTTGCGTGACAGTGAGGGATTTATCAGGAAGAGGTAGTGTACGAAGTGTTTCTCTAATGCTGTCATCGTGAATGTTGATTTCTTTTTTGTAGTGAAGTGAAGCGTCGCAGGCGAGGTGATTGATCATCTTGCAGTTCTTGTGAATGGCGCGTATAGCCTGTATTGAATCAGTGTATATTGTATATCCTTAAGAGTTAGGGGGTGCTTGTGCAAGTTCCTGAATACTGACGACTATTGGCAGGGTCTCGAGAATCGCTGCAGGAGGGGGATCTATGTAAGGACCGAGGGTATGCGTCAGTGAGGTGCGTCACTACCTCACTGAAGCTCTCAATTGAGCAGCTGCTCCGACGTTAGTTCCGTGATGCATCTGTGTAGAAGATTCTGGAATCAGTAGGATGAACATGATTGGAAACGAGAGCGGAACGTCTGCTTTTTCGGCATTGTCAATAAGCACGTCGGGATACGTGAGGGGCAGGGTGTCCACGCATTAGCACTCATGCCGGATAAAGTGTGACAGATACAGCGCATTTCCTTTCCTGTAAACCAATTATGATTATAAATAAGAAGCACTGCAACGAACGCCGATAAGAGGCAAATGATGAGAGGCAAATGATTGGGGGGAACGGTAGTCTTTCGCCATTCTCCTCTTGAGACATCTAAAAGACCCTGTAATGTTTTTTTGCAAAGCCCTCCACTACGACCCTCTTGCATTTCCGCCTTCGATCCTCCCATCCCTTACGGAGCGATTGTTATTGTTGTTGTGGCTGTAGGAAGAAAGAAAAGAAAATGCATGGGCCTGCTACTGGCTCTGCAGCTGAGCCACCTCCGTTGCCTCGTGCGGACAGAAGAGAAAATAGACAAGGAAGAAAAAAGTTGGAGGACGCTTAAGCTTCGCCTTCAAGAGTGGAACGCGATAGCGTTATTGCGCCTCGGGAGAGAGCGAGAAAACTTATTAAACGCAAGGGTATTGGGGCATCCTCGCACCGGTACCCGCGCGGCCCGAAGGGGAGAAGCAGGTGAGCGAAGATAGTGATCTAAAGAAAGGAAAGACGCTTGATTCTACAACCCGTGAGGGTGCCCGGCGAAACGTCAGGGGCGAGTGGCGCACCACGTGTCGGGGCAGCGCCGCACATTGCGAGGAGGGGTTCTTCTGTGTTTGCCGCAAGATGGCTCTGCATGTGCGCAGAGCACAGAAGAAATGTAGCGGAAACGTACTTCGCTACTCGTGTAACTGCGACTTCTGTAAGTAACATGCTCATAATTACCGATATACACCGCAGTATTGGCCTCGAGATCGAGCAGAGTCGCCACCTTGCGGCTCAGCGGCGAAACCTACTCAGTGTGGATGCGTTTTCGCGTCGCGTGCCAGCCCGCAGTGATTTACGCGCGCGCATGTGATGTGTACAGGAGTGTTTTTGTCTTCGACGCTTGAGATCCTTTGACATGCAGTGTCTCAAACGAAGTGGTACTGTCGTTACCGCCGTCTCAAAGCAAAACAGGTCGCTGCCGTCAATAAAAGTTAATGCAAGCGCTCAGAAATCGCATATTCCCGTTTCTGTTTGGAATAGCGCAGCTACTAAGACATATGCCACCGCAGACTGCTTCATATAGCAGAATGCAGTTTGAACAGACCACTCTATGCCTACTATGCCTTCTGTATTCACGATAGAGTTGTGTGAGTACTTTTTTTTTTTTGCTTTTAAACCTCTGTCGCGGTGTCTCACTGGTAAGGGCGCTCGACTGCTGATTTCGAGAACGGGGGATTCAATCACAACCGTTTCGAAAGGCGCTCCTCTGCTGTGGGATTTGACTGCACAATAAACAATCCCACGTGGTAAATGTGGTGTTAATAATAGAAAAAACAAAAACGACACCAAAACCGGCCTCTGCAATCACCCGTCATAGCCGATGCCGCTTTCATGCGTTAAACCCGGGCCAATATGCATTTCTTTTCTTTTCCTTTTTTTTGTTGTTGTTGAAGGCTCCTGTGCACCCGTAAAAGTTTTAGTGAGCACATTTTGCTTTAGAGAAATGCTCGAATCTTTGGGAAAGATATTCCCTGCACCTAATTGTTACCAGAAATATTACGTAATACACCTAGATTAATGTACTTTACTAGTAGCCTATTATAATCATTATAATCCCTTTTCATCCAAGTGCTGTCTTCCGAGCAAACTCATCGTTTCTGGCAAGGGGAATAAAACAGCTTCATGCGGGCTTAAATATCAGTGTTTAGTTCGGGAATAAATACATCGTTATAGTCGCATGATAAGATGACCTCCATTTCTTTCGGAATAGTTTTATATCCGCATCTGTTTTGGAAGCAACCCTAATATTTTACTTCGCATAAGATTTAGTCACTGCTAAATAATTAATGATAAAGAAATTTTCAGCCTGTAAAATTGCTTCCCAGAACATGACAGTGTCCATGCGCAGTTTATAACGATGTCTTCAAAGCGAGTAATTCGTAGCTTGCACTTTAACGTTACTGAAAATTAATCGCTGATTATTGTAAATTCTGTCAAGTGTGTAAAAGTTCTCACACGGTGAAATTTATCGGCATTGCAAACAAAATAATTACAGCACTAATTTACCGTTATATATTAGCATCATACACATCAGAAATCCCTTATACTTTCCTCGGTTTCAGGAAATCATTTACAGTTAGTGGCGCATGCAGTAATACACTATCACATTCTATGACAGTGGCCGCAAAAAGCATATCGGCGAATTCAATCCACTCAGCGCTGTACACGTGAGCAGTCAGCTCTCCTGTGCGGCGAGGTTTCCTGTATAGTGTCGGTGTGACCTCATTTTTGGGGAATACTTGTGTGTGATTGTCTGGGTCAGAGTTGATGTGCACTCAGTCTAAAGCAACTCGCCATGCAGTGCGCTGCCAGTGCTACATTTAACCTGCTTAATCCTCGCGTCAAGTACGATATAATGAAGCAGGCTTTCTCGATTCAATCTAAAGTACTGCAGGTATCTGCGTGGGCTTGACATTAAATTCGCCGGTCTCACTCGCATGAGACACGCGCAAACTGTTTAATAGTCGATAAGAAAAACAAAGCTGTCATTAGGCAGGCCCAAGCATTAGGCGCGTGAATGCGGTACAGCGCAAGAAACGTGCAATGTAAATCTAGAAGTCTGGTGGTTGCGTGCTTTGTTTTCCTAAAATCCGCTCTTCTTCTGCTGCATTGCGAAATCCTTGGATTTTTTTCTGCAATATTGCAGATATACTGCAGAAGACACGTTTTCATCGCCAACAAACCGGCCGTAAACTCGGAAGCAGACCTACGCAGCGTGCGTTTCTGCGAGCGCCGCCGGCTGCCGATCCACACTACCGGAGTGACGGTAGCGCCACCTCTAGGTCGATCTCGCGGCGAATAACGTTCTACGGCACGTTTCTAAGGCAACACCGCATTCACTAGAAGCGCTTTTGTACCGCTTTCAAGCATCGAACTCGTGGCTGAGTGGTAGCGTCTCCGTCGCACACTCCGGAGACCCTGGTTCGATTCCCACCCAGCCCATCTTGGAAGTTGCTTTTTATTTATGAAGTGCATGCCGGGATTTATAGCTCACGGCCAACGCCGCCGACGACACCGGCTTTTCTGCGACACGAGCTCCTTAACGCTACCGCGTTAAAAGAAGAGGGAGAAAAAAGACGCGCGCCGCAACAACGGCCGTCGTCCACCACCGAAGTGGTGGCGGGTGCAATGACGGCCTACAACAGACAAAAATCAGTGGCAGGCTAGCCCCCGCCGCAAGCGGCGTTGACCTACCTGCCCCCGGCCCAACAGCTCCGCCGCCGGGGTGGTGCAGTGGTAAGACGCCCGACTGCTGTACCGGAATACCCGGGCTCGAACTCGACCTCGGCGGCTGCGTTTCGATGGAGGCGAAACGAAGAGGCGTCCGTGTGCTGTGCGATGTCAGTGCACGTTAAAAATCCCCAGGTGGTCGAAATCACTCCGTAGCCCTCCACTACGGCTCCTCTTTCTCTTTCCACTTTCACTCCCACCTAGTCCTTTGACTATACTGCGGCAACCACCGCGCCAGACTTACTAGCTGCGTCTACGTAGGCAACCTCTTCGGGATCCAATTTTCCGAAACGTTTTGTTAGCGCTCCGGCTCTATAATTCCTCCTCTCGGTATTATGCTCCGGATGCATATTCCTCGGGAGTGGGGTTATCACTATTTTCTCCCTGCATTTATGGGGGACGGTAGTTTTAACGCGGTAGCGTTAAGGAGCTCGTGTCGCAGAAAAACCGGTGTCGTCGGCGGCGTTGGCCGTGAGCGATAAATCCCGGCATGCACTTCACAAATAAAAAGCAACTTCCAAGATGGGCTGGGTGGGAATCGAACCAGGGTCTCCGGAGTGTGAGACGGAGACGCTACCACTCAGCCACGAGTTCGATGCTTGAAAGCGGTACAAAAGCGCTTCTAGTGAATGCGGTGTTGCCTTAGAAACGTGCCGTAGAACGTTATACTGCAGTGTATATCGGTATATATCGGTAATTATGAGCATGTTACTTACAGAAGTCGCAGTTACACGAGTAGCGAAGTACGTTTCCGCAACATTTCTTCTGCGCTCTGCGCACATGCAGAGCCATCTTGCGGCAAACACAGAAGAACCCCTCCTCGCAATGTGCGGCGCTGCCCCGACACGTGGCGCGCCACTCGCCCCTGACGTTTCGCCGTGCACCCTCAGGGGTTGTAGAATCAAGCGTCTTTCCTTTCTTTAGATCACTATCTTCGCTCATGTAGATTGTGAGAAGCACTTGTTTGAACAAATAATTAGGAAAAAGTTGTACAGTGCACTTAGAAGTGTTGAGTATGAAAACTATGTCTTTGTGTGACTCAAGAGCATACCGAGCGAATGAGTGTGCGGTGCGAACGAGGTGCAATAACGCTGTCGCGTTCCACTCTTGAAGGCGAAGCTTAAGCGTCCTCCAAATTTTAGGGTGCAGCCCGCGGTCAGACTGCAAACCTGCCATCAGCAAGATGGCTCTGCCTGTGGTGGTGCTGCTAAGTCTATCTAGCTGGGACATGCGAACTGCCCCTGCCAGTTATTATGCACCCTCATGGAGAGGAGTTTCTCCGTAGAGGTGCACATCGGGAGTCCTAGGGCTCTCTTGATACATCTTCGGATGAGAGAGTATAATTTCCTTTTTTCATTCGCTCTAAGATTTAGGAAAAATGTAGTGTAGCACACTCGGCTAAAGATGTAAGCTTGTACTAGCTTCAATAGGCTTCTGTCTTGAAGGCCTCGGCCCCTGAGGGAGATTCTCCTAAAGAGGTGGTGCTGTGGTAAGGGTAAGACGCCCGACTACTGTGTCGGAGTACCCGGGTTCGAACCCGACCTCGGCGGCTGCGTTTCGGTGGAGGCGAAACGAAGAGGCGTCCGTGTGCTGTGCGATGTCAGCGCACGTTAAAAATCCCCAGGTGGTTGGTCGAAATTACTCCGCAGCCCTCCACATACGGCTCCTCTTTCTCTTTCCACTTTCACTCCCACCTTCCTCCCTCCCTTTACGGCGCGGTTGAGGTGTCCACAGAAAACTAGTGAGACAGTTACCGCGCCTTACCCTCCCTATAAATGAATCAGCTTTTTTTTCCTTTTTTTAGAACTTGCGACGCGTAGTAGTGTAGCTTTTTTTATGACGCAGTCATTGTATCTGTTTTCTTGGACAAAGAAGCCCAGGATTCTGATTTGTTCTACTTTAGGAACGGTTTTACCCTCGACTTTAATTTCGAATTTTTTAGACTTTATTAAGGGATTTAGGATTGTAGACGAATAGTTCCGATCACGGTGGTTCCGATTTTTGCGGGGAGCACGAGAGGCCCCTTTCGGTGGCGTAGGCAACCACCGTGTTCGCTGCCTCCTGAAAACGCTCTTCTACGCTCGCGTCATGCCCCGCCGGTTTGGTGCAGTGGTAAGACGCCCGACTACTATGCCGGAAGTTCCCAGGTTTGAACCCGACCACGGCGGTTGCGTTTCGATGGAGGCGAAACGAAGTGGCGTACGTGTGCTGTGCGATGTCAGCGCACGTTAAAGATAATAATTAGTTCACAGGAAGGGAAAGGCGCAGCATCTGTCACACATGCTCTGGGACACCTGCACCGCCCCGTAAGGGAGGGAGGAAGGTGGGAGTGAAAGTGGAAAGACAAAGAGGAGCCGTAGTGAGGTCTACGAAGTAATTTCGACCACCTGGGGACCGTTAACGTGCGCTAACATCGCACAGCACACGGGCACCATGTTATCAGTTATAGGCTGTCATTACACCCGCCACTGCTTCGGTGGTGGACGACGGCTGTTGTTGCGGCGCGCGCCTTTCTCTCCCTCTTCTTTTTCCTTTCTTCTATATTTTCTCTTCTGTCTGCACGAGGCAGCGGAGGTGGCCCCCGCCGGGGTGGTGCAGTGGTAAGACGCTCGACCACTGTGCCAGAGTACCCGGGTTCAAACCAGACCTCGGCGGCTGCGTTTCGATGGAGGCGAAATGGAGAGGCGTCCGTGTGCTGTGCGATGTCAGCGCACGTTAAAGATCCCCAGGTGGGCGAAATTACTCCGTAGCCCTTCTCTACGGCTTCCATTTTTCTTTCCACTTTCACTCCCACCTTCCTCCTTTCCCTTATGGCGTGGTTGAGGTGTCCACAGAGAGCAAGTGAGACAGTTACCGCGCCTTTCCCTTCCTATAAGTCAATCAATCAGGCAGCGGAGGTGGCTCAGCTACAGAGCCAGTAACATGGCCCGTGCATTTTCTTTTCCTTCTTCCTACAGCCACAACTTACGCCTGATCGCACTTTAGTGCTTGAAAGTTCCCCGCCAGGGTGGTGCAGTGGTAAGACGCCCGACCACTGTGCCGGAGTACCCGGGTTCGAACCCGACCTCGGCGGCTGCGTTTCGATGGAGGCGAAACGAAGAGGCGTCGTGTGCTGTGCGATGTCAGCGCACGTTAAAGATCCCCAGGTGGTCGAAATTACTCCGTAGCCCTCCACTACGGCTCCTCTTTCTCTCTTTCCACTTTCACTCCCATCTTCCTCCCTTCCCTTACGGCGCGGTTGCGGTGTCCACAGAAATCAAGTGAGACAGTTACCGCGCCTTTCCCTTCCTATAAATAAATAAATAAATAAATCAGTGCTTGAAAGTGCGCCCCATGGCACCTGACCAGACCGTCCGACTCGACCGATGACCCGATGCTTCTTCAAGCCACCGAAAAACGATTTCAACTGGAATTGAGCAAACTACAGCTGAAATCGTTTTTCGGCGGCTTGAAGAAGCATCGGATCATCGGTCGGGTCGGACGGTCTGGTTAGGTGCCATGAGGCGCACTTTTGAGCATTAAGGTGCAGTTTTGTGTGACCTTATACAGCTTATCTTAACCGTAGTTTTTCTTTCAGAACATGCTAACAAAGATGAAATGACAGCTATAGCCTAGTGCTGCTATCTATAGTCCTTAGAACGGAATCCATTTTTGTCAACAGACAGCATTACTTAAATCTAGAAACTGGCACAATCATCACTTCAAAAAAGTCAATCAACTAAATGCACAGTCATTCACCATAGTCATTATCACTAACTGTGTCATCGCTATCATCCTCACGGTAGACAAGATTTATGTGCGTTTCATGATCCCAGGCGTTGCTTAGTTGGTCAGTGTTATGGTAAGTCATAACCCAGTCAAAAAAAGTCAATGGGTCCAATTGGGAATTTCCCAATCGAAATGAATTGGTAAAAAAACAATTGTGTTTTCGCCACCCATTGGGCCTGACCATTTGATATGAATTGGTGCTCCCCATTGGAAATAATTGGTCACCTATGAAGACCAAATGGTTCACCAATTGAACTCAAATGGCATACCCATTGAGCCCAAATGGTTTGAAATCACATAGCTGAAAAAAAAAATAATGGAGATGCAATTTTAATGTTTTGTGTCTAGAAGTTGTAGGGGAGCCGATGTTTTGTGTCCAGAAGTTATAGGGGAGCCGACTTCTATACAAGCGGAATGAAATTACAATTTTTTACAGAAATCATATATGAGACAAGCAAGCATTACACAAACGGAACTGACAGATTCAATGTGTGCAACCCACAGGTTGCAGACTTATATACTCCATTCTTTGAACAGTGCTGCTCGGACCAGTGACACATCTTTGTTATTCAGAGTAAACTTATTTAATTATGCCTGCACTTAGAGTGAACATATAATCAATTAATAAGATTAAGCGGCATATACTTTTTATAAGAACTTTTTATAAGACGAATAGTTCCATGTTATCAGTTATAGGCCGTCATTACACCCACGTCATTACATTTTTCACAGTTGTCTCTTTATAGAGGTATGTATACCTGTGCACATCTCAGTCAAGGATATCACTGACGACTTTCCCAATTGGGAATGTTTGCTTAGGACCAATTAGAACCAATGGGAAGCCCAGTTGGAAGCCCAATTCGTTTCAAATGGGCATCCCAATTGGGAGCGAAAGAATCCCAATTGGGATTGAAGTAACCCATTGGGCTTCCCATTAACCCAATGGGTTTATTCAATCCCAATTGGGATGCCCCGTTGGTTTCTTCAGTCCCAATTGGGACCCCCAAATGGTTTCTTCATTCCCAATTGGGAGTCATGAAACAAACTGGGCATCCCAGTTGGGAGTGAGGAAACCAACTGTGCTTCCCAATTGGGAGTGGAGAAACCACTTGGGTTGGACAGTACCCATTGGACGAACCATTTGGGATTGGCAGAACCAATTCAATCTGACTGGTTTTCCAATTGGACCCACTGATTCTTTTTTTTACTGGGAAGCGGAACTCCCAAGTACCTATCTGGTGTCGTCGTCCAAGGCACACTGGCAAACCGTTCAGGCGTAGATGGCCACCAGTCAGAGGCATTTCGACCAGTTAACTCCACTCCCGGTGACGCGACTGAATTCGCGCAAACACTTCACAGCTTGGCATATGCCCCCCTCCTCATCGGTAAAAATAGCGATGTCGTCTGCATATATGCTAACAGCTTTACTTCGGCTGCTTGTACACTGAATCCCTGAATGCTATTATTCTTGAGTATTTTCAAAACAAAGGGTCTCTATATAGATGCAAAATAAAAGAGGGCTGAGGGGACAGCCCTGGTGTACGGAACGCTGTATACTGATGGGGCCCCATTTATTAACAATCAACCTCGTCGTGCAGCTCCGGTACGCCAAAGTCACGCCCTCACGGACAACAGAACCGACATTCACATGGTCTAAAATGGCAAACAACAGTTCGTGAGCGACACAGTCAAATGCCTTGGCTAAGTCAATCTGGAGAAAGGCCACCCGACCATTACTGTCATCACAGTATTCTAATACACTGCGCGCTTCATGGATATTAGTGAAAATGGAGCGCCCTTTGATCCCACACGTCTGATGAGGCCCAACTATGTCTCTTATCAGGGTCTGCAACCTTCGCCCTAGAACCTTCATAAAAATTTTGTACTCCACGTTGTGAGCGCTATTGACCGGTATGCAGTAACCAGTCTTATTTCATTTGTTTTCAGAATGAGCACAGTGCGGGACGACCAATATGACGGAGGAAGAGCCTTTTCTTTGAAGGTTTCGTTAAAGATTACAGTTAGGACAGGGGCTACTTCGTGTTTAAGTACTTTATAAAAAGTCGTACTGAACCCGTCCGGTCCAGGGGATTTACCAGGGTTTAACTGCGTGCTCGATCTTCGTTTGTTATGTCCAGTTCTAATCTGTCTTTTGTTTAGTCGTCGAGACAAGGTAGCTCAGCTAGAAACTCGTCCTTAAATGTAATAACATCTACCAGGTGTGATGCAAAGAGTGCCTGGTAATGTTCGGAAAACGCTGTTTTGATGTGATTGATGTCTGTTGATAACACCCCTCCCTATTCTATTTCTTCATTCCTTCATTCATTCAGCACAGGCTTTTTCTAAACCGAGCGCTCTTTTCGTTGGCGCTTCGCCTGCAGCTGTGTCTTTGGCCCTTGCCCTAACCAGCGCTCCTCAGTAACGTTGTTGCTCAATTAGTTCTAGCTTTTGTTTGGTTTTCCTTATGTCCTCCATCCATTCGCCCGGTGCTCGGCTTTCCTGTTTCGCCAGTTTATGAAGCAGTGTCCTTAACTGCAGTTCATTTTATTTCTCTTCGTGACTTACGATAGCAGATCTTTCAATTGCTTTTAATTTAAAGGCTTCTTTACAGAGCTCCCACTGCTGCCAAACCTTCATGTTTTTTCGTAGATCTATTTTTGCTATCTCTTACTGCTCGACTGTACAATTAGCTGTACAAGTACTTGTACAGTACAAGTAGCTGTACAAGTAGCTTGTTGTTTAACTTCCACATTTCCCACGAAAAACCATTCCCATGCTTAATATTGCCTACGCAGCATTGAACTATACAATGGTCTGAACAGTATTGGAGAGGGCAGGCTAAAGAGATAAAGGACAAAGCTGAAAAGTGGAGAGGGACCAACCTATCTATTTTTGCAAGGGCCACAGTTTGCAATTTCTTTATCAGTAAGCTCTGGTATGTTACGCAGGTGTTACACTGTTCATGATTAAATATTCAGAAGCTGCACAGGAATTTCACTGCATTTGTCTGGGCATCTGAATGGGAGCGCTGCAGCCGGACTAACTTGTTCAGACGAGTAAAAGATGGTGGACTACGTTTAGGCCACCTGTTTTTGCGACAGCTGGTCAGTAGTTTTTTGTTTTTTAGAGACACGACCAACCCGTTCTTACGCACCGTATGCCAAGTCAGACTGAAACGGCTACTACCGGAGAACGTTGTTTCAACGGAAGATTTTTCCGCAGGGATTAAAGGCTTTTATAGAGAAGTCGTAACAAGTGTTCAGTTCCTTTCAGCGCGGTTTTAAAGATTGTCTACAGTAAAACGAAAGAAATTGTATCGTGCATTGTGTGACATTATGTTTCCTGTGCCTTTGTACAGGGCCTTGTACGATGGAGGCCCAGATGCAGATGTTTTAAAAAGGGTAAAAAGAATGCAGGTGACGCCAGGAGTAAAAACCTTTTTTAAATTGCACACCGAAACCTTGCCGGTGAAAACATTTTTGAAGAAAAAGGGATTATTCATACCCTGGGGATCACACTGTGTAATATACAGGAAGTCAGAAACCATAGACAATGTTTTTTTACACTGTTGGAAAGGAGTAGTATTGCAAAGAACGCTAATGAAAGATTTTCCGCTAGACTCGCATGGCATTCGGTACTTATGCTCTTAAGGCTACAGCCTTTGTTTTGTATGCGTGAATCTTAGTGTGTCATATGTAAATAGCGTACGCAAATAGCATTTGAGTGATTTTTGTTGATTTTCTCGTGTCAAGACTAGACAATAAAGAAAAAAAAAGGTGTTGCTTAGTTGGTTGAAGTGCTCGGCTGGGAATCGGAAAGATGGAGGTTCAATTCTCGGTGGAGACCGAATCTTTATTTTTCCGATGCCGCTATTTTCTGTTTCGGGTGATGACGTCATATGATTGACAGCTAGAGTGTGACCAGACAAACGAACGCCCACAGCATGAGCTATTACCAGCTTTCGCCTTAAAAGATATTCCATGTATTTTGCTGTAGGTACAATGAGACAACAAAAGCCCTGTTAATCTACTGAATACTATGCTGTTAATACTGTTTCTGTGCAGGCATGAGCTATCCGATTTATACAGTTCAATATCACGAAGGTATTCAAGCTAGGGACACCACAATGGAGGGATCCAGAAATATTGATCACCTGGGATGCTTTAATGAGCACAGACACCACACAGTACGAGAGTGCCTTGCTTTTCGCCTCCATCGACAAGTGGCCACCCTGGCCAGGATTTGACCCTGCACCTTTGGGTTCAGCACTTCAGCTGCCATGGCAGAGTATGCGAAAGATGTATGCAAGCTAAATTCCGGTAATAGTGTACATTATGTGAGCTTATGTTAAGCCACAGTTTGAACCAATTGCCATAATAATATTGACATTGCATTCCGCAGCATAAAAAGCATTGAGCTTCAGTAGCGCTGCCAGGATCATCTGAGATGGAGTATACATAGCGGCAGGGTATAGCATTACCGCCTGTTTTCGGTTAACAAGAGAGCACGAGAAGGTGTATTTAGTATAACAACTTTTAATACAAGAACAGCTCCAACCACAAGTTAACAAATATACAAGGCTAAAAATTTGCAAGCAACGAATGACAGCATGGGGGATCGCAGAACTAGGATCCAGGAGAGCAGACATCATGACATGGGTATGGAGCGGTAAAGGGAGGAGTGGGGGAAAACTCATCGACACAGAAAAAAGGGTGGGAGAAAGAGGGAGGAAATATTTAAGCTTCTTAGTGATCTTTGAACTGCTCTCTCTGCGATATCCTCAGTTTGTTTGTGTGTGTGTGTTTGTATACATATCAATCTGTGAGCTGGACTAGATAAAAAGACACCTTGAGGCAAACATCAAAAAACAAACTCTTGCTAAGTTTTCGCAAGTGTGGGACACGATCACATCGGAGCCAGTGGGGACGACAGGAATAAAAGGACGCAGGGCTGGCTGTAGAAAGGGGACTAAAAGGAAACTGTTACGAGACAAGATGACCTAAGATGAAGCAACATTGAGAGAGAGGAAAGCAGCAAGAGCAAAAACTAAAACACATGGTCTCACCCTTTCCTTCCTGTCAGATCAGAGACAGAGTCATATGATCAAAAACTAAAACAACTGAGAACAACTAAAAGCAGGGAATTAGTGTCCACTGAAGTCCTAAAATCATTGTCTCCCTTAGACATAACACTATTTGTCTTTTGAAGAAACACACAAAAGTCAGCCATACTAATATACAGTCCAAAGGACCAACTCTGGGCAGCTTGTTGCAATGCCATCAATTCCACCCACAAAAATACTGCAGTTTGCTACTCCACCCGTTAGAAAATAAAACAACAGATGGGAGAAGATCCTTCCAGGTCATCATGCAGATGTCTTAGCTTGTTTTGTCAAGAAAATGAGAGGGAAGAGAGCATGGCAACGAAAACACCAAACAACACTAAGAACACATTGAAAATGTTCTCAATTTGAAATGAAATAAACGTCAGGGGAAAACCTGCACAAGCCCGATGGGATTCAACTGGCTTGCAGCAGGGTTCCGTTTCTTTCATCACCATGAAAGAATAAGGCATGCGAACACAAACCTATGCAAGATGGAGAAAACTGCACTTATGAAAATATTGCAAATATGCTGCTGTAAGATATTGCAGATGTGTTCTTGAGCAACATAAGAACAATACCGGCGATATTCAGGAGCAAAACTGAAAGAAGGAAGTGAAAAGAACAGCACGCTTGTCTAGAAACAGTAGCCTGAAATGTGGGGGATAGACAAAGGATATCATGATAAGAGTGGATTAGGGGAAAACCGGATGAACTGCGGACGAAAGGACTCATTTCTTTTGCATGTACAGTTTTTCCGACCTCCAAGTGAGTATGCAAAGGGTTGGGCATGACACTCAACAGCCACAAGACACGCTTAAAGACCTACAAAAGAAGATTAGAAAAGAAAAAAAAAAAAAGAACAGCGCAGAAAAAGAATGGCCCAGGGTTTTCACACAAGAAAGGCTGACCACTTTCTTGCGCACACTTCTGGCATTCCGGTAAACAAACACACATCTAACAGTGCCATCATTCCATAAACTGGCTTCACGCAGAAAAGAAATCTGGGCGTGTGCATTTGGCTCGTCGGTTACACGGGGGCTGCGCAAAAGAGAATGACAACCCCACAAGACCAAAAAGCTAGTCAGTCCTATTGGCATGTAACAACCCAAGCACATACAGGGGAAGGCTGTGACTGGGGGAAAAAAAAAGAGAAATGGGAGGGGGAAGGGGGAAAAGCCTGTGTAGTTAGTATTGCATATACCAAACAGATACATCCCTGTATTTACAGACGTGGCCATTAGAGGGGCGATGAAAAGAAAGTATGTGCAAGCTTTCCAGCTAAAACACGATATAAGATCCAAAGGGGAAGGGGAATCCATGGCCAGGAGCACAGGATCCGCGAAACGTTGAGAAGTGGCCGCAACAGAACGACAGACATGGAAGAACCGGCAGCGCGACACCAAAGGTAGCGGGCGCATCCCGCCAGCGATGCTTTGCAAACGTGCTTGCCGCCTACAAGGTGCGTGCAAAAATGAAACACACCAGTACGATGAATGGCACACCACACACTGTCGGCCCAAAATCCGACTCTAAGCTTGTTCACTCTCAGATATGGTGTAGCATCAGAATCGCCAACCACAATTCGTGCTGACAACAGTACGAATATCAGTGACCAAGTCCTGTCTAGTAGCCCGTGTAAGCACATTCCGTAAAAGGACTGGCATGCGTTCGTGCAAGCAAGTCCTTTTCTTTTCCATGACTGTCCATATGCACTGCTATTTGGCAGACAAGACACTACACCCGGTGGGAAGGCTTAGAGGTGCACAGGCCTTAAAGGAACGTCAAGAAACTTGCCGACAGCAAACTGAAAAACCTGCCGAACTTTGTAGATGTGCGAGTGCCCTTGTACTCCCGTGCGAGGGGGGAGTCCTGTGACTTGGCAGTGTACCAAGAAGAACAGGTGTGGTGGTCACTGACGGATTCTTCGCACCGAACGCAATGGATGTCTCTGGGTTGACAACCAAGAAGAAAAGCGTGCCTAGGCAGAAAAAAAACAAAAAAACATTTATCCAGTGCAGCCAACCAGCAAAGTGATGCCATGTGGTCAGGAGAAGAAGAAGACTGGTGTAACTTTGCACTCGGAACCTACTGAAAACCTCAGAGTCGGGCTAAAAAATGCAGTGAGACAAGACCAACCTCCCTCCAGACATGCACTACAGCCTAGGACGATGGTGCTGCAGTAGGCAGGAGGATCAATTATTCGCGGCCACAGTTGTAGGAGAGAATTGTAGAGTATGTGTGTGGCATTGCAAAAACCGGGCTCGTGCACCGACACAAAATCGAAGGAAAAAAAAATGTGGATGTCATCACAAGAGACTATTAACGCATGCACGCACACATACAGACACTTGGAAACAACTCTTATATCATTGCTTTTTAATTTTCCCTCATTTGCTCTCAGAAGCTCAGTGGCTGCCTATAAAGAGTATAGTCGCTGTTATATGTAAGCGCCTGGCCCTATAGGTAAAACACAAGGACAGGCTCCCATACTTTTTTTTTTCTTTGCGCTTCCCCAAAATATGTTTCTTCCTTTGCTGCTACAGTAATGCCTAGGAGAGAAAGAAAAAGTAGAGCAGCAACAGTAGTGGTTTCTTGCTATACAAGTGGAAACAGTGCCAAAGGCAGGACTGTGAAGAGAGTTGGCGCCAGCGGTGTGAGAAACGCGGGGAAACCGTTTTCCCCACTAAGTGTGTGTGCACACATTCAGGAGACCTTAGGGAAAACATTTCCCACAGCAGAAGCAAAGTTCCTAGGCTACCATGCAAAGGTTGGTGCCAGTAGCTGCGTTAAATGGCACCTCCAGCATGTAGGAGAGCCTATGCGGCTCCTGCTAGCCCCTTTGCTCGGACATTAGAAAGTCACTACGCGGCTGAAACTGCCCCAGAGCTTTGTCTCGCAGTGAGAACAAGTTCCCTATGCAGCTACGGTCTGTAGTGCATTCCCATGGTCTCCCGGTGACTGCCCAAAGTGCATCATTCCCAACAGCCCACATGGTAGCATGCACCCAGCATTAGCCAGCTGGTGTTCAGACTCTTTACTAGCTCTCTGCTGGAAGCCACATGCGAGGGGACAGGCAGCATGGAAGAAATGATGAGAAACAGAAAAAGGAAGAAAGGGGGGGGAGGCACCCGACAGGACACAAACCAACACGTGCGCGCCTGGGAGAGCCAACAAGGAGACTGCAGCGAAGGTCGTGAGAAAAGGATGTGGAGTAACAAGCAGCCTGACAGAACAGTCCAGGGTACACACGAGTCACGGCTGCCAAAGGTCGGCCCAGCGCCGGTTTATCATCGGTCAAGAAAGCCCGCGCACGCGCAGTGGACGTCACGGCTCTCGCAAGTGCCCCGATTCTGCCCACCGTCAAGGCACGGGGCCTTTCGGGGAGGCGCACGGTGGCCACTGTGATGCCGCAGGTGGTTCTTGCACTGGCCGCAGACAAAGGAGGAGGAACGGCCTTCCCCAGTCGGCTCCCCGGTTCTCTCTCTCTCTCTCTCCCTCTATGGTGTGCCACCTGACCTAGAACTCTGCGAACTCCCTGGCGCACTTTTCCGTCGACGATATGCGCAGGGCTTCCTCCTCGTACTCGTCAAAGTTGCTCGTATCGCCAGGACCCTTGCATTTCGGCACAAATGGGGCCTCGACCTGCGACAGACAACACAGAGAAACATGAGCAATAATATCAAGCATAAACAGCAAGTTTATTAATGTGCAAGCACTGTATGGCTATGTAGGCGGGTTTCGCGTGGCTGTGATCTTGCCAGAGCTGCGAAAGAGGAACTAGTTGGCATATTGGAAATAATGGTACCATTGGATAAAGCGTCAAGGAAAGGTGTGCAATTGACAAAATGGTTGATATGGTTTAATTAGATAATTAATTAGAGCCAATTAAGTGTGTACTGGGAGCCAAGATGGCCACCAGCCAACTTCCGGTTTCGGTTTTCAGCTTCCGGTCACGTGTGTCAGTGCAGAAATGCGAAAGCCTGAGCGTTGCTGCTGCATATGGTACATCGCACGCCCCTTGCCGAACACAACCAGCGTTCTGTTGAATGCATCAAATTTCACCGGCATTCTATAATTCGTTTACAGAAGAGGGAAGGTGCAGTATGTGTCACTCGCGGAATCCCACTGACACATATCGCAGACAACACAGCAACGCTTAGGCTTATGCATTTCTCCAGTGCAGATTCTGCAGTGATCTCGGAAAATTTTTATAATTACCTACAGAGATCTACACGCAGTTATAATCCTACAGAGATCTAACACGCAGTTGTTTCCCTGCCTTGAAACCAAGACGCATCCAAAGTAGGGAGTATGCGAGCATTGTGTGGGACCCTCACACAAAGGTAGAAATAGAAAAACTAGAATAACTTCAAAGGTTAGCCTTTTGTTTTATTTATAACCGTTATAAACACCGAGACTCTCTATCTGCTATGTTAAATGATGCAAACCTGGAGTGCTTGAATGAATGAAGAAAAAATCTGCGAATTCCTTAATCGCTTATACTTTTCAAAACTAGGTATTGATGCACAAGAATACATAACACTCCTCAAGGAAGTCTCGTCATGAGCACAATCACTATATAGAACCTATTTTTGCTAGCACAGATGTCTACAAATTCTTCTTTTTTTCCCTCACACGATCTCGGATTAGAATGCACTGCCGCATGATTCCCCACTGCTTGTTTCCGACGAGTGACTGCATCATTAATTGACACTGTATTTAATGCAGTATGTTGTTGACTTTGTGCAGTGTTTCTTTCAACTAGAGTAGTCCTTTGATGCAAGATTTCATCCCATTTAGTTTTGTATAAGTGTTAATTGTTCGTTTTTGTTTTTTTTGGTGTGTGTTCTGTCAATACCAATGCTGTACAGGGTCAATATTTTGTACTTTGTTTTATACTGTGCCTCTCCTGCTTGGACCATGTTTGGTACGCAGTATATGATAAATAAAATAAATATAGTATGCGCTCCCCCAGTATTTAGGAACCGAGCCCTGCTACTGAGCAGAACAGAGCTCGGATGACGTCAAGACTAGATGACAGATAACTGCTACCAATGCAGCATTACAAATTAAAGACTCATTCACACTGGCAAGTTGCCAGCAGCTCGTTTGAGGGTGTCACTCAATGACAGATTCCTTGAGATGAGACTTCCAAGTCACGGAACACCTCAGCCAATCTGCGGCTCCATAGGACGCGATGTTTGTTTAGTTCTGCCTTCTTTATTTGGCGAGAAAATGAAACAGTACATGTTCACGTATGTATGTCTTGCTGCGTATTAAGTTGTTTGACACAAATGCCACGGAGCAAAAATGGAGCTTACTCACTTGCGTTTGCTTCGTCCTGCGTTCAGAGCTCGATCATGAAATTATTTTGTGATCTGCTACTTCATGAGACTGCAAGCTAGGCTGCACCAACTATCGACATTACAGTCTTCATCGAATTAGAGCATTTCTGGCTACCAAAACAGCTTTGTACAAAAGCATAACTACAGTAGCCGACGGGTAATTCGGACTCCAATAATTCGGACTTGTAGGATATTTCGGACTTCAGTGAGGCACCGTCAGTCACCCCATAGAAGCGCATACATATTCGCGACGGATATTTCGGACTTTAAAGTCCGAAAGTTCGATTTTTCGGACTAATTTCAGTCCCCTGCAGGCCAAAATCTGCCATCTTATCGGCTTTTCGCCGGCGCAACAAGCGCCATCTTGGATTGAGGTGGATTGGCTCTGCAGTTGGATTGGCTTGACATGGTTTCGGTGCCCCATTTTTGCCAGGAGAGGCCCCTGCAATCTCTGCCACTTCGAGGTGGCAGTCGGATTGTCATCGCCGTCAACCTGCTTTTGTCGCCAACGCTGACGCGGGCAGCTATCTCTTTGTGCTTTGTCTCATACGGAATGGACATTCCAACGGGCTCCACGTTCCGCGAGTTTGTTGAAGTGGACGACGGCCTCGATATGTGTGCGGACCTCACGGACGACGAACTTGTACGCCAGGTTCTTCAACCTGAAGACGAGTCGGACTCCGACGACGACTCGGGCGGCCTACCACAGCCATCACTTGCACAAATTACGAACGCTGTGAACTTGCTGTCTAGCGTGTACAGCGAAACGACAACTTTGGCGCAAATACAAGCGCAAATCGTCGCCAGCAAAAGAAATTTGCCGCAAGGTAAAATCGGCGACTTTTTTAAGCCGATTTCCTCTGAATAAAGTGATTTTTTGTGCTTCACGGATTTTTCGGACTGTTCGATTATTCGGACCATTTTTCGGGTCCCTTCAAGTCCGAAAAAACGGTCGGCGACTGTATAAGCTCTTCCACGGCTTAAGGGGATCCGAAATGATCTTCTTTAAGCCCAGAGGAAGATGAAAGGGGCCACCAAGGCGTGAGAGTCGGCTCGTTTGCCAAATCTCGTTAAAAGCAAGAAATGTCGTGAAGCAAGTCGCATGATGGTGTGAACATTTGGCGCTGCTCTGCTTGGCCCTTGTTGCGGATCGATGAAACCTTCATGCGACCTTCACGACTTGCCAGTGTGACTGCGCCTTAGGTGACATTCAGTTGCAGGTTGCAGGGGCCGAGTTACATTATGTGACTCTAACACATGGTACACACTGGTAGCTCGAACAGCCCCAGCCTGTTATATAATGCAATCGTCTGTAATTTCTGTCAAAATTAGTTAGTGCTCAATGCAGGGCTGCTGGCTAAATGCACAGCCTTGCATTAACCCTTTGACAGTTGAATTTTTTAAGGATGAAACATTTTTTAGCTCTGTCTGTCAGTGTGCCATGGGTGGCATTGGAGAAGGAACAGGGAGCTGAACCAAATAAAATTTGGCGAAACTTCCATCTGCCCCCTAAAGACTGAGTGCCACACTGCTATCGGAGCAGCACAAGCGTCAACAACAGCATTTTTCTGCTCCTGTGATGGGCAAAGCCAGTGGATGGTGCAAAGGAGTCTACACTCTGTTCCGCAGCCTGAATGGCGCAGGTGCAACCTCATAACTTGCAAGCCAAGTGAGAGCGCTGTGCGTGCTGCCTAATGTTGCACGACTGCAGGCAACTGGCCACATGAGGAACCACAGCACCATTGCTCAGTGCAGTGTGGAACCCATCATAAATGGTGACATGGCGGAAGATAATAGCCGCAGTCGTTGCACTCTGCTGCAAAGTAACACCAGGAATGAACGGTTGTGTTTGGCCAAGATGAGACCTTGCAAAGAGGCTGTGCTTTGTTCATACTGTAAAGAATTTTGTGCCGACAGCTAACTGTAAGTATGTGCAATGTGAAGAGGCTCCTGTGGCCTTTGCAGTTGTGCTCATGCTTTTGTGTTATCACATTTAAGTAGTCTTAAATATCATGAACCTTTGCCGTACGTGCCTATTTTCAGTACGGTATTCGAGCACCTGACCGCTACCCTACATGTACAGCAATGACTATGTGGGAAGTACCCATTACGCCCACTAACACTGCATTGTCTCTTGCTGATGTTACAAGCTCTTGAACTGTCTTGGGATGTCTACCACACCAAGCACTTCACAGGCGATGAGGATGGCACACCTGTCTTGAGTTTTGGTTTTTGCCATCACACCTGTCCTCTTGTGAGGATCCCTAGCACACTGCTGACACTACATGTCACAAAAATATACTGAATGTAAGGCTCAAATCCACAATGCAAAATTTGCCTCTCGTAAACAGCAGATTTTAAGACATTGCTACAGCAGTGATTGGAGCTAAACAGGATGCTTTTTCTGTAAGAGTTCTAAAGCCGCTTCTCCAGAATAGCCCCTTTGGCAGCTAGAGTAGTCATCACTAGTGACTAAATAAATCAAGACTACACATATAGTGCATGGTGGGTGACAAGGCCAGTATGACTGGCAGCTTGCCTCTTTCTTGTAGATGGCGATCCAGTCAGTCGTGGCAAACCACCGGTGGTTCTTAATGTCATTCACGCCATTCTTGAGGTTGCCAAAGCGCTTGGTCAGGTCGACCTGCAGCAGGTTCCTCAGCAGGTCCTTCAAGTCTGATGTGAAGTGTGATGGGAATCGAACCTGCAAGCAAAAGAAAAGTGCAGGGCTCAGTCTAGAAACAGCGACTGAGGTCTCACAAGCTTTACTAGCTCAGCGTAGGAAAACTTCACATGATAATGCAGACACAGCCGAGCACATCTATGGCAATCTGTGGTTTGGTGCATCCAAGAAAGAAAATCATCTTGATTGCCAACCATTTTTGCAAGACGTTTGTGTTTTTCTTTTTCTTAGCATCAAAGAGAGACTTGTCTTTACCCAATGAAGCAAAGCTTGGCATCTAAACTGAAATTATAGATGTGTATAAAAAATAAATGGCGATGCTCATCTCTCAGCCTGAGTCGCTTTGGGGCGTTAAACCCTCTAAAACCAAACTAAAAAAGGAAAACGAAGGCCAAGGTCTCCCAGCAAGAATGCCAGAAACCACTGTCATGTCTATCTTTCAAGCAATTTCTTTTATTTGCCAAATGGAATTTTTGACCATGAAACCTTGGTAGTCCTTCACAAAAATTTTACTGTTTCACGTAGAGCTAAATAGCTCTGCGTGAAACAGTAATTAAAATTTTACCCGCCAAAGGAAGGAATCGCATACTGCTCTGACAGTGTCAACTTAAGCTACAGCTGCACAGAGATCACAAAAATGCTAAAAACAAAACATGGTCCATCACAAAAAGCAAACTTTTGTCAATGCCAATGAGTGCAGCTGTGACCTGCGGAGACAGCTGCACCTTGATCAAGGAGAACCACTTTGTTGATAGTAAAACTGCTAATTACTTGGAAGCCGACTCACAGCTAAGGCTATGGTTATCCATAATTTAGTAACGCTTGCAACACAATATGATTCCTAAGTAGCCCATATGTAACTCCGCTAGTGAGCCCCTTTGACCCCATGGACTGGTCACAATAAATATTTCCAAACAGAGCAACGTCAAAGGCTCAGCTTTTCTTGTAATAGAAATTTTTCCCACATAGGGAATAGCACTGCATACACCAGCAAGGAAACAACACAAGCCAGCAACAAAATAAAAGATGCACTTTATCTAAGTGCACCCTTGATCAGAACAAGTTAAGGCCTGACCATAACACTTCACCTCGGCTCATAGATGCTCATACTCACTGAGTGACTGCAGGTATCAAATATTTGAAATATGAATAAGACATTATTAAAATGAACAGACAGATGAACTAATAGAAGCAATTTCACATTTTGCACAATTAATGCCCACAACTATGTTTCTAGGAATTTCATCCCAGTCGCATAGAGACGAATGTGGTGCATAAAAAAAAAAGGTTCTATCCTAAACTTGCAAACTTGTGTTAATTACTAACGAGGAATTATAATATAAAAAAACAACACAGCCCAACAACAACAACAGCACAATGGCTGACAGCCAGGTAACAAGAGTTTAACATAAGCCACACCATAAGACTGGCTCGAAAAGAGAGAAATTGAATTTCAGATACAATATAAATGTGTGTGAGGGCCACACCCATGTATAGGACACACCCCCTATTTCCCGAAGCAAGTATTAAAAAAAACATCTGTGTAAAAGCCGCACCAAAACTTTCCACGACCCACGCGGGAATAGCCTTCAAAATGCATGCGTACAGGAGCTTCCAGATGCAGCCCACGGATGACGCCCAAAAGCCCAAAGTCGCGACTCATCATCATCATATTTTCTTGTCGCGAGCTTCCGCAATACATATCGGCATCGGCATCGCCAGCCCCAGCCACTCCAGCTTTGTTCTGTGACTGTCAAAGGTCCGTCCGTGAGTAGTGGTAGCGTGGTTGGCGTGGTCACAGGCCGTAGTTGCGGCTCTTGTCTACTCTCTGCTTTATTTTTCGAAAATTGCCGTTGAGTGTTGCCATTCTAGCACGATGGGCAAGCGTATCGGCAGCTACACGGCAGGCTTTAAACTGAATGTAGTGGAGCTTGGAATCTGAAGACTCCGTGAGTGACGATTGAATGGTAAAAAATGACACATTCACTGAGTGGTCTGTTTTTACTTAAAAAAAAAAAAAGAAAAATTCTCGCATTGTTGGGGATGGCGACAGCCGCGCTAATGCAGCCAGAAGCCCAGTTCATATCTGCTTTCACCATCCTTAGCGTGTTGTCATGTGTGTCTTATCATTCCCTGCAATCAGAAGAGCTTCTGCCAAAGGTTTCATTAAAACAGTAACATTCAACGACGTTTCGAGGTTGCACATCGAGTTCCAACAAAACGGCCAGTTTGTAGGTAAGTTGTTCTTGCTCACAGCAGCCCCATAAGGTGGAACGAATGTCATGCTTGCAGCAGTGCGCCTCAAGCACCGGGTTATCGATGCAAACGTCCTCAGCAATGTATTTCAAAAAGGCAGTGGGCCACAATCATGTCTGCCTTGAATGGCACATGCAAGCAAAGTACAGCAAAATGCAGTAACAGACTGTTCACCGCAAAACTGCATTCACCCCCACTACACTAGGACACTGTCCAAAGCCACCATGTTGCTCTGTGCTGTCACTGAATCTTACCGAACCACGACCGCTAATAAGAAGATTAATGCATGTGAATGCATTTCTGGCTATGGCATTTGCTTTGAACTTTGACATCCTTTGCGATATCTAAAATGTGCGTGGCTTTCAAATTGTATACGAACATTAAAATACATTATCTGAAATTT
The DNA here is from genome assembly GCF_055883805.1 of Amblyomma maculatum. Classification (NCBI taxonomy): domain Eukaryota; kingdom Metazoa; phylum Arthropoda; class Arachnida; order Ixodida; family Ixodidae; genus Amblyomma; species Amblyomma maculatum. Next base: position 118,878,627 of record NC_139351.1, on the reverse strand, counting down.
GTATTTGAATACTATGACATTAGCATGACTCCAGTATTCCTTGCAAAATACATCAAGTGGGATCTCCAGATGGCAATATCTTGCACTCGAAACATGATTTGTCTCGCTCTTTCTTCCTACAATTAACTGCCAGCATGTGCCTGAAGTCCGTAAATGACAATAATGCATAAAATCAATGCACTGTCAGCTGTTAAAAGCGACAGCAATCAATAATGACTAATACAGTAGGGCATCCAATGGCACGGTTCCATTTTCAGATCTTCAGTCATTCAGTCTGTAACAGCTTTTGGCTACATCACTGGGCACACAGTCTGGTGTGCCTACATTTCCTTGTACACGTCTACATTTCCTTGTAAACACAGCATTCTGGGCGACATTCTGCAGCCCGCATTTATTCATTTCTTCAGGCACTGACAGGGAGCACATTGGTTTCGTAAGCTGTATTTAACTTAATGCGTCGATAAAATACAAAAATATTGCATTCCCCCAGCAGCGCCCTAAACCTCGGCCCGCCGATGCTCATCAGATCTCTGACGTTACTCCTTTAGTAAAGAGACATCTCTGACGGCCGCCTTATATAATTAAATTTTCTTATTTTCTGAATACAATTGTTACCAAAAGAATTTCAAACATGACATTAGTCTATAACATGCACTCAAGTGAATTAATGCCTGATAAGCCTAACAGGTGTGGTATGTTATGCTGACTATAGTTGCAAACTGCAACAAAACTAATACATCTCTCGCTTACTACAGTTGTTTATTTTTTCCTGCAAAAAAGTATCTGGCTTGAACCATTTGAGCGAGCTGTACTGATATTCAAAATTGCCAGAAAATAATTAAATTTGCAACCAATTTTCATTATTTGTATGCACTTGTGTACCTGAAAATTTGACATTCACACACCTCTAGCCAAGTGCAAAGCAAAAGATAAGTCCGAGTATCCCTTGAGATATAAGACATCCAGTGGACATCCGTGGATACTTCAAATATCTGTAAAATGTCTAGGCTCTCTGCAAACACACAGGAATTTTTCAGACCTGCATCTTCCCCCGAAGCCATGGTGGCTTCGTGGTTAGAATGCTTGTTTACTGATTTGGGAAATCCGGGTAAGGTCCCAGCAGCGAGATATTTCGATGGAGGCAAAGCACAAGGCACCCGTGTACTGTACGCGTAAAAGATTCCCCTAGTGGTCAAGACTATTCACCGCCCTCTGCTACAGCCCCCCTTTTCTTCAATTTGACTGTACTTAAAATTACGACAGGTGTAACGCTTTTTTTTTCCCTTAGGGTATAAAGCCTGGTGTTCAAAACTTGCGACAACACATGCAAGGCAAATTAAATTCGAGAGGGGGACTGCCAACTGATATCTTTTTGCACACTGGTTCTTCTCAAGGCAAATTAAGTTGTACTTTCTGTTTGAGTTATAAGCCCTGCACCAACAGACAGCCCACATGAACTGGGCCTCCCGAAGACCACTGTTGCAAGAACTGCTGGAAAAAATTTCTTGATCAGTTTTCCTAGTGCAGTTTCATCCACCGAAGGCCGGCTGTGATGTCAGTGATGCACTAAGGTCACTTGAGACATGCAAAAACTGAGGTATAAATAATCAGATTAATAATTTTTGTTCTGTCAACTTTTGGGAAGGCTTACATAAGAATTGGTTTGGTTTGGTTTAGGGGTGTGGAGGTTTCACTTCCGGCACCGCTGTTTACTTTTCCACCAGCGCCATTCTTCTTGGCGTGCGCTGCAGACCCGAGCAAAATAAATATTGTCAGTTTCAATGCTGCCCTACTTGCTCAGTGGTCACGCACGTTTCTCTCCTTTCCTCGTGCACAGTCTGTAGCGAACGCAACTCGCATTCCTATAATGGAGCTTAACGTTCTAAAGTAATCCAGGCTGCGAGAGACGCCGTAGTGGAGGACTCCAGAATTTTAGGCCACCTGGGGTTCTTTAATGTGTCCTGACCTCGCACAGAACATGGAGGCATTGCTTTTTGCCATAAGAATTGGTACAAATCAAAACGAAAAAAGCAGTGACCATAAAGCAGTTTTGTTATGCCGCCAGTGACCTCAGCAGTGAAACCGAAACTATAACTGCATGTAGGAAAAAATTTATATATAAATTATTCACAGCTTTTTTTGCCCAATCCACGTGGTTATTCATGTTTAGTAATGTGGTGTGAGTGATTACAATCGACTGCGAAAATCTCAAATCTCGGTAATTCACTCCCCCCCCACCACTAATTTAGAAATTAAAACTATGAGCACAGTCCCGGCCAACAGCCATTACACTCGTTAATTCAAATGGGGGATCGCATCGAGGCAAGACCCGCGCAGCTTGTGACCACTGAAATAGAGCTTCCTGAATCTCGGTTGCTTGGAATAGTAATGCCAGCGCACGCAATAGCAGGGGTGACGATCGAAAGTTCCCCATTTCAGAAATATAGCTGTCACATAGTTTCAGTTCCGCTTTCTTTAAAAGAGTATAGACACCAAATTTTGATGCCATTTTTTTTTTTTTTGCTAATGATACATAAGACATTGATGTATATGGATTAACACTGTTTTCACCCGGGACCGCTCAATAATTTATAATTAAATTTTCTTTTCTCGCCAGGTTCGGTTTCAGTTTCAGCAGCTGAGACATGGCTGTGTCGTCACATCATATCCAGGTTACGTGCAGTATGAAAAAACTACGATATAACCGCCGATTCTTCACTTGTTGTGATTCTTGTTCTTGAGGCAGGTTGGATTAACGTTGTAGTGAATTCAAATGACCGAGGAATGATTACATCATTGTCTTTTATCCTTCATGTGACCTAGACTTGACTTTGATGCTATAGCTGTTACTTGGTGTTTGAAAACGAAACTGAAGCAGATAAGAAGAGAAATTCGATGATAAGTTATTCAGCGGTTGTAGGCGAATATTACGCGGTGATTCGTATACAGTTGTCTTACACATCATTGCAACAGACAAAACTCGAACCCAAAAATTAGATGTCAATACTCCTTTAACTCCGCATCAACCTGTGGTAGCGACTGGGCATGCGCATCAGTCAGCCACGCTGTTTCGGACGCCCCTTGGCGCGTCACTATTTCAACATGTACCATCTTTGCCTAAAGTAACCAGGCCAATTAACGAGAGTTTACTGTACTTTGAAACAGCCGAAACATTAGATGCGCTTGGGTGGTGGGGCATGACAGAAACACTGGGAAAAACTGGCACACAAGAGATACAGTGTTGAAGTTGTAACTGAAGTCCGCCAAGAGTAAACACAGCACAGATATGCCTGCACTTGAAAACTATCTTAAACTATCTTACAAAAACGGGAAACTATTCAGTCAAGTTACCGGCCCGGAAAAGCACAGAGAAAACGCACATAGCAATGCACTAACAGAAAAACCCAACAGCCTCACATGCTAACTAACTGCCAAAAGAAAGGTTAAGAATGTAAGAAGAAAAGGTCGGTCCCTGACACGGTTGCAGGAACGAGAAAGAAGGAAAAGAGAGAGTCCGAGTGGTGCCTTACATTCACACAGTGGCCCACAACCTGAAAAGGATTGCAAAGAAGTGCGGTGTGAAGGTGGTTTTTTTTTTTCTTTTTTTCGGCTGCCCCCTTCCCAATAAAAGGCTGGGAAATGAAAGAGCGTGAAGTTCAAAACTAGGTAAATACATGGTCGCGATGAAAACTGCAGCAGCTTGCGCCATGTGCTAAATGAATAACATATTTACTGCTACTGTTGTGCAAAAATACTTATGTTCGATGAATGGAAAATGAAGGGCTAAGAGAGCACTAATACGATGCCTCCAGGGAAGTGAGCAGCCACAGACGGAGGAATATGACATCACCAAGGCGACTTAAATGGCACGATTAGGTGCACTGCACATGAATATGCCTATCACTTTTACAATCAAGTGAAATTCTTGGCACGCATTATGGCAACAGTGTTACACTAATGCAGCGAGCTGGACACTAAGACAATGTGTAAGGCTTTCAGGCCTTTCGTCATAGTGCCCCAGCAGTAAATAGCACAGAAAATGGTAAACCAAAGAATAAGAATGGTTCTAAACTAGATCTGCATTATTAGATCGCCCGGGAAAAAAAAAAAAAAAAAAAAAAAAAAAAAAAAAAAAAAAAAAACATCGCACAAGAACATCAACACAATTCCAGTATGTGTTGGCCTTCCATTCTGTTTACCAAGAAGCGACTGATCCATAATGCTTTCATACTTCTGCCTGTTGATTCCAAAGCAGGCATTTCTAATATGCGTGCCCTAGATGACTTCAGTTCAGCTCACAACATGTGTGCCAGTTTTCGCATGTTTCTGTAACGTCACAACAGACTGCCTGCCATAAACAATACGGGAAAATTAACCAGTCAAGGCATCACCATGCACCAAACTAGCAACAGGGCTGACAAAACAGCTAACAAAAATGTACAGTTATTTCAGCATCGGTAGTCAACTATGAAAGTCAACCGTGCAGCAAACAAATGAGCAAACCAGCATTAAACTGTTAGCCAAAGCAGTGTTTTCATGCCATAAATAACAAACTTCCACTCAAATGCAATAGATAACTGCACCAAAAATGCACCTGTAAGCAGCAACGCTGCACTTTCAACTTGTAGTGAAATGGTCATTAGAATAAAGGTACTGCCACAAGTTGCGGTATGACTTCAGCCTAGCAGTGATGAAGACTCCTTTTGCAGGGTTCAGAAGTAGTGATACACAGGAAACAAAATGAGATTTCAAGTTGCAAGACGGCGAGAACGTTTAGCCGACAAGACATAGCTCCCACAACTGCTCAAAGAAGAGCTTATGCACTCGAGTCAAGCCTACAATTTTCCAGACAGCCTAACATCATTAGATCATTTGCAACCTAAAAAGTTGCCTTTGTATGAACACCCAGAGCAAGAACTACGCCACTGGAGATTACAATGCCCCTGGATGTCCTGCAGACGTCCAGGAGATCCATGGGATGTCCACTAGTGTTTCCAGACAGGCTAACATCATTGAGAGCTCATCTACAACCTAAAAAGTCACCTCTGTATGGACAAGTAAAGCAAGTACTAAAGAATGTAGTGAAATGTTTTTATGCTGCCATACTTCTGCATTCAGAAATAATTTCAGTGCCTTGGTTGCATAGAGGCACCATCATGGCACGATCATTTAGAACATAAGCGAAAACAAACCGTTTTCCTTAAGGTAAACATCAGACTGTAGAATACTAGTGCCAAGGCATTGCTGCGACTCAATATCTTCTAGGGAAGGTTACATGTTTCCAAAAAGGCTGACGAGAAAAGGATTTCAGTTCTCGAATGAAGTACCGTGCCACACACTGTTCTCACCTTGCCAGAGACAATTTTCTCGTATATCTGGATTGGCTGGTCGGCGAAGAAGGGCGGGTAGCCGGCAGCCATTTCATACACCAAGACACCAAGAGCCCACCAGTCAACAGCTTTGTTGTAGCCCTGCAGACAAAAGGCACATAACAGCTATAGGAAGAGTTTGTATCCTAAGAAACAATGGCCCAACCTCACCAAGTTTTTCAGATATAAAACTGCTGCCCCAACTCGATTCGTTGCATTTCTGTGTCTTAACACGCATCAAGTTGCACAAGAGTTACGAAGTGCCTCGGGTGCAGTTTGATGAGTGCAGTGTGACCCACCGATAAGCTACTACTGACCAAACAAACTTCTTTATCCACCAACAAATGGCAGCAGTGATCATGTATGCATGCTTTTCCCTGGCTCGTGAACACTCGGAAAGCTCTCCCGTGGCTTCATCACGTGACTCAGTATTTGCAGCCCGCAAAGCCTGCATACGTGACGGGACCCTGCAGTGACCCAAGGCATAGTGAGCATGTTACGAAAGCGAAGAAACTGGTTAGCAGGATGCAAAACTCTGTCTTTTCAAAGATGAAGCACAACTCCTGGCCAAGTATTTTTCAAATGCAGCCAGCATACAGCCGACTGCTTTCGAAGTGATTGTGTACGCTTAACAAAAAGGGATCAAAATATCTGACCCAAAAGGCGAAGTATTTGGAAGTGATCATCGAATAATTTATCACGCTAGTTCCAAGTGCAAACCCAGACTTTACTGTAATGACCACCACCAGCCACCATCAACGTATACTCCACAGTGCTACAGGCCAGCCTTTGTTTTTTGGAAACAGCCTTGTGAGAATTTAACATCTCAACCTCCACGCTACACTGACGCGCCTCTCAAACCAAAATCGGTTCAGAACTTCTAAAAGAGAGAACAAGAATGTAACAATGAAATATTTGCCGCAGAACAAAATAAAACATTCAACTGAGTCAGAGATAAACTAACCTTGCTGAGAATGATTTCTGGAGCCAAGTATTCGGGTGTACCACACAAGGTCCAAGTCCGTCCCCGGACTCGCTTGGCAAAGCCAAAATCTGTAACCTGCAGGCAACATGTATACAAGCAAAGATATTGAGTTCATGTGACAACAATCAAAACACAAGCCACTGTAGTCTAAGCCAATTAAGATGCTGCAAGCCGCAGCTCAAAATCAAGCCTGCAGAGCACATGAAATCAAGCGCTTGAAGCAATCAAAGCTTGCATTCAGTGGCACTCTAGTCTCACAGCCAACACTGTCGCTTACACCTTCCAACAGGTAACTGAAAATTGCAATAAGTGCTATCAGATAAACAACACTGTCAAAAAGGAGCAAGGCCATCTGCAACCAATTTTTGTTCGTAAAAATTAATTTTCTGGCTCTGCCTTGGTATGTCCACGTCTGTTCAGCAGCAAAACTGGACTTCCTATTCAGAAAAGTGAACTTATAGCGCGGAATCTTCCTTCTCTCGCCTTCGTATTCAAACATAGACTTCGTGATCTCCTCTGGAAGTCAATGACTAAATGGCCCAGTCCCAGGCATCACCATGAAGAAACCGTCCTCGCTTTATTGTTCAGTTACAAGAGCTCTCCTTTCACTTTGAGTGCGTCTTTGTGATTAGAATGTGGTATCCTATCACATGCCCATTTCAAGTAGCTCTCAGAGTCCTTCTATAGAGCTCCTGAAACTTCGGTCTAGAGCACTTGAGTGGTGTTATATTTAGCAAAGAAAGCAAAATTATTAAGCCGCTACTCTAGTTTCCTACCTTGAAAATGCTGTTATAGAGCGTTGCAAGCACAATGCATCTAACATTATTTGTTATTATTTATCATTATTGTTAGAACATTATTTTTTAGGCAGCGTGGCACTTAAACGTGCTATTCCAGCCTCAGTGCATTGCCTCTGTACCTGTGATCAATTGTAGCATTAGTGTACGGCAGTTCACCCTTTCGCATATGCGGAACATTTCTTTTCTTTTTAGTATTCCATCCCTCTTCATGTGCAGTGACATACAAATAGCTTTTCTTTCTTGACAGATATCCCGACGCATGCGTATGCGGAACGTTTCTTTTTAGTATTCCATCCCTCTTCATGTGCTGTGACATACAAATAGCTTTTCTTTCTTGACAGATATCCCGACGCATGCTCCCGCCGACTACGTTCAAGGCTCGCTGGCCTAATATTAGGCAACCGAACGTTCCGGAGTACACAGTGCAAAGGCACGCGACCTTTGGCAAGTTCGTAATTACAAGGCATTGGAGTGATACGATTATCTGCAGTCTGGGTAGGTGGGTAAGGTTTGATCCCACAAAGTAAATGATGAGGTGATTCTTTCGAAGAGAGACCTGACACCGTCACAAGCTGTCAGCATTAAGTAGCAGCGTGTATGGGTGTCAGCGAGCACAAGTACATTCTCGGTTTTATCACTGCCATTAAAGTGGTGCAAACACACAGACGACGATGATGAAACGTCAATTCGACTGACGGCAGCAATCCCCTGTTGGCACAGTTCGGCTGATAACTCAGTGGAGTGTAAACAAATCATACTGACATGTACCTTGTGTAGGCTACTGCAAGCTGTACATGTAACAACGCCGGCCATATGCTCTGGTGTGCAAGTAAGGCTTGGACGCCAAATGCAAGGAATACAGGCGAGTAGAAGAACATTTCTTCGATGGTACAGTTTAGAGGGGATTGGAAACTATGGCGGAATACTCTCCGCATCAGGTGCGTCATTGCGGGTGCGCCGAATTGAGGGTTTCTCCATGGAAAGGTCTATAGTGCGAGACTCATGTGGGTAGGACAGCGTGTAAACCAGCCATCATTAATTTTCTTCCCTACCATGCATGTCGGTTTGCAAACATTTGCAAACATGCACCAACCTGCGAAGGCATGCGGGTGTTTTTGTTGCCTACGCACAGCACTCCTACAAAATAAAATTGAATTGTAATACAAGAAACTGGTTCATTATGATATAAGCAGACAGAAAAACACAATGCAGACAACCAAAGATGGAGGAACACAGATAAGCACTTGTTTTCGCCTTTCTACCTGTGATCACACACGTGGCGCTCTTCCGCCTACCCCCACTGGAGATGGTGCCAGAAAGGCGGACTGACCTTGATGTATCCTGTGTGGTCGATCAGCAGATTCTCGGGCTTCAAGTCCCGGTAGATGAGGTCTAGGGAGTGCAGGTACTGGAACGCCAGCACAATTTGGGCACCGTAAAACCGCGCATGCGGCTCTCTGCACACCACCACGATGAACCAGCAAGGCACCACCAAAGTCCCCCGAGTGAACAAGAAAAAGGGGAGGGGGGCACAGGCAAGAAAGAGGAAGAAGACACTCGTACAAGAATCTCAAACAAAGCAACATGGCATACTTTTTAAGTGATCTTTCCCTCTAAGACAAAGTGTGCAAAAGCAGCAGTCTTATAAGTTTGTAGTGACGACACTGTATTGCACATAACAAATTTAAGTAAAAAAAATGGAAAAACAATAGCACAGGTAGCAGCTGGTGAGTGAGTAAAGGAAGCAACATAAAAGAGAAATACAGTCTAGCCCCGTTATAGTGAAGCTACTTATAGCAAAATGTGGTTATAACAAAGAGATTTCGATTTCCCATTCCTATTTTAGCACTTTTAATACAATTTGGGTATGGTTTTAATGAAGTAAATAAAAGCATCTCAGCGGATATAGCGAAGACATTTTGTAGCAAATAAAAATCTATCAATTGGGACTTTTCCGTGCCTAAAAAAAAAAATGTGTGCAATAATAAGAACAAAACCTGGCTGATGGCCACATGCGCGGCATCGTGTGCACTCCCGTGAAGCGAAACGTTGTCTCACTGCATAGCCTGGCTCGCTGCCGCTGTTGATCATCAATTTCTCAGCTATGTTGAGTCTCGCGAGCTGGTGACCACCCAGTGGCTGACCGTCTATGGATGTTCCATGGGAGTTCGAAGCAAAACTTGGTTTCCCATTTGGATGATGTGGAGGCCACAATCCTGAACACAGGACTTATCCCAGCAGCGATAAATAACTTTGCCCATAGTCGATGAGCGATTTTTTAAGCTCACTAGGGACCACGGAAACATTCGAAAAATTTAATTTGATAGAAAAGCTCCTTTTACATAAACTTTCAATTGGCACCTAGTGGAGGATGGGGATCAGCAGCTCTGTGACTGACCCGCCGCGCAGTGTTTACGCAGATGACGGGCGGCAACCGGTGTTCGATGGTTGTACCACCGTCGATACGTGGCGGGTGAACGCGCGGGCTTAGACAAAGTACAGATGCGAAACCGAATCTGCCATGGTGAATTTGCCAAATCATTGCATTTTGAGTATGCTTCCCCACATAGTCCTCACAGTCCATGCAGTGATGCATCCTCAATATGCAGCAGGGTAGTCTGTGAACAGGCACCACCAGAGCGGCGGCATGCTGCGAGACGCACATCCGCACTAATCAAGAGCCTCCACCGTCAGATCGAAGCCAATTCACCGGTGGCAGAGGCAGAACGCAACTTGCGCTGGGCCTAATACAAATATTTCATAAACTACAGAAGCACAGGGCGCAGTACATTTATGTTCGTAGGCTAATTTTAAAACGACACACATGCAGTGCAGAACCGGCTACTAAGAATTGTTTTGCTCTTTATCTAAAACCACTAACGAAACTGTTACAGCCGATAATGAAACCGTTAGCTATCTTGGGCCAGTGGCAGTTGCTACCTGAAACCGCTACGACGGAAATTTAAGAAATGTTTTATTGTGCTGCTTTCGTTAGGAAAGTTTTCTCTGTATGCTTCTTTTATTGAATTTGTTAGCACGACTACAATAAAAATGTGGTCGTGCTGCAGATTCGTCAGGTCAGGCCCTTCCTTTGTCAATGCACTCAAGTGTAGACAATATCGTCATGATACTCATGAGAAAACGCGCCGGTTTTGTAAGTGCATTGTCAAGGCTGATGCTTGTTTGAATAAAGTATGTAAATCATGCCGGGTATTTGTGTTGCTGCCTAGCCAGCGCATGGTTGCTTTTGCGGGTGCACTGTGCGCCAAGACATATTCTGCTGCTGTTTTACTAACATTACTAACAAGCTTGAGCTGCTACAAGAGAAGAACCGATACGCATCCCAGCTGAAAAAGTTAATTGGTTCGAATTGAAATTCCAGCTGGTATTAACTGGAACCAAATGGAATTCGTGGGTTTCAATTGGCAACAGCTTGCCCAATTGGTTTTACTAGCTGGCATTATTTTCTCCTATTGGAATTCTAAATGGTAACAGAATTTGGCAATGGACACATAAGGTACGCTTATCACCAGTTAGAAACTTAATTGGTTCCAATTAGAGGTCCAGTGGGTTCCAGTAGGAAACTAGGCTGATTCCAATTGGGCATCAAATTGTTTTCATTTACCAGTCCCCCTTCAATATCCCACTGGTTCCAAATGGAAATGAGGTGGTTTCTTATTGAAAACAAGGAAATAAGTTCAAAATGTAACACTTTTTTTCCTTTGGTCATCCAGCATGAATTTAAGCAGTTAATGAAAATATAATTTACGTTCATGACCATGTTGCAGTGTACATAAAGTGAATGCTATTTTTGGCATAGTTTAATCTGGATAACTCATAAAATAATGACATTGCCAAGAAAGTCAAAATTATTGATGTTATATAGTTATAGACAACTGCTTCAAATATTCCTTGAATACATGAAATAATTTTAAACGAATGTTAAGTTCTAGTTTAAAGGGAAAGGAAATATTTTCAAGATTTCCATAGGACACAATTCTTGTAACTATTGTAAACTGATGTTTCTTGATTGAGTACAGAATTGAAACCCTGGCAATAATCGAGTGAAAAACCTAAGACACTTTATGGCAAAAGTACTGGTGAAAGATAAGCAAACTCAATGCTTTGGATGAGATCAGAAAATTTGCACATACGTAGGTGCATATCTACGGGCATATGTACGATATATCCCACGGGCATATGTATGACATTCCTTCAACTGCTGTCTGCTAGCGAAGCAGACGACGCGAGTTCCGATGATTGCCTACATCACTCGAAGCAAAGTACTGCGAAAACAATTATTTGCAAAAAGACTTTTAAAAATAATTATAATAGCAGTAATTTTAAATATGTCACTTATTACTTGCCACATAATTTGACTAATGCATATTTTCCGCACAGTGAGCGACCACTGTCGTGCCTCAGCTTTAGCCCCCAGAAGCCAAAAGTAGCCGTTCCGAAGTCTAGACTAGACGACTAGCGATGAACAACATGGCGGTGACAATGGCAAGCATGACGGCAAGTTCGTGCAAACATGTGTTTGCAAATGCTCTGTGCGGCTAGAATCCTGCGCTAATTATCTGTTACCATAATTTAAACGTAGATGATTTTTCGGCATTTCATCTGACAGACTAAGTGGTATCTCAACTTCTGGCAAGACTCGAAAATGTGAAGCGACTTCTACAAGGCCTACGACATGCTACTCTTCGGTAAGTAAAAAGTTTCTCTTCTATTGTGGTCACTGGGTCGGTGTTCTAAGGTTGCGTTGGAGTTCAGCTAAATTCTGAGAGCTTATTTAATTCACTGACAAAGACCAACAATGACTGAAACGGACCCGATGGCTGCGATGATCGCTGCTGATCTCATTCGAGCGAACTGTCCAAGTGAGGTGATAACTTTTGTTCTCCGTAGATTGAAATGAGCTGTATTGGTCTGTCGAACTGCATTTGGATTTACCTGCAGCCCGCAAAAAACCAACTTCATTATCCGATTGTTGCCGCCTGAGAACCATCACTGCATATGCCGGTGACTTCACTGTGATGACATGAAGCGCCGGTAGTTAGGTTTAAAACTAGGAGCCAGGCCAAAAACCTGTGAGCAGGCAAAGACCGGTGGCTGAATGATTCGGTCCACATCTCTTGTGACTAGGTTTATCCATGATGTGATTGTGTGAAATGCTGCCCCCCCCCCCCCCCCCCCCTTCCTCCCCGCCGAAGTCGGGCATAGTTTTTTTCTTTTTTAACTAACGTTAAGCTTGCCTTTACAAAGGGTGGCTATAGTTCAAGAGACTACTTAGCAGTGTAGTCGGAGAAAAAATATCAGCGTGCTAATAGGAAGGCTACTTTCACCAGCAGTTTTGCTGGAGGACGATTGTGCAGTACTGATAACTCACCCTTAATGCAAAAAGATTTTTTCATCACTTGGCTTGGCCTGATGCCTCATGACAGAATCATTTTTGTGAATACTACAGTGTTAGCACACTGTAGCACATTTGAAAAGAATCCAGAAATTCTTGCGAATTTTTTTCATGCTTTGCAGTCAGGGCAACTTGGGCTGATGAGAGCTTTGCTGTTTTTGTGTGATCTTAAATTATGTGCACTCTAACTTTGTGAAAGCTCCTAATCAGATATTTTTTTTTGCTAACTGGGTGTTATGGCAGATTTGGGGACAAAACATGGTAACAGCAGCTCAAGGTATAAGACCGTGCTTTTAATTCACTTATCGCTGCCGACTTTGATTTGATCTGTGTAAGCTATGTCTTGAACTCCATCATGGCTCCTGTGACAATACTCGTAAAACCCTTGAAGGAAAAGGTCATTATGAACTTGATTGTGGACTACTGGTGACTGCATGCACTCATGCTAGTCTTCCAGTAATCTGCATCCTAATAATTTTGAAGGCATGCACTATGCAGCAGTGGCATTTGGGTACTTCATTAAATGCCCTTCAATCTATGTAGGACTTTTCTCAGAACCAACAAATGTAATCCTTGTGACTGTGCTGCGGTATCATCAAGCTGCCTACTTTATTGCATGGTTACTGACTGCTACCTTTGCACTGTCAACACTATCATGAGTAGGCTGGCTTTCAGGACTCATTCATTTTGGGGGGTCTTGCTACTATTACTACTGCAGGTGGGTGTCTCTCAAGTAGCATCCCAGCTAAGACGAAAGTGTGTGTCACAAAGCAGCCAGGCCTCGCTCGCACATTTTACGTGCAAACTCCCTAGTTACACTAGTAGTTACGAGGCATTGATCTAATACCATGCACTCACATTGCTCCTAGAAATGGCTTTTTCGTTTTTGAATGAATAAAACATAGTGGATGTAACTGGTCTTTGGTGCAATGTGCATATGCTCACTCAGCATGTAAGTGCCTACCACCTTTCACTTGTACCATTTGGAAGCACCATTCAGGAAAAATATTTAGAGACCATATGCTTGTACAACACTTCGCCTGTCCCTGTGTGGATTCTCGCCATATGTGTTGTTTTTGAATTTGTTTGTGGTTTTGCATTTTACTCGTTCCAGAGCAAAAACTTGCCGTCGATGACTTGTACTTGCTAACTAAACTAAGCTTTGCTAAATGCACTATATTTTTCTCTAGACTGCCACAGAAAGCGGCTATAGGACATGAGCATGCCACTGCAAATGGCTCGGGAGGCTGCCATGAAAGACGTGATGGGAGTTATCAATGAAAAGATCGCAGATCTCAGAAGGCAAGCGAGGAGGTAATTCAATAATTTTATGCCATTTTGTGCGTGGCATTCAAAAAGCATCTAAGCTTGTCAGCTCTGTCATTACTTATGCTTGCCTTTATTACTTTAGGGAACAAGCTGCCAATGGAGCACTGCAGGGAGCAACCACACGAGCAGCTACGGCTGACAGCAATTGCTGAAGGATGCACAAAGGCACATCTGAGGCATTTTTTGAATTTGAAACTTTCACTCTTCAGCGGTCCTTTTTTATGGGTATCTAGCTCAAAATAATCTTATTTGTTTCAAGTAGAGAAGCACTTTGCATTGCAAGTACATTAAAGTAATAAAAGTGAAAGTGTGTTATTGAATAGAGCTGTGTTGTCTTCATTTGAGTAATTCATGCAGATCTTGTTCTGGCCCACTCCGAACACATGTAAATTTAATTGAAAATAAGCAGCATTGTATTGACCAACATTTAAAAGAAATTAGTCATGCAAGCGTCAACAAGCACCAAATGAGAGTATGGGTCTAGTATTAGTTCCCTAGTTAATACTCATTGGAGTAGGAACTTCCCAGCTATAATGGGACAGCATTGATCCCATTATGTTATATCTTAACTTCTGTAATTGCAACTTGCTTGGGACAGGACCCCACTTGCCTTGCTACAAAAGTTACTTCGAGTTGGCTAATGGGTACTAGTTAGAACTGCCCAGTTAAAACCTACTGGAGTTGTCCAGTTAGAACCAGTTGGAATCGCGCAATTGTAACCAGCTGGAATCGCCCAATTGTAACAAGCTGGAATTGCCCGATTGCAACCAGCCAGAATCGCCCAATTGGAACCAACTGGAATCGCCCAATTGGAACCAACTGGAATCACTCAATTGGAACCAGCTGGAATTGACCAATTGGTGTCCGAAAACCTAACTGGTACCAATTGGAAAAATTCCAATAGGAACCAATGAACTTTTTTGGCTGGGATGAGAGCTGGGTGCTCAACAAAATTTTCGTAAGTGCTGGGATAGAGCAGCATGCGACAAAAAGTATTAAAAATGAGCAGCAGGTAGCGTCAGCAGTACAAGTACGGTAGGCGCTCCCCACACGCACGCTGCCACAATGCATTGGATTGGCTTGTTGCGGCAAGAGTGGCTTTCCTCCAGGCACTCATATACATTTGTTTTAAAAAGCATGTTGCAGTGCCACGAATAACTCCAAATAATCAAGCAAGCATGTCTGAAAAATCAACTCAGAACTTTGGTTGGCGACTGGTATTTTTTTCCAGAGTCCTAATATAATGAAATAGCGGCTATGGCAAATTCATTTTCGATTCCCGCAGACTTCGCTACAACTGGGCTAGGCTGTATACAGGATTCACCCGGCAACACTGATCTAGCATCCAAGTTTACCTGGGACATGACACATGTATACTACCCAAAGCTGGCAATGAAAAGACACAGAAAACCGAAGACCTCTGCTTGTCCCTCTTTTCACAACCATGTGGCCTGGCTTTACAAGCCAATACACAATGAATTATGAGGAAAAGTATCCAATAAATGAATACATCTGGACACTGCCAACTAGCTGTGCCAAAGAAGGAGGAGGTGAGAATTTATTACTGAGTGCAGCATTATCTCAACATTCTGCTTAGGTGCACAGGGTCAAACAACCAGCATTCATGTCACATATATACGCCCTGACAAATTATGGGAACAGACAGCAGCTAAGCAGAATCAGAAAAGCTAGTTCTTTAAAAAAACATGTGACCTGCATAAAACTGACAAGGCCAGATTGGCCTGAAATTGGAGAAAAAATAAAAATTTATTGTGGTTTAGCTCTGGTTAACCCTAGTTGAATTGCAAAAGCAACAGCGGAAACTTCTTTATGTGCCTGCGTGTCGTAGGGGTAACGAGAATGCAAATGGTTCTGGCAGGCTGATTCTGATATCACCCTCCCATATGAAAGGAGCGACCAGAGTTGGCCGCTCCTGCCCGTGGCATAGGGGTAACGTGAATTCAAACGTCATGAGGGACCAGAACACGGCACACAGCTATGAGCGGTTAGACCTGGCGTAGTATTGCTTTCGCAGTAAGAGAAAGCAAGAAATAGGGAGAACAATGGCAGATTATTTTTTTCAACCACCAGCTCATCATTAAAAAACAAACAATGCATGGAAATAAAGTTTGGCTACATAAGAATTTGCATTCACATTAGTTTAGAAGCCTACATAACCAACCTTCACAACCATGCTCTCATTGTGAACAAGTCTTCTGTGATAAGACCAAAACATTTCTGCCACTATCATCCTCGATCAGTCGTGTTTCTGTCAAACTCTTGATTTTAGCAAGAGGAATATCAAGGAAACAAGGAACCGACCGGAAGGCAATGTGAGACATTTGGATGTGCTGCTCTGGGAAGAAAAGCAATACTCACGAAAATCTCCCGCTTTTCCTTAGATGTGAGAACATCTCGCCACCAAGCACATACTCCAGTACCATGTACAGGTTCGAGTTGTCCTGCATTTAGAGGAAGCCTGCATTAGCATGGGCGCTCACCGCTGGAAAAAATTCTCAACATTATGTGGTAATTGTGGCCGATACCTCAGGCTCTCAACAATTGGAACAAATATGAATAATGAAAATGTGTGTCCACAGCATAAATTCAACTATAAGAGTTCAAGGAGTCCCAGAAGTGTAATAACACTGCTATTAAAGTCACGACTGCAAATACAAAATATTAAGTAGCATTCCAGTGAATTGTCATTCCTTTGCTACCACTTGGCCTTTTTGCCAATGTTTTTGAAGGTGTACAGATAGCCCAGGACTATACTGGCTCATTTTCATGCTCCTCACTGCCTGCTCATAGTGGCACACGCACGGTAAATAAGATAAAACATTTTAGGTCTTTCCTGCCCATGCCTATTCTCATCGATAACCCGCTATCGATGGCTGCAAACGCATATTTACCCGCTTTCCGAGTGGGTAAATACAGAGTTCATGGATGACTACCGCCACCAAGTGGGTAGTATATATGAACTATTCTTCAGTTTCGGTGTGCTGTTTTCAATTTTCACTGTGAGGTGGTTTTCAGGAGAGCCGCTCAAGTTTCAGTTATCGACGCTCGTTGCGCGTGTGATGCCATCGACGTCGCGCACCTCTGCTCCACGAAAACGGCACGCTTCCATCGATCCAGGTATATATTTGAGCGATGTTTTTGGCAATGATAGCAGCAGCAATTTCAAAGACAACTTGGACTCGTGTGGCTTGAACACAAAACGTGAAAGTGCGTCAATCCAGTCCTGAACCCCTAGAATGACAACAGGCACCCGCCAGTAAATTTTGCTTTCTCAGATTCGTTTTGCTGTGTTCGTACGGTGATCTGTAGATATCCTCCATGTTCTGAAGGTCCCAATTCTTATCTCCAGGGTGTCAATGTCTTTCAGGGGGACCATCTGCCGGTGACCACGCGAAATGCCGGAATGCACAATACACACCGTACCTAAAATTTTCTTGCACAACTCGGTAAATTCTGTATGTACAAGGCTGAAATTTAGTAACACATTGTACAGATCCTTTGCGAAGATATTGTAAATCTTAGAATTTTATAATATTTATATTTATTATATATAAATAATAAATATAATAAATATTAATATTTTATACTATTTTAAAAAGAAAATAGTATTATTTTGAAGTAATTAGTTTTCTCTTACAAAATAGTATTTTGTCAACTGTATTCATTATTTAGGACATAATTTTAACACAACTGTCAGCTTTAAACGCTGAAAGTAAAAGTTTTGAAAGTGAAAATAACATCTCTTGGAAGAAGGCAGCAGAGCAGGAAACAACACAAAGCATAAGAAGCCTTCTTCCAAGAGCTGTGTGACCAACTAGCTCAACGTTTGACTCTATTATTGAAAATAACAGTTTTTTTCAATTAGAACAAGTTTGCTAGGCATGCCTAGATACAAGAAGTCTTAACAGGTAATGCAAGCCGGCTGAACAATTTGGCACGACACAGTTATGATCGTTCCGACTCCATATGCCTTCCCTTCATTGCCAAAAAAAAATTGTCACAGAGTACAGCAGAAAAGAATCGTCACATTAGCACCAACCAACTCAAGTGCCATGAACATGAAGCAAGACAACAGCTCAGACTTCACAGAATCCACAGCAATCAGCGTCACCTCTCAGTCACATACTGTCAGGGTGCATGCCCAGCACCAGGGAGTGCTAGTAAGATAATGCATCACCATTCTTGTCTAGTGTCACATCATGGTCACACTTTCGTCCATTTGACAATGACTGGCAAGCTGGCCAGTCAAAATAAAGCTAGAAAAATGTGGCCAGCATTAGATGAACTCATGTCATTTTTAATAATGTGATGTTTTACAATGCCAAAGCAACAGTTTGAATAAAAAAACTGCAAATTCCTAATCATCATCATCAGGTCGATTACATCCACTGCAGGGCAAAGGCCTCTCTCAAGTTCCATTTGATTTCAACAAACCTCAACACACTGTCTAATCTCATCCGCCCACCTAACTTTCTGCCGCCCCCTGCTATGCTTTCCTTCCACTGGAATAGAATTTGTTATCCATAGCAACCATCGCTTATCCTCTCTTCGCACTACATGCTCTGCCTATGCACATTTATTCTTCTTGATTTCCACTAGAATGTCATTAATTCGAGCTATTTCTCTGACCCACTCTGCACACTTCCTATCTCTTAACGTTACACCCACTATTTTTCGTTTCACAGATCTCTGTGTAGTCCTCAATTTAAGCTGAACTCTTTTTGTTAGCCTTCACATTTCCGTCCCATAGGCCAGTAAGATCAGATGTTATATAGTTTCCTCATGAATGATACCCGTAACCTACCATTCCCGACTTGATAGTATTTGCCAAATTGTGCTCGAGCACTACCTGATTTTTCTAGTTCTCTTTCCTAATCGGGATCTACTGCCACTATGTGTCCTAAGTGGACGCATTCCCTTACTACTTCCGATGCTTTGCTACCTATTGTTAACTGCTATTCCTTTCCAAGTCTGCTGATTTACTTGTGCCTTCTGCACATTAATTTTCAGGTCTACCATTCTGCTCTACCTGTCTAAGCCATTAATCCTTATGCATCAATCCTTATCCCTGCTGTTCCCATTCTAGATCCCTGAATACTTCTTCTAAGCAAGTAGTGAATAGTAATGGAGAGATTTTATATCCTTGCTTAACCTCCTTCCTTAATGAAATTTTATTACTTTCTTTATGCATAACTATGGTTGCGGTGCAGCAACTATAGATACCTTCTAATGCTTTCACATATGCAGCGACGCCCCGATTTCACAATGCCTGCATGACAGCTCACGTTTTGACCAAGTCAAATGCGTTCTACTAATCAATTAATGCTATGCACAGGAGTCGGTCATATTCTATCACCTGGTTGATAGTATGGGTAAGACCTATTGTAAAGCAGCCTTTAAGAAAGCCTGGCTGATCCTTTGGTTGATTGAAGTCTAAGGTTGCCCTGATTCTACTAGCGATTACCTTGGCAAATACCTTGTATGTAACGAATATTAGGTTGATCTGTTTGCAATTTGTTGTTTGTTTGCTTGTTTGCAATTTCCCCTTTAATATGGATTAATATAATGCTAGCGTTCCTGCAAGATTCCGGTACCATTGAGGTCATGAGGCATTGTGTATACAGGGTGAGCAGTCTTTCTAACATGATAACGCCATCATCCTGGCCGCTTTTCGATGGAGGTGAAAAGCAAGGCACCCCTGTATGCTGTACGATGTCAGTGCACGTTAAGAACCCCAAGTGGTCGAAATTTCAGAAGCGCTCCACTACAAGCAATCCCACATAGCCCGAGTCGCTTTGGGATGTTAAACCCCCCAAACCAAACCATCATCTTTCAACAAATTTTCAGTTACCTGATCCTCCCCAGCTACTTACCCTTTTTTTTCATATTTTCTAAAGCTTTCTTTATTCTGCTCTTCGTTACTGGTGCAACATCTGGATGATACATACTACTGCCATTCTCATTATCAGTGTAGAAGTCCTCTGCTCCTCTTACTACCCAATTTATATCGGCAATGACATTGCCTGCCTTGTCTCTTCGCACATACATCAGATTTTTGTCTATGCCAAGTTACTTAAGTGAACCTTTCCACTAATCGTTATGACACAGAAAATAAAAAACAAAAATTAAAACCTCTTAGCAACTACCTAATAAAACAGAGTTGCTAATTATTCCCTGTCTGGTGAACCGATAGTCAAACTTTTGAGCTGTGCCAGAACAGTTGTGGAAAGTTCACTTAACAGCAGCCGTATTTGCACCTAACTCAAAAAGTTCAGTTGCACGCCACCAATGTTTGCCTCACTCGCAACTAATTATACGACACAATCAGCCCAAGCCAAAGCACTGCAGTGACCCCAACACAACGAAGGTGCCACCATGACCGACATGGCTTTACAGGTTGCCAATCTTATACATGCTAGTGCCTCCAACGTGCTTCCGAGCGTTGTCCACTGCTCTGTGCCCAGCCTTAATGCCAATTATTATGCTGCTTTAGCTCCATTACATAGCATCTATTAGAAGCAAGGACAACTCGCTACACAATGCCTCCGGGCCTCCACCAATGTTCACCAAAGCCCTCAATGGTTTATAAATAAATGTGTAAACCTTTGAAGAATGTATCCCCACTCTTACTTTGCAAGCAAATAAATTTTTTGCGTAACTAAGCCAGTATATATTACGCACATACTGACCATTCTTTCTTCAGTGCTTCATTTCGTCAAGCTTCAAACAGATCCTGATGCAAACTTAAATAGAGAAAGAATGCAACAGACACCAGTGGTCCACGTTTGTTGCTCACCTTGAAGTGGTATGCTAGCTTGACCAAGAATGGAAACTCGACAGCTTGTAATATCCGCTTTTCATTTAGGGTGTGTTCTACTTGTTTTAGCTTTACTACCTGGAAAAGTAAGCAAACGGAAAAGTTAGCAATGTGCGCAAGATAGAAATGCGCAGGGAGAGGTTAGGATGACTCAATGATGCTTAAAAAGTTAGTCACAAATTACTAAAATACATCCTAATCATGTTTTAATATTGCCAGTTGCCGAATTTGCTCACATCCCCCCTCAGAATTAACAAACATTCATGCTATAAGAAGCATGCACCAACACCTATTATCAACCTAGCATCCAGTTAATAATGTTGCTTAACCCTTTGACTGTCGAATATTTCGAAAAAATTTTACCCCCAGTGTCGAATGTTTTTAAACGCTATGCATTTAGTGCAGTACCCGTACGGCAAAAACGCCACGGGAGGGAGTGCGGTCGCAGTCAAACACAGTCAAACAGAGTCAAAGGGTTAAATTGCAAGCTGGCGCAAGAGGCTGACATAACAGGAGACAGATACAGTTGTTTTTCCCACTTTTATGAAAAAAAACACCGAATGTGAAAGTAGTGCACACAAAATGTGATCACAGGCAAGGTCAGCAGTTCCCGGCATGAAAAATTTTTCACAGACTGCAAATGAGATCCATGCAGCATGTATGCAAGAGTGTTACTTCTCTATAGCGTGCTAAATGATTACATCATTGTTTATGAAAAAATAAAAATAAAACTGAGACAAGAGACTGATCTCTGAACCATTAATTGTGACATTACAATTTCCTTTTAGGAAATTTCACCTCCAACTAACCAGTTCCTAGCAAACTTCCGCCTGCCAAAGGCATTCTCATTTTTTGAGTCTGCAAGGATTTAGACAGCCGATGCTGACACCACTGGACAGATTTTTTTTCTGACAGGGTACTAATACTCTCTTGCACAACAAACCTGCCAAAGATATGCTTGTGATTTTTCAATGTAACGCTTCAAACGATCGATACCAATGCCAATGCCACTAGACATTCTTTTTTCTTTCAACATGAAGATGTTGAAAAAAACTCTCACGTAAAGAAAAAACACCATATTAAATCTGGAAGTCATATCTGCTAGGAGCTGCAATGTTGTATTTGGGTGCAGCGGTAGTGGTTCATTGTAAAAATGGCTTAAGCCAAAGAAAATGACACCCATTTCCTAGACACTTGATCTGCATTCAGCAGAAATAAAAGGGTTGCAGTGATAAATTTAAAAAAAAATCGAAACAAATTACATAAAAAATCAGGGAGGGGCAGGGAGAGAGAAGCTATTTATATAAGAGGTGTAGATATTTTCACACACCGGCACAGCATGCATGACACAGACTGCAAAATGTCACTAGTCTTTACTTGTACTCACAGATGTACATATTTTCCTTATTTTACTAAATTAATGTCCTATTAAATATATATAAACTAACATATAACTAAAATAAAACTCAAAGCAAATGCTAAAACTCTAACAAGAAAACAGCCTGAAATTTCTTTTGGCACCCTGCTATGCTGGTGAGCAATGAAACAGTTTTCAAATCCGATACTGATATATTGCACATGCCACGATATCAGCATGAAATTTTGGCATACTTAGCTATTAAAAAATGATATTAATTCAACAGTTTCATATCTTCAGAATTAATATTTTCCTTACCCCCCCCCCCCCCCCCCCCCCCCCCCCCCCCTTCCCATGAACTTACACAAGCCAGGCTCGGCTTATGCCTACTGTAATTTCTGGGTCATGACGAGCCTGGCTCGTTGTGCATTTTCTGATACTCCGATTATGGCTTAAGAGAAGTAGGCCTCGTCTAAAGCATTTTTTCTAATTGTTGAGGGATGGCAGCATTTTTACTGAAGGGATGATCGCTTCTGCTTGGCCCCAGTGGAGAAACTTGCAACAACAGGAATATGGTGGAGCGTGAGAGTGAAAACGTGACAAGTGAAAATGTGAGACTCAGTGATAAACAGAAAAAAGGCAGGAACCAGCATGACGCTGCGTGAAAAGCTGCTCGTACAAGAAAGCACCGGTGCAGGGGATGCAAGAAAACATTGCTTATTGCAATTTGCGCTATGAGCACTGGAACACTCGTGAAAACCTTGATTTGAGACGAGTGATTTTACGAGTTTGACAAACATTTCATGAAGTTTACAGTTATTATTTTGAACGCTCTGCCTGCATGCGCAATAAGGTATTTCAATATAGTCACATTTACACACAACACATATAGGCGTAACATTTACACACAACACATATAGGCGTAACAAAGTTACGCTATATAGAAGAAAAGCATTTCCTGTGGTATTTGTTATGTTTTACACAAAGAAAAATGCCATTTCCCTAAATAAGAAAAGAAATTACCATTTTGGTGCTATTTCTTTTAATAAAAAATGTGTACATTAGAGAGGTTAACAAAGACGCTATATTGATGTGCAGGATTTTTATCTAACACTCTCACTGACTGCATATTATAAGACAGCTTAAAACAAAAAGCACGCTTTCCTCATGATTCCATTGCTCAGTGCTGCTGAATGGAGACTTACCTTTTGTTTGTCTAATATTTTCATGGCAAAATAATCCTTGTGCTGTTTGTGCTGGACGAGCATCACCCGGCCAAAGGAGCCAGTTCCTAGCGTCTTGATCCGGTCAAAGTCATCAAGGCTGGCTGTGTTCTGAAAAACAAATATCGCCAGGTTTAGCACCATGTAATTATTGGTTACCACAAACTAACACGACCAGCAAGCTTTCATGAGAGGCCATTAAGTGAAACAAGCCACAGCTACAACTAGTTAGTGCACAACAGATTAAAATGTAACACTGAAAAGCCATCATTCAGCTACAAATCAATATACGAGCAATCCGAAACTATGCGCTCATCAAAATAACATAACAAAAAATGTCAAGAACATGACATAGCCCCATCGACTAGAGAGGCAAATACATTACCTGAGAATCAACCTGCCCATTTTTAATTGTGTCAATACATACAATGAACACAATTGGTATGACTAAAATGACCATAACATATTATACGCCATACAGCAGAGCAGAGAAAAGTAGGATGCCATCTTCCAAATAGCAAGCATGATTGAAAGCAACACTTAAAGTACAATGCCCATGTATATTGTAGCTCATCAAAAAACGCACAAGAAATATTCACCAGTTAATAATACTAAACTATACTTATTCCCTTTCCTGAAAATATTTTTTTTGTTAATTATTTACATTTCATCTATAGACAGCCAAAGAGAGAAACAGCACATTTTCTATGCTGATAAGGTACAATCAACTATACATCATGCAAGTATAGATTAGGCTGATGAAGACTGGGAAGGTCACTTTATTCTGTGAAAAAGGTGGCCAGTCTTCAACACTTAACTATGAAGGCCAACCTCAGTCACCAGTGCTTGCGGCAAAAATAGTGGAATGTATACAAATTTTGTATACTGCCCAGTTTGTTGTCTCATTATTATCCTCAATCTATTTAACACCGTTTTTGCAAAAACTGTTCCTGAGACATAAAGCTTGTTCTCTACATGCAGCGAAAGCCCTGGCACCCAATCCAACGCGACAAATAATTATTGCATTAACCATAACCAATTCACAGCCGCGAACAGCCATCAACGAACCTGGCATACCCAATTGGTAGTGTGATGTTTTTATCTGCGCCGACACACTCAGGTGCTGGTGAAGCCACTGAAGCAAACCATCTCCAATTGGAATTGCTGGTGACTGGCTGGTGAACTCTTCAAGCCCTTTTTGATACGTCGCCTGATGAACTGAGCTCGACCCTTGTACAACTTGTTTTGCGCTTTTACAGATTCTATCTCCATGCCCCATCTCTAAAAGCATGAGTCTCTGACATCTTTGCTTTGAAATGAGATAGAGAGAACTAAGGGCATTGCCTCATTATTAGGCAATGGAAAGGAAAGAAGTCAACAGCGACTAATCAAGCCAAGCACGTGCAAATCGGTGCTTTATTTTTTTTTGTTTTTTTAATTTTATTTGCTTTATTATTTTATTTTTAGCAAATCAAGGTTTTGTAACTGCACGTTCAAAAGCGAGGTTGCCTAAAATTTTTGCGAAAACCGGTACGTTTTCATTCGAGAGCTCCAGTTATTCAAAGCCACAAAAAAGTCATCCCTTTATCCTCACTCAAAAATTGACTCGGAAATGAGCTAGGCTCTCACTTTCACTTAGGCAGCATGCTTTGACTATTTTAACGAAGTTGCTCCCAAACTTGGTCACTGACCTGATTTTACAAGTTTTGGTGCATCATAGCCGCAGTTGCTTTTGCGCCATTAAACCCCAATAACTAAATAACTAACTAACTAACTAACTAACTGACTTCACAAGTGAAACACTTTGTGACAGCTCAATATTCGGACCAAAAAGAGCCTAGCAGTGCAGAGCCCCTAAGGTTACCTTAAGCTCAAGTGATGCTAGACAAGGTCATTTCCAATCATAAATTGTTCGCAGTAATGCATCAAGGCCAAAAAATATCACAAGAAAGAAAACACAGGTTCCTGGTCAGGTGAAAATGTGTCTGAAGTTATGGTGATGACAAGTTTACCATCTAATTCGAATATAGTTGGAATATGCCTGTAGAATGAAAGCTGGGGATACTTGGTATATAGCATGTTCATTTTTCATGGTGTGGCAGCTTGGCAGACAAAGAAAAGAGAACCCAATGAAGAAAAGTGTAAAAAAAAGTTGTCAGATACATGTTAACTTCTTTTACTGTCCTTTCCCAAGTTGACTTTACGAAAAACAGAGTATGCTTGCGGAGCTTACAAGTCACTAGAAGATGTAGGCAATTCTTTGATCATATTCTTATTTCAGTTTGTAGCTGCATTGTGTTAATTTATGCAGGAGAAAGATTATCACACAAAACATTTACTGTTGCAACTATTAAAGGTCACAGTACCTTTCTACTACTAGCCACTGATATTGTATACGTTATGGTTCTGAAACATCTTAGACAGAAACAATGACTTTACTGACCTCTTTCAGGTTAAGTATTCAAGAATTGCATTTTTTCTTTTTTTTGCAGAAGACAACAAACATGAATGACACAAAGGGATGGGGGATGCCCCATATGGAAAGAGAGACGAGGATCCAGAGTTTGTGTATTCTCCGCACCTAAAACTGACATATTTATGCAATAAATGCACCTAATCCCCACAGCAATTCTGGAAAGTAGCCAAAGCTATGGCATGAATCACTCAAAAGTTGCGGAAATATTCGTGTAGTCCCTTTTGTAGTCAAGAAAATACCAAGCGAATTTGCCCAGGGCAAATTTACTAGCAAGTCCGAGTTGGCCACCACGAACTGTGGCATTTCAAAAGAGAGGAAACTTACTGACGCAACGCAACTGTTATCTTTCCATTAGTTGAATTTTTTTTTCTGCATTACAATATATTGCCACGATACCCTGTATGTGCTATGCCTCCATCACTTTCCATGGTTGGAGCTCTAGAATGAGAAGAAAAATATGAAATGAGCCGTACTCACCGAACTAGGGCTGGCCCATTTTTGTTCAAAGGACTTCCTTGCCTCTTCAAGGAACCTCTCGACTGGACAGAACAAATTGCAAGAAAGATGCAGACACATCAGAACATGGGGAACTCAAAACATTTTTTTACATAAGACAACAGTTTTCAGCTCCGAAAAGCCCGTAGTTAATAACAGAAATTAATTTGTAATGAAAACATTTAGAAATTCAAGAAGACTACAAAAAAAAAAAATTATCGGTGAAAGAGGCACTTTGTACGGTAGCAATATGCGACAGTCTCTTAATTTTAATCGAGCCATTCAGTAGCTAGTAAAGAAATAATAACAATGACAAATAAATAAACTTTATAAATATAAATGGTGCACTTGGCACCTTAACTAATGCGCTGTGATACAGGGGAGTTCCAAGCCAAAATTTCCCTTCTGCTTTCCTTTCCTCATCCATAAATTTCACTGATTCTCAATATCTCATTGAGGTGCATGTGAGACCCAAATGCAATTCCACATGTGCTAGCTCAACCTGGCTTTTAATGCACAAAATAAAATCATAATTCAATTACCTTTCCACTCAGCGTGCTGATCATATAATAATAATGTTTAGTCTCAAGTGTGAGCCATGGTCTCCAAGCTCATAAAGCACAGGACGGGTGCTGTCCCGTCCCAGCCTCTTTTTGCCCTGTCTTTACCTGAGACACATACCGGCTCCCATCTAAATTTTTCCTCTCCGTATTGAACTAGGTTATATGATCAAGAACATGCTCTAAATCACCCAGCTGTGAATGCCTGAAATGTAAATCTTCTCACGAGCAAGCAGGCTCTTGGAACTCCCCTGCTGTAGCGCAAGAATAGAGTAAAAAGCACAGTCACCCTCACACAGATTCCTACAACTCTTAATCCACAACAAAATATATTACACTTCAAATTATGTCAACTGAGGTTAATTGAATCACAAGTAACTGACACACTTCAGGCAGAGCAGCATACAGTGTTCAAACCACTTGCAAAGGCAGCCGTGAGTTATTCACTTAGTGAAGCCACACTACAAACACTAAGCGTGCAAATTTTTGCCAAGCGGTTTAGGTTCCTTTGAACGTCCCAGAAGCGCCCAGCAACAACGAAATCTGAACAAAGCTGACAAGCATTCTTGTAGGTTGTGTGAGCCTAGTGCCCTGTAAATGTATGTTGAGTATGACGCAGTATGACGCATGAAATAAATGCTCAGTAGTTCCCACCACTTGTGTGCAATGTCCATGAATTCTCTTGAAATCAAAACCTCCAATCTTTTATTGGCTACTATGGTTACGGCAACCACAATACCTCAAGTGTACCCCTTCTCCAGTGCCCTCGTGCGCTACGCCCCGATAACGACCCATCAACACTGTTGCGAAAGTGTACATTTGGAGGATGTACAAGTGAAAGGTGTATACAGAATATGAAACAAGAGCACCCGAAGTGTGAACACACGTCCTTTTATCAGCAAGTGGTTAACGGAACATAATCTGTGGGTGTACGTATCGGCGCTTAGAAGTGGTGGACATTTCCGGGCTGCTGCTTTTTGGCACCGCAGCAGGAGAAACTGCCAGGCAGTGCAACAGTGCAGTCTGCAATGCAGGTCAGCATGCAAAGGTCAGACGGCACGGTAATGTCTTCCAACGTGGACATGAGTACCTAAAAATCACTCTTCCAGAAAGTTTTTCCTTGAAATAGGCCCGTGATAAGGTTTGTCGTTTGATGCAGTAAGCCCTTGTTTCATGCCGTAAAACGAAGTGCAGAAACCTCACAACGTCAATTAGCTGCTTGCCTTTGCCTGACTCAGCGGAGGCCAGAGGGCAACAATCAAGATTATTCCTAACTACTACTATGGTGGGACAGAAAAGGGAACACAAAATCAATGGTCCCAGCCCATGTTAAAGGAAAAAAGTATGGTGGGCATAATTCTTCCAAAGCATGGCTTTTGGCTTTTGTAGCTTCCACAAACGCGATTACAGAGTGTTATAGCAGAAAACTGGAGCCATTATGCATCACTGCACTCTACAAGTATGACTACCGTGCACTCGTACTCACAGCAACCTTTTTCAACAAGGTGTGATAACTCAGATTCTCTATATTCTTTCTGACCCTCTGCTATTAATATCAAAAGCCAAGCATTGCCAGCTTCACACAATGAGCTTGGCATGAATATCAGCTGTCACCAGTGATTCCCTACCACAGGCACTCAAAGACATTACGTTTTGAAGTGCATTTAGTGCACGTTTTCTTTTTCCTTTTCTTAGCAACTATCAGCTCCCAAAGGTAATGGCCCATATTCTGCAGGCATCAGCCCATACAGTGGGCATCAATACGCTGCAGGGTTGAATGTTGAAAAGTCAATCCAGATGAGGCCCCTATATGACAGGCAGTTCAAGGTGATCACCAGCAAGTCAGGGAAAGTAACACGGAACCCCTTCTACCCAAGCAAGACACGGTGGTTGAGTGCACCGCAGACTGCAGCCAATTTGAGAGCAGTGAACGTGCGTTAGTCCCACAAAGTAAGCAGCGAGGTAAGGGTGTAGGGAATGGTGGAAAGTGCGAAAAGGCAGCTGCCGGACGCTGGGGAAGGGCAGGCAGGAGCCCACCTGACACGATGCCACTGCTCTTGAACGGAGGGGGCTTTGATTGTGTTGGCGTGGCGCCCCCTACAAAGGGACAGACACAGAGGAAGTGACACGAGGGAAACACGTCCAACGGCTCTACACATACACACACACGCACAGAGTTCCTTATAAAGAAAAACCGGCTGTATGAAACTCCATGGTTGCCCACATATATACATACACACACAAACAGATACGGCTTTGCACGTTCGCACACCAAGTGTAGTGGGGTAGCGGGGGAACGAAACGTGTGTGCACAGTGGTGAGAAACACCAGGATGACAAAAGTGACAAGACATTGTCCCAGGACAGGGTGCAAATAGAAAAAAAAAAAAAAAAGCCATAAAAAAAAAAACTGTTTCAGTAGCCTCGGTATATCAGACATCACCCTTTAAGAAGCCCACTGGCAAACAACTTCCAATTTTTACAGCCGCCTGAAGTAGTTTCTCTACAGGTCCTCAGGACTTAGCGCTTACAATCAAATAGCAGCCATAACTTTCCCATTTCGACACCCCTAATGTACAGGTGGAACAAGGTTTGCCGTCTCTAATATTCAGTAAAAATATGTTGGACATCACCGATCCTATTTCGAACTACTGTTCTTTAACAGCAAAATTTTTTACCCGAATGAACACTTCTACGCAACAGCTCCCACAACCGGTTCTATCGGTTTTATCCTTTCCGCTTGCCACCAACACTGAGTAATTACTAAACAGCCTCCTGCACGCACGTCATTCCGGAAAAGCAACGGCATCATGTCTTATCAAGGACACAAGGTTGCACATTATGCAACTACTAACGAAACTGGGGCGCCTTTACTTCAGCTCCACCCTTGAAGGTCGGGAAGACATCTACAATTCGGTCAGGTAACACCACCTCCAGTATCATAGACTACGGGATCGGAACGAAGTTTTGACTGAAATAAGATTGAAGTCACACAGAAGTAACATGCAGCACCTTAGCAGCAAGCACAATAAAATTACTGCCCTTAGTAGTAACACTGTACCAGTTGTAAACTCTCACTTGTGTCGAAAACTGGTAGAACGATCCCACCCTGAAAGGAGGTAGTAGTGCGGGGCATCACAAAACGCTACTACTAACTGCACCACTGCATCACCTGATGGCTTTGCACATGCCCCACTGTTGAGTACACATTAGTTACGCTTTATTTGTATGTTCCGCACTCAAAAGAGTGCTTACCAATTAAGGGTTTCCTGACAGTGCCCGAACAAGACAGCTTAGCATTTACTCAGCTTGGTATAAGACAGGGACCCATGAACTACACTGCAGAAATAAGTAAAAAAATGTGGGCCTCCTTATTCACACCATTCTTCTAATAAGGCATCACAAAGGCCACCACATCCAATTAAAGGATGTTTGCTTACAGCATAAAAACTTGGGAAACTAGAGTTAGTAACACCCCCCTCTCCAACCTTCCCTCACGAAAAGAAAAAAAAATGGAACCTATCCTTTTCAGTTTCCTGCTCCACCTCAATTGTACAACAGCTATGATTGAAGTATGAATGCAGTCTCCTGGCATGTACTTCCGACGGCACTTATCAGACGATGATCTACTGGCACTTCCTCGCGAGGGGGTTCCCATCCAGACTAGGTCCAATGTGCCTCCAACACTAGCCAGTATCTTCTTAAAATTAGAAAGGGGTGTGTAAATGTTGCCTTAACCTTAAGGTAAGCTTCTCGGGCCGCCTCTAGCCCGTGCAAGAAATGTTTTATTGAATAAATTCGCAGTGCATCCCAGTTCCCTGTGAATGGATTCCTGAAGACTAAATACACGCTAGCTCATAGGGCCGCCTTTTCCAAGATATGGTGGTTCATACATCAGCCTTGATCTGTCCCCCGTTCGCATTATTTGCCTCTCGGCAAAGGTTCACGCATATATTCACGCATCCCATCCACGCCATTAACACGGGGAATTAACGCGCGGCCGTTTCTGAGCCAACAAGCAAGCCTCTCCTCCTGGCAGCGCTGGGCGATATACTATCGCCCATTCGAGTGAAGCGGCCAACATGTACGGGCGCGCGTCCGTGTCATCCGTCCGGAGAACAGGAGACGGAGAAGTACGAGCGGTAAGTGCGTGCGGAGGGGGGACATTGAGCACAGGAGGAGGAAGGGAACGAGAATGTCGTGCATGCAGCGTCGTCTTCGTCCGAGCCCCGGGCCGAGAAACGGAGAGCCCCAAGCAGCCAAGAATAGGCGAGGCGAGAAGGCGGTCCGGAGGGAGATAAAACGGGAACACGCAGCGGCGGTGGCGCAGGGACGACCCGGTCGGGCCCGGCCGCCGCAACGCGAGACGAGAACAAAGAGCAGGGACAACAGGCGATGGCGACACCGCCGACGAAGCGGTGCTGCCGCCGTCGCAGTCTCGGGTGACGCGCATGTATGTACGTACTCTGCTGCACGCCAAGGGCCGGCCGGCGACGCGACTTCAACGTATGTCTGATGTACCCCCCCCCCCCCCCCACACACACACACACAATAATTAAACAAAAAATAAAAATAAAGAGGAAACCATGTCGGGCATCGCGCTGGGCCCGCGAGTTTGACACGGGGCGCGGTGGCTTGCATCACCGTCGGCTACGTGGAAAGGACCATAGCGTTGATAGAGATAGGGCCCCTAGAAATATTATAGAGAACACCGGCCGCTGCGAGCGCTGCCCTTGTGTCCAATTTAGAACCATTGAGAATTTTTTTTTCCAGTGAGTCTAGCCCAATTTAATTTGGCCTTTCTGCCCGTTTAAAGCGCGTTCGCAGGTGGACTGGGAGTGGGTCATATGACCGTTTCAGGTCACGTGACCCAGGAGGGTGACAACCTTACGGACACGGTACAACGCTGTCGCTATCTGTCGCGGTGCCACTCTGGAAACTTGTGACCTCTCACCCTTCCTTCCGCTTTCCTCCCTCCTCTCCTCATGTCAACTAAAGTTTCACACGCCAACGCACGGACGGATTTTGCGAAAAAAGGCATGTAAAGAGGAGGAAGTTGCGACAGCCGAGAAGGCGAGGTAACAAACGCCTTGCCCCTGATAAACACATACACATACAAGCCCCGTTGCAAGGCAACGCAAGAACGGAACGGAAAAAAAAAAAAAAAAAAAAAAAACGGTGCAATTAAAAAGAAAAGGGCAACAAAGAATCGCGTCGCGGGGCAAGACGGCACAAAGCAACGTCCCTAGATGTTTGAGACCCATGCAAAACCGGCGTGTTTACGAGCTGGCATCCTGCCGCGCGGTTGCGAGATTCACGCGCGTGCCCCGCAACAGGTGCACGGTAGTTCTCACTCGCGCCTGTATTAACTGCCTGGGGAAAGTATCCAAGGACCGGTACCGTCCCGAGACTCATAAGTCGGCAGGAGCCGACAGACGTATACCGCAGCGCTGTTGCTGAAAGTGAAGGAGCTTTTACCGCTCTTTCCGCGCACCTCAGCCAAGTTAGCAGAGTTTAACTTGGCCCTGCTTACTCAATGGCCAGGCGCACAAGAAAAAAAAAAAAGACATTAAAAAAAAAGGCGGAGGGGGGAGGCATTGTTCCCTGCTACCCAGAAGACATAGCAGGCACTGCTGCCATGGACTCTGGCCCAGCTTTATGGCCACACCTGTGCAAATCGGAGTACATGGTTATTTACCACCGCTGCCACAACGACAACTGTCTGCGGTGGTGCATATGATGTTTATTAATTATTATTAGACATCCCTTTGGTATATTCAGTGCGCGTTACGTCATTATGCTGCCACTCGTGACGGCGCTGTGTCAGAGTCACTCGGCGTGCAGCTTTGCAGTGACGTCATGACACAGTCATGCGCGACTTCACTGTATGCTGACCACTCAGTGTGGCGCCGCGTTACACCAATCCGGCGGAACGAGGAAATGAAAAGAGCCTAACCACACTTTTCGTCCTCTCCTACTGGAAACAAGTGAGAGCAGATAGTGACAGTCTCTCCTCTCTCCCACCAGGAATTAACAACCTGACTTGAACTGCGCAGCGACCGTTCAGGCCAGAGTTTCGTACTGCAAGGCTCGACTTGCCAGGCCATCCAATTTTATAACATGGCGGCAAGTTTAGACACCTGTGTCAAACGGTCCCAAGGTCTTTTTTCTTTTCTTTTTTTGGCTCCATTATTTCGTTTAGAACTGCTAGCCACGTGCGCAGAAGCCTCGCGTGGGGAGGAAACTAAATGCCCCGCATATTCTTCCATCTCAGAAAAAAAAAAAAGAGAGAGAAAAGAAAAACGCAAAGGCTTATATTACTTCTACCTGCACGAAGTCACGTAAAGCCAAGCAACCCCGTCGTCCTTGTGCGGCTGTAACCGTTTTCAACTCCGGTAGCTGGTGATACAGCGGATAAGCCTCGGGCGTTCTCGGCCCGGCGCGCAGTAACGGCAGGCAGGACCCACGGGGCACAGTAGCGGTGAAGAAGAGAGAGGCTGCGCGGAGGTTCACGTTCCACCGACTGCCATAATCGCGCTAATCCACGCGCAGACCTTAAGCTAGGCGCGTGGAAGAGATAGGGATGTCGACGGAAGTGCGACAACACACCCGGCACTGCACCAGACCCGGCACTGCACCTTCCTACCGAAATGCAAATCTCCAGCACAACGCAATTTATCCATCTCGCAAGGTTATCGTCGTCCCCCAATTTCGCTTATGGGAACGCCCCAAAGCGACTCGGGCTATAACGGACGCCGCAATAAATTACCCCGGATAATGCAACGCCGACGCCTGGAGTTCTTTAACGTGCACTATATCTCAGAGTACACGGGCGCCATGCGTTTCGCCTACGTCGAAACGCGCCCACCGCGGCTGTGTTCGAACCTGAGTCGCCCGGTGCAACAGTCAAGTGACCACTGAGCGAAGTGGTATGGGATTAAGCTGTTCCATCTATAAAGCTGTGCGAATTTTTCTGATTGCTATCACAGTCAAATCCACTGTCGCCTCATTAACTACGCGTCCCTTGCAAGGCGAAGGTTTCTCTCACCCTCTTTCACTTTGCGCCAGCTGCTGTTATAAACGAAGAGGCGTCCGTGTGCTGTGCGATGTCAGCCAGCGCACGTTAAAGATCCCCAGGTGGTCGAGATTACTCCGTAGCCCTCCACTATGGCTCCTTTCTCTTTCCACTTTCACTCCCACCTTCCTCACTTCCCTTACGGCGCGGTTGCGGTGTCCACAGAAAACAAGTGAGACAGTTACCGCGCCTTTCACTTCCTATAAATAAATCAGTATTCTTTTTTTTATGTGAAAGCAAATCGCTCAATCACTCAAAGCGCACTCTTGCATGGGTCGTTCCCTGGAAACCGATGCCTGGTAAACAGCTGCAAGCTGA
Organism: Amblyomma maculatum; assembly: GCF_055883805.1. Lineage (NCBI taxonomy): Eukaryota > Metazoa > Arthropoda > Arachnida > Ixodida > Ixodidae > Amblyomma > Amblyomma maculatum. The sequence goes on along the minus strand of NC_139351.1, from coordinate 118,844,387 downwards.
CGCAACGGTGACGCCTCGCTAATGAACAAGCCACTTCGTCACAATATTAGCTCGCGCACGCCGAAGCTGCTTGCGCAAGCAGCAAGGGTCATACGCGAAATGGAAAAGGGGCTCTTCTGCACAAACAAATAGAGCGAGAACTCGTTGCGCCGCTTCTGCTCCAAGTTTCATATTGGGCTGACACAACGGCGGGGTCAGTGTGCTGCCTGCACAATGGCAGATGAAATCAAGCGCCCGCCTCTATTACGTCCGCGAAAGCAGAGCCAGCTAGTATTTCTTCATTTATCATCAGTTCAGCAACCCTCCACCCCATTCCCCTCCTCTTTCACACCAATGGATGACGTGTCAATAACTGGATACAAAAGAAAAGGGCAGTCTAATCAGTGCCTTTCTTTTATCAACCGAGCTGTATGCCACAATACGGCACGGAAAATGGGGCGAATGGATGAGCAAAAAAAAAAAAAAAAAAAAAAAAAAGAAAAAAAACCTCCCAAGTGCGGCTCGGGGGCAGACCAAGCCTCCTTTTCCAGGGCTCGACGAAGCCATTTACCGAGCCGGAGAGAGTTGCCCAAGCGCACACGCACGCGCGCACAGAGTGAGGTCAACAGATGGCCGATCCATGCACAACGCCCGCCGCGCAAAGGGGACAGGAGCCACGAAGGCTGGGTCACTCGCGCGACACGGCAAAATGTACACCGCCGGCCAGGTATTCATCGCTTATAAACAAAAAGTCAAACACAAAGATAAGAAACAAGCAAGTAAACGTCTTAAAGCAGCGCGAAAACACAGGACTAAAAGGAACAGGAGACGACACAAGCGTCTCTTGTTCCTTTTGGTCCTGTGTTTTCGCGCTGCTTTAAAATGAATCCAATCCAACTCGCCCAGTTTTCTATACAAGCAAGTAAACACCGGACACTGCAACGCCTGCTTACATTTCCAACGGCGGAGAACGCAGCAACGGGACAAACAAACAAATGGTTTTGGATGTTTTTTTTTTTTCCAACTTTGGTATTCCAATGTTGGCAGCGCTTCAGCGGCTCCGTAAATACTAACAACCAATCAAATTTGTAAGCATTTCGCACATGACGAACAGGAACAAGGTGCCCAAAGCAGTTCCAATCTCGGAACTGCTCTCGAATGAAACCCGATACAACGCTTCCGAACCGCTTGCTGCAGAGCCGTAGCCTTGACAATGATGCACAGTTTTAAGCCCGTGCTCCCGTTTATGTCGCAGCCGGAGCCCTACAGCCCAATTGAAGCCATCCTCTATCTCCCTCTCCCAGCCGCAGAGGAGATCCAAGCAGCAAAGACGCGCGTCGCTCGACAAAGCGGAGATGGCAGCAGCCATTCGCCCTGCGACCTGCGTGACCGCCGACCGGAGCAGATGAGGCGCGAGGCCACATTAAACAAAATAAATATAAAAACGCTGGAACGCCCAGACCGCGTCGGTCTGCGTCGCACATTAGAGACCGTTCCAACTCCTCCTCCTTCTCCATACTCACCCCTTTACGCCCACGTGCTATCCAGAAAGACGGCACGCCCATTACTGCGATTAACCGAATTCGTCTCTCGCCGACGAGGACGACGAGATGTAGCGATTTAACAATCCCAGCCCATTTACTTCCAAGCCCACCTTCGCTGTCGACGAGAGAGTCCGGCGCCGTCTGCCGAAAGCTCTCCGTGCAACCCGCTGCTGTGTCCGAAGTACACTACCACCTCGGGGATAAAAGATTCAGGGCATAGGAAAATCAATTTTTGTGTAAAAGCGTCACGTTCTTTGGCGATCGCTTTATACCACTCGCTCGCGTCACCGCACACGAGTCCAACTTTCGCCTCGACAAGTCCGGACGAACGCTAACAAAAAAGGAACCTGCTTCGGTTCATTATGACGCGTCCTGGAAACTCGTGTGCCCGATAGTGCACGCATTTATAGGGTCGTTAGTTCCCAGGCCACACTACCTGCTTCTCTGCCATGCCGCGGGATATATACGACACCCCGTCAACCCCGAAACTCATCTCTATATGGGGGTAGGAGAAGGATCACTCCCACCTCTACAGACCTTGGCATCTCAAAAGGTGCCGTAAGTGCCTGATTATAAAAATAAAATGCAGACCCTGTGGCCTGGTAACTTTTGAGCGACAAGTGGAGAGTTTTAACATATCGGAGCCACATATTTATGAACAAACGCTGTACCGGAATAATTGAAGCGTGCAGCAGGCTGCAAGTCCGTCCGGTATCGCGCTCAGTATGATCTACTTTAAATAGCGCTTCGCGGAGAATTCGGGTGGTGTAGGCAAGGAGGCATGCAAGGAGTTTTTTTATAACCTCCTTGGGTGTAGCTCATACTCCGCGTGGCAGTACGTCTCAATGCTAAAATTCTAATATAGCAAAACACACACACACACACACACACACACACACACACACACACACACACACACACACACACACACACACACACACACACACACACACACACACACACACAAAAAAAAAAAAAAATTACCCGGGGGTTTAACTCCGCCCAAACCGATTAACACTTGCGAAAACACTGTTTGGCATGGTTTTGTTTTGCGGTTTAGAATTGAGAAATTGGCACATAGTTTGGCTATGTTAAATGTCTTTACTGCAAGTAGTTCGGCTTTAAACACACGAAGATGGTCTTATGGTCGTATCCTCCATGGCTAGCTAAGGCTATAGCTTTAGCACAGGCGTCAGTTGCTATGGAAACCAGGAAGGTAGAAGCCTTTTTTTTTTTTTTTTTTTTTTTTTTTTTGCTCAGCTCTGACTATCTTTCGAGCGTTTTCGCACTAGTAACGCAGGAATCTTCAAGAGTTTGGTTTGGTTTGAGGTGTTTAACGCCGCAAAGCGACTCAGGTTATGAGAGACGCCGTAGTGGACGGCTCCGGAAATTTCGACCACCCGGAGTTCTTTAACGTGCACCGACATCGCACAGAACACGGGCGCGCCTTGCTTTTCGCCTCAATCAAAAAGTGGCCGCCGCGGCCGGGATTCGATCCCGCATCCTTGGGCACAGAGGTCCAGCGCCCTAACCACTGCACCAACGCGGCAGGGGGTCTCCAAGAGTTGCTGCACAGGTACACGTCTCGCGCGATTTCCTTATTTCCTGTCGTTGCTTCGACTCCCTCAGTTCATAGGCGGCACGGAGCAGTCACGAGCTAACTAATATTCGAGCGCCGGCGTGCTATCGCAAGACACCGCAACGTACACATGCCCCATGCACTCAGTCTGCGGACAGAAAGCGAGGAAACTACCAGACGTGCAACTTTCAGGGACGACGCTGTCGCGGCTAAATTATCCACCAGGCGACCTTGGTTTGTGCGCCTATAATTAATCTTAACGTGTAGTAGAGCCAGCTTCCTGAAAATGCGTCGCCGTACATTCGAGTCGAGCGTGGCTCGTTGGCAGCAGGGCGAGCCAGCCGGTGAATATTTGGAAAATCCGAAGAGTCGATCCGGCAGTGTGTCAAGCCGAAGTTCGAGCACAAGCAGCGGGCGCAGCTGTAGCGCCACGTCACGCATTTAACCACGTCGTTCATGTGCAACAGTAATGGCGATTTCCACTGGTCGCTACGGAGCACGTTTTCTCGCTCCGGGACGACGATTTCGAATTCCACTGGTCGACCAAGATAGGTTGCGTGTATTCCGCTGGTCGTTTGGGGCAGCTTGGGACGCTCCAGCTCGATCCGCCGACCGAAGTCGGATCTCGCCGGAAGTCCTAGGGTCCTAGTCGCTGACGCGGTCACTTCCGGATGCTGCTGGATTCTTTTGGCTGTTTTTGACCGCTTCAGCGACATCGGCAGTGGGCACTGGGCATCACCGTTTTTTGCGCTAATATGCCGAAGTGCGTCTATCGAAAAACGTCTGCAGCGTTAAAAAATGAGAAGGCAAGTTGTTAAGGGCCGCACTCCTGGCTATTTATCAACCGCAAACATTTTGGCGCTGGGATGCTGCTACAACTTTCGAAACCGGCTCAGCTCTACTTCCGCCGCGCGCTCTACACGTTCCGCTGGTCGACCAAGGCTGATTCGCTCTGTAGCGCTTTAGGTCGGCTCGGACGCCCAGCTCCGGTCGACCAGTGGAAATCGCCATATGTCGGTGGAAAGCGAGAACAAAGCGTCCCTCGGCAGAAGCGAAGCTCGCGTCCGCACATAACCGACACGGGTCAATGACGCGGACTTCACGGAGCTCTTCTCCAGGGCACGCTGCAAGGGCACGTTGGTCTAATCCTTACAAAAATGAGTGCTTTCGAGCGCGCAACGCGCGTACAGCCGGAAGACACGGGTATGTTGCCTAGCGTGGGAATGTTCGAGCGCTATCGCTGAAAGATTCGGCGTTTTGTAGGACTGAGTTGTAGTTCGCTTCTGCCGCTAAAGAACGCGTGGATTGCGAGGGGGAAGAAATAAAGCATGCGCAGAATAACGAAACCTGCGAAAACGAGTCGAAATCGCATGCGAATAAGCAAGAGTTGTTTAAAAAGTGTTTAACTATTGTTTCTTTCCTTTCTCCTTCTCTGAACCAATTGACGATCATGAGCCAACAATACCCGCAACGTTGCTCTGCGGCTGCCTAGGGCTATATAGATCGCTCGGCGGTCGAACCCCGACGGAGGCCAAACGCACCGAGGCCCGTGATCCGTGCAACCAGGTGGTCATGCGAAGCGCTCCACTAACGCTTCCATTTCTGCTTCACCGCTATAAACCCTCCAATATACCTTGCTTCAAAGACTCGTGCGAAGCACTCCACTAACGCTTCCATTTCTGCTTCACCGCTATAAACCCTCCAATATACCTTGCTTCAAAGACTCGTGCTTCAGCTTTCCGACAAACACACGCTACAGACATTGCGTCTCGTTCTGCCTCACAATTAGCCCACCAGACCCTGCATGCGCCGACCGTCCATTATAGTGAGACTCTCCCTTTTCCCCATTTTCGTCCCTTCCGGCTGTTGATATGCAAAGTATAGTGCCTAGGCACTATATGCAAAGGCTCGCAGAACTACGCCGCTCCAATTAAACACTTCCGTTCACCATGTGCCTGGCATGTGTTACTTCCGGCGGTTCAAATTCTTGCAAATTTGTGTCAAGTACAAAGGAAACTGTGGCTACTGTCGTTCGGCTAGATAACAAGTACTGAACCAGGGCGAACTTGAAGAACATTCACCGCAGTGCAACTGTACAAGAGCGCTGTCGTATCCGCCCATACACTAGAACCAGCGGACGCCTTCAGGGCGTTGGACAAAAAAGCAACCCGCAAAACCAAAACGAAGAGAGGAAGGTGTGAGTGAAAGCGGAAAGAGAGAAACGGGTGCCGTAGAGGGCTCCGGAGTAATTTCGACCGCCTGGGAATCTTTAATGTGCACCAACATCGCACATCGTTCCGGAGCCCTCCACTACCGGCACCCCTTTCTCTCTTTCTGCTTTCACTCCCACTTTCCTCCCCTTCCCTTACGACCTCGGCGGCTGCGTTTCGACGGAGGCGAAACGAAGAGGCGTCCGTGTGCTGTGCGATGTCAGAGCACGTTAAATATCCCCAGGGGGCGAAATTACTCCGTAGCCCTCCTCTACGGCTCCTCTTTCTCTCTTTCCATTTTCACTCCCACCTTCCTCCCTTCCCTTACGGCGCGGTTCAGGTGGCCACAGAAAACAAGTGAGACAGTTAACGCGCCTTTCCCTTCCCTTAGGCGCGGTTCAGGTGTCCACAGAACAAGTGCGACAGATACTGCGCCTTTTTCCTGTGAACCAATATAATATATTATTATCATCATCATCATCGTAATTATTATTATTATATATTGTCATCATCATCACCATCATTATTATTATTATTATTATTATTATTATTATTATTATTATTATTATTATTATTATTATTATTATTATTACTATTATTAAAACGAAAAGTTTGCAAGCGACCGTTTTCGTGTTATTCGCTGTCACAGACTATGGAACCAGGTGTGAGTTCGTGTGTGCATGCATTACAGAAACGCCGGATGCGTACAATCATTTCACCCTCAAGCTCGTTTCTTCAGTCGACACCAAGGACGTAGCCATGGGGAGGGCTTATGGGATTTCAGCCCCCCACTTTTCGTACTGTCATACACCGCAGACCAAAACAACCACTAGAGCCGGGAAACAATCTGGTATGTCTTTTTCACGCTCGAAAAGAGATTTCGACGGGAATAAAAAAAAAAAAAAAGCAAAATATGCATTTAGTTTTCTGAAATTGTTCACCGGGCCATACGAAGGAGACAAGCCATACTATCAGATAAGCTGACAAAGCACGCAGATATAGAGATGAGATGCGTAGGGGGGACTAGGAGGGAGCGTGATACGACATGCGCAGCCTCCGCAGGCCAAACTCTATATTCTGACGCCACGCTGTCTTCTCCTTCTCGGGCCTCTTGTTCGCACTGAATCTCGGTGTTTTTAGCCGCTATGTATGCTCCGGTGGAAAGTCTGTCGAAGTGGTCTGCTGAGAGTCCTCGTCTGTTCGTAACAATTCAGTTAGAGTGCAGTGGAGAGAGTGCAGGCAACCATTTCATCTGCGGGTCCGTCAGGAAGAATACGTATTCAAACTAATGTTAATTGTATGGCTGGAAAACTAGCTATGATGAATTTTCAGTTCTGCATTTGCTAAACTAAACAAACGATTTTCTTCTGAAACAATACATGCGCAGGATACCCGCCGGAACCAAAGCCCGGACGGTACTATTCGTCCGCGCCATATCTGCACCCCGGCATGCAGAATTTATGGCGCAGTTGAGAGGTGACAGGTTGGTGATAAGTATCTCGATAGGAAAGAGGCTGAGCGCATTAGCCCTACTTGAAAAGAATTTCTAGCTATGCCACAGGTCGACATACGTATACTTTGGACGACGACTGTCCAGACAAGTGCAAGAAATCAAAGCCACGTCCACCAAGTCATTCACAACAGATCAGAACTCTCGCCGTCCCCTGGTTCCGCACAGCGCAGGCTTCAATATCCAATCCTAGACGAAAATCGCTCTTCGATGGTGAACCACCAGGTTCATCCGAAGCGGCATAGGGGTAGGGAGCCTATATCCACGAAGTCATGCACAACACTTCCCATGTGGGCTCCTATGAGGGACGAACACTCCCATGAGGAACGCCGTAGTGGAGAGTGCGGAAATTAATTCCGACCTCGCATTGTGCGTTTCACCTCCGTAGGAAACACAGCCGCCGCGGTCAGAATTCAAACCGAGTCTCACTGGCATCGCACCGAGTTTAACTCTAATTTTTCAACGCAACTCAGCTATTGGTCGGGCTTCGTACCGTCCTGTGTTAACCGTTGTTGCCGCCCGTAAAAACTTAACACACACGAAAAAAAAAAAAAAAATCAAAAGGCAGCGCCTATTGGCCAATTATTCAATAAGACGTAACTTCAAGACTATAGGAATGATCAAGAATAAAACGACACAGAAAACAAAACGTGCGCCTTCCTTGCGTCTAGACGTCTGCCTCGTATACTGTTTCGAAAGCTTTCTCCTCGCGTTGCGCCAACAAGAACCAAGAGCACGGGCTGCGCAACGTTTCTCGAACCCTCGCAATAAGTGTCAGGAAAAAACACACCTTCGCCGCGCAAAAATCCCATCCCCAATACCAGACCGCGACGATCAATTTAGCGAAATTGGGGGTGTTGTAGTGCTCAAGGATCTCCGCTCCGCCGGCGCCGCACAACCACTGGTCTTACGCCGCTTCTTGCCTATAGTTATTTCTTAAGTCAGAGTGCTCCGCGTTACAGGTCGAACGTAACACCGCGATCTTGCCCAATTCGGCATACGCGGTGAAGCGGGGGCAATTCCCAGCCTCCTAAGGAACCAGACGGACACAATCTGAAACTAAAAATAGATAAAGCGACAGCCTCCCGAAGCCTCTCGAAATACCAATGCATTCCCTTTGCTGTGTATGTTTATCTGTTTTTGTTTTTCGTTCCTGAAAACACTTGTTCACGTGAACCCTGCCTCGCATTGGTCACGTTAAGCACGAAAGAGCAAATTCTAGATTGTTTCCCACGTGCCCCGCGCAGTTAAGTGATGCAGCAATGACGACATACTACGCCAACAGTGACGTCGTCTACTCCGAAGGATGTCCCTAACGCAATTACCGCTGCGGTGAAGTGCGTTTACGACGAGTCGCCTCTCCACCGGGTCATTGCGGCTCCCGTGCCTGTGCATACAACCACGGTTCGCAAAGAAGTTCGCAGGACCGTTGTGAAGGCTGGAACCGGTACCCAGATCGCGTAATCCCACAGCATGCGTTGCTGTTCTCGCAGAGCATGACGCCGCAGGCGAAGAGGGAAGAAAGGATGGCGCGACAGCCCACTCATTAAGAGGAGAGAGTCTGGGTGAAGCGTAGGTCGTGCCCGTCATATACTCGTCGTCAAAAAGACGCGATAACGAAGCGTCGACACGCCCATCGCGCTCACACCGGTCTCCGTGCCGCGCCCCGCGCGCGTAGGCAGGCCTTTAGTTTTTCCTCGAAATAAGCCGGAAGAAAATGCGCACACACCATACCGCCAGCCCCGGCGGTGGTAGCGGTGGCCAGAGCTAGCAGCAGCAGCCGGAGGTGCGCCACGCGACTTCGCCCGCTCCAGTGCTACATGCTCGAACTGCGCTCCGCAAGCGTACACACAAAGCGTCGAGAGATCAAACAAATAGTATACACGAACGGTCGCATGTGTCGCGGCACGCGTGGCAGCCGATTTGTCTTCCGAGCCAAGCGCGATCAGTCGCGATATACGAAAGCTGTCGAGATGGACGGTGCTGAGAGCGAGGCCGCACGAACTCACTGAGGCGGTGTGGCGCAGAGGCGAGAATGCCACGCAAGAAGGGCGGGGAATGGGGGGGTCGAGGGGTGGGCTCGGTCATTAGAGCAACCGCTTTAAGCGGGTCAAGGAGGTGTACCACGCAGTTAAACTGCCCGGGAATGCGGTTCCCTCTCCCTCCCCTCGAAATAAAAAATAAAAATACAACACTGCTGCTGCTTTCCACAATGGGCAGCGCAGCACGCACGCCACCAAAAGCGCCAACGTCAACCTTGCACTAGGCATAGGATAACAGAGTTTTAGAATAGGGGGCCCCAAGCTTTGGGGCCCCCAAGGAGCTTGGGGCGTCGAAATGCGCATGTGCAGAACGTAAGGCGCGCTTGGGGTCTTGGGTTAACGCTTGGGGCGGCCCCTATTTTTCCAAAATAGCGTTCGCCCCAAGCCGCCGTTGGGTCGCTTGGGTTACGGCAACATGGCGGCGCTCGGCCAAGCGGCGGCCGCTCGCCTCGGCACACATTTGTCGTCACCGCTCCATGGTGTCACGCGTTCATGGAAAACGAAAGGCCGACGAAGCTTATGTTATGTCTCATAATGCCCGCACTACAAAATTTTAGCGATAAAATGCGCTATATTTTCTGATTGCTTCCGGATTTACCGAGCTGCTAGGCTTAGCGAGTTCGCCTCCTTTGGTTGCCATGGGGACCAGACGGCGGAAGGCGCGGACGGTTCAAATGAGGTTTCCCGGTCTCGGCCTGGATTGACAATTGGCCGATTTCGTCTTGTCTGACTGAAACGGTTTATATAACCTGTAGTCATAAGATAGTTTTTGCACAATAATAGTACTTTTTGATGAATAAAATAGCGTTGTTAGCTTTTATATATTTAAATGCTTGTAATTAATTTACCGTCGTGGCGCTGCAATCGACGAACGCAAGCCCGGCTCCGCTGCGTCGGGAAAACCCCTATTCTAAAACTCGCCGCTCGGCCAGCAAGTTGGGCCGCCGCACGCTATTTCCTTGGGGGCCCCAAGCCTTGGGTTCCCCTATTCTAAAACTCTCTATTTAATTTAGCGCTACCGCTAACGCGCGAGCGCCAGTACGCATGCGCAGATCACCCCGAGGGCGACAGATGGCGCCACGTTCTTGTCAAATTTCAGTGGACTCCGCATGCAGGCACCAATCAGCCCGTGCTGGACTGACGACGCGCGGTAGCGGTAGACGGCCGCGGTAAGCGGTAAACTGAAAGTCTCTAATATCCGGGCTCACAATGACACCCCATAATTAGTCAACACGGTGATAACGTCACATGTGCCTCCGACTGGACAGCAACGGCCCATTACATTGCAGTAAAACATGCTTGAAATTATGACCACTACTTCAAACTAGCAAATAGGACATACTTAATTAGCACTTATTTGCACTACGACTTAGCGACAACTCACAATGTCCATACGGTAATGCTACCGCGCCAACTCTTACAGATATACTTAAGCGTTTCGCAACTTTTGGATTGGCTGAATGACTCGCTCATTTCCCTGTTCCAGAGCACTGCATCGTGAGGGTTCCAAGGGAGTTATCGTAGGGTAAAGCCCCTCTCGCAGGATTGAGATGCGCGCCCCACAGCGGCGGGAGGACCACGGATCAGTCTCGACCACGTCTCGACGGCCTTCCGTCTTCCTCGCAATGCGGCTTATGCGACCAGAACCGAATTCGAGACGTTGAACTCGGCAGCCGAAACCTACATCGGCCAAAGACAGTTTCGATTAATTCATAAGGAATGCATTTACCCCTGGGGACCCCGCCAGCAGGTTTTGGGCGAAATAGGCAACGTAGCAAAATGTGTCTGGGACACGGGCAGGAAACTTCCACGGAAGTCCATTCCCCCCCCCCCCCCCCCCCCCATTTAAGACGCTAGCGCCAATTCATTTTAGACTGGCCGGAGGAAAGCCTATTCAAGCGTTGCAAAGAAGAAAAGAAGAAAAAAAAAAAAAACGCTTCCCAGTGCGATTCGAATCGCCACCGGCGAAAAGGGAGCACTTCCTGTTGCCACCAATTTAGACAACTTGGCCACCGCCACAAACATTTTTCAAAAGTGAGTCCTTTTACATGCAGTACATCTAATTACAAACCGTTAAAACTGAGCACATCTAATTACAAACCGTTAAAACTGACCACTTTTTTTTTTTTTTCAATACATTGATATACGCACATGACTGAGTTTTTAAAGCATTAAATATCTGTAGGACCAGTGAGTAAATAAACTTTATTGAATTAAGACGGAACCTCCAAAATACTCTCGGGTAGATGTGATGTGAGAGACCAAGCGTGGCGAACGGCCATTCAGCGTTTCCATACGCTGCGCAAGGCTAATAGCATTATCATGCCATACGGAACACCGTCATCATTTTCTATAGCTAGGAGCCGAATTCCATGGTGGTTTAAAGGAAAATATTTGTATAAAATCTGCTGCAGGACATCCAAAAAGAAAACCCCATCCCAACAATCTATAAATACACGTTCAACAGTCTCCGCGGCTTCCTACACAATACAGTACAGACCCCACTGCATAAATATATTTTTTTCCGCCATCCATGTCTTCACCGGCATAACCCCCACATGCAATTTAAAAAAGAACGTTTTCACAACTCCTTTTATACATTTAAATAGTTTTCCCAGGCCCAGAACAGTATAATGACCAGTACGCAGGAACAGGCAAGGCTATTTTAATTAAGATCTTTGCAGAGCCGTTCTCTAGTCACACTGATCAAATATTTCATCGAGAATCGGGTACATAAAACCATGTTGCTCTAATAATTTCACGAAAATAAACACGCGTTCCACCAGCAACGTGACAAGCAGCTCTTACCAATGACAAACTATGCGCAGAAAAGAACCCTTTACATCTCGTAAGAATAGTTTGGTTCGTGGGGTTCAACGTCCTGAAGCAACTGAGGCTATGAGAGACGCCGCAGTGGAGGACTCCGGAAAATCCGACCACCTGGGGTTCATTAAATCGCAGAGCACACGAGCGGCTTGTTTTTCGCCTCCATCGAAAAGCGACCACCGAGGCAGAGATTTCTGGTAAGAATAAGAAAACGGCTCACAATTACAAAAACTGCAAAGATCCTGCGTATACCCAGGTGGTCGGATTTTCCGGAGTCCTCCACTACGGCGTCTCTCATAGCCTTAGTTGCTTTGGGACGTTGAATCCCACGATCCAAACTATTCTTAGAGGCCGTTTCTTTCTCTCTCTCTTTCACTGTGGGCAGACCTAAGAGGCGTCGTGTGCTGTGCGATGTCAGCGCACGTTAAAGATCCCCAGGTGGTCGAAATTACTCCGTAGCCCTCCACTACGGCTCCTCTTTCCACTTTCACTCCCGTCTTCCTCCCTTCCCTTACGGCGCTGTTGCGGTGTCCACAGAAAAACAAGTGAGACAGTTACTGCGCCTTTCCCTTCCTATAAATAAATCAGTTTAAAAAAAAGTTAAATCCCGGCTAATTAGACTTGTATTAGTTTGAAAGGCTAACGAGGAACTATCCGTTAGTCTCAAATATGCGCGTTTCGAATCCCTTGACGTAGTGGAGCTTCCACTCTATCGAATCCGCTGACGGGTGCCCGCTTGAAAAGAACTCGCTAAGTGGGCGGTCATATAGCTCGCCTTACAGATTCACCACCAGCAAAATCGTGACCGCCGCCATTTCATTGTTGTTATTCTTCACAAATGGCGTACTAAAACGCCATTTCCCACCACGAAGGACGGCCAACGCACCGGCTACAGCGATGACGTTTCAAGGAGAGTCGTGGCCGGCTTTGTGAGGCCCCTCGATCCGAAGCGCAGGCAAATTTTGGTCTTGTCCCACAAGGGGTTGCAACGGCGTACAGTACTATACACTCCTGCGAATCCGCGACGCTCCTACCTCTCACCCACCCCAGTGTAAACGTTTTCATGGGCATCTGAAAGACGACGGACAGCGTACACGAGAAAACACTCCGCCCTCAATCAGCCGGGGGAAGCCAGTCCCGACGGTAGATGGCAAAGCCTGAAACCTTTTCCGCGAAAGAACGCGCAGGCCAGAGGAAGAGATTCCGGGAAGAGGCGAGCCCTTAAAGGGTTAATAATTTCGAACTTGCTGCCACTGTCATGAGACCGCGCATAACCATTCGTATATAGGTTCACGTCGTGAAATCGCAGAAGTCACTGTTCCCACTGGGGAAGAAGTCGGGCGCGGTGCCTCGACAAAGCGGTTGGCTCACCATTGCGAACTGTCAACCAGCCGTCAAACGCGATCAAGAGGAGGCAGACACAGGGCAAGTTTCCCAACCGTTCTATCTCACTGCCCCTGGTTGTACGAAATCCGTGCAGCTTCACGAGGCCACGAAGAGAGAAAAACGCTGCCATGGATGAAGAACCTACAGAGACACTTCCTCAGTGCCGAAAACAGCAAGCACTATAGCAGAGGGTAATAGTTTCGACACGCCACGACTAAAAGCACCGCGCAACGACCTGCTTTTCTAACGGCCTCTCACTCCAGCCGTCGGGGTAGATCAGTCTTGCTAACTGTTAAGGTGTCCCGCGAGAACTGCGACAGTTACTTGCGCCTTTCCTTCCTTCCTTCCTTCATGATTTTTTTTTTTTTTTCGTCTACAGCTGCTACGCGTACGCGCGCTTTCAGATTCAATCGCGGCGGGGAAGCCAGGGGATCGAAATTATTCAATTGCCCTCTGCTGTCTTCCTCCATGCTCTGTTTCACCCCCTCCGCCAACCGCTCCCTCACGGCGCGGCAGAAGAGTCCTTCTCTTAGCAGAGCGATAGTTGCAGCGGCTCACTCTGCCCCCACCCCTAAATCGTTTATTTCTGCGCAGTCCCGGCCGTCTCCACATGCTTCCACTGAAGTGCTCACCCACGCGCTGCGATGCTACATTCGTCTCCATTGTCGGTCTATTCATTCTTTTAGCGGCCCCCACAGCCTGGCGCCGTTGCCGTGATGCCACTTACCTCGCTGAACAGTTACACGCTCCGGAAAAAATTCGCGAACCACATTACCTCTAACTCAGGGAAGCGAAATACAAAAGCACAACAGCACCGAGATATTGGTACACGTTAATCAGCCCCATGCATGGAGTCATAACTGATCTGGCTTCTTCCACTGCTCATCCAAGTAAACTAACAGATCTCGAGCAACGGGCATACAAGTTCTCAGCCGCACAAACAAGTTGCGCCGGGATGCTCCTTTCGGGATTTCCCTTTTTCGGAGATAGGCAAAATACGAAGGAAATGGAATTTAACGGATTTTCATCGGGACTTCGAGAACCGAATTTGTCTCACTTTTTTCAAACTGACGAAATTTCAAAGCTGCTGCAGGGAAGAATCACGAACGTTCCAAATTGAGGAACTTTGTCTAAGAGAATCTCTGGCTACGACATGGAACACCACTGAGGTGCGCGAAGGTGCCTTGTGGGACCCAGTATGTGGCCCCATGATACGAAAACCCGGGCTTCACGTGGGGCTTCACGCGGAGTCCTTGCTTTCTCACGTTTTCGGCGCGACCGGTAAAGGCCACCTCCAGCAACATCGACTCTTCGAGTAGCGCAGTCTAACGATCGCAACGCCATCTGTGCGTGCGAAATAAAACGCGCTACGAATAGCAAGCCGAAGCAAGCAACGACTCGCGGGATTCAGCCGCAGCTGCCGACGCGTTCACGCCGCGCCAGCACATCAACAACGCGCACGCCGATGCATCGTCTCGGCGGTCACGACGCGCCGATGGCCCGCCCCTCTGCGCCGCACAAAACAGCCATAAATAGAGTGGTGGGGGAGGCGCTTACGCAAGACGGCGAAACACGGGGGCACGAAAACCGAGTGGTTGGCGAGACAATGTCAGCCCACAATCGAAACAATGGACAGCTGCATTGAGAAGAAAGCCACTCGTAGTAGGCACAGAACAGCGTCGCCACCTGGTGGCATCCCACAGATCGAGGGGGATGCGAAAGAGCTATAGCTTAGCCCGGTTAGCCTGGTTCATCAATGGAGTCGAGTACGACACAAAGGAAGCCTCCTACATAGGCAGTTTGGCGGCCAATGCACCGCAAAACAACGTTGTTGTTGTGGCTGTAGGAAGGAAAGAGAAGAAAATGCACGGGCCTGCTACTGGCTCTGTAGCTGAGCCACCTCCGCTGCCTCGTGCGGACAGAAGAGAAAATAGACAAGAAAGAAAAAAAGAAGAGGGAGAAAAAGACGCGCGCCGCAACAACAGCCGTCGTCCGCCACCACCGAAGCGGTGGCGGATGCAATGACGGCCAACAACAGATATATGCTTGCTTCTCCTGCGCTGCGCGGTACAACGCTGAGATCGGCCCGGCAAAACTTCGCAGGTTGCCTTGCATGGCGCGCGCTCGACAAGGTTGTGGCGCGCTGTGTAACCAGCCCCGCTTTCTTTCCACTGTTTGGCGGCAAGCCGTCTGCTGAACAGCGACAGAACCTGGTCGATGGTGCTTATCGATCAGTTCACTCTACCCCAACTTATTCCTGCGCCATAACGAACACCCTCCTTTCTGTACCACACCACGTGAGCGTGCCATCTCGACCCGACAGTCCCGCGTGTCTGCAACCCCATCCCTAACCAAAGAGAAGCCCTGCTGTCGGCCTCGAACCAGCACAAGTTGGTAGATCGTACCAGCCTTAAGACAGCCGCTGCAGAAGCACTGGGCGGACAGGGGAAAGGTCTTTCTGCTGATATCAATCATTTACATTATCATCAGCAGCACGGCCGCGGGAAAATTCCACCGCAGAGTACAGCACACTTTCATTTCATTTTCTTTTTTTGCAGAAAGGGACGAGGGGGGCACGTGGATGTGCGCATGGTGCGATTTAGGCGTCGGGCGGCTTCTAGAGAATAAGATCTCGCGCCAGGAGCGGCCAGCATCGAGCGTGCAAGACGTTGGCAAGCACGCCCGTCGTCTATTCTTGCGCAAACGACGAAAGATGACCCCGCGCTAAACGACCGCACCGCCAGGCACCAGCAGACACACGCTGCGCGTCCCAACAACATGGCACACCAAATGATAATTCCAGCGCCAAAGGGTTCTTTCGCGAGCCGATTTTGGGACGAAAAACACTCTGTGACAAGCTGAAACGCAGACTACATACACAAGTAGGCAGTTCTGAAATCAACCTCATTCACTTCCTGGCTGAGACCGTACGTCGACAACTCATTCTCCGAGGTCGTCAACGGGGAAAGCAGAAGAGAAGGAAGGAGGGGGGGGGGGGGGGGGGGCAATGGGAATTGATTGATTGATTGATTGAATGTCCTTTATTGAATGGGAAGGCTCATGGCCACGTATGGGGATAAAGGGGAGCAGACAGAATCTTCATTGTTTAGGTCGTCACTCAAATCATATTGCTCTAACCGGGCCACTAAGCGAGCCATACTTGGCAAATATCTTCCGAGTGTTAGCATCAGTTTCTAGAAGGGAACGGTAGTTCAGGCGGTAGGGTTTGATCTCGGAGCGTCCAGTAGAAAAAGCAGGGCAATCCCAGAGTAGATGAGATATGCCGCCGCGAGTTAGAGTCGTACAGTGGGGGCACGTAATCATTTCCTCTGTATACTGATGCCAGCGGGCCATAATACGTGGCGTGTAAGCCGCATGGGCGATAAGCTTATTCAAAAAGACTCCTTGTGGGGGATATTTAACGTGCGCTGACATCGCACAGCACACGGACGCCACTTCGTTTCGCCTCCATCGAAACGCAGCCGCCGTTGTCGGGTTCGAACCCGGGAACTCCGGCACGCCCGACTACTGTGCCGGAGTTTACGGGTTCGAACCCGACAACGGCGGCTGCGTTTCGATGGAGGCGAAACGAAGTGGCGTCCGTGTGCTGTGCGATATCAGCGCACGTTAAAGATCCCCAGGTGGTCGAAATTACTCCGTAGCCCTCCACTATGGCTCCCCTTCCTCTGTATCCACTTTCACTCCCACCTTCATCCCCTCCCTTACGGCGCGGTTCAGGTGTCCACCGAGCAGGTGTGACATATACTGCGCCTTTCCCTTCCTATGAACCAACCAACCAACCAACGACTTCGGGTGAGGTGGGTTTTTGAATCACGCGCGAGGTTAACATAACGGAGCAAGCGCTGCGCACGGCCAAGAGAACCGAAACCGAAAACTCGATGGGGGCGAAACGAAGAGGCGTCCGTGTGCTGTGTGATGTCAGAGCTGCATTGTCAGAGCACGTTAAAGATCACTACGTGGCCGAAATTACTCCGGAGCCCTCCATTACGGCATCCCTTTCTTTCCGATTTCACTCCCACTTTCCTCCCTTCCCTTACGACGCGGTTCAGGTGTCCACATAAACACGTGTGACAGATACTGCGTCTTTACTTTCCTGTGAACCAATTATTAAATCTATCGTGCGTACGGGAGAGGACAGTTGCCAAGTGTCTTGGTGCTAGAATCGCGTCTGAACCGCGTGCTCGTCACCGGCAATGCCTATAACGACGTCCCCTCAGACACGGCGCAACAAGGCGACACCTGACTACTTCGCGGCATTATGCCAGGAGCCCTGTGCTTACATTCTGGAAAAACAAAACGACTGTTACGAGCAAAGTCTTCCAAGAAAGTCGTGAAAATTTCCCGACGAGCTGCAAAACGCAGCTGAGGGACATCCCCCGGTGCCGTACGCATCCCCGCCAGCACAGCCCCTGACAGTAGACTTGAGAGAGCACGGTGGGTTCGGTGAGTCGAGCGACTTGAAACGGGCTCTGCTAACGGGCTCTGCTAATTATAGGGAGCAGTGAATTACGCATAGCGCTCATCGGCCACCTCCGTTCCTAACCTTTTCCACTTGCAGAAGCGCGCGTGCGGCCCAAAAGGGGGGGGCAAAAACTCTCCTCTTGACGCCTCTATCGTGCGTTAAGACAGGCAGCGGCGGCAAGCCGAGGAGAAGGCACAGAAACAGCAGACTGTCCGCCAAGGTCGGTCCAACAGCGGCGACCGCGGCAGCTGTTCGCGCGACCGTGCTCCGTCGCTTTGCGCGTAAGGAAGCCCCGGCCACTCGACTCGCTCCCTCCACACACCCGCGCGTGGTAGACCATTTCGCTATGGTCCCTCATAATTTCGCGAAGCGACCACGGAACAAGGGCGGTCACAGAAGATCGTCTTTGCGCTTTCTTAATTCACCTTCAAAGGAAGAACTGGCGCTGCGATCAGTCCAGCTACTGCGTGAACGCAGAGTTTCGTATCCGGTTTGGCTACGGTCATTCGACTCCACCACCACTACCACTCGGCCGCTGAAATACAACCCTTACTTCCGAAAAGCACGGGACAGGTCGGGAATTTAGTTTAGCGCTACTGCACGAGCATCACTACGCCACGGCCGGTCTCGAGGGAAAGCGAAAGACCTCGAGACCGGCCGTGACTACGCATGCGCAGATCACCCTGAGGGCGACAGATGGCGCCATGTTCCTGTCAAATTCCGGCGGACACACATATAGTGATGGCGCAATTAATTTCCTCTCATAATCAACACTACCACATGAAATATATATTTCTCTGCTGTTCCCTTCGTTTCGGTGATTGTTGGCTCCTCTGACCTCCTCTGAAATGTGACCAACACCGCTCGTACTTCGAGTTATTCTTCGAGTTATTGATCCATTCGCTCTCGCCGTACCATCTGCTCTGCTAACCGCTCTGCTTAGCTCGGTTGGTGTATCGACTGCCCCGGAAAGGCGGTGGTCCCGGGTTCGATGCCCAAACCAGGAGTTTCTGAGAAAGCTGTCTAGCTTTTCTCTATAGCCGTATGGCTGAGCTTGGGTGGACGTCAATAAGTAATTACTCCATTTTTACAAATGTACTCCACCTTGGGGGATTCCCCAAATAATAATAATAATAATAATAATAATAATAATAATAATAATAATAATAATAATAATAATAATAATAATAATAATAATAATAATAATAAACTCCGACCTCCGCGACCGGTCAACAGACACGAGCGTCAAAGCTTCTGCCTCCCATCCCCGGATGAAGCGCATGGCGCTGCATTTTATTTTTCAAAAACACCTGCCAGGAGTGTCTCGCTCGAGCCTTCCTCTCTCTCCCTATCCTCCTCCCCTCTCGAAACGACCCTCGGTTCGACATCCAACGCGAGAGCCGAGGCGGCAGCGAGAGCGCACTGCAGCACGTCGCAACAGCTGCGCGAGCGACGATGACGCCTGGTGGTGCGGTGGAAGCAAGCACGCACCGAGCTGCGCCTGCAGGCGCAGCGGGGGTCGCCTACGAAATCCAAGTCAGGGTCGGGCTCTGTCGTGAAGTGATCCTTGCGCAACGAAACAAAAGGAAGACGTTCCGCGCGGTCCTTCCGATTATAATGGGCCCTTGCCATTGCGTCGTCAACAGTGCAGAGAGCGATGCGGTGCAGCACACGTGTAGTTCAAAAAATAAAGGTTTTCTCTTTCCCTTTTCTCGAAAGAACAGAACGAATCGGCTCAGCCACATGCGTGCGCAGGAACTCTTCGACGACCTGGATTAAGCTCAATCGGCGACGCGTACACGTGCAACTGTGGAGGAGCCGAACAAATTTTTATTGCACTGCGAATAAGCGCGCCGAAGCACCCTAGCTGACATCTGCTACTTATTATTATCCGCGAAGAAAAGCTGCTTAAGAAAAGGCGCGTGCGAGTACAGTGGCGCGGTTAAGGTGCCCATAGAACAAGTGTGACAGATACTGCGCGCCTTTCTATGAAACCAGTCTACTATAAGCGCACATGTGCTCCAACTTCCGGTCTCACCTCCCAGCTCTTCTTACAACCTATTAGGCCAAACTACTCAAGACATTCCAAACAGATCCAGGAAAGAGGCTAAATAACACGCGCAGCTAATGTACTGAATCCCGGTGAGGGCCCAAGCACTCTTCGTCCCTTCTGCGGTGCAAGGAAATTAGAGCTGCGTTTCAGATTTTTTCCTCGTCATTTTTTAAAACAAGATTAAAAGCAAAATTATTTACTACCGTCCCAGGGTGTGGTATCTTTCAGGATGCATTCTTTAACGGCTTGGAGTCGAAATCACCGTAGAAAAATTCGCGGATCGAGAAAGGAGGCGTCATCGCAAGAAGAATGAAATTACACGGAATCAGTTATGCGTAACTAATTTAACCTCAATGGATTACCAACTTGCCCAAGCGTGCGTGCGTGCGTGCATGAGAGAGAGAGAGAGAGAGAGGTAACACGCACGCGCGCGCGTGTTAACTGTAAGCAGCAATTTGAGATGTTCAAAACCGAAATTTACGATTAATAGGCTGCCAAGGGAGTCGGAAGGCGAAGCGGAATTCTCGACTGTGTCGTTGAGTTGGGCGTTTGATGAGTGAAGACAAAACGTAATGGAATTCGAAAGTGATAGTTAATTATCCTGACGCAGGACAAAACCGCCGAAGCAGACTAGCACTCCAGGTTAGTGGCAGAAAATAACGGGTCCTTCGTTTTATTAATCGCAAATTAATTAGTACAAATTAAACACTTACATCGTACTATTTTATTAATTACTGAATTTAAATTACCAAAAATGCTTAGACGTCTCCGAGAGACAGGACCACCAAACCTCGAAAATGCTGCTCAGTAAAGAGAGCATTTTTACTGACGAATCTATTATATACACACACCAAATTACGAAATAAGCACCACGCATAAGCACAGTTAGCTGGCTCTCTGAAACGTGCGCGCGCTGTTCTTCGCCACACAATGACAAGGTGACGACCGTTTCCAAACGCACAGGATAAAGGTCATTGAGAACTAGCAAGCACGCCCTCAAGATGGCGCCGGGACGCTGTCACTTCCCCATTTCAACGAAGAAAAGACACTCATTGCGCAAGCGAGAATGGCCGCCACCCTTGCTTTGTGCGTTCCCCTTTGTGTTCCCCTGAGAAGTAGGGCGGGCCCTGAGCGCGATATTCATCCAGCTGCGCGTTCCCTTTCAAGAAGCGCACCGTGTAAGCGGGCGACGCAGCGAAGGAAGCCATTTTCAGCCTGGCACGCGCACTATATGCAGCACATCAAGCTGCACGCGGAAGTTGGCGACTAAAAAGAGAAGTGGGGAGGGAGGCGTAAAAAGAATAAATGAACCACACATTCATTGGCGCTACGTCGCGTAAGACGTGTGTCTGCCCCAGCTGACGAGCGGGCGGCCGTTCTGCGCGGCAGGAGTCGTTCTTCGAGTCCATATATACATCTCGCATGCGCCTCCTATGAATTAGGATACGCCTCAACTTATCGCCGGCCGTGGCGCTCCTTGAAACAATGAGAAAAAATCGGTAACAAAACTAAAGAGACTGAACAAAAGAACGGAATTCGTTATAATTTATCCCTCTCCACATATCAGCTAAAACAACTGCGTGGGTGACGTTTCGTGACCGTTTAATATAAGTCCCTCGATGTCACTTGCACTCAAGTTGTAAATAAGATGTGAGGGGGGGGGGGGGGGGGGTAATGCCGTTCCACGATTCTTACTCAGTGACACGCGGAAGAGTTCGAAGGGACACTTGAGCTTAGCTTAAGAGTTACGCGATAGCGTCTGAGAGTGACATTAATTAGTACCGCTTATTATAGCGACATTAACAATGCGCTGCTGCATTGCAGTCGACACGCTGTGCGAAGCTAATTAATTGTACTATGCATCAGTTTATACTCGTTGAACAAACGCTTATTTGATGGCCTGGGGGTAGCACACCCAGCGCGACCCAATGGTCAGAGGTGCGATTCCAGCACTTGACCACCCATGTTTGACCTCTCTCGGCCAATCAGCATTTTCCAGTCACGCAGACGCCGGGTTTTCCGCCGAAAGGAATCCTTCAGGGAGATACTTAGTCGCCACATCCGTCAATACTGCCGAAGCCCGAAGTATGTACATGGACTTTCTTTGGCGAGAGACGACCTTCAGCCTAACGCATAGTTTCGTTTTATTTCATCGTATAGCACTAAAATCGACGCCTGAGGATAACGAGAACCTTCCTCCTCTCATTCCACTCGCAAAGGCACGCTTCAGTGCAAGAAAGTCGAGAGTAGCCTTTCGAAGATGTTAGAGACCATGGAAAAGGGACGACCTTAAATCAGCATAAGTTTTTCTTCCCGAAAGCCTGCACATTTGCCCCCCAAAAATCGAGAAAGATCCGGATGACCGAGGCAACATCTAGGGGAAAACGGCGAATTTTAATTGGTGCAAAGATACAGTGCCCAGATTAAGCTTAGACAAGGTAACGGGTGAGCCCGCACCCCAGCACAGCACCGAAGGAGCTCAGATGCGGAATTTCAGCGTTGCGTTATTTCTTTCTTCTTCGAAGTAATATGTGTTCAATTAGTGAATGCGGGGAACCACGTGCAGTTCCCTTAAGCCCCAGTACATAATTCCAGGTTAAATATGCGATATATACAATAACTATATGGTTAGTGAAGGCGGAGAATACGTGGAATTCACGAGCTCAATAAGTAATTCACGGTGAAATTTCTGCGCCCATACAGTTTCGGTTTAAGCACACAAATGGTACCTGGAGACGTCAAAAACAGGTGTGAGATGACGTGGGGAATACAAAACCTGCAGTTTATTCCTCACTGTTCGTTTTAGTGTCCAACGCGTTACAACTCGCTCGACAAGCCGAGGTGAAAGCGAAGGAACATCATCTACAATGCAGCTTTGTTGAACTTCGCGTGACCTTATACGTACATATGACGTCATAATCATCATTCTGCTGCTGAAACTGCATGCCGTGAAGAAATTCGATCGCAGATTATTTGCGGGAAATTTAAACTTGTGACCCATTTCCAGTAAATGCATTGAGCTTAATATCAAATCATCTCGCAAGGAGAATATGGAGCGTTTGTTGAAGCGCTCCATATCACTATAGTTGATTAACAGGAAAGTAAAAGAGCAGTATCTGCCACACTTTCTCCGGCAAATGCTCACGGACGGTACACCATCGATCCCGTCGCGTGGCGTTCCTTGGCGCGCGTTGAAGTGTGGGGTTGCAGATGACAGGAACACTATACAAGAACACATCTCGGGGAAATCTCGCGGAACACGGCAGATCTCGTGTACAACTTTAGCGCACGGGATTTCGTTCCATGAGCCCAGAAAGGCTTTCAGCTTAAAAAAAAAAAAAAAGAAAGAAAGAAAGAAAACAACGAGCTGATTTCATGCACTACGCTATAACACCCGCGGCTGCAACACAGACATGACCCTGGGGCTGTCCATACTTCCGCTCATCGGAAAGCGTGTTGCGTGTTACGCGGTACAGAAACCCATGCCGGCGTTTGGAAACGATCCTGGCCGTGCGGTGGGCAACGCGGGTCTGACCTTACCACTGAACAACCTTCCGAAGATCTGATATATCGACGCCCTCGGAATAACCACGCGGGATCGATGGAACCCAGATCAGCCAAGACAGAGAGCGAGCTGGCCGGTGAAGATTCAGTATTTCAATGAAATCACCGAGAGGCCTGTATTCAGACGGCCTAGAAGTCGAAAGCGCCGGGAACAGGACAATGAGATTGTGACAAGCTACGGAGCCGAGACGCGCCAGCTCACTCCGCACAAGAATATTGTGTCTCCAGAAATTTCGCACGTGATGCTCTGGAATGTTATACCATTACGGAACTATTCACCTTATTACTGAACAAGGCTTATACTATAGTACTAGCCAGTACAGCATGAGTCAACAACGGCTGCGCGACCTGTCGACAATCTCGCAAAGCGCAAGCAGCGTACGCGTGGCCAGGTGGGATGCGTCTGCCGCTTGGGAAGGTTGCTGTTCCTGGCCCTACGGGGCTGGGACTGGTAGGTCACTGCCGCTTGCGGCGGGGGCTAGCCTGTTGTAGACTGTCATTGCACCCGCTACCGTTTCGGTAGTGGACGACGGCTGTTGCGACGCGTGTCTTTCTCTCCCTCTTCTTTTTCTTTCTTCTTTACTTTCTCTCTTCTGTCCGCACGAGGCAGCGGAGGGCCCCGCCGGGGTGGTGCAGTGGTAAGACGCCCGACTACTGTGCCGGAGTACCCGGGTTCGAACCCGACCTCGGCGGCTGCGTTTCGATGGAGGCGAAACGAAGAGGCGTCCGTGTGCTGTGCGATGTCAGCGCACGTTAAAAATCCCCAGGTGGTCGAAATTACTCCGTAGCCCTCCACTACGGCTCCTCTTTCTCTCTTTCCACTTTCACTCCCATCTTCCTCCCTTCCCTTACGGCGCGGTTGCGGTGTCCACAGAAAAACAAGTGAGACAGTTACCGCGCCTTTCCCTTCCTATAAATCAATCAAGTCAATCAGGCAGCGGAGGTGGCTCAGCTACAGAGCCAGTAGCAGGCCCTTGCATTTTCTTTTCCTTCTTGCTTCCGTCCAACAATTTCTCCGCCAATTTCTGTGCGCATTCGTAACACGCGTCTGTTTTCGACAGACGCCTATTCGTAACGCGTTCGTAACTCGCGTCTGTTTTTGACAGCGTACGTCGTGCGCGGTGTTGATTAGTCGCGACATTGACTTTCTATCAGTGACGTAAAGGAACATGTTGCCGCTTAGTGGGGGCCAAGGAAATTGATCAAGCATTGGCTCCATGGTACTCGGAACTACATGGCGTAGTAACAGTCAAGAAAGCCCCGACCCCGTAGCTTTGGCTCCATTGCCACAGAAAGTTGTCTCCGAGTGTAAAGATGGTTTGGTTTGGTTTGTGGGGTTTAACGTCCCAAAGCAACTCAGGCTATGAGAGACGCCGTAGTGGAGGACTCCGGAAATTTCGACCACCTGGGGTTCTTTAACGTGCACTGACATCGCACAGCACACGGGCGCCTTGCTTTTCGCCTCCATCGAAAAGTGGCCGCCGAGGCCGGGATTCGATCCCGCGTCCTTGGGAACAGTGAATTTGAGAAATTGTGTGTGTGTGTGTGTGTGTGTGTGTGTGTGTGTGTGTGTGTGTGTGTGGTGTGTGTGTGTGTGTGTGTGTGTGTGTGTGTGTGTGTGTGTGTGTGTGTGTGTGTGTGTGTGTGTGTGTGTGTGTGTGTGTGTGTGTGTGTGTGTGTGTGTGTGTGTGTGTGTGTGTACACACACACACACACTTCGATCCTGCGTCCTTGGGAACAGTAGTCGCGCCACCCCGGCGGGTGTGTGTGTGTACACACACCCGCCGGGGTGGCGCAGTGGTTACGGCGCTCGACTACTGTTCCCAAGGACGCAGGATCGAATCCCGGCCTCGGCGGCCGCTTTTCGATGGAGGCGAAAAGCAAGGCGCCCGTGTGCTGTGCGATGTCAGTGCACGTTAAAGAACCCCAGGTGGTCGAAATTTCCGGAGTCCTCCACCACGGCGTCTCTCATAGCCTGAGCCGCTTTGGGACGTTAAACCCCACAAACCAAACTATATATATATATATATATATATATATATATAGAGAGAGAGAGAGAGAGGAGTCGTATAATTTTTGGCATTTCAGGGACCTTGATAAGAATAGTGGTCGCAAAGAGCAGCGCACAAGGACGTAGTTAAACGTCACACCTAAAAGAGAGCAAAAATCAATCGAGAGAAAGCTCTTGCTAGACAAATGTCCTCGTTACCCTGGTGGAAATGCCAGGCCACGGATTAAACGTCGTCTATGCGCGAAATTAGGCCGAGTGCGGAATCAACAGGCGGTGTCTACAATGAACGACGCGGAGACAGTGATTGACGCAGATTGAAGGGCGCACCTGTGAGCCAGCGATGGAGGATTAATATATATATATATTAAAGCAGAAATGGTCGATCTGCAAGCTCTGCGCATTCGAGATTAAGCAAGAAAGCAAAGAAACGCTGACGTCGAAAGGGCATATCGTTTGTAAGGTAGTCTTTGTCGAAAGTTTAAGAGTCCAGAGGTCTGCGTCTAAGCTATGCAGTGGCGCTCTTTTAGCATTCATTCTTGTTGGAGAGGGTATGAGGCAAAGAACTTCTTACCTTGAGAATTATTGGGAACACTGGGCATGCATTGCGAGCCACACTGCGCGGCTCGGAAGCAAACAAAGGATATACATAGCGAACGGCGTAATTCTGAAACATACGTCTGGGAACCCCCAAAAAATCAGCGTTCTCTTGCAATAGGATCGTGAGTCTGCACTAAGCTAAAGGCAAGCGAAGACTGCGTAAAGGCGGAAACTACTGCAAGAGGGAGACGGGGCGCATACATGGGTCACTCCTGAAGGGAGTAGCTAGGGAGAAGGGGGGCATGTCCGATTTAAATCGTGCATTTGTTATCTCTTCAGCAAAAACAAAAAACAAATTCCTGTGTTAGGGGCTGGGCGCTCGAACCGGTCCCAGCGAATGATCGGACGAAAGCGACTGAAAATTTAGCTTATAGAAGAGTTTTAGCATTGCGGAAACGTATCAGCATAACATACCATACTAGCCGGGTGCCAACGCGCACGCGCCTTATCCGGTGCACGTCCACTCATGACCCTCCGGGGTGACGGATCAGCAAGTGCTGTCCTGCTCATCTAAAACTCTATAACCACTCAATCCAACACCACAGCCCCCGAATTGGATGCGACCAGATTATACCACCCAAGCACTTATTCAGTCTGGAGTCCGGATGATTTAGCAGTGAAACAGAGACGACACTTCCTGGTCACACGCAATAAGAATGCTACAGGCGCCTGTCGTTCTATTAAGACACGTGGCTGCACGTTTACTGCAGTTACTAGCACGTCTTAGGAGCCTCGCATCAGATACAGCTTGAAACCACGCCCCTCCAGCAACAGCTTCAGGCACGTCACTGCGGCAGAAACCGTACACACGACGCGTTTAAAAGAGGCGAGCACTCCCACACAAAGCGTTGTCTCAAATGATCAGCTGGACGTAAAGACGTTGCCACAAAGGCTTCGCACATCGGTCACGCATCAACGCGCAGGAACGAAGTGCGCATACGCTAATGCCATTCTTCGATAAACTTCCCGGCGCCGAATTCGACCGAAGTGCTCTCGCACAGTTACAGGCGAGAATGACCGCACAGGTGGGCGAAAATTTATGAGGCTAGCTGACTTTGCACGCGTCCCTTCTCCGCAGAGCACCGACCCACCCCACACACTTCACCGCGACGAGCAGCTGCGGCCAACGAAGGCACGTGAAGTACCCCGGCCGTGACATTACGGATTAAAAAAGTGTCACACGCCAAGACGGCCAGTGGCTTGGGCAACGAAGACCGCCGGGGCTCCAAGCCACCTGATTCCCAATCCTTGATAAAAAAAATAAAGCCTTCATCTCGTCGTCATCATCATCAAGGACGCAACAGCACCACTGTGACACGTTTCGGCAACGACGGTCGTTTTTAGTCGGTGAGCTAGGCACCAAGTAAGACTGTGAACAGAGCGACGGAGCAGTTCACGAAAAGAATTAAAAAAAAAAAAAAGGAGACAGTGACCAGGCAAAATGAAGAGATGGAAGGGGGCTTTTACCGCACCCGCGATCAATAGCGCTCTCGTGTGGAGCTTTCGCTAGGTTTCCGTTTGAGAAGCCAAGGCAGCAGGGTCGGCGCAAGGCATATATAGCTGTTCTCATAGTAGTACTACGTGCGGGTCGATGGCGAAATGAGGGATCACTTATCGGATGCGACAGGGCTCGATCGTAGGGAGCCGGCAACAACCCCCTCCCGAACTCGCGTCGTAAACCGGGCAGGAAGACATCGTACTATCTCACGAGCGAGCGACAGCGCTAAAGAACACACATAACAACAGCACACAGCAGGCACGTGTAATGACGAGTACTGGGAGAACATCCGAGCGTCGATTCTGTCTGACGTGTTCGCGACTCATCAGATAGGAACGAGAGAGCTTCACGGCCAGGCACGAAGTTGTCTGTCTTATCGGCATCGACGCAGGAGGAGGCAGCAATCTTTATCCGCATCTCAGCAGTAAAGGGAGCTAGCCGCTCACTACTCGCAGGGAAAGCTTGAAAACACGGCGGCGGAAGGGGCGAAACCGGCCCATTGTTTTTCTTTGGGGCTACTTGCATTGTGCAGCCACTGCCTCGCGACCCCTTCTCCTCCGCCGGGGGTGGGTGTGTGCGTGCGCGTGTGCCGGCAATAAGGCTGGCTGCCAACGCGATCAGCCCCCCACCAAGGAGGGACCCGTGAAAGCAACCCTTGGGACCGCTAGCGCGCTAGGCTCCCTGTCTCTCTCTCGCTCTCATCCCCTCTAACTGCGAAACGGGACAGGGGGTTCCGCATGGTACAAAACGATGCGCTCGCAAGCGACGCAGCCAACGAAGGTCACACACTTGCGAAGCCCGCGGAAATGCGACCTCT
This sequence comes from Amblyomma maculatum, assembly GCF_055883805.1. Lineage (NCBI taxonomy): Eukaryota > Metazoa > Arthropoda > Arachnida > Ixodida > Ixodidae > Amblyomma > Amblyomma maculatum. The sequence goes on along the minus strand of NC_139351.1, from coordinate 118,816,288 downwards.
GCGGGCGGCCACAATCGTGAAAAACACAGGACAGCGCCCGCTCAGCATGCATCTCCCTCTCCAACCAGCGTGTGGAAAGGGTTAAATAGAGGCGTCCGAAAGCGAAACCTCGCCCTGCACGGAGTGGCGGGCGCCCTTCTTCAGTGGGTGCCGGCCGAATAGCACAGTTTCGCCGGCCTAGCTGACCCCTGCCCGGAATTGCAATGCGTTCGGGTCTGGTTCCGTTTCTTTTTTTTTTTTTTTTTTTTTTTTTTTTTAAGCTGCTTACGGATTCGGCCCAGACGCCTACAAGACCCTTCTGGTTGTTATGCAGTTCCCGTACTCAGAAGCGAGCTGCGATGGGAGGGGAAGGGAGCGGCTCTGTACGCCTCGCGTGGCCGCCGCCACCGCAGCGACCCGCGGCCGCTCTGGGAACAACTCCGAGGTACGGGCGGCAAAACGAAAATAACGACCCCGTAGGCACTCTCTGGCGTGCAGGCACACCGTGCCGGCATCCGAGCGGCGCTTACCGTTTTCGGCAGGGTCCCCTTTCTTCGTAGTGGCGGCATTTCCCATGGCTCGCTTTCGACCAACTCGACTGCGCTCGAGTGCGCGGCGATCGGTTCCACTCCGGCCCGCTCGTGCGCACGGCGCTCGGTCCCCAACGTCGTCACGGACGATGCCCGCACCGTCGAGACAGCAGTAAGAATTTGCCGATAAAACAAACGACAAGTGGAAACAAATGCAGGAACGCAAAGCCCACCGACGGAACGGGCGGAGGGGGCCTCAGGTGATGATGCCGGCGGCAGCGGCTTCAGTATCAACACCGCCGCGAAAGCACTCGCACAAGCACGACACACGGGTAGCAGACGGCGGCCCTGGTAGCCGCTCCCGATGTTGTGTTCTTCCTTACAGGCGATCTCCGGACCCTGCGGTATCCGTCTTGGCCTGACCGCACCCCGCAAAGCACATTTAATCTCACGTCAAACAGTCAACAAACCGAGCCGCCATCGATGAAGCCTCGCACAAGACGACGGGTCGCCGCCGCGCCGTGTTCTTCCGCCAGGCACCGCGGCTGCCGCGGCGGCGGCGGTAGGGCCCCTCAAACGCCGAGCAGTCGCCGCTCGCGCGCTGCGGCAGATTTTGCAATTGCTTCCGGAGGCGCTTTCGTGGCGATTAGCGATCGAAAACAAGCTGAGGAGACCGCTTCTTGGCTCAGATTCTCTCCGGCGAGAGCAGCGTTGGTGCCAGGAAGCGCCGAGCGGGCGCACTCTTTGCACGCGCGCGCCGCCCAATTGTGGGAGGTGCGCAGGCGAAATCAACATGGCGGCTCGGCAGCCTCGGCCCGACTCGCCCGCGGTACCCGCGGAGACCGAGCGAAGGGGTGAGTCGCGCGCGCGTGCGAGAGGAAGAAAAAGAGAAAGCGCTCAGAGGAGAGTCCAACGGGAAGGAAAGAAAATATCCGCGCTTGCGAAAAGGGCCAGGACGCCTGTACGGCAGGCGTGTGAAAGGCAGGATATATATTGTTCGACGGAAGCGAAGAGTAAATGTCGCCGGCAGCAAACTGCAGAGCACCGGCTTTTCGGCATTACTTTGTTACGCAAGTCGTGAGCGAACAACTTTTTTTCGCAAACATTGGACGCAACTCTCCGCCCATTGAGAGCTTTAGGGCGTACGCCCATATCCCTCGGGTTTCCGCGCGAAATACAATAGAGCCAACCAATTTTCCACGCCTTCTGCTTTCCCTCACAGCTTCCCAGGCGTCCCCTCATCAGGAGGAAACGGTAGGTATTAAAGCTTCTAGGTGTGTTGTCAATTTCGGCGCCGCAGCTGCAACATGCAACGTGAACTCACGTTGCCGTCGCCAAGCGACAGAACGTTTCATTAACGGCAAGGAAGCAACCCTTCCTCTTGCCATCGCACATAGCTGGCCTGGAGTCCTTCGGCTCCGAAGGATGGCGCCACTTGCTGAAGCAGCGCGCAAGGTACTCGAAAAAAAGAAAGCGAACAAAGCTCTGGTCACGAAAACCACCTGTCTGCCGCCTGTACAAGGGCTTTGCTTCTCCGTGCAGGCTAATGTCTTTCTTCTTTTAATTTACGCTGACTGCGAAAAATAGACGGGAACAGCCGTTGAATAATTTAGCTATACAAATGATCGGGCCAACGGGAAAGAAGGTTTGGTTGGTTTGCGGGGCTCAATGTCCTAAGGCAACCCAGGCTATGGGGCGCCACAGTGGACGGCTCCGGAAAGTTCGACCACATGGGGTTCTTTAACCGGCACCTACATCGCACAGTACACGGGCGTTTGCTCTTCACCTTTGTCGAAAGGTGGCTTAAATAAGCGAATAAACCACGACACATGCTAAATTGGTAAAATAACGCCGCGTTGCTGGTTCTATAGCTGCATATATTGCGTGCACGCTGCAACGCGCACTGAAATATGTTTCTGCAAAATAACAGCCTCAATCAATGCCTCTAGAATAAGCCAGCTGTATATATGGTTGTAAATACGTACGCGCAACAGGCAGCATAAATTTAAGGGAGCCGGATGTGTAAAAAAAAAAAAAAAAAAATGTCTTCGACGTGAAGCAAAACTGCTACCTGAAAACGCCTGTCCGCTTATGCGATAACTGAGAGTGTATTAGTACTAGGAGACTGGGTCATGATTCGGAGCTACAATAATTATGTTCCCGCGAGCACCAGCTACCATCCCGTATGCGTTTGCTGCCGACCGGAGATAGCTCGAATGAATTGTTAAAAATTATTGAATAGTTTGTCTCCTTTCAGTTGTAGGTCAGCGGAGATAATCTATAAGCTACTCAAACAAACATGAAATCGTCACGCTTCGGAGACACCGAAGGTGCCCTACCTCACACCTTCACCCATTTTCAAGACGTCTGCTCCATGTGTCGCATTTTCCCTCAGCTAAAGTATTGGAAGTCGCGTATTCTCACTCCGTCTCCTGCTGTGTGCCGTACGATTTATCACCACACGGACAAAGCGCGCAACGTGTTGACAATGAGACAGCGACGCCCGTTGCATCGTGCGCTTATCAACGTGCACGCAACAAGAGCACAATGTGTTCTGTACATAAAGGCGTAAGCTGCGACGCAAGCCAAACAACATTTAATTACAAAAAGAAGAAGGCGACGGAGGAGACACAACTGGAAGGGAAGTCGCGCTCCCATCACTCAAATGGAGCACAACGCGTAGCTGTTTTCTGGACATTTCTTCATACAGCGATAAGCGTGGCTATCTTAGATGGCTTGCGTCCTGGGTCTGTATTGCGAGTTAGCATCGTTTACAGAAGTGTCGTTTTTGACTTCGACTAATGTGATTGGTGGAAACGCCAGAACCGGTTGTCAGTTCGGTCGCCACCGCTTTCGGTTCCGCCTTTCCCACCACTGAGATAGTCATCTCAGGTCACGGCGAGAATGGCACTTTTGAAAGCCAAAGTCAAAGTCAAAGTTTATTTCCCATCTAAAACTGCAGATGGAGGAATCGTAGAAAAAGGCTGCCCTTGGGCAGCTTGACGAGTCTACAATCCTAATTATTGGCAGGGAGGCAACACAAGAGTTTATACAATTTTAAAAACAAGCTCATCAAGAAACACCAGAAGATACACGAAACAGCAATATGTATATATAATGAAACATAAACCATGTTATTCAAAAACAAATTATGTAGTTCACGACGTGGAAAAGAAAACAAATCGAGTTTAATGTGGATATACCTATTTAGAAGAGATGGAAGAGTGTACTGAAGGCATTCCCTACCAAGATTTAATCGAGGTGTTGGCACTGTCCATTCTTCGCCACGTCTTGTTGGATAGACTGATTCTTTTTTCCTTAGTTCTGCTAAATTCTTAAGGTTTGTTACATTATTCCTGATTTCTGTTTTAAAAGTAACACTGAGGCGATATTTATAAAGATTATGTGCTTTAATAACTCTGGAATGACAAAAGAGAGCTGCACTTGGATGTCGGGACGGTAAATTATATGTATTTCGGAGATATCTTTTTTGCATTAAATGAATACGTTCAAGGTTAGTGAATGTTGAATGTTGTAAAAGACGCCAACTCGGATTAGGGAACCTGGAACGCAGTTAACGTCATAATGATGATTAAAAATGGAGTGACAGCCAACTGATCACGACAATGTCCTTCTGCTTTGCCGTCGCGAGCAAATCGAGTTTCTTTATTTGGGATTGGAAACAATTTTTGACAATTCCGTGTTCGCTTTTTTTTTTTCCCACCCGTGGCCACCCTGAATGAAATGCAAAAAAAAAAAAAAAAGAAAGAAAAGCAATAAAACCGCGTACACAACGCGATCTGTTGCTAGGCGTGTAAACATACAAATTTCCTCCTAAGTTGCCTCCCGTGAAAGACTTTTCTTGTCATGTCTACACACTTATTTACGACGAAAGAAAGCGGTCCTGGCAATGGCGCCACGAAACGGCCACAGAAACCCACCTGGGGGCCAATGACACGGCGCGAACCGAAGTCGAAGGATTCAGTTTGTTACTACGATAGGTCGCCACTCAGTAAGATTCCAATCGCAGCATTGCCCAAAAACCTCAGCAAGCCTGTGTTTACAGCATTTGCTATCACAGCCATCAAGCCTGTGTTTACAGCATTTGCTATCACAGCCATCAAGCCTGTGTTTACAGCATTTGCTATCACAGCTAACCCATCGCTCATCCAGTGCATCATCTTAGGCAAAACAAAACAAAAATTACAGAAAATAGAGCGAAAGGAAGCGCAAATAGGTGCGTGAAACGCGCCAGTGAAGCTACAGCAGCAGTTCAAAAATAGCCGCCCTTCGCTGTGCTGCAACGATCGGTGTATTCCCAGCGAATGCGAGAGAAGCGGTATTTGTTTTTTATTTTATTTTATTTTCCCGCGACGGTAGCGTCCTGCCAGCGGTGCTGCGCCGCTCTCTGCTCTCAAACGCTAGAGGGCAATCGCTCCGGCTTCAAGGGCACCGGTCGAAACCAGCGCTGAGTGAGTCACGTAGCGCCTTCTGGCGGCAAACAGAGTAATTACTTTTTCTTTGGTCTGCAGCATCGGCGCGCTTTTCGCGTTGCTCATATCACTTTGGAACATTTCATGCGCTGAAGGCGCTACTAGTCCCTCCACAAAAGTGAACGCACTGTAATGCAACTACACTACCGGCAATCTAAAGGACAGCCACTGTCGGCCACAGGGGCAGAGGCTACCGGGCACCAGGGCTTAAAGTCAGGGGGGCCTCGGGGGATCTGAGACCGCCCCAGTAATATTTAAGAAGGATCTGAGACCCCGCTAGATTGAAAGTATAAGGATTGTATGAATACAAAGCAGGCAACCATTTGTTGTCTTGTCAGTGGTGTAATCGGAAGATTTCTTTTCTCTCGTTTCGACAGTTTCGCACTAAGTATTAATAAGAACCAGTAACATGTTTTCAAAAACCAGAGATGGAGAAAAATAATAATTTCTCCCGTTTGTATAAAACGATTTTCAAAACAGGCAACCAGGCGCTTTCTCTCTTTCCCTTTTATTTTCCTTTCCACCAGTGCTCGAATCACTACAGACCCCCCTGCGATGGAGCCAGACTTTAAGCACTACCAGCATGGAGGAAGGAAAGCTTAGGAGAGGCCCTGACGTCATTTTTTTTTGAAGCCGGCGCGGCCGCGCCGCGACCGGACGCTGCAACGTCTCTCCTCCTCCTTTACCCTTTCTCCGCGACGCTCACGTACCTAGGGCCCTTAGCAACGCTGTTGCTAGTGGCCCGAGTTTTCATAGCAACGCGTCGCCGTTGCTAATGGCCCGACTTGGCTAACCCTAAATTTTGACGTCACTTCCGCCACACTTTTTCCAATGCATTAGGAATGACAAGGGCCTCTCCTAAGTTGTTTCCTTCCTCCATGAATACCAGGAAGAGTCGGAAGCGCTTCGCATCATATTGAAACTGTAGCATTGAACTTCCCCATTCAGCCGCAATGGGCGCGTTTGTCACTTTGTCGAGTGGCCTTGCTGCGAATGTGCCGAGCACGCGGGCTATTGTTCTTTAGTTTCTGCCACTTTTTTTTTTTTCTTTTTCCTTTCTTTTTTCCAACGGCTGACGTAAAACATACTCTTCCTGCCGCCACTGCACGAGATCGGCTCATGCGTTGCAGCGCAGCCTGAAAATACGAGCGCTGTAAAGTTCCTCGCTATAAACGCCTTCTGAGTGTTAAGTGTTCTGGGTAGGTTATCGCCTCCCCCTACTTCCTTAACTTTTCGAATTAGTCCCATTATACACTACTTTCTTCGCCAGTAACCTTATACGTTAAATCTGGAAAAATAACGTCGGCGTACTGTTCGACGAGCACGTTGTAGTTCAGTTGGTGCAACAGCGAATATCTCACTTAGGGGTTGACAATCTGAATAATTAGTCAATAGTAAACATAGGTAACAGCGCGACATCGCTTCCTAGCCCCGTCTCTGCGTGCTGGTTTCTCCCATGATGATTCACTCTATGTTATTCCATATAAAGGCCACGGTAGCCACGGTAAAATGCACAATGGTATGAAATGGTTGCCGATGAGTGTTTCCCGGTAAGGAGAACCTGCAAGTTATTCCGGAGGTCTGAAAAGAACTAAGATAAAAAAAAAAAAAGTTGAAAACCAAGCACGATCGAGTACGCGAAGAAACATAAAAAAAAAAAAAAAAGCTTTAGAGAGCAAAGCCGACTAGAACCGGGTTTGGGGCCGTTTTTAGAAACCGCTCAGAGCAGCAGCAACAGCAGGTATACGGCGCGAGGAAGGTGGCCAGAAAAACAGGAGCGAGAGATCCGCAAAAGAAAATAAGTAATATCGCGAAGCTGTTCTCCCAGGTCTTCCGCTGGGCGGCCGCAAAATTCAAGCGGCACGTACTCGCGGTAAAATCAGACAGTCCACAGGTGGGAAAAAGAATATAAGGGAGAAAGAAAAGGTAACAGCCCGAGCTTTAATTCCAATCTCGCGCTGCAATGCACCGTGCCGCTTTCAGGAAACTCTGCGCCGCGGAAAGCAACGGAAAGAAGAAAGTACAAAGGTACAGACAGCAGCGAAAATACTGGCTCACCGTGTCCTCACCATTGTCATCGAGCTGTTTTTTTTTTTCTTTTTTTCTCCTTTTCGAGCCGCGTATTATTTCCTCTCGAAGGCTGATGTTTCCGCACTGCATTCGCTTATTTTAAGCTGCATCTTTTTTTACTCTTCCGGGGATACCCGATTTTATCTTCCTATTTATTCGTTTATTTACTTAGGTGCCGCCTACCTATGTGCGTTCTTGCGGTGAAGGTGATTCGTTCTCGATATTTGTGGGCAGTAAGAAAATGTGCCGAAACAGGGCGAATTATTTCTCTCGTTGTAGCCGACGAAACTTGCACGAGTTATGGTCACTTCCACATGCCCTCTCGGAATTTGAAAAATCTGGCGACTACACGCGTGCAGTACGGTTTTATGCGCATTTTTCCGACGGCCTCAGAGCGGCTGATTTTATATTTCTTATTTATGGACCGCAATATTCTGTTCTTCCTGCAAACATGCAGTTTTTTTTTTTTTTTTTTTTTTTTTTTTTTAACAGTAGACTATAGTTTTGCGGGTCGACGTTTTATGAACGTCAACTGAAAAAACAAAAAATATGTTATCAGACATAGCGTCGTAGTGTATCTCTATACAGTACCTTTTAGGCATTTTACCTTGCGCATCTTAACGTTCGCGTGAAACAATGTTTATAAGCTACTCTTTTAACCCTTGAATGCATGAACCGATATACCGAAAAGCAATCGTGGATATTCACCTATATATACATGTCCTGCATCTCGGTTCTGCAGTACTGATGCGGCAACGCATCCAAAACACGTCATTTTTGTACCGTTTAATAAAACTTCATACCTGTGCATCACTTTGCAGATTTTCACATTACAAAACACAGAATTGACGCTCTTTTGCTGACACAACTGTAATGCGCCCCCACATTTCAGCTTCGTTGAATTTGGGGCCTCATTTATTTTTGTTTTTCGTTTCACTGTTCGTGATTACTTGGTTAGATCCCTGTGGGTTTTGAACAGAGAAACAGTAAAAAAAGAAATTTCGTTGTCGTTACTCATTTTTTTGTTATTTTTTTCTTTCTTTCCTTCGTCTGCTCTTTCTTTTCCGCATTTCGCGTGTGCTATCTCACATCATCATCATCATCATCAGCCTGACTATACCCACTGTAGGGCGAAGGCCTCTCCCATATTTCTCCACTTAACCCGGTTCTGTGTTAGCTGCATCTACCTGACCACTGCGAACTTCTTAACCTCATCCGCCCACCTAACTTTCTGCCGCCCCCTGTTACGCTTTCCTTCCCTTGGAATCCAATTTGTTACCCTAAGCGACCATTGGTTATCCTCTCTTCGCCCTACATGTCCTGCCCATGCCCATTTCTTCTTCTTAATTTCTGCGCTATCTCACACTAGGACTCTTTCTTCGATCACAGCAGTACGCAAAAAGAGTATAACATGTTCGCATGCTTATATAAAATGAGTCGTTATGGTCTGGTGTAAAAATGAATTTTCCATATACAGCACTCGCCGCGGACGCTGCTACGTGTTTCTGGTCGAGTCCTAACAGAACAATGATACCGGCTACAGAGTCTTCCAAGCTCTCCCACACCTCCGTGTCCCGCCTATAAGACGCACGCACACACAAACGCCTTCTCAGATTACCTCTCCCGTAATTTCCCACTTTTCCATCCGAGTGAATCGCAATCGTGGAAGGCTATAGAAAGACACGACTGACTGCTTCCCTGCTCGGTCGTTGGTCATTTCAGCACTCGCTGGAAACTATCGGGCAAGGATCGGAAAAATGGCCTTGCCTTATGCGTCAACCATTTCTCTCGGCATTGGCAAAATATATATATATATATATATATATATATATATATATATATATATATATATATATATATATATATATATATATATATATATATATATATATATATCCGGTTAGGAGTGCGCAGACTTAGAACATCATTAATAACGCTGAGAGCGCCGCAGCCGAGTTCTGCCTCCCTTTTTTTTTAGAGACGGACGTATACAACGGGCCAGCACTTTGTTATAAAGCTCACGCAACAGGTTTGTTTCCTCTGAGTTTTTCAGCGTGTTCGATCAGTATATGTGGTGCAACAGATCCGGAAATAGAAAACTCAAATGACGCGACTCCTTCCCAGAGTCCATTTCGTGATCAGAGATAGGACTGCGACGTATTATAGATCTATATGCCCGACAGCGTTTGGGGTCACACCGGAAGCTGCTAGCGATTACACATTATCGGCGGTATAGCATTCGTGAAGATACCCCGGTAGCTGTACGACTAATTTAGGTACCGACATACCATGCCAAATGTGGCGGCATTTGGAAAGGAGGCAGTTCGCAATGCACAACCACTGCTATCAAAAACAGTGCGTGTAAACCGGTCGCAGTAGCAAAATAAATAAATAAGTAAATAAATAAAAATGCAATTTACTCGGATGCATAACCGACATGGATACGGGGCGGGCAGGATGTGACTAAAGAAAGCGCATTAACGGGTGTTCACTGCATCATACATCCAGAGCGCTTCCATATAGCCGTTACGATATTTTGTCTCTTGCGGTTTCAAGCGACTTTTATACTCGCCGCCTCCTCTTCAGCATGGCGGAGACCTCGCGCGGCGTTCTCAAGTTCCCGCGGTTCGGCTACTGGCGCTGTGTACCACTATTCCACTTTTAGCACCTAACAACAGAAGTAGGTCTAAACACTGCGAAAGTTCGCCTGCAACTGCACGGTTGAGGCAGCAGAGCTGCAGAGTTCCATCAAATTCTCAAAAACCGCGCGGTGGCCGAATTCGGCAATCTCAACAGCCGTACTGAGAAACAAGTATGCTGGCTTTCGGACATAAAAAAAAAAGAAAAAAAGGGCGAAAGAAACCAGATGAACCCTTCACCCCCACCTTCCTTTCTTCCGGCACTAAGACCAATTGCAGCACATTTAAGCAACTTCGAGGCGTTCACACCTGGCCTCCTATTGGCTGCAGTGAATATTAAGGCGAAAGCAAGCCGTATACTTGCCCCGTGAATGGCAGGAAGTGCGGGCAGATTGTGTGACCAGGCTGTGTTGCAAAATTTCGCTCGATTTCATATAAAAATTGTGAAGCAATCGTTTTTCGCTCAGCGTTCATAGTACCGTAATGCCATCTCAGTTCCCATTTAGAATACGTCTCCTAAAGTTGCAGGCTAGCTCGCAACAAGGACTCCAACCGGCGAAACATGTACATGACCAATCACACTTAGCGGGAACAGGGCTCTGTATGACTGCACGCACGCAGGAAAAAAAAAAGAAAAAAACAGGTAGCCAACTGATGCAGAGTGGCACACGAGACACGAAGCGCCCTCTCGAGGCACCTCTTTTCGTGCGCAGCTGTGCATTGATTCCTTGCCGGGTTAAATGCAATAACACTTCGCACTGTTCATGGTCACGGCAGAGTCTGTACGTGTAATGCTACACCTTTCTCAACTTTCGTTGAGGTCACCGTTCGTTGTAGAGCGCGTTCCCAGTGATGTCAAACGCATACCATACGTCTTCATATGGTCAAGAAACAGGCTAGCTCACGAGAAGGGTACAAATCGGCGACGTGTATTTACGTTTAATGCTACGGGTTTCCTCCCTTTTCATTGAACAATTATGACGGACCCTATTTTTTGCCAGCGGCAAAAAACTGGGCGTCGCTTGTGCGAGAGTTCGATCTTCCCCGTGATTCCGTCGGACTGGTCGAGGCTGCGCCTCGGCCTGGCCGGTCGTGTCTGTCGCTCACCGCTTGCTTCTCCGCCTACTGTTGATTTCGTCTCAACCAAATGAAACCCAAAACTCTAACAAATATTTAGATAATATATGGTCACAGGTGCCTGGCAAGATTCCTGCGGGCAGGATGCGAATTACATGGCAGTATTCGATGACGAAACGCCCCTAAAATAAACGAAGCTGGCAACAGCGGAGAAAAATAAACCTTACAAATACCTTCGTGCCAGCCCCATTAAATAAAGATTACTCTTCACTTCGCGCGCTGATGGAAAAAATGGCTGAGGCTTAGCTTGGTTAAGCCTGGTCAGATGCGAAGCATATTGATTGCTAAACTCGGCTTTTCAAACGAATTGGGATTTTAAAAATCCAGTTGCGAGCCGGTCCCCCGTCTCTCCTCTGTCGTGACGTCAGCGTATCACGTGGTGCGACGTCACCATACCACGTGGTCCGCACGGCGTGCAACCGCAGCCGACGGCGCGAGCTGGACCCCAGTCTCTCCTCTGTCGTGACATCAGCGTATCACGTGGTCTGACGTCACCATACCCCGTGGTCCGCACGGCGTGCAACCGCAGCCGACGGCGCGAGCTGGACCCCCGTCTCTCCTCTGTCGTGACGTCAGCGTATCACGTGGTGTGACGTAGCATTCCACATTCTTTGCACGGCGTGTAACCGTCACGAAGGGCTGTGGTTTACCTCCAGTAATATGCTTCGCATAAAACATCATAAACGCGCGAGTATGCGGGGGGCAAGCGTCGCAGGAATGCCAATGCAGTACGGAGAAAGAGCGAGAGTGCAACGCGATGAGTGCTAGAGGACGAATGAGTCGTACGACAGGACGGTTAGGAAAGGGCAACGCGATGTTGCTACAGAAAAGGAACGCAGAGTGAAATGTCCACAGGCGCGGCACATATTCTGTCCAGCACCTCTGCATACCCCTTAGTTCGCCACTCTAGCTGCTGCAACTTCTGCAACCCAATCTCTAATCTGTACGCGACACTTTGCGTAGCGCATACTTTATGCACTGTGCAGCCATGTACATCGGATGTACTCCTAACAAGGCATGGAAACCATAGTTATCTAGATGTTATCTAGGTGTTATCCAGGAGAGATCTGCAATAAAACGAACTTTTGCCGCAACGCGGTGCGGTCTAAAAACTATCGGTCGGCGAAAACGGCTTACGAGCTCCAGACTCACTTCTTCGTACTAGGACTGCCTCAACACCCACGCGGATTCGTTTCCTTTCACCGGACGGAAAATGCGGGGGGGGGGGGGGGGGGGGGGGGGCAGGCTAAACGCAACAGCGTGTGATAAGGACGGCACGTGTCGCCCACCAAATTAGGAAAGAGATGAAGTGTAGCAACAATCACGTCTCGAAAAAAACTCCGCGAGAGGAGGAGAAACAATGAAAGATAAGAGAGGAGACAACGAGGAACCGCTCCAGGAGTAGCCGGCGTGCTCGCGTAAAGCAATACCGAGAAGATTGTATATGAAGGCGAGCACTGCGCACAAAGCAGAGATAAAGAGACGGTGATGGAGAAAGGAAGATGCTGCGCGGTCTCGCCAAAAGCGTGCACCTCCTACCGGGATGAGGTTACGCGTGTAATGCAAGGAGGCTACGTGCTGAGGAGTACTACTAGTTATGTATTAACAGGATTAGCCGGGGTAGCGCTGGTGTTAGTAGCAGTAGTAGTAAAAGCAGCAATAGGCTGCAGTACAGGGTTTGCGCATGGTTTAGACGCAAACGAGGCCGTAGTAATATTGTGTTGGTTACGGCTAGCCAAGTAGGAGTCCCGGTTTTCATTTTCAGTGAATGACTTTTTTTCTACGCTTATTTTAGATCACTTTTTTTTTTCGGTTAATATCATTTTCTATACGAAATAAAAAAATATCCGTCTTTTTTTTTTTTCTCGGTGCGATAAGTGGTATCTGTGTACGATCAGAAGTCATGCACAGCTTATATGGCCTGTTTTACAAGCCTCTTTGATGTACTTATATATACCCCATTATTACTGTTAATAGATGTCAATGCGTGTCCCACAACCCCAGGATACAGCAGAGTGTGGTACCGAAGCTTACGTCTGTGGATGCAGCGCCACCTATATGGTTGGTTTGTGGCGTTTACCATTTGAAAGAGACCCAAGCTATAAGAGACGACGTAAATGATTCCGGAAATTTCGACCTCCTGGGTTTCTTTAACGTGCACTTACATCTCCAGCACATAGACGCCTTAATTTTCGCCTCCACTGAAAAGCGGCCGCAAAGGTCGCGATTCGATCTCGCACCCTTGGGCACAGTAGTCGAGTGCCATAACCACTGCAGCACCCCGGCGGGACAGTGCCAGGTATATCAAGACTGCAGTGTCAGTGTGCATGCCTACATAACGAACACACAACGGTACATACGTGCATTTCATTAGAGCAGACATCGGGACATCCGGTGCGTTGAGAGTACATATTATCACCATCATCATCATCATTACCACCACCCCCATCATCAGCAGCAGCAGCAGCCGAACTGTACCCACTGCAGGGCAAAGGCCTCTTCTCAATCGCTCCAATTAACCGAACTTGTGCTAGCTGCATCCATACGACCCCCTTCTTAACTTCATACATCGTCTACTTAATTTTCCTCCGTCCCAGGATATGCTTGCATTCCATTGGAATCCAATCAGTTACCCTTAGCGACCATTGGTTATCATCCTTTCGCATTACATGTCTTTCCCATACCCATTTCTTGATTTCGACTGGAACACCAATAAGTCGAGTTTATTCCCTCATCCACCCTGCACGCTTCGTATCTCTCAGCGTTATACATATTTTCCGTTCCATATATCTCTGTTGTCCTCATCTCAAGTAGAACGGTTTTCGTAATTAGCCTGCCCGTTCATATATCCTGTATCGCCAGTATATATCCTGCATCGAATAATAACGCATTCAACATGTAGGGGGCATGCAAGCAGCGATTACTAAACACATATGAACACCATAATGTTTTAGCGGAGCATGTTTCTCCAGGTACGCGCATCACTTCAATTCATAAGGTCGGCGTAAATTGATTATAATTAGGTATATTTGATTTTTAGCACAAAGTTGACTGTCTTCTGTCGTCCTGTTCACAACTTTACATACACCGCAAAAGAGCAGCCTATGACGGCCGTCCGTACTCGATGAGATTCGCCCCTGTAGCATCCACATCGCTGCACGGTATTCCTATGGAAGCGTGTTGGGGGCCAGGAAATGAAGGGTCGAGCGTCGCGCTCTGCGACGACAGACTGAGACGGAAGAGCCGATACAACACGGATAGAGGCAGAGAGGGGGCAAAATAAGTTTTACGAAAGGGAAGAGTGGAAAGAAAAACGCGATGCTCCGAAAAAAAAAAAAGAAAAGAAAAGCAAGGAAGAAACGAATCCGGAAAAGACGCGCCCAAAGTTGAGCCTGAAGAAATGAGATCGCGCGGCAGGATTTAATAAGAGAAAAGGTGAGAGCAGTGTCGACGAGACCGGAAAGGCGAGGCGGAAAAGGTGCTAAACAAACATGGTCACTGTGAGAAAGGGTGTGGAAAGGCAGTTCAAGTCTCTGGCGACCGGGAAATGAAAGCTCGAGTGGCACCGCGAAAAGAACAGCAGAAGAGCAGAGTGATGCGACTAGCGACTGCCAAACAGCAGTGAAAAGGAGCGGACTGAACGGCGAAATGAACAGAAAGGCGCAGGGGGGGATCCGCCAGGAAGATAGAATGGAGTGGTGATGGAGCAAGCCGCGGATTGGGGCGTCTAAAAATAGACCACGGCTGATCCGCCGATGCCGCACAGAATGCACGAGGAGGACGCCATTGTGAATGGCGGGCCGCTGCGAGCGAGCACTGAAGAGCATAAGCCATCTTTTGCATCCCGAGTTGTAGGATGGAGGTGTACTGTTTATAGAACATAAATAAAACGAACACTGGTGCTGGCCACTGTAGCAACCTCGCTCATGTCTGGCACAGCGGTCAATAGACGTGAAAGAAAGAAAGAAAGAAAGAAAGAAAGAAAGAAAGAAAGAAAGAAAGAAAGAAAGAAAGAAAGAAAGAAAGAAAGAAAGAAAGAAAGAAGCAATTCTAGGGGCAATTTGTGTCACTAAACTGCGCTAAGGCGAAAGCCTCTATTGCGCGGTGGTCCGAAGCCCTCCACTACAGCGCCTCTCTGTTTTCACTCCCACCTTCGCGATGACGCGATAGCGTAAGCTACCAACCAACATAAAAAAGCCCCGCTTGGAACGTGTCTGCGTGGCCTAGGGATAACATGAATGCCAGGGTTTTGGCAGGCTGATTCAGATACTACCCTCGCACATATGAAAGGAGAGGCCAGAGTTTGCAGCTTCTGCCAAACGTGAAACTCTCCACTACAGCGCCTCTCTGTTTTCACTCCCACCTTCGCGATGACGCGATAGCGTAAGCTACCAACCAACATAAAAAAGCCCCGCTTGGAACGTGTCTGCGTGGCCTAGGGATAACATGAATGCCAGGGTTTTGGCAGGCTGATTCGGATACTACCCTCGCACATATGAAAGGAGAGGCCAGAGTTTGCAGCTTCTGCCAAACGTGAAGCCCTCCACTACAGCGCCTTTCTGTTTGCACTCCCACCTTCGCGATGACGCGATAGCGTAAGCTACCAACCAACATAAAAAAGCCCCGCTTGGAACGTGTCTGCGTGGCCTAGGGATAACATGAATGCCAGGGTTTTGGCAGGCTGATTCGGATACTACCCTCGCACATATGAAAGGAGAGGCCAGAGTTTGCAGCTTCTGCCAAACGTGAAGCCCTCCACTACAGCGCCTTTCTGTTTGCACTCCCACCTTCGCGATGACGCGATAGCGTAAGCTACCAACCAACATAAAAAAGCCCCGCTTGGAACGTGTCTGCGTGGCCTAGGGATAACATGAATGCCAGGGTTTTGGCAGGCTGATTCGGATACTACCCTCGCACATATGAAAGGAGAGGCCAGAGTTTGCAGCTTCTGCCAAACGTGAAGCCCTCCACTACAGCGCCTTTCTGTTTGCACTCCCACCTTCGCGATGACGCGATAGCGTAAGCTACCAACCAACATAAAAAAGCCCCGCTTGGAACGTGTCTGCGTGGCCTAGGGATAACATGAATGCCAGGGTTTTGGCAGGCTGATTCAGATACTACCCTCGCACATATGAAAGGAGAGGCCAGAGTTTGCAGCTTCTGCCAAACGTGAAGCCCTCCACTACAGCGCCTTTCTGTTTGCACTCCCACCTTCGCGATGACGCGATAGCGTAAGCTACCAACCAACATAAAAAAGCCCCGCTTGGAACGTGTCTGCGTGGCCTAGGGATAACATGAATGCCAGGGTTTTGGCAGGCTGATTCGGATACTACCCTCGCACATATGAAAGGAGAGGCCAGAGTTTGCAGCTTCTGCCAAACGTGAAGCCCTCCACTACAGCGCCTTTCTGTTTGCACTCCCACCTTCGCGATGACGCGATAGCGTAAGCTACCAACCAACATAAAAAAGCCCCGCTTGGAACGTGTCTGCGTGGCCTAGGGATAACATGAATGCCAGGGTTTTGGCAGGCTGATTCGGATACTACCCTCGCACATATGAAAGGAGAGGCCAGAGTTTGCAGCTTCTGCCAAACGTGAAGCCCTCCACTACAGCGCCTTTCTGTTTGCACTCCCACCTTCGCGATGACGCGATAGCGTAAGCTACCAACCAACATAAAAAAGCCCCGCTTGGAACGTGTCTGCGTGGCCTAGGGATAACATGAATGCCAGGGTTTTGGCAGGCTGATTCGGATACTACCCTCGCACATATGAAAGGAGAGGCCAGAGTTTGCAGCTTCTGCCAAACGTGAAGCCCTCCACTACAGCGCCTTTCTGTTTGCACTCCCACCTTCGCGATGACGCGATAGCGTAAGCTACCAACCAACATAAAAAAGCCCCGCTTGGAACGTGTCTGCGTGGCCTAGGGATAACATGAATGCCAGGGTTTTGGCAGGCTGATTCGGATACTACCCTCGCACATATGAAAGGAGAGGCCAGAGTTTGCAGCTTCTGCCAAACGTGAAGCCCTCCACTACAGCGCCTTTCTGTTTGCACTTCCACCTTCGCGATGACGCGATAGCGTAAGCTACCAACCAACATAAAAAAGCCCCGCTTGGAACGTGTCTGCGTGGCCTAGGGATAACATGAATGCCAGGGTTTTGGCAGGCTGATTCGGATACTACCCTCGCACATATGAAAGGAGAGGCCAGAGTTTGCAGCTTCTGCCAAACGTGAAGCCCTCCACTACAGCGCCTTTCTGTTTGCACTCCCACCTTCGCGATGACGCGATAGCGTAAGCTACCAACCAACATAAAAAAGCCCCGCTTGGAACGTGTCTGCGTGGCCTAGGGATAACATGAATGCCAGGGTTTTGGCAGGCTGATTCGGATACTACCCTCGCACATATGAAAGGAGAGGCCAGAGTTTGCAGCTTCTGCCAAACGTGAAGCCCTCCACTACAGCGCCTTTCTGTTTGCACTCCCACCTTCGCGATGACGCGATAGCGTAAGCTACCAACCAACATAAAAAAGCCCCGCTTGGAACGTGTCTGCGTGGCCTAGGGATAACATGAATGCCAGGGTTTTGGCAGGCTGATTCGGATACTACCCTCGCACATATGAAAGGAGAGGCCAGAGTTTGCAGCTTCTGCCAAACGTGAAGCCCTCCACTACAGCGCCTTTCTGTTTGCACTCCCACCTTCGCGATGACGCGATAGCGTAAGCTACCAACCAACATAAAAAAGCCCCGCTTGGAACGTGTCTGCGTGGCCTAGGGATAACATGAATGCCAGGGTTTTGGCAGGCTGATTCGGATACTACCCTCGCACATATGAAAGGAGAGGCCAGAGCTTGCAGCTTCTGCCGAACGTGACGTCAGGAAGCCCTACGTCCAGTTAGTGAGCCCTGTCATGTTAGTTGTCAGCTACCACCTCTCACGACGTTCTTCTTCTGCTTCTTTTTCCTCCTCTTTTTCTTCTTTTTCTTTTTTCTTACAGCCTTTGGATGTAACGGATGGACGGTCATCGCTAGTATGGGCACTTAAAGGCATTTTCGTCTTTAATGAAAAATAAAGAAAGGGAGTGTTTACGCACTATATATGTATAAATTGAGCAGTTCACAGGTGCGTCCGATTACCTAGTGGCATATAAATACGTACAGTACTTCACTGCCATCAACGAGCAGATATAAAAACTCATAAGGTGTCCTACCAGAGTCTAACACACTGTAGTGTACTGTCGTATCCATCTCGCTGCTTGGAATAGCTCCAGGAACAGTTCCCCTCGACTACTTACAGGGCAGTTGGAGATAGCAGCTTCAGCCAATGCACATTTTGAAACAGCTCTGGTATCAAAAACTCATAAGGTGTCCTACCAGAATCTAATACACTGCAGTGCACTGTCGTATCCATCTCACTGCTTGGAATAGCTCCAGGAACAGTTCCCCTCGACTACTTACAGGGTAGTTGGAGATAGCAGCTTCGGCCAATGCACATTTTGAAACAGCTCTGGTATCAGCTAAGAAGGCTTCGACAAAGCACTGCTGTATAGGCACCGGTACTGAGTATACTGCAGAGACACGAATAGACTCTCAGACTTGCAACATCCATCGATATCAATATATGCGCACGAGCGTTTCCGTGGCCTCTCGAGAGCAAATCGATGGAAACACTTATTCGTGGTCGCTTTCGCCACCGGTCAAGACAGCTCCGTCTCCTTCTAGGATTTTACTTTTATTGCGAAAGCAAATACTACGCCAGATTTCGGCCCGTCGCGTGGTCCGTGGCCGTAGTCACGAATGACCTTGAACAGCCGCGAAGAAGACGAAGAAGAAAAAGAACACTCGGTCACCCGCAGCTGTGCCCGCAGCTAATGCTTTCGCGCCATATTCGGTTAAGCAGCGTGAACCTTTTTCATTTTTTAAAGCGAAAACCTTTAATGGCTCATGCTGTCGTGGACAAAATGTGTCCCGCTTTTGCGCCGGCTCTGATTGGCCGAGGCGGGATGACGTCATAGAGGTTTTGACCAATCGCAGAACACCGCCACAGTATGCGCGAATGCGTGCCTTATATGGCCATATGTCAATCAATGATCAGTTACTGATTAATGACTGATTGAGTATTTAATTAACTAATGAATAAGTCAATTAAGCGATTAATCAATTGCCTACATAATACTAATGAATTATTTACTAATTAGTGCCAGTTGCGTAGCACAATGCGGCATTCAGGCTTTCGCCTTTCCCTACTTTCGTCGCTAAAGTCCCTCGTAATGTTTTTTTATCTACACCGTCGGCGAAGAGAAATATATAATACATACGGTTCAATCACGGTCGCGACGGCCGCATTTGAAAGGAGGCGGAACATGAGGATGCCTTGTACTTTGTGATGTTAATACACGCTCTAATGATGGCCAAAGTTCGAAATTGCTCCGCAAGCCTTCACTGCGGCACCTCTCCTACACTCTCACCTTCCCCCCTTGTCTTTCCTTTCGAAAACTCGCTTACAGCAGTGATCATTAACCTGCACGCCTGCTTAGATACGCTGGCTGGACCTTACGCCAATTCCCTCATCACGGACATGGACGCTGCACAATTCGCGTTTTGCCAATAGACCATACCCTGGTTCTTTCTACGACGGACATGGACGCCGCACAAGTCGCGCTCTGCCAACGCACCCGATCCTCACGACGTGGAAAGCGCGTCCATCGCCAAGGTTCCAACCGGTGGTAGCCGCTTCCAAGTGCATAAGCCTCTTGATAAATTGGAGCTGTTACAAACTTTGCAGAGATAATGGCGACCGAAGTGTGGATATCACAGCCAGCCAGCCTGATAGGGGGAGGAGGGGCGCAGCTAGTTCGGCAACCGAGCGCAAGAACCCAGCAGTCGCAAGTGCCTCTGAGGGGCCTGCGAGGATCAACAGCTTGAAAAGCCTCGCGGTAGCGTTCTGATACACACGGTACCACAGCTGTCCAAGAAAAACTATTTTCTATCCGGAACCCCGTCGGGGTGGCGCAGTGGTTACGGCACTCGACTACTGTTCCCAAGGGTGCGGGATCGAATCCTGGCCTCGGCGGCCGCTTTTCGCTGGAGGCAAAAAGCAAGGCGCCCGTGTGCTGTGCGATGTCAGTGCACGTTAAAGAACCCCAGGTGGTCGAAATTTCCGGAGTCCTCCACTACGGCGTTTCTCATAGCATGAGTCGCTTTGGGACGTTAAACCCCACAAACCAACCTATTTTCTATCCGGACCACTTGAGTTCGTTTCAGGAAGTTCGCTCGGGAATTCGCAATAGTTATCTGTTAGCCGAGGTCATCTTTCTTGAGGTGCGTGTATATACGTTTTGCAAGACTTATTCACCTTCATCCACGATTCCCGTACCCAACCAGCCACCTTGAACAGTATCATAAAGATAAAAAAAAAATGAATAAAATAACTGCCACAAATCTAAAGGCTTTTCAGACATTCCGTAGGCCTCGCGTATCTCGCGTGATCGCACGTGAGAAGGTTACCGCGTCTAAGCCTTCCTGTCTTAAGGCATCGACGGCAGATTTCCCGCACTGCTTACAGGATGGGGGCTGCGGTGGATGTAAAGGTACACTGGAAACCATTTAAGAGAAGGAGCCGTGCCAAACATAGCTGGCTACACCCATTCCTGGAACAGAGTAAACGGCCCTCGTCAACGACAGCCAAGTATAGTAGCGCACGCCGAGCATTTCAGACGCTCGACGCATTAGAAAAAAAGGCAGCCGATTATTCCTTATCTGTGTATCGATTATCCGCCGTTAACCTTCGTGGCTTGGATTCCTGAACGGAGTCGCCACGTCGTTCGTGAAGAAAGAAAAGAAAAGAAAGAAAAAAGACGAAAAGAAAAGGAGAAGAAAGAAAGAAAGAAAGAAAGAAAGAAAGAAAGAAAGAAAGAAAGAAAGAAAGAAAGAAAGAAAGAAAGAAAGAAAGAAAGAAAGAAAGAAAAGAAAGAAGGAAAGAAAGAAAGAAAGAAAGAAAGAAAGAAAGAGAGAGAGAAGAAAAGAAGCGAAGACGACAGAACTGGACACTCGACGGTTGGAGTATATATATATATATATATATATAGGCAAAGTCCCCTAATCGATGCCGGCCTGTTTGGTGACATGCGGCGGCCGTTGCTGCATTATTCATAACCTCGGCCGCGTGCTTCCACGGCGCGCCCTACGTTTTCACATGCGAGGGGCGCGCGCGCGCTGTCCCACACACATGGCTTCTTTCCGCTCGACGCGTGTGGATCTGATGAACCGAAAGCCATTTCCCTGTTTTTCTGTCGCGGGAGTCGCGACTAGCAGGTCGTTCAATTTCTCCTCCTCTATCTCTTCGCACCTGCGTGATCCTCTTATACCCGTGCAACTTTTGAAGGCCATGGATACCGTCCACACATTTCCGACCGCAGCTTCCCTTGTGCTGTAATTTGGCGCACCTGAAGAGGATCTATTGTGTATCTGTTACAAGAAAAAGCTCTCAGGACTCCCGCTTTCTATAGCTTAGAAGTGAATTCGATCGAAATACGTGTGTCTGTACGAAAACAAAAATGTTGCTTTAAAAATCGCTTTCACGAGTTCCAGAAGAAGCAGCAACTTGGCGACGTAGCCAAAAGGCATGTCGATAGTTCGCATAGCCTGAGTTCCACTAGTCACGAGTCACGACAGCGCTCAGAAAGTGAGTGGTGAGGGTATGGATGGATGCGTGATGGGGATGAGCAAGTGAGTGAGTAGTAGTAACTGTGATGAAAAAATGAGTGGTGAGGATGCGGATGAATACATGATGTCGATGAAGAAAAAGTGAATGCATGAGTATAGGTAGATGGGTTACGGGTGGCATAAATTGCCATGAACTCACAACATTCATGGCAAGTTAGGCAAAATTTGCACAACCCGGTACCATACTAAACTCGCATACTCATCACTCAAATTCCTATGAAAACAGGAAAGGAAGAAATTACAAGGTCCGGAACCATAAAATAAAAGATTTCAGTGGGTAGCTGACTCACACACTCAATTACAGCACACCTGTTATGAGTGCCTAATAGATAAGCGGCCACCTAATAATCGCCCGTTCAGTTATTTGCGAAGCCCACCATAAGCAATCGCGAAGGTTCTAGAAGACAAAGCTTAATCGCTCCACCTAAGCTAAGGCAAGAACCCCGATATGCTAGGTGCTCACTTTGTATTGGTGAGTCCAATTTCTCAACGCGCGTCGAAACACACTGAACAAGGTAAACAGCAGTGAAAGTTTTCAACGCGGGGCTATTTGCTATTTTGCTGAAGCAAAATAGCAGAAGAAAACTTAGAAGTCACTTGTTAGACTTCTTTACGCAGCAGTGGACTCTTGGTTAATGATGTTGATGGTGATTGCGCTTCAGTACAAAAGTATACAAAACCTAGCTGTCCTTCTGTGCCAAGAACACTACTGATAATGTTGCGCTAGATAACGGTCGACAAAACAGAAAAACGAAAAATACCTAAAAGAAGAGAGAGAGAGAGAGAGAGAGAGAGAGAGAGTGAACTTTAATTGTTTAACGGAATAGCATGAGTGCTTTCCTCAGTCCCGGGCCCTATAGTGAGCAGGCTGCGCTGCTCAGAGAGACCCGTGTGGGCCAGCTCTGCCTCCCACTCCGCTTGGCTGAGTGCTCGAACTTTATATTTCTCTAATTGCTCTTTTCAGTTCCATATCATTAACACATGCACTGCATGCGGTGAAGTCTCGGACATCTTTCACATGATATGGAACCTAAAGGAAACAATCTGCAGACCTCCTGCGGTTAGCAAATGACACAGCGGGCACCCAATGCAGCCCTCACAGCAAGTAATTAAAGTAGCCTAAAATAGCGCGATTGATGTTGACGGGTTATGAATTCTTCGACGTCATCGCGCTGATTACGGGACATCTAACGAGGCTCCTCACAAGTGAGCAATTTCTGCAATGCGCTCTCTACGGAGGAGTTTCACTCATTCTCGCAAGGAACGACGCGGTTTGCTTTTAGGGATCACGGGACCGGATGGTGACATAAGATTATCGACCAAAACATGGCTGAACGCTAAGTTGCAAGGCGACGGTGATATTTGCAGCAATCAAAGACGTAACCATGCCGTTGCGCGGGTCCCGCCTGCCCTCTATCGGGTTGAAATCAAACTAGCGCACTTCAAAACAAAGACACAGGAAGAGAACGACAACACAGCGCTGACTTCAACTGGTTTTTATTAGAGAGTGACACAATATATATGTACGAAAAGTGGGCGTGAAAGAATTGATAACTGCTGAGATAAGCGCTGAGAAGTCAGCGCTGCGTTGTCGTTCTCTTCCTGTGTCTTTGTTTTGAAGTGCGCTAGTTTGATTTCAAGATGATTTACCAACTAGCCCGTTCTTCCACCCTTGCCTCTATCGGGAAATTTATTCTCTGGTATTTGACTATTAGAATCAAGCTCCACGGCTTCCATCAAAACCTTTCCTTGGCGCCTCGTAGGCCGCATGTATACTGAGCGCACAAGGCAGCCTAAGCGCTCAAGGCAGCCAATACTCAACTTCCCTAGTAGTCTGTACTATGCCAGTTATTATCCGGCACCACCCACCGTGCGTCGATATAAACCTAACCGCCTGTCACTATCGAAGACCCGTAGGTTTCGCCGCTAATTCTTCACCCAAAGAATTCAAGTGCTGCATGGGAGCTTTCTCATGTGAACGTTATCATACAAAATTAGAACGAATGATTTAGGTCGAAAATGTCAGTTATGTTATTAAGCTGAAAATAAAAGAAGCAAATGTGCACGAACAAAAAATTTAAAGCATTAAAAAATTAATTTAAAGACGGGGTTTGTTATAGCGCAGTAGCAGAGTGGATTGCAAGATGATTAGAACGCAGTCGATGGTGAAAGATGGCTGGGGTACTTATAGGAGCGGAGGGAGCCCAGCCAGGATACACTGTAAACAAAAGCGCACCCTTTTCATGTCTAAAACTGACACCCTCCTGAAATTGCGAAGTATTGATGAATCCTTTAATGGTGCAGCAAGCAACACTGCACCCTTTAAAGGGGTGCCTCAGCACAGTACCTCAATGCACCCTTTTTGGAACTTTGAGTGGTGCGAGTTATAGACACCGAAATTCGCATTTAAGGGTGCGATTTTATTTACAGTGTAGGAGGTGGTCGCGTCTGTCGCAATTTCTTGCAGCGGACGTAACCCGTATTGCGACGATGCAGGTTTAGGAGACCCTGTGGAGGATTGCGTACGTGTTGTTGTTGTGCCCTTAGAGCGCGGCCTCCGGCTTGGCGGTGCTTAACAATTCAAGGGCGAATGCAGTGCCGCCGCCCGGTTCCGGTTGGTTGCGAGTGCACGCGGACGAGCCCTACAGATAGAAACCACTCGCGGGCCCAAGTCCAGCCCCGGGCCCGCGGTCACTGCATGCTGCGGCCTGACTCCAATCAATAGCGCTCAAACTTGCAACGCCCTGCGCCACCGCCCGGGGCTCTGCTCTCGTGTGGACCCCGCCCCGCGGAAAGGGAAATTATACGCCGACCTCACGCCACGCTTTACCAAGGAAGGAAGGGGGTGGGGATTTACATAGCCGGTCGACACCCAAGGGAACAAGGCTGCTTTGTGGATAGAGGAAGCCATGTCACGAGACGCGAAGTACTGGTGTTTACAGCGGCGGGTTGAAAAGCTTATCAAAAGAGGAGCATCTGCAGCATCAGTCTCTGCACTTGGCTTATGGGCGGTAATGGTAATGCGTTATCCACTGATCGGTGGAGGAAGAGGGGGGGGGGGGGGTGTATTGAAGAGTATCCCGATTTGCTTTTATGTGCAATAAAGCTTAATACAATACAGTTACAGTAAATTGTAACACATCGTAGATACCATCAGACGATATGTTATATACCAAATACTGTACATGCTATAACAACTGAACTTTGATATTGATACTGCACCAAAATACTGTGCATTCTCTTTGAGGCGGACTTGAAAGGCCAATGAGCAACAACAGGCTAAAGAGAGGAGCGCCTGTCATCTGTGGAGCCTGAAATATACTGCTAACATTGCTGCTTCTTCGACTGATATGAAACTTATCGCTCGTATCCAACGGTTAATAAAAACAACAAAACTTAATGCTTTTGCGTGCCCTCCGAGTCCGCCTACACATTAATGCTAGCTTCAGTCTGATCTATCCGAACTGAAAACTTTTTTTAGAAGCCTTGGTTCGAGACCAATGAGGAACACGAATTGCATGTCATTTTTCAGTTCAAGAGCCCTGTCGGAATGCGGTGCACTTATGCCAACAGATGTACCGACTCTGTATATTTAGCATGAGTAAAAGAATAATAAAACGGCTTATTTCAGTGGTATTTTGCGGTGCACTAACCTTTACCTCTTTCACCTGTACATACCCATTATCGTCACCTTGGTATACATTAGGCTGGAGTCGACAACCACTCTGATTCATGGTTGTGAGCATGCTGTGTTCGAATCAGGCCCGGCAAAAATGAAATGGCCCTCTTGTTTCTATAGTTGGAAAGCACTGCCGCACTGGCCACCCCCTTTAAACAACCGGCCTTGATGAAAATTTGGACAGAATTACCGTGCTGTACTGGGAAATGGAGCACCGCCGATAACTGTACAGCGGGCAATCACGGTCCAATCACCGTCGTCTACTTGCATTTGAAGACCAACTTGCATATCGAGGACTACGACGACTCGCCTTTACGTAAAAACCTGTCCTTGCTCATTGACGCATCGCGGTAGAGCTCCAGCAGCCCGAACCATGGATCCAATACTGGAAATATGTTGGCAATGTCCAGCCCTACATAGGACCGGCGATTGCCAACATAATACCAATATTTGGTCTATTGTGCCGCCTGCAGGAAGCAGACATATATGTATCGCGCAGTTAGCTTTTCCTCTCAGATTTCCGAACATGCACGACCTTGTGATAACGTGAAGCAAAATAATACGCACCGGTTTGCGTGTTCTGCAGCATCACAGAAGTTCGTACAATCACCGCTAGAGGAAGAGCCCAA
Source organism: Amblyomma maculatum (assembly GCF_055883805.1). Lineage (NCBI taxonomy): Eukaryota > Metazoa > Arthropoda > Arachnida > Ixodida > Ixodidae > Amblyomma > Amblyomma maculatum. Next base: position 118,790,412 of record NC_139351.1, on the reverse strand, counting down.
GATATATGACTGCCCGTCCACCTCAGAGGACGGGAAGTCGCAAGTGAAATTGTCGTAGTTAGCTTAGCTATAGTAATTGGCAGGGACCATGGGTTCACTTGTTGCATTTTCTCGGAGCAATAAACTTTCAAACGTGCCCTTGGGAAGTAAACGCACGAGTTCTCCGAATGTTTATTATTGAATATGAGTACTGTCTTTTGCGTTCAAACTTTATTTTGTTTTAACATATAGAGTAGCCTATAAGCAGCGGTGGTGGTGTGATTCCGCCGCCGAATTTACGATCCCGTCGAAACAGTAATGTCAGGCCAAGCTTCCCAGCATTACCGGGCTGAATGAAGAGCTCTTGAAGGAACTCCCGGTAAACAGCGGCACATCGTTCCCTTTAGACAAACTACGCAGTCGAAAAAAACTACAGAAAACTTTCTGTTGTTACGACAGAATTTATGTGCAGTTTTTGACAGGAAACCTGTTGTGACACAACACAACTTTCTGTAGTAACATCAGACTTTTAGGTTACAACAGAACGACAGACAACAGAACGACAGACAATAGAATGCTGTACTACAGAAGAAAGGGGAAGAAGCTACAGAACTACAGAAAAATGTGACGTTCACGACAGAACTTTGTCGTATTTTTGGCAGGGTTCTGTAGCTTTTTTCGGCTGGGTAATTAGTGCGTCTGATGTGTAAAATACAATGCAAAATAAAAAAAAAACTGAGGGTGGGGGGGTGCCCGAACGGCCGCGGCAAACCGCTTCGATGCGAAGCGGTCGCCCCACGCGGTCAACGCTACAACGGTTCTGTAGTCGTTCCGTTGAGCGAATTATTGTCCTTGACAAGAAAAAAAAATTTCCGACGCGCTCTGTCACCGCAGCCAAGAGATCGCGCATCAAACGCTGCAGTTTTTCGAGGCCGCGTGGCATTTTACTTCGAGAAGAGTCCCTCTATCGGAAAAGTTATGGACCACGAGGGACGTACTTCTCGCGCCGCTCGGGCACCCCCCCGCTGCAGCGTTCCTTGACATAGGGGTAGTACCGTGACGTCACCAGCCTCGTTTGTGGGCCGCATTATATAACAGAGGGCGGTACCGTTGATCGTTACTACAACGACTTGCGCACAGTGTGTGCAGCCTGCGCCTTTATTCAAGCTAATGTTTAAGCCAACTTGGTCCGGTACCGTGGCTGCTAGCCTGCACAATACAAGATGGGTTAGTCCCACAAAATAACGGCGTTGTGACGTAGGCGGGTGCCCCCTTTACCGACAAGGAACGCTGCTAAGCGGATATACGACGAGCGCGCGAAAACGTGAGGGTCAATAGGACGTCAATAGATTGAATATAAAATCGTCGTGCTGATCGCTCAGATATACGCCAAGAGATACGGCAACCAATTTGGTAGAATGGAATCCGGGGTAGAAATTGGTTTGCATCCCAAAAAACAACGGATGCTCAAACCGCGGAGCTATCAGTGCGTGAGTGTTTTTGACTTCTCAATGCTACTGTAATGTGCATCATTTGATAGTTGTAAGTGCTGCTGCACGCACAGACAAGCGTATAAAGCGACCACACAACACGAGTACCTGTCCCCAAAACAGGTATGCTTGACTTGCAATAATACGTCGTGTGCATTAAGTCAGTCTGCTGATGCATGCCGCGTCACCGCTACTGGTGTCACGTGCTTAGGTAACTTTTTGTCATACTGCAACAGCTCGGAAAATTCCGAGCAATACCGTCGTTATTGAGCACACTTACACTGATATGCAATGCTTATCAAACGAATGCTGTTTAAGCAAGGACTGTCCGAAAATTTCGGTTATAGATAAGAACATCGCTTTGGACTCCGCACTTGTGACACCGAAATGGAGCACTTACCTCGCCGATTTCGAACAGCGTTATGAGAACAGAGAAAAATGTTCCTAATCACAAGATATTGATTCATACAAACATCAACCTCGTAATGTCGGCGATGACAGCTAAGGATAAAGTTTTGCTGCAACCTGGACTGATGACGAAGGTGTTTTCGGGAACAGCTTAGAGCATCCTACTATGTCAGATTAGTCTTGAAAAGGAATACTGAGCGTAAACAAAGAGCTGAACCACGCGCATTTGCCTGCGGTAGTACAATTACCTGCCCAGACACATTCGTTGGCTTAAAGCAGCCAGATCGGCCACCTCGTTATGTTTACGGCTGAAGGAATCAACGGAGAACGCAATGCACACACAGCTGGTAGCGGAGCAGCACTAATTTAGGCTTACGTCCGCAGCGGAATCCGTTTCAGCCGCCACGTTAGGCTTACGTACAGAGCGAGGATGGCGTGGCGAGCAAAGCGGCTCACATGACTTGTTGTCGGTGACGCTGTAGTTGATCGCGGGCGAGCGACTTGCAGCTGCGACGGGCCGCCTGCCTCGCGACATAGGCCCAAGAACAGGCTTTTTCTCAACGGCAGCCAGGGCTGCTTCGGGCGCGGGCTGGATGAACAGAAGTGCCGGGTCCCAACCGCTGGAAGGTCACGCTGGCCGGCCACCGCCGCCGCCACTACGCGCACCCGATCCCTGCTGGTGCAGGGGAAGTATTCGCGCGCGCCAGGCACGCGGTCAGGGATTGATGCGCGATGCGGCGTGAGTGGTGCCCTTCCCTTCGCGAATGCGCACGGAACTGGAAGCCTTGTCAAATGACGTCGCGCTTCGATTTCTTATTAGACCCCGAACAACAAATTATATGCTACAGCTTCGCTATCAAAAATTGATTTTCGAAATTAAGCAGTAAGCTTCGACACTATTATGTTGCTCGTTATGGTATGTTCATAACATAACATAACATAACATAACATAACATAACATAACATAACGAGCAACATAATACATAACATAACATAACGAGCAACATAATAGTGTCGAAGCTTACTGCTTAATTTCGAAAATCAATTTTTGATAGCGAAGCTGTAGCATATAATTTGTTGTTTGGGGTCTAATAAGAAATCGAAGCGCGACGCTACAGCTTCGCTATCAAAAATTGATTTTCGAAATTAAGCAGTAAGCTTCGATGCTATTATGTTGCTCGTTATGTTATTGTGCACTGGCTAAACTGAGGTCGTTATGAATATTAGTAGCCAATACGACGACACTGATAAGCGAATAGAATTGTATGAGAGGCCAGAGAGAACGCGGAATAAGGAGCTTAGAATTTGATCGGGAAAGGCAAAAGGTAACCCCAAGATCATATATTTGCGTGTCATAATGCAGATTTTCGATGTGTGACTGTGGGCGTTCGCGTAAGCAGCACATAGGCGATATTTTCGGGATGTCAAGCGGCCGCAGATTCAGGTGCGACGTCTGCATCGTGCTTGCTGTTTGCGTGGGAGTCTAGTCGACAGCGGAATTTCTGCGACACGAGGTCATTACGTTACTGTTAATTTTAAATTCGTTTATAGGAAAGAAAGAGCACATTATGTGCCACACTTCTTGGCAGAGACCTGAACCGCGCCGTAAAGGAGGGAAAACGGGAATGGGGGGGAAAAAGATGTGCCGTAGTAGAGGACTTCGGAGTAATTTCGAAAAGCTAGGGATCTTAGGCGAGCGTTGACATTGCACATCACACGGAAGCCTTGGCGTTTCTTCTATCAACGAAACGATTATCAGGATGCCTTCCCAGACTTCCCTTTTTATATGACAAAGCAAATGGGGTTAAGGGGGAACGTACCGACGGAAAGCACGCCTTGGAGAGATTAGCTCCGGATGCGCCCAATCCAAAACGAAACATGTCGCCATGATGACTCAACACGTGATCCAAGGTGCATTTTAGCGATGCAGTTTGCATCTGGCAGCTTTCGAAAGGGCCGCCAGAGTTCTTACACGCCTTGGGACGCACGTTTTTATGAACGGTGAAGTATAATATGATTAATATTTCGAGCGAACGTTTGTCACGATGTTCAGAGGGACGATCTAGCCGTTACATATATATTTGCAAAGCTGCGTATAGCATACATTCCGGGAGGCTATACTGCAGCATAGACACAAACTTGCGCGAAGCACTCCGACGTTGTGCGCATGCGTAGACAACGCAGTGACTGCCGTTGGTTGGAACTAAGACTTCCGACAATTCGCCACTCTGCCCGCCTTGGCTATGAAAGGTTCCGGTTCCGTGTTGTAGCGAAGGGAATGACACCACCCACTGATAAACGCAAGACCTCCAGTTTAATACGACACATGCGGGAACCAGTCTTTTCAAAGTGTGCGTTTTCAGGCACGAAGTAAATTGGTCTGATACTTACATTTTGGGTGCGATCAACACGGCTCGCATTTCTTTAAGCTGCTTTGCTATTTAAACCGTACATTCAGCTCAGCGCCTCAAACACTATCGCCTCAGCCGTCTGCTGTCGTCCTCAAAGCAGACAGACTATCTTGCGTGTTGAGCCCCATTTAAAATCCTTGCTCTTCCTGCTGGATAAATAGCTAAAATCGGGCGCCTGGGACAACCCTACACTCTTGACTGCGCATGTTTGCGATGACACTGATACTGTAACAGCATTTCAATGGCTGCACAAATCAAAGTGACAGTGAAAATAACTGTGACCAGACGTATAGTTCTTTTTCTCGGGCTTGCAATCGTCGCGAACACGTTTGTGCGCGTGCACAAAGTGGGTACTACCGTGCATGTTCGGGCATTACCGCTCGGTAATGCTCGGACATTACCTAGCGTTACTTGCCGGGCATTACCGAACACTTCCGAAAAGTTCCAAAGACAGGAGGGGTTAAGTTTTATTCGCAGTTCTTTCGTGAAGAAACTAAAGCGCGAACATTGCAATTATTTACCTGAGGGGCAAGGGATCATTAGAGATGAGTTGGTCAGCACGCAAGCCGGGAAAATCTCACATTTCTGGCTTCCTAACTTGTCCCAGCTGCGCGTTACTATTATATATAAACATTACTTCGAAAACTGCGCCACCTGTACAGCATAGGTTGTGAGGAAACTACCGACTCAACGTGGCCGCGCTACTGTAACGAAGTAGTCACCATTAGAGAAATTTAGCACAGCGTGATCTGCGATCCGCTACCGTGATCCGCCACCACGCGTTCCACTGCGCATGCCCAGATCACTTTGATGCCGATAGATGGCGCCACATACTGGATGTCGGCAAATAGACCTGCCGCACTGGAACCAATCAGCTTGTCCCACGAGCGGTAGAGAGTCACGGGGACGGATCGCGGATCACGGTATGCTAAATCTCTCTATTAAAGCATTGATGTCACGGTGCTAATCTTTAGCAGCCACTTTAGCGTGGGCGGTTACTTAAAAAATAAAGTTGAAATAGGTTATCTCTTTTTTGTAGAAAGAGAGGTGAAAAATAGAGTTTGTGCGAAGTAACGAAACGCTTCCGTTGACATAATCAAGGCTATAGCCGATACGCCGCCCGTCCCCATCTCCCCCATGTACATATAGAAATATGCACCTAAGTTACAGAGGCGGTCATTTAGTGGTGTATGAAACCCGGCGAAAGGCTGCAGGTACACCTAATCGGCTCATCATTATCTGTTCCAGCTTGCACTGTTGAATCTGTGCTCTGCACCACAAAATGGCACCCGTGACGTCACATGAATACTTCCTGTACACTCGTGGATGCGGACAGGAGACGTCCTTAGGGAAGCTGCACCGGTTTTAGATTTCGATGAGTTTCGAGCGGTTGAATGATTATAGCTTGCACTTAAAGAGTGCGAAACATCTTGACGCTAGCGTTTGAAACAATGGCGCAATTAGCGATTAAAGCCTCGACGGCTATCAGGCTTCACTGCACTGCACAGCGACGGGTGGGGGACGCATGATGACGTCATTGACGGTACCGGCACATTTCCTGCATAGACACTCTTCGTTTGAAGAAATAATAACAAAGCTGCCAAAAACAAAGCCCTAGAAATGTTGATTAGCCCCGTGAGAAAAGGCCCAGCAGGACGTGGATGAAGGCAACGAACATCAGAAATATTACCGTGCGTGAAGTCATCACCGAGCTTCACAGCAGAACTTCAGTGCTGTGAGGAGAAGCTCGAGGTTAAATCATCTATTACGCCATCAGTTTGAATACTAGCGCGAAAGCACCTTGCATGCATTATCTACAGCCTATGCAGATTTGAATCCTTGAATATCGCGAAATTCTCGAAAAGTGATGCAGCTGCTCTGGCGCTCATCGCAACAACGAAAAACGAGAGGTTTCCTTTGGCAGTGTCGTCTTTTCTCCTTTTGAAATGTAATTTCATCCTCCCATTTAAGCCGTAGTTACCACTGTAATTATAAAAAGAAAATATCGGTTTTTGTTTTCGTGGTTATAAGTGGCAAGTACATGACACATGGCGGCGTCGACCAGGAAACAGTTTCTGCTGGGAGTATTGCACTACAGTGGACAGTTATGCTAGTCGCCACAAAGCGTGCAGTAACCGTGGTTAGAAAACTGTACCGGTCCCTTCACCAGTGCAATCCAATGAAAAATATATTTAAAAAAAAAGTCTTGCCAAGTAAGTTCGATAACTAGCTGCCCAGTGCAGCCCGAGTTCAAGAGACGAAAAATCTGTCAGGCAAGACTACTTCAGATTTATTTCGTAAGCAGCCAGCAGCCAGAATATGCTAATAAAACGCTGCTCCGCGGAGTTTTTCAAAGTGACCGGCTATGAATTAAAAGCGAAAAAAAAAAGAAACAAAGCGCGCATTTTACAATCACTACACGTAGCCCTCTGTACCTGGCAAATAAATGAACGTGTATAAGCCCGGAATTTCAGCGATGCGGCCTTCTACGTTCAAAATTACTTTGCGAAAGAGTCGCTGCGGCGTCACTAAGTCTTCAATAACGACCTTTTTTTAAAAGAAAACAAAAGTGGCATGCCTCGATCGGTGGTGCGCCCAGTGCGATCGATCCCTGGGAGGCTAGGTACATCATTGCATCACTAGTTCCATGCAGCGGTGTAAAAGACTGAATCAGCGTTAGCCACTCACGGACCGCGTGCACGACGCTGACGGTATGTAAGGACGCTTCACGACTTGTCGTCACACTGACGATTATGCAAATCTGGCCGCCATTCTTAAATAAGCAGTCGAATTGGCGCGGGCCAGTCAGGCGCCCAGAGCACACTAATGATTTACATACAGGAACCCCCTCGAGACTGGTAACCTCATCGACTGTCATGCAGTGCCGATCGTTACTATGATTGCAGAGCCAACGGCGTGAGCCGGTCAGACACAAGGCACAGCAGTATAAATAGACGCTTGAACGCTTTCACGATTGGTTTAACACATTGACCATTGTGCAATGTTGCCCATCGAGACCGACCATCGAATGTCATGCTGCTTTCGCAATCCTTCATTTGCTGCGACCGGGTAGGAGCATCCGGAGTCAGTTTGGGCGACGCGGGATTTCCATCCAATAGGGCTGCGCGGTTTTCTTCGGATACGGGGGTGCAGCCACCGCCTTATGCGAAAATCGCGATCGCGCTGCCGGGAGCATCCGGGCGTGTCGGAGCTCAATCGAATCGAGGGACGATTTTCTCCGCTCTGACGTCACGAATGCCTTGACGTGATGTCACAATGACGTCAGAACCACGTTCCTCCTCTCCTCCCCACTCTCCTCCCTGGCGTGCCCGCGCGCTCCGCCACCGCTCCGGATCAAACCAGCCGAGTCTCGCTGCAATGTCTGTTTTTGCGTTTCGCTTTTTGTTTATTTCCTTTTACTTTCAATTTTTTTTTGTCCGCTCCCCCAATGGCGAGCACGTCTGAGCACGTGTGTCAAAGGAATCGGGGGACTTGCCGAAAAAAGACGGAGATGACAGAAAAGTGTTTCGCAAGAGTGATTGAATTGCGTCACTTGTTTGCTTTTAAGAAAAATTGCGAGATGCTATTCGTTGACGGGATGACCACTAGACGGCAGCAAAGGCGCAGTTCGCTCCGCACAGTTCCAGCGTTGCCCCAGAGATGAAGCGTGTGTGGTGTTATTGTGACCTTTGACGAGCGCACCCGTGATGGAGAGATATCTGCGACGACAATTGACTCCTTTGGCGGTTCATTGATGTTTTATCTTAGCGATTTATTTTGTTTATGTTCTTTTCTACCGTCATCGCCCGCGGGTCCCGGCGATGGGAGGAGAGAGGGGGGGGGGGGGGGGGGAGTAGATATAAAACCTGGAAAGTGCTGGAAGGTAGGATTTCGACCGGCCACGGTTCACTGCTGGAAAAAGGGGGACATATGTAAGGCGACAAGGGCGATAGATAGAAATGAAGCTAGGTTGACGAACGCCAATGACGGGTTTACGTAAGGGGCGAAAATAGTAAAAGTTGAACACGGTTGGCACAGAATAGTAATAGTGTCTTCCCCCAGGAGAGCGAAGGAACAATCGTCCCCCGCAGTTTATGTAACTGTGTATCACCAGTTCAGTACGTAGCCAACTCCGTGACTAATGAATGCCGGTTGGTTTTATGTCGCAACTCACCTGGATACTTCCCTGCCAATCCTCAAAGCCTGAAAAAACTACAGAAAATTTTCTGTTGCTACGACAGAATTTCTGTGCGGTTTTTGACGGGAAATTTGATGTGACAACAGAAATTTCTGTCGTAACATCAGAAAGTTGTGTAGTTACAACTACAGACAACAGAAATATAATACAGAAAAACTACAGAAAATCTGACGTTAACGACAGAACTACCGGATATTTTGTCGTATTTTTGACACGGTTCTGTAGTTTATTTCGACTGGGTTGGGCCGGTAATTTAGAACCTTTTGTTTATTTCGATTCCCTTTTCTTTTTATCCTCCGTCAAGATTGGTCGGACACTGGCAGAATAAAAAAAAAAATTGGTTAATTTGCGGAATGACTGCGTCTCAGTCAATCACGAAAAGCTTTTCTCCCCGCGCTGACAGCACGCTGAAACGAAACGAGTGCTAGTATACGGACGATAAGAACATACTTCTGGCTTCTACTTTTAACAGCTGCGCGAAAGACTTTAACGTAATACTCTACACTTTGTGAAGAAGGGTATAACCACCCGTGGCGACGCGATTTCCGTACATAATTCCGCATTATGCCGAGCGCTATAGACAGTGAGGTTTGCTGTGCGGAGAGAAAGTGGGTTTGACGAGAGAAGCAGCCCGCATGCACCCTTAAAAAACAGCTGCAGCATGATTATACTCCGTTTCACAGGCTGTAAGAAGCACTACAAAAATGTAACGACGACCTAGGCCTCTCACTCACCTTTCAGTATGGCCGTAATCTTCAAAGGTAAGGGTCTAAACCTTTTTTTTTTTTTTTCGAAACAGCTGCTGTAGAAACAACACACGTACTCCGTTTCACAAGCTCTGCGCAGCACTATGCGAAAAGCAAAGGCTACCTGTGCCAATCAGGATGCAGCGCACTGCGTATTTTTGTTACTGCATGTGCATGCCGCAAGTCAGTTTCTGGCGGATGCTACAAGTGCGCAGGAACGCAATCATTTAGTGCAAGCCGCCCTGATTGGCCCAGATTGCCCTTGCCGTTCGTATTGCTGTAAACAGCTTGTAAAACGGAGTGCGAATGTATTTCTGCTATGCTGGAAATTAAGCGCAGAGTATGCCCTGGAAGCGAGCAACCCTGATATCGCGCACAAAGTGAAATGTATGTATGTATGTATGTATGTATGTATGTATGTATGTATGTATGTATGTATGTATGTATGTATGTATGTATGTATGTATGTATGTATGTATGTATGTATGTATGTATGTATGTATGTATGTATGTATGTATGTATGTATGTATGTATGTATGTATGTATGTATGTATGTATGTATGTATGTATGTATGTATGTATGTATGTATGTATGTATGTATGTATGTACGTACGTACGTACGTACGCACGTACGTTGCTACGATAATCTGTCGCTACGATAAACTCACTTTTTCTGCGTGCGTGCGTGCGTGTGCGTGTGTGCGTGTGCGTGTGCGTGTGCGTGAGCGTGCGTGTGTGTGTGTGTGTGTGTGTGTGTGTGTGTGTGTGTGTGTGTGTGTGTGTGTGTGTGTGTGTGTGTGTGTGTGTGTGTGTGTGTGTGTGTGTGTGTGTGTGTGTGTGTGTGTGTGTGTGTGTGTGTGTGTGTGTGTGTGAAAACGGGTTTATCTTCAAAATGAGCCAGAACCAGAAACCGAAACTAAGTCAAATTTTTCCGCTAGAGCTAGACTGTCTATCGATTTAGCTTTTGCAAATTCTTTGAGAAAGAAAGGCGCCAAATAATGCCCGCCAATTATCTTCACAGATACTGCGCAAAATCAACAATGAGTGAGACCCAATATTGAGAGCCTTCTTTCTAATATTCAGCCTTATAGGTCGGACTGTTTCGGGTGTTAATTCCTTCAGCTGTGCTACTTTCTCATCGACTGCCAAGAATATGAAGAGATCGGTGGAAAACCTTAATCCAGAAGGAAACGATAACGATGCAATCATTAGCCCTGTCGCTGATGAAGCAGTTATATGACTCTGCAAGAGAAAATGCTAAAGCGTTTAGTTGAGAGAGTCGGAAGTGGCTTTCTCAATTCAATAAAATAAACAAAACAGCGGAGACAGGGAAAAATGGCCATACTAGCCATTGCCCTGTTGTTTTACGCCCTGTGCACGGCTACAATTACGCTACTATATATAATACAAGCGTGGATTTATAGTGGTGCGAGGAAATAGAATAGCTTTAGTTACATACATTCTAGCTACTTTATCTTTCCGCTGCTGAACTGTGTACAATAGAAAGGAAGACTGTAATATCGGTCTTTGAAGCAATATCCTGTAACACAGCAGTATTTCTGGTCGCTCAATAAATCTATTGTTTTCTACTGCATTCAGATTATAATATATAATAGTTTTAAGCAACATTCTAATAATATTTTATTATTTATTTATTTATTTATTTATTTATTTATTTATTTATTTATTTATTTATTTATTTATTTATTTATTTATTTATTTATTTTATTACTCTGCAAGCCTTCTTTGCTGACAATATTGGGTCAGATATATAGATTTTGACATCGTAATTAAACCGCCAAATAAAAAAATTATTTGCTGATATTGCCTAAACATTTGCATGACATTTCATTAAATTGGGGTGCTGAATTTCTCCAATCTATGAAGCATGTATAAAAAAAGCTCCGACATCGATACAGTTCACGCTTATAAGAATCTTTCGTGCTTTTTCTAAGTTGAGTTCTGGTTGGCGTTCTGGCTCTTGTCCAAAAAAAGAAAAAAAAAACAATATATGCACACCCGTCTTTATTATAGCAAATTATTTTTTTAAAACCAGACATTTAATGAACGTTTAACGCGTATGTCATTACTGTCCAACGATAATCCGGATCTGAACTGTTCATAAGACAGAGCCAAGCGATGCGGCGCCTCCGCGCACAGTGGGTGGTATGTGCGTTGGTTGAGATGTAAATGAAAGATAGCAACGAACACAAACACAGAAAGAGTAGACATTACGAATACACATATATGGCTCAACATTGGTACGAGAAAAGAAAAAAAGATATAAGGGGGAGGGCCAAAATAAGTACAGCGAACGAAAAAAAAAAATGGAAATGAAAACTTGGCCTCCATTGTCCATTGTTACATATCCGCGTGCAGCGTATCGCATGTCTATTATTTATTGCTTATTTTTGCTCTTGTACCGCAGTGGCGCTTTGCGATGCCTCACATTACCTCGCATCAGCCTGTGCCACCCTCTGTAGGAGAATCCGCTCAACATTACGGGCACACGCCACAAAAATGAAAACAGAACAAAAAGCAGCAAGCACTCGCTATATCGAGCAAGCAAACACTATGCGTCCTTTGTGCTCGAGGTGCTGTGAGGCAAGCCGCTTATCGGCGCGCCTAAGTGCGCTTGGATAACCGCACATAGCGAAGTTATTATGCAGGCATAATCTGGGGGGATGTCACGGAAAGAGAGAGAGAGAGAGTGAAGGGGTATCTTTTTTCCGTTGCTCCGACAACTGATCGAACGACCCCCACCCATTATGAGCTGCGCGCAGTCAATTTGAAGCCGCTCTTCGCCACGTGCTTGTATAGCGAGCATAGTCGGAGGGGGAGAGAACACTCATACGCCACTAAAAGCGGGAGAGGGTGTATTGTTTGAACGCGGCTGATGCCCCCGAAGAGTGCTGTGAGAAGTGTCGAACAAAGCTCATTTTAAGAAGGCGTCGTGCGCCCGGCAACGCAGTCGACGATAGTAATTTTGAGCGGGGAGCATTAGCAGCGCACGCGATATTTCATCGGCGCGTGGCGATAGGACATTGATTTATTTTTAAGTGCTGCGCATTCTTTGTGTACTAACCGTCTCGAAGGCGCACCGCCGTGGATTCGTATCGACCAGAAGGTGCGGACAGGTTACCTTGCAGCGTCAGCATTCCTGCGGCTCATACTCAGCGGTGCTCCTTTTGGATGGTTGATTGCTTGACGGGGCTTAGCGTCCCAAAGTGATTCAGGCTATGAGAGACACCGTATTGGAAGACTCCGGAAATTTCGACCACATGGGGTTCTTTAACGTGCACTGACACCGCACAACACAAGGGCGCCTCCATCGCCTTCATCGAAGAGCGGCCGCCGCGGCCGGGATTCGATCCAGCATCTTTGGGCACTATAAGTCCTCTTTCTCAAACTTGTTTATGCCATAATCCTCTCCTTTTTCACAGCGCGTCGCGATATGAATGGCCCAACAAGGTGTGCGGTCCGGCAGCCCTCTATTTTCGCCTGAGGATTTCTTCCCCCCCCCCCTCTTTTTTTTTTTCGCTATGGCATGAGTAGCATGGGCCGAGTTCACAACTAATTTCGTGCTTTCCAACAGAGCTCTTTGGAAAAAAAAGGCTAACATAAAACCTTTCGCATTCGCTGCCTTTCTAGAATTTCACGATGTCGGCTAAGCTTTTATTATTACTGTTACGCAGCAGGCTATGTCCGCACTATGGCGTTCACGGCTACTCCATCCCAAAGCGCTTTTAGAGTGAACTGCTAGCTAATTATTAGGGCGTGGCGCGACGGTTTTCTTACGTGCGCTGCTGTACGCGCGATCTCGCCAGCCAGTTATGCACGTTAGAAGCAACGTGTTCCACTCAACCGCAAGAAGTTGTCAGATTCAGCATACTGCGGCGACAGACGCATTATACTCTTCCCTATCAGTGTACATGGGTTCTCGTCCCGCGCATGTCCTGCAGCCCCCGAGCACGCGCATAAACCATCTGAAAGCGAGACACCATCACCTCACAGCAGTGGCGCTACTAAACCGCAATAGAGAGTCGTAGCATAGCTCGATCCGCTGCTAGCCACTCTATCGCTGCCGCGGGTTCTGCTGCGCATGCGCAGATCGTCTTGAGAGCGCCAGGTGGCGCCGCATGTTGGTCGACGGCCTGCGCGCATACGTACCACGTCGGAACCAACCAGCATGTACGCACTGCATTCTCGCGGTGGAGACTCATGGTAGCGAATAGCGCTATGATAACTCTAATTGACCCGCACTACTGAGCTTTCTCAATCTACGAATTACTGTGTGGATGACGAAAAACCAAACGATGAAGAATGGAATAGAGAGGAACAGCAGTTCGTGAAGTGAATGCAGTCGCACCACGGCTATAACGAATGAAACGAAAAACAGCCTATACAAAGCCTATACTTAGCCTATACAAAGCGCGCGAGTGTCCGCTATGCCGACGTGCATAGCACCGCATAATCCGCGTGTGAAAATGTTAGAAGTTAATAGCATAGTTCTTTTACTTTTGACCGCGCCTGCTGTGCGTGGAGCTCGCAGACATCGCCTGCTAGGAAACCAATCAATCACATCTATCTGGAATACAGATGGATAAAAGAAGAACTGCGTGAACTAACAAAAACGGTAAAAATCAACCTCTACGTCAGCCTGCCTACAATAATTGTTAGTGACCATAATGCTTTAGTTAGTGCTTTGTTCGCTCGTCCTGCCTGTCGCGTTGAACACTGTATAAGTATGGCTCGTATTTCGACAGAATTTTGTCTGCTGCAGACCACTGTGTCCTTTGTATTCCTGCGCTGTAATGATAAAGTTTGCGATCGATGCGGCCCACAGCTGGCATGAGGTACGCATGTGCTATGACAACGCAGATACCGACTAAAGCCAAGGAGATTTCCACCATGAGCCCGTTAAGTGCTATCAGCGCGCTTCCCGAATGTCCAACGGAGCCTCACTAATGCATTGTCGGTATAGGAGATACGGAGCTCAAATCCGAATTTCGCGGGCAAACCATCCCATTCTTGTGATAAGTTTGGGGCGCAGGCTCCAGGTAGCTGGCGACGCGGGAATTCCATCCCAGGCAAATAAATTTACCGCTGCGGACAAAAGTAAATGGAGCACGCTATTTCCTTCTAAATATTTGTCAGGCGCTGCATAATTTAAACTGGCAGTCGTGGTATGTACGAACCGGTAGTAGACGCCAGTGCCCTTTCACTCGGACAAATGTTGCTTTATTATCTCCAGTGCAAGAGGCGTGATTTTAATATGAAGGGGAAAGCTTGCTCCGTTTACTTATGTCCGCACCTGTGCCATTCGATTACCTATCAGTTCGGTACGCGCTGGATTATACGAAAAAAAAAGCAAACAAAAAAACATCACAGAGTAAGACAGGGAGAGTGCAGGATGTCGGATTCCTCTTTGACTCTAATACACGCGTTATGCGTGAATATTGTGAGCCGACATATCGCAAAGCTTTCGCGCGTACAGCGGCAGGCAACATGAAAATGTTAGAGCACTGGCGGGCAGCCGCGCAGCAAGTCGTAGCAGTTGCCATGGCCTCCGAGATCACCTCTGCGCGCGCGTTAGGCGATCTCGGAGATCATCGAGTTACCGATTCGATGCCCCCATGTAGCACATGGGGGCGCGCATCTGCAATTGTGCATGCGCAGTACACGCTAGTCTGGTTCGGTGTATACATCTACGCTAATTCGTGCCCCTATACGCTAAACGTATGCATAGTGTGACCGTTGTCTGCAGTTTTAGTTTCAGAATGCAGGCGCTGCACGCGCCAAAGTTACGAGTTCCACGCAGAAAGAGGGAAATAGGGAGCGAGCAGGCGTGACTCACAAGACACGCGGCCGCTCCACACGGGGGCCAGGTTGTCGGCCGGGGGATTTCGCGTCGAACCTTTGGACTCGTTGGACAGCCGCCGATCGGGCTTGTCGGCGGCAAGGGTCAGTCCAGTGGCTGAGCTGGCTGCACGGTGGCACGGAACACAAGCAGAGAGCCACGCTTCACTCAGTCATCATTTCGCGAAAGACAGCTGTACGTTATATATGGGACGAGCCCGCTTATGCAGTGTGTACTCCGGTAGAGGAAAAAAACTGCGAGGACAGAACGGATCGTCCGTTGTTCGGCTAAGAAATGCGCGATTACGCAACGCGAGAAGACGAGGCCAAGAAGCACGTCGGGCAACACTGGTTTCGGGACAAAAAAGCCACAGTAACTATCTCACTTCTTACTGGGAATTTTAACCACGTCGGAATCTAGGGAATGATTTTGCTTCCATCGAAACGCAAAAGAAAATGTCAGAGCACGTTTAGGGACTCAGTCTGGCAGGAATTATTATGAAGCCCTCCGCTACGGCACCTCGTTCACCATTTCTTCCATTCCCTCCTTCGTATCCTCCACCCACGGTTAAGATGACACCTAATAACTGAGATAGCGACTGTGGCGTTTCCTCCCTGAAAAAAAAAAAAAAAAAAATTCCCTCGAACCAGCAGAATTCCCGGCCACAGAGGTATTTGCGTGCAAGAGGAGCTGCTTAAACAGACAGCAAGACGCATTATTTTCCCTAGTAAAAATTCTATCTCTGGTACTTTCTAGCTACGTTAACGGTTGCCCGGCTGACTAAGACATTTATAGGCAAGAAAATCGGATTTATACATCTTACTGCCAATCTATTCAAATCTATGACGTCCTTACCACAATAGACCGGTTTCCAATGTTGTAAAGGGAGCAGGAAAGGCTAATTGTAGGTTGGATCCATGTCTTAAATGGTTATATATTCAGTTTATCTGAATACTGCAAGAACTAGAAAACGAACAGAAGAATCAGCAACCCATCATTCGTCTCCGCTGCGAAAACAATTTTAGGCTAGTTTACCCGACGCCGATCATATCGGCAGTCAAAAATGATGCTCAATCTTATCTTTCCCGCACAGCTCTGAAAAACAAGCAAACAAACAAACAGGTTGCGGCGGCGCACCCCACTACGCCCCTTCCCGCTGCGTCACTTAAAGACCCTAGATCCGATTTTTCAAAGAATCGAGGAACTTTAGCGTCACCTGGGAGCGCCCAGGAGACACCCAGCTGACGCCTAGTTGATGCCAACGGGCACGGGGCGGACAAGAACGCGCGGTAAGGTGTCACCCTATTTGGTTGCGAGCGGTCGCCAGGAACAGTTCTTTAAAAACAAACAAACAAAAAAAGTATTTCTAAACCGTACGGTTCAACCCCACCTACCCCTTAAATTTGACACGGATCCTCACAAATGGCATCCCTCATTATTGCTAGATGTGAAGATAAAGATAATATCCGGGTCACTCCTCAGAGTGCGAATAACGCTGTAGCACAGCCTCCAAGATTCGCGCTATAAAATCAGTGTCGACGCACGCATTTTACTTACGAAATTGGCCGGCGAGGGCGACACTTGCGTTTCGTTAAAAGGCCAACCATCTGTTCTCACCGTGCCGTTAATAGAATAATTTACTCCTATCATCCATAAACCTAGGAATAAAAATACTGCAATAAACTGCGGTGAATTTATTGGGTTCGGAGACGCAGTCTTGTCTTGAAAGTTTAGCCGTTTCACTACATGTCTTGAACAGCCCTATATTCAGTTCGTCTGAACATTGAAAGCGGCCGGGAAATCTGCTAACCTCCACGACTCGGATGAGGCTAAGAAGCACGTAAGAGAAATTCGGTTCCAGGAAAAGAAAGCCACAGTAAGTAGAAAACGATCAATATTTACGCACAGAATTTCATAAAATAAAACCTTCTGGCTACTTCTCTCTTGGTTTATCGTAATTGGGGCAAAGTGTGCACTGACAGAGAGCCGTGAAGAAAAAAAGAATGACACAAAGACAATCTAAGCTTAAATTTACGCCGGCAGTGCCAAAAGGAACGCACCGCTTAATCTTATATAAAGCAGCCTAATATATCTATGCATGCTTAATATCGAAATGCAGCTCTGTATTCCAAGTTTGCGTCATTTTCACAAGTGTGGCTACCTCCCTAACCGCTCGACTCATCTGATTGGTTGAAACTCCGCAATATGATTGCACTACCACTTCCGGTTCCGGCGTTTCCACCAATCAGATGACTGGAGGTCAGGGAGATGAGACTTTCGAAAACGATGCAAACTCGGAATACAAACCCTGCACAGCTATACTAACCATAACTGCAGTATGCACGTCAGCGCCAGGGCAGTACGCAGCGAAGAAATAGATAGAAAAAATGCACTTTGCTGTCCGCAGTGTTGTACAGGCAAAGAAGGCTACGTGCGGACAAACAAATCACATATACGCAAGCGCTTACTTCAAAGCCAGTAGCTGTATGCTCCAGTTTTGCCGTATTTGCTTTACAGCGCTCAGTTTCAGAAATGTACGTAATATTGGTTAGGGACGCAGAGTTTTTCAAGTTGACCGTGGTCTATAGCAAGATCGACGATATTGAGTGACCCGTTGTGTTATACAGGAAACCGGTGCCGAGAAGACCTGGTGAGCCCGCCGCTAAGTGCAGCGTTCCTGAAAGGCTTTCCCGACGCAGCTCAACAACAACCTTCCGCACAGAGACCCCATTCGGTGCTGGATGCCTTGACAGGAGAGCGCTAAACAACCTCCTACCTCCTGTTGGCCACGTCATCCAGTTGCAGAGCGTTTCCAACGCTTTGGCGGCGTCAGTGCTAGCTCCGAGATATCCTGCCAGCGTGCCGGGCCCACTTGCGCACAAAGACCGCCGCCTATCACCACGCACAAACAAGCGCCACCACCACCAGCCACCACAGACCACCACCAGAACCAAGCGCGCACGGAAGATCTTCAGCTTGCAGCCTTCGGTATCCCCAACGACGCACAACGAGCGCGCGTACGGAGTTTCACCGGTTGAGCAAAGGTATTGCACACGGGCGCAGTATCACACACCGCGCATGCACGGAATACGCAGAGAACAGCACCGCCTCTGCCGCACAGCGAGCAGGACTGTCGGGAACCGACGGACGCTGTGATACCGCTTGCTTCGGCACGAACAAAAGCCATAAACGTCATAACCCGAGCACAGTTCCGAAGCTGGGACTTGGACGCAGCACGACAGAAGCCATCAGCACAGAATCTGGATCGGTGTGCACAATGCATTCGATCGGCGCTGCAGTATGAGCGACGTCTGAACTTTCGTTACAACAAAGAAAACATGTGTCGCATACAAGTTCGTCGCCTGCTCGTCCCGCCCTGGCTACGCAGCCCTTTAGTACTTGGAACGTTTTTTTTTCATCCCGTGTCCTGTCCTCTAGGAGGATAGCTGGAGATTCGCGGTTCACTTTGTCGCTGTGCGGCTCGTGGTATACCGTTGCCTGCACTGCACGTAAGGGAACGCGAAACAGGTTCGCGAGGCGTCATTGTGCAGATTGTGCGCGTGTGTAGCGCGTATCGTTTCGCAATGCGGCATCCGGCCAACGACAGCGCTACCAGCAACCTGGTATACGCGTAAGTCACTGCGCGCGCAGCCATGTCGGAATATACAGGGGCGACTTCCGCGCCAAAGCATGCACACATCGTCCGCCTGAGTGCACCATCGACACTCCTGACCGTGGTGCGACGCAAGATTACCACTTATCCGGGCCTCTGGGAAACAAAGAAAGAAAAAGAGAGGGAACGGAAGGGAAAAGGCGGAAGTGATGCTTGCAACTGAGCTAGCAATGTGCGATCTTTCCTTGCGATGCTGTGAGGTACCTTGGAGCTGGCGCACGGCCCGCGACCAAATGCCGTGAAAATGGTCTGGTTTGTTTTGTGGGCTCTAACGTCCCAGAGTGGGTCAGGCTATGAGGACTTCCCACCCCACCACCACTAAAGAGGCTTTGGAGACCTTCCAACTTGAATGCTCGAGTGCGGCACAAGCTGCTCTCGCCTACCGGGTTCGAGAGGCGGTGGGATCTTGGCGGCATCCCGGACTATAGGGACGCGGGCCAAAACATGCCGGCATTCACCATCTACACCAACATATCCTCTTTCTTGCACAATAAAGGTTCTCTATCTCTTAGGCTATGAGAGGCGCCGTAGTGAAGGTCTCCGGAAATTTCGGCCACCTGGAGTTCTTTAACGTGCACTGACATCGCACAGCACATGAGCGCCTTGCTCTTCGCCTCCATCGAAATACAGTCGGATTCGATTCCGTGTCATTGGATTCAGCAGTCAAGCGCCCTGACCACTGAGCCGCCGCGGCGATGCTATCGTGGAAATGGGTACACCACCTGCCCTTTGGGATAACTCTTACTCGCGCTGATTTCAATGAGCCATCACTGCGACAGTTCATACACTTCTCTTCGTGTCCCTGTTCCAGTCTAGAGCCCGGATTCGTTACTCACAGTAAGGTCATCCGTGTGCAAGAAGCTAGTTGATGCTGGTGTCTGAATAAGTGTTTAGAACGCTTTCAGAAAACATTATTGGGATACTGCTTCTTCCTACCAAGTATTAAGCCGCAAAAATTAAATTTTAAAATGCTTGTGAGAGCAGAACGGGTAGCCGGCGTACAAAAGGGTTGGTGGCCGCCGCAAACCTGTGGTCCGTTTGAGAATCGCGCAGAGCGGAAAAATCTCGAATGGCAGAAAAACTCGCCGCGGCAGAGTTCAATTGCCACATATCAGGAGGCGGTGACGTAGTACCAGAGATGTAGCATTATGGGGCCGCCTAAATTATCGAGAAATCCCCGCGACGAAGCGGTTGCAAATAAGTTCATGAGGGCGTCGGAAAAACTGGCACACTTCCAAGGTGGTGTGCTCTCCATACTGGAACTGTTTCCCCACTACGACAATAGAGAACTGAATAAGCGAACCCCTCATAACGCGTGTTCTGCTTAAGTAACTGTTAAGCCAGGTTTGACGGCTAAGTTCGCAAAATACCGGCATGAACTGAAGACCAGCTCATCGATGAGCAATAAAACAACTGCAAGTTCCTAGCAAGAGGCGTGGATATAAAGGGTCTCCCCTTTCTGAAGCAATCATCCGAACATACACCTGAACACCATCACATCAGCGAGACAGTTTCCAGACCGAGCCGGGATTCTCGGCCTTGGGGTCGCACGCCTCCGTTTCGCTCGAGCCCCATCGGAACGCCATTAGCTTCATCCGCACCGCCAAGGCAAGCGGCCGCCTTCCTGGTCGCACGATAAGAAGCATGGTTATCTCCCGTCGACCGCCGCTTCGAAGCTTTGCGGTCGAGGCCATCCAAAACGCTGCCGCTGCTGCGGCCGCCTTCTGTGCCGGAGGGACGTGAGGCTGTACGCAAATGCCGGTCGAAAGAACGCGTCTATGTCCCCCGCAAACAGCGACAGCCCCTGTCTACCAAAACCAAGTGTACGTGTACAGAGAGTTCGACGTTGTAAGAATGGAGTCGTTCCAGAGGAAGCTATGAGGAAAGGGGTAGTGGCATAGGAATCTTCATCGAAACGATCGAAGACGTCTTACGCGTACCCGCGGAAGGAAAGAAGGACCGAGAGAGGAGGAAATCTTGATGGAAAATTTCGATCGAACCAAATGCTCACGACTTTCAAGTACTCTGAGTATCGGTGTTCGCGTAACGATTCAACAATAAAGGGACCTTGGAGGAAAGTAAGCTTGTATTCAAGCCGGAATCGCGTCCCCATTTGTTTTGTTATTTGGACGCATTTGACACGCTGTCAGACGCTATAAGTCGGGCATGATGACAAGTATACGACACACTGTTCGAAAAAGTAGTTGTCTCATAACGGGACAGGAGCTTACGCCAGGAATACGACCTTTTTGAGGGAGCAGCCGGAATCTCGAAACAACTGCAGCGCAAGAAAGGCATTCACGCTATAGGAGCGCGCGCGCGCAACACACACACACACACACACACACACACACACACACACACACACACACACACACACACACACACACACACACACACACACACACACACACACACACACACACACACACACACACACACACACACACACACACACACACACACACACACACACACACACACACACACACACACACACACACACACACACACACACACACACACACCAGGCAAGATGCAAGTACAATCCCATTACGCCCGCGGTTAGACGAAGCAATATAAAAGGATTCGTGCGTTATGGGAACGGGCTTTGTTCAAGAGCAACGTTACGACTGTCTTGAAGGTCGCGAATAGAAGTAAGAACAACAAGAGAGGAAGAGGACAAGCGAAAGCAGAAACGCTCCGCTATCTTGTTTGCCGACAGTCTATGTCCATGAGTTGTCACAGAGAGCAACTTCTCTCCTCGCTGCCGCCAGCATGCCCATAGCTCGCGAGCACTATCTACTGGTATACGAGTGCCGAGATGAACGGGAGAGGGGCAGAGCGAGAATGGACCATCTCACCGCGCTAGAGGGGCTTTCAAGAGCGCAAACATAAGCGCGAGTACACGCACGCACCATTCAGTCCACAACGCGTCCCTGTCAACACCAGGAGCCCCACACGGACGAAAAAGATCCAAAACATCCGGCCGCATCTCTCAACATCTCTCAAACACGAGAGAGTGTTCGTTGTAGAGCATGCAAGGCCTCTAACTAGATCGCCTTGCGACACCGCACGCCGCGAGACGCTCTTACAGTACAGCAACAACCGAAGGACGAGGACTTTTGCAATGCTAGAATTTTCCAGTGAGGCCCGAATATGTCGGAAAGACGGGAGCATTTGTGGGAGAAAGCGCGCATAAAACCTAGCCAGATGACACACACGAAGCGCGTCGTACATGAACTCGCAGCTGTGTGCACGTCTTTTCCACGTGACCATAATAGGCTAGCTGGAAGTTATTCTATGATTGATCGACCTCTATTCACTTTTACGTTCTGAAGCAACACTATGGGCTGTAAGTTTTCGGATCGAGCGAATAGTATATTTGACAAACTGAATATGAACCGTGGAAGACATAATGAAATACGAACCGGATATTTTTGCGAACATTCGCTGCTGTGAACATTCGTATTATCAGTGCAAAACAATAAATGAACTTGCAGCGGCAGTGCGGTCAGATGCTGCGCTTATGAAGTCACTGTTCTAGCTATCAGAAGACTCAAACCTGAAGCTCCATAACTATATGTACACAAAGATGTCAGCATCTAAAACTAAACTCACAGTGAGTCTCAACTGCAGCGCAATTCGCATTAGGAATGTGTGTGTGTGTGTGTGTGTGTGTGTGTGTGTGTGTGTGTGTGTGTGTGTGTGTGTGTGTGTGTGTGTGTGTGTGTGTGTGTGTGTGTGTGTGTGTGTGTGTGTGTGTGTGTGTGTGTGTGTGTGTGTGTGTGTGTGTCATGTGTGTGTGTGTGTCATGTGTTCCTGCAGTTATGTCTCGAGACCGAGCCAACTAGCTTAAAGGGTCGTCTAACTGGCGTAAACTTCATGACAGCCAAGTCATGCGTATTGGAAAATTACCACTACAGTTGACGATAATATCGTAAATGCTACCGGTACAATATCTCTGTACGTGAGAGTGACTAAGAGCTGCGTGTATGTGACCTGTGAATTCCGAAATAGTGCATCAAGGCTTGGTTCACTAAGCCTGTCTTTGCCTCGTCACATCGCCCAATTTCCCATGCCATGAATGAGCACAGTGAACGCCGCCATACCGATGACCCGCGTCGAGGAGCTGGCATCCCTCTCGCGCAGAGCGATCTAGGAAGCACGCAGTTCGAAGTTCAAGGGGACCCTATTATTGAAATTATTGAATCAGTCGTCAAAGAAAACCACGGCGTGAGCTATCCCAGCTCAGTACCAATTATTAGAAAACCATTCCAGAATTCATTCATATAAATATACATTTAATGTGCACTATTTCTCTTGTTCTGCGAACTAAACAGAAGGATATTCGATTCCTCGAAAATTTTGAACGTTTGCACGCGTCCAACCACGAGGCATACCATGATAAGGAAGTGATTACGCATGAGTTCCACACACAGGGTTAATTTCGACCACCTAGGGTTACACTGGGAAACAAAAAACTCATGGGAGCCATAAGATTCGGAACGAGACAGCTGACGGACAAGTGGCACTCAAAGATTTCAACAAAAAAAAACTACAAAAGGGGGCGAATTGTGGCTGATGAAGGCAGAGACCGATGATTATGTTCTCGCTTCCAAAGAGAAAGACAGAATGCCCGTGTGCTGACAGTTCTGCTCATGCCAAGGGGCCAATGACCCCTCCATTACGGTACGCCTCATTGCATCACAGTCGCTCTCGGTATCTGCCTTTATTTTTTTTTATCCTCACTTTTGTCATTTCATGACCGTTTAAATACGGAGTAGAACAAAGTGTAAGATTGCTATTTAAATCCCGTCACAATCTTGGCACGAAGAATAATCCTTCCCTGCATTTTAGCGCCCCTTACAGGGCATTGATCACTAGGTTAGTGGTCTGTGCGAAAAATGCGTGGATGCAGACGAATTTTATCTTCTGAAGGATGAGGGCAACCAACTACCGCATACCTGCCGTTCATAGCAGCACTATATACTTATCAGAGCTTTGCAACGTTCCCAGCACGAGACAAGGGAAATAAAAATTATCCCGGTGCAATGACCCCACGGTAATTTAAACGACGTGCAGCCACAGAGCGCTGACCCAGCGACCGATATGCGATGCTATAAAGGCTGGGTACACTGACATCTCATGGCGGATGCTTAGAAGAGTTCAAGTGCGTTGAAATCGCGCAACTTCGACGTGCAGTAAGCAGGCTGGACAGCTTCACAATGGGGAATTGTGGGCAACGCTGTATAAACTCCGGAAAGCTTCTGGTATTCGCACTTATACCACATGTATTTCTGCTTAAGTATGCAACCCGTTCGGGTACATACCCTATATGCTGTCAACCCTGGAGTGTAGGCTACGAACGGGCTCCAGTATTTTTGTTAAAGAAGCCAAATAAAAGTTACTGCGATGGAATGAAAGTATGAAATCCCTCATATCGGGGAAGATCGCTTTCCTTCCCCGCTAGCAGCATTGAATCTCCGCTTCCGGTGCATGAATCTCGACAGCCATCGTACAGAACAAAGGCGGCTGTCGGCGATGCCAAGGCGCACACGGACAGCACTGATGGTTTCTTCTTCGGCAACGATGAAACCTTACCCTTATGATATGTCTTCATCTTGTAAAGCAGCAGCAAGTCCTTCGACGTATGGCCTGGCTGCGAGTTTGGTGAGCCAAAATGTGTCCCACCTTTCAACGATAATAGCAGAGCCTACTACACCGGAAACGGAAGTGCACTAGGCTGATGGGGACATACAGGAATGCGACGAGCCCCTTGAAAAGGCAAGTTTCAAACTCATTTGAATTCAGCGTTTGCGAACTTTGAGCACTAAAAAACGTTGAAGGCCTATAAAGCCTAATGAACATCATCTCTGCGACATCTGCGCCGCAAGATCGAGACCAGCTGTATACACTCTCCCTATCCCTGACAATTAAACAGGAAATTATACAGCTCTCACATTTGCGTCAGAGAATCTGGTGCCGTAGATTTGCCATTCGCGACAAGCCAGAGCAACTTGGCGGAGCAGCCCGACAGGCTATCGCGAAGCTTCCCAAGTCATGGCCCCGAGCCAATCTACGGATCGTCCCCACTTGAGATGCGTTAGGAATTTAAAACCATGTTTGCTGGCGCTCAGCTGTATGCACTTCGCTTAGGTGCCAAATGATTGCGAGTCAAAACTTTTTTCTTTTTTCTTTGATAGGTCGTCATCTGGACCGATCAACCCTCGGGAGCTGTGAAACATGAACCGTCCAATCCTCACATTGGCACGCATCGTACACCTCCCACACGCATTCGGCCACTTTTCTCAACACCTTGTACCAAACACACACAACGCACAACATATGTGTAGAGCGACGACACTATGCAGATAAGGACGGCCGGCCATACGGAGACGAGAGCACTACCGCCGCTATCCAACCCTCCTCCATCAACGAATCCGAAAAGATGGCGTACACCAAGGATCACCGCATGCCTCTCGCACAGCGGGACAAACCAGCAGACGCAAGCAAAAGCACAGAGAAGGGGTAACGGAAGCCTCTTACACCGGACGGAGCTCTGCGTCTCCTCCTCCGAGACTTCAGGCGAGCTCTGGCTGGTGTTGGGGATCACTCCGGCGCTGGGCGAGACGACCTGTTGCTGGGAGGACTTCTGCTGGGCAAGATAGGCGGCTTTGGTCGTCAAGGGTGCGGTGCCGGACGATGACTTCTGAACGACAGCGGTACGGGTCGACGCCGCCGGCTCGACCTTTGCCCCGCCCGGCGACACATCGGTCTGCTTGTTCTTGCCGCTGAACCACTTGCGCATCTTGCTCACCAGGCCGACGCCGCCGCCTGGTCGGCCGGGCGCGCCATGGCGATGGCCCTGCCGCCGCTCTTCAGCGGGCGGCTCGAGCGTACCGACGGCCAGCTCGCCTCTCGCCACTCGCACTTCTTCCTCTTCTTCTAACCCCTTCCCGCCGCTAGGGGCACCACGCGACACAGATTCAGGCTTCGTCTTCTTCCACCTGGATGCTCAACTCCGAAACGGGCTGAGGGTAAAAGGTCACAGGCTACGCGATGTGGCACCTCCAAAGAAGAATTTTTTTTTTCCTATTCCTTTTTACAGTTCACTTTCCTCGATGATGCAGCGCCGTGTGAAATCGTCTTCCACAGCACTGCCTGTCTGATTTATCTTTTCCTCCTTCGCGACTGCGACACGGCACGGATCGCGGTCGCCGCCGTTCGTTCTTGGGTATGCGCGGCCACCACCACCACCGGAACGGGCTGGGGCGGAGGTCTGGTAGCTCAGGAATCTCAAATGAGTCTCCTTGCCGCTGACGTGCGCCGCCGAGATGCACCTAGTACTGGCGCGGCGTGTCCTCTCGAGCACGTCGTCGTCTTCGTAAAACGTGTGTCGCTCAATTGGAGAACTAATGCGGCTAGGCCTGCACCACTGCTCCTGGCGTAGGACGACTCTTTCCAGAAACCTGTCCGCAGGCGGTGCCCGCGGGATGTTTCTGCTGGCTTCGCGGCGGGGAGCCGTGTTTTTGTCCTTCGCCCCACTCCTCCTCCGTATATCACGAGGAGTTTTGTGCACTCTGATCAAGTTTGGGCAAAAGACGCAACGGTGTCTTCTCTAATTAAAGGGATTGCCCGGATGAGGTCTGCAGCGCGTCAAAGCACCTAGGGTGACGAAAAAGAACGCTAGCTGCTAGCAGTGGACGGAAGTGGCTTCAGGGACGACTTCCTTCGCTGTAAAAGTCTTGCGAACACGCGCACAGAAGGCTGCTTTTCTTTCTCTTGTACAACACACTCATAAACACAAACACTCACGGGTACGAAGATCTTGAGAGCGCACAGCACAAATCAAATTGTTGAAAGCACAGCCAGGCGATGCTCCGAAGGAGATCAACGTCCACTGAACACCGGTTCACTGTCTCGTCAAACAGTTGCTCCTCTGTCACTGAAGACGATGATGAATTCGCTCGCGACCACTAGGAATGTACTGAGGAATCGCGAAACGAAGCGGTGCGGGCCGGACACACGCAACTCCACCGTTTCTTGGTCTCGCAGATTGCTCTCGCCACGGGATTCGACACAAAGGCGCGGAATCTTCTTGCTCGACACAATCGCGCGATGTGTGCCGAGCACAGCAACGCACTCACTCGCGTCGCAGCAGGAGGAGGACGAGGGGGAAGAAATGAGAAAGGGCAGAGAAGGGAGGCTTCGAGGGAAACCGCAGCGGTTAGCAGCGGCGGCAGAAAACACAACAGCAGCGGCAAAGAAGTCCCCGGACCGCCGCAGCAGCAGTCGCCGTCGTAGTCGTCAGGAGAGGCGGCGCGGCTGCTGCATAGTATAGAACACGTAGACGCGGGGATGACGCCCCGAATCCTAATGGGGTGGCGACGCCGATAAAGTTCGCGTCTCTCGCCACCGCCGGGCGCGCCGATCAAGCCGACGAGGTGAGCCTCTCTCTCGAGTCAAGGTTAGCTCCAGCGCACACACATACAAGCGTTCGCGTAGAGCCAGCGGCGACGACGGGACGTCCCCTCGGAGCAGAGTCCCGCGCCGACTACTCTCTCGCGCCCAGGGGCCCGCACACTTATTCCTCGCCCCAAGTCAACGCAGCAGGAAAGTTTAAAGAAGCGGTGGTACACGTTTTATAGCCTCGAGGGACCGTGGTCAGCAAAACAAGCCGCTTCTTCGTCGATGAGACCGCGAGGGTCGAATGGGGTAGCGTCTTCGCTACGGCCCGCAGCAGCGGTCGTTCTCCTTGGTCGTCGAGTCCGGCCGGCGGCTACAGCGCGGGCAACGACGCACCGGCGAGCAAGCAGGAAAGAAGACGCGCGTTCGTCCCAGCGGGAGGTCGCAGCGCGGCCAATTCCCCCTACCACCGCAGGAAGGCAGGCAGGGGAGGCAATCAGTCTCGTTCGTCGCAGGCAGCGCGCTCTTGTGTAACTCCAGCGGATCTGGCGACTACACGCAGAGCTTATCGGAACTCGCCTCGGCGCCGGTAGCCAACGGCAACGTCGCCGATCGGCCGGCGGGGCGGAGGACGCGAACAAAGGGTCTTCTGCGGAGACTGCGACAAGCCGTAGCCCGGCGTCATCCATATAAGCCACACAGCAGCTGGGCGCGAGCTGCCTGCCATTTATGGAAGAGGAAGACCAAAAAAAGCTACATCTACGACGCGCAGTACACTGTGCGTCTGTGTGTGCACAAGGCGCGGGAATGCAGGGAGCACAGCGCTCTGCCTGGCGGTCGTGGAAAAAAAAGTAACGATGCGGCGAGCGTGTGCCGACGTTAGGAGGAAAGACAAAGATTGTTGTTCTTCGCCAGCCACGCTGCGCTAACACGCGTCGGCGGTCACGTGTTGATCACAGCCACGTGCTTTTGTACGGAGGGAAGCACGGCTGCAAGCATTCTGTCTTATTCGGCGCATCGCTCTAGATGAGTGTATCCGAAACTAGAGAGAGTCGGTTTATTATTACTTTCTTTTTTCTTACGGTCACGTGTGCTGTTCAAAGCCGCATGCACGTCATAGATCACCGGGTGGTCGTAATCACTTAAGGAGCCTAGCTTTCCCATTACGGCCTCGCTTTCTCTCCTCCCTCTTCCACTGACTTATCAACCCTTCCCTCACCGAGAGGTTGACGTACCAATTGACATGTCAGACGGTTACTAAGCGCTTTCCTTTTTTTTTAAAAAAAAAAGCAAAACAAACAAAAAACAAACAATCTCACGTTCATGTTCAATGTTATTGACGAGTAAGATGTTTCTTTTTATGTATATTTGCTTGTTCCCGAGCGATTCGTCGAGCGCACAAGAACGAACAGGTATGAACGAAACACGCGGCAAGGTTTATGCCCGTCTGATTCCCCGGCTCCGCGCCTCTCTCGAGGACGCATCACTTGCGAAGCCGCGTTTTATGACCCGGCGACCGGCGTCACAAAACATGGACGCGAAAGCATGTTGCCACAGAGGTACGTGTTCTGATGCGCCAGCTCGGCGTCAAAGACAAAAAAAAAAAAATAAAATACGAGAGAGAGAGAGAGAGATCAGTGGTAAGGCACGGCAGACGTATTAAGATGCCGCGCCGAAAACCTTCGCTAGCTCTAACCGTCCTTGCGCATCTCAGTACCTCTACGCGGAGCACTTAACGATACCACATACACAGCCTCAAAGTTATGCATACCATCCACACCGGCGAGGGTACACTTACCGTCTTTTCCCGCACTTTAGCGACAACTAAAAAAAACCAATACAGTTTCAAACTACAGAAGCGAACCAGCAGTGGAAACCTACGCCTGTATGTCACTATACAGGACGCAGTAAGCGATGTCACGTCGACGGTTCCGGACGGTATTATTGTTTCGGGCTCTGGCAGGTGGTACGGAGCTTACATGGCCACGCACTCGTTAATGTAGGTGAAGTTAGCGCATAAACTTTGAGACGAAGACAAGAAGATGATTGGGTTGGGTTGGGTTGGGTTTTTTGGCACAAAAGCAACTAAGGCCATCATGCGCCAAACACTAGGTGGCTGAGCTTCTTTATGAGTGAAAATGAAAAGTTTAGGAAATTACAGCTGATTTAGAATTCCTAACTCTTTAATAAAACTAAAAAGAGATGAAATTTCAACAAGCGGGTTGTCTCCTAATAGTAAACAGGGGTGGAATGGGATGCGTTCATTATAGAATGGAGTAAAATATTTTTTTCCTTAACTGTTCAAGTTCTGTACACGAAATCAAAATGTGGTTCACGGTGAACTCACCTCCACATTTTTCGCATAATGGTTCTTGCTCTTTTCTCAGTAACAAATTGTGTGTCAAGTGCGTATGTCCGATTCGAAGACGGCACAAAATCACCTCACTGAAGCGTTCGTTCTGTGTACATGGCTTCCATTCTCCTACTATGGGGTTTTACTGTGTGTAGTTTATTTTGCTCTTCGTTATTCCATTTTTTCTGCCATTTATCTATTAGGTTTCTTTGTACTAACTTAATACAATCCTTGTAGGGAATTGGTATTTTCTTTATTTCCTTAGTTCGAGCTTCTGCAGGCACATCCGACTAAAAACAGCTGCGCTGTCTTTCGTCGTATGTGTCTCTTCTTGTCTGTCAGTTTTTGCGCTAACTTCAGCTGTAAATCAGCTTCTAAATCAGCTGTAATTTTCTAAACTTTTCATTTTCACTCATAAAGAAGCTCAGCCAGCTAGTGTTTGGCGAATGATGGCCTTAGTTGCCTATGTGCCAAAGCACCCAACCCAACCCAATTATCCCGACAACACGTTCTTTTGATTCTTCAATGGTTTGAGCGACTGAACGAGATAAAATGATAAAGTTTTGGATGGAGCTGCGATGTCAAGTTGCTTATTTTAGGTGCTAATGTAGAATAAGGTTCAACCTTGCAGTATTATTGGATGATGGGTCAAGCACGCTACTCCTTCATGCTTCATGCATCGTGTGGCCGCCAAAGCTACTGCGTCATAATATTTGTTTACCCCTAGTCATTTATAAACTACACCTTCAAATGTGAAATAATCTTTCTAGCGGCTCTTAGGAGAAATATAGCCAATTCAGGTCCGCGAATGCGACAGGCCCCGCCGATGGCCAGGACTACAGCGTAATGTACGGATGTGGAGAGGCGATGAACACGAGTAGCACGCACAACGACGCGAAGAATGTCGTAACGCGAGAAGCTGCTACTTTCGCTTTCTCTCTCCAGCTATCCAGCCGAACGAGTGTGGGCGGACGATGGATGGTGCGTACACACACACACACACACACACCTGCGCGGCGGCCTCTTACGTCATTTGCGACTAGCGGAAGGTGGTCGATGTCCCCCCTCACCTCCGTTGCCATTTCCAACCTGTCGGTGCATAATCATACCGAAAGCGGAGCCCGAGGGGCACCTTGCATATTTCAGTCCTCGTTTCTGCAGATTGCTTTTGTCATCCGTAGCGCTGTCACACCTACTACTCCCCAGCTCACTTCGTAATCAACATGCTGACTTTTTCTTTCTTTCCTTCTTTCTTTCTTCCTTTCTTTTCTTTCTTTCTTCCTTTCTTTCTTTCTTTCTTTCTTTCTTTCTTTCTTTCTTTCTTTCTTTCTTTCTTTCTTTCTTTCTTTCTTTCTTTCTTTCTTTCTTTTGACAGTCCTCCTTTTGTTACTAAATGTCTGAAGTCTTTCAATCCGTTTTTGCAACAATTTTTATTATGCTCTTTGCTCGGTGCCCAATAGCGGAACCTTTGCGAGCGCTCTTAATTAGACGATTCAGTGTGTGTGTGTGTGTGTGTGTGTGTGTGTGTGTGTGTGTGTGTGTGTGTGTGTGTGTGTGTGTGTGTGTGTGTGTGTGTGTGTGTGTGTGTGTGTGTGTGTGTGCGTGCGTGCGTGCGTGCGTGCGTGCGTGCGTGCGTGCGTGCGTGCGTGCGTGCGCGCGCGCGCATTACACTCTCTCTTTTCGACCGTAATTATGGGTTATCTTTTTTTTTTTTCATAGCTTGCAAATCTGTAAAGCTTTTTGACTTCATAATGAATACTCCAGGTTTACATCTTTTTTACTCGAGTAGAGGCCCTTTCAATGAAAGGGGACAAACAGAAAACAAAAAGGTTTATTCGGTTACTCTCCTCTGCAGTTTGCAGATGAATTTAGGATGTTATAATGTAACAGTCGCTTAGGGTCGCTTAGGGTAGCACACTGGATTCCAAGAAAACCAAAGCGTAGCAGGGGGCGGCAGAAAGTTAGGTGGGCGGATGAGGTTAAGAAGTTCGCAGGGGTCAAGTGGATGCAGCTAGCACACAACCAGGCTAAGTGGAGAAATATGGGAGAGGCCTTCGCCCTGCAGTGTGTATAGTCAGGCTGATGATGATGATGATGATGATGATGATGATGATGAATGTAACATAAAAGAAGTCATAAAACAAAATAAAACTGTTTTTAAGTATGGAGTAATTACTGGTTCGTTGTTCGAACTTCGTTCCCTGTCAGTGATTGATGGGGTCCAAATGCAGCCGCTGACTATGGAACCTCCTGCTGTGCACAATTTTCAGTAATTGCAAAAAAAAAAAAAAAAAAAAGACACTTTTTACTCCTTTGTATATTATTGCCAAAGAAGCGGTTAGGATTGCACCCTTTTTAATTTTTAAGGATAAAGTGCTTTTTCCGGAAAGCTGGGGATGCAACAAATGTGTATACTTTCAGAACGCGCACGCGCGCACACACACCACGGCCGCCGCGCTCTCCCTCGAGACCGTCCGTGCACACACACACACACACACACACACACACACACACACACACACACACACACACACACACACACACACACACACACACACACACGCACGCACGCACGCACGCACGCACGCACGCACGCACGCACGCACGCACGCACGCACGCACGCACACACACACACACACACACACACACACACACACACACACACACACACACACACACACACACACACACACACACACACACACACACACACACACACACACACACACACACACACACACACACACACGGATGGACGGACGGACGGACGGACGAGGATTTTGAAAGTATTTCTGATACTGATTCTTGTATTCGGCCATAACCATTTGTGGCGGGAGAGGATAAGAGCCCTTTATCTGGCAAAGGTAAAACATTTTAAAGCAAAGCGAGCCAGAAGAGGCTCTTAACCCTAAATGCGATGCATTGGAATATTAGTAAAATAAAAATCATGTCTTCCCAGATTATCACATCGATACGGCCAGGCGAAACCAGGAGCTCATTAGCTGCGCGCACTATACGTCACATTTAAGAATTAACGACCACTGGTCGATCTCCTGTCACAAGGCCGAATTATGTTAGTGACAAAAAAAGAAAAAAAAGCAAGAAGACAGAGGGGCAACAACCCTCAAGCGCAGCACTTCTAGAACTATTGAAACAGCAACTATCTTCTAAAAGAATGATTGTTTACGCGCGTATGCGAGGTCACCCGAAGAGCGCAGCGCACCTTTCAGATCGTAAAATCGGTATGATCTTGCGCGGCATGTTAGCAACGGAGCTACTATACACTTACAGATGAAAACACATCAGTACAAGCCCCCCCCCCCCCCCCCCCCCCCCCGCGCCCCGCTGAGCAGGCGCCGCGTGATAATGCGACGCGAGCAAAGAAAGAGGAAAAGAAAAGAAAGAAAGACAAGACAGGACAATAGCGTTAGCTGCATTTAAAGGCTCTGTTCGCCGCGCGAAGTTCTTCGCCCATGAAAACGCACTCACATAGCTAAGTGAGCAGGCTGGTTGGTTTACACCTCAGATGCACGTATACATGAATGCGCTTGCTTGCAAGCGTTCTGCTTTGAGTACTTTGCACGAGCTCAAGAGTCGAACGAGAGAACAAGAGCTGTCTTTAACCGGAACCGTATATGACGACCTTTGCCAAGCATTTTCTACCCAATGGTGCAGCATCGTTGGGGTATTCTTCAGAGAATACAGCCCATGCATACAGCTCATCGGCCACGGTGTGCTGGGGAAAATTCCGAGCGCTCTTGCACAACGCGGCTGGGTTTGAACAGGTTTTAGTTGTATAAAGGGGATGAAATCGCTCGATAAGTCCTAAAAATGTTTTTGACATTGACATGAATTGTCATTACTTAGATAATCCCGCCTGTATGAGGCCTCATTATATCTTTTTGGATATTTGAGGAATATTATCGCGCAGGTCAAGGAAAGGTTTGGTTTATAAGGTTTAACGTCCCAAAGTGACTCAAGCAATGAGAGAAGCCGTAGTGGAATGCTTCGGACTTTTCTGTCAACTGGGGTTCTTTAACGTGCACTGACATCGCACAGCACACGGGTGCCTTTCTTTTCGCCTCCATCCGCATCCCTGGGCACAGCAGTCGGGCGTCACCACGGCGGCGGTGTTGCCGACCACCATGTAAGGATGTGGCAAGAACACGCGCTTGTGCGCCCCATCCTGATTGACTTAGGTCGCTTTTACCTTTGGTATTGTGCAAACAGCTTGTGAGACGTAGCATAGGTTTTAGAGGTTATTAACGATATATACGAAAACCTCCACACTAAGCGTGCTGAGTAAGCTTAAGGTAATAGTAACCCAAAGTGATTAATCGACGATTCGCAAGGGCAGGCGCAGATGGAAGCTGATCTCGTGGTAACCACGCCCAGGGATCGGCGGGAAGAAGCGAATAAATGCTAAAAATCGATAATGACGACGACAACCCAGATTTACGATTTGCGAAGCGCGAGCCAAAGTCAGTTATCCGTCCCTTGCACTACACGTACACACGCGATGAATGCTTTCGTTTATGGAGGCAAAGACGCAGGAACGAAGGCCGGCAGAGAAATTATTGCGCGTAATGCAAAAAAGAGTGAAGCTGCTGTCTTTCCTCGCTCATGTGTTCGGTTTCGAGATCCACTTCTTTTTCTTTTCGACAGGAGAACTTACTGTCAGTCGTCGATTTCTCAGCCTCCTCCTATACCAGTAAGCACGGTAGGGAATCCCAGATAAGTTTCTTTCTTTAGTGTCTTGCTTTCTGCAGATGTGACACGCGGCTGGTATAGGAATTCTCTTCCAGGTCACGTCGCCAGCACGCGACACGCCACAAGAAGAGCGCCTCGGGGGCGAACCTGGTGCAGCAAGATGTTTAGGCACGTCAATTAGCATTAACAGCGTCGGCGCGCATCCTGATGATTAAGATTATACGTGTTTTTTTTTTTTTTTTTCGTGTTTGGCGCCACGTAAATTGGCGTTAGGAGATCATCCCGGTAAACGGTACAATTAAATATCTGCCACCGATAAGGGCGTCGGAATGCTGTTTCTGAGTCAAACGCTGCCTCCTGCTGATCGAGCAAACGACTGCATGACCGTAAAACCTTACTCATCTTTCTTTAATCTGATTATCAAAGTGCAAGAATAAATAAATGATAAAGAAGCACTCGTAGGTTGAGTAGTAAACATGTACATCGCATGACAAAGCATGGACTTCTATGACACAGTATACTGAAATGGAAGTTCAACGCGAACTTTTTTAAGGGACGAAACCAACGTACGTATATACCGCCTTTCTCCAGGTGTTCACAATCAGAAGCAGCTTTTTGATTCACGCATCTAGTGCACACCAATGACGGTAACTATCGCAGGTGAAACGTCCCATTTCCTACGGCTGTGTGGGGACTTCAGAGAATCCAGGCCATTAAATTTATCTTCTGGGCACTGCGCTGTGAGGTCCCCGTTTTGATAACCACAACTACATACCCCAGCTTAGCTGTTCTGGTCGTGCTGCACAAAAGAATCCTCCCGCTTTTCACTAACGTGGGGAAGAAAAAATTCACTGCAGCAATCTCGTGCAGTGCACATTTTTGGCAAGGACACAGGGCGACCGTCATTACGCTCGTAGGTAAACACATATCTGACGACATCCATTGAGTATGTATAGGAAACCGACCTTTAATTAGATGCCTCAATTAGGTGAGCGTTGTTACTACCGGCGTTCCCTCAGAACCTGACAAGCCCCCTCGTAATGCTCGTGGACCGTGTCTCATTGCATCCTGTGCGCCTGCGCTAAGCTCTCTCGCCCGCTGGATTGAGAGTAATGGAAAGAGTAGGCTGTGCGCTTTAGGGCGAATCTATATTTGGTGTGCGCGCTCGCGATTCACCATCGGCGTGCAATGGCAAGCGAATGTCAATCGATCAATCAATCCGATTAGCCAGTGTTTTTCATCGAAGCTCGAAAAGTGGGCCGGAAAAATTTTCGCCGTCCTTTGATTTTATTGTTGACAGTTTGGCGTAACATTATTATTTTTTTTTTTTACCACTGAAACAGCAATCTATGTTTTTTTCCTCTTCTTGCCTTCAATAAACGACGACCCACGCTGTAGGTGTGACACCCGCACCGTGAAAGCACTTTCCTTTCCTGGCCAGAGCTAGAAAATCAATTTTCCAAAAATGTTCCAAAATAAAATATCTGCTCATCCGAGCAAAGCTTTTCCATGAGCCCCGCGAGAAGAATAAGTTCGCTCTCGGCTTGTTATATAAGAGCAGTAAACACTGCACACCGCGAAAAAGGTTCGAAAACTCAGTCCCTCCGCGTTGCGTCAATAAAACTAAATAGCTGCAGGCAGCGTAGAGTTCCATCACTCTTCGGTCAGAGCGGATACAGACAACGATAAAAGGGGAACACAGGCCCACACTCACGCGTTTCTTTTATAACATCCCCGCCACTCTTTTAGTTTACTCCCTTGAAGGAGAGGCCACCGCTCGAAATTCCTCGCGCCACGCCAAGATCGAATCTGCCCACCAGGGAAATCATCTGCAGATACACACAACAAGAGCTTCGGTGTTCTCAACAAAAGTCGGCTGCCTCTCAAGACACCCGGCGGCGTAACCCTCGTCAGATACGAACGAAAGGAAGAGATAAGGGAAAAGAAAATCAATGAAAGGGAGAAGAGGAAGAAGAAAAACGGGAAGAAACGAAAAACGAACTCGTCCAGCCAAGCCGCACGAAAGTGTTTACACACACACGCATGACGCGCAGACAACAACGCAAACAAAGCGGACACAACGGATGCCTGCCAGTCAATCTTTCGCCTGCACCTCCTTGCCCCACGGCTCGACCGGTAGTACATATAGATGCCTGGAGTTCCCACGCATCCGTGGCCGCGATGTGTGGGCGTTGCTGCGCTGCCTCTGGTCGACCACGTACCACCACCGGCGCGCCATGAACGATTCATGAAGGCGTGGGCCGGAAGAAACGCGTTTACGCGGCAGCCGAAGCGTTCGACCGTGGTCGCGCCTCGCTCTCCACCTATGTCTGGTCGGCAAAGTTCAGCGTATATATACGTTCGGACGGCGAAAAACAAACAATCAGACGCGTCGAAATTCATCTTGATAGGGTTCGGACTCGACTGCACAGCGAGCATCTGCGGACAGCGTGTTAAGCGTTGCCGATGTGATGAAGGTTGAACATTCGGCAGAACGTCAAAAGTACATAATGCATCATTATTTGCAGTCGGTGAGAGAGAGAGAGTGTGTGTTGGGGGGGGGGGGGGGGGGGGGGGTTCTTAAGTACGTACACGTATAGTATGTTAGCGCATAGTAAGCGCATAATCCTGCAAAAATGTTTAATTACGTAACCATTTTATGCGCAGAATAGTTGAAGCAATTTCTGTTCTATAACATTTTTGAGGCTTCAGCGAATGGTTACCATTCAATGTACGCTTTTACCAGCAACGATGAAAACTAAAGTAAAATGGAAATTACTGTTGACATTTACTAACCACGTTTAAAAGGGCAGTAAATATTTATTAAAAAGGCAATGAAGAACAGTTAGTAAAAAGAGCCCTTAGAACTCTTTTAAGCCTCTTTTTTAGCTCATCGTTTCGGTCTTGCGAATAGGCAGTAGTCACGCTTGCATGATGCCTTTCTCTAAGATGCTATCTTCATTTAGAAAAGCAAATAAACGACGACCTAAGACCTTTAACTAATGTTCAGTGAAAGTAAGTGGCAGCGATGACGGTCGTTCAGTTTATTCAAGGAAGTTCAGTCCATTGCAACTAAGTAAAGAAATGAATTGCTGCCTTCTAGGTATTCAAATAACTAAATTTATAAGTGTTACAAGATGAGCGCGTGGTCAGATATTTCGACTCGAAATGAAACACCGTATATAATTGTGCAGAACCCTGAATTTCAAATGATAAGAAGGGGTTCGCCCCGCGCGGGTCACGCGGTCACGCATGGAACTGTAAGGCAAATTTCCGAAGACATGCCCTTTCAGGCCAGCTCCCACTAGGCAGCCAGTGAACGCGCAATTCCATTGGGACCAGCAAAAGTCGCCTAATAAGCTATAGGCATGAATTAATGCAAACAAAAGGTAACTACAAAAAGTCAACAAAGCATCTCCGTAATGTGACAAAAGCTCAGCATCAGAACGAATACTGTGGTCGTGGGAAGCTGAAAGAAAAAAATGGTGAGAGGAGAATGCGGTTTGCGATATAGTTGTCAGTCTATGTAAGAGTAATGATGTGAATTAAATGGGTAACACGGAAAGTACTATAGTATCCATTTAAATGGGCCGCGATCAGTATGAAAACGGGTGATGTGACACTGCTGCTCACTAATGCCATATCATGCCGGCTTTGGATGACGGTGATATCGTTTCACAACAAGGTCTGGTGACGCTGGTGCGGGGGACAGCCTATACAGCAAGTGACTTGCTTGTAAATTAAAGCACGTAGCAACAAGCGGCTGCTATACTCAACAGCGTACACGGAAGCTTACAACAAATAGACGCGTTCCAGAAAAAGGAGGCCCCACCCACCCAGTTTCCATCGGTACACCTTCCGCGTTGCAAACCTGGGAGATCCTTCGCTTTCGGCACTCTTGCAGAGGGGAAGAGAGAAAGATAGAGAGATCAGCGCTTTATCGATTCCCGGTTACATCACCACAGTTTTGCAGCGGCAAGCAGCATCTTCCGAGAGGACGCGTTCCTCTCTCTTCCTCTACTACGGCAACGTTCAAGTCAGGGCCACATTTCCCAGTTGTGGCGACCGAGAGAGAGAGAGAGAGAGAGAGTGTGTGTGTCGCAGTCCCATCTCTCCACCCCGTTACTTTCGTAACGAGCAGTTCTCCCTGTGCGAAACGCCGAGGAATGGGGTCGAACAGTGATGCACGGCTCAGCGCACGCACCCAGTCGACCACGAACGACGGAGACTGCGGCGCAGCCCTCCTGCCGCGTTGACGGAGGAGAAAGAGATAAATATGAAAAAGGAATGGGAAGAACTACGACAGGGAAAGTACGCGGCCCTCGTTCGCCCCCTCGTAGCTATAACTGTCCCGTTTACAGTTTATTTTTGTGTGTGTATGCGTTTTCCTACTTTTGTTAACTTCTTACACTCACGGCTACACTCGAAGACAGCTGTTCATTCCTGGAATGACGTAAAAAGAGGAAACGGTTCCTTGGGCTGGGAGCGTAACAGCCGTGCACGTCAAGCCTGCGATAATGACGAAGCTACATCATTCAAGGTTGGACTCGTAAAAAGGAGCAGCATCAAAGAAAATCCTCGCAATATAGGCTTTCTTTAGAATACTTGCTGATAAGCTATTGATTCCTTCATTCCTGCCGTAAAATATTCAGTGCGCAGATGATCACGTGTGGTTGTGTGTTACGAGGACCTCGTTGTTTGCTACTAGTTAGGCTTACTATAGGCACACACTTTGCGCTATATTAAGGGCGCAGATATACATTCATATAATCCCGGATCATCGAACCTCTCTTCTCTAAGGTCCCTACCTCCCCGCTTGCCGACGCCGCAACATATCGAACACAGGAGTCACGCTTTGCGTTTATACAGCTACGGTCAAACGCTGAGGCCCTACTTCGCTGTATCAAATATGGTTTGCCATCGTCAGCTAAAAAAAGGCTGCACTGAAAGGTCTAAGACGCATTATAATACTTATAATTATTATGGAATAATTATAATTATTAATATTGCCGCGTGCCTCTCGGAACCGAGGACAAAGAAGACGAAGCAATGCCGCGTGCCTCTCGAAACCGGGAGAAAAGAGGACGAAGCTGAGTGTGTGGGACTGATCCGTTCAGGGGTTGCCGCCTTCTACTCGTTAAAATATTAATTATAAGTATTAATATTAAATATAACTATAATCATATTTATAATGGAAGCTCCCGGAGAAAATTTGAGGTTTGCATCTTACGAGATCATAGCACAGTAAAAGTGCGACGTGAAACGAGATACGTTCTCTGTAAACAACGATAGAACATTCACGCCTGGATTTAGACGACCCTAACATTAGTGCGCTTAAGTGTAACACTCAAATGGCATCCGTGTGCTGCATGCTTTGC
This sequence comes from Amblyomma maculatum, assembly GCF_055883805.1. NCBI lineage: Eukaryota > Metazoa > Arthropoda > Arachnida > Ixodida > Ixodidae > Amblyomma > Amblyomma maculatum. The sequence continues at coordinate 118,750,794 of NC_139351.1, read as the reverse complement.
ACGACATAAAATGCGTAAAGCACGTAGGTCAATTCAAGAGAGTCTTAGTTCGGCAACGGAAAAACTACACTGTCGTTTCCAGGCGTACCCGCGTTCAAACAGGTCATCTCGTTTTATCATCGGATTCAATTCACGTCTTACTGGACGTTGTATACGGCGGACCTCCAATTGTGATGTAGAGCGCGCATTGGTAGCTCGTGGGCACGTTCGACAAATGTGAACCGAGGCAAACAATCCGGGACACGCGTAGACACAAGGAAAATAGGGTGCTTGCATTCGCATAACGTCGTCGATGCGTACCCTCGAGCCATGTAGAGTGGCATACTGCGTGCTGGGAGGTATCGAGATGTTATTGCGATACCAGTGGTAGAACAACAGAGATCGAGAGCTCCCAGCTCAATTAAACACGCAACGACTGAGAGAAGGAGACTGCGATCGGCCATCTCGGTCCGATAAGAGCGGCAGGAAAGGACGAGTAGGCGAGAGGGATGGTGAGCAGCGCAACTCGACGCTGCCTCCTCGTCTTCCACGCCAGATAGATAGGTGGCGACACAGCCCGGCATGATCCTTTTATCGGGACCGGATCCGTTTCTGAAGTAGTGGGCACGAAAAGGGGCGGATATGACACTCGAGCGATCCACCTCAACCCCACCCTTTCAGTCCGTGCTATCCATAACTCGTATCGCATTTTTACCCTCTGCGGTCGGGTTTATTCCGCTTCGGATAGCCGCGATATAGAGCGCGAGACGTGTCTGATATGTTAAGAGGGCTTCTCCACAGGTCAGCACTGGGCACAGGCGGCCAGCAATAGCCAGTATGTATAGATCGATGTTAAGAGCGCCCTCTTTAAAACGGGGAGGTGATATTCATCATCATGCTCATTTCGAAACCATCATCGAAGCGCCATTTGTGGCCAGGACAACGATCGTTATCATTTCTATCAGCACTGTGCCTTCGCTAAAAGCGTTACAGTCGACCACCTCTAAATGAGACTGCATGCAGTTCAAGAGGCCTGGTAGTTGTTTTCACTCCCCTCTGCCCTTCTTTCCATCTTTCCAAGCTCTGGACCGCCAGGTGCTACATGCAGTCCCCTAAATAACTTAGAAGCAAACTCCTTCAGCAGTATAGCATCACAGGACACTGTATCCAAGTGCACAATTTGAGACTTTCAACAAGTACAATTCAGGCTTCGCTCACTATTCTTTACGTAATCTAACGTAGACTCTAAAGGAAATTTCTTCATTTACGTTCGGCGTAACTAGCGACGTCTATAATTTGTCAGAGGTGACCATATAGCTACGCCTTATACAAGCAAAGAAAGCATAAACTTTTCCACCCCCTACAGCCAAGGAGCGCAAGAAGTTGCGTTCCACTTCTTGGACGACTTCGATAGAGTAAACAGCTGTTACATGAGAGCACGGCAGCCGGTCTGCCCTTCCTGATCAGCTCCGCCACTTCTTAGGGAGCAGGGTCTGTCTCCATCAAAACGCGGCCGCTGCGTCCAGTGTCGAACCTGGCTCGCCCGGCGCGGTATAGTCGAGCGGCCTAACACTTGAACCCGAGGTAGGACCCAGTCGTTGACGCCTGAGTTTTGAAATCGCGATGCAGCGTACACTAAAAGCAACATTTAGGCCAGTGACAAAGATAACGTTGCTGCATCTTAAGCTTTACAGCTGCGTCACTCTTTGGATAAAGCGTAACGACACCTCTATAGACGTTACTCTGCTCACGACTAAGTCATCACAATAGTTGCGCCGCTGCGTCTATAAGCGCAGCTCCATATTACGCTGATCTAAATAAGGCGGCTGAAACTTCACTGAAGCCTGCTCGCAACTTTGATGGAACCGACAAAAATGTTTAAGCCGAAATAGGATATTTAAGACAGGCGATGCCGTTACGGTAGAATATAAAAAAACGACTAGCTTTACCGTAATTATCGGTTTGTTCGGCCTAACTGTTATATGGCACAGTTAATTTAAATGAAAGCCACTTGAAACATGAACCGCGGCACCATTCGCCAGGCGGCAGAGAATTGCGAAGCTGATTTCTTGACAGGGGAAGGAAGGGCAAGGGGAGTTTTAAGTTACATGGCTCTGAAATAGTTATTTTAGGCACCCATAATGAATGGAATCCGCCTAAACGTTTCTAAAAGCGGTTTTAGCTCTGGGGCACGCGTCTCGTCTAGGCTATCTCCTCACAAGGCAGTTTCGTCAGGCCAGCTTTCTATGCCGCGGCCGCAAAAATAAATAGCGAAGAAAAAAAAAAAACACCACTCGTCACAAGCGGCCTCGAGATCAAGATGAGCAAGGACAGTGTGTAATCCCGTCACCGCCTAGCGTTCTGAGAGATAAAAGAAGGGGATCGCTAATTCCAAACTAATCGCACAAGCTCGGCCGTGCGTGACGAAATCAAAGCAAAGTCGAAGAGCCCACAAACGCGGAACCGAAGCGCGCTATTTTGGAGCGTGTTGTGACACGAAGGCTGCTGCTGCTGCTGCTGCCAGTGTTGAAAGCGTTCGAGGCTCCGTCCCACGCATTTTCTGGCTTCAAGAATTGTGCGCGCGACCAGATGGAGTGGGCGCGACCCAACAGCGCACACGGTGCTCCAGTGGTTCGCTAATTTTAGAAAACGGCGCAGCGAGATGGTGGAGGGGGAGGGTGTCCACAGCCGCCCACCTATTTCCCACGCTCGTGGCGTCACAATAACGCGGCTCTATTTGCGCGGAGTTGTGGAAGCGACGCGTGCAAAGGCAATTAGGAGCCGCGTGTTCGCTATGCACTATTCGTTGTCGGTAAAGACCGTTATGTCTCGTGGTTAGAGGTTGCCAACTACAGATCGCATTGAAAAAAGAAGCAGAAAATGCTGCACCGTTTTAGCAGGCCGAATATATAGGCAGTGGGCGGAAAACACGATATTAGCAAGTTTCCCCAGTGGCATATAGTTAAATGATTAGAAGGAAGGTATACCGACGTCGTAAAGGCCAGGAGGTCATTGCCCCTACCCTAACAAGATCTTTTTTTATTTTTATTTTTTTTTTCTGCAGGAAAGCTGCTCAGGTTAGGCTAGTTTATTTTCCACAAATATAAAAAAAAAACGTTTTAAGGAAAGTAATACTCAAATATGACGGCCCTGCATCCAATACGGCTCCCTCTAAAAAGTTGCTCGTAAATCCTCCTCGATGGTAATGATAGCTTGCAACGTTCGCTCGGTACCGTTCAGAAGCCTTAATTCCGTCGCAAAGTGAAAAGCTTCGATGTGAATGTGACAAATAAAAGTGCGCTCACATGTGCGAGTGTGTTTCTAACTACGTTGACTACACGATTTTAATTTCGTTGCTTTAGCATGTAGTCCTCTTCCAAGCCGTGATGTATGCGTGTGTGCGGGCACGCGTCACATCTCTTGGTAAAAACGTCTCTCCTCCCTCTCAACCGTCCCACCTCTCCTCCTCTCATTCCTCCCAAAACCCTAGAAGCTGCGCAGCGAAAAAGGGACTGCGAAATGAAACTCGGAGAAGCAAACTGAAAGCGACCAATGTAAAAGCTAAACGTACAAGCTATGCTCCTTGCAAAGATCTGCCGCGTCACATCTTATGATCCCCTACGCATTTTCCGATGGTACTTTTTTAACTCGCTTAATCCCCAACCGTGCATGAGGATCCCCTATAGCGGCGTGACTCTTCGGACGTGCCAAGCCAAGCAACGTCCGCGGCATACTTAATTTTAAGAATGTCGAGTTGCGGTTACCGCGCCAAATCCTTCCTTGTTTGATACGACCTGCGACCCGGTTATTTATGAGAAGTGCCTCCCCTCGAATAGGGCAGAGGTGTTTCCCTTCGATTGAAATGTGACTCTCTCTCTCTCTCCCAAACACACACACGCGTATAGACAGGAACGCTGATGCAATAATTTGGGTTAGGCGCAAATTTGCTTGAAGACAGATACCATGCCACAAAGGAAGTACACGTCGGTACGTGCACGGGGGCTGCGGGTGCATCCGCCATTGCCCTCTCCGTTGTGTCATGAGATAAGAACTAATGCTTCCTACGGCTAATAGGTACGCGGGCTTTCTTTCTTTCCAACCGGGCCAAGCCTTTTTGTCCCCGTGAATCGAATGATAACGCCGCTTTCTACACTGAACGCTGTCGCGCCACGTCGTCTCACGTCTGCGTGCATCATATTCCCTCTACAAAACTTATCTGCCTGATCTGCGAAACCGCATTTAGACCAGCGACTCGCGTTAAGCACTTACCACTTGTTCAATTAAAACCTTGCTGGGAATATTGCTATTCTCGCCGCTTCTTCTGCGATAATTATAGGCAGACGGAGTAAAAACGCCTAGTTTCAGTTTTACTAAAGAAGACAGGTAAATTTGGGGGCTTAACGCCTTGAACCAACACGTGCCACGTAGAACACCGTAGTTAAACCTCCCCCTCCTCTCCCCGGGTCAATAAGACCACTTGATTATCAGATCCTCTTTCGAGGATAAATAATATAAATTCACGTACTTTACACTGATACGTGCTATAATGACGTTTAAGAGATATCACGACCTCATGATGAGAAGTTATCCAAAATGGTGCTATTTATCTGGAATATATAGCAAGGCAGCGACGGGTGACGTCACGCTCTCTCGACCAATCAGGATCATCCTGACGCACCAACAAAGCCGACACCCCATGTTCAACCGAAAGGCACTCTTTAACGTTTAGCGTGGATAAGCTTGGGCTATGCGGACGTCCGTGCTGCAACAAAGTAAGCATTTATGCCAGCGAAAATTGCACTAAAATATCTCAATATTCTCCCCTACCCCTCCCTCACGCCACACCCCGCAACCCTTTCGGTTTGAACGCGTTGACGTTTACACGATAAAGGACTCAGTAATCACCATTTGAAGTGAATGGTTGTGTAGCCTAGCCTCTACGATCCGCGATCTAAAAACGCCCCGCATATTAGTTCCGAAACCGGCCGGTCATGGCGACACCTATTTTCTAAATGAAAGTAGCCCCTTTGTTTTTAGAATGCGGTATGTATATAAATTCATACTGTCTTTAAGCTGTCCTCATTTAAGTCAAATGCAGCGTATCTTGTTTCGTTCGTCGTCTACGCCCATTTTTCTTGGAGTAATTCGTTGACTAAATGGGCTTTACCTTGCGACTATGCTTTCTTTATCTCATTTTGTCCCTTGTTCGTCCATTTTTAGCATGCTCAAGTCAGTCGTGTGTACATGCAAGCAATAACAACGGGGGAAAAAAAGCCAGTTTCTCTTTTTCCATTTTTTTTTTAGCAAGCTATTTTTATTTCGGATAAATCTAGCATCGGCACGTATGCGGATTCGCTTCTAAAGTAGCAGTAAATACGGTTCTTGAGTGGCAACAAAGCGCGTTCTTTTATTTTGCTCGCGACTCTCTACACGTCGCATTTCCTTCTTGAAACATGAAATGACGGTCACTAGAGTTTTCACAAGAGCATATCTTTTGGTGGGAGATATCGGGTGCACTCGCAGACAGGATAGTCCCTATCAGCTCAAAAGTGCCCCAGGCCACTCCATGCACTCAGCGCCAGACACTCGTGATAAAGGTGCAAGCACCGTCACGCCATTAACACAAACAAAAAATACGTTTCTAGGAAGCGGGCGCTGGCGAAGCACGTTTTCGACACACGTGAGAACTCGGAACCGGGACCATATCGATCGGAAGGCGTGTGAGCGAAAATCCTCTCCCAGTCTGACCGCGTCAAATGTCTCTCTATTCACAATGCCCTCCCCTTCCTGGAGTGTTTTGAAGCGAAAGCATCACTACGCTATGTATTAGCCAAGGTAAACCTGGCAGGACGCTTGAACTTCAGCGAGCAAGAAAGAGGTCATAATGTGGTTTGGTCTGGGCTATGGAGTTTAAATCCCAAAGCGGTTCAGGCCATGAGAGATGCAGTAGTGGAGGGCTTCGGAATTTTCGACCAACTGGGGTTCTTTAACGTGCATTAACATCGCACAGCACACGGGCGTCTTGCTTTCCGCTGCTATCCAAAACCAGCCGCTACGACTGGGATTCGATCCCACATCCTTGGACACAGGAGTCGAGCACCCTCACTGCACCATCGTGGCGGCAGGACACAATCTTGTTGCTGACGGCGTGCTCAACTCCAGTCCCGGCAATTTAATCGATGCAAAGCCATGTCTAACCATGTCTAAACCTATAACCAAATCAAACCCAAGCAAAACGACCCTTTACCTTCGCCTATAACTAGGTTTACAAAGGTTCAACCTCGGTCAGTTTTTGCGCAAACAGAAAACCGATAACTATTCGAACAGATGTCTTCGATATGTTCCTGCCACTATGCAGATGATATTTGATAAATAGAACCAACGAAAGCTATCGGAATGGATTGAATGTTTCGAATGGCCATCTTACATGACGATGTCAACCCATCACATCAGCCCACTTGCCCCACTGCAACATCGGCATCTAATCTCTGGCGCACAATAATGAAAGCGGTCGCTGAAGACGCTGACGGCGCAGAGCGTAGGTGATATCTGCGTCGGACACAAGAACGGGCAGCTTTTGTCGATTATAAAGAGCCCAGGAGATTTGCTTGTAAGCCGTGTTGTGATATGGCACAAGTGGGATCCATGGAAGCCCTACTTTTCTGAGGGGTCGGGATGACAGTTCCATTCACTTAAAACAAAATTCAGAAACGATGGACACGCATGAGGGTCCGCAAACAGAATAGCCAAGAAGTAAATAATCTTGGGCTCTACAGTACTGACAAAAACCTTTATCTAACGAATAGTTTTCCACATAGGCAAAAAAAATAAAAGGCCCAGAAGCCTAATGGCGTAAGGTCTATGCTGTAAAAGGTGGGATGAACAATGCACACAGCCGATCTCATTCGTCAGTGATGGCTTGTACAGACTCGCACGCGATTGCCGAAGTGCGTTTGTGTCACTCAGGTAGTTGACGTTACAGTCGACGAGACAAAGCTTCAAACAAAGCTTCAAACACGTTATGCGCACCCCATTTGAAAGCATGGTGCTTATAAACCAATGGTTGCAAATAATACATATGAGAATCGGATAGAGAGAGAGAATTAAGTTTGGGAAAACCTGAAGGAAGCCACCGCATACAAAGACCAACAGCATGTTAAAGCTCCAAACAACAATCAAAGCACCCATTTAGGAGACGAGGCTGGCGTTACATTGGGGGAAATTTTCCTTCCTCGGGGAATTTGCAGAGAAAAATATTTGACGAATAAGGAAACCTGAAAGTTTCAGAAAATCTTAGGAACCGAAACTCCTTCACTTTTTGCAATCTGCAGAAAGTTTCAAGCATCTGAGTGGGAAATGGCTAAAAAATAACAATTACTGGGTCCTGTTGAGGGTTTTTCGGTTACAACGTGGAACATCACTGAGGCTATAGACTTAGGCAGAATGGTAGTCAGGACGACTGGAAGGAGAGGAGACGAAATAGTTAAGACGAGCGAAAGCCATAGAGCTGGTGCTGAGTATCCGAACGTCACGAGCCAGTGAGACGGATCACAATGGCATGAGCCGAATTCTATGGGAAGAAAGAATACTGCACCCGGCATCAGCAGAAATTACCACACTTTATTTTTCCTTTTCCAAAACTCACAGTATGAGCGGATAAATTAGGCGTCCACTATTTAGCTTTTGCCGCGTCATCAGCTCAGTTTTACCAAGACTTACGGCTTCGTGAACGTCATCCCGCTAACCACGAAGTGCTAAGATTCTAGCTCACTGTAGCCTGGCCATGGCGAGCGCGCTGTATAACCACCTCAGTGCTGTTACTTCCTATCAGCGGATTGGGTTAGTGAAATACCGAACTCATTGTTAAGGCGGTCTGCAAGAAAGCATACAAAATGCAGGAACAAGACTACTAAGTACCAATAAAAAAAAAAAGAAAGCCTCATATGCATTGAACGTATTGGCTAGATAAAGTGCTTAATTCAAGGCAACGAAGACTACTGAAAACGTCACCAAACGTCTTCGCATGTAGCTGTGAGGGCGAAGACAGTGTTGCGACTCTCACACGCTCACACGATGTCACTCTAAGAAGTAAGTGGAACACTGAACCAGTTGTGCCCGTTTGCACAGGCATACAACATAATTCAGCAGCGCAAGCTGGCGGGTGACGACTTCTAATCTGTCGTGCACTACTTACGGTAAATATTCGTGGTTTATACGAACAGCTCCATTTGAGGTTTATAGAACTCCTATCTTGTGTAAAGAATGCAAGAATGAAATCTTTCACGTTACGACTGTAAGTTTGTTTCTTGCGTGAATCCACAAACGGATTTAGGGGTGAGATGGAGTGGTCCAATTTGTGTAGTGCATTTCCTGGCCTTTCTTCATCGAAACAATTTAAGTTTTCATAGTTTATCAGAAGAAAACAACAAAGTGAAAGGGCCTAAATCACACACACACACACACACACACACACACACACACACACACACACACACACACACACACACACACACACACACACACACACACACACACACACACACACACACACAGAAAAAAGTGACAGTTTATCGTAGCGACAGATTTTTCTTTAGTAGAGCAGTATTTTCTGCTGTACTTTTCTGCCTTTCTGTTGTTATGCTAAAGGACAGTGTAGGAAATTCTGTACTTACTGCAAGTATTTCTGATGTTACTACAAGTTCGTGGTAAAAACAAAAACACAAACGTATCTGATATATGACCATAAAATTTTACTTTTCAGCCAGAAATGTTCTCACGAAAGCCATTTCGTGTATGGCAGGTTACAGCCCCCCCCCCCCCCCCCCCCCCCCCCTTTCATTCGTAAATCTAGTCCAGGGCGCGTAAGAAGCAAATTTCTCTCCGCAAAGAGCGGCCGTGCAAGTCGCAACTAAGGAGAGCTAATGACTGGATGAGAGACGTACACACCCCATTCTCACAGATTCAACACTGAGAAGTCGCGGATGTCGCGCAACTGTATACTAGGTCGAACGGAGACAACCTGGGCCAGACACAAGGCGGCGTTTCAGCGAACGTCTCTGAAACGACGCTGCGTAAATTTATCGCGCACTCGCCAGTCTCGACAATTCTCGGCCCGGACGAGGTCCATCGGGAAAGCGACTTCCATGGTCGCATTAGTTAGCCAGAATGCCGGTGGCGGTCACTGGAGAGTCATTTTATCGTTGCGAGCAACATTTGGGCCAAAAACGTCCGCGATAAAGTGAAAACACTATCAGCTTCTTCGTGGCCCAAAACAACGTTGGGGAATCATACAACCTCTGGGGCATGCGCTCCCGCGAACACGCAGCAGTTGCTGATGCTTGTCGCTAGAGCGACATTCGCGACTTGCCAGGATGAGTACACGCTAATCAATAACACCGAATGTAGCCAAAAAGTGTTACGAGAAACCACACTCACTTGAACGTGTGTAGTGCTACAAGCGAGGTTGGATGAGGTCTCAAAGGCTCGCTCTAATCGCCTGATAGAGGCTCCATTCATCTCCGCACAATGCCCGGGACGAATATTTGGACGGCCATGGTACCTACTAAAATCGCGACCGCTTTGGCGGCGTTGATTTAACGGCATCGACGACGATACCAAGCCACAAAGGACGCAGTGACGCATTGATAACGAGGCCTTCTTCGCGCCGGCCTAACGCCGACCAGCGCTTACCGTGGCCACCGGTGCCTCTTGGCGGGTCACACGGGGGGCGACAGGCGGCGGCAACCGGCGCAGGACCCCTGAAAACGGGCAGCGGCCGTCGGTGAACAGCGGGGCAGCCTTCGCTGTTGATGTCGATGCCACGCGGGCTTCGCTCCTTACTAAGTAGGTAAATAATATCGCAAGAGATGTTGGTCACGCGCCTTTCTCTGGGGAGCGGGGATTTTAAAAACGCGATTCGACAGAAGCATGGCGACCGAAGCCAATGATTTTATTGCATAGCTGTACCCTTTGATTGACAAGGAAGAGGTTCAACTATCATTGAACCAAGTTTCACGAGCGTTAGCCACCGGCCGCAGTCGGTGCTGCCGTCTCGTTTCCGCGCTTGGTAAGCTCCTTGGCTACGGGTTAGTCTAGCTTCAAGTTGTCCGGTGGTCTCGGAAGCCTGCCTGGCGCGGCTGCGGTCTCTGTCTTTAGCAAGATGGCGTATTTATCTACAGGTTAAACGAAGGAGGGACGCAGATGGAGCTTCACGAAGATGACGATGTTCAATGCATAGCGCGAGAGTGTTTTGCAGTTGGAACTTGAAGAAGACAGCGATGTTTACTGCTCAGCGCGAAAATGTGTTGCAGTTTCATACGAGGCGTGACCGGCTCCGACGATCACGTGCTTTCGTTTCTGGGCACGACGATGAAGATGACGATGTTCGCTGTACAGAGCGGGAGTTCAAGGTCAAAATTTCATCATACATTGACCTTGAAGTATGTGCATGGCAGGAGTTGAGCTCTAAAGAAATATTTGATTTTGTATTTCAGATCAATTACTTTCTCACAGGAATGGAATCTTCCTGTGAAAACATGGAATCACATGGAATCTTCACATGGAATCTTCAGGACAGCACCAATGGAGGGCTCTGGATTAAGGTAAAACACAAAAACACCCAAACCTCTACGCACGAACGTTCTATCAAATCAAGTTTGCCTGCATTCAACCGAAAGCAGAAGACACGGCACCACGTTCTGCAGCATGACGTCACGTACGCTTCAGCTAAGACATTGCGGCGATCACCAGAGCGTGATTCCATTCTCTCAAAGACATACGGTCTTCTAAGCAGCGTCAGCCAGCGACAAATAGCAGCAGCAGGAATATTAAGGCTGAATCGCATGCACGCGAAAACTCACGCGAACGCGACTGCGGCACGCGTCGCGCGAAGCCTTCGCGCGAACAGAAATGCATGTGTCGCTTGGCTCGTCGCTCGGATCTGCCGAAATAGAAAATTTCGCTCGTTCGCCCGGAAGTGAGCGTACGTCACTGCCGCTCATTTTGCACGCTTTCTTTATTTTGCTGTGTTCCATTGTGATTGTGCACCACCGCGTAAACATTTCGCTTTGTACGAACAATGTTGGATAGCCAAGGATTCAAAGAACGTCTAATCGCAACCGAAACAAAATAAACAAGGGGTCACGTGACTACTCGTACAGACTACAGTGCAAGTCATCGCACATTCGATACGGTTTGTTGTAAATACATTTTGCTTTGCCATGTTGTCGCAAAATAACTTGCAATCGTTATGACTGTTGTTGCATTTGGCAGTAGTTTTGCGGTGTACTAAGCCACTATGCCAGCCAAATGCCAGCCACATAACCTACGCACAGCGTCGTCGCCGTTTCGCTCGGTTCGCGCTGTCGCGTGCATGCGTCTGGCGACGGAGCGAACCATGATCGCTTTCGCCGCGCCGCCTTGTCGCGTCGCTCACTTTTTCGCTCACATGCATTTCCCGCTTTATTAAAACGAATAACAGCGCAATCACAACTTTCCGCCCACCCGTCGTACAGCTTAGCCCTCCAGAAACGCCACCCACCCACCAACCTGAAAGCCGAAGTACCCAATAAAGCCAACCCATCCATTCGCCCACCAAACACGCCTGCGCAGAAGTGGGGCGACAAAGTGACGACGCTATCGAATTCAAACAGGCAACGGGAAAGCCAGCAACACCCCAGAAGCCTCCCCATCCTACCTATCCGTCCATCTTCCGCCACCTGCCACCCTCCATCCACCTCCCAATCCACATCCCGAGGAGTGGGGAGATGGTATACGTACGTATAGTTCTTATCCCGTAATTTTTGTCATGAAGTTTTCTTTCTCCGTTCTTGATAATGGTATGTCGCAATTCCAAAGCACTAAAAATAGTGGGTGCTCTCTCCAGTAGCTATTCATCACGAAATAGCTTTCACGCGTTTTCACACGTTTTCCACAACTTTCATCACCTCACGATTTCAAGGCAACGTGAAAACAACTCGATGGTAATCTTCGCATATGAAATATTCGAGTCGCTGAGGCCGAAATCCAAGTAGAAGAAAAGACGAGATTGAGGCGCATAACAGCGGAGCTTAGAGCTGAGTAGGTCGGCGTCCCGAGGTATATAAGCAAGTTCGAGGCGGAAACTGCAGTCCTGTCGCGTAAGTTGCGTGCACCACCGCGGAAAATGCACCAATGCGCGAGGTACATACGGAGAGAGCTCTTTCGAACACTGTTCATTCCCCGCGAAACATCTCTTATTCCGAAACGTCGTCATCAATATCGCCGTCATAATCAACGTTAGCACGGTCATCATCATCATTATCATCATCGCTCAGAGTGCATTACAGAAAAGTTGGGTCTTCCATGTTGCCTGCAATCACTGCTGTTCTGCAGCAGCTGTTGCCACGTAATTACGGAGAATATTCTGAACTTGTGCTTCTGCATAACTCTATATTCCACTCTGAACACCCCTTTTCGCTTTTGCGGAACGGCGGCTATATGTTCGTGCACGTGCCTCTACCCCCCCCCCCCCCCCACCCCTCCTTATATTTTTTTTTTAGGCGTCTAGCTTGGCTTTTAAGAAGCCCAGCGATGCCGCTTAAATTTCAAATCTTTGTTGGACTGAGTATAGTCGAGTCATTTCGTTAAAGAAATAGCTTTTCAAAAATAAGAAACAAAGTTGGACGTTGTAATGACTAGGTGGCGCGCCTATGAAGTGCTTCTTTCGTGGGGTGGAGCTTTTTACTGAGACACAGTAGTTTAGTTTTCGTTGCGGAAACAGCATCAGATGACAAAAAAATATTTATTGAGAATATTTTTTTCTTTTAAATAGTAAGGCTTGCTGCAATTCGTAAGCGCGTGTGCCGTATGTGAATTTGTAAAATGTTTGAGCCATTAATGGTATTTTATGAAATACACACACACACACACACACACACACACACACACACACACACACACACACACACACACACACACACACACACACACACACACACACACACACACACACACACACACACACACACACACACACACACACACACACACACACACACACACACACACACACACACACACACACACACACACACACACACATACATCATTTTCCTGACACTGGAACAAAATGTGCACTTGCAAGGAATACATTTTCCTACTCCACATTCTATGTATTCTTTATGCCTTCGATAAGCTTTTACGACAGTATGTTGAAACAGCGTTAGAAACACGGACACATAGAAAGACAAACACACATTGCGCTGTGTGTTTGTCTTTCTATCTGTCCGAGTTTCTAACGTTGTTTCATCATAAAGTTCAACCAACTCGCCCAACAAGCCACTTTGCTTAATTTTACGACAGGTTTTAAATAAGACGCACTTCAATGCTAGCGCACAGAATGCGAAGGCGCCGTTGGTCGGTACCGTAGAGTACGCTTTACCTGGCACGGCCTCAATGCTCGCTTGTTTTCTTGTGCGTGTATCTACGCGCATATGTTATGGTATCTCGCCCGAGCTCATGCGTTTCATGTATCGCCAATTCTCACCTGATACACGGCCGCACGTGCATCGTTAAGGGCGGAGCAGCGAAGACACTTGCGAAGTGAAAACCAAACGCTCGTAAGGTCGGCCAAAGTAACCTCTGTTGATATAATGAACAGTATGTAAAAACTTATCACGAAACCCAACAGAAGTCAACAATACGCCAGATCGCTCGGAATATTTCGTGACGCTGGTTTAATTTTAAAGTGAAAATTTTAGGGTTAAGCTCGCAAATTGCCTACCGCAGTAACGTGAATCTAATCAAACCTTTCCATACCGACGGTATAACTCCACTGTGGGATGGGGTTGGCTGGCACAGAAGCGTGCATATATTTGCAGTATTATACAATAAGAATGAATTGACAAGCCGATGTCGGTGGACATGGGTATGCGTACTCTGAGATTGAGATGCGGGTTATGTGAAATAACTGCCTTGAGATGGCCTTCGCGATGACTAAGTGAATAAACTTAACAGAAAAGCGAAGGAAGATGTAGTCGGCGGCAGCTGGAAGCCAAGGAGAGGCTACAAGCATTCCGAGAGAGCTGGTTCTTTTCCTGACGTGTACAGTACGGTCCACTGTTGCAGGTCGTTTAGCGCTGCCGCCGATAGCCTGCGGGAATGGGCGGCATCGGAGCGCATGCGCAGAGAGAGCAACAGACCATGGTCATCACGCATGCGTTTTGCGCCACTGATTCTCGCTGGTGCACGCGATCAAGTGTTCCCTTTAACAGTGGACGGCATTGTACCATAACCGAGCTTGTTTCACTGTCTTAAACGAGGTCGTCAAAAAAACGGACGTGATAAGGAAAACGGGCGAACGCAACGGCTACATTCGTGTTAACGCGGTGAAAGAGTAAAGAGAGTGCACTGCGCGGAACTGCTGAGGCTGAGCGCGTAATTTGCAGCTAGCGCACGTCAGCGCTCCGCGCTGCGCATCCGGGGGAAGAGGAGGGAAGGAGAAGATTGCACGTTTTTCCAGACGAGCAGAGCCAGAGTGCCCGAGCAGCAACTACATCCTTATTGCGAATTTGCCCGTCCCGACCCTCAAGGGAATATGCCTCCGTATTCTCATACGCCGCCGCACTTCCACACAACACGCTGCGGAATTGAAGCTGGTGTATAACTCCCTTTCTTCCCTTTATATACTCCGTTTGCCGGCAACTTCGTCTCCCTACTTTCTTTTCTTGGCTAGGGAGCGAGCGAGCGCACGCGAACAAGTTCTTGTTGGCGGCACGGCGATATGATGAGATGAGAGACGCTGCGCGGTGTGTGCCGAGGAGCGGCGGCACCTTCGTCGATTTGCCCAAAATTGCGTTCGCACAGCACGGCACGTGTGAGTCGTAACGTGGAGAAAACTGCAACGAGGACATTCACGAAAGTGGCTATAGGAGGTATTCAAGCGAGTCGCAGGCTTTTTTGTGGTGCAGGCCATATTTTAGCATGCAGTGCAAGTGGCGATATATGACGATTAGATATGCCCGCATAAAATGGAGGCCGCTGTGACGTATACTCCGTTTCATACATCAAGTGCAACACTACCAAAGCTACAGCTCTTGTTTGCGCTCTCCGCATCCGCGATAAAAAATAGTGCCTGCTCTTGACGAGAGAAAATAATAGTTGCTTTGTCTGCAAGCTTAATACATTTTACATTTGCCATCAACTTCATAAAAAGCACCTTTTTTAGGGAGAAAAGGTCGGATTCGGCTAATTTGTATGTTTTTTGATGTCGTTTTTGTTCGTGCCGCGTTTTGCTGCCCCGCAACCTTGCCAGCTGTGCCACCAAATGGCGCTGGCTGTGCCCTCCGCGCTGCGCATCTCTTTTTGAGAAAATGGTTCTTTGGTGCGCATTTTTTCTATAAGATCCGCTCTGTGAAGATGTCTAAGCATGCGAAGCATGTTATTGCAAACGTGTATGCTCGGAATAGAGCCCGTTTCGGCAGGAACCACTCGCCTACAGAACGACCGCGTAGTGATACGCCTCCTGTTTTTTTCCTTGCGGACTACTGGCGTAGCTTTCACTGCGTTGCACCTGATGTGTGAAACGGAGTACAGGTACAGACTCCCTGTAAGCAACAGTATGAAGAAAAAAAGCAGTTGTGTAAAGCGCCACAGGAAGTATAGTTGTCTATGTGTACAAAGCCTGTTTAAGCGCAGATACAGTATGACAAAAAGGAAAATTTTTTAATGAATCGACAACAGTAAAGACCTCATTACTTCAAGAAGAAAAGTATGCTTCGTCGGTCAGATAATTCCCAGGAACGGCAGCTTCTAATGCTACAGCAGTGCCACCACATAATGCAATCAGGTGTCCCTGTGAAATATTTACGTCATTTTAAGTTGTGAAACAGGCTCGATATACGTTTTTGCTACCGCGGTAGCTCTTTATGAGTTTTGGTATCACGGTAAACAGTTCTGCGATAGGAATCGTAATATGTAATTCATAACTCAAAAATTACTCGTTGCTTATTTTACGGCTACCAAGAAGCAGAATACCACATTGACAATACATAATTCGTTAGCATGCAATCTGAGACATTTACCCGAGTCTAATTCAAGTTTCGTAACCGTTCTGCAAGCATCGTTTATGCGTTATATAAAATATAACTGAATTATTAAGTGCAATTCTAATTGACATCGCAGTAGCAGTATGTGATTATGGGTATCCTGACCGGCGGATTAGCGCAATCGATGATTGTATGTGCGCGCAAACAAGCAAGCGGGCTAATTCGGGATGTTGTTTTCGGCTTTCAGCACAGGACACGTCAACCTGTGCAACGTGTTTTCTTCCTGCCGAAGCCGTAACATCGGTAGGTGGCTTCCAAAAAAAAAAAAAAAAAGAAAAAAAAAACCGGCGTAAAAACAGAAAACCCGTCCGGGTGGGCGTTGCAAGGGGGCGACTTCCTGCGTATAAGAATCGCGGGAGAACCCTGCAGCGGTCTCCTCCCGCTGAGCATGTTCATCACGCGTGCCTTATCTGGTCGGCGGCGCCGAACAAGGCGCCACAGTCGCCACCGGACAAGCGGCCGCGCTGCAACCGTGGCCTTGGAAGTGGCCGGGCGCCACGCACGGTTGTTACTGTGAAGACACGGTGTACATGCAAGATGGCTCGGCTCGAACCGAAGGGGTTTTATTCTGAGTAAGGCTGGATAGTTATTTATAGAAGGGAGCATTCCGCCGGCTACGTGGAGATAACTGTCTTAGCCCAAGGCATGTCACCTGGGCAGTTAAGCAGCGGAATATTTTAGCGCGACTTTGGCGAAATTAGCAGAAGCGCTACGTTTGTTTTATTGGCCTCCTCGTGGGCTGCGTGCGACTGGGATCTCCGTCGCTTGAGGCAATGACGATTCTCGATGATGAACTACCCCTCTTGATTATTTGTGTCTCTAGATAGTAAATGTGAACGACAACGATATGATAATGGTGACGGCGACGATGAACCCGACCTTTTACCTCTACGTCGTCCATCACTGAGATAAAAAATAAAGGCATTATATTTTTTAATTATTCCTCGGCGCGTGAAACCGCAACAGATTTCCACGCGTGCTCTGGAAGGAACGTCTTGGAATACGCGTTCCTAGCTACTCGCAGTGCGCGCAGTAATATTGCTTGTTCTGTCGGGTACAGTAGGAGAACAGGTTACTCTCGTTCCGGATTTTCAACGCTCTCCCCTGTGCTCACTATGAGGGAGATGCAAAGTAGGTCGTGGCTGCATGCCTGAGGAGAGAGAATCGAGTCTAGATCGAGTGAAGCAGTGTATAGCAACTGGCCACTGGTAAGTCTGATAGAGCCAAAGCTGCCCTGCGGCCAGTTTCGAGACAAAAAATAAATAAATAAATAAAACGCATTTTTACGTGGTAAAGCTGTACCAGGAGTTTCCAATAAAAATGGCAATGGCTTTAGATCTATTTTAACCCCGGGGCTATATTATGGGCTACGGTGACACAAGGTAAGTGGTAGCTGTAGACCACCTTAATTAGATCGCGAATTAACGAAATACATTAACAAGCACATTAACTGTTATTTTGGGGGAACCTATATTTGCAGAATTGGAGTTCGTTCCACAAAAAGTAAAGCCGAGTAAAAAAAAAAATTAAAATTGTAGCGCTCATTACAAGGCCCACAGATGTAATTCTGATAAGCGTATTCAGACCGTAACAGAGCGGCTGCCCGCCTGTGTGACGTAGAACGCTCGACCCAGATACTTCGTCTTTCTGCTGGGATCACCTGGGAGCCACACTGGAGCGGCGACAGTTTGTCGCCAATTTCAATTCATCCGCGGCCAATTTCAATTTAACCCCGCTGACTGGCGCTGTGTTACGGTGTGAATCCGCCTATCCGTCTCACATATCTGGGCCTTATAACGCACTAAATGCACTACAATTTTATTCGAGAATTTTTCGGTTAGATGATTTGGAGGACGAGGCTCCAATTTTTCAAATACTATATAAGCATACCCCTTAAAGTAAGAATTTAAGATTATTTAATTAACGTATTTAGTTTATTATGGAACTAACTGAAGCATTCTATTTATTACCTTGTATCTGTCGTAGCCCCCAATACAGCGCTCCGGGGCTCAAATCAATCTTAAGCGAGTTCCCTTTCTACAAAAAAAAAAAAAAAAAAAAAAAAAAAAAAAAAAAAAAAAAATTGGACTCTCTAAAAGCACCTGACTCATAACAGTAAATCGCTCTAGCATACATTTGCTGTTTGTTGCTGTTTGTTGCTGTAGTTACTGTTCCTGTCCAGGCGCTGGGAGCGCAAGTGTACCTCGGAAACGTGGACTTTGCGCCTGACATGCGCTTAGGTATAAAAGGCAGAATCATAATAAAACGTGCCATTACAACCGCAGCTACGTATACAGGACACAATCCCTGCACAAACGGCATTGTTGAATGCCATGACAGAAAACTACATCGTTAACCGTCGGATCCAATAGAGAATGCTATGAGTAGCCACGGCAACGGTTACATAGCGGTTGGGGAGTATCGAGGTACAGCGGTTACCATTTATTTACCAAGAGAAGATGTGGAGGAGTAATCTGGGCATCCTTCAACGATGACGATGATGATTATGAGGCTATTTCCTTCGCATCGGGCGATCGAAGGGGTACCACAGATCAGACGAAAATTGCACAAAATGAAACCCATAACACACCACACACAGAGAGAGAGAGAGAGAGAGAGAGAGAGAGAGAGAGAGAGAGAGAGAGAGAGAGAGAGAGAGAGAGAGAGAGAGAGAGAGAGAGAGAGAGAGAGCAAAACCCCTTCCAGAGAACTAAGCTTACGCGCTACAGTCACGTATTCTTCACTATGCGCTCCAATCGTCTTTTTGTCACTTCCACAGCATCCCAGCATGGCTGCCCGTTTGCCTCGTCGAAATCTAATGCCTTTGCTAGCCCGTTCACCTTGTCGTTCGGGCAGACTGGGTTAGTACCCTACACGGCGACTCCTTTTCTCTTTTTCACTCCCTCGTCCATCACGTCATAATATATGGCTTCGGTGCTCACTCAGGAGTGAGAAAGTTAATTGTGTTGTCTCTCTTTTCCTCGTAAGTAACCAATCACTGGTTACTTGCGAAGGACACCGCGGCGGAAGGTTCAAGGTTAATTTTGCTGCAGTATTTTGGTGCCCAGAAACTAGTTCCAGCTCCACCTTAACGCGGCGAGCCGTCACTGGCTACCGAAACCTCGAACTCGTGCTCAGCTATAGAGTAATACACTCAGGAGCAGGGCGGCCTCGGAGTCTCGGATCGCCATTCGTCTTGAATTCATTCCTGCCAGCGTCGCACAACACGCGAGAGCCCTTCTGAATTTCGCCCCCTCCAAAGTGCGGCCGCTACTCGCGACATCGGGCACAACAGGCTAGCACCCCAGCCCCAGAGACTCAAGGCCGGATTAAGTAAGAACAAGAAAATGCCGCGAAAAGTGTGGGGAAGGGGAGCGCCAGGCCTCTGTCCTCGGTACCGGCGCCGACATTAACGTGGGCGTTATGGTATATATAGAGGCGTCTTTTTTACGACCCAGTGCTTGGGTCATTTAATGACCAGGCCATTAGGGAGGATCGCTAGTTTCGGACGGGCACGCAACGCAGCCGCCAAGAAAGAAAAAAAAACAACAAGCAAATAAGCGTGGGAATGAGAAGAGAGGGAAAAAAACGTTGTATCGGTGCAGGCACCACTGACGGAGGGCGGGCGAGTAACGGGGGAGGGGTATGGCGATCCATTAGCGGATATTTGATATACAGGTCGAACGTTGCCCGCAAGCCGGCGGCGGCAGCAACGCATAAACCCTTGCACGATCCGAAGCTTTCTATACTCCGCGAAGCACTTAACGGGCGAACGGGTGCGCAACGGGCCCCAAACAGGCGCCATCCACAAGTTTCTGAAAGTAAGCGAGGTGGATGGAATGTCTCGCTGAATATGCATGCCGTTGGAAAGAAAAAAAAAAAAAAAAAAAAAAAGCCTTTATTTTTATTATTATTATTTGCACGAGTTCCTTGTTCGGAGTAAAGGCGGGCAACAGGCCACTGGTCGGTCTCCCTTACGCAGAATATATTTTTCTCGCGTACTCGAACACTGACTGCAGAAGCGAGTTGTTTTCGTCGAGCCACCTATTGCATTCCTGCGCATATTCTGAAAGCGCGTGTTCTTTCCCGCACGAGCGAAGCAATTAGCTCGAAAGGGGGGCTCGCGTTTATTTCTGCCATCCTTTCCCTCCTCTCATCTCTCCTTCTTTAGGCTATCGGGTAGTAACGACCCAAACCCACGCGTGAGCGGTGAATCAGCTAAGAACTCAGGGAAATCTTGAGTGGTGGGCAAACGAGCCGTTATTCTCCTTCTATATCTTCTCATGCGGAGGGGAGGGGAGGAAGGGGAGAGGAGCAGACCCCGGAATATACAAGAAGGGATACCCTTAAGTATCGCTTACATCAAACAACTGGTCCATTCCCTTAGAAATCGGCTGCAAAAGTACAGCATAATTGTTCGCCTTTATCGAACTTTCGTTATACGCAGCGTTCACTACATCGAACGGCGAACCGCATCTCCGAAAGCGGCGCTTCCACTTTCAAGGTGAGTCCTGGCGATAACTTCTGGCACGTGGGCCCATGCTGGCAGGGTGTCTTTTAACTCCTGCTGTGAGAGCTAGGCGGGGGAATGCTCTGTCAAATTTCGTGACGAAACATTCAGTGATGTCGGAGGCAGTCTTCAGCTTGTCGTACTGATATCTCGCGCGACATTACTGTCGTGCGGGAAAGCCTACCTTGCAGACTAAAGTCTAACAACGGCTCTGGCCTGCCTTGTCTGCTTCGTTTCTGTGGGCGTTGTGGAAGCCAAGTTCCCCAATTATTCCATTTGAAGCGTCCTAGTGCAATTTCCTTGAAAATCGCGTAAAATGAATTCATAATCATCACCATCATCATTAGCCTGACTATACTCACTGCAGGGCGAAGGCATCTCCAATATTTCTCCAATTAACCCGGTCCTGGTTAGCTCCATCCACTTGACACCTGCGAACTTCTTAACCTCATCCGCCCACCTAACTTTCTGCCGCCCCCTGCTACGCTTTCCTTCCTTTGGAATCCAGTTTGTTACCCTAAGCGACCATCGGTTATCCTCTCTTCGCCCTACATGTCCTGCCCATGCCCATTTCTTCTTGATTTCCACTAGAACGTCGGTAACTTGAGTTATTTCTCTGACCCACTCTGCACGCTTCCTATCTCTTAATGTTACCCCTACCAATTATATGAAACTAAAGAAATTATACATATTAAGGTAGGTAATGGCTAGTTAAAATCACAATCCGTCGAGGCTGCTTTGGGAAAGGTGTTAGGTGTATACCGACGCACAGCGAAAGATGAAAATTCATGAAACTCGAACAGGGGGGCTTCCTAGAATGCGGAACCTGTGATCACGGGGTCATGGGAATGGGACCAGGTTAGCTCTCCTGTTCGGACATATTGGAAGAGCTTTCTGCAGCCATCTCACAGTCACTCGATCCTGAAGCGCAGTTGGTTTATTGTGAACCGAACGCACTACAGAGAGGCGAAGCCGGAAAGAAGATCCCCGTTGTACTGCATACGGCCCGTAAGCCTGCTCTGAACTACGCAAATTAGCAGTAAAAGTACTACAACAAACTCCAGTTCTTAACCCATGTTAGCATCCCTTTCTTCAAGAACCCTAGCGTTGTAATCACGTGCAGTAACTTTCTCTTGTTTTCCTTGGCCTCACCCATGTGAAATAACAGCGCTGTCAGAGAAATTAACTTCGTTTTGCCACCGTCATTATGCTATTACGCTCTAGTTATTAATGAACTGTACAGCCGTCAGCGATATATGTACATTTATCGCGAAACGCAGCTGACATTGGACTTGCATATTTTGATTGATAAACTTTATTAACTGAAAACTATGGAAGAAAAAAAAAACGCGGAAACATGGAAGACAGTGTAAGAAAGAACTCGGAGAGCAAGCCCATTTCATGGTGGAGAGTGTAAGAAAGAACTCGGAGAGCAAGCCCATTTTCTTGAGCGGAGGGGGGCGGCTGACCTTCACCCCATCTCGTCGCCACGTGCGCACACACTAACGAGCCTTCTGTGTGCACACACGCGCCGTGGACGGGTTGACCGCGACTCCTCACTTCCTACTTCCCGCTGACAGCCTTGAGGACGCAATAAGTAACAAAGAGAAAGAGAGAGAGAGAGAGACACGCACCGTATTAACGCGAGCATAAGCATCACCCCTCTGGCCTGACCGATAGATATCGAGATCAGGGACGATGCACTTGACGCGCGTTTGGGTAAATCACCTTACGTGTACAGTGACGTAGTACCTTGCGGGACACGCCTCACAGCGGTGGATCAGTGGATAGAGCGCGAGGTTCGATCCCGGTAGCCATGGCCGCGTTTCGGTAGAAGCTAAAAGTCAGATCCCCGCGTACTGTGCGATGCAGCTCACGTTAAATAAGCCCAGGTGGTCAAAATTATCCGCAGCCCTTAATGACGGCGCCCTCATAGCTGAAGTCCCTTCGGGACTATAAATCGAACCGTATCTTATAACATCCGTGCGACGGCTTTCCTTTAAAAAACAACAACAAAAAAACCTTCATGCGGATTGCGGTATTTGATTCTCAGCGTCCAATAGTAAAAGTTATCTATCGATTATTCTCGGTCCTGAAATTATTGCTAGGCATTTACAGAAACCGCAGTCAATAAGAAACCACGCAACCATCATGAAAAATCGCAACTGCACATCAGTGTCGTCGCTATCGAAAGCATAAGGGTTTACGAAATGCCCGACTTTTTTTTTTTTTTTTCTTAGTGCCTAAAACTGTGCAAGGTGCATTTACCATGCAAACGACCTCGCCATCGTAACTTTACAAAAAGAACAAAAAAAAATCTCAATGTTCCCCAATCCTCCAGCAAGAATGTTATTATCTATGTGTTCGGGCATCGAGGAGGAGGGTGAACGGTAGCTTCTCCCGGGTTCGCTTCGTCGCGGACTTAAAATGAAAGAAGCTTGGCAAAATTCATGGTGCCACGTTAGACACAACACAGAGAACAGAAGCAAACCAGCATCGTCTTGTTTTGAGTTGTGCCTTTTGGCTGGTTTAAAATGAAGGAAAGAGGGAAAGGCGCGCTTCTCAAGTCCCAAAGACTGCCAGATCACAGAGAAGTAAGCACATCTTCCTGTCATAGACACTGTTGTCACCTTATTAGGACACTGGAAGCAGTACCATCCAAATTTTCCAATAGCATAAACTGATTATTGATTTTTTCAGTGACGATTCTGTTTAGTTAGCAGGGAACTATTATATAATCGCAGGAAAATTGGAGTTGAAAAAAATGGAACACATTTTTCCTGCTAGTCGATTGAACGTTGCGAAGAAGAAAAATGCCCCCGTGATTAGGCCGAAAGGAATTGTACAGCGCTATGATATATCTATAGCCTCCAATATGTGCTTTCAGATGTTCCGGCGTCACCGCAGTTGCTGCTGAAAAGTACCGAATGGAGCCATATCTTGCTCGCGAAAGCTCTGTTTCCAATGAAGAACGCGGTAGTCTATCGATGCACGCCAATTTCATTTTGATCTCATCTCAGCGTACCTCAACCACATTCATAAGTCGTTTAAAGCACCCGTCTAAAGCTGCCTCCCTTTGTGACGCCTGGACGGCTCTGGCAGCGTACTAGATAAAATTCAATGAAAGCTTATGAAAATATTAGTTATGGTTTAGCTCTGGTTAACCTCAGTTGAATTGCGAAAGCAACGACGGAAGCTTCTTTTGCCTGCTACATGTTTCCCTATCACGCCCTATCAGTGTACTGGAGACACTTAAGCACATCCTTTTAGGATATGACGCGAGAGCGTAAGCCACCAGCCCACGTATAAAGTCACGCTTCAACCAAGCCGTATGGACGCGCCTGCGTGTCGTTGGGGTAACGAGAATGCAAATGGTTGTGGCAGGCTGATTCCGATATCACTCTCCCATATGAAAGGAGCGACCCGAGTTGGCAGCTCCCGCTCGTGGCAAAGGGATAACGTGAATTCAAATGGCATGGCACCCTGATCGAGGAGGTCAAAGAGCAGAGGGGTCCACGAGCCATGGACTACGCGACGAGCGGTTAGATCTGGCTTACTATTGCTTTCGCAATAAAAAATGGTCAGCAGACTGAGATCCCTCCCGATCCCTGCCCTTGCCAAATGTTAAAATCTGTGCTTCGGAAACGCGCCCTGAATCGCGAGACGCTTAAAGAACTGGGCAGTTCAGTTAGTGTCGCCAGTAAAAACTGGTGCCTTGGCTCCCTACGAGGATGATGACGCTTGTCCATCAGCTAAAGACGCATATATGTATATATTACCGAGGAAATTGATTTTGAAGTCTTTCCGCTAGTGGATTTAAACTAGTGACGTCATCACTGAAAATGATGGATCGCCCCGTTTCGAAGTAAAATGGCGGTATGGTGTGGCTTCAGTGAAGCGCTATAAAAGAAAAAAAAAAAAATCAGAGGACCGGTGAGAGCGACATCACTCTTTCCTGCTTATAAAACCTCTTTTTCGGTAAGAGTGGTCTCTGTGCGATTACAACATGCCATCTTATCGAAGCACAGGCCAAATTCTATTTGTCATCTGCGTCCCTTTAAACCCGCGTCTATACGGTACACGCGAGGGTGCCTCGGGGTGTAGGCTGCTCCCTACCAGCAGTGGTGCTTCGTCGCAGAGCGCGGACGTAGGCGGATCCCGCGACAATTTTTAGCAGTGCCACTAATGGCGAACCCGACCGCTCCCTCGTCCTCTGGCCGGTCTGGAAGGAACTGCCGCCGACAGAGACACGGCAAACACGCGCCTTTGGTTGAGGGATTCCGCAAGGTCTGGCTGCGCAACGCATAGAAGGGACCCCCCAAACACACTTCACTTTGCACCTCAGCGTGCGCGCTACCCTAACCAAGAAAAAAAAAAAAGAAAAAAGGTAGGAGGATGTAAAAGCGACGCCCACAGATAGGAAACTGATGTGAAGTGGTTTAATTCAAAGGTAATTTTTTTTTGTAATTTGAAATGTTCAAACAAAACTACAACAATGAAAATCAATAGAGGAAATGATTATGGCTCAGCAGGAACCAGTCGGCAGGCTTGTGCGCTTTCCTCTCCTTATCTTTCCTCCAGTAGCAACAATAGGCGGAAATGTTAGAGCTCCGATTCGCGCCACATACATATCCGCCCAGACGGGTTTCTGTCATAGCCTGGATTTCGGTAGCAACGATGACAAGAACGGTAGGATGTATCTGCGTGCTGATATTGCTCAATTAAAATGTACGGTTATCCCTTCTTCGCGCTACATTCCTGCCCATGCCCATTTCTTCTTGAATGCACTAGAATGTCGTTACCTTGGGCTATTTCTCTGACTCACTCTGCACGCTTTCTATCTCTTAACGTTACCTCTACCATTTTCCGCTTTATAGTTCTCTGCATTGTTGTCCTCAACTTAAGTTGAGCACCACGCAGCCGCACTTAAGTTGTACTTTGTGCAGTAGGTTGATTCCAAGCATGGCGCGAATAAACCTTGTAAAACGCGTTCAGTTGGACAAGTTGGTATATATTCATGTTGAAAAAAAAAAAAAAAACGCGAAAAAAAAAAGCTACGAACCAGAAGAAAGCCAGACACAGGGCAAGCGTTGAACTCACTCTCTCACTCACTCAGAGTGAATATTGTCACCCACTGCTAGAGGTGCGAAGCGATGAAAAAGAAAAACGTGCACTGCTTTGTTCAGTGACGCGCAGGTGTTACAGCCACAAGGACCAGGTCACGCGGGAAGTGAGAGAGGCATATTTTTATCGCGATGGAGCAATGATGCTGCGTTAGCAAACGTTCTGTTTCTTTATCTGACAAGGAGCTCTTGTTTCTTCGTGGCTTTTTGAGCATCGTTGGCACGTTGCTTTTGTCTTCTCTTGTATCCACGTGTCACGCCTTTCTTCTCTACATATGACAAGTTTTATGAATAAACCCCTAGTTGTGAGAGCGCTTGCCCTTTGTCTGTCTCTATTTGCCCCCCCCCCCCCCCCCCCCTCCTCGAACACGACACGAGTAAGCCTGATCCAGAGGTTCGGACGAGCATGTCCTAGGTGCATCGACAAAGAAAATGGTGGCCAACCAGAGAGACATTATTGGTTCAAGAGATGAAGGTGGAAGCAATAAAATTTAGAGCGCAATATAACAGGAGGTTGAAGAGAACGACAGAAGGTGCAAAATCATCATCTTTGTATTTTTCAATACTGTGCACGTGCGTGAAGGCAATAATTAATGATGAAAGAAAAAGAATAAAACATTACACGACAGTTGAGCTCCACCCTCAAGGGTATGACGTCACACTGTTAACGGCTCCCGTCTGTGACATCTTGAGGACTCTTGTGCGCGTACAGTGTCAGTCAAACTTAACGGGAACACAGCTCTGCGTAGCTACGCGTTTACGGAGCCCCACTGCGTCCAAGCCGGTACGGAACTGATGTAGAGTGGCCCACGAAAGGAGGCGCCCCCTCGAGGTACCTCTTCTCGTGCGCCACTGTGCATTGATTCATTACCGAGTTATATGCAGCGGCACTCCGCAGGTGCCTGGCCACGTGGAGCCGTGTTCCCGCTAAGTGTGGTTGACACTGTACACACTGCCACTAGCTCGATCGCCAATTCCTCAATTGGTGCCTTCATTGTATCAGACATACTCACCACTGTACACTCGTACGCTATCGGATTATGTGAAATACCGACATAGATATAAAACGTAACTTTAACCAAGCCGTACGAACGTGCCTGCCAACTCGGTCATGTCACGTGGTCTCGTGACGTCACACAACCTTCTACCCAAGCAATGTCCCCTAACAGATGCACGCTCGCTAGATAGAACCCTTGTAGTCACGACCATCAGAGGCGCTCTATAGGCTGCCAACACAACTGAAGTCTGCAGTGACCGCCACCACATACAATTCATCCGCGACTGAAGGTACTTCGCGGTAAAAACGTTTCCGGTTACCTGAAAAGATAAGCATCAGACCAGATTACTATCTCAAGAAATTCGATGCATCGGGCTTCCTTGGTATAGACGAAGTTCAAAAATTGATTTTGTTTACAGTTTAGCAGAGTAATCGAAGGTTGGCTGGTTTGGTTTGTGGAGTTTAACATCCCAAAGCGACTCAGGCTATGAGAGACGCCGTAGTGGAGGGCTACGGAGTAATTTAGACCACCTGGGGTTCTTTAACGTGCACTGACACGCACAGCACACGGACGCCACTCCGTTTCGCCTCCATCGAAACGCAGCCGCCGAGGCCGGGATTCGATCCCGCTTCCTTGGGCACAATAGCCGAGCGCCATAACCACTGCGCCACCCCGGCGGGGCAGAGTAATCGAATTTCAAAACCTGACTTTGTTTAAAGTTCAGAAGAGTAACACAGACACACCGCACACTATATTACCCGCAGTTTGCGGTTTTTTTTTCTTTACATAAAGTTGTATCCTACATAGAATTTTTTTATTTGAGATTCCTACTCTTCCGCAGCGAGGAGATGCTGAAGGAAAATACGAGGACTAACTCAGAAAGACAGACAGGGCAGGTGTTCCAAAATTTACTCGGAGCAAGGACGGAAGGAAGGGAACCTTAAATTTTGTTGGTTCTTTATCGTTTACTCCTGTATCTGAAGGATACTGTCACGTGGATCACGACAGGCGTATAAATATGGTGTAAATGCCGTTCTCTGCTCGTAATGATTGCTCGCGTGGTATAATTTCGAAGCCAATCTGCTCCCCTGCCTTCGTCATTTCGCCTTCCCTGACTCCGCTATGCTAACTGAGCAATGAATAAATGAAGCTGGTTTTAATGAGACAGCAATGGAACCCTTGACGAAAAAAAGTATTCGGCGGCGGTCATAAATATTTTCGGTGATCGACAGGAAGGAAGTGACGGAACCAGACCGGAAGTGACTCTATTCCAAAGTGCCTTCATTCAGTCCGTACTACACTCTAGACATATCTGAGGAAACATAACCACACCCTAGATTAGCGAAATATGTGTCTGGTAGTGTACAGACACATATAGTGTGCAGACAGAATTACACAAAACTCAGTGTAAAGCATAACCAGCTTCCAGCGCTATTATTTAGACAATAGATAACGTATTTTGATGTCCATATGACTTTCTTTCTGTTTCCTCACGGTTAGTTACTGTGATCCGCGAATTATTGCAGTCGACTTCCGACATTTCTTGAACCGGTTCCCGGGCTCCTCAGCCGCCTTTTTATTATTCGAAGTTCGAAAGTTCTTCCACTGCAGTGTGAGCACCGTCTCCATCGAAGCGATATGCACTGGCCCGAGCTCGAAGGCATCGAAAGGAAGCAAGGGCATTCGACTGCTCTTACTCACACAAATACGCACAATTGTGCGAGCGCACCGGCAAACGCGCACGAATCTAACCCGCAGAGTAGAAACGACTAGCGCCGAGCGCAGAGTGGCGAATGCGCGGAAGACGGACTAGGAGCGTGGCGGCGGAAGAACGGCAGAAATGTGCAAGGCCAGCGAAGAACGAGGGAAGAGCGGACGAAATGAAAGAAAGAGGGGGAAGCCCCCCACTGAAAAGATTCCCGAGAGCGCTCTTTCGGTCTCCTCCGATATATTGATTCCGGTCCCGGCACGACTTGGCAAGCGCTCAAAAAAACACTCGCGCACACGGACGCGCGCAAAGAATGGAACAAAGAAAGAAATATAGCCAGAAGAAAACAGGAGGTACAAAGCGCGAGAAAGAAAAAAGTAATATGTTTGGAATCAAAATAGGTTCAAGCGACCCCTTTCACCTCCCCCCCCCCCCCCCCCCTCCGATCCTCCTTAACTTCCTCCTCCTTCCCTGGCCATCCGGAAGAATAAATGTGTAGAGCAAGAAAGGATGTGAAGCGACATTGCACGAAAGGACCCGCTCAATAAGTTTCAAGGTCGAAATGGTCTCGACTGCGGCGACATCTCCCGTTGTTCGTCGCAACGTCTGGAATGATGGCATTTGTGTTAATACTGTGACTGAAATGGGAACTGGCTTCTATGTCGTGTCAGAAGCTGAAGCCGAATAACAAAAGCAATGTTTTATACTGAACGCATCCAGAGAGAAAAACAGAGAGAGACAGAGCAGTAAAATGAATAAATGAAACGGCCACACACGATTACGTGGATTGCCAAACAAGCGAGACTTGAAGGTATGCACGATATGGGACGTTCAAAGGTCAAGAACCGGAACGAGCATTAACGACCGCAGACGCGGGCCATTTCGCTTTGGAAAAACTATTTCGCAAGGCACTTTCTCGTTGTCAACACAAATGAGTAGAGGCCACAGCGACTTTGTGTTGTCAAGTCCTCTATTATTATGGATGTCCGAAACTTTCTCGTTCAAAGGCATCGCCCGAGTAAACAAGCCCCAGATATAAAAACTTGTGAAGAACTGTCACGTCTTTTCAGTCGCGCATATCGCATGCCACCAATACGTATAGCATGCAAATCGCCACCACGAGTCCCGAAAACACGATGAAACACAACTGTATCCCAAGGCAGACTTATTTTCTCGCGTAAAATCTGAAGGGAAAACGTTCGCATTATGATAGAGAGAGAGAAAGATAAGCCGGCCGAAAGATAAGATAAAAAACGATAAGCCGGCGGAATACAGGCATTTTTTTTTTTTTGTGCGCGTCCCGAGTTCGGAATGTTGAGGTCATGTAATTTGTAGATCCATTATATCAATGGGAATTAATTTCTTTGCAGCTGCACATAAAGACCGTTTCACATAAGGGCAGCTTCACACGAGGAGTGGTCGCTCCATGAATCGCACCTCTTCTTGCGCGCATCGTCGCCGCACGCGTCTCCGCAAAAGCCAGTTTGACGTCACGAAGTGACGCAGGCCAGCTCTTGCCTCTTTCTGCGACGCCAGCGCTTCCTAGGGAGCCAAGCGTAAACTGCGCACAGAAGCGGGTTTTTCAAACGCGATCCTTCCAATATTTCTGCAGCCGTCAGTTACGCACCAAAGCTGCTCTTCGCGTTCTGCCGGCACCAATAGACTGCATTTAAAGTCCCGTTCCGAGCCAATAAAAAGAAAAGGAGCCCCACACAGTAAGTGGGAGTGCTGCATTCACCACTGCAAACATGCACTCGCGGCTCTTCGATTACACCTTATCATTGCACGTAACTCTTTCGATACTGCACGTGACCAAAAACATTTCATCTCCGAGTGCAACGATAACGTATCCACGCCGATATTTAATGCGGTTTCTGCAGCCCTGTTTACATGGACCAGACTCCAGGGGTCGAGTTGAGGGAAAAAGTTGAATCGACTGGGCCCTACCGGGTTTACATGAACTCGACACGACGAGCAGCGATTACGGCGGCGCGTCACGTCGAGACGAACTAGCAGACGGCCCCCAATTACGGTTTTTTTTTTTTTGCCAGCACATTCCTCCAATATCCCCTACCCCTCGCGTTTTCTATACTGTTCTCCTCTCCCACTGTTCCCCAACTCAACACGACCGCGTTCACATGCTCCTTGCCGCGGGGTCGAGAGAAGAGAGTCAACTCATCCCTTGCGACAGAGTTAACTCGACTCGACCCTACCCAACAGCGTTTACGTCATCCTGTAACCGGTTTTCGACCGGATAGCTCAACTCAACCCGTCATTGTCGGGTTCATGTATACAACGCTTGTAAACCTGTCTTGTGACACCAGCTTCACTTCTTCAGACGACACATACCCCAAGCAGGCATGCTGCAGGCTGCCTTACGTCGCGTACCCCACACTAATGACAACCACATCGTCTAGATCAGCAGGTTAGACATGCCAGCGGATCTTCACCGTTATGACGTCTCGACATGCGCCTAGACGTCCTGCAGATGTCCAGGTCAGGCATTGAAATGCTGGTAAAATAGCATGCACAAGGGAGGCAAAGGAGCCTTTTCTTAAAGTTCAATGAGTTTTTTTTTTTCCACTCACAGTCCTTGGGCTCCTTGAGGGGCGGCATGTCCGCCGACGTGGTAGCCTGGTTGGACGCCGTGGTGTTGTTGCTGGTCGCGGGCGGCGTGCAGGGTGCTGACTGCGGAAAGGGCGGACTCAACCCGTTCCCTCGGACAGGGGCCCCAGCAGCCGGTGGCTGCTTGTCCTTATCCTTCTGCTGCTGAGGCTGCTGGCTCTGAGAGGCGGCGTGTCCACCGGCACCGCCCCCCTGTGGAGTGGCGGGTGCGCTGGCGCTTTTGGGACCCGCGGGCGCCTGCTGCTGGCCGTCGAAGGCGTCGTACAATGTTACCGCCACCACCTCCACGGGTCCTGCAAAGCCGAAAGGGAATATACATATCAGTCGCAAAAAGAGAGAGAGAAAAAAAAAACGAGTGCTTGTACATATTTCAGACGAGTTCTTAGAGAGAGAAATAGAGCTCTTAAAAGAAGTATGGCCGAAATGACACTCGACGAGTAGGGAATGGGGAGATGGGAGGAGGCGGGAGGAGAAGAGTGCCGTAAATGGTAAAAGAAAAACTTAAGGAATGTAAAGTGCTTACGCTGTAACAACGGTGCAAGAAGGGCGGACACAACAGAAACGAAAAGAGACGGGCAAGCGCAGGTCCTGGCCATTTGCTCAGCTCTTTGAGTCACGCTCTTTAAATCAGTGAAATTTCACCAACTGCCGGTGTTATGTTAAGTGCTTGCGTTCCACTATTCAACGCACCGAACTCGGTGAAAGTGCTGCACCAATAGCAACGGGCGCATGGTGATGTGCGATGACATGTGATAAGTTACGCGATCGCGCGTCCGATCGTCCGGTAGCGCTCTGTTAAACATTTTTCCGCAAAAATAATCATTTGTTCTGAAATTTCTGTCTGGACATTATAATTTGTTAAGCCAGCTATATTAGCGTTTTTCAGAACTCCAATGTATTGATTATGGAGGAAGGAACAGGGACGGGATCTGATACGCTTTGTTGGTGGCAAAGAACGCGGAGCACATGGTACCACGTGTTCACCGTGGCATTAAGAAATAAGGCCGTAGAGAAGGTAGAGGCAGCAAAGCCTTCATTGTACGGGCCATAAACTTTGTTGTTTGCATGCATGTACGATTGACGAGCCTGAAGCCAACTAGCATATAGCGATTCAATAGTGAGTCACCGAAACTTGTTTTCGCCGGACGGGCAGCTTGCTTTTGTTGTCACAACCACCCCTGCTTCAGCGCACTATTCAAATTAAACGTGTTTAGAGCGTAAGCTCTGCAACTCCCATGCTAACCTTCAAGGTCATATGGCTCCGAACATTTGACCTTGAAATCTCGCGCTGTGCAGCAAATATCGTTGTCTTCATTGCCATGCCTAGGCACTGTGCAGCAAGAGTTCAAGGACAAATGATCGGCATGGCAATGAAGACAATGATGTTCGCTGCACAGCGCTAGAGTTCAAGGTCAAATGTTCGGAGTCAGATGACCTTGAGGTCTGGCACGACAGCACTATGCTATCACCAGAGCCAATTACGCCTAGCGTAAAACTGCAACATACTCGTGCTGTGCAGTGAAAATAGTCGTCTTCGTGAAATTCCATCTCCGTCGTTCCTTCATTTAACCAGGACAAATACGCAATACACATACGCCATCTGGGCAAGTGCGGTCGAGGTCCGCGATCGTAGTGTCAGGCTAATACACCAGTCGGCGTGAGGTAGAAGAAGCCACTGTAGTCAAAGACAGAGACTCCAGCCATTCCACCAGACGGGCGGCCGACAACATCGAAAGACGAGAAGCCAGACCAGCTCGTTGCCGAGAAGCTTACCAACCGAAGGAGTGTGCCAAAGTCGAAGTGGCAGCAGCGACTGCGGCTGCGGCCGATGGCTTACGCTCGTGAACGTTATCCATTTACATATGGTACATGTTTTGTAATGCCTGCACGGGCTTTAATGTTTGTAAATTGAAATATAATGAGCAAAATTATTTCCGTATTCTTCCTTGCTAAAGACTCCTGGGGTGAGTGCACACATTTCTCGACTGATTCCTTATCTGGGCGATCAAGGCTAAAGATTCGAGGCACTGAGAAGATAGCCTCTTGCCATGACAAGATCGCTTCATTTAAAATAGAATTCTTTCCTAGTGCCTGTGCAACAGTGGGCACAGCAAAACTCTTATTTGTATCACTTCATAATAATATATGTTTGTTATTTATACCATACCTTAAAATCTACAAAACAACTACTTCCAGCAATAATAACAGGTTACTAGGCGCCCTATGGCAGTCCATGGTCAATCGAGATTGATATGAAGGTCCTTCATGAATGCATGAATGCAATCCGATAACTCCTTACAATCCTGTTATTGAATAAACTAGTGAGGCTTAATTCGTTCACGTTTATTTCTCTCTAACTGCAAAAGCCCTGAACCTGAACCGCGCTATGTAAATGCGAAAGGAAGGCGCGAAAATAATACAAGCGCCCCACGGTATACTGAATTTCATTCGAGTTTCTCAATCCCGCGCCAGGTCTAAAGTCCATCGCGTAGTTTCGCGCTCCGCTGATAGGCGGCGCTAGGAGCTCTTAGCAGGCTTTCAGAGCGTCCTGGTTTCTTTTACTCTCCTTCAACAAGGCGGCGCCACTATCCTTCCAATCCAAATATGAGTACCATTACCTGTCGGAAAAAACTACAGAACATTTCCTGATGTTGCGATTAAATTTCTGTGCGGTTTTTGACGGGAAACCTGTTGTGACAACAGAAAATGCTGTAGTAACATCATAAACTTCTGTAGTTACAACAGAAAAGTGCTACAGAACTACAGACAACAGAAATATACTACAGAAAAACTATAACTACAGAAAAGTACTACAGAACTACAGAAAAATGTGATGGTTACGACAAAACGACAGGTTATTTTGTCGTGTTTTTGTCAAAATTCTGTAGTTTTTTTTTCGACTGGGACACCCAAACCGCAGTGGAAACAAAGAAAACAAGATAAAGTGCCGATATTTCAGATCAGCCAAGTGCGTTTCCTCTGATCGCAAAGCGAACGCATAATGGTGTAAGAATCTGTGTTTAATGAGAACATATTTTTTTATTTTAATATTTTAGCGGGCCACTTCTGGAGCCTCGTGGTACGTGCAGACGGCGGCGACTTATGCTATCGTCTTTACCTATAATTCGAGGTAAATCTAACCTCCCACCAATGACGGCTGGTCCTTCCACTAGAAACACGTGGTCACCTAACCTGTCCTTATCGTCACTGACATGCGAACGATTCTGTTTTTGCGAAAGGAGCCAAATGCAGAAACCGAAACTAGGTTAAATTTTACTGCAATGGCAAGCCCGCCCATTTATTTTATATAAGAAGAAAAAAAAAAAAAAGCGGTCACGGGGGCACTCATGTACTACGATTCGAATTTACTTAGCGGATTTTTATTGTGAAGCACAGCAGTGCTCCTTCAGATAAGAATAATTTTCAGGCATTATTGTAGTAAATGGGGCTTGATTTATTTATTTATTTATTTTCGATACCCTCAAGCGTCGCGGCATTACTGAGAGGGGAGTGGGCAAGCAAACAACGCAAGAAAATGTTTTTTGCTAAAGGCGGCTCAACAGCGTAGTTAAAATGTAGTAACATGCAATATTCCAAGCAGTCAACGAAATGCAGAGAGAAAAAAAAAGTACAGAAACAACAATTATTGCGGTAGAATAAAGATTTAGGAACCAAAGTAGGCAACATTTACAGTGTCACGTCGAAAATGGCCAAATCGACAGTTTGCACTTTGATATTGATTGTATTTTTTTATATCTTTTAGTACACGACAACTTAAAGCTACTCTAACTTACTGGTAAAAACATATATTCCGTAATGTCGAATACCGCTGCGGTTTTCGCGGCTAATAAATTCTAGGGTTCTTTTGGCGCTACTAGGCAAAAAGTCTTTCAGGTATAGCCCTTCGACGCGCACACACTGATTTACAAACCAATCCTCTATTTCCTTCATTTTAAACACAACTTGCCTCAACTGCCCGGACAAATTGGTAATCATTTATTATACTCCGAATAGTCCGAGGGTCTCCCATACGAGGATTATACAGAAAACAGGAAGTGGCGCACGAACATCAGCGAGCATCACGCAGTTTTCGGTACCCACGTATAAGAGGTACGGCGATAAAAACAACTATAGTTATTCAGGAAGCCCATTAACCTCGTATAAGGAATCAGTGTCCAGACAACAGATAACTGGCTCCCTCCATTCTGTCCTCTCTTCCCTCCTCCGCTACAGTCGCCCTCTCTCATGATAGGCGTGTCTCTCACGTCACCTTCCTTCGTCACATTTCCCGAATGCCAAGAACCCTCCGCGACCTCTCGCTCTGCATCTTCAAGCGCGCACTAGCAACATGCGCAGTATTTCGGTTCCTGACAACTATTACTTTGATAATGCAGTTGAAAGTACGGAAGACGAGAACCACGGTAAATTGCTTCTAGCAAGCAAACAAACAGAACGGCACAACATGGCGACAGGATGAACGATGATTTAATGTCTGGCCTAGCGCGAGGGCTCCTCTCACGCCACTGCCGATCTTCTTCGCAACACTTCCCGGGGCCACCGAGCGATCGTCCCGATCGGTTCGCTTGAAGTTGATGGTGGCGTGACGGTGAGAATGTTCAAGGAATGACAGAAGTTTATGACTTGTTTGCCACCACGATGTCTGATGCGTGGGTGATCCGCCTTCCCAGGAGCTGTCAACCATCCGTCACCAGAGTCCATGGGACCAATGGCTCGAGGTCACGCCGGGCGGCTTGGGCGGGGTTTGCGTATTCGTGTCCATCGGCTCCTTCGGGTCATTCAGGTCTTTCGGGCCCTTCGTCTCGGTTCTGGTTGGTTTGTCTGTTCTCCTTGTCTTCAGGTCCGGGCTGGGGGCTGGGAGGTGGTAGTTGGTCAGGTCTGAGCTTGAAGGGCTGAGGCGAAGCTGCTAGGCGATGTGCCTGGGCCCTCGGTCGATGGTCCCGGCTTAAGATGGCGTCGATGCTCCAAGGCGAGGATGGTGATGACGTACGCCGCACCTCCAACCAAAATGTTACGTGGTGGCAAGCAAAGGGAACGACACAACATGGCGACAGGATGAACGATGATATAATGTCTGGCCTAGCGCAAGGCCTCCTCTTGCGCCACTGCCGATCTTCTTCGCAACAATATATACAGGTGCGCTCAATTGGATTGCTGCGGAATAAATGTGATATTTTATATGAATCTTAGCCTTTTCTGACTCTGTTCCAATCTTGATTTCGTTGTCTTTCATTCTCCGAACGTTTTTGATTAACTTTTGCTAAGTCAT
Organism: Amblyomma maculatum; assembly: GCF_055883805.1. Lineage (NCBI taxonomy): Eukaryota > Metazoa > Arthropoda > Arachnida > Ixodida > Ixodidae > Amblyomma > Amblyomma maculatum. The sequence continues at coordinate 118,714,479 of NC_139351.1, read as the reverse complement.
TCTTACTAATTTTCATTTTTCCTGAGTCATCCTTAGTTCGACCTGTTTCACCTGTCTCTTACCTGTCACCTCTTCCCTACGTGTCAACCACCTTTAGTGGTTGGCGGATGGAAAGAGGAGAAATCCTCCCAACAACGCCACCTATGATGTTTGGCAGGTAGAGGCTTCGCATAGAAGCTGACGGCGGACAGTTCTAGACTTCGTGTCACTCCTCAGTGCTCACGCATTCGCAGTAAAATCCGTCTGACAGCTCTTCTTTGCGGCAGGACAAACGAAAAACGATTAAGAATTTACGCTTTTGAAAACGTTTTTTTTTTTTTTTTAACATTTTCGCCCTCGTCCGAATGCTTCCTTTCAATACTTTCAACTTTAATAGCCTTCCGTCACTACAAGTTCCCGCAGCCTGAATCTTACCCCATCTTCATACTGCACCGCAGAGGCGTTCAAATACAAGTTCTTTCCTCTGAACACTGAACTCCGGAATTCGCTGCCTGGAAAAGTCCGCTTACTACTCATGGAACAGTTTCTGGCAGCCGTTGCTCGTTAGTTAACTTTGATTATCTTTGTTTCATGTGTTTTTGTATATTATTCATGACATTTTTCTCTTTCTAGCCAGTCTTACGATAGCCTCACCAAAGCTGCAGCACGTGTAAACAAACAAACAAACAAACAAACAAACAAACAAACAAACAAACAGACAGACAGACAGACAGACAGACAGACAGACAGACAGACAGACAGACAGACAGACAGACAGACAGACAGACAGACAGACAGACAGACAGACAGACAGACAGACAGACAGACAGACAGACAGACAGACAGACAGACAGACAGACAGACAGACAGACAGACAGACAGACAGACAGACAGACAGACAGACAGACAGACAGACAGACAGACAAACAGACAAACAAACAAACAAACAAACAAACAAACACATTAATTAGTTTCGCCACAAACATTGGCTCTCTTTATGTCGTTTTTATTTCTTTTTATGTCTCGTTAAAGTTACCCACGACGTTGATTAGAACGCCTGGGTGGACACTGCCGTCGAGTTTTGTACGCTGATGTCAACTTTCTCAACAAACTGGTCATAGAATATTTTGCTTTGTTACGGTCTGACGTAACCACATCGTCACGGCCATGACCCACATTCGACCAGGGAGTGAGGGCTGAGGAGAAAGATGGATCGTACTTACAACATCCCGCGGTCTCATTACCGGCGTTCATTACAAAGGCGAGAAAAAAACAAGAAAAATGTGAGACACGAATAAAATTAACGCGTGCAGGTAACAACTCATTTTTTCATGTAGCTGTCGTGACAGGATGCATGGCGGTCAGGAATTGTCTTTCACAAAGCACAGTTCCGAGATACCGTCTCGACATCGCCGCTACGTTGCGACTGTCCTTGCCAATTAGCGATAAGCCAGAGCAGCGAGGATACGGACAAGAGAACGTCCACCCTCTCTGCTCCCAAACCAGTCATTATACAACAGGATGCTCGCAACGGAGAGACAGAGAGATAGAGGGCAGGGAGAGATCGCCATAACTGCACATCTCCCTTGAACTAAAGCGTTAATACTCTACTAGTACACCACGCTACACCGTATAATGCGATGCCGCACCATGCCACTGTTTAGGAAGAAGCACAAAATACGTAGGCTAGAAGGAAAGCCTAGGATATCCTACGTTTTTATTTTTCGAGTTGTCGTCTTTAGCGCCTTTTAGTGAACAACAGATAGCCACCAGCTATAGGCCAACCAACTTCGCTTCTACAACACGATTCCATATCCTCAATATTGCATTTTTGTTGGTTACCAGCCAGTGAATAAGTTGTCGCTTTTTATTATTATAATTAATAGGCGGCGAAAAGGGGTAAAGCTCTGCTGCCCATTTCAGCTTCACCGGCGACTGAGACACGCATTGGCCGGACTTTGCGCACGGCTTGTGGTTACGCTACTATGCCTAAAGGCATGCCGGCTCAAACCCTAAATGGCCAGTCAAGACAGCAGGAAAAATAACATCTCACAGTACGGTTACACTGGCACCAAGCGAAAATCAGCGGCAGCCGCTGAGTGTTTTTCATTCCGTGGCACACTGAGAAACGCCACGAATGTGTGTGTGTAGTTTAGAGTATTATTTTTAGTTTTAAAAGACATTCGTTCTTCCACCAGAAATCCTCATCAGTGCTTATCCTCATACATGCCATCCGGCGCAGAGGTCGCTTTACTTTCCCTCCCTCTCCCATGCTCACCAGACTCAAGCACAGATGTTCCGCCTAAAGTCCCTTGATCATTATCAAGGGGCTTTATTTCCGTCTGGCGACGCTGGCGCTGCTGCTACTGCTCACTCACTCACTCACTCACTCACTCACTCACTCACTCACTCACTAATTCACTCACTCACTCACTCACTCACTCACTAACTCACTCACTCACTAACTCACTCACTCACTCACTAACTCACTCACTCACTCACTCACTCACTCACTAACTCACTCACTCACTAACTCACTCACTCACTCACTCACTCACTCACTAACTCACTCACTCACTCACTCACTAACTCACTCACTCACTCACTCACTCACTCACTAACTCACTCACTCACTCACTAACTCACTCACTCACTCACTCACTCACTAACTCACTCACTCACTCACTCACTAACTCACTAACTCACTCACTCACTCACTCACTCACTCACTCACTCACTCACTCACTCACTCACTCACTCACTCACTCTCTCTATCATTCCCGCCGCCTCTTGGCGAGAAAAATCAGTTCTCTCGGAGCGAAAATGTTTCTATCGCCTCCAGCGACGTGGTACGCAAAGCTCGCATATTTCCAACTGAGGCTTCCCGCGTCGAGGGTGCCGTGCATCAATTTCGCATTCAACAAAACGCTGGACAAGTACTTTCGAAGCTTGCCCAATCGCACATTGATTCTATTTCGATGCAGAACAAGGAGCTCTCAGCATCGATTGAATTTCAAAAGTTGCCTTCCTCGCAACCAGTTGCCTTCCTCGCAACAATGTATTTCTTTAAATCAACCTGCAGCCTCCCTTTAACCGGCTACTGCAGATAGCGAGTGCGTGCTATAGCTACGTTATCACTATCAATGCTTCGATCAGGGCGTGCCCTATAGGTATCACTCTTGCGGGTTAGATTAAGCACAGCGAAACCAGTTTTGGTTTTTTTTTTTTTTTTTTTTGCTTGCTTCCTTATACACAAAGGCTGGAGCTCGCCCTCATGAGGTTTTACAAATATCGACGCAGTCACTCTCGCTAGAGTCTACGTGTGTAGCTGCACTGTGAGCGAATAGTAACGAAAGCTCTACGACAATGTACACAGGTCGAAAACTGGCCAACTAGCGACGAGGAGGCGCAGCGCGACAGACGACACGAGAAGGGTGGAGGACAAAGACACTGTTATACTGTGCCTTTCATCTCCACGTTGATCTCGCGTCGGTTTTCTTTCTGAGGCTGCAGTGTTATCGCATAGGAATATGAAAACAAAACAGAAAAGCAATTTATAAGAAAATGTACGGAGGTATGCCTAAAGAGAAAGACGAACCCGTATGTCTGGTGTAGTGTACATTGTACAAAAAATCGCACACTTATAGGTGCATTTCGTTTTTAGAACTTACACTTTCAAGACAGGGTATATTGAAGTACTGATGCACCTTTTAATGGGCGCAGTGCTGCTTGCTGCAACCATTAAAAGGGTACCTCAATACCTCAAGGCACCCTTTTCTGGAAGGTGTGAGTTATAGACAGGCAAGGGTGCGTTTTGCTTACATTGTATGCAATTTAAGAAAATCACATGAAAGAAACATATTCAGTGTTTTTCGTGCTCCATAACAGAGAGGACGCTTATATGGACAGCCAATGAGTGCGCTGAGACAGTTCTCACTGGTTGCTCCCCTCTGTCTGTGGCATTTCTAATTATTCATTTATTCATCCTGTTGCCCGTATATGCTAATGCTCGTCACAGGGAGAGCAACAAATACAAATGCACATTCGACTATAAAACTACATACAAGAAAACTAAGTCAGAACTTTCCGGACCCGCTTCACGCAAAATCGTTTCCATCGCGTCTCAGATCATTTTTCACAGTATTGCTTAATAATTTTTCATTTTACCACCATTACAAAAAAAAAGTTAAATTTCAACTGCACTCGTCAAAACAAAGATGTTTGGAAGTTGAGACCAATTAAAATCTTTGAAAACTTCACAGTCATTTTAAGGCAAGGCATCGAGTTTCAATCGGATAACCAACGCTCCAGCTTCACTCATTTTCGCAGTCTGACCCATGTCTCTGCATCCGCGACTCTCCCGTTATTACAAGATCCCTTTGTAACTTGCTCGTACCAATTCGATTCTCTAAGATATTTCTCGGTCTCCATTAAATTGGAGACGAGGCTTCAAGCACATAAAACCCGCAATCTGCCAACGGGGAAAGCGAAGCCAACAGAATCAAAAGAGCGACGAAGAAGGAAGGAAAACTGAAAGAAAGAAAGCAAAGAGAAGAACTTCACTACGGTCGATCAGCAATTTCCATTTCTGCGCACATATTTCATCGCTTCGCCAGAAAGGCTGCACGTTTAAAGCACGGAAATGCCCCTCTCCCTCTTCGCGGCCACCCTGCCTTCTATGCCTGCTGATATGCTTCCTTTGGCCGCAGAGTCTTTCTCATCGCCCGCCATGAGAATGGGCAAAAATTGGAAGCGGACGAGTGAATAAGGGGAGTGAATACAGACGAGGGAATAAGGAGTGAATAAGGAATAAAGAGTGAATAAGGATGAAAGGCTGGCCCAGACACCGGCTCCATTCCCACGACAGGAAAAAGGTAAAAAGAGATCAACATTTCTTGTGTCATTCGGGATGTTCTTTCTTAGAAACCGAACCTTTATACCCGTATCCATAAGGACATAAGGTATGCTGGGTACCCGACCCTTTCGTTTTTAATTTACATGGCGCGAGCGCCGGCTGTCCATCGCGTACAAGAAAAAAAAAAAGAAAAAAGAAAGAAAGAAAGGTGAAAAGATCTTTCGATACCTCCCACAGCACAAGAGGTATTACGCGATCGAGCGACCCTACCAGAACCGGACCGACTAAAAGGGCAACAAGAACACACAGAAAACTGGGGCAGAAATAGAAAGAAAGTTGGGGAGAAGAGGGAATGACCGAAAGAAGGCAGATAACAGGGTCGTCGCCAGGCGAAAAGTAACTCTATTGATTTCGCCCGATGGTTCGTTCGGGGCCCGTCAGATGAACAAACCGTGCTGCTGAAAGAGAGCGGAGGCGGGCGCAGCTATATACGAGCACCTTTCCCTCTAAATTTTCCTCCTCCCCACCTGCCTTCGGTCCGTGCGCGTCACACCTACACCTGTGCCCCAATAATCGAAAGCGAACCGGGGGACATTTTCAGTCACCGCTCTCTTCTTCTCGTCACTTTCTCTCTATCGTTATTTTTGGAGGGAACTTCCCGTGCCACACGCCTAATTCCAGGCACTGCAATAGCAGCTGCAACTGACGTCGTCAGGAATAAGGTGCAGGGTCTTCGGCAACATGCATTGGCGAGTTAGAGCGAATCGCAGACATACTAACCTATAGCCTCATACCGGAACCAGCCGGGTGCCAGTTACGCATGCGCAGTAGACGGATGAGAACGCGTACTTGCTACTGCTCATGCGCAGTTTGTAACCAGCTGTTCCGTTATTGCAGGCTTACATAGCGAGAATTCACAGCTAATTAGCGTGGTCTTGTCCAAATACGCTCACTAGCATTTAGAAATCGTCGAGCACAATACCAATTCAGCCAATCAAGTTCTAGGGTATTTGCGCCGTAACCTATCACTAGCTCCCCCTCCCATTAAGCTTCTTGCTTATATAACTTTCATACGTCCTAAACTTGATTACGCATGTGCTGCATATGATCCCCACTATACTAACCTAATCACCACGCTCGAAGCAGTCCAAAACCGCGCCGCCAGATTCATTTGCTCAGACTACTCTCGCTATACTAGCGTTACAGCACTAAAATCTCAGCTTAATCTCCCAACACTGGCCTGTCGGCGTAAAATCGCCCGTCTTTCGCTGTATCATAAATTTTATCACACTTCCGATCATGAAACTGCCCCGATAACACGCGCTCATCGCTTTTCTCGTCATAGTCACCCTAACGCCGTCTACCCTGAACGGGCCCGCACCGAAACATATAAAATGTCATTTTTTCTTCGAACAGCCAATGACTGGAATGACCTTCCATCCGAAGTGGCGGCCATCATCAATCGTGTTCTATTCAAAACCGCCATTGAAGACCATCTGTGTTCGTATTAACTTTTTGTTTGCCCACCCCTCATGTAATGTCCCCTGTGGACCCTTGAGGAAACAATAAATAAATAATAACAATACGCTAATCACCATGATACTTTTCTCGTTTCGGATCAAAACTGGTACGTGTCTGTGGCTGTCCGTAGAGTTTCATCATAACGGAGACTTGATTTCGTATACGCGTCCCGCTGGCCCGGTTCACGTCCGCGTTAGCGATACAAACCTAAACGCTTTGTTAAAGCGATCTGCGACTGGGGCATCCGCTGCCCCACCACATCTGATTACACAGCAAGCTTCCTCAACCACGCCGTCCCGTGATTGGCAGAGGCCGGCTGCTATGCAGCTTCCCCAAGGCTGCACGGTTTCTGTAGAGGCACACACTAAGTCGGAGGGCAAGTTGTACAAAGAAGGGATTGCATTGAGAAGGCGTATGGCGGCGTGGTCAGCGTTGCAGGGTCCGAAGGGCTTTATTTCGCGTCGGCGAAATCGAATTGGGAGAGGAGGTCGGTTATATACCTGGCCGCGGAAACGACAGCACACCTCAATCTATAATGGAGGGGCGAGGTGAGCGAGGAGGAAGGAATGAAGCGAGATAAAAGAAAGAGCGCTTTGCAATAATTCCGCGTGTCCAGCAGAAGGTTGCACGGTAGAAGGAAATAGCTGCAGTCATGGCCTATTGACAGCTTCCTCGCGGCAGTAAAAAGAAAAAGAAAAAAAGAACCGAGCAGCGCGAACTGGCTTTCTTATTTCGCACGGGTTTGCAAAACCCGATGACCGATCGTTCGCGACGCGATCGATTACACGCCATCGTTGTTTCTGCATACTCATTTGCGCACTTCGAAGGAGACAGTGAAGAGTTTTAGCGCAATGCACGAGCCTGGACTCTCGGCACGGTATGCTCGTGCGCACTTGGCAGCTAGTGTTTGCGGTATACGACAGCGTTATGCTAAAGCTCTCGAATGTGGTGCTTTCTGAGGCACCAACTAGAGTACGGAATTAAAGAAATGTTCACAGGGAAATGTGAAAACGTGTCCATATGTCGTTGCTGAGCTGTGAAATAAGTGCACATGACACCAAAAAGTCTAAGACGTACAATGCACTCATCCTATAGCAGTGCAGTTGAGCAGTTGTTCTCTGTGACAGCTGGTTCTTGCAGGTGATGGTCGCTGTACAGCTTTTCAAGCACGACGCTTCACGGTGTTTCTCCATAATTAAGCGAAGGAATGATGGTACGCTGGTCATTATAAAGAGTGGATTCTCCGCTGAAGGCTACTTTAGTAAGTATTCCACTAAGCTTGCATATAAATAAGAATAAGTTTGCTATAAATAGCTCGCCCATTAATGAAAATGATGACTTTGTAAGGTATAATAGCTTTTTTATTTTGCTGCAAACGTATCCTGGCAACGCCATCATAGTAAGAATAAGAGGGGATAGTTAATAGTCTGGTTGTTGTCTAATATCAAAAGTTTTGTGACGCTGTATATTCTGGCTTAAGAGTGCTAAGATATGATTTAGATTTTTGCCTTTATTCCGGATCGCCGAAGAAGCCGGGTCTACTGTGGTTAAATATTATAATTAAAAATGTTACCCAACCCCCCAGTTTTATCAAGTGCAAGTTCTTCTCGAAACTTGGATTTCCAAACTTCAAGTCCTTGTTCATTGAAATATTTATGGGATCCTTCTTTTCAGTATAGATACCCATACTCTCAAGCAGCAACTAAGGAGGCATGTTCATTCAGCGATTCCTTAATCGGCCACAAGGTATACGGTGCGAGCTCACGTTCTGCTTATATATTCCGCAGTTGTCTACAAGTTACATGATAGGGCCTGTTCGGCAACATCGAAAAGCAACCTAAAAAAATTACGAGGCACTTTAGCGAAAGTTGAAAGTGTAGTAGCGAAGTTGTAGTGAAAGTTGAAAGACTGAGTGCCACATTTTGCTACGCAATTGAAAACTAATTAGTACTTAACTATTTGTTAAAAAGGCAATTAAGTATTTAGTCCTTAATTAGTAATTAATTAGTCATTAATTATTAACTGATCACTGATTGGCATATGGCCATATAAGGCATGCATTCGCGCATATTGTGGTGTTGCTGTGTGATTGGTCAGGACCTCTATTACGTCATCCCGCCTCGGCCAATCAGAGCCACCGCAAAAGCAGGACACATTTTGTCCACGATAGCATGAGCCATTAAAGGCTTTCGCCTTAATAATTAAACTAGGAATAGTGAAGGAATAAACAAATGGAAAATGCGTGGTTGGTTGAAGCGCAGCATGGGCGGCGCGCGTGCAAGTCCCGGGCCGCGTGTTAAAACAAACCGCACCGGAACGCGCTGGGGGACGCGGAAACAAACATTCCCACATGGCCGAGGAAAAAAACGGAGTGGGTGTCCTCTCTATACTTGTGCTCTAGCGACCCTCGAGGCTGTGGCCGCAGCCCGACTTCCTTGTGACACACCGCCGAAAAACATCTTTAAATAACGCCACGCCAGAGCCGGCTCGGCTAGAATTCCGAGGGACGCGAGTATATAAAGTCAGAGGGAGAGAGGGAAGAAGGGGCCGCGTGCCTCGACTTGTGCTCTCATTTTGTTCGCGCAGAACTTCATTTAGTACAACATTAAAGTGCACTTTATATACTGGAAACTCCCCCCGCCCCCACCCCCTTACTTCTCGCGTACGTTTTTTGGAGGTCATGTTTTGACAAAATTCACAGATGCAAAACATGAGCTCTTGGTGGGAAAAAGATATCCTAACTTGTGTTGATCTCATACTGGCCGTGGGTATGAGTCGACAGACCCCACATAACTAAAATGTAGTGTGAAAGTTAATTGATTTACATTAAGGTGCGTATTTTTGCATACGGGATGAACGCATAGGGTATTAGACTCAACTTGCAATGAGGTGGCCACGGTCCACGAGGAATTAGAGAGCCCTTGAATTAGGGAAGGGTGGAAATGAAGATTTTGCAGTGTACATATGTGCGCCTAAGCAGTATGGGTTAAAATATTTCACCACGCTGTTGCAGAACAAGTGCAAGAGAAGCCATGTTCTGTAATATGCACCGTCACATCAACAAGGAACGACAAGTAGTCTAAATATAGGCCCGAAGCCGCAATTAGTATTGCTTCACTCACACCCTGAATATTTACTCGGGTCTCGAAACATTTCTTTGCACTAAATTTTCATTCCTGTCTGTAAACCTACATGCGTTATGGCACAATACTTAGTGTACAGAATATAATGGCCACGAAGGCAGCTGTTTAAGAATTTTATGCAACTTTCGATTCGTTTTCATTTCAACTAATTTCCCATTTTCTTCATAGCAATTAATCACTAGCATCCGTCCGAGTGTCACCACATGATATTTGGAAAATAATAGTCACTGCTCCCATGACTAAAGTATACTCGATTTCGGGGATTTCCCTAAAGACATTGATTTCCCATTTCCATTTTAAACTTCTATCGCTCTAATTTGGAGCAGCCACAGTTGAGCGCACATACTTCTGCATGTACATTTCCTCATTCACACAAAATTTGACTTCACTATCGCACAAGATCTCGGGTTAAATTCATTCATTCATTCATTCATTCATTCATTCATTCATTCATTCATTCATTCATTCATTCAAACCAATTGTTATTGTATTACGCTTCCCCTGGAAATGTTCATGTACCCTCATTCCGTTAGTTGACAGCACAGAACACTGGAGTATGACATTCGATAGCACACTATCATGCTCGCATCATAGAATTAGCAAAACGTATGAGAGCGGTTTATGCATACCTATGCTCCATGAGATTGCTTTGTCATGCCCGTGTAAGAAAAATGACATAAAAGAGCAGAGGTGAGTAGGTCGGTATTAAATTATGGCCTTGCTTTATACGGGTCTACCTCCGCTTACAAAATAAATATCATAAATAGTATTTTAAGACTTGCCTCTATAGCCCTTTCTATGGTACAAAATTTCTCAGTGAAAATGTATTAGCATGATTCGTTTCAGTATATTATTTGAAATTTTGTATAAACACTACTTTTCTGGAACTTTCTAACGTAACAATAAAAAAAAGCGACCTTTACGCAATATAGAAAAATTGATTGTTCCGCTTATATAAACTCATTATGAAAAAAAAAAAATAAAACAAAAAACGTGCTTTTTATGTACATTTAGCTTTCAATCAAAACCTTAGTGACCTCTCCTAAAAAAGTTAGGCAGGACGTCCATTCGGTCATTTGTGCAGTGTGTATGTAGTGTATGTATATGATTTGCTTGTGCTTTCTAATCAAGAGAAAGTTATATACATCAGCAAGCAGTATTGTGTCAATTTATAACAGGCATCACAGTTTCATAGTTGTTCCTGTTGCATTTCGTCAAAGATAATCGTGCAAATGATTTTTCATTTCTTTTTCATTTATTTTTGGTGGTACTATAGTTAACGGTTTCGGTATTCTTTTCAATTCATGCATTTTTCTGTATCAATTATTTTTTGAATATTGCTTTTGTTTTGTGCATGGCTCGGCTCGTACGCGATGACGTTGCACTGCCGAGCTCCATTCATAAGCATGGATACTTAAACGGGCTAGTTACGACGTTGAATATTTTCCGTCTATAAATTATTATTTGGTGACTTAAAACCAATCCTTATATTCATTATGAGAGTAATTACTCATGAGAATCTGGCCAAGCGCAGCCATACGGCTACAATGGAAAGCTGTATAGCTTTCACAGAAACTTCATAGTTCAAGATAAAATTCGTCCGGCTCCAGAGGAAATTTTTCTTTAACTACGAAGTTTCTGAGAAAGCTGTATATAACTCCCCTTTGTAGTTGTATGGTTGAGCTTTGGCGAACGCTCATGAGTAATTACTCCCTTGTTGAAAATGTACTCCAATTCGCCTAAACAGTGGACCACACTACTAACTTTTCTTGCGCGCACCTGGCTTTGCAATTGGCCGCGCGTTTTCTTTCCTCTACCTCCTAATATTGGCGAAATCGTGTTTCCGTCTGATTGGTTGCATTTAAAGAGTAGGCCTCAATTCCTGTTCGATGTCAAACTGCGGACATGTGCGCTACTACACGTGTTCGTCTGCACAAATAATAAAAAATTAGAAGGGTTCAGCGCTGCTAAACCGAATATAGAGCGAAAGCATTAGATGCGGGTGACCGAGCGTTCTTCTTATTCGTTGTCTTCGTCGCCGTCTTTTTCTTTGTCGTCTTCGTCATCATCATCTTCTTCGCCGTCGTCTTCTTCTTCGTCGTCTTCTCCTCCTCGATGAGCAGGGGGGGGGGGGGGGGGGGCAGGGGGTACATGACGAGCGGTTAGGCCTGGCGTAGTATAGCCTTTGCAATAATAACAGAAAAAAAAAAAAAGGTCGAGTCTGGTCACGCCTGAGATACGAATTGAAATAATGACTGTTATGACTGGGAATTAGTGTGACACGTTAAGTCCAAGGCGGCGATCTCCAAATCGGACACATTTCCGCTTTCGCAGTTTTAGCGGGATAGTGCTAAAGGCCCCGTTAACCAGAAAATTCGTTTTCGACGTTGCTGTCGGCGTTGGCGTTGTGAGCGAGAAATGACAAGCATGGCGCTGGCATACGGTATCTGGCTGCTGACATCGCCAAGCACGAACTGGAAGTAGGGTTGACTGACGTTGCGTTCGGAAGGAGTTACCAGCTCGGGCCTCTCCTTAAAAATGGGAGGCTGATATCAGAATCAGCATCAGCCAAGACCCTTGCATTCACGTTATCCCTAGGCCACGCAGGCACGTTCATATGGCTTGGTTAAAGCGGGGTTGGAGCTTACGCTATCGCGTCACATGCTTAAAGTCGCAGCTTAAGTGGCCCCATACTTTTTTTCGGCCCCACAGAGAGAGCCAACCGAAAATCATTTTTTCTGGTTAACATCCCTGCCTTCCGCACTCCTTTTCTCCTCCTCCTCCTCCTCCTCCTCCTCCTCCTCCTCCTCCTCCTCCTCCTCCTCCTCCTCCTCCTATAGAGAGAACTCTGTTAGCGAAAAGAAAACCTGATGAAATAACGAAGACGAAAAAGGAAAGCAGCGAAGAAAAGGACACGCACGAACATGATCGAGACAGCAGACGCAACGAACGGGAATCGTATACTCGATTAATTGAAAGACGACTTTAAGCTGCGCTGTGGTTATTTAGTACGATCGGCAAGCAGGAACAAAGCGCATTGCAGTATGCAAAACAATCATTTCGGTTCCCTTCGAATATCTATTCACTAAAAGACTTAGCTACAAAAAATATATATAAAAAGAAAAAGAAGCCGATATTCAAACTTGGCCAGGGGGCTAAAGAGCAGTCCACAACCGACAATAAAAAGAGATTGTAAACTGGAGTTAATGGGTCTGAGGTGAGGTGTTTTTGTCCATCTGGTTTGCATGTACAGCCTCGTCCACTTCTAGCTATAACAATGTCACTGCTTTTAAAGGGCCATTGCGTCCGACACGTCAATGCAGTAAAGCTAAGTGGCTGGCCATGCGAAGTGCCACATTCATGTCCGTCTGTGCATGTATCGAATTGCTTCGATATGCACCTGTATCGGACGCATTGTTGCTTTGAAAGGAGTGACCTTGTTATAGCTATAAGTGGATGACCCTGTACATGTGGCTGCAAACAAGCTCTTGCGCTGCCTGGACAGACTAGCAGCATGAGACCAAGTGTTGTTTTCTTTAATGTGCACTTCACAGGAACCAGTCCCGCAGTAACACTAGCCACACTAGCCACACTGCGGCTGAACGGAACAAGGTGGAATCTTGGGCTGATCTGACAGGCGAACCTTTCATTTGATGCTGGTCTGGGAGCAAACTTACTTCCGCTCTCTATATTAGTGCGAAATCACCAATCCACGGGATCAGAGCCTAGCAAAATAATCCAACGCCTGTGCAGTCGCTCTAAATGGTCAAGCTGTTTTGCGACGTCACAACCCTATGAACTCGCGCCGGTACAGAGGCTCCAACGCACGAATCTCATCCGCCTCAGTTTGCGAACCAACTCAGACAGTGGCAAAAGCCTATGACTAGCCAGTGACTGTCTATGACCTCTTGCAGTAGTTTGGCACTAAACAAAAAAGTAATCGGAGCTGATTCTAGCCGGTTGGGTTCGAGCCCGGGTACCTGGGTTCAATAGTCGAACGCCTTAAGTACTGAGACACCACAGCAGGTGCTTTTGCTCATTACAACATGGTTGGAATGGGGTTTTAACCCTACTTGTCCCCCTTCTTCACACTGACGCGGAGGCTTCCAGATGGTGTCTCAACAGTAAGGTTAAACCTGTGGTCTCCGTGATCAAGTGCGCCGTTGCTCCGGAGTTGATCACGGAGGCCACGGTTAAACCTCCTCCATTTAACGCGACGTCTGCTAGATGGAGCCACATGTATGAAGCTGAAACCAGGCTCATAGCTTCAGAAAGTTTGGGCAACCCCGCTTTTGCACGATATTAGAAATCTAGAGAAAATTTTCTGGTTTTGTTTAAATTACAGCGATATGTTTGCATCTAAATATTATACGAGAGAGTATAACGGTAACCGCACTCTTCTCCTCAATATAGGCTACAGGTTAGGGATTAATTTTACGGTTGATTACGAGGTTTTAGTGACGCTGCAGCGACGACATTTGTAATAAGAGACTTGAGCCCATTTCAGATAATTTCTAAGCGCAAGCTGAATGAAATGGAGCGACACTAAGTTATACATGCTAACCAATGGTACGAAACAAGCCAGGAGGCACGGCGCCTGAAAGAATGGGAAATAAATTAATCACAAGCCTTATCCTAACGCCTCCTTTCGTATTTACCACTCAATGATTCGGAATTGAGTTTCCCCGCATATTTGGCATATATGGACAAATAGACACGCTTTGTTTAAGGAATTCAGAAAAAGCCTTTGAAAAGGGTAGCCAGGGAAAGTTAATATATAAATCAGAAAGAAGTGGACTTGTTTCTGGCATTTCTTCAAATTACTTTTTGTGTCACCGCTAAACGTCGCATTCTTAATTGGGACATATCACTGGCCTACAAGTATGACTCAATAAAAGCCAAGAGTTTCAAACAAAGGAGAACACAAGATACTTATATTCGATGTAATGATCAACCTAATTTTTCCGGGGCGAAATTATACCTACATGATTTCCGATTGAGCTGCATCCTCGTCCACAGAGACGGTCGGCTGCCATATACTAATTCTGAAAATTTGCCGCGAAGCCGTCTCACGGTCTGCTGTCTATAGACAATACCCCGCGCAGCCTCTCATGAGGAATCCTGATGCACAAGTCGAACAAAGACCCTCGGTATTAGCTCTGCAGCGACTCGAATACAATAGACCAGGGGCCACGAGTAAGCACAAGAAGCTGTGGCACGCAGTAGGTACACATAACGCTCAAACCACGGGCAATTTTCTGTGTGATAAGTTATAGCGCCGGAATGTCGAATGATGTTAGCGATGTTGTTCCCGTCTAAAAGTGAAGCTCGCATGCGGGCTCCCGCATTATTACGCGGGAATCACCTAACCGAGTTTCGTTCGTCGGGATAGAGGACTGGGCAATGTTCTCTTTGGCGTCGCAAAAGGAGGACATGAGGGGTACTTGGGAGGAAAGTCTTTCTTGAGGCCTGCTATGTACTCACTTAGAGAGCCAGCATGATTGCTGGTTAGAGATAAATTATTAACGGCCCGTTGAGGAGACTCACATGGGACACGACATTTAATGAGAAAGTTTTCTCTGCCTTACACAAACCGGTTGTGTAGAAGAGGAGCGTCGTCAGACAAGCTGAGAGTAAATTTCTCCCGCTGCGAGTTTCGAGGGTGCGTGAGCGCTGGTTGGTGTTAAAAACAAAATGCGAAATAAAAATAATGAGAAGGGTTCAACGCTGCTGAACCGAATATGGAGCGGAAGCATTTGGTGCGGGTGACCGAGCGTTCTTCTTCTTCGCGGCTGTTCAAGGTCATTCGTGACTGTGGCCACGGACTACGCGACGCATAGAGTTCCTTACACTAACTAGAGGGAAAGCTGAGGGCGCTGCACTTCAGCCACCATGGGCGCGCTAAGAATCATGGGCCGGTGTGCTACTTGTTGCGGGACAGTCGGTTTTTCTCGGGTGCGTGGAGTGGCGTTACTGTGATGTTTCTTTTTTGTCATCATCATCATCTCAAGGTGCGTACATAGACCGCGAAAGCCATAGTAGCGAAGGCGCAGAAGCAGACGTCGCCAATAAATGGTTTTTGTTTCCCAAAATGCCACTAAAAACTTCCTTAAGTGATTGCACAACCATAAATATTTTCATAACGTTTTTTTATTTCAAATTTTGCCTATTAAGTGCGAAATATTGGTATTTGTGCTGCTCAAAACTAAGCCAATAGGAGAAAAAGCCATCGCTTATATTGGATAAATCTCACACTGACATGCTGTTTCTTTTTGAAATTTATAGTCACAATATTTAATCTTAGGACATTATTTACTGTAGAACAATGTTTATCTTTGCATTAGTTTCGGCCAAAAGTTGTAGTTCTGCACTCGGTATCTCTCCGGCCCATGATGCTTTGAGCGCCCATGGTGGCTGAACTGGCCGTCTGGAAACTCCATGTAAACTCCCATAGACGGCAGCACAGCTTTCCCTCTAGGTAAGAGTAAGAAACTATGACGCGACGGACCGAAACCCGGCGTAGTATTACTTTCGAAATAAAAGGGTCCCGTGAACTTCTTATATTGCCAAGTAACTATGTCCGAG
Source organism: Amblyomma maculatum (assembly GCF_055883805.1). Classification (NCBI taxonomy): domain Eukaryota; kingdom Metazoa; phylum Arthropoda; class Arachnida; order Ixodida; family Ixodidae; genus Amblyomma; species Amblyomma maculatum. The sequence continues at coordinate 118,698,396 of NC_139351.1, read as the reverse complement.
CTCTGCTGTGTCTGTGGACTCCAGCGATGCCCTGCTGTGGTAAGACCCTTAAGGGACAGTTCCCGCTCGGCTACTGAGGAATCAATTGCTGAATCTTCCTCATGTTAGCAACGCAAGAATGTGGTGCAGTAGGAGATGACAGACGAAGACCGTGGGCATATCAACTCTGAGACGAGCGACGCGCCGGAAGAAGCGACGTTGTGTTTAGTCTTCTCTCTTCTCTCGTCATACTTAGTGCACATTACAGTCTTCATGTGGCCGCAAAGCAACAGAGATTTCTAACGCTATATATTCCCTGTGCGCTCGAATCATCAGAGCGATGTTGGTGAAAGTAAGAGGACTCCACGTGATCGTTTAGGGCAGTCCGGAGCCTCCCACTATGTACCCCTCCTCCCGAACCCAACGTGTCGGATTTAAGACTTTAGACTCCACATTTTACTACCGCACTCATCGTCAGCTGCGATGGACAAAACGTGGTAGAAGCTCAGTTCTCGAAGCAATGATATCACAGCAGTGTTGGAAGATCATGAAATCAGTCGTCGAAACGAAGAACAAAGTACGTTGAATCTCTAAAGCGCTTCGCGTGCTCCGAGTGAAAGCACATTGATTTACTACGAAGCAATAAATGGGCTCACTCCAGACGCGTTGCGTCATATTGAGCGCTATGCACGCGCACAGAGGTTGTAAATGCACGAATCACTGGCATAAAGCAATCTCCAAAATACGTTCCTTCTTTCGAAACCGCCTCGTAAACTTTGCGCACTGCGCAGTGTCTAATTGAAAATTACGGCTTCAGCCACGCTGCATGCCATCTACCACCTCGTGATCTAACCAGAAGCGCTGTGGTTTGGCTGTTTGAAGCAGCCAAACCACAGCGGCAAAAGAAGGGCTGGCATATACCTCGCTCTTGGCCCAGTGAATAAATAAACAACGCAATTGGGCTCGCGCCTCTTCGCGGGCGGGCGAAGCAGCATGACGTCCCGTGGGCAACAACGGGGAGACGTCCGCCTCTCCTCCGGTTGCGGACGCATGCACTACTGCTAACTTATTCAAGCGCGCCGAGATGTCGAGTCCCGGATCTGGGGAGAAAGCTGGCTGTGTTTGCTCAGTTTTGTGCCACGTTGCATTGGCGGAGGAGTGCTGGGAGGCTATATCAGTGCATGGGGCCACAGGTCCGTTCTTCCCAAACGTATATGGCGCAGGCAGCAGGACCAGTTGTTTTGAACGGTAGAGGACATGTAATCAGCGCCAAGAGACCAGAACTGAAGGGGAGCTAAAAACCACGAACAATAGATCGACTGTCACCAGCGGGACCACCATTCGACAGGCTAAGCGACGCTAAAAAAACACGAATAGAAAGTCCGACCTATAGAGCTACAAAACGGCAACGTAAAGAAGAATCACAAGAAACAACGAACGACAAATACGAAGCGACTTTTGTTATCTACTGCAGATACAAAGTGCGTTCGTGGTGTCTCGACTTGACCTATAATAACGCTAGAAGTATGCTGTAATGGCTATAATGGATATACTGCTAGATATACTAGCTGATTAGAATTGCTAAGTGCGGTCGTCTATGGTTCTGCATATACACTGCGGCAATGGTTCTCGGCTTGACACTAGAACTAGGCAAAATGCTTTTTCTGACGCCTGAAGTTTAGCTTGTGGTTAAACCTGGAGTTATGCGAAAGCAATCTTCATGGCTACATTTAGCTTCGGCTCTAAAGTAAAGACATGACTTCATCTTTATTTATGCCATAGGGGAATCACTTCACGTATGAGCACCCCTTGCCTCTCATCGTTGGCCATTCTCATTCGGGTGTAGGAGACTTCTAGTAGTATGACATCGTCGTTACGTCGGGACCCATCGCCACCACAACGTTCGAACGAACCTTCTGTCCTAACAACTCGTTGTTATCATTCGCCTCTACCAACTACCGAGTTATCTGTCTTCTTCTCCTTCTTTTTTTTTCTATTTCTTCTTCATCTTCGTCATCCACGGTGCCTAAGTTGTTAGGTGCCACACCGACGACTTGAAAACCTACCGCAGCGCAGCTTTCGCTACAAAAGTGACATGCTGACAATAATAGCTGTAACACGATTCCTCACCAGCGTCCATATGCTGTGCAGCGTCCTCCACGTTATAGATCACCAGGCGGACAAAATTATTCCCAAGCCCTCCACTACTGCATTTTTCTTTATTCCGTTCCCATCTCCCTCCCTTTCGTTAAGCGCGGCTCAAGCGTCCGACAAGGTTTAAAACGGTTACTGTGACTTTCATTTGTTCAACACCAGTGGTCAGTTTTCAGTTTTGCATCAGAGAGCCATTTATAGTAGCCCATAGAGTTTCTTACTCTTACCTAGAGGGAAAGCTGTGCTGCCGTCTGTGGGAGTTTACATGGAGTTTCCAGACGGCCAGTTCAGCCACCATGGGCGCTCAAAGCATCATGGGCCGGAGAGCTACCGAGTGCAGAACTACAACTTTTGGCTAAAAGTAATGCAAAGATAAACGTTGTTCTACCGTAAATAATGTCCTAAGATTGAATATTGTGACTATAAATTGCAAAAAGAGAGAGAAACAGAATGCCAGTGTAAGATTTATCCAGTATAAGCGATGGCCCTTTCTCCTATTGGCTTAGCTTTGAGCAGCCCAATTACCAATATTTCGCAGTTAATAGGCACACTTTGAAAAAAAAAAAATGTTATGAAAATATTTATGGCTGTACAATTACTTAAGAAAGTTTTTAGTGGAATTTCGGGAAACAGAAACCATTTATTGACGACGTCTGCTTTAGCGCCTTCGCTAATATGGCTTTCGCGGTCTATGTACGCACCTTCAGATGATGATGATGACAAAAAAGAAACATCGCAGTAACGCCACTCCACGTACCCGAGAAAAACCGACTGTCCCGCAACAAGTAGCACACCGGCCCATGATTCTTAGCGCGCCCATGGTGGCTGAAGTGCAGCGCCCTCAGCTTTCCCTCTAGGTAGTGTAAGGAACTCTATGTAGTAGCCGACCATCAGCAGTGGTGAGAAATAATACCGTTGTTGTATAGCTGTGGCTGTTATCGCTTGGCTTCGCTCCTAAAGCCAAGGTAGGTTTAACCAAGAACCTAGCCAAGACAAGAGTGAAATAAGAAGGCAGAAGAAAGAAGAAAAGAACAGAAAAACAAAACGGGAGAAATTGAAAAAATGCCGTTGTGGAGAGACAAATAGAGTGAGAAGAAACGAAGAAAAAGATGGCACGAAAAAAATAAAGACAGAACAAAGAGAAGTAAGAAGAAAGAGAGAGAAGGAAAAGAAGAGAAAGTAAAGCTATGTCGAGAGGAAGATAAGAGGAAGTACAAGGAGAAACAGAAGAAAAGAAAGGCTAAGGTGAATAAAGACAGTCACGACGGCTCTTCAAAGCCGTATAATGAAGTTTCCAGTAATTCTCTTACCTTAGCTCAAGAAGGAAAAAAACTGATACAAATGCTAAAAAATAGCAAGAAAATATTCGGGTTACAAAAATTTCACAGTTTCTTCTGTGAACTTGCATTTTTGCGAAATTACGAACTGAAGTGTTCTAGTATTGCGACACTTAGCCAATTTTTCTTTTCTGGGAAATCTAGACTGTTTCTTAAAAAAAAAAAAAAAAAAACAACAACTAGGATATATACTTGATCTTCAAATCTAATATCTCATTCAAAAGAAAAATGCCAACGTGACCTCGATGACTGCCTTTATTTGAACATACTCCGTATACACTCATATGGAGCAACGTATAGAACGCGTACTGCCGTTCTTACAATGCGCACGCATGCTCGTGCGATGCGTCCTTCGCTAAAGCCCACTAAAACAGCGAGACGCTGTTTACTGCCACTTGGCCCTGCAGGCCGCGTCTCTGTCCTCGCGTGCCCCGAAAGCTTGGCCCGACGCCGGCTTCGGAGCGCGCCGATATTGATTGGGCGCGTTTATTTCGGGCAGCCACTCGGGCCATCCCGCCGCGTCGTTCTCCGCGCGGACCCGGCTGCGGTGGCGGCGGCACCGTCTCGGAGTTACCGGACCGCCCCCTTAACCTTCTCCCCGCGGGTCGCCTACCTTTTTACGCGCTGCATCTTGGAGGATTAGCAGCGCGCCAGTGAGAGACAGCGTCGGAGTCTTCGCTCGGAAAGGGGTCAAAAAGAAGATAGAGGCAAGAGGGTGAAAAAAAAAAAAAAAAGAAAAAAAAAGGGGGGGGAAGACGCTGACCTACAAATGAGTAGAACTTCAGCCGAGGGCCGGCAGTGTTGAGAGACGAGGTCTTTTCTGCTTTTTTCCTTACGAGTGTTTTAGCGCAAGTTTCCCCAGGAGACAGAAATGGAAGACGAGACAGTCCAGCGTTATCACCCCTTCCACATATAGCCTTTCTAGATAAGGAGCTGAACTTCTTATCAAGGAGCTAGGCGATCTTGGTTCCCCTGCGTGATATTTGGTGCCAACGTCTGTATATGAGGTTTTAATCTTGTTATCCTTGATGTTGCTATATATTTAAAGAAGTGTCAAAACAATAAAACTTCCTTTGCTAGCGCTGCAACTCGTTTTCGCCTTCTGTGCCCGCGTTAAGTTTGCGCTGTTTTGCGGCGTGATGAACAACTGATTATAGCTAGATATCTGTTATGCGAGCATTTTCTTAATTTAATCAGTTCCGTTACTTCCTAACTCTCATATTCTTTTTTTTGCTTTTTTTCTTCCTCGTTTTCAACTTTTCTTTCCTTATTTCTTGGCTGCCTGCATTCCTGCATTTCAATCTTTATTTCATTTATTCCGAATTTTTGGTTTTTCTCTCCCTCGTCGTGAACATTCTTCCTACCTGGTTTCTTTCCATCCCTTCTCCCTTCCTTCCCCTTTTTATTTATTTATTTTCAGTTTCTGCACATTTTTTTCATGTCTTTCCTTCATTCGAATGTTCCGAGTTGTTTTTCTTTTAATTCTCCCTTCCTCACTCCTTCGTTTTACTTCCTTGCTTTAGTCGCTGCAATCTTTCATTTTCGCTTCGTTTTTGTGTCTGCCGTCCATCCACCAACCCTCTGATCATGTACCTGCCATTTCCCCAGAACTGCCGTCTACCTGTGGAAATAAGGAGCGGCGGTGGCCGACAGGGAGAAGGGGGTATCGGCGGCGACTATCGCTCTTCGAGAATATGCGGCGCCGCGTGTCCCTTTATGCATGCGGTGCACTCAATCACGCGCGTAAACACCGGCCGACAGCCCATCTTTCGGCCCACGAGCAACAGCGTAGGGGGAGGACCACTGACGCAGGCTCTTCGAGCAACCTGGGCACAAGGCAAACAGCGCGTGCACGAAAACAAGCCTCGGGGCCAAGAGAGAGGGAGAGAGAGAGATGACGACGACGAGAAGGACGAGCACTATATACACTATAATGCACATACTTGGCATCGTTGTGCGGACGATGGTTTGTCGAGGCAGTGGTCTGTGCGCACGATCCTTCGCAACCATTTTAGGGTTTGATTCCCGCACGGTTAAAGGTTCGCCTATCTAAGGCGACGCCTCACTCGATCGATTTTTCGTTTGTTTACTCACTCACTCACTCACTCACTCACTCACTCACTCACTCACTCACTCACTCACTCACTCACTCACTCACTCACTCACTCACTCACTCACTCACTCACTCACTCACTCACTCACTCACTCACTCACTCACTCACTCACTCACTCACTCACTCACTCACTCACTCACTCACTCACTCACTCACTCACTCACTCACTCACTCACTCACTCACTCACTCACTCACTCACTCACTCACTCACTCACTCACTCACTCACTCATGGCCAAACAAAAGAGCCAGTGTGCTGTGCAATGTCGATGCACGTTGAAGACCCAGTTGTGGTCGAAATTGATCCGGAGTCCTTCATCACGAAGCCCTTCGCAGCAAATGTCGTTAAAACCTAACTTGCCATACCATACCGCATCCCCGGAGCGAATGCGGGACGACAGTACCGGCAGTTTTTATACAACATAGTTCTCTCGTACGAATCATCACACCGGAAAACGGCCGTATTTACTTGACAGGGAAATGAAATTATAGCAAAGTTAGACGGCAAGGAGCTGGCTAAGGATAGATTACTGCAAGAGGTCCCTTCATGCCTAGCACGCTACTTGTGCATCAGACATCTTCGGAACGGCGTGGCGACGAGCGTCACACACCGTAAGCAGGCAGAACACGGGCACTGCTTTGTCTCTCGGTCGCACTTTGAGATCACACTTCTAGGAGCTCAATTTCAGCGCTTCTGTAGCTATAGGTAGTCTTACGGTAAACATAATCGAACAACACGGTCAGCCTCTTTATGTCACTGCTACTGAATCACGCGCTTGCAGAGCCTTGAGACCGCTCAGAAGATTGATAAGCTGGCTTCAGTGATCCGGCAGCGCCAAAAAGAAGAAGGAGAAAGAAAAGAGAATACATAAACGAGTCCGAAGATGAAACATAACATGCACAGCAGTGGTGCTCGAGAACACGACCTACAGGTGTCCACAGAACCTTTCCGAGCCCCGAAAGCATCGCAGTCTGAAGTTTCTCAGTGCCTTGAGGCTGTGAAGCAGTGCTTTGTGCAGGTTTGCATAGGGAAGCTCAAAGCACGCCCTTTATTTCGTGTCCCCGTGTTTATCCTGCTGGGAAATAAAGCTTTATTGTCATTTTCTTATTCCCAATATTTTTGTGGGCAACCGTACAACTTCGCACTTTCTCTTTTGAAAACGACGATGCGCGGACCGGACCAACTTAGAGCGGACAAGACGATGGCAGGAACCGGAAGCCGGCGTGATTCAAAGGGAACTTCTTTTCTGGTCGCTAGACGCACAAAGCGCTGGGGGAAGGGGGTTGGGGAAGGAAAACGACAGAAAAAAAAATACAAAACAAAAACAATCTGTCGTTTTCTTTTCACCGGCAACGGAAGCTGCGAAGGACGCGTAAAAGGGCTCCGAAGCCACTTTCGATCTAGACACGCAACGCTAAGGCAGTACACGCGTACTGCGGCGTCGCCAAACTGAGCCTTCCAAGAACTCGAGGTGCGGTACGACGCCGGGATCCAAGCGGCGCGGCACGTACAGGGTTTCTCGGCTCCTGGAATTAATAATGTCCGTGCTTTTCTCAACCTATCCGCACGTTCAGTGTAAAGAATCCTGCTCACTTTTCATTATCGCCGTATTCTCGATCGTGTTCTTGTTATCTTATATTTGTTTTTTCTCTGTGCTGTACTGACTCGTGACTCGCGCTCCCCTCCCCAGCCTGAATTTTCCTTTAGACTGGCGTATTTCAGATGAACGTGAGTTAGAAAGGCCGTGAATATATGACACCATGATGACACTGACTATATAAAACTAATGTCGCTGGAAATCCTGCAGCCATCTACTGAAAAATATATGTATATATAATAAAACATCCGTCGGGGCCATCTCCGATCAGGCAGGTAGGTCAGGTCCACGCTGAGTTAAGCAGATTTCTTTAAGCAACATATAGAAACGTTAGACAAAGAAAAGTGAGCAAGCATTTTTGTGACGTGACATCAGTAGGCATTCTTTCGTACCTTGTATTCAGGATATGGCAATAGTGTCTGCTTTGGCTTCAGGACAACTGCTTTACAATGCCCTTTATACAGTATATTCACTCCGCCTTCCACTACTGTATTTCCCCTTCCGTTGCTCTGATTCCGCCTATAAGGCTCCCACAATTCATGCTATGGACAACGATAGAGGGATAAGGGGAAACATACGCTGGTTTATTTATTATCTGCGATATACTGAACTCTTCAATTCTGCCTCCTTTTCTTGCGCTCCATTGATTTGCCCTTCAGTACTTCGCTTCCTCAAGACGCTTCCCATTTTTCTTTCCCGTTCCTGCCTATCTTCCTTTTCCCTTCTTTTCGCTATATCTTACTAGTAAGTTCTTCGAAAGGAGCGAAATTCATGTGGAAATCCGGCCCGGCTGCGAGACTGGTGACGCAACGGCCGGTTGGGCGGCGAAGTTCTAAGTCTTCTCCCGTTTCAGGAGCGAGTTCATCGCGGGACAAATCTCCTCGTCTATCGAACACGGGCTTGTTAGGATGGCCGGAAAAGAAGAAGGATCTCTTCCTGAGGCTCCGGCGGAGACTCACGAGAGGTAAAACTTTTGTTTTTCTCTTTTTATTTCACTTTTGAGTGATCCTAAAAATTGGCGAAGCTGTACCGTAGGGATTTATCTCGTTTTCTACCGAAATATACTTCCAGTTCACAGCGGACTTTCCGTAACTACAGCGTATATTAATCGAAAAAGTTATAATTCCAGTAAATCCCTTCTTCCATACCTTGCTACGCTTCGTTAGAGTTTGGAAGGGGAAAAAAAAGGAAAAGAACATTCTTTCCGAGATCCTGCAGGGCTGTTAGTCAGAACCGCCCACAGCTAAAGGTTTAAATGGTAATTCGAACGACGTCCCATGGTTAGTTGTTCAGGCCGCGTCTTCACGATATACTTATTCAAGCAAACGATGCGTACGAATTATCGCTAAATCCGCCGAGAAAAAGACCGATGTCCTGTAATGGCCTTTAATGATAGAGCGTTTGTGGCAGAAAGTAAAACGTTTGGCAGGTTTAAGTATGGTTAAATCAGTGGTCGAGAGAAAGCTGGCCTCAGAGGCCGTTCTTCTGGTGTTTCAGCAGCTCGAACCGTTTCATACATCGCACGCTTTCTCCTCAGTTCTTGTCGTTTGGCCACATCTTGAGGATCCACAGACCACAATATTATATTTCCTTTAAGTAATTAATCAATTGAAGCCAATTAAATGTTGCTTTAAGTGCAGCTGCATCTCAAGCATCGCCGTCTACCTAACATTTAGAGCCCCGTCTTCTTCGCTACGTTGTACCGATGGAAACGTTGCAGCGTTGCAGTGCATAGCGTAGATATGTATAGAGTCCTATGCGAGACACAAAGACATCAACTTTTGCATTGATTAGAGCTTTCGGTCTAAAAGATTTCCAAGCTCGCTTTTCTTCCCAGTCGTAAAAAAGCTACAGAATATTTTCTGAAGTTGTTAGGATAGAATTTCTGTGTGATGTTTTGACAGGAAGTACCTGTTGTGATCAACAGAACTTTCTGTCATAAAGTCAGGATTTTCTGTAGTTACAACAGGAAACTACTCCAGCACTACAGACACCAGAAAACTACTACAGAAAAAAAAAGCTACAGAACTACAGAAAGAAATTCGATATTTAGGACATAACTATAGAAACTTTTGCCGTATTTTGACACAGGTCTGTAGTTTTTTTTTTTTTTTTTTCGACTGGGTTCGGCGAAACGAATGATCGGAGTCTCTTAGCACGAGAGAACGGAGGACTTTATAGCTATGTAGCGGAAGTGTGGAGGAGGAAGTGGTTTTTCGCTTTGCTATGGCGCCGAGTAGTGACATCACGCGTGACGTCAGTAAGTGCTGACTAATCCGCGTGGGCTGCGGTCAGCACATGGAAGCAGAATTGACAACAACTGCGCCATAAAACCTAAAAGCTAGTAAGAGCTAGTGCTAAAAAACGAAGCAGTAGTGTTGTAGCCGCCTATACTGCAGGTCTTGATGGTAATTGCGATGGTGATAGTGCGCAGTTTGCAAAGGATGATTCCTCAGCCATAAGTGCTTTCATTTTAATGCGAAAGCCTTACTTCGCTATGTTAACATATTACTGTCCGCAGACAGCGTCCGCCGACCGCGTCCGCAAAATCGTGTCCGCAGCAATTGCGATTGAGAAGTGGTAGAGGCTAACGACTGGTGTCAATCGGTAGAGGATGACGTAATGTTATGTCCGAAAAATAATTAACCCAATAAGTTGATTAGGTATATAATGACAGGCAAAAATGTAAAAGTAAAGGCGAAAATGGACTCATTAGCCAATGATTTGGCGCCACATTTGAATGTATCAAATACTAAAACATCTAATGAAGTAAGTCAATTAAGGTGAGGTTAAGATGTATCAAATACTAAATAGTTAATTAAATAAGTCAGTTAAGGCGGCGTCAAGGATGTGACGTCGCGCAACCTGAAGTCGAGCCAAAAAAGGGCATAGGAAGGGATTGGCACGCAATTTGAAAGTACCACAAACTAAAATGGGTAAACAAAAAGTGAATTAAGTAACTAGAAGCAACCAGAAGCAACCAACAGCAGCACCCGTGCTTTTGCATTACTGCAATGCAGATTCTGCAGTGCTCGTTTTTATTAAGACGAAAGCCTCATATTTCTTATGCAGCGGAAAACAACTCGCCGGAAGTAGTACCGAAAGTCACGTGACGGGACATGACAACATGAGCCATAACTATGCGGTAATTAGGTACAAAATCCCCATAAAGAAAGGTGTTAGGCAAGGAGACACGATCTATCCAGTACTATTCACAGCTTGCTTTGAGAAAGTATTCAGAGATTTGGAATGGGAGCAGTTAGGAATAAGGGTAGAAGATGGAGAATACCTCAGTAATCTGCGATTTGCTGATGACATTGCTTTGCTAAGTAACTCGGCGGATGAATTCCTAGACAGGAAAAGTAGGAAGGTAGGCTTAAAAATCAATATGCAGAAGACTGGTAATCTTCAACAGCCTCGGGAAAGAACAGCCGTTTACGTTAGGTGGCGAAGCACTGGAAGTAGTAGGCGAATATGTCTACTTAGGACAAGTAGAAACCGCAGATCCGGACCATGAAAAGGAAATTAGAAGAATAAGACTGGGATGGAGCGCATTTGGCAAGCACTCACAGATTATGACTAGCAGCTTACCGGTATCGCTCAAGAAGAAAGTATACAACATCTGCATCTTACCTGTACTCACCAATGGGGCTGAAACGTGGATGCTAACCAAGAGGGTTCTACTTAAGTTAAGGACAACTCAGAGGGCTATGAAACGAAAAATGGTAGGGGCAACATTTAGAGATAGGAAGCGTGCAGAGTGGGTCAGATAAATAACTCAAGTTACTGACATTCTACTGGAAATTAAGAAGAAGAAATGGGCATGGGCAGGACATGTAGTGCGAAGAGAGGATAACCGATGGTCGCTTAGGGTAACAAACTGGATTCCAAGGGAAGGAAAGCGTAGCAGGGGGCGGCAGAAAGTTAGGTGGGCGGATGGGGTTAAGAAGTTCGCAGGGGTCAAGTGAATGCAGCTAGCACAGAACCTGGTTAATTGGAGAAATATGGGAGAGGCCTTCGCCCTGCAGTGAGTATAGTCAGGCTGATGATGATGATAAATTAGGTACAAAATCGTAAATTGTTGCGGGTGGTGTCATGTAATTTCGCCATCTAATTGTCGTGCATCTGCTAGCCTAGTTAGCGGTAGGGATTGGAACCAACAAAGTGACTCCCACTGTATGCCTTAATCATCTCCCTACACCACGTGACCTAGCGCGTTAGACGATTTGAGGGAAGGAGTGAAGTGGGGCTCGTTACAGAAGCAGAAAAAGTACAAATGGTCGCGTGGTGGCGCTCACCGCAAGAGGAACCTAGATTTTTTTTCCACTGACTATATAGACTAAGCAGAGGAATCTAGCAGGAACTGTAGGAATCCGGCGCCTCTATGCGAACGATCCTTTGCTTTCATGCACGTAGGCGGACCTAAGTGTATTTTTCTTCCTCGGCGCTTCTCTGCCTACCTTTCTTCTTTTCATCATTCCGTCCTTCCCTCTCGCTCTCCATCCCTCCCTACATTGTCTGCCCCCCCCCCCTTTCTTTCTTTCTTTCTTTCTTTCTTTCTTTCTTTCTTTCTTTCTTTCTTTCTTTCTTTCTTTCTTTCTTTCTTTCTTTCTTTCTTTCTTTCTCTCTTTCTTTCTTTCTTTCTTTCTTTCTTTCTTTCTTTCTTTCTTTCTTTCTTTCTTTCTTTCTTTCTTTCTTTCTTTCTTTCTTTCTTCAGTCCCCTTATTTCAGTTATTCCTTCTTTTGTTCTCGTAGTTTCCTTACCTGCAGTTAAGACGAAAGGGATCGCCAGAAAGAAAATAGGGAAGGAAATAGATATAAACTAGGGCGCAATTCTTCCATTATCTACCCGCTAGCGCTTGGCAACTTCATGCGTCAGGCACGTCGTCTTCAGTCGACGCTTAGCGACGATCACCGGGCAGAGAGTGCAAGCCCTCGCTTTACACGCGTCAGCTCTGCCGCGCACTTCTAGGTCGACACGGCTGTCAAATTCAAGACGGTTCCAACGTAACGACCATCCAACGACGAGGAGCTAAACACTGTATTTACGGAACGTCAGCTAAACTCTAAAAAGGGTCCGGAGAAAGATTTGGGGAGGCAGTAAATAAAACATCCAGCCAACAGAAGTAGCGGGTTGAAGGATGCGAAACACGTTCCCTCGTGCTTCCCTCTTCCTCTCTCTGTCGTGTGCGTTTTCTTGGCGCTGCACGTCCCGTTTTTTTTTCGCGCGCTGATATATCCGGAGCTGGCGGCAAGTGACAGGCCGCGTGTAATGGCTAGGCGTTAGACCCAGGCGCGGTCTGACGGAGCGTTTCGGACGCGCTTCTCCCGCTAACACGCACGCCGCGTCTGAACAAGAACGCGTGCAGCGCTCCGAATTCGCGCGAATCTGTTTACACGCGCCGCAATGTGTTAGCTCTGATTGGCCAACTCCGAGTCCGCGATAGCCATTCACGAATGGCGGTCACGGTGCAACGAGGGCGCTGCTGGCCACTCGCGCATCGTTCAAAAGTGAAAAGGAATTTCGCAATTAGGCGGTTAACGTCTTTCGCTGTACTGCACGAGGTTGTTGAGCAAGGAGCTGCATGCAGTGTCGTGTACAGTGGACCCTAATGCCCCCCCCCCCCCCCCCCCCCCCCCCCATTTTTCGTTTTCTCCTTTCTGTTGTCTTGACAATCGAGTGAGGAGGTGTCGCTTTGAGTTAAAGGGAATGCCTCGGAAAAAGTGCACGTGGAGACAAACCAGAACTGACGAATAAAGAATACATCGCCTGCGGCAGTCGCGGTGTTCTCGGGGCGATGGCGCTCGTCAGAGAGAAACAATTTGCGAAGTGGAGAAGTTGCAGCTCGGCTTGCGCTCCGTGCATCGCGAGAAATGAAGGGGCGCCGGGAGAAGACCGGATTCTCGCGATTTCTCTCTCTCCTTTCTTCGAGTTACACTCGAAGACCGGCTTTGTCGCAGACCCCGCGGGTGCCCCGATTGCGGGCCGAGGCTCAAACTGCCGCCTCTGTGCCGACGGTGGCGGAGCGTAATCGACGGCTTGCTTCCGGCGATATTCGATAAAAAGCTAATAAATAAAGACAGAATATCAGAAGGAGATTTGTTCAGAAAACTCGACGCATTGCACGGATAAGGAGCTTCAAGTGTACCCAGACGGAGCGCGAAGGAAGAAAAGTAAAGACAAGCGCTGTTGCTTGTCGCTCCTTTTGTTCTCTCGAGATTTGCCTGGCCGCGCTTTATACCCGTGGTGAGTGAAGGGTGGGAGTGAAAGAAGAGAGGGAGATAGAGGTGCCGTATTGGAGGGCTACGATTCACCGCGCTATAATGGCTTTCGCCTCATCGCACTATAGTGATCCAAAGTGGCCCCTAGAATTTTTTTTTTTATTTTCGTCTTCGATCTGGGCTCACCCAGCCCACTGATCAAATCATTGTTACTAAGGCTCTGAGTTCTAAGGCTGGGAGTCTTTCAAGTCGCGGATTTTTCTGCACGGTGTCCCATCAGGGTAGCCTTCCTGACAGCGAAGCTTCGCATTTTTTAGAATGACAAAACCACCTGGTAATAGCCAGACTTTTTCGTAACGTAGTTTCTCGCCGTGTGCGTGCCAATCATTTCTGCCTCAAGTTACAAGCCTCGTTCGGGGATCGAAGCATGCCTTAATTCCCAAGCACTATTACGTTCCTTAATGTCGTTCAAGTACACTTTTTATTTTATTTTGATCAGTGCTAACGGTCTTTGCCACTTGTTTGGTTAGTCTGCTATAACAGGAAACTTTCGGCGGTAACTGCTCTCAACGATGGAGTACTCGGGCCATCCCTGGTGAATTGAGAAATTCCATTAAAATTGAGTTTAGAGGTAACGATCATCGACGATATCACAGTGGCTCAGAGTAAGACATTAGAGTGGTTTAGAGAACTGCCAGTCGACAACCACCGGAAACAGTGAATATTTTTGAGGCACGGAGGAAAACCCGAGAGGGCATCAACGCGACCGGAGCTCCTGAATACGAGAGCTAAATAGGAATTGTAGATGGGCTAGATGTCATGCTATTTCAAAGGCGGTGAAGCGAAATGACCACACAAACCAACGCTAACGTTTAGACGTCTTCACTTGTGGGCAGTATTATAAGGAAGACACGACATGCACAGAAAGAAATGTCGCAGTCAACGCAATGTCACTGGAACAAATTCCAAGAATGTTTCTGGAGCGGTGCGAATGACAAAGGCGTTCGCTACAATTTGTTTAGTTTATTCCCTGTTCGTTTTTCTTTATTTCCCAGAATGGCGCCAAAACAAAGCGACATGAGAGCCCTTCATTTGTGTTTTATGTACCTAGCCGAGTACCTATATGAGAAAGGGAACGTTCGGGTGTAAACATAGATACCTACGTGTCTTTATGCATTAATATGACGAGGTTTTGCTCCCTTATCCTTCGAAGTGTGTAAAATGAAAACGCGTTTACGGCGAATTATGGCGAACCGTAAAGGCTGAAGCACTTTTAGCGAAGTTTCTCTGAGCAATAACCACGCCGGCATACATTCGGTCTCTATTCACCATTTCATGAACTAATTTCCTTCCTCCATGCATGAACTTCAGACCAACCGGCGTTTTATGAACCAGCCTAAAGTACGAAGCGCTGTACATATAAGGGGAAGCAAGCCTCTGTGGTTCGTGCAATCTCGTACAATCTCGCCAAACAAACAGAAAGATAGCAAAGCAGCCAAGTGATACATAAGCAAGCGAAAGCGATCAACTCAATTAAATGAGAAAGAGAGAGAGAGAAGCAGGAAAAACGAGAGAGAGAGAGAGAGAGAGAGAGAGAGAGAGAGAGAGAGAGAGAGAGAGAGAGAGAGAGAGAGAGAGAGGAAAAGCGCCAGTCCTTCTTGTGGCTTCCTTCAATTCAGAGATCGTCTCTCCCTCTTTTCCTTTCCCTCTACTGCTTTGATTGCTAGCCGCAGCTAAACGTGCTTAAAAGGAGGCTCTCTCCTCCGGTCGTTATCGGGCGCTCCGGGCGCGCGCACGGATGGCTTCGCATACAAAACTTCCTCCTTCCCCTGAAAGCGCCCGCATCAGCGACTACATGCTCAGAGGCGGAGGGAATGACAGCCGCATTCTTTTCTCGACCCCGGTCGTCAATCGGCGAGCCGTCTTTCATGCCCGAGTCGGTCCTTTCCACCTTTAACGTCAGGATGACGTCGGTGACGCGCTAGAACGGAGCGCAATTAACGACGCCAGCTTCGACGTCGTCGTCTGCTCGGCAAACACCGCATCCCCCTCGCCTTCCCCACAGCCTCGTGAAACGTCAGCTCTGTTCTTTCCGCCTTTCTTGTAGCTGAGCTTCGTAGACTACTTCAGACAAGGAGGTAGGACAAGACGGAGAGAGCAAGTAGCCGCAGAGAAGATGGGGAGTGCGTGAGCTTCACCTTGTTTGTTTCCCACTCGAGGAGCCCCCCCCCCCGAACACAGAGCGAGATTGTTGACTCTCCGCGGCCAGAGATCTCGACGCCCGTCGCGAAACCACACCGCAGCAAAATGAGGGTACAAGAAGAAGAATAAGGTGTACAGAAACGAGACATGACTGCTCCGGTGCGTCAGATGGCCGGGGTTGCTCTGTGACGGCTTCGTTCTGTCATCTAAGGATTCGTCTAACGTGTCGCAGATTGTGGCGGAAGAAAGTAGGAAAGGGGAAAAAAAAAATTATGTGTTACTGGACAGAAATGACTCTAATTTTCTCGAGGGAGGCATTTGTCGGCTAAGTTAAAAGCACAGGCTTCTCAGATTCTCTCCTATACAAATAAAAGCGCTAAGGAAAAGGCGACAAGGAACCAGACAAAGCTGAAGAAAAGAATAAAAGTAGCTTTGAGCGAAGGCAAGCAAAGGGGGCAGTAAATCTCTTCTCGATGGATCCTCGACCACACTGTGGGAGAAAGGATATGAAGGACGCAGTGAAACAACAGAAGGGATAAGGCGCCACCGTTGTGGAAGGGGTTTCCGAGTAACTTCTATTACCTGAGGATATTTAACGAGCACTCACATCGCGAAGCCCGCGGGCACCTTTTTCGTTTCGCCTCCACCAAATGGCGGCCGCCGCAGGCAGAATCGATCCCACGACATCAGAGATGGTTGAGGATGATTTTTCACACACCCAGAAGACTACGAAAGTATTTTTCTTCGTATTACTTAACACTGCTCCATGGCAACCAATATATCTAAAAATCATCCCTCGACATTATGTGTTTTTTTTTTTATCTTGTTACAAAAGCGCACCTCACTTTTCTCTCTCTCTCTCTGTGGCGGTGCTAACTACTGTTTATGTGAGCGCAGGAGATAGTTTAAAACCAAGATAAGATAAGAAGTCTTATCAATACATTCAGTATGTTCATAACGGTAATTTAAAATATTGCACATATGTTTCACAATAAGAGGCGATATCCAAAAAAGCTGGCCATGTGATGTGGCTCCTTTTGAGAACATAACGAAATAAAAAGAATGGCGGCGAAGATTTTATTGACTTTAAACATTTTTCCTAACACTCCATACGCACTGCAAGTACTACCCACGATCCTTCAGTAGAAATTTTCGCGAGAGCGGGCATCGAATTCAGTGTCCTCTATCACCTCTTCTCCGAGCACATCCTGCAAGCGCCGGGTCACCATTCAAGTGGCGGTTGGATGGGAGGAGGACCCTGGATGGCAGGTTGACTGGATATTTATTAAATGCTTCCTGTTTGTGAACACCGCGTTGCCTTGCTGAGTATTGTGTCGTTCTCTCGAGAAAGGGGTTCATTCACTCATTAACACTCTTGTGTGCATGTAGTTAGGTTGCGCGTGTCAGGTCACACTTAGTCGTTGCGATCTGGCGCTGTCTTTCAAGAGAAGCCCTTACGCCGTGTACGGTTGGCACAACACCAAGCACACTACGAAAATCTATCCGGTGCACATTAGAATGCACTTCCAACTTAAAGGGCAAAGAATGGCCTGGCGCTCGGCTGTTCGAACCAAAGTTGCGGAATCGAATCTGAGCTGCAGGAGGAATGCTAACGAACGCCGGCACCCATGTACTGTGTTATGTTAGCGCAGCTCAAATGCGAAAACCTCAGACAGCAGAAATTAATTCGGAAGCCTCTATATCCTATGACGGTCCTCATAGCCCACATGCGCAACTTTCAGGATGTCGAACACCTCGTCCCCGTGCGTGACTTGAAGTGGCTTTGTATCTTTTGTCTGGTGGTCGCTTACATAATGTGGGAAGTAAAGAGTGTATACTGATAAGTGCATGGGAGATAGACGTACAAATCAAGGTATTAGTAATTAAGATAGCATATAGCAAGTCACATTGGTCCATGGACTTATGGAATATGCGCGATGCCACCGTGAGCATCATTCTCTGGCATCATCGTCTGAAATGGCCTGTGGTGGATGGCTAAGTAAGATTCCAAGCGTGGGAACTTATGGTGTATAACGATAGGGGGCGATTCTGAATCGCAGGTAGAGAAAGATGTCCATCGCGATTCACTGCGATCTAAGCACCTGAATCTAAATCACCGTTTGAAAAAAGTTATTCAGTTTAACGTAGTAAGGAAACTATTCTCTGGATCGTGGACTGGGATATACCATTAAAGATGTGCCTTCCGAACGAGGAAGCGACTATATAGCTCTCGCCGCTTCTAATCCTGCACGCAATTAGTTGGACCACGCACCGGTTGGCTTTTGGCATCTAGCCCAAAGTGAGCCCCTGCTTTAAAATATTCACGCCTGCTCAGCAGCTGACGAAGTATATTCGCACCCACGTGTTATTTGCAAGTGCGGTGAAGCAGAGGCGGCTAAAACTCGTTTACACCTCAAAAAATAGCTCCACACCGACGCTGCACAACTCATAAGGCCGGCGCGTGCGTGATCTTTCTTTCTTTCTTTCTTTCTTTCTTTCTTTCTTTCTTTCTTTCTTTCTTTCTTTCTTTCTTTCTTTCTTTCTTTCTTTCTTTCTTTCTTTCTTTTCTACAGTCGTGCAGCAAAAGGTCAAGTGCGTTCCAATCCCCCGACCTTCGCCCTTTGGCGACCCACGGCGCACCGAGAGAAGAGCTCCCTGTTCAACGACCTCCGCTTACGTAACGGCGCTCGCAATTTACAGTTCTCTTTTCTTCGAGGCTTCGATCGGGAGCTTGACTTTTGCGTTGCTGGTGCGGGCCCAGAGCGTTGATTAGCTATCGCTCGTCAACCGTCAGCAAACAGGGAGAGAGCGATACAAGTACGCACGAGTTGCAGCACGAAATAGTGTTGCGGTATGCTAGCTCCACCAAGACTTTGACGTAGGCGAGCGAAGATGTCCGAGATAAAACACTTGGCGGATACTCTTCATTCAAAAGAAGAGGCTGAGGTCATTACCCTCGAGCAAATATTTTAACAAGCTGCGGCCCGAACAAATATTTTAACAAGGACCAATCCCCATAAGCAAGAACACCAGCTGCTTCTGGAATGCTGCCATGTTTTTTTTCTGAGCGCGGACGTTTTGTTTAACGTTTAAGGAAGCCTTAGAGACGCCTTAATCAAAGTTCCAAAAGATGTATACATTACAAAGGGTCGCCCCATTGTGGGATCAGGCACCTTGAAAACTCTTCAAAGGTGGTCGGTCTTTATGGCTGGAATTATCATCGACGGAAAACTTCGCCGCAGTAAAAACAATGCTTTTTTTCCTTTCGTCATTCTTTTACTGCTGAAAGGTGCTGGCGATGGACGGGTATGCAAAACGTTTTTCATTACGTGTCTATGTCCTTCGACTAATCCGACGACTGCAGGTTAATTGGCAACAGGGCTTGCCCGGTCTGCTGTCACGGCCTCATCTCTGCCGTTTGCACGTGCCGTCCATGATTACGAGCGAATCCACTGGCCAGCGTACTCCGTTCTTTGCCGTTACGTCTTAGTCGCGGAAGTGACCTTATATCTGGATGAATACGGAGCAGGGATCCGAAAATACGCGGGAAATGGCAAACAATTTTTGTTCTCCGCTACGTGCGCATAAACATACATATTAGAGAGTTAAAGTGTACAGCGATCTGTAATTCGCTACCGCGATCCGGCACCGCGCGTTACACTGCGCATGCTCAGATCCCCGTGACGCCGATAGTTGGCGCCACATGCTGGAAGACGGTAGGGTGCCTCGATGCGCGCATCGAGGCACCCTAGAAATTGGCACATACAGATGCCTCGTCGGGACCAATCAGCGCGTGCGTACCGCCCGCGCGCGGTAGAGAGTCAGGGTGGCGGATCGGGATCACGGTACACTAAACCGCTCTAATATATAGCCGCGAAGCAGATCACTTTGGTTTGGATGTCATTCGGCACACGATTAACGTTCCTGATGCTTGAAAACCTTGTTCACAAAATGTTTAGGCGCCTCAGATTGCTATAGGACTAGAGGACAAGTGCGCATGCTCGGAGCAAAATTGGGAACCTCAACGCCATCGTCGACTAATGCTGCTTCCATATCATACGTTTCATGACTGGCTTATCCTCTAGGAAGCACCTTCCGTGGTACGGTGGTTTTGTGAGAAATCAGTTCTCTCCGAACTCGATTTCTGGCAAAGAATAAATTCCGAAATTCGCTTCATTGGTATTCTGATCCACGTTAACATAAAAGAGAGTGGTTCTGGAGAAACCGAAGCTTCCCATAGCCGTGTGCTTTGTAGACAAGGTCCTGTGAACATTTGACGCTCAAGAATGTACTTATAAGCAATGCATTGGCGCGTATGTGGGGTGCAACGCCCCACCAGTGACACTTGAGGAACACCGTAGCGGAGATTTCGCGGATCATTCGATAGCCTTGCAATTCCTTAAAGTGCGCTGATATTATACAACAAGTGTTCTGCATGACTTCAGGGCGCGGCGCATTAAGTATTCCAGGCGATCACTACACACGCGATTTTGCATTTGCTCTCCATAGAGATATGGCTACCACGACGTGATTGGAACCAGCGATCTTGGGATTCAGCAGTAAGAAATGAGACGCTGTACAATATGACTGAATATGTGCGCGATGGAAATCTCGGATTCCTGAATCAGGCGCCGCGGTATTGCCGAATCGAAGCAATGTAGTGAAAGTTCAGTACCTACTCGAATTAAGCAAAAAGAACACCTGTTAGTTTGGGCTGTGTAAAATAAATTGCCCTGCCAGCAAAAGGAACAAACTGAACAGCTGCGCTTTGCAGAAGCATGCCTTTGTGGTGTTCTTCAAACCCAGCCAATGCATTTACGCGCTGCTGTACTTTGCGCCAACTAGAAAACAGACAGAAAGAAGCGTACAGTAATGTTGTGGGAAGCCCGTCGCTGTCTCAACGTGAGTTCTCGAAATTCTTTCTTTTTAGCCACTACCGAGGGGTTCATCATAAAGCGACCATCAGACCAAATTTGGCGCACCGGTCAAGCCTGTTAAATTGCAAAAGCCCAGCGTTGTCACCGTCGCTGTGACACAAACGTTTGGATAGCTCGAGTGGGCACTGACGTCATATGCGCAAATGTATCATCATGAATTTTCGCTATAAGGCCATCACGTCCCTTAATCATCATTATTAAAATACACATAAGCAAAGTAAACTATTCACGCTTAAAAGAAAACTGAGTGGCAAACAGGTGGAATCAAACCTGCGACCTTCACATTGCGAGTTACACATGCTAAATCCACGCTACCGAAGCATTTCCTTGTTACCGCCGTTAAAATTATACTATGCTTAGGGAAGATTTCTAAGCAGCAAGTGAATGGCCTTAAATGACTAAAATTTTCTCAATGCTTTTATATAAGGACTCGATGCAAGGCAGCCAGTCAGAAGCCGGATCAACAAGTTTAATTGGTTAAACTTATTTTAGATGGCTTAATTCCTTAAAATACTCTGACTCATCGTACGTAAAGATGTGCGTGCCACGCTGCCATCCAGCTTTTCATATTAATATGGAAACCTGAATCCAAACCTAAATCCAAACCTAAATCCAAACTTAAATCATAAAAAAAATGATACAGGATTGCATTTAGCTTCGCTTAAGAGCTTAATAGCGAAAGCCTTTCGTCTTAACCTCTTTTACATCTTCTGTCTACCTCTTAATTCTCTTCTATTATCCTGCGTGTTTTACACTAATTTCACGTATTTCTTTTCATTTTTATCTTTCATTTGGCTTCGTCGTTAGCAATATCGACATCTCAGGACTCATCTCCTCGACATTCGAGAATGAAGGCCTAACTTCACGAAAGAGAGAAATTATGTGGACGTCATAACCTATTGTGAAGTCTCGTTGACACATCTCGAGGAATATCGCAGAATCTAGCTGACACATCTCGCAGGCACGATATATTCACCAAAGCCTAGAAAGGCTTTCGCCTTAAAACACACACACACACACACACACACACACACACACACACACACACACACACACACACACACACACACACACACACACACACACACACACACACACACACACACACACACACACACACACACACACACACACACGCGCACACGCAAACACACGCGCACACACACACACACACACACGCAAACACACGCACACACACGCACACGCACGCACACACATCGGAGTGGAGCACTTCGATCCAACCCAGGAATTCCTCATGGAAGCGGGTACGTCTTACACATCACCACAGCCGATCGTCCCACAGGGAGATTGAAACACTACCTCGCTATTCATTATACGCCGCCGTTTCTAACACCTTCCACCTGTGCGCAAAAGTTTTCGCACGCCCTACTCTGCCTAAATTATACCTGAACTGCCTACCCCGCTTTTTTATTCCTATACTCTTAAAACTGCATCCACATTCCTGCCGCTGTCGGCCGCAGCTATACCACTGACCCAGACTTGTACTTAATCTATTTTTACTAAAAGAAGGAAGGAGCTATGCTCAGTGTCGCTCAAAAGGCTGCCTTCTCGCTCACCTGCAAAACATGGTGTCACGTTTAAAAAAAAAGACGGTGTGCCTTGACGTAGTGAAACCAGCTGCGGGCTGTTGGCTGCAGCCTGGCCCTGTTTGCGGGTATTTTGTTTTGTTAGCGAATGTTGATTAAATAGCAAAAACCAATTAGCTAACTTTTATTTCTTGATTTCAGGAACAAAGTGCAATTGCAATGGTTTTAGACCGTCCCGCAAAGCGACTAGCTACGCTGTTTCCATCAAGCTAGCGTTTATGTCCAGTATTTTTTTTTTTTTTTTTACCCAGCAAACATGATATCTCGCGCAATAAAAAATAACTTACACCTGAGCGGTGCTACATGCATAGAAGTGCCGAGGTGTGTATCAGGTAAAAACAACCCTCTTTCCTCTGCAGCGCCCTCTCCGATGAAGCTTTGTGTGCGTACTGGAAGAGTAATCTAAGGTAGCAGCTGGTCACGTGACAGCTTTCCTGAAAGCCCAATGACGCTACGTAAATCATAGCTTGAAGGGAAAAACATAACTAGCCTTTATTCGTGACGACCTACAAGTTTTGCACAGACATTTTCTTCCTGACCGATAAATAATAGTTAGATAATTATTCTTCATTAATTAATTACCCTTAGCGGACGAAAAAAAATACAGCGGGCTAGGATAGCCACCTATCAAAAGCTTTCGACTGGGTTCATTGGGCTAGGACGCACTACGTTATTTAAACCTTTGTTAAGGCAAAATCCTTTAATGACTCATGCTGTCGTGGACAAAATGTGTCCCGCTTTTGCGGCTGTTCTGATTGGCCGAGGCGGGATGACGTCATGAGGTCTCGATCAATCACAGAGTACCACCACAGTATGCGAGAATGCGTGCCTTATATGGCATATGCCAATCAATGATCATTTACTAATTAACGACTACTAATCAATTAGTAATTAACAACTGAAGTAATTTATTAAGTAATTAAGTAAAGACTAATAAACCAATAATTCAAGACTAATTAATAAACTACTAATTAGTGCCTCTTGCGCAGCAGAATGCGGCACTCAGGCTGTCGCCTTTCACTACTTTTGTCGCTAAAGTCCCCCGTAATTTTTACAGTAACCAGGGACACCCCGTATATATATATATGAATGCGGCTTGAGGTACCATTGAAATACTGCAGAGCTCAGCCCCCAAAGAGATGTCTCCTTTACCGTAAATGCCCGCTGGTACTACTGGGAATTAACTTTTGCGCAAGCTCCCGATGCGATTATCGGCACTCTTTCCCAATGTTGCTGACAAGCACAGGGTCTCAACGGTTCGCTCGTGGTTCCGCTATTCATTCTGATCAATCACCGCCGCCCGCAGTGCATCGCGGAAAAGCGGTCCGACCGGAACACCCGTGTTCCCAATCAGGGGCAGCTTAAGCCGGCACCACGTTCCTCGCTGACGAGCTTCTGCTTCATCCCCCGCTCTCACTTTCCCCTTATGTCGCGCTAAGACGACGCATAAAGGCAGGGAGCCGCTAACAGCGTTCGGCGGGGGAGCCGCCTTCAATTACCGCTCGGGCCTTGCGCGGCTAACGAGCGTGGCAATTCATTAACACCTTTCATTAAGCTGCCCATGTGTTTCGTTCCCTTCCCTTGAGCATCACCGGGGCAGCGGCGAGCACGAGTCCGAAAGCCTTAGCACAATGGGCACGACACCGGAGAGCGGCCGGCGGGCGAGCTAAATCGGACTGCTTGGCCCCCGTGCACACGCGCGCTGAATGCGAGCATCGCCGCGCACCTGGGAGCGGAACACGTTGAGGGACCCGAGCTACTGGCTGGACTTCATTCTCCGGCCCTCACTCACTCATGCTCATTCATTCCCTCTAATCTCCACTCTACTCCCCATCGTTCGTTTTTTTTGATAGGCTCGGTTCATCTCACTCTCATCAACTGACTGCACTTCTTCACGCACTCTCTTGCTTACCGGCCAGTTAACTCATTAACTGTGCCCCGTCTCTGTGCCCCGTACCCTTTAACTATCGCTCACTACCCGATGTTTTTGAGCAAAATAGAATAAATTTGTGCAGACACTATTTCAAAATCAACACACACACACACACACACACACACACACACACACACACACACACACACACACACACACACACACACACACACACACACACACACACACACACACACACACACACACACACACACACACACACACACACACACACACACACACACACACACACACACACACACACACACGCGCGCGCGCGCACGCACGCACACTTTCGTCTGGGCAGGCAAAGCTCTTGCACGCAGCACTAGAGCATAACAGTTTTTTTTTTTGAAGGTGTGTTTTGTGTAGTCATAAATAGGACTGGCAAAACACGCATATTACTCTGGCAGGCTCCCACCATATAGCACAAGAAGCAATGGCAGACAGATTGCATAAAGGCACTTAGTGCATCCGGCCCCTCGGTAATTGTTTTCGACTGGAATAAAAATAGATCGTCAGTTTGGAAGCGTAAACGCCCGTGCTATACAATTAAAGGAAATGAGATTAGCATGGAGGGGTTCTACAACTTGAGCCTTGGGTGCATCTCTCAAGGTCTTCACTCCTACATACCATATTCTTTCTTTAAACCTAATACAAAAAGCCCGATCTCAAACATAAGGTAGGAGTTGAGCCGGTTCCGATCAGTCAGGCTTTTTTAGAGTTACAAAGTTATTCCCAAGGCTGCGGGCAATTATGTCGCGATTTCAGTTTTTACAAGCCTCCATACAGCGCCAGAGATATTTAGCTAGCACTACGGGGTCCGCCTGCGCGTCTACCAAAACAGTCTGCGCTGTCTGGAGAAAGAATGAATCCTTTAGTGGCATTGATTAAATGGACCTTGAAATGAGGATGGCGTTGCTGACGACGAGATAATACCGCCCCCCCCCCCCCTCTTTTTCTCCACGAGTATAGAGTTCATTATATTTTCAGGAAAATGAACGTCTCACTGTGCGCCGACTATTAGTTCCCCAAATAGCTGGAATATCGCCAGATCAGTACCGCGCAGATGTTTAAACACGCCGTTTCGACGTGTAGGGAGTCGTTCTGTTGCTCAACAGAACAGTTATCGTTTTTATTTTAATCATTATTCTCATCTCCCGTAAATACAAGGCTGCGCGATAGGGAAAGATAATTAGCAGCCCACACATACAAGCGGTGCATTTTGCCTGATTAGAAAAAAGTATAGTAGATGATTACTTCTCTCCTATCTTTCTTTCCTGCAATCGAGTGAGTACCTCTGCGTTCGACGGCCGGCAGTTTCATCGATGGTATAGTTGAGCGCCCCCGCGCATGGGCCTTGACCCGGGCTCGGGTGCGGCCGTGAAGGGAATCCTCTTCTACTGCTTCAGCAACCCCGGGGTAAGGCAGGGAGCCATCGATCTCCCAGACGCTGTTCCCTTTCTCTCTCCCTTTCTCCGGGGCT
The DNA here is from genome assembly GCF_055883805.1 of Amblyomma maculatum. Classification (NCBI taxonomy): domain Eukaryota; kingdom Metazoa; phylum Arthropoda; class Arachnida; order Ixodida; family Ixodidae; genus Amblyomma; species Amblyomma maculatum. Next base: position 118,672,828 of record NC_139351.1, on the reverse strand, counting down.
CCTCTGCCACAGTAGACCTTTTCCTCAATCCACATACCGCTCCACTCTCTACAGCGGCATCCAACCTCACGCTTTTTCAACTCGCTTCCTCCGGTGGTGCCCTTTCTACGAAGGCTGGTTGGCATCGTGAAGCTAAATAAAAAAAAAAATAATAAAGGAGAAAGTGTCGAGAGGAAGGATCACAAGACGAAAGACGAGAATATTCCTGCTATGGAATGTCGACTGGAATTTGAGTTTTCGAACGACGTCCGCAATATGCATCCACTGCGAAAAGACAAGCTGGCCATGCACATTAAAATAAAATAAAAAAAGCGATATAAATGTTGGGCACACGGAGCTTAACTGGAGTGCCATCAACGGAAGAGACAATTCAGTCTTTCCTCTAGCTTGTATGTCTTCGTGTTCAGTACGCCCTCAGTGTACTTGGCAGTGTGCTGTGGTCACAGTTCGGTTCGTTCATCGATTTTACGCACTAGGTTTCGTTTTTACGGCGTCAGCTTATCGCGGGGCTTCCTGGTAAAAGCGTGTTTCTCGCAAGAAGCACCCGTGTGCCGTCGAGCGTGACCAGAAGGGAGGCTGAGGGGCACCTTTACTGCACGTAAGTACCAGCCCACGTTCATTCGGTCGCGTGACCATACCATGCACGATGTAGCCCGTCGATAGTGCTAACTTGCCCAAAACAAAAGCAGCAAAGGTTTCAATGTTAAAGGGCTCGTTTTGCAAAAAAAAAAAATAATAATAATAAATAAAAAATAAAAAGAAATCCTGCGCTGTCGACTTGGTGAGCGAAAACTTACGAGCATGGCCATGGCGGGTGGTAGCTGGCAGGGGTCGCCGGGTTGTGCGGCTATGCGGCACTAGTCGACATGGCAGGAGCCAACTCGGTCTTCACCTCTGAGATACGAGGGTCAGAGGGGAGTCGAACACTCCCCAGAACATTTCTGCTTGAGTAAGACCTCTAGGCCAAGCAGGCACGTTCGTATACGCCTTAGTTAAGCAATGGACTTAAGTCTATATCGGGTGATATTTCACATACTTAGGCAGCTTACCACTATGCTACGTTGTATATATGTGTATGTGTGAGGCAAAAACTAAGGGATAAGTGATTAAGCGTGGAGCAAAGTGTATGAACACGCGCTTATTCTTAAAGCCGGAGCTTACGTGTCCCCTTGCCAGCGTGCAGTTAAGCGTGACAGGAGAGAGAGGCACGGACACCGCACGCAAGGCATATTTCTGTGTGTAATCACATCGCACGCTGCAGCTACAGCTGATATTTCGGGTTACTACATATGAAATCTACCCTCAATTGTTTTCTTTGCAATTTTGCTTTACTCAAAACGCCATTCACTATGTCACTGATATCTTTCGCTTACGTGCGCTGCCACTTAGATCTGCTCCTGCTTTAAAATGAAAATACGAAATGCACTAAGCAGCTATCTTGGAAATACGTTACATCTTGCTTTCTTGGAAGCACACTGAGCTAGCGACAAAAGAGAAATTGCTGTCTGGATGCAAGAATCCGCCCTAAAAAGGGAGCCTTGAGACAGAGTGTAGGACGAACATCCCCACACATCCTCACGAAGACAACGCGGTTTGTGATTAGCAAGGCAGACAGGACCTCCTGGAAGGCAGCGTCCCAGCATAAGGAGCATGCGCCTGCCTTGACATGCGACACGACATAATAGTGGCGTTGCAGGAAGGCGAGGGATATTAGACGCTCTCTATACTGCCCGACATATATGTCGGTGTGAGTCGGAGCTTTATAAAACGAAATAAATTAGATTTGACGCATGGCAGCAAGCATGCGAAGGCACTGAAGGGAACGTGACACTATAGTTCATTAGTATACGTTGCAGCTAGCACCGTTAGGTTCGTGAAGTGAGTTTCATCCATATTTGAGCGCAGTATGGGATAAAATGAGCATGATAGTGCGTCACCTAGTTTTAGTTCGGCAGCTCCATTATGTCCACTTAGCGAAATCGTTTTCTTCTTTCACTCTTCGTAAAATTCTCCATTACGCGGAATTTGAAGCAACTTCTAGAGCATTAAAATTTGAAATTTGGAACCCTTCGAAGCAGAACGATGCCTGTTGATGAGCGGTGTTGTGCCCGGCCAAAGCCGCCCAGAAATTCAGCCGGACGCCAAACTTATCCGGCGAACGCCTTCTTCACAAAATCCGGATACTTCTCTGCAAAGCACCGCTGCACTGGAGGCAAGCCATGCCAAGGGGACAGAAGCGACGTGTTTTAACATGAGCTGAGCATCCAGACAGCTTGGCGCCGTGGCCCTGGCGGTGAACCCCTTCTCGCCCCGCGGCATATTTGAAGCAAGAGCACAGCAAGCTCTCCCATTGGCGCTAGGAAAGTGCTGCCGTCAGATTGGACTATTTGAGCGTCAACGGTTTCTCGGCGACGGAGTCTCAAGTGCTTCCGTTCGAGACTCCCAGTGAGAGTTCGTCACTAGCGTCCATCAGGAGCAGTTCGCCCCCTGAGAGAGCGGACGCGGCGGAATCTCCCCGGCCGTCGCTGCGCGAGAACAGTCGCGTATGGCTATGTTAGCTTTCGGCCCCAGAGCCGATCTCGTTGTGTAAATGCCTGTAAATAGTGTATAAAGCCTTTTTCGTCATCTCACCAGCGCCGACTGGGATTCATCGCTACCGCCCATGGAGCTGACAGCCCTCGTTCACGAAACGGGCGACGAGCGCTACACAACCAACTCCTTGGCACAACCCTGTTGACGGTGGGCTACTGTGTGATAACCCCACTGGCACAAAAGCGGTCTGCAGACGAAAAATTTCTTAGATAATGTACCAGTTAGTCCTTAGATATGTGCCCAATTATAACTGAAACACCCACGATAGCAAAACGCTATAACAACTGCCGAGAAGAGCATCAGAGGTATTATTACATCGACGGGTTAATGTTTTTTCATGATGGCTTTTTTTTTTCATTATGATGAACAAAAAACGCCAAATCATCAGATTGCACCCGAACAATGCATCTGTCCGGCAAGATAACGTCAATAGCTGTGTTCTGCGTTGGCAACTTAAAATTTGAAACGAGAACCTGCACTTAACAAAAAGTGACACCACGACTATGGAAATTTGTAATGTGAAATAAAAACGCCAGCGGGAGCGTAAGTGGAATGTAGCGAGGCCTTCTGCCGGAAAACTCTTTTGCAGCGAAGAGCGCCAAGCCGACGTTCAAGGCATGAAGTTGTCGCAGAACTATAGACGATCGCACGCGAACCTGCTGTAAGATTTCAAATGTCCAGCAATTGTTTGGGAGCCACATTGGTGGATATTAAAACTGCAGAAAATGATCGACTTGAGCGCCATTACCTACGTGTCTGCTTCGAAAAACGTGGGAGAGACCGGCAGCGGACGGCACTTGCAACAAAAGTGAGGAGAGAGCGAAGGTGGAAGCGGGCCGCGCAGCGGATAATCCTGCTGCTGTCAGGAGCAACGTTTCATTGCGACCGGGAGTACCCGAAATTATTTCCGACTTGGGACGGAGCGAAACATCCGGCCCTTGCCGCCTCACCTCTTCTCTTCCCCTCCTCCAATTTCGCTCGCGCATTCCTGCGGCGCTCTAACCTAATCGCAGCTCAGTGACGTCACGCTCGATAAGTGACGCAGTGTCGCTGACGTCAGATTCCCGTTTCTCCCCACTTGCAAACGGATCACGATTCTACGGGCCGGAAGTTCAGCCCTTTTCAGTTCATCTCCTTTCATCCTGCTGACAAAGTTCGTAGCTCAAATGCCATTTGCGACATGTTTGTAGCCGAGGTTTATTTCACGACTTGGTTTTCACCATACAAGAGAACACGCACAACAGAGCGCCGATTTTTAGCCGTGGTTCTGGGGCACTGTTTGCTGTAGGACTTTAACCATAGGTACGCAAAAAAAAAAAAAAAAAAAAAAACAACAACAAGAAGAAACGCTGTAGGGGCGACTTTTGTCCACGAAAATAGAAACTTACGTCATTATTTTAAATAAATATAAGTCCTGAAGCCGATACAAGAGGTCAGCAAAGATGAAAGACAAAACAAGGAACGCAAAGAAAAAGAAAACGGAAAAAAACCTTTGAGACTCTCTACGTACAAAGCTAGAGTCAAACCGTAGTCTGTTCGGTGTGTACCGTGTCGGGGACTAAGCCGAGACTGCTGGTGCAAAGGACAGAAAACAAACGGCTCACAGCGGAGAAGGGCGGTGCACAAGGGTTCCAATGACGAAATCCCCGTGCCTTTTGGGGACGGTAAAAGGAATAAAGCTCAAAAGGAAACAAGGACATCGATGGACTGCTCTAACAGTTGTAGCGAAGAATTGAAAGGTGGAAGTTTAAATGGGAGAAGAGGGGAGGAAGGGGGCAATAGTATCAGCAGAGGGGCTTACAATACACGTAGAAAAATAAGCGTCGAATGCCATGCGATGAATGTTCCACGTCTAAGAAGAAAGAACCTTCACCTTTCTTTATTTTAATTTTTTTCCTTTGCCTCTCTGTTTGCTGGTCCATTTTCGCCCTCTTCGTTTACTCCGCTTTATTAGACTTCGTCGCTTTGGTTCCCATCTATGTATTCATCGCTTCGTTGTTGCAGAAATCTCGCTTCCAATATTCTCAAACCTTCGAAAGCTCACGGAGAACAGACGCACACGCATCTTTCAGAAACTTGTAGGTTTGCTGGCATTCTTGCTTTTACACTTTTACTTTTTTTTTTTAACAAAGGTAGTACAGTACGTGCGTACGGCAGACGCGAATAATACAGATATGGGAGAGACGCTGTGGAACATTTGCTCTCGTTAAAGAAGAAATGAGAGAGGCAATTATCTGTGCTTTGCGCCCACCGCAGAAGGTGTGCGCCCTTTTTCAGGAGAATAAGCATTCTGGGCAAAAACATGTGGTACGTCAGACAAAAGTAGTAGAAACTTATCACGTAAGAACGGAGGGAAGTGACTGCATCAGCTATACGTCTGTAGCACTTTTAAAGGCACAGTTGATGTGTCTTTAATGATTTGCGCGAACTTACTTTGTTCATAAGTATTACTACCGCTCATGTGACGTTGCCTCAGCGCATACTGGTATGGAAAGCGTATAAAGGTATTGAAATGTTTTTTACCTCCTCTCGAGTGTATAACTGTTATTTTGTCTTTGTATTCGTATGAGCTATATTGCTTCTTAAATCCATGAATCACCTATCTCGTGTCTAAGTCCTTTTAAACGACTTTCCTTTCCGTCTCTTCTCCTTTTAGCTTCCTGATGAAGATGCGGTGTATCGACCCCTGCAACTCCTCTGCAGCTGGCAGGTGCAGAGGCGGTACATCGGCTTCGGCACTGAGGCACGTAAATGTAGTCAGTGTCTACACATTAGTCTTAGATGCCTCACCGGACGGAAACGTAGCGTCCCTCAGAAAGCGGCGTCGTAAAACCACCTGCCAAAAGTGGCAGCATTATCTAAAAGTAGCTCCTTAAAACCATGTGCCAAAAGTGGTGCCCTGCATAAAAGTGACGTCACAAGGGCACCGGCAGACATTTTCACCGGCCACAACCAACTGAATAAATTATTGCAAAAGGGCTACGCCTCACTGAGAGAGAAATCTGGCATCCCTAAAAACGCACCGTCATCCCAAAACCACCTGCTAATAGCCACCTTCCACAGACAACTGAATTAATTCAAGCGAATTTAAATTGAATTTAATGTAAACCAGCTACTAGCTGCTACAGTTGGCAGGAGCAAAGTTCTGACGATGAGATACTCGCTGGCAGATGCTTTGGCAGGTGGCAGGTGACATGGCCGAGCGGTGATTGGTCATAAGTTATGCGACGTCTTGTGATTACGTGATGGCTGAAATGAGAGGCGCTGTGGCAGGTGGCCGGGGCTCCGCTGACGACAACCAGAACATCGGGGTGCAGTGAAATCTACATTATAGCAACATGGAGCCTGCGATGTTATTGCATTCCACCCTTGCGGTGGCGTAAGCATTCACGCATAATATTTTGTTTAGAGGGAAAAATACAGTTTTAAAGGCGTACCACCCTTCCTCAAACTGACCGTTATACCAGCTGTATCGTGCCCACTTGTAGCGTGCCCTCTTCCTTGTGAAAGCGGTGATCTCTAGGCTGCACATTGATCGCCACAGCTACTCCCCCAACTCCATCCTCCGTCTGCAGACCTTGGGCGAAGTTTAAAAATAAGGATCGAAACAGGTCATTTAAGATAACCCGGAAACCCCACCCCTTCCCCGGCGGCACGGCGTGCTTTGAAAGCCCCAAAACTGTGCGGCACGAAAATTTAGAGATTACAGTTGACACATGAAACTGATAAACAGTGTATACTATTGGTACTTTTTGATGTCCAGACCTTTCATTACCTTTCGCTACCTTTCGACCTTTCGAACGGGTATACACTAGTGTGAGTGTGAGATCGGTGGGTTAAAGAGAGGTAAAAGAGATTACGAAATGAGCGGGAAAGCGGAACTAGTGACATGGATAGCAGTAAAGGGCACGCCTTTACATGCAGGGGCACTGTTTATATGTGCTATTCAAGTAAGCTTATAGAAGATAACAAAATCGAAGAAGAAAACGGATCAGCATATGAAAATGGAGGTAGCATTTGATGAGTGAAAGCAGCGTTAAGAGACGCAGGAGAGGCGTACAAGTGGACAGTATTCAAATTTATTTTTCTGTTAAGTTCCTCGCAGAAAAAAGGATAGCCACAGTGCGCGAGTAGCGTGGATTAGTCAGCAAATTTTCACCACCGCTACAGAAGCAGTTGGGCCCCGCCGGGCTGGGGCAGTGATTGCGGCACTGTGCCCAAGAAAGCGGGATCGAATCCCGGCCTCGGCTGCTGCGTTTCGATGGAGGCGAAACGGAGTGGCGTCCGTGTGCTGTGCGATGTCAGTGCATGTTAAAGAACCCCAGGTGGTCGAAATTTCCGGAGTTCTCCACTACGGCGTATCTTATAACCTGAGTCGCTTTGGAATCTTAAACCCCACAAACCAAATCAAACCAAACCAACCAGAAGCACGTGGAGGCCGACAGCTCCAACTCCCCGGAACACTAGAGCAGCTTCCAGCAGACTTTTACACGCAGTCCCTTCGTCGCTGTCACTGCTGTTTGTCCCCAGAGCGAAGCGGGGCAGCCGCCAAACAATGCAGCAGCCAAGCGAGACCAGCCATGGTCGTAAAGAGGAAAGGGCGGAAGAGGAGGACGGGCTGCGCGAGAACAGAAACACTCCGTCTTGACAGTAGGGAACGTCGCGCACCTAGCGCACAAGCAGCGGCAACAGCGCTGCTCCGGCCGCTCTCACGTCATCCGCTACAACCCGTGCGCGTCACTGCGTTATCAGGCTTTTCCTTGGCCCCCTTCTCCCGACCGGGTGACAGAAAACGGCACAGCTGTTGTGGTGGCACTCGACAGCGTAGTGCCGACTCTTTCTGTCTCACCCGGCCGTGTTTGTCTCGTCGTTCGCGGATGCACTCGGATGCGGGGGCAGAAGCGGAAGGGCGGTCTATTTTTAGCGCAACGTGGTACGCGACGCGTTACGTATAGAACTTGTGGTGCGTGTATATACACACACATGCGACGCCGCCCCATATATATATATATATATATATATATATATATATATATATATATATATATATATATATATAAGTGTGTGTGTGTGTAAAATGAATCACCAAGAGGTTAAAAACATAACGGCGGATTTATTTTGACGTTCCGACTGGGGTCCGGTCTTTTCTATATATATATATATATATATATATATATATATATATATATATATATATATATATATATATATATATATATATATAACGGAATGCCATATCGTCCGAGAGATTTCTACTAACGTCATTCTTATTGCCTCGACGCAATGTTGAGTGCTCTATATCTGCTAAGTGTGGACGAAGCGCGAGTGCTGTAGCGCTCCACCCGCTCGCCAGTCAGGTTTCGTTGAGCTCCTTTATAGTGGGCGTGCTTTCGATGCGGGCTTTTCAAGAGCCGCGGACGCTACATTTCCGTTTATGTGATGCCCAGTTATGGGTGAAGCTATGCTATGTGCTTCGTATGCTCGTGCCGCTGGCCGCATAAGGTGCTTCTTCGGCTCTGGTAGATTAACACGCGACTTAAAGTTGCTGGCATCTATTTTTTGTTTGTTGCACACGCTCCGCTTGTCAACCATTGTTGTTTGTTAAGTTTCCGTAAGGTATATCCTTTGGTTTTCTTATCACTCTTCCTCTCTCTCTCTTTCTCTGCATAACGCAGGAAATGTGTAAATTATTTATATTCTTTAGGTAAATTTTCTTTTTATTTTACTTATTGTTTAGGTATTCTTAAGGTAAATGAAAAATTATAGTGTATTTTTTTGCCTGATTCATAATTGATAAAGCAGATGGCAGCTCTCTTAGCTGCCTTCGTAATGAGTCCAGCCCTGCAAGATGCACTTCGAACAGCTAGCTGTCCCACTACGCAGATGCACTATGTATTGTGTGCGTCTGGAAAAAATCCCTGCAAAACATTGATGCATCCTACAATGTTCGGTTTGCCCTTCATGAACAGTTCAGTGCATCAAGAAAGTTCGTTGCGCCTTTGCGAGCACATTACTTCTATTGCTGGAGAGTTCAATCGAGGCAAGTCGCTTGATTTTAGAGCGAAAAGCTCTACTACTCCATCTCTGCAAAGGTCATGTTTGTATAGCGCTTGACCTTGACCGCAGTTGCGGCACGCGTAGCCGGCGGCGCTCACGTACTCTTCTTGCAGCCCTGTTTAGATGGACCCGACAGCGGAGAGTCGAGCTGAGTGGACTCGACCCTACCGGGTTTACATGAACCCGACTCGACGAGCGCAGAACCGGCGAAGAACTAGGAGACGGCACCCGATCCCGGATTTTTTTTTCCCACGCATTTCTATCGTTTTCCGTACTGCTCTCCTCTCCCGCTTTGCCGCGACTCAACCTGACAGCGTGTATATACTTCCTGCAGCGGGGTCGAGCTTTGGGTCGAGTCCAGTCAACCCACTCCCTGTGCGGGAGTTGAGTGGATTCGACCCGTCGTCTTCTCCACCCAACCCGACGGGGTTTACACAAACCCGATAACCGGTTTTCGACCCGACAACTCAACTCAACCAACTCCTGTCGGGTCAGCTTCTTCTTGGTCTTCTTCGCGAACCTGCGAAACTCGCTACGGAGAGGCGCAGCTGTGGGCGCTCTCGCCCGGCTCCACCGCTGTGGTGGCACCTGATTAGGACAGAATATGAGTTGCTTGACTTCACATTCGCGGGCTCCGTCGCTGTAATACCACGTGACTAGGATAGGGTATAATAAGTTGTTTCGCTGGCGGTTTCTCATCCGGTTTCGTCATGGACGAGGCGTGCACCGGACTGAGTGCAACTCTTCGGCGGCGTCGTCAGGCTGCGTCCGATCATTCAGCATAGCTTTTCTTTCTGTATGGCTAGGTTAAGAAGAGTCAAGCCTCTGCAATGTTTTTCTAGTGCATGAATGCATTCAACGGCTGTATTTTTACCTCGCTTTGTCCATCACGGTTCCGTCCACAAGAGGCTACAGAACAACCATAGCTGCACAGCGAGACTCAGAGCACTTCAAAAAAATTATCACTTTTAATTATTTTCTAATTATGACTTCAAAAATATCATCAAGTGAAGCTATATTAACTGCGAATTGTTTTTTAATTAACACCTGCAGTAATGACAATGCGAAGGCAGAAGATAGTCTGGGAAAGTTCTAGCACGTGTGGCCCGGAACGGTAAATGAAAGTTAGTTTATAAGGAAGGAAAGAAACAGTATCTGTCACTTATCTCCGTGGACCCTGAACTGTCCTATAAGAGAAAGGAAGAAGGTAGGATTGAAAGAGAGAAATAACTGTTGTATTCGATGGCTCCAGAAATTTTTCGGCGGCCGGAGATCTTTAACGTGCACTGACATCGCACAGCACGCGGACGCCTTTTCATTTCGCCTCCGTCGAAAGGCGGCCGATGCATTGCGCTGGCACTGGACATCTCCCCTCATCATCTGCGGTGATTTTAACGTCGACGCCAACCACAGTAGTTGCCACTGTCCACGCGCATTCTACTCGGGGTCATAATCGTTAAACTACTTGAATCCAGTACCAGAGGGAAAAAACAACCTTATTGTCAAGGATTGGATGATAGTGGCCGATTGAACCTAGATGTGCTTCCATACAGGGGTGACCACTAAGACCCAGTTAACAGGAGCTTCCTATGTTGTTTTTTTTCCGGCTTCAGCAGCAGTTTATTCCAGCTACTACCTGAAGTTCATCTTGCAACGATTACTTCTCTGCATGACGTAGATGTAACCAGCATGAACAATGTGTGTAACTTCAGTTAGAGTATGTGCCGTTGCTCGCTGCCCTGCGCGATTGCACAGAGCGCGTACACGCGTGATTAAAAATAATTTTCCTCAAAAACTTTACTTTCTTATGGCAATAAAAAATATGTCAGCACGCATGCATTTCTGCAGAATAATGTAGGCGTAGCATAGATTATACAGCCAATTTTTTTTTTCACCTCCTGTTTCTGTGCAATCTTCCCTGTGAGGTTATATACATCGGACGTCACGTTCGAAGTTACGCACGGAGAGACAGATAACTTTATTTCCACGCAGAATTATGCGCCGAGAATGTCGTGTGCCAAGGTAACCAAAGCAAACTGGTCCGCCAGGTAATCTGAGGCTAGCTAATCCTACCACTTTGGGGGAGAAGGGTGTGTAAAATGAGGAAAGCAGATTGCATGGCATATTTATTGGTGATAGCTAAACTGCTGAGTATACAACTCTTAGCTCAAAAAATGTGCAGGGCATTGGCCATACAATTTATAAAACGAGTGCAATGACGACTGCATTCACGCAGGTATTTGGCGGACGAGTGAGGTTCAGAAAAATGATTTTTTAAAAAGACGTACACCTGTGGAGTACATGATGACTAGGGAAAGGAAAGGTAAATTATGTAGTCTTTGATCCCCTTTTTACCTACCTCACATCTTACGTAGATTTTGTTTTTGTTTTTACGAGCTACATGACACGAACGCTCTATTCTAACGCTTCGTTCGGCGGTCGAGAAGATTTCTAATGAAAATGGCCTGAAATACCCGTAGTAGATTTGGATGTCGAGGTAAACTTAAAGTATAGTTATTAGTATACTTCACTGCGTTAATTGATTTAATACTACCCAGTAGCTGTAGTACACACGTCAAGGCGTCCGTTTCTATGTATACCAGGTGTCCCAGCTAAATGTAACCATGGTTTTAAAAAGACGGCGTTACGTAGCGTAATTAAACCAGCTGAAGGCTGTTCAGAGTCGCTTCGCCTAGTCTGCGTGTCTGTATTTCGCTAGATAAAATAATTAATTAGTAAACGCTAATTAGTGACTCCTAACTTATTCGTTTGATCAACAAACTGTCAACGCCATATATAGTCTCAGAAGACACGTTAGCTGACTTGTTTCCCTCAAGTTAGCGTTTACGTAAAGTTCTTTTTTATCGGCCGTAAACGATGACTGGTACATTAAAAAAGCGTCTACGTGACAGCGGAGCCGAAGTTCCGACACGCTTGCTTTGCAGATAACGAAATCAGCTTGTCTCCGCAGTACTCTCTCAGATGAAGTTTTGTGTAGGCACTGGGCGAGAGATCTAAGCTAGCAGGTACTTTGAAGCTTTCTTTGAAGGTCAATTAATGGAGCTGCGTGAACCGTAGCTAAAGAACGTAGGTGGCCGTTTTTTACGAAGACATAAAGTTTTATACTCACGCTTAGTTCCCCAAACTATTAATTAATGAGTAGGCTAATTATTATCTACTCATTAACTTGGCGAACGAAACGATACTGCAGATTAGGATAGGCGATTCTCAACAGCTCTCAGATGGTTCCACTGAGGCTAGGGCACGCTATTTTTTCTAAAACATTGTTACATTTACGCAGGACACACGGTATATAGCACGGATTATTGAACGCTCTTCGGGTGTTAGTTTGCTGTATAAAGTTTGATTCAGGCCGATATTTCGAAGAAGGCGAAGTTCGAACTCTCCCGTTATATCGAAACGGTCAGTCATTACGCGATATGCTCAGCAGCGCAAAGAGTCGGTTTGGAGAGTAAATCCTGTCAGGCAAGTCATCCGCTAGGCATGAGGCAATGAATGAAGGTAGAAATAAGTGTGTGTGTGTTGTGTGTGTGTGTGGGGGGGGGGGGGGGGGGGAGGGTGGCTTGGTTAAAATACGCGTGACAGAGATTGATTGAAGTGGGAATTAGAGGCACTATATAACGGAGCTCCCGTTGCGTACTCGCGGTGCTGTCCATGAGCAAATGCGGTCTGCGCCAGGAACGGCCTCGGCCCGGGTCGCATGCGCGAAATCAGACCAGCGCCAGCGCGCGTAGAGACTTGCGCAAGGAGCAAAGCTAATGGTGCACCGGCTACATCAACGAAGGTGGCCACGAGTTGTGGACGCCGAAGCTGCCCTATTCTTGGAGCGCGCCTCCCTCCGTTTCCAGACGGAATACAGGAAGTAGAACATCACTTTGTTTCTCGGAGGGCGGTTGGCGGACATCCTAGACGACGCACTTAGCGCCTCGAGATTAAAAAACACCGGGAGGGAAAGAGCGGGTACTCCATGTTTGTTTGTTCCTCCCCGCAACCCCTGCATTCCCGCCCTCTGCGCTGCCTTTATTCCATACAACCTTCCTCCGACACTCCATTCCAAAAGCGCCTTGTGAGGACCAGAACTGATTTTGGATCACCATAGATATGGATACATGCACACCTTGTGCCCATTCAGTGTTTAGGAGTAGTTCTTGAACATCACAACGAATTTACGGGGTTTACTTACCAAGAAAATAGGTTAGTTGGGGCAAAAGACGCGTAAGAAGGACACAACATAAAACGCTTCCACGTTAGTCTAATTCAGTTCAGTTCAGTCGTTCAGTCGTGTCCGACTCTTCGCGACCCTATGGACCATGTCACGCCACGCTTTCCGGTCTCTCACTATCTTCCTAACATCACATAACTTCATCTGCAGCGCCTGGAGGATGCCATCTAACCATCGCGTTCGCTGCCTACCCCTTCTCCGGTGACCCTCAACCTTTCCCAACATAAAATCTTTCTCCAGCGACTCCTCTCTTCTCATCACATGACCAAAGTAACTGAACTTTAAATTTAGAATTTGCCCTCCAATGAGCAGTCAGGGTTTATGGTCGACAATATCGACCGATTTGATCTTCTGGCCGTCCAAGGAACTCTCAAGATTCTCCGCCAGCACCACAATTCAAACGCGTCAATTCTTCGGCGGTGCAGCCTTCTTTACAGTCCAACTCTCGCATCCATACATCACAACTGGAAAGACCATAGCACGAGTTATACGGATCTTGGTTGGCAGACTAATGTCTCTGCTCTTTACTAGGCGGTCAAGGTTAGCCATGGCTTTCTTTCCCAGAAGTAGGCGTCTCCTAACTTCATGGCTGCAGTCTCCTTCCGGGGTTATCTTGGAGCCCAAGAAGAGAAATTCTGCCACAGCTTCCACTTCTTGTCTCTTGATGCTCCAGGACTTCATGGGGCAAGACGCCGTGATCTTTGTGTTTTTAATGTTCAGTTTAAGCCCAAACTTCTCACTCTCTTGTACACTTCGGGAATACACTTCTTATACACTTCGGGAAACCGCAATGGTAATTAACCCCTTTGCTGCGGCCTTCTTATACAACTTGTGTTCTCTTGTTTTCTGTAGGCAATCAAAAAAGGTGCGCCAGCAGCATCGGTGGCATGCGTGCCTGAGCAAATCAGGCTGCTCAACTTGGAGGGCCCCAACCCGGCCGCGGAGGCTGCGTTGCCGTTGCCACGATACAGGAACCACCTCGTAGCAATATTTGGGAGCACCTTGCAGAGTTGTGGTCAAAATTAATCCGTAGTTTATGCGGCCATCTCAATACGCCGCTCTTGCAAGGAGGAAAATCAATCAATTAATAAAATCAATTAATAAAATTCAGGCGCGTATTGATGCCTGCAACCATAGGAAGATGATTTATAGTGTTCTTGCACCACGGAATGCACTATACATGCACTATAGACATAAAGAGCGCGCCTTTAGAGCGTCTCTGGCACTTGAAACCAATGATGACATTGCGGCGATGTATACAATATCACGCCTTCGTATTGTTGTCATGCTTTACGACGCACTGACAAAGTTGTAGGCAGAACATGATCGAGGCCGAATATAAGGCGAGCGGGATCGTGTGACCACATGCTAAAAGTGACATCATGGGTGGCTTTGCGCAGTAGGCAGCACGTGCACCGATTCCAGCCGGCAGATGAAAGACAGGGAAAGAAAGAATAAAATAAATGGGAAGTACGCGCGTTGGGGGCCGTATTTCTTTTTTTAGCATCGACAAACAAGACCCAGCATCACCGTTTGGGGCGGGCTTTAATTTCTCAGATTGCCTGGCGAGGACCGCGAAGCTCACGCGGGGAGTAATGAGCTAATTAGCGAATTTAAGCTAATTAGCGCGCTAATTACCACTTCCTAAGCGCCTCTTCACGTTCGACGCCGGTACAGACGTGGCCGCGAGGAAGCAACTCGTGATTATTTGTCCTTAACCTCCGTATATATGTTTGTTTGTTTACAATTTGGGCTAGTTTCATTTACTGCTTACGCCTCGAGTGCACGTGCATGTTTCGATTTCGCAAAGGGCGCCGTCACAGCTGACTTGAGTCGCGAAGCTCGGCGAGACGATTAAAAAGCTTGCCTTTTTCTCAGGGAACGAGGACGGCTTTTCCAAGGAACTGCTGTTGGAAACGCAGCCTCCCTCTTTCTTTTTTTTTTTTTCCTGAGTGCTGCTTTCTGTTGAGAAGAAAGCCGAGCGCACAATTAAAACAGCAAAAGTGAAAAAAAAAATGAAAAAAGAAAGCTGCGACCTGCGGTGAACGCGGCTTTAATATTGCCCCTTTTCTATAGCAGCACCGTCGTTTCCAAAGCCGTGACGGGCGTTCGGGCCGTCTTTGTAGGA
Source organism: Amblyomma maculatum (assembly GCF_055883805.1). Taxonomy (NCBI): domain Eukaryota; kingdom Metazoa; phylum Arthropoda; class Arachnida; order Ixodida; family Ixodidae; genus Amblyomma; species Amblyomma maculatum. The sequence goes on along the minus strand of NC_139351.1, from coordinate 118,657,808 downwards.
AAAAGGAGACTTAATTGGGTTTTCAACGGCAGCACATCACCGTGTTTTCTTTGGCAAGCCGGCGGCTATTGCTCTGCCGTGTATTCTATACCGCCTTCATCTTGAACGGAGAGAAAACAGTTACACGAAGTTTGTTCTATCGTCTCTCTCAGCAGATACATGCGGTCTTTACACTTGAAGCCTGCCCAGAAAAAAGAAATAAAGAGGAACGGTCGGGCCCTATTCTTTTCATCTCTCGCGTCGGCAAACTCTGACGAGCGAATTCGTTCCATTTGGTTCATCCGTTTCCACTCTTACAGAGTCGCCGCATTGTCTGCCTCTATCTTTTCCTCTCCAGACACTATCCCCTCTTCGAATGAGGCTCTGTGGCGTGAGAATCACATACCGCAGTCTTGCGGTGCTTCAAAGTGCTCTGCACGAGCGTAATAACCGAAATCTATCCAGAAGAGGGCTTAGGCTTCATTGACGGCTTTTCGTCACCTTATGGTTCCTCTATATGGCCTCTATACGTGTCGCTTGAGAACGAGCAACGTCTCCTAACGTCATATCGACTATAGCGAGCAGCGTTGTCCACATCAGCAGAGTACAGCACATCAATATATATGCGAACGTTCAATGAATTTAATCCCCAACCAGCCAGCAGTGACATTGGACACCAGCATCACATTGGCAGCACCAAATGACGAATTTTGCTCGTTTGCTCTGGGGTAACATATGAGAGCCAGCCTTGCTGGCTCCTGCTTATCATTCCATGCAGAGTAACCCAAAAAATTTCTGCGTTTTCAAAAAAAAAAAAAAGTCAAACGAAGCGCATCGCAAAGGCTTTCAAAATACAGGTACCAGGAAAAAATAGTGTCGTTACAAAATCCGGCTCGCGATTACGGGAGAAAGTGTACGCTGCCCAATAATTACAAATTGCGACAACAGCATCTTGTTCCGCGCGTGTTCCTTCAGCGCTCGTCCTGCGTTTGTCTTTTTTCTGGTACCCATAGCATTTTGTGCGCTGTTTTTCTCTTTTCAACCACCAACCATGATTCTACCTTACGCACGTGAGTAACTCCAGTTGAAACATGTACAGGGGTTCGTTCGTTATGGAACGCTAACCCGCAGGCGTAAAGATAGCGAGGACGTTTGCACACCCGTGATGGCGTGTGAAGGCGTCTGTTTTTCTTGCGGTCCTAACACACTTCACCACGAGAAGGCAGTTAAGAGCGACAGTTAAGAACAGATAGTATAGTTAAAAGAGTCAACTGTCTCTCTCTCTCTCTCCTTGAAGAAATCGGGGGCGGTGAACCTTGCACGAGTTGCGCATGCGACAAAACGGCGTCGAGTCGCCCTATACTTAGCGCACGGAGAGAAGCCGTAACGAGGCGAGACTGGAGCACTGCGGCAGCCGAAGCTATTTTAGAGGAAAAGTGGAAAGGAGGGTTAGGAGGGGGCAGCCTAGGGCAGCCAAGTGGCCGTTAGGCAACGCTTCGGCGATTGAGTTCTCACTCGACCAGAGCGTGAAGCACTTCGACGTGCCGTCGCAAAACCGGCGGGGGCATGGAGACAGCTGAGAGAGCAAAGAGAAATTGTCGCTCGCTTTTTTCTTTCGCGCTCATTATGCAATTGGCGACGCGACGCCATCGGGCAGAGACGGCGACGGGTGGAGGACTTTACGGGCTTCTTCTGGGACGGCATTCTTGCGGTTGCTGGCTACGTGACCTCGGTTAAACGTAACGAATTTATAAACACTGTTAAATAGAAATCGTGCTGTCTCACTGGCCCATCTCAAAAGCGTTCGAAGTGTTCGCCCATTTTAGGACTTCTGGAAAATGCACAAGCAAGGCAAGGTGTAAGAATAAACATCAGTGTACAAAAGAAAATTATTTTGAACTGTAACGGGAGCACAGCTAAAAGATCATAGAACTCTGCGCGTTCTGTTCAGGCTGTCTTCATCGCCTATGCGCTCGTATCCCTGTTCTTCTCAGAGGAGCTTCAGTAGAAGCTAGAAGCTTATGTATGCGATAGAGGGCGCAATATTCATCCGTTACTTCCTTTGAGAACCTACATAGAATCCCGCGTATTCTGTTGAGAGGCCTTCTTCTTCTGCTTTTAGTCACGCTGTTGGTGGCTCATTTGGGCGAGAGTCTTCGCCGTTGGTGTAGCACCTCCCATAATCGGGACGTAACATTCACGTGACGCCCCACGTGACTGAATTCGTCAGTGGCAGTGAAGAGCCGTCCAGGCTTTCTCCGCACAGCTGTTGGTGAGGGTTCTCCATAGCAAACAGCAAAACTTTAAATGGCGCCAGCACGAACAGCTGCGCTGATCGAAGGCATAAATTGAAAAGGTTAACTTTAGGGGACTTCTTTTTTTCGCCTTATCCTTCTCTTTCTACCAGAACCATCTGGAATTGCCCATCTTCCACCTTAATGAGGCTGCATATCTATATAGAGGCGACATTAGAAACATACTAGGCCTGATTCTGTAAATGCCTTCAAGTTAAAGGAATGATTCCTAGACTTGTCACCTCCTTCTGAAGGAGAGGGGAGAGGGGCAGCGATACCGGTAACTATTACCGTACTCGGATCACGTTACCGCAGGTAGAAAATTATAGCAAGCGCCAGCTTCTCGGCCCCATCTGGACGAGATTTTCATGATCCAGAACGTAAAGAAGATATCATTTAGCTTGCTGAGCGCTGTATTCAGATCAACCATCATGACTGCGCTGCCATTTACCCATATGCAGCTCAGCTCCATAAAGTTTTATATTTAAAACATTGCAAATAAATGACCAAATACGACAAGTCTTGTATGTGCCAAAATCACACCACTAGTCGTCTGCGAAAGGAGAAAAATTCAAACTATATTTAAACTACAGACAGCGTACATCGGTTACATTGTGGCAGTATCGTATATCCTACGCGATGCCAAAGAGGCGTGCATAGCGTTGTCGCGCTGTCGATGGAGTCAGCATTATCCAAATGCCCTTGTTAAAGAATTTAACCCAAGAATAGTTGAGCAACATGGCCGAGCTTTAAATGTTAGTCACCTTGTACTAAGTCAAAAAAAAAAAAAAAAAAAAACGCTGGGTAACCAGCGGCGCTGGAGGTCGAACCCAGTACCTCCAGAATGTGAAGACGATGCCGTGTCACGGCTTTCACCCTCTCTGTACAGTTTCAAATATTAGTCACGCGGCTAATGGCAGCTCAGTGTCAGAGCTGAGTTACCTTCTTTTATCATGATTGTCAACTGTTCCAACTATATTATTTAACGTGCATCGTGCGCAGCGGAATATCCGCAGACTGATAACGTCCGCCAGAAGCCGTTCTCAAATGGCCGCTTACAGCGTGACACTCAACTAGCCGATTCATTACCTCAGGGTTGAGGTGCTGATTAACAGGTACGGTAGAAACTCGCGAGACCCAGCGAAACCAAGAGTGGACTTAACGTCCGTAGAGAGGAGGAAGTGAAAATGCGTCGGAGTTCAAAAGGAGATGCAATGGGAACCATCTATAGTCAACAACCTGACCGCTGAAGCTTAGGCAAAAAGCGGGAAAGCACGCGTCCTTGAAGACAATGGCTACTGAAGCAGCCGCGGAGCACGGTAAACAAAGCGGCGGCCGGACCACTGCGGGAAGCGGCGCTTGTGCAAACCTTCGCGACCTCTTCAGAGGTCGGACGGGCATGCTGCTGCGGCCAGATCTGAGCGGTATATATATGCACGGCCGCTCAATGGAGGCGCACTTGGTACGGCCCGTCGCGTCGCGCCTCAATGGCTGGGGAAGCGCGTATTGGGAGAAGTTACAGCTTCCGCCGTCATTCTCCGCGGGGGCGCCACCACTCCAGGACAAGGCGCCGCCGGCACGGACGAGCAGACGACGCGGAAGGAGCGCGCTGGCTGGGTTGGCGCGTGTTATCGTTTTGACTACTCAGCATAACAGCGTCCTAAGCGTATGCAGCACCATGCCAGTCAACTGCTGTGTGCCACTGTGCCCCACGAAAGCAAGAAAATATCGGTTACCATGAGTTCCCGTGCGATTCACAACGTCGAGCAGCATGGCTGAAAAGCATATCTCGGAAGGGCTAGGTTGGAAAAGGAAGCCGGTGGGAGCCGAGTGACAAGTCATTGGTATACTTGCTACACTTCACAGATGACGATTACAGGAAGAACATAAAACTGAAGATCCTGCTTCCTTCAGCTGTCCCCTCCGTGTTCCCGAACTGCCCACATTACAAGTTAAGTTACTCACGTGGGCTCATGTTGAGCCAAACAACCTTGGAAAAATAAATGTGCGCAGGTCCATAGCTTTATTTTCCCCACTTGTTATATCTACACTTCATTTCCTCCTGGGCAACCCCCCGTGTCATCCTGAAGCATGTGTGTTTCAAGATAGGTGCGCCACGATCACTCTTATGACGATGATAACAAAATGGTATGCCTTGCCCAACATCGCATAAGTGAAGCCATGGAGACACCAAGAGGAGCCGCTCTATTTGTCAGATGACGAGCGACTTTCTTGGTTAGAGTTGGACTTTGCCATATCGAAGACATTCAGGTCCAAGGAGGCACGTCGAAGCAAAGGCTAACCAAGCAAACGTACGAAGCAACAATCATGACAACTAGATCAGCAGTGGCGCAAATTAAGTACCTTCTTGATCACATCAAGTATCTTACAACAATGTCTTCTGTGTGCCTTACTAGTGCGCATTGCATTTAACCGAATCTTATTTTCAGCTTCTGATACGCCCTAAAGCAGGCTCTTAAAGCGGGTCTATAGTATCGCTTTTTAGCAGCCTAAGGCAATTCAAAGGCGGGAACGACAAATTTGACGCAAGGGCTGTTGTTTTCACCTCGGAGAAAATACTGAAGGTACCACTAGCGAAAAAAAAATATATATATATCGACTGACGTTATACATATTTTGCCATGCTTTATGCAGGTTGGCATCTTGCAAGCATCGGTCTGCAAATGCACCTATCAACAATAGGCGGCTATAAAACTTGGCATTCGTGATTATGAAAGTCGTACCTTGCCAACTGCCATATCACGTCTGCTGCGAGAGAGTTTTCGAGTCAGCGTGGATTCATTCATGTGTGGTGTGAACCAGCAGCTGACATAGAGTTAGCACCGATTGAATTTTTGGCTGGTTACCTTGCACGTCCATTTGAAGATAAAGTATACGAATAGTTTTACAGAATCTCATGAAACATTTTTATTTATTCTGTTTTCAGTGCCTGCCCGTGTTTTCATTATTTATATATTACCAAAGTTTAAATAACTTCTAGTGCTTACTTTAGAGTGTCAATAATTTTATTTTATTAGTCCCCATCCATTTATTAACTTTGTGCCTTGTGATTCCTGCAAAACCCTGGACTTATCAAAATTCTTGATGATGGACGCCTAAGGTATCTGAAAATCACCATGCACCTTTGTTAGCAAGGTGATGAAGTGCCCGCAGTTCATAAGAAGCAGCAAGCTATGCCACATGTTAATTTCATCCCTTCTTCCCTGTTTTGTGCAATTTCCGGAGTTGATTTGCGAGAGAGAATACCGCAGTCACACTAAGGACCTAACCAGACTAATGCGACCACTGCTGACCAACTGGACAGGCAACATCAATCAGACAGTGAAAAAAATCACGCTTGCACATAAACCTTTTTCGAGAAAAGTTCTTCGCTTGTAAAACAAGCTTGCGTGTCTTCTGTGCATCACGCGGCTTCATAATCAAACGAGAAAAAAAGTGCCTGAGCCTGCGAGCGTGTCGTTGAACTGGCTGTCTTGTGTTGTTTCTTTTGCAACAGTTCGTGTTAGCTAGTATGTTTTGGTGGTGGTACCCACTTGAATATTATTTCCAGTGATAACGGAACAGGCTGAACAATAATGTTGAACGCTACGTCCTGAATTGTAAGTTTCTAGAAAAGTGCACGCTGAATAAATGGCCCCAAACCATGTCTCGATTTCAAGATTGCAATATATAATACGTTATTACAGTGGTTGAAACGCAACTAAATGGGTGCGCACTCAGCGAAGCACACGACTGCCTCGATCTCGTTGTAAACGGGAGACCACGAATGACTTGGAAAAGCCTAGGGATGATGACTTGCCGCTATCACCTTATCAATAGCAAACATGCACATAGTATCACATACTGTGTGAAACGTCTCTCATAATCTTAAATTGAGCAAGCGCCGACCACGCGGACGCCGAAACGAAAGCACAGCCACGGCCGCTGCGCGCAGCTCTCCGCCCGGACTCGTCCCGGAGCGGTGGCGCCGCAGCGGTGGCGATGAGAACTAGGCGCAATACGGCTCTTCTGGGCGACGCGACGGGCCGCACCCAAGTGCGCCTCCATTGAGCGGCCGTGATATATGTGTGGCCGATGAGCGTCGCCAAGCAGTACATAAGAAGCAAGCGGCCGTGATGTGCGAGACCGTGAGCTGTGGTGACCGCCATATGCCTCCAAATGATGCATCAACGGCCACTTCTAGGGAGAAGCGTCGGTGCAACAGTTCCGTACCGTATTCGGGCAGCGGACGGGCTGTTATGGTCGGGGTCATGGGAGACGGCGCAGTGCAGTGTTTCCGCACATCGAACGACCAACGGCATAGTGCCCGCATCGGTACGAACTGCGAGTATATCTGAACGAAGAGCTCATGCTGACGGCGTGTTTTGAGAGTGTATACCGGGATAGTGCACTTGATAGACTTCGGCGCTCCTAGAGACAAGGATAAACATACAAGGCCTGCGTCGTAAGCAGGCAATGCGGACTTGAGAGGACTCGCACAGCCAACATGAAACATTGGCGCAATATTGGATTATTTTGGGCACGCACTGGCCCTATAATGTAAGGCCATGTACCAGCACAATATATCCCATATTGAGCCCATGCGTGGTCAGTGCTTCCTGGGTCGTGATGAATTCAAGGACTGCAGGTGTACCCGCGTGGTCTCATGATGTGACCTCGAGCTCTAACTGTGTCTTGCTGAGTCTACTCAGTCTGCTTCAGACGTATCTATAGATTGTACCAGTTTCTTTTACTTTCCGATGAGGAAACTTTCCATATGATGAGTCCCATAACTTCATGTTTTCCATAAGAATTATATGGACAGCTCATAGGATTGTATGGAGCGTATATAGAGTATGTTGACTACCCATATGGATGTGTACAGGCTCCTTATGAGCATATAGAAATTTTATGAATATGATATGGAAACCATATGAGAAGATAGGGAAAACACATACATTTCCATATATGTTTCCTGTGACATAGATTCAGCCAGGAGCCACGTCAGTGTTTAACCATTTCGAACTAGGAAGAACAGTGAGGTGTAACCTGCATCTGATATGATATGGCACGATATGATATATGATACGATATGTATGATACTGGTATGGAACAATACGGCACGGCATGGAATACGGAGTTAGTGTCCAAAAGCGACATCAACTGTAGGGACGCCATACTGGAGAGCTCCAGATAATTTCGACAACCTGGGGTTCTTTAATATCAGTTCAGTGAAATCGCAAAGTACACGGAAGCCTTGCGTTTCGCCTCCAACAAAAAGAGGCCACCACAGCCAAGATTGAGCCCGCGTTTTCCGGATTAGCCGCCGGGCGTCATGACCCATGAGCCGCCGCGGTAAGGCAATATCGGCTGCCTACAATACAGCTGTCTGTGTCTGTCAGACCTGCTGCAACAAGAATGAGTACTAATCCGCCCTGTCCATAGTTTTCTATCCGAGCACAGCGCAGGAAGAAAACAAGGCCTCCAAGTGAGCTGAAATCAAGAAAACGATTAAAGACGTGAAGACGTGTACAATCAGCTGTCCGCACAACCTGTGGGAAGAACGCATTCTCCCGGCTGCTGTCACTATTCGTGTGCGTATTACCAATTTGTTCTGGTTTCCTTTCTATGAAGCGAATGAAAAATAAAGTGGCCCCTGGAACCTTTGAGCACCTGTAGCGCCGGCGAACGACGAGGAACCAGCAAGCCAGGAGCGAGACAGGTATAACCTTGTAGCACGGCTCGTGCATCGTTCAACGCGGGCTGGAGTAAAGTGGCTGCAGCAGACCGCGGATGACGCGGCTACTGCCACTCAAAACGGGCCCAGGCTTGTGTCGGGACCCGAGGTCCCCTTCCTCACCATCCCCAACCTCAGAGTTGACATACGAGGCTCGGTTTGTCGCGTCAGTCTCAGCTTGGCTGGGAGCACAGGCGTGGGCTATTTGTAAATCGTTCGCATCACCCCCTCGTCCCACTCTTCCCTGCAACGTCCTGCTGAGCATCCAAAACCTTTTGGTCCGTTTTTCGCCTTCGCTATTTATTTCTGACCCTTCCCCCACCCCTTCTTTTTTTTCTCCCCGAGCACAGAGCTGCAGCAGGTGTGTCATCGCGCGCGAATGAAGCTTTCGGCAGCGAAGCGTGCAATCTGATTGGGATTGCAGCCAGCCGGGACCCTGCTGGTGCCAGTGACGTCATCGGACGGCGTCTCCTAGGCAGGACGGGCAAGGTGAGGACGCGGGCACTGGGTATTATTATCACTAATGGCGTGGTGCCCCACCTAAACCGTCTCTACAAGTGCATCGATCCAATGGCCTCCCCTGTACACTCCTCCTGATGATGAGCCAACCGTCATAGAAATAAAGAAGAATAGCACCACACTGTGAAGCCTTCATTTGTAACTGGCATAGTTTCTGAAACCCGCGAATACTTAACTGTTTCTATTTTACTTAGTCGGCCGTTACACGTAGCAGACAATGGTTAGATAGCGTGAGAGCATCTGTAGAATGTCTAGGAGGGCACCATGCTATGCATTGTCCCCAAACAGGAACCGTTTTCGCATTTCATCATCATTACAACCAAAGTTTACAAACTCTTGTGTAAATCTCACGCCGTAAAAATATATAGCTTGAAGGGCCTCTCCCATCACGAGACTATATGCTAGGAGAGAGAAGACAGTGACTAAGCAGCTTGGCTATTGCATGTAGCAACAGTTTCAAAGGCGCGTTCTGACCTTTGCTTACATTGCTTTGAGGCTGCCGCAAAATATATAGACTACTGTCCATCAGGCGTCCGCAGACCGCTTTACGTGTACGTGTGGAGTGGGCATGAGCAGTGTGGTTGTCGCATGCCTTACGGGGTGCAGTTATTGCTCGTCCTATTTCCAGGCGTAGACATATTATTTTCACGGAGTTCTCACCACTGCCCCACATTAGCAAGTATGGCACGCTCCCAGTATACGGACTCAAAAACTGCCCAAATGACCCTTCCTGACCTTCTGAGGCACTGGAGTGATTGCACGCAACCCCCACTTATATGCGACAGTTTACACTACCTTCGTCAACATTTGTAATTGGCGGCATCTTTTGAGACAGCCGGCTCAGCTGCTTGCTGCGAAGATGCCCCTTCATTGTCTATTGCTGTCAATCCTAAACGGGCGCCTATACCTCGCCGTGGTGGCGCAGTGGTTAGGGCACTCGGCTGCTGGGCCCAATGATGTAGGATCGAATCCTGGCCGCGGCGACCGCTTTTCGATGGAGGCGAAAAGCAAGGCGCCTGTGTGCTGTGCGATGCCTGTGCCAGTTAAGGAACCCCAAGTGGTGAAAATTTTCGGAGCCCTTTACTATGTCGTCTCTCGTAGCCTGAATCGGTTCGGAACGACCCCATAAATAAAACCAGCCAAACTAATCTGGCGCCTCCATGGTGTGTTGGGAGAAGAGCGGTAGACGTCTTACACTGCAGCACCGGTCTGGGCATAATATTCCCCTTCTTGTTTATCTGTGCCCCTATAACAAGTTTTGGCATGCGAACGCACACATGTGCAAATGCAGCTAGTACAGTCGAAACATGTAATATAGGAGGAGGAGTAGCAGTACGGTTCTGTAGTAATGTGAGGTCTAAGAAGTGAGGTCTGGCTCGAACAGTAGTAGTAGTATTGTAGTAGCAGTAATATTATGGCAGTTGTATTAAAGCACTTTTATTGAGAGCACAAATCAAGAGCTATAAATGTGCTTCGCCAGCCACACTAGGCTAAGATTACCAACTTCACGAGGAGCCAGGCATGTATAGCAAGAGAGGACTGGTGATGAAGAAGGACGGTAGAACGCAGACAGAAAAATACAGGACACCAATTAGTGCACTTCGCTCTAAGTCGCCCATATTTAGCTATATATATATATATATATATATATATATATATATATATATATATATATATATATATATATATATATATATATATATATATATATATATATATATATATATATATATATATATATATATATATATATATATAGTGTGACTGCATAGTATACGCGCTGAAATCTACGTGCCCGTTGCACACACCCTATAGAGTTCTGCTGTAAGCCAAATATGGACAAAGTGAGACTAAAAGCACTAGTGACCCCTCGACAAAGGTTTAGTCCGTTGTGAGCGAGCATGGCCGAAGCTTCTTTGTAGTTAGTCCCTAAAAGCGTTGTCTCTTAAGGAACTAACGGTTGCGGTAGCGCAGTTAGTCCCGAAAATTAATATATTCTAGCTGCCACACACTTAAGTTCTTCGTGGCCCATATCGCACCGTGCCGGCGAGTACTCCGCAAGAGCAGGGGCGTAGAGAGACCCTGGAGCATAAGCTGTTGCCTGCTATCGCGGGATATCACGTGGCGGCCCGACTTCCGCGATGAGCGAGCCCCACGGTGGTCCGGTGTAACCTTGGAGCAGGCCACGATGGTACACACAGTGCTCGCGGCGCTGTGACTGACGCCAGTCTATTTGTAAACTGCCGAGGTCCCCCATGCAGTGCTCGCCGACAGTCGTCTTTCCTGCCAGAGTTGCAATTAGACGAGAAGGCAGACTGCCAGCGTCTGGCTCTCACGGCCTTGTGGCGCTAAAGCACCCGCGCGTTTTTGGCTGCAGGTGTGTGCGTGAGCGTGTACCATGGAGTTGCGTGCCGCTGCGTCGGCAAATGGGTTGCCGTAAACGATCTCGTGCCCGGGCAGAAGAAGCCGCTCGCTCGTTTACCCCGACCGCCAACGCGCACGGGGTCGGGAAGCGTCGCCCGCCCGTGGTTCTCGTTAAGCGTCGCGTTCCGTAACCACGCAGCTCTCATTTCCTTAATTCTTTTCAAAGCAATAACCACATCGGAGAACATTTTGCGGGATTTGCATAGGCACTGTCTGGCTTTAGTAGCCGGAGTGTGTCGCAAAAAAAAAATAGTTATGAAGTCACTGCTCCTGGGCCCACATAATTAATGACCTTCTGACCTGCGAAAGTTCTGTTTCGCCGCTGTTTGCAACTGTTGGTTAATGAGCAGAAGCACTTCAGCGTTACGTGACCTTATTGCACTTGAGCTGAAGGGGCTAAGGAGTTAAAGGCAGTGGTTTCTCGTCGCGGGAGGGGGGTATCAATTTCTATACGGCGAAGGCGTACAGCCTCAAGGTTCTTTTAAGGCGAAATCCTTTAATGGCTCATGCTGTCGTGGACAAAATGTGTCCCGCTTTTGAGGCGGCTCTGATTAGCCGAGGCGGGATGACGTCATAGAGGTATCGACCAATCGAGAGCGCCACCACAGTATGCGCAAATGCGTGCCTTATATGGCCATATGTCAGTGACAAATTGCTAATTAATGACTAATTAATCAATAGTTTACTATTGGGATTAAATAATTATTACATCTTAATATCTAATTATTTACTTAATTACTAATAACTACCAGTTGTGCAGCAGAATGTGTCACTCAGGCTTTCGCCTTTCATTAGTTTAGTCACTAAAGTCCCTTATAATTTTTTTGTGTCTTGCTGCGGCATCCACGGTGGTGTTCGCACACACATTTGTGGGCAGCTTATTGCAACTGAGTACGGAACATTATTGGAGTAAACTTGATTGCCCAACTGCTGCTAAAGCTTAAGCTTCAGCAGCGGAGCACTGCTTATCAATCAGCTCATAAAGAGAGGTCAGTGTTCCATCGCACGAGATATACAAAAGATGTGACCGGGCGACACACAACGGACACCGAGATCCCATCTTGTTCTTGTAACATACGAGGTTGTGGCTTACAAGGATGACAATATAAACATTACGAGAGACACCTGTCGTCGTAACAAAAGCGCTAAAAAAAAGCCTTGATTAATGCAACATTGTTCCGCTTGCAAGGTAAAAACCGTTTTGTGGACGTAATTGTTACAAACGGCAGTATAATGCGCACCCATATAGGGTCCAGTATATTCAGCCTTTCTCCATAACCTCCATAACGGAAACTGCTGTATAAAAGGCGCCTGCGAACGCCTGCCCGTAGACGAGGAACAGGCCAAAACTCAGCTTGCTCCAACCCAGATTCCATGGAGGCGCCTCATAAACTTCCCAAAGTCACCCTCCCATGGGAGCACATGGGGGGACATCTAAAGGAGGCTATGCTAATACTCAAAAGCGCCTTCAGTTTTGACATTCGAACCAGGTGTAACGACTCAGCCGTAATGGATGTGGTGAAAGCCGGACTTGGGCATCTGCCACACGTTTCCCACACAACTGCACACAAACTCCAGCGCAGCGAATTCCGCACACACCGTCTTTGTCAAAAGTAATCAAGTTTTGTTGCGAAAGCAACACTACGACAGTCAAAGCGAGACCTCGGGTGGCCGCAGCTAGGCTATAAAGAGGCGTAACTACGGTCTCCTCGTAAAAAGAATCAGCCTGCCATGGCACATGAATTCACGTTACCCTTATGCCACGGGCAGGAGCTGACAACTCGGGTTGCTCCTTTCATATGTGAGGGTGATATCAGAATCAGCCTGCCAGAACCGTTTGCATTCTCGTTACCCCTACGACACGCAGACACGCCCGTACGGCTTGGTTGAAGCATGACTTTATATGTGAGCTGGTAGCTTACGTTCTCGCGTCATACCCTTAAAGGATGAGCTTAAATGTCCCCAATAATGTAGCACCTTACACCGAAAGGGCGTAATAGGGGAATAATGTAGCAGGCAAAAGAAGCTTCTGTTGCTTTCGTAATTCAACTAGGGTTAACCAAAGCTAAACCATAACTAATTTTTTTCTTCTTTACTACACAGCACATCACTTATGACACTCCTTAAGCTATAAACTTGCGTAAGGTAAACATAACACTTGTTGTCCCCTCTCCAGACATTTTAAGGATTACAGTATACGGCTGAAAAAAAAAACCTCCTTGCGTGGTTTCTTTTGGCAAGGACAGTAAACTCTCACTAACGTGCACTCAGGATGAAGCGATGACACAAAACGCGAAGTTTTTCAGCGCTTTCCCAACATTCTGGGAACTTATTTTTGGAATGCGCAGTAATTCAGTTGAACCGCAGTAGAATACAAGACTAAAATGAATGACGTTGGGCAGCCTCTGAAATGTCTGGCCAGAAGGACAGCCCTCTCCCCCAAGGCAGCAGTGATTGATATAGCTGCTGTGTCTGGTCTCGACACACCCCAAAAGAAGATGGTAAGCGGGTGCCAGGGGCGAAGGAATATTCATCTTTCCTGCCATTGCTATATCCTTTTTTTAGTTCGCTCCGTTAAAAATCTCCTCGCCTTTTTGGCTGTCGTGTTAAATCCATGTCTAAACGCAGCCGGTTAGACTCCTGTGTAATTATTTGTAACGTTACTTTATTTCAATTTTTCGTCATGTGTTATTCGAGGCAAGCGGGCCAGGCAAAACATGAAGTGCAAAAATGTACGAGTTGCAAGCGACCAGCCAAAGACAGTCAAAAATACGAGAGATACTATTGTCGCTAATTAAACTAGTGGGTGGGGTGAATGTGGAAAGTAAGCCTTTCCTAGGGGAATACATCCTGATTTTTCAACCCTCGACCACATGAAGTCGCATGGCTTTCTTGCAAGAGAGGAGCAAGTATATTGCTTCATAATTATATTCTGTACTTTATAAAGTATCTTTTATTAGTATATATGCTAAGTGCGTGTTTTTACAGGACACCATATTCAAATCTGGAGCGTGTCACTGCTTATATAAGAGCGTAAATCATGCGTTTGTCTTTAGGGCAGGAGCCCGCTGTCCCGTTTGTTTATGAGGTCTGCAACTCTGCATACATGGCGCATATATACTATCTATACATATACAGTATATGTACTACCTGTACTATACTATACTATACTATACTATACTATACTATACTATACTATACTATACTATACTATACTATACTATACTATACTAACTATACTATACTATACTAACTATACTATACTATACTATACTATACTATACTATACTATACTAACTATACTATACTATACTATACTATACTAACTATACTATACTATACTAACTATACTATACTATACTATACTATACTATACTATACTATACTATACTATACTATACTATACTATACTATACTAACTATACTATACTATACTATACTATACTATACTAACTATACTATACTATACTATACTATACTATACTATACTATACTAACTATACCATACTATACTATACTATACTAACTATACTATACTATACTATACTATACTATACTATACTATACTATACTATACTATACTATACTATACTATACTATACTAACTATACTATACTATACTAACTATACTATACTATACTATACTATACTATACTATACTATACTAACTATACTATACTATACTATACTATACTATACTATACTATACTATACTATACTAACTATACTATACTATACTATACTATACTAACTATACTATACTATACTATACTATACTATACTATACTATACTATACTATACTAACTATACTATACTATACTAACTATACTATACTATACTATACTATACTATACTATACTATACTATACTATACTAACTATACCATACTATACTATACTATACTAACTATACTATACTATACTATACTATACTATACTATACTATACTATACTATACTATACTATACTATACTACGACCCCGCCGGGGTGGCGCAGTGGTTACGGCGCTCGACTACTGTTCCCAAGGACACGGGATCGAATCCCGGCCTCGGCGGCAGCTTTTCGATGGAGGCGAAAAGCAAAGGCGCCCGTGTGCTGTGCGATGTCAGTGCATGTTAAAGCCTGAGTTGCTTTGGGACGTTAAACCCCACAAACCAAACCAATACTATACTACGTATATTGAAGCTGCACATCTCGCAAATAGACTGAACTGCGTGTAGTTACCCTAAAGGCCACTACGAGAATTGCGCTCCTGGATAAGCAATAAAACGCACAGATTTGAATGTGATGCGTTGCATAAGAACACGTACCTTTTTATAATTATACAGTTCACATTTTGCACATTGCTGGAGGAGGCGACCGGTGGTATACGTATTGCCAGCACTTCCGCCATCATGCTTTCAACAAACCTGGCTGGTCGAGGATTATTGGGATCGTGTGAGCAAACACGACCTGCTGAATGCACGCAGTGGAAGAGTGGGGCAGTAAACCAAACAGCAGTCGACATGGGCACATGAACCTTAAAAGGCAAATAAGACAGGAGAATTAGAGACCACATGATTTGATAACATGCAGTACGTTGTACCACATGCTATCAAATGGCGCACATGGGTCTTTGAGGCCGCGTACTCATGATTGTGGGGGATGTTGGGATACGAATATCGCTGTTATACCTCCTCGCGCTAGAGGTAGGCTGACATGTGTGGGGGTGTCTAGTGGTGGTTGTTGTGACTTGAAACCGGTAAGAAGCGTTGCGTAAGGAATGTAACAGAGCACGATGCTAGCAGTGACTGGAGAACCATGCATGACGAGCATATTGGCTACCTGTAGCAAGGGCTCAAGCTTTCAGAGTCGCAGGTTGATAGCTTGTGAGAAAAAAGTCATTCGAGGAGAGCAGCTTTAGTTGTTCGCAGCTCGCATGAGCTCTCGGTGTTATTTGATAGATGTTCCTTAATAAAAGGCAATTCTAATTTGACAACATGTCAAGTGGAAGACCTACTGTAAACGAGCGACTCTGCAAACCCAGGATTCTGGCGTGGGCTCCCAGCTATAAATTAGGTTTAATTTATAACTTTCCTCACCATTGGCGATCGAGGTACCGTCGAAGCAGTCCGCCGATGCGCTCTTCCGCGGTGCTGCCGAACGCAGTCACAAAATTCCGACGTCACCCTCGCCAGGCGTAGTAGACTAAACGCACAGCACAAAAACCACAAGCTCGCTCCTCACGAACGCCGACGCAACGCCGCGTCAAAGAAAACGCGTCGGGACGGACGAGAGAGTTGTAGCTGCCGTCACGCACACGAAACCACAGTGCACTGCCGATGGCTCCGCTGTCTCGAGCTGTCGGCGTGCTCCTGACGCCGCCCGGTCGTCGTCTCTTGGGTCGGCCAGTTCACTTGACACCAACGTCACACGTTGGATGGCACTCGGCGAAGAACGCGACTCTACGCTGCCTCCGAGAGAGCACTCCTTTCTGGCTTGGCTGCTGCCAGCAAAGAAAGCAACGCGAGGTCTTCGGGTCTGCGAAGGAAGAGGTCGCTGCAGGCAACAACACCACGAGGGCCGGACAGTCTCCCGAGGGGAAGAAAAGAAACACGCGCCGTATAAACTTGGCACTGGCACAGCTTGAAGCACTTCACAAACAGCGCTAGCTAATCACGCTCGCAGCGCCCACAGGCGGTCAAGCCATCACGGATGGTAACTCCGGCAAAGAGATCAGGAGAGCACGGAATGGTCCAGCGGACGGGGCAAAAGGCGCTGCTCTCTGGCCCCTCCGTAGAACTGAGACAAAGCAGCAACAGACGGGGCACGAAAACGATTACCGGGATGCAATCTTCAAAATTTCTCTTTAAAGTGTACCGGTGAATCAACGGGCTAATCCGAACGACGCACACCACACCTGCGTCAAGCTTTGCCGTCAAGGGTGGTTCCTGCCACAGTGGCGCGCGACGCCCAGCTTCCGATATACGCTTGCCCTGTACACCGCGCCAGGGTGCGCAACTGCAACACAGGGTCTAGTTTGTCGCCGTCGCAGAGATGGAGTGCGCGCAAATTCTGCGGTGGCTTCGAACCAGCGTCCCGGGACGCGTATCAGTGGTGAGTGGAACCGACGCCAAGGCAACGCCAAGGCAAGAGAGGATACAGCTCTTTCCGTGTACCACCCGAGTTACCGGCGCTCGCGGAGCGGCGCTCGATTTGACTCGCGGGGTTTCGGCTGTGGGCCCGCGCGCTGCTTCTCCCGGGGGCGGGGGTTGAGCGCGCGCGCGCGCAATGCGAGGAGCGCGTTTTTTTGGCCCCCTCTCCCCCGACCTTCATGCGCACACCTTGCTTTTTCTCTCCCTTCATCACGGAGCGCGGTCTTTTTCTCTCTCTCTCCCTCTAGTCCCAACTTCATCCCCAGCGTTGAGACCCTCTCTCCGCACCGCAGCCTAGCCTTTCTCTCGCTCCTCTGAGATTTATCCTCTTTCCACACCTGGCCATTCCTCGAGGAGGCGCCGCCGCCACCGCTACCGGCGCACGAAGTGCTCTTCCCCGCACAGCAAGCTCAGCTTCTCTTCTCGTTGTCTTGCACAAGTGTTCTTTTTTTTTCGCTCTGTCGTCTTCGCGTTTTCTCTCTCGCGTGCCCGGGCCCTTGGTTGCACAGTACAGCATCGCTGCCAGCGCTTCCCCAGGCACCCCCAGGTTTCCCCAAACTTCCCCATTTCTCCATATCGATCCCCAGATATTCCCTATGCTTCGATGCTAGTTGGCATTTCGTTAGCAGCGGAGGTTGTGTGGACAGAACGCCCAACTTAGTTTGGTATCCCTGTAGAATGCATGTTGCCTAAACACAAGGGTTAATAGATTACTAGAGCAGCCGCTCGAAAAAAAAAAGAAGCTTGCAGAAAGTGGGTTTCGAACCCTGGCAGAGGTAGAGATCAGCTTCTCTAGTGCGCCATCTCGGCATTTTTTTCTTCCTTTTTGTCCTTATTTCACAAAACAATACAGACTGCCCGCGTCGCCAAGGTGAGCAGGGTTATAGGCAAAAAGGTTATTTGGAAAGGTTCAAGTTTGCACATGACATAGTTTTCAAAACCGGCTACACTTCGCAATCTCGACAGCCGTTTTTGGAGCGAAAGTTAAAGAAACGGGCTGCAACTACAGAGTTCGCCGGGTGTCGGCAAATGACCTTGAACTCTTCACGAGGCCCCACCTCGCCTTCTCCTTAAGCCCCTGAATGGGGATGAGATTACCTTCAAGGCTTCGCAAGGTCAAAGTAAGGCACAGTCGTTTTGGTGACGATTTAGCTACCCGCGTGTAGTGCTTTCCCACTAAACAAACCTCCAAAATTTTTTGTTTTCACGAGGCAAGCTGCCAGTCTTTCACGCAGCACTTCGAATGTCGCCGCCTTGATTGTATTTGTCTTCCCTGACGAAGTTGCACCTAAAACCTTAACCAAGCCTCCTTCATCTTAACAAAAGCCGAAAGGAGCTGTTAAATATTTAGCTAAACCTGCCAAGACGTGGCAAAGCAAAACTAAACGTAGCAAAACTTACCCAAAAGAGTGCCATCATTGTTTTCCTATGTACCTATCCGTTCTTGCGAACTTAAGCATAATTAAAAAAAAAAAGAATCATCAGCGTTATCTTCTCTGTCGATTAGATTACCATGGCGTTCGCGTGTCACATATAAAATTCGCCTAGAAAAGCGTGTTAAGCTGTAGTGAACCTATCATCTCGAATACCAATCTGATGAGCGAAGCAGGCCGCAACGGCAATAAGCGGCGAATTTCTAATTTTACATTTCAGGCTTTTGGAGGAACACGTAATTTGACATGAAGTTATATAAGAATGTTCACTGTAGCAACAGCTTGTTCTGGATGCATATTTTTCTAAATGGATCCGTTAACAGGAATCCCCATTACAACCTTGACTTCTTCAGCTTGCCTCGACCTTCTTCTATTACAGGAGGGAGAAATTACAAAGTAATTTGACATAAAAGGCCGGGTAGTAAGAAGGAAGCGGTGAGGCCTGTAACGTTAAGAGACAGGAAGAATGCCGAGTGGGTCAGGGAAAGAATGCGATTTAATGACATTCTGATAGAAGTCATGAATAAGATAGGGGCATGGGCAGGTCATGTAGTGCGAGAACCAGATAACCGATGGCTCCCAAGAATTATATACTGAATCCCAAGAGAAGGCAAGCGTAGCAGAGGGCGTCATAGAGTTATGTGGGAAAACTATTGGGAAATTTGCGGGGATCAGATAAATGCAGCTGGCAGCAGACCGGGTGATTTGTAGGATATGGGAGACGCATTTGCCCTGCAGATGGGTGTAGTCAGGCTGGTGGTGGTGATGATGAGGAAGCCTAAGGCGATTATTAATATTTCCTTGGGTATGCGTTCCTCACACAAAATCCAGAACTGGACGCACTGTGGCCGGCTAGACGTTGATGACTATTTTGCCTCGATGGTGAAATCTTACACCACTGCCATGAATATATAAATCCGGCCTTCATTCATCGAAAATTTCCGCGACACATTTGGTTGTGCTTCGAGTTTTTTTTGCTTGCGGTTTGGAAAATAATTATAACCTAATTAATATTTTAAACACAGAGGCACATTTTTTTCGTCGAAAACGTTCCTAAAACTCATTTAAACTTTATTGTGTCGTCATGATTTGCTTTGCCATTCATAGCGTGCACAAAAATTTGCTAAATCGTTTCTAGTGTTCCTGAGATTTTCATGTTTCTTTTTTTCAGAATAAATTGGCAGATTTTCTTGCAACGAAGCGCTTGGTACGCTTGAGCCGCAAACACACTTTTTTCTTTTGCCCGGGCAGGGTGGCGGAGTGGTTATGGCGCTCGACTACTGTTCTCAAGGGTGCGGGATCGAATACCGGCCTCGGCGGCCACTTTTCGATGGAGGCGAAAAGCAAGGCGCCCGTGTGCTGTGCGATGTCAGCGCACGTTAAAGATCCCCAGGTGGTCGAAATTTCCGGAGTCCTCCACTACGGCGTCTCCCATAGCATGAGTCGCTTTGGGACGGTAAACCCCACTAACCAAACTAACCAAATCCCACTAACTTTTTTTTTTCTGCGGACGTTTCACTAAGCAGGCGCACATAAAAAGGCCCTGCAACGATGCTACCGCAAGCAGCAGACCTATAATTTACCTTTTCAGTCTCCAGGTGGTGAATATGGAATTTGCCAACTTCTTATATTTAATCCCTATAATTGGTGCTCTAAATGCAGAAATTGACAAAAAAATGGGATATTCAATAAGGAATCAATCATTACAGGACAGCCACATTAAGGTAATTTTAATGATTTATGAATGTCTAAGGGCGATAAAAAAGGGCGCAAATACGCAGGTGCTTGCAGTACATCCCGTGGAAAATTAAGGATAGCTCCATGATATGCCCGCGCAATGAGCATCAAAATACAAATTTCAAGGCTGCGTTTAAGATTTATATAGGTTTCTTTTTTAGCAGCTTCTTCATACACTTATGGCAGCTAACACGTTCATCCCGTTCATCCATTAAACAGTTGTCGCGACGATCCCGAAGCTCGAATACTACATTCAGCTGTCTGCTGATCGAGGCAAACGATCGAGGATCACAACAAAATCTACATGCGAATAAGCCGGTCGCTATAAACGTCGCTTGTGTACAGCATTCCTCTATTGAGAACAAGATCACCAGAAACAATTTTAAACCTAAAATTTACACCCGCCCGAAGATGTCTTGCTGAGCTAGGAAGTATCAAGTGGAAATCGAGAATAATGAGTCAGCTAGTGCTTCAGCGGCACACAGCTCTGTATTTGGTTGCGTGCCAGACATACTCTTAATAGGGTATAAGCGCACTAGGTTCATCTCGAATGGGCAGAGTCAATAAACTCTCCCGCGCGACGCACCGCTTAGGGAAGGGGTGGAAGGCACGGGGGAGAAGGGTGGCTGTGTCTACTTATAGACGTGGGCGTACATGCCGCATGCAGAAATCATTATCGACCAGGCCCATCTTGAAGTCATCCGCTTTCTTTCTTTCTTTCTTTCTTTCTTTCTTTCTTTCTTTCTTTCTTTCTTTCTTTCTTTCTTTCTTTCTTTCTTTCTTTCTTTCTTTCTTTCTTTCTTTCTTTCTTTCTTTCTTTCTTTCTTTCTTTCTTTCTTTCTTTCTTTCTATTTATTTATTTATTTATTTATTTATTTATTTATTTATTTATTTATTTATTTATTTATTTATTCATTTGCAGGCTATGCAATCTTCGCTTCGATCTGCTCCTCGCTGTCTATGCAGCCACACGATGACCGTGTCTGGAGCCACAAAGCAAGGTCCGTATTCCGAGTTTGCGTCGTTATCGAAAGTGTCGCTATCTCACGCGACCTCGGGTCATCTGATTGGGGGAAAAGCCGGAACCGAAAGTGATGGCATTCAAACAGACATCCGGTTCCGGTGTTTCCACCAATCAGATAGGTCAGGGAGATCGCGACACTATCGATAACGACGTATATTTGAAGTACGGCCCCAAATGTGTGGGCTAGGATCTATAGCGCCAAAAGAAACCATCATCCTCATCATTAGCCTGACTATACCCACTGCAGGGCGAAGACCTCTCCCATATAATTAACACGGTTCCGTGCTGGCTGCATCCACTTAACCCCTGCGAATTTCTGAACCTTATCCGCAAATCTAATTTTCTGCCGCCCCCTGCTACGCTTTCCTTCCCTTGGAATCCAGTTTGTTACCCTATGCGACCATCGGTTATCCTCTCTTCGTACTACATGTCCTGCCCATGCCCATTTCTTCTTCTTGATTTCCACTAGAATGTCAGTAACTTCAGTTGTTTCTTTGACCCACTCTGCACACTTCTATGTTACCCCTACCATTTTTCGTTCCATAGCCCTCATGCACTGTCCTCAACTTAAGTAGAACTCTCTCGGTTAGCCTCCAGGTTTCAACCCTATTGGTGAGTACAGGTAAGATGCAAGTATTGTATACTTTCCTCTTGAGCGATACCGGTAAGCTGCTAGTGATAATCTGCGAATGCTTGCCAAATACGCTCCATCCCACTCTTATTCTTCTTATTTCCTTTTCATGGTCGGGATCTGCGGTTACTACTTATCCTAAGTAGACATATTCGCCTACTACTTCCAGTGCTTCGCTACCTAACGTAAACAGCTGTTCCTTCCCGAGGCTGTTGAAGATTACCTTAGTCTTCTGCATATTGATTTTCAAGCCTACCTTTCTACTTTTCCTGTCTAGGTCACCAATCATTCTTTGCAGTTCATCTCCTGAGTTACTTAGTAAGGCAATGTCCTCAGCAAATCGCAGATTACTGAGGTATTCTCCATCTACCCTTATCCCTAACTGCTTCCATTCCAAGTCTCTGAATACTCCCTCTAAGCAAGCTGTGAATGGCACTGGGGAGATCGTGTCTCCTTGCTTAACACCTTTCTTCGTGGGAATTTTGTTACTTTCTTTCTTTGACGCGTAAAACATGAAGTGCGTTGAGGTCCGTTTTGTTTTAGTTGGTTACTGTATGTCATATTATGCAAACATCGCAGGTAACTGTTTTCTTGAAGCACTAAAGAGACCCAAACAGATCGGGAGGCTGTTTAATGCCGGAACAGGTAAACGACGGTCAATTACGACGACAGAGCGGGTTGGACGAGAAATAAAACGTTGCTATGCAGCGAAAAACTGGCAGCAAAACCTTGAAAATTCCAGCCGGTGGCTGAGTGGTTAAGAAGCTCGGCTACCGGAATACCCGGGTCCGGATCCGACCACGGAGGCTACGTTTCACTGGGGCGTCCGTTGGCTGTGTGATGTCAGCGCACGTCAAAGATCCCCAGGTGGTCGAAATAATTCCGGGACCCTCCACTGTGACACCTCTTTCTTTGAATCCCATTGGCCATGGAGACGTTTGACACATACTTCGGCTTTCCTTTCCCATAGAACCATTCACATTTTTGAGTTTGGAATTATTGATCCAAGTTCCTTTCCCCCGAACCAATTTTCTTTCTCGCCCGAGAGAGCAGCACATCATTTTAAAACACAAAGGGACACCGTCTGACCAAAAGCGGAGCTTTCGCAATGTAGACAAGGCACAATACAGATGTTTCCAGCACCGACCGATTTGCGCCAGCTAAACACATGCATCGACATCGATTTTTAAGCCCGCATTTCAGAAACTATGCTACCCCGTCTTATTTTGAAATTCAATTTTCTCCCCGAGTAATGCGTCTCTGCTTCCGACACACGCTCAACGTGTGTCCAGAAAGAGAAATTAAATTTTAATTCGAGCGGTAAATCGTTGGGTGAAGTCTGGAGCCGTCATCGCCGTCCCTTTAAAGCATAGAGTTCCTTACACTAACTAGAGGGAAAGCTGAGGGCGCTGCACTTCAGCCACCATGGGCGCGCTAAGAATCATGGGCCGGTGCGCTACTTGTTGCGGGACAGTCGGTTTTTCTCGGGTACGTGGAGTGGCGTTACTGCGATGTTTCTTTTTCGTCATCATCATCATCTGAAGGTGTGTACATAGACCGCGAAAGCCATAGTAGCGAAGGCGCAAAAGCAGACGTCACCAATAAATGGTTTTTGTTTCCCGAAATGCCACTAAAAACTTCCTTAAGTGATTGCACAGCCATGAATATTCTTATAACGTTTTTTTATTTCAAAGTTTGCCTATTAAGTCCGAAATATTGGTATTTGTGCTGCTCAAAACTAAGCCAATAGAAGAAAGATCCATCGCTTATATTGGATAAATATCACACTGACATGCTGTTTCTCTCCCTTTTTGCAATTTATACTCACAACATTCAATCTTAGGACATTACTTACGGTAGAACAACGTTTATCTTTGCATTAGTTTTGGCCAAAAGTTGTAGTTCTGCACTCGGTAGCTCTCCGGCCCATGATGCTTTGTGCGCCAATGGTGGCTGAACTGGCCGTCTGAAAACTCCATGTAAACTCCCATAGACGGCAGCACAGCTTTCCCTCTAGGTGAAGTTTCCGCGACTGATGCCCTGTGGCAGGTGGGTGGCTGCTCCAGGCCTTCCGGGTCTTTCTTTCTTTCTTTCTTTCTTTCTTTCTTTCTTTCTTTCTTTCTTTCTTTCTTTCTTTCTTTCTTTCTTTCTTTCTTTCTTTCTTTCTTTCTTTCTTTCTTTCTTTCTTTCTTTCTGTGTGTGCGTGCGTGCGTGTGTGTGTGTGTGTGCGTGTGTGTGTGTGTGTGTGTGTGTGTGTGTGTGTGTGTGTGTGTGTGTGTGTGTGTGTGTGTGTGTGTGTGTGTGTGTGTGTGTGTGTGTGTGTGTGTGTGTGTGTGTGTGTGTGTGTGTGTGTGTGTGCGCGCGCACACGTCATCAGAGAAAGTTGACAGGTCCCCGTGCCCTTCCGTCTCTTCCTTCTATAGTCGGAACAACGATGCCCGTCCTGCTCCTTCGTGCATCGCTTGCAATGCACTGCGCACCAACTGCGGGTGAGCAGTACACTGCCGCAACGCGCCAAGACTCCGCCGTCATGAAAACGGCGCATTTCATACCATTACTGCCCGAATCGACGCACGGCAGCAAATTTCACGTCTACGCTATTCGCAGGTAGCGAATACCGAAGATGACCCTCGCAAACTTTTGATCCAGAATTGGCCACGCCAAATTTGCGGATGCTTAAACTGCATCGACCGAATGTCGAAACCAGGAAACACCGAAAAGCCATTAACATTTGTCCTTCTCTTCTTATTCTTCCTTCATTTTCTAGTTGTAAGCACCATTTCTCTTTAACCATTCTCTCTCGGACTCGCTCGTCCCCAAACCACACTGACGTTCCTCCCTACACGTCAGAGGCGTAAAAGGAACCGCCAGCTATTACTGCCCAAAAAGCGAGATAACGAACGAGTAAAATGGAAAGCGCGAGCCAGACAGTAAGTAGAATCGATGCTGCGCCTGTCATTAATGAGTTCTACGAGTGCATCCATACTTTCCAGCCTCCTCCTCTTCCTCCTCTTGATTGGCCATAGAGCGTCGAATAAAACAGCCTCTCCAACACTGCGAGAGCAATGACTGGATTGGAGAGGAGGGTTGTTAACATTGGTGAGGTGAAGCGCAGATCAATTCACATCACAGCCTCAATAAACGAGCCTTAAAATACCAGCAGGAAAACACGAGCATGCTGCCTCTCGCTTATTCCAGATTCTAGTGCGTTCTCCTTTTCTAGCCTGAGCCTTCTTTTTTTCACGTCATTACAATCAAGCCAGTTGATTAATCAACGATTTTATCCGCTATTTTTGCTTTTTCTTTGTTCACTCTACTTATAACTTCCATGTTCGCCACCTCGTGCCTACCCAGATAGTAGCTAACGTCTCTTTTTTCCCTATGTGCCTCATATTTCCCTGCTCTAGATCTTCTTCCCTCTAGTTTTCACCTCTCCTCATTTCCTTTTCCTGTCTTCCTCGCTCCTCTCATACCGTCGTAAAGAGAAACACTAAACCACATTCCCTCCACCGAACCTCTTAAACAATGTTGCAGCCACGTCAGTTATTGTTCACAATGTTAAACACACAATACAAAATAATAAGAAGCTCTTTTCTAGTCCAAGTATCCTTATACGGGGAGGCCCCACGCCTCAAACATTGCACAACATGTACAGCCAGCTAAGAAAAAAAAAAAAAGAAACGCTAAGAGAAAGGCAAAAGCAAAGACAAAAAAAGCTCGCCGATTGCTGCATGCATGAGTGGTGCACCACCGGCCGAAAAGAATGCCTCATATGCTATGCATGAGAGAGTTATAACGGCCGCTCTCTTGGTGTGTATATTTATGCATCTCATGAAGAGCGTTGCACTTGCACGCGACTATATATGCACTGAGCACGCAAGGAGTACCTCCTGAGAGAGACGAGCATCGTTGTTGGGAAAGATTCTTTTATGAACGCATATATTATACGCAGCGCGGGAGGTGCGCAAGAGTATTGTAAGCAGATGCAAACATTTTATTTACTTTTCTCAGCAACGAACGAAACGCACAGAAAAGGAAGTCGTTCAAGCATGCGAATATTTGTTTCACGTGCTTGCAGAAACAACCATTACCAGAGAACAGCGAGAACCGAATGCAGTGTTTACGTGTAGTCATGCGCGATTCATAATCGACGGGCTGCTGACCACGGGGTGTATATGCGCAGAAAGCATGCAGAATAAATCTAGGTGTCCCCCTTTTTTTATTTTCAGTCGCAACAGTGCCGGCGAACACCCATAGCACCGGCCATATACCTCATCACCGGTGAAAGGTAGAGCCCCAAAGCGATTCAGGTTGTGACGAATGTCGTAGTGGAGGGCTCCGTATCATTTGGACTACATGGGATTCCTTAACGTGCACTTACGTCGCACAGTAAGTTGCGTCTCGCGTTTCCCCTCTGTTCTGAAACGTGGTTACGGCGGTCGGGATAGAAACCGGCTCCCTCGGCTCAGTAGTCGAGCGCCCTAACCACCAACGTTCTTAGCTAACCACTGAGCTACCGCTGCTGTGACTGTCAAGCGAGGGAAAAGAACACCCGTGATAAAAAAAAAAAAATTAAGAGGACACTTATGACTACTTACTTGCTATAAACATGAAAGCATCGGAAGAATGATTAGTCTAATCCACAATTTTGGGGCTGCGCCAAGGTGAATACAAAACGTTTTGGCCGGACAATGACCCAATTTATTTTCGACGGATGGCCCCGGCCAACATGAAGTTTCGGGGTTGACTCCAAATTTTCGTAGGTTCTACAAACTTTTAAAGACGGGCCCTCAAATTTTGCCGCTTGGACCAAGTCAACCATATAATTCAGCGGAGGACCCAAAAATTCTGGGTTAAACCGCCGACTGGTACGGACACCATTTTTTTTTTTTTTTTTGGATAGCCAAGAAGCCCTTCCAATTTGTCATGTTTCTTGATTAGCCGAGGATGGTGAAGTGACAGTCCTTCTTGAACAATGTGAGGCTCTCATTTTTTTTTTTTTTTTTCTCGAAATCTTTCCGTGCCACTTTTACTGGGCGGAAGCCACCCCAACTCCGCATTTTTTGCCGATGAGCAATAAAATGTTTCCGAATTTAAAACTTGTTGAATGAGATCTAGGACAAGTGTTTTACAGCGAATGTGCGCATTCATGTAAATGCGTAAGGATGATGTGTTATATCATTATGTCGTTATGTCCTTTAAAGCCACCAACGGCCAAGTCATCTCGGACTGTGGAGACCAATTGGCTCCAACGTCGACAGCTTGGTTCATTTCTGCTGTGTCGCTAGTCCCGTTACGGTGACGTCATTTCGATCTCCACGGCGAGCCAGATTAAAATCAGGCTCTAAAAAGACCGACCACAAAGGGGAATCACGTGACTAAGCCATTCAACGGGCGGTGGTGGAAACATTTATTAGCAATATTACAGACGATGGAGGTGGAATACCCAATATGACACCTGGGAGCCCTTCAAATGTAGGAAGGGCCCAAAAAGAGTTGATCCCAAAAAGGCACGCAGCCGAAGAAATTCGAGAGAACTGATTGAAGTTATCTTTCTCTAGACGTACTCTTATCTCGGCTGCAGCATCTGCGCTCGGTGCTAATTTATTAGATATTGCTTCAGCTTTGAGGTTTACTCACCACCGTGGAAACCTCATGGCTGCGACCCCAGACTTTGCATTCACCCAGTTTTTATTGTCCTAGCGTAAATCTCGTTAGAATTCGTGCTTTGTAATCTAGAGTCCAGTGCTTCTGAGTTATCCCTGCACGAATGCTCTGAACCTGGCACAGTGGAGCTCTGTTTGCAGAATCAAGATGGCGACTTCAGAAGAGACTGCGCTGTGATCAGCTTAGCTATAGGCGCAATTGCAAGTTTTCTATAGGTTGCACGTTTACGTCGCGCTGTTTCATTGGAGGAAAGCGGCTTGTTTTTTGCGAAGCGCTTTGCGTTAGGCGATGTAAAACATAACATAAAAGAAAAGAAAGGTGACAAATTGGAGATCGCCGGCCCGCACCTGCAAACATGCGCCGCGCGAGGAAAGCGCACGTTATCCCCATCCGTCTCCATGACATTTTAGCAGCTTTGAGTCCGACAAATGCAAGCGCTGCTACCTTGTTGCAGGTAAGTTTTGCCAAATGCTTGCATAACGCTGAAAGCTAACATTGTTCGTAATAGTTCTGTTTTCAACTGCAGTCTGCTCGGATCTGAATTCAGAACCCAAACCCCAAGACTCTTTACGTGCGGTAATCCCTTCAGCCGAGAAAGCAACGTCTGTGTATGTAGCCCATTTGTGAGCAAACTTGCTTAGAGAGCTGAAGCGATGTGCTGCGGAACAAGTCCTAGCACTTAACCGCTGTGTTTCAGTTCAGTTCAGTCGTTCAGTCGTGTCCGACTCTTCGTGACCCTATGGACCATATCACGCCACGCTTTTCGGTCTCTCACTATCTTCTTAACATCACATAACTTCATCTGCAACGCCTCGAGGATGCCATCTAACCATCGCGTTCGCTGCCTACCCCTTCTCCAGTGACCCCCAACCTTTCCCAACATCAAACCTTTCTCCAGCGACTCCTCTCTTCTCATCAGATGACCAAATGTAGCTGAGCTTTAACTTTAGAATTTGACCCTCCAATGAGCAGTCAGGGTTTATGGTCGACAATATCGACTGATTTGATCTTCTGGCAGTCCAAGGAACTCTCAAGAGTCTCCGCCAGCACCACAATTAAAACGCGTCAATTCTTCGGCGATCAGCCTTCTTTACAGTCCAACTCTCGCATCCATACATCACAACTGGAAAGACCATAGCACGAGTTATACGGATCTTGGTTGGCAGTGTAATGTCTCTGCTCTTTACTAGGCGGTCAAGGCTAGCCATGACTCTCTTTTCCAGAAGCAGGCGTCTCCCAATTTCATGGCTGCAGTCTCCTTCCGGGGTAATCTTGGAGCCCAAGAAGAGAAAATCTGTCACAGCTTCCACTTCTTCTCCCTTGATGCTCCATGACTTGATAGGGCAAGACGCAATGATCTTTGTGTTTTTAATGTCCAGCTGAAGGCTCGTCCAGACCGGCCTTCCTCATGATGCACTCAGCATATAGGTTAAATAGGCAGGGCGACAGTATGCAGCCTTGTCTCACTCCTTTCTAAATCTAACCAATCAGTAATCAGTAAGGGCAAAATAAATAATGCTCCAAATTTCTTTTTTTTTTTCTTTATTTCTGTGGAATACTGCTTCGACGCGAGCCCAGACACTGAAATGCGGTACCCAGTGTAAAAGTTCACTTCTTCCTGCCGAAGAGCGCTGGCGCACATCTAGACGAGGTTGCTTGCGGCATGGACTCGGGGTGCACAATCGTAGGCACGATCGTGTGTGCGAGTTGTAGACGCGGGATTCTGCTCCTGCTTTTACTCGCCTGTAATCCAATTCCCAGACGTGAAAAGCAGCGAACGGTAATTTATCGACGCGGTCTCGAATGTAATTCACCATTATCGATGAGTCACCTGGCCGCTTCACTTTGTTTCTAGCCCGCTGGCTCTTCCCTACTCAAATGCGCTCGTCTATCGCTACCCCGGTGTCTTCACTGCAAAGTTTTATTTTGTGGCCAATGAAAATACGAGCGTTTAGAACAAAGAGCTTCAGTGCGAAAGTACGAAACGCGGGGAGAAATAATATGCCGATTCTTTATTGGCAGCTTCGGTTACGGCGGAGTATAATTTCTTGTGCGTTACGCTTGAATCACTGCAATCCACCAGCCACCATTAATGCTAAACAAAGCAAAGCTATACCGGCAGCGAGCCCATAAGAGGAAGAAAGACGTCATCTCTTTGAAGATTCCGCGAACACGCGACCATCGACGTTGCGACTGGCTTGCCAATTCGTAGTTTGTGCACTCGAGGCTGCATTGTCTTTGGGCTGCTGGCAGCGGAAAACCAATGGAAGATATCTGCGGGCTTTTCCATCTCGCTGACGTAGAACAAAGCCCGCACCAATAATACAAAGTTTTCTTTTCGCAACGACGGTCTCGGGAGTAGAAACGAAAGTGCTTTACGTATGCGCCGATCCAATCTGCCGAGCGAGGTCTTCCTCGAAAATCGCCAAAATTATATTAGAAAAAATGGGCATCTGAACAGTTTCGAGCGCTGCCGACCTTTCTTAGAATAGTTCGCGGAGCCGCCGCAGCGCGACGTCGTTTTCGTGAAATCTGCTAGGGAGGCCGCAAGTGAGAATTTGGAGTAGATATAGTAGTGAATAAAGAAAGGCCGAAAAGAATAAATTCGGCGCGACAGATGCATCACCTGTAAAGCGGAGGGACGCCGCTTTATTCATGTATAGCACCGAATTTATGCATGAATTATGCATGAATTTATGCATGTGTCGCGCCAAATTTTAGTAGATGCGTACCTATCTGCAAGCGGATAGGTCTACACATCTACTGTAGGATGCCTAGAGCAGATGACTCCGTAGCTATCAGCGAAGCGCTTAGAAATTAGTCATGCGCGGCTTCAGTCAAGCTCTCGCAAATATTTTTCCGAGCTGGTCCCTCACCGGACCAGCACTGAGCAATGGATGCAAGTCCATGCTTCTCACATAGAACATTCGATGTCTCGCTTTCCACCAAAATTGCTCGCCTGATGCGCAAAGTCACCCTTCAAGATAAATAAATAAATAAATAAATAAATAAATAAATAAATAAATAAATAAATAAATAAATAAATAAATAAATAAATAGTATTTCTAGCCAACCTAAGCGCTGGGTGTTCCTTAGCTCTGACGCATTTTATTTCCGTGGCTCGAATATAAACAGGGAAACTGGCAAACAAGCAGATACATTAGCAAACAATATATGCATCTCAGTTCCAGTTACCTTCCCCCTCATGACTGTGACGTGATGTGATGTGGCATGTCTGTTATGTGACTGTACTAATTTCAACTATCCTTCCCTCACAACTTTTATATCCACTCATCCCCTTCCCCCAGTGCAGGGTAGCGAACCGGTTGCTTTTACTGGTTAACCTCCCTGCATTTTCTCCTCATCTTCCTCCTCCTTCCCTCTCATGTCCTCACTGTATCTAATTATTCTCGCTAATTAACCAGCCCAGAAAAAATGAAACGTCCGGTCTTAAAAGCAAGCGCACGCAATTCCCTAGGCGTTTCCCTAGGTAAAAATGCATCCCTAAGTCCAGTACCTAGGGGAGAGCGAGTGGGCGTGACCGCCGCTAGGATGATAAATAATGTCTTTCCCCCTTGCCAACAGGTGGCTCTGCAGGGCGCGCGTTCGATTTGCGGGCGCATCTAAGCCAAATAAAAGCACTTCATAGGAAGACGCGCCAGAAGGAGAGGGCCGGAAAAGTGGATGAGGAGGACAATGGGACAAGTGAAGTGCCTTTCACGCTACGTGCAATGTCTATTTGTCCATTGTCTCTTTCTTTTTTCTTCTTTCGTAATCAGTCTTTTTTGTTTTCTTAATCCGCGGCGTTTCAGCCGAATGCGCTTCTACAGCGCTCGAGGCGAAGAAATCAGCTCCGCGAAGTTGAACGGTGAAACACCACCGTGCGAGGGAAATCACTTGCACTTACATCAGGCATGGCGAAGCGCTCTAAAAGCACAATATTTTAGGAGGAAGCACTGTACGGTACTCTGACGTATGTATGCCGTCTATAGCTCCGTTAATGGCTCATGCAGCCATTCGCGCAACCCAATGAGTAGCCAAGACCGCTCGAAGAACTCAGCGATCGTATAATCGAAGTCGCCATCACGAGTGAGACGCTCACGAGCTTCACACTGGAATTCTGCGGGACTTCGTAAAGAATGGCTCGTTACCAGTGACGAAAAGTAACTTACGCGTCGGAAGTATGCAGTTCGCTATTATAGGCACAATAGCATCGTCAGCACATGCCGCAAACTCTTACGTGACAAAGGCGCGAAAATTACGCTTGATGGTCCCCCGTCCTCAACTAGACAAATGGCATCAGTATTTGATGTTCAAGGAATGCGAGCGACGCACTTGAAAAAAAAAAAAAAAAATATATATATATATATATATATATATATATATATATATATATATATATATATATATATATATATATATATATTCCATGTGGGCAAGCCAGCTTAGAGAGTTTTAATAATAATTGGTTCACAAGAAAGACGTAATATCTGTCACACTTGTTCTGTGGACACGCGAACCGGAGAAGAGAGGAAGGTGGGGTTGAAAGCATAAAGAGAAGAAGAGGAGCCATAGTGGAGGGCTCCAGAGTAATTTAGATTCCCTGGGGATATTTAACGTGCACTGCCATCGCACAGCATACGGGCGCCTCTTCGTTTCGCCTCCATCGAAACACAGCCGCCGGCGATCGGGATCCAAATGCGTCTTTTTGACATTAGATATTTCGAACCGCACTGCCAACACGAAAATGTAAAAACTGCGCACACCTT
The DNA here is from genome assembly GCF_055883805.1 of Amblyomma maculatum. Classification (NCBI taxonomy): domain Eukaryota; kingdom Metazoa; phylum Arthropoda; class Arachnida; order Ixodida; family Ixodidae; genus Amblyomma; species Amblyomma maculatum. The sequence goes on along the minus strand of NC_139351.1, from coordinate 118,625,459 downwards.
CAGTTTTGACGCCCTTCTATATTCAGCAATATAATACTGCTTTCTAGGAATGAAATATAAAAAGATGGTTAATTCTTTTTGTTTAATCGTCTATTCATTACTTTTTATCACGACGTGATGTCCGCCTTGCTGCGCAACTCATTTGAACAGGTCACACAGATGCATCTCTCACAGTATTTAAAGTACAGTCTTTGTCAGAAGTGTGGAGCCCAAGGGCTCTGCTTCTGGGCCACTTTGTGCGGCTTGTAATGCATTTCCAGTGCTCCCAATCTCACGATGGTAATATTTTTTGTCCTTTTCTCTCCAGTGGGAACGACCTCCACTAATGCTAAATCAGCACCACTATACGGCTCAAAAGCAGAACCCCTGGGCTCTACACTTATGACAAAGGCTGTACATATCTGTAACCGTTAAACAAACGTTTGGAGAGGTTCAAATATCATTGAACCAAGTGTCACGACATTTAGCCATCGTCCACAAGCGCAGTCGATGAGGCCGCTGCAACCTTGGCTCGCTTCAGTGCTTGGTAAGCTTCCCAGCGGGATTTCACGTTACGAACCAATTTTTATAATTCCGGAGCCCTCCACTACGGCAGCTATTTCTCTCTAGCTCTATCAATACGTCCATTATTTCCCTTCCTAGTCACTTGGTAAGCTTCCCAGCGGGATTTCACGTTACGTACAAATTTTGATAATTCCGGAGCCCTCCACAATGGCATCTATTTCTCTCTAGCTTCTTTCAATCCCTCCATTATTTCCCTTCCTAGCCATTTACTGTCATATCCACTCCCCAGCCATCCAATGCGGCACCTATTTCCCTCTTTCCGCTTTCAATCCTACTTTCCTCGCTTTCCTTACGGCGAGGTTCAGGTGTCACAGTGTGTGCCAGATACTGTGCTTTTCCTCAACCAATTTACAATTTTACGAATTCGTAATTCGTAATTTTATGAATAACGAATTTTACGAACTCCGAAGCGCCTTTAACACCGCCTTTTCATGCCGCGAATACTTTTATATTAGGCTACTAACCTCCGTATACTTCCTCTTCTAGCCAATATGCCGCCAGTCCTGCATGCTGGCCGTCGACATGCTACTGCCTCTCACCATAGCTTTCAATAGCCATGGAGTCGCTTACAGGGATGCCTCTTATGTGGCTCCTCGCGGGTCCTCTTTCTTCCTCGTCTATCTGTACCCTGTCAGTCTCACTAGCGGCCCCTTTCTCCACCCTCCAGATATTATCTCGCCTGAGATCTTCTACATTATTCGTGCCATTCAAAGTTTCTACTCTATCCCACCTGTGCCTCTGTTTATTACCTACGCTGAATCCCAGGCGACTATCCGTGCCATTCAATCTAAAAGTGTCACATATCATCTGTCCACGGAGCTCGAGGCCGCACTTGTTGCGCTGCAGCCCTGCCCCGTATTCCTCCGATGGATCCTTGGACGCTCGGGGATCGACGGCAATGAGCTGGCCGATCTAGCTCGCCCGTGAAACTCGTAACCAGGCACCGTTCATCCCCTGGCCCAGGTCCTTGGAGGGCGGGTCGAGACTGTCTCTTCGCGCCACCATCAGAGAATATTACAATGCGACTCTCTTAGACCGCAAGATCTACCCCGACCCTCATCCTAGTCTCTCCGTACGAGAGGCTCACAGCTGAATACACCCATAACCCCTGCACGGCTACATCTATACAAATTCCGCCGTGATCCATCATGCCCCAACTTCCCTTCCTCTTATGCCAACCTTTCCCACTGCCTATTTTCCTGCCCGGTTGCATAGGCTCCCAAAGCATCGCTGGGCGGCGCTGCGGCTCCTGATGGGCAACGCCATCTGTGGCAGAAAAACACACACTGGGACGCGGCCGGCTCGGCTCGCTGCCTTCGCGGCGTGCGCCGCACGCTTTCTCTCGCACGACCTCGCGCCCTCACGTGCCCACGCAGGCGCATCGTGACATGCCGCCAGCATTCCGTCTTGACACTGGATAACCTACCGCGTATTTCCATGGAGGAAACGTAATTATAGAAGAGAAAACTTTTATTCACGTTTGCACTGTATACAGCAGACGACAGACGGCGATGTTGTAAATATTGATTGTGAATGCGTTTCCCACGTTAGCGAAAACGTAGGAAGTGTATCTCAAGGTAAATCTGCTATGTAATTATATTGTAGTATATAATATGTTCAAAACCTGTGAAAAAATTACCAGGACTGTGAAATAAAGCGGCCCACTCGATCATCGTTTTGGCCTGTAGCATGAGATCTATAAACGGTTTTGTTTTTATTATTAAGAAGTTACTAAAGCAAATCTTGCAGTAGAAAAATAAGTTATAGTCCGAAGGAGGTGTTTCTTCAAAGGCACGAATGCTAGCAGTCTCAAAAGCACATGCCTGCTCCGCGCGCTGCACGCATAACCGGCTCGCTGGCTCGGAGGGCAGGTGAAATCCAAGCTTGTACTACAATCCTGTTTTATTTCGGTTCCTATTAAATGGTAGTGCTTCATTTATATTTGTTTTGCATTCACAAAACCTGTAACTCGAATAGGGTGCTCCGTGCGAGTGGTGTCAATCGAGCCAACTAGGATCGCTTTTGTATTGCACTTCCAACATATTTTCGTTATGAATAATAATAATGTTGGTTCATTTATTGGCCAATTTGCGGAAATATGTAAAAGCGTCTCAGCAAGGCATGTTTTCCACCCCCCCCCCCTCCCCACACAAAAAGAAAAAAAAAGGCCTCGTTCCTAGATATTTTTTTGGTCCTAGGGCAGATTCACACATCATCGTCGATCGCGGACGTGGCACGCTGGATATCTGTTGATTTGGTTGCTTTCAGAACACTCGCAAAGCAGGGAGAGCGCCCAGAAAATCGGCTAAGCAAGACACGCGCGGAGCGAAGAGCATGAAAATACTCCACCCCCTTCACTTTGTATGCATTGTGTTAAACCATTGTACTGTTTTGATGCCTCTCCAAGACTTCTTTGTCAACTGCCCACATTTCCGAGTTTATGGAGAAGGGGGAAATTGGCTCCTTTCGTTTCCACAAAGAGTGCGAGTCTTCTCAGAATGCTGTCACGCAGTTGAAAAACAGGTGTTGTGGAAACGCTTCCAAAGGAATCTGCAAAGTTTCACACATGAGCCTCGTCTTTTGGCGCTTCGCCTACTAATGTGGCTACCCATGACACAATGCTACTTAGTACCTCCGTTTCGCTTCAGTGGAAGCGTTTTTGTATCGCCAAATAACCGCCAGGCGCAACTCGATCGCCGCACGTGCACAGGAAGCTAGCGGAGCGTCTGCTCCGGCGACGTCCCATCGTTTCACATTTCGCCACCATGCCAGGAATGCGGCGCTGCCATCGCACGGCGAAACTTGAGCTTGGGTTCCCTATTGCAATAGGGTCTCTTTTCCACCCCATCTCATGCTATCTGGACCTGGGTGGACTGGCTTGGTGCTGAGGGTGAGGAAGAACAGCCCATGCTCGCCCAGCAGGCTATCGATGTATTAGGCGCCCAAGTGTTGCGCTTCAATAAAGTCTCTTACTACTACTTTCATATTTTCTTGGAAGCGCGGTATGTCACTTCTCAGTCGAAACCTACACTTGTCAGAGGTAGGTTCGAAACCCTATCCTAAACTAGCCTCCATCTTGGCCAGAAGATTGATGCAAAATCGGAAGCGAAGTGGTATGACGTCACCATGAACTCTGAACGTTTGCATCACAATTCTGATGGGAAACCAAGTGCGTATTTTCTCCTAAACCGCTTTCTCAATTTGGGTTACTGAGACGGCAACAGGCTTTTCGTCCGAACGAGCTGTTTGCGCTGTCCGTACAATTCCCTCGTACAAGGCTCGTCCGGCGCAAAACGAACACAAAGGCGGCATAGCAAGCTGTTTGTCATTCCGTGCCGTCCACGAAGCCGTATGCGCAAACAAATTCGAGCCGCACGATAGAACGCACTACTCGTCGTCCTCCCACGGACGTGCGCGTGTTATATGACGCGATTAATCGCAGCGTGGGAGGTAGCCCCAATCGGACGTGGCTGGACCAGAAAGAAGCGAGCCGCCACAAATCTAAATCGGGCCGTATATGCAACGCGCGAGCGCCCAGCCGTACAGGCGCGCACTAGGTTATGTAAAAGATTATATTTTAAAATTGCTGTCCGCGCACGACGTACCCTTTTCTTAAACGCCCACCCAACCGTCTTCTTCCATCTCTCTCTCTCTTTGATCACTAAGTGGCTACAAAGGAAGCGACACCCACGCGACGCGCTTCTGATTGCACTCAAGACCTTAAGCGAAGCTACAGTGCACATGCCATCGCGTAAGACTGCTAATTTCACATTATTTTCTCTGCCTTGGGGTTTTTTTTTTTTTTTCGATAAACGCGATGGTTAACATACGTGATTACTTTGCACTAGGCGAGAATATTTTCATATTTTTTGTGTGCAAATCAAAAGTATTATCGCAGCACATGATACCTCTGAGAAAAACGTTTCGTCTTCAGTGTTTTAAACACAACATAAAATTGTGGGGACGATTCGGCTCCGCATTTGAGGACAAGAGAGCTTTGATGACTCCCGTCTGCCGACTTGCTTTGCGGATCCTTTTTGCGCACAAGCACTATTCATTTGATCAGCGCCTGCTAAATCATTCATGTCAGGAGGTTTCGTGACGTCGCACAACCCGTCGGCCAATCAGTAGCCAGGCATGGCAGCCACTAACTAGTACCTACTGAAACCATGACCATGGATTTTCGTTTACAACGCCGATGATGAGTTTTCTAGGGAAGAGGGACATTAACTAAATCGTGCTAAGGGAAAACGCGTATCAAAGAAGAGCACAAGAATGCATGCTAGCCGTACCTCTTTGGTGTATTTAAGGAATTTTCACTAATATGTCATGGGAAAGGAATAATAATAATTACCCCCCTCCATGGCCATGAGCCTTCCTATTCAATAAAGGACGTTCAAACAATCAATCACAACTGGTTCACAGAAAGGAAAACGCGCAGTATCTGTCACACTTGTTTCTGTGGGCACCTGGACAGCATTGCAGCATGATACATGATTATTTTACCGCCTATGTGAAGACACAAAGTTAGGAACCACAGTACCGAGGCGAGAGCCTAAATGTCTTGCACCCCTCATTCTGGTGAAAAAGCCAGTCGTGAGCCCGGTTATTGTCTAGCCACCATAGCCCGGTCCAGCTCCGATAGCGATAGTTGAGAAAGATGAGCGAGAAGTCCGCTGCGCTCGCGTTTTCGTATTGTTTTTATTTTTCAACCGCTGTATCGGCGGCCGAATCTCTACACTTTCTTCCCTAATTCCTTTCTTTCTTGTGTTGCCGCTCTGTCCATTTTCTTTTATCTTTCTTTCCTGACCACCTCGATCGCTGGTGCCTTGAACGGACTTCACGCGACGGCTCACGGTACACTCCGTATAACGGCTCACGCCGATAAAAACGGGCGCAGCTGTTTTTATTTTGAGGGTTTAAATTAATACTGAGAATGCTAAGGCCCAATAGCTGCCACCTAGCTTAAAGGGAACACCTTAACTGGGCCAAGAATTCGATGAAGGCGAAATGCATTAACACCCATTTACTGCCATTCTGCGTGCATGACAACAAATCAACTCAAGCTCCCCGCTAGCTATACGCCATGCCTCGTAGCCCGCTATGTAAATTATGAAGCTGCAAGCAATAAATTAGCGGACAAGTGAAGCAGTCGACCGACAGGCCAGCAAACCATTATTTCAATTCGTCAATCACCCATTCAGTCATTAAGTTGACAAATTAGGGTAACCAACCAGTCTTTCTTTGTATTGTTCCCGTCTTTCTTTACAGCTCCGTTCACTTTTTTTTTTTTTCATCTTATGCCGGGCTTTTATGTCATGCCTTGTTTCTTTAAAGATTTGAATACGTTAATCAGTACAGCTCGCTAGAAAGAAACTTGACGCCACTACCTCAGCAGGAGTTGCTAAAATTTCATGAATCAGCGCTCCGGCTGAGGGAGACGACAAACAAGTCGCAGAAGTCAAAACTCTCTCTCTCTCTTTCTCGTCAAAAAAGCAAAAAAAAAAAAAAAAACAGAGAAACTACAAAACTATAACAAGCATACAACAATATATGTGACCAATTTTGTCATGCGCCACCTCCCCTCTGCCACCTTTCCGTTAGTTAATCCAAAAGAAGCTTCTTAACTTTGCTTAATATTTTCTCTCTTTTTTTCGTTGTCCTATTTTCATTTAAGCCGTACTGTTTCGAAACCCACACGCTTTGTCTTTGCCGCATCCTATACGACGCAAGGAAAGCTTCTGTCACCTATCTGATGTCTTCTTTTTCTTTCAGCACATCCTTTTTCTCCTCTCTCCTGGCCGCGGCAAAGGCAGACGCGTGCAGATCAGGACAAAATAGTAAAACAAAAGAGGGGAAGAAGGGAAAGACGACCGTGGTATATAAGCATCTATAATTGAAAGATTTTTCCACCTTCCACCAATGGAGAGAAAAAAAAAATATTGCGTATCGAGCAGCTTTCGTTCTGTACCACTCCAAAGCGCTCCTCCGAGGTAGGATGAAAAGCCGATTAGCACCATTTGCGAAGATCGCCAGGGGAGCGTCGCGACAACGACGGTATTATTATTAAGCAGTCCTCGCGTCTCCGTTGGCGTTTTTATTCCCTTCATAGTCGGCGACTTTGCGTCTTTCCTTTTTGTGCAGCAAGTTGGAATCGGCGCACAACGTGACGCGTTGCCAAACGTGTTGTGCGCGGCAGCCCAATTCCTCCGCATAGATTCGCCTCATTATTCGCGCAGGATATAAGAAGACAGCTTTTACAGTGTCGCCGGCAGCAATTTTGCAGGTAATACTTTGTCTCTGTTCATCTGGGGGAAAACGCGAACGACAGCTGAAATTTGCTTAGAGCGGCTGCTCGATCTCATTTTAAAATTATAAAATCAGAACGAATAAAATATAGAGACACGAGTGCTGTGGCTACCAACAGGTTCCCCAGGCTGCGAAGCCGATAGGACTCCGCACGCGTAAAGTGATACAAGAGCGCCGTTAAGAGAAATGCTACTTGCAGGAGCGCGACATGCCATACTTTAACCGCAGTAAATTCGACTACTACACATTGCGGGACTTGATTATACACATTGTCTTTAAAGGGGTAATCTGTGTTTTTGACATACAAAATAATTCTAAATATCAAGGTTCGATATATACAGACTCTACTTATATGCAACGTTGCCCGAAATGCGTTCAGTAACAGGAGGCCGTAGTGGAGGGCTCCGGATTCGCTCACAGGTGTGTTTCACGCTATGCTTTAATAGAAATGCGGCCTTCGTAGCCAAAATTCGATCCTGTAACTTTGGAAACAACAGCCGAAAACCGAAACCACTGGGGTCACGGCTGCGAGTTTACGAATATGTTAAGTATTTATTACAGATTGTGTGCCGGAGTTAGGTGCACATAAAAGGTGCGAACGAGTAGAATTTTCTGCACGTCCATAAAGATGACTAAAATTCCATTTCAGGGCGGATAAACATTGCAGCAAGAAAATGGTGACCGCAACAAGGTGACAGCATCTACTGAGAGTGTAAACCGTCACTGCAACGGCTGGTGCCAAGCATTCAAATGTTTAATCCGTTTCCTCCGTATAAGTTTATACCCTTCCCCGCGACCGTGTTTCGGCAGCCCTGAAAATATGCTAATAAAGTCATCCGTTCAATAGCTACTGCTATCACTGCGCGTTTCATGCCCGAATCCCGAGAATTTCTTCGAGGAACCGAGGCCGCCGGATGTGCGTACTACACACCGCGACGGTCTCCCGAGATTCAATCCCGGCGGCACAGCGCGTGTCCCCAGGGACGTACGATACGCCGTCGGTCTTATTCCAGGGACGAGTCGTCATCCGTCACCATCAGCGAATGCGCGCAACAGATGCGGCAACGCAGTTTCTCCACTGCGTCGCGCCGATGCCCAATTTGTGACGGCGAGCGTATGCTGCACGTGGAAGGAGAGCTCCGTTGGGGTTTGGACGCAACGCAGCGTGATGCCAGCCACTCCACTGCCATGTAGACGCGTTTCCACTACACGTCGATCGCGCCTCAAGCGGAGTAATTGCCGCCGCAGTCGTACAACCTGCAGTACCCAGGGGGCACTACAATCTTTCAAAGCGCATCAATAAATAAATAAATAAATAAATAAATAAATAAATAAATAAATAAATAAATAAATAAATAAATAAATAAATAAAACAGAGCTGCTGTCACTGGCTGCTTGCAGCTGTGACAAGCGTGAAACACCATTCTGGACAGGCGCCCCTACGCGAATGGCAGCATTTCTGTGCTACGTACCTCGATGCAGCCCAGTTAGCTGTATAGTATACGTCACGCGAAGGTTCTAGGTACTACATGCAAAAACACCGGCAGGCGCCGCAAAGGTACTACGGACGCGCATAAAAAATGTTTGCTTCTCTCGTGCGTTGTGTATGACGTTGTGGTCGACAAGGCAAACTTCATCATAGATTGCCTCTGGAGTCTATTATCAGTAGCCCGTAGAAAGAGGTAGACAGAAACAATTTCGAGCTATATGCCTTACTTGTTTATGTCTGTGCTGATCTTTTTATTCGCAGAGATTTCCCTGCATATGCGACTTTCTTTGGGGTAAACGTCAGCGGCGTTCGTCGTAGCGAAAAAGTCTCACTTCTACAGTAACTGTTATGGGAGTAGACAGCATAGGGCTTTCTCGAGGAAGCTACTGCGGCGGATTTGTGGGCTTTTCTTGGTTGAACCCGCGGTCTTGTTTGGACTGGGTATTTCGCGAGCTTTTTTCGACGCACCAAAAGAGCTGCCCAATATGTTGTGAGCACAAAAACTTACAACTTCAGGAAATGTGCGCGTGGGTGTGTGTGCGGTGCAAAGGGTGTGGGGGGGGGGGGGGGGGGGGGGGGAGCTCCACCTTGTAGTGTTCGCGTGAACAAACGAGAAAAGTTCAGGAAGTGCTTTAAAGTAAAAACATGTTTAAGCGACGTCATCCGCTTTAGCTGAAGTTCGCTGGGAGAGCGCGAAACGAAGGCCGGACAAGAAAGAGCATACGTGCGCTCTTGTCACTGTGCACTATTGGTCGCGCCTTTTGTCTTTAATCTCTTCCGGCTCTCGGGCTGTTCAGCAGTCATGTGCTGTCAGTGACCAGTCCATGAAGAAGAAAAAGAAATGCAAAGACACAGCGTCATTTGGCTATTCGATGCACTACTCGGCGAGAAAGCAAAATAACAAATCAATGGTAACACGCGACACCAAACTATGTGTGTGCCACTTGCATTCGCCATCAACGCAATACAAATTGACCGCTTAACGCAAAATCCCCAGCAACCACCAAAGTAGATATCAAGCTTAAGGTTTATTACAGCTCCTAGCTCAGTTAGACGTGAAGCTGTAGCTTAGCCAGCCGACTTTTATTAGTTTTTTTCACTCCCTTAGCGCAGCTACACAGGGGAAACAGCAGCAATAAAAATATAGAGGCGATATTTATTCACATACTCACAGATGCTTTTGACAGAGCTTTATATCTAGGCTAAGCGTGGAGTGAACACATTATGACGAAATTCATACATATATAACATCCAGAACAGACATCCAAACCATTTTTAAATCAAGCCATGTGGTTACGAAGACTGTAAGCGACCAAGAGCGTTAGCGAAGAGAGGGTCACATGAATACGGCAAGCTATGATGTTTTCAAATTTGGTTCGAAGCACATGAAATCTCCGTACGAAACTTGCCTATTTCTCCGCAGTTTGTAAAATTAACGCATGCATGGCATCGTTACGTACCCTTGTGACTCGTGCACTTGTATACATTACGACAGCCACACCGTTTTTGAATCAAGCCATGTGGTTACGAAGACTGTAAGCGACCAAGAGCGTTAGCGAGGAGAGGGTCACATGAATACGGCAAGCTATGATGTTTTCAAATTTGGTTCGAAGCACATGAAGTCTCCGTACGAAACTTGCCTATTTCTCCGCAGTTTGTAAAATTAACGCATGCATGGCATCGTTACGTACCCTTGTGACTCGTGCACTTGTATACATTACGACAGCCACACCGTTTTTGAATCAAGCCATGTGGTTACGAAGACTGTAAGCGACCAAGAGCGTTAGCGAGGAGAGGGTCACATGAATACGGCAAGCTATGATGTTTTCAAATTTGGTTCGAAGCACATGAAGTCTCCGTACGAAACTTGCCTATTTCTCCGCAGTTTGTAAAATTAACGCATGCATGACATCGTTACGTACCCTTGTGACTCGTGCACTTGTATACATTACGACAGCCACACCGTTTTTGAATCAAGCCATGTGGCTATTTCTCCGCAGTTTGTAAAATTAACGCATGCATGGCATCGTTACGTACCCTTGTGACTCGTGCACTTGTATACATTACGACAGCCACACCGTTTTTGAATCAAGCCATGTGGTTACGAAGACTGTAAGCGACCAAGAGCGTTAGCGAGGAGAGGGTCACATGAATACGGCAAGCTATAATGTTTTCAAATTTGGTTCGAAGCACATGAAGTCTCCGTACGAAACTTGCCTATTTCTCCGCAGTTTGTAAAATTAACGCATGCATGACATCGTTACGTACCCTTGTGACTCGTGCACTTGTATACATTACGACAGCCACACCGTTTTTGAATCAAGCCATGTGGCTATTTCTCCGCAGTTTGTAAAATTAACGCATGCATGGCATCGTTACGTACCCTTGTGACTCGTGCACTTGTATACATTACGACAGCCACACCGTTTTTGAATCAAGCCATGTGGTTACGAAGACTGTAAGCGACCAAGAGCGTTAGCGAGGAGAGGGTCACATGAATACGGCAAGCTATGATGTTTTCAAATTTGGTTCGAAGCACATGAAGTCTCCGTACGAAACTTGCCTATTTCTCCGCAGTTTGTAAAATTAACGCATGCATGGCATCGTTACGTACCCTTGTGACTCGTGCACTTGTATACATTACGACAGCCACACCGTTTTTGAATCAAGCCATGTGGTTACGAAGACTGTAAGCGACCAAGAGCGTTAGCGAGGAGAGGGTCACATGAATACGGCAAGCTATGATGTTTTCAAATTTTGTTCGAAGCACATGAAGTCTCCGTACGAAACTTGCCTATTTCTCCGCAGTTTGTAAAATTAACGCATGCATGACATCGTTACGTACCCTTGTGACTCGTGCACTTGTATACATTACGACAGCCACACCGTTTTTGAATCAAGCCATGTGGCTATTTCTCCGCAGTTTGTAAAATTAACGCATGCATGGCATCGTTACGTACCCTTGTGACTCGTGCACTTGTATACATTACGACAGCCACACCGTTTTTGAATCAAGCCATGTGGTTACGAAGACTGTAAGCGACCAAGAGCGTTAGCGAGGAGAGGGTCACATGAATACGGCAAGCTATGATGTTTTCAAATTTGGTTCGAAGCACATGAAGTCTCCGTACGAAACTTGCCTATTTCTCCGCAGTTTGTAAAATTAACGCATGCACGGCATCGTTACGTACCCATGTGACTTGTGACTCGTGCACTTGTATACATTACGGCGCATTCAAATGTGTTGACCAAGCGAGCGAGCGCATTTGCACTGTCGGATGAATAACAGCAAGAGGGAAGCGAACACACGTTCATAGAAAGCGCCGAAGGTCTTTGTTGTTGTTGGCACTGTTTCGTGGGGTTGCGAGCGAGATGCACACAAAAAAATAACGCCGTTTTCGGAGCGTGAATATTCGTTAACCACAGCGGACCGCCTTAGCACACGCTGCCTGCGGTATCTGCGGGCGACCGGCTAAAGTGGCTAGGAAATACTGGCAAAGGTAGCAATAGCAGAGACGGCAACGCGTAACCGCATTTGCAGTACCGTTTTATAGCCATGCTATATTTTCAGGATTGTTTTCCAGCCATGCTAAAGCTATCTAGCGTGTGGTTAAAAAAAAGGGAGGGGGGGGGGGGGGCACCTAAGTTACGAGCGCATTTCCGATAAGCACCCGACTACAGCACTCTGCAAGACTCATCGAGAGAGAGAGAGAGAGAGAGAGAGAGAGAGAGAGAGAGAGAGAGAGAGAGAGAGATGGCGTAGGGAGCAGTTTGCAAACAAAAATTAAGAGTAGCTGGCAAACACAGATAATCTTAGAGCCGCAGCAGAAGGAAATACCGTCCGAGACCGCCCTGCTTCGTGCACAGTCAAAGAAAGTAAACACGATGAAACGCGGTGTCTAGCGTATGTGCGGCGGCGACAAACCCGAAAAGGAGGGCGGATTCTGGCGGAAAAGGCAATCTCGAGACGCAGCCTAGCGTTGTGCGAAAGGTGCGGCCGATACACCTGGCGCCCTTCAAGGAAGGCGTCGTCGTTGGTCTCCACGGGAAGAGAGGAAACCGCTATTCGCCCCGTCTCCTCAAATGAGAAAAGGGAATTGGGACGACGCGGGTTTGGACGAAGATCGGTGCGGGAAAGGAGAGGCGCGATTTTATTTCCGTAAAGTGACCGAAAAAGAGAACTTACGGCGGCGCCGGAGATGGATATGAATTATGGCGATGCACACGCACAACACTAAGCCTGAATCGAATGTACTTCTTGGGGCAGAATTCAGTATAGGTGAGGCATTTTGGAACGGCACGAAAAGGTACGGCACAGAGGAGATAGTACACAGCATCACAGCAAGGAGGTATTTGTCACTTTTACTGAAAAAAAAAAAAAAAACCCGAAGTCTTCATTTAGTGAGGCTTGCAGTCCGCGGTGGTGATTTCGTGAGGAAAATTATAGGAGTGCTTAACTATCACTATGCAATGACGATGCGCTAGCATTAGGTCTTCTCCTTGTTTTTAAATACCTTTTGGTTCTTCGCAATTATTCTAGGTTCTCATTCGTCATTTTCATTTTTTGCCGAGTCATTCTTAGTTATTTTCCATTTTACTGCATTCTTTGTGAGGAGGGGGTATTTATTTTCCTACGGCAACCACCTTCCGACCTCTCCTTTTACTCTCTACCCTAAATTTGGGGATAATTTTTCGCCCTCCACTTTGGCACATGCCAAAACGTCACAGTAGAGGTGGTGTAGAAAACACTACTCTGAATAACGGCTTTTGTCCTCCATTGGGGCTCTACTTAGCAAAAGAAAAGATATCAAAGGCGCTCATAGACATTGTTGAAAAATTCGTTGGGGGCACTTAGATTACTCTTAATTAAGCGAGGTAAGAGCACTAATTTGCTTCTTTTTTTCTCTTGTTTGGTCCTCTTCTCCTTTTTCGAATGCTTTTTGCACAATTTCGACGCCCGTGGCTTTTTTGACGACTGCACACTGTATCGATGTCCTTTGGCTATTTTGATAACTAATTGACTTTATTTGTGCTAATAAATCAATTGATTACTGCACATCAACAAAAGTTTACATACAGACTTTTGTTTTCACCCTGTATCTCATACAACCATTCTTTTACTCATCAATCAATTGCTTCCTCGACACTTACGGTGTAACACACTCCGCGTATGCACAATTCCTGTTCGCACTCACGAACCTATAAATGCTTTCATCTTAAACGAAGAAAGCTTGAAATACAATGTGTAGAAAAAGAATAGAAAACAAGCGTGGAATCCCAAAATGAGGCGAGTGGGCCTCGCTGAAGAAGGAACATGTCATGCACCGGCTATAGCTATGCGGAATAAATAAGATGTGCCTTCGAGAACTCTTTGCTGGTCTCATTTTCGTGCCTGGTTACGAAGGCATTACCTCAGCGCAAAACATACTGCGCAATTCCTCCCGGTCGGTCTGTTTCGCGTGGCTATGCAGAGCTTGCGTCAGGCACATTAAGGTTCCGGATTGCAGGCACTTAGGTCAGTAACAGAGGAAGGTGCGCCGTTTCCGATTACAACATACAATTACGCTGTTTGGTGGTAAGAACCTACATCTTCGCACACATTGCCATTGCGAAGACCAAATAAGACAAAATTATATAGAGAAAAGGATCTGCGCTGTGTTCCCGCATCACAAGGTGATCACGTGACCCGCAGTTCGAATCAGCTCATTCGAAGGACTGAAGGGCGCGCTAAGCGAGGGATTAGTGTAAGTAGGATTAGGAGGCAGCATCTAATCCCTGATGGAGCGAACAAGAGCGGCAGTGAAAACGATTTGTTGGGTCAGTTAGCGGAACACTGCACCTTCTTCACGATAAAGAAGGTCAAAGATGAACGGATGTGAACAAATAAAAAAAATAACAGACAGAGAGAAATGTGGGCGACAATAACTGTACAAGCAGTCACAGGGAGACAACAGAAAAAGCGAGAAATACAGCTAGGGAAAGAATCAAAATTAGGAGATCGCTAAGACTTCGCCTTCTCCTCCTCGCCAAGTTTGGCTTCATTTGGACCCTCTCCCAATTGGATAGCTTTATTTACACATCTGGAATTTTTTCTGACGGTCGCAGGAAAACGACAACATATGACGGCGACGGCGGATTTTTAGCAGAACGAGCTCCCGACGCTATTGAACACAAATAAATGAGGAACGCAGCGGGTGACTGCCTCACTACGGCGAGCTCGGAAAATGGGCGGAGCGGGGGATGGGGGGGAGGGGGGGGGGGTCGCTAATGAGAGTGAAAAGCGGGTGAAGGAAAAGTATACCGGATTCTGTATAGACACGCGCAGACAAATCCAAAACTACAGCGCAAACGACAGGACAGAAATGAAGGAGAGAAAGTACTGCATTTGCGGCGTCTTTTACAAATCCGCGGGGCTGCATAGAGGGAGAATACACAGGACAGAGCATTTCGCGAGCTTTTTTCGACGCATCAAAAGAGCTGCCCAATATGTTGTGAGCACAAAAACTTACTAGTTCAGGAAATGTGCGCGTGGGTGTGTGTATGGTGAAAAAGGAAGGGGGGACTTCCTTCATTGTAGTGCTCACGTGAACAAACAAGAAAAGTTCAGGTAGTGCTTTAAAGTAAAAACATGTTTAAGCGACATCATCTGCTTTAGCTGAAGTTTGCTGGGAGAGCGCGAAACGAAGGCCGGGCAAGAAAGAGCATACGTGCGCTCTTGTCATTGTGCACTATTGGTCGCGCCTTTTGTCTTGTCTTTAATCTCTTCCGGGTCTCGTGCTGTTCAGCAGTCATATGCTGTCAGTGACCAGTCCATGAAGAAGAAAAAGAAATGCAATACAGCGTCTATTCTCCTTCAGTGTCGTCCCGTCGCCCTGCAGAACAACCCGCGAAACACCACGCTTCAATAAGGAAAGCTTGAAATTGTTCTACGAAACATGATTCAACTAGACGCGATGTTAGCGTAGAAATACCAGACTATTAATTAAAAGAGGAGGTTAGTTTAATGGACTTGGTTCCTTTCAATCAAGCAGCCTCTTTTATGAAAAACAAAAGCTTGGTTGTCTAAAAAAAAAAAAAAAGAAAAAAGAAAGCTGAGACAGGTACAATTTCTCGCACTCCGCCTCACAAGAGCCACCCAGCGTTGGGAAAGTTGACAAGTGTCGTATAGTCCCAAAGCGACCACCATGCACATGCAGATCAATAGAAGGCAATCGACCGATAGCAACCAATCGGCATATAGCAAGCCAGCGATGTGACAGCCAAATTATCGACCAATAGGGAACCGCTCTTGCCACATGTCTTCGATCATACCTGTTGAAAAAACTCCCGCGTGGTATCCACGTATAGAAACTCCGCACCGTGACTGCCCAAACTGGGAGGCAAGCTGGCTGTCACGCCATCTCCGGCGTTCAGCAGAGCTGCTAAACTCTACTGGAAGCGCTGATAGCTATGGTTGAGAAACTCTGCTCATTGCTATACTGCTGGGCTGAATGTCTACTTGGTAGTATTGACACTTTCGCGTCCTAACCACAAGAAACATAACTGCCTTGAACGCTTCAAAATCTGCCTGGTGTTTCTAGCATAATGTACTAAAAACAACAACAGCAAAAAACCCCATAGCTCTCAAGTCGTGCCAGAGTTCTTTCATTGCAGAAAACTGATCGCGCAAGAAATCTTCCTTGGTTTCCCCGTTGCTATCACAGAAAGGTGAGGGGGGAAAATACAGTGCATAGTTAACAATACTGAAGTTATATGATGGTAGAAAATGCAGTTTTCTTGAAATTTTCAGTATCAAAATTGGCACCGATAGAAGAAGGAAAGTCGTTCCTGTCACCACTGGTATTATTAATAAAGGAACCACGACACAAAATGGAACTCCAACTTGCACCGAGGTGCGCGGTAATGGGTTCAAAATAATTCCGCGGAAGACGTTATCATTCGTCCCTTCACAAGCAAGATGAACGGTAAAGCGCACCAGATTAGAGCTAACAAACAAGTATGCGTGACTCGACGAAGGCGCGGACCACAGGGAGGAGACGCAAAGAGTGAGAGCGCGCGCGAGAGAGAGAGAGAGAAAGAGAGAGAAGGCAGAGAGGTTAACCAGGAAAGCTTCCGGTTTGCTACCCTGCACTGGGGAAGGGGAATGAGGAGTTTAAAGGAGAAAGATAGAAGAGAATGATAGGAAAGGTAAGGCGGCGAGGAGCACAGTCACAGTTTCTCAATCAAGTTTGTGTCTCTCATAAAACACATAAGTGCTTTGAAGGCTTTGCCGTTAGACGCCTTCTGTGGCCATGGGCCGAGGATTTTCTCCTCTGTGAAAGGACGGCTGTCAAGATGGTCCAGAGCCGAACGCAGCGCATATATTTCGCTTGAAAAAGCAGGGCACTCGCAAAGGAGATGCTGTGTGGTCTCTTCGCAGCCGCATCTTTCACAGTTAGGGCTATCCGCCATTCTCATCACATAAGCGTATTTTTTGGTGAATGCAACACCGAGCCACATACGGCACATCAGTGTTGTTTCGCGCCGCCCTTTGTTAGGGGGAACACGAAGGCGCAGCCCAGGGTCTAGTTCCCTGAGGCGTCGAATGAGAGCGCGATGTGCAGCTGCGCGAAGCCCACGAGGCAAGCTCAGGAGCGGCGAAAACACTGCCGCTCTCCTGATCTAAGGAGACAACTCATATACGACACCGAGCCATATAATGCCCAACACGACCAGCGCGGAAATGGCTACTAGATGGGGACGCGGCAAAAGATGGGCTGGGAGCACTTGGCGATGTTTACGCCCGCACGCTTTGGCTGAGATAGCTGCCTGAAGGACTTGGTAAACGGCGTCCCTCCGTCAAAGCACGTGTCGTAACCGGAAACTGCCGCATGCCCAGCTGCCACTTATAGGCAATATTTGCACAGGCAGACTTGGAGCTGAACACACCATGATGTGCCTTGGACTGGAGCGTTCTTGAGAATGCGATACTTGAGCTCATACATCGGACATGGTAGTTGGAACTATATGAAAAGCAGATCAGTTTTCTCGTCATTAAACAGTCCAACGTTCACCGAAGCAATCTGGCAACCTTGGAAGTCTTTAAGAGGCTGTAACGAATGTTTGCTTTATAGCAGATGCACGTGAATACACTTCAGGAAATTTGCACGACAATTTCTCCCCTTGCTTACTAAGTAGCTTTCTATGTAAAAGCATTTGTATTTTACTCTAAGTACATTGATAATTCCGCGTAGCATTTTTCACGCTTGTGCTGCTGTCTACTATTATTTGATTAATGTTTTCCCTCATGTAATAAGCCCAAACAGCTCCATCGGGGTATGGACGCGGGATCGAATCCCGGCCGCGGCGGCCGCTTTTCGATGGAGGCGAAAAGCAAGGCGCCCGTGTGTTGTGCGATGTCAGTGCACGTTAAAGAACCCCAGGTGGTCTAAATTTCCGGAGTCCTCCACTACCGCGTCTCTCATAGCCTGAGTTGCTTCCGGACGTTAAACCCCACAAACCAACCAATCTATCGGGGTATGCTCCTTCTATTAGCTCACATATTAATGTAACCACTTGTTTCTATGCCGCCCATCGTTTCTGTGTCGTACTCATTTGAACTGTGTATTTCTAGCGCTCTTTTCATCGAAAAACTGCAGCTCAGCGCGATTTTTCAGCGGAAAATTTAAGCCCTTGGTGCTGATGTGTGGTGACCTCCGATCTCCGTTCCTCATAAACCCCCCAATGAGTGATCAATTCCACACATGCTTAAGCCTGCACCATTATGCAATGGAGCTGCCGAGAGATCCTTTCCGGGATAACCACAACAAGACATCCGGGTATAGGAAAAATCAGCAGGGATAAACAGGAAGATAGGAAGACCAGAAAAAAGCGGAAAGAATCATAGCAGAAAGGTGGAAGTGTGCCAAAGAGAAGCAGCGGGGAAGGTGGTGAGTGAACCGGAAGTTCGAAAAAAAGAAAATCACCGAGAGGTCAGCGGAACAATGGAGAGCAGACCGATGAGGATAAAAAAATATAAGGTAAGAGGACGAGAATATGGAAGATGAGGAGCAACGCTAAATATAGCACTCTGTCCGGCGACCGCATCTCCAGGTCAAGTGGAGAGGAGCCACGGGTAAAAGAGGAGAGAGCTAGTCTCGACGTTGAGTGCCAGTAGCGGGAAATGGAGAGGGAACGCCGACGCGCTAAGAAAAAAAAATGTACGAAAAAAGGCGTCATCTACATATAGAGATTGTTTTGGCTTGACCGGGGAAACACGACCGCTGCCTCCCTCCCTCCATTTAAGAGTGTGAATGGATAGGGAGAAATGGGACGTTGAGCGAAAGGAGGAGACGGTGCGCAGAGGGGGACAGAAGGGGCAGGTTTTCTCGCACGACCTTTATCCCTCACGCCGCGGCGTTCAACGATAGCGTCTACGCGGGTCAACGAGAGTCACTTCCACTATTGCACAGCCTCGGTGCCAGCACTCGGAGCGTACATATCCACGTGCCCACACATACAACGCAAAACAAACACGCATGAAGCTCGCAAACACGTAGGTACGGGGGAATTCGGGATGCCGGGAAATTCGGGACACCTCCTCCACCTGAGCCTGTCGGCTCACATGACGCTATTTATAAAGCTGTCACGGCGACGGTAGCAGCGACGCTCACCGCTTCTAGAGAACGGCCCCCAAATTGACATGAACGCGCTCTGGGATCGCGCGGTGGAGATCGCGGGGCGGCTGGTCACACGTGGATGACCCTCTCAGCATCGAAGAAGCGAGGAAAATTTCTAAAGAAAATCAGATAAAGATGGCGTAGAAGTGAAGGGAATACCCCCTCTAAAAAGTAAAACAAAGACAGGAGGGTGGAAACTGGAAACATGTGGACAAAATGGAGAAGAGATTGGGGAAACGGGGAACGTTGGGAACGAGAAAGGACACGGTAGCAAACTGAGTACGGGCACAGATACAGCCAACTATGATTGGTCTATAGAGATTCGATTTCATGCGCCGGGGAACTCGAGAGAGGGTCACATAAAAGGCTTGCTCGCCGAAAGGAACAACTCGAGTTTCGAAATCCCAGCAAAAGAAAGAAGGGGAAACTAGATCTACGTTCAGCGCTTCGGGAGCAACACTGAAGCTTCCGGCCGCGCCGGTTACCGAAAATAACAAGGGCTAGCCATAAGGGAAAACAGGCACTCAGCAGTTTGCAAATATTTACTGTACGGACTCGCAAGCACCGCGCCGTCAAATAGGGGAGCTGGAAAGGAAACGAGAACGGAAAAATAAAGCTGCAGAAGTACAAAGAGAGGAGTGCAGGAGCACGACGCGGATTTAGACAAAACAAAAAAAAACGAAAAAAAAAAACGAGCAGCAGGCTCTAGGAAAACGCTTCAAATATAAACACGAGAAAGAGTGCGGATCAACTCCCTAAAGCAACCCGAATGAAAATACAGAAATTCGGTAGAGGCACTTACGTGTGCTTATGAATGGGAATGCGAAAGTATCCCTCCTTGTGTGGACGCAATTTAACTGCAGGTGTTTCTGAAATTATTTAGGTTCTTTCTTATGTGTTCATGTATTCGTTGCACACCACACCGGCGATATTCAGATCTTGTCGCTACAAAGCGACGAGTGTCTCAAAATTTGCATGGCCTTGTAGGAAGACGCAGTCGAAGTGCATTCGAGGTTTCACCTGTGTTTATTTCATGCAATGCTTCAGTGCGTCGTCTTGTCGTCGATCACTGCGTATATGGGCACAGCCACAGTACTCCGCGGTTGCATTCGACGATTGTTACCACTACCATCAATGCGCATCGCAAAATACATGTTAGTAAATTATACGTACGATAAAGCATCCACTATGTACCCTCTAACAGGCTCGAGACAACTACACTCCGTAGGAATTATCTATCCTTTCTGCCCTTTTAATTATAATGTGTTTTCTTTCAAACTTGTCCAGAGATGCAGTTAGCTAAGTTATCTGTAAATAGTATATATAATAGCCCTTACACTCTTAATCTGGTTCCACATACGTGTCAGGAAAGTTACCCTTATAAGTGGAACTTTTTTGGCACGTATGTGGAACCAGATTGAGTCTACTGTACATAATACACACGAAAAAAAAAAAAAAACACTTCCTGACCTATGCGTAGCAGGGGGCGGCAGAAAGTCAGGCGGGCGGATGAGGTTAAGAAGTTCGCAGGGGTCAAGTAGATGCAGCTACAGAGGACCGGGTTAATCGCAAGAAAATGGGAGAGGCCTTCGCCCTGCATTGGGTATAGTCAGGCTGATGATGATGATGATGATGATGATGATGATGATGATGATGATGATGATGATGATGATGATGATGTGCCGTCCTGTATACCGGCCAACTTTCTGTTGCTCTGCAGCGAAGGGTAATCAAGAAAGTGAATTAGATGAGGCTTTGCACCCATACCGCGCCAAGTGGGTTGTTCGTTGTTCGCGAAAGAGGTACGGAGGAGCGAAGGGAGAGATAGTAGCCACTACTCGCCCCAGCTGAGGAAGGCCACTTTCCAGGAGATGAGGAGAACAAAGGTCCCTCTCTTTCTCTTTCATGCCTTGCTTCTCTTAGACCCTAACTCTGCTGCGGAGCCGCAGAGTATAGTGGGTACAGAACATTGTGAGAGGTGAGGTAATTCGGATGTCGATGGGTGGAAATTCTGGAGGGCGAACGCGGGCAGGGTGGAACAGTGGATCGACGGCGGCGTTGGGAGGTGAGTTGTGGGTGGTGCTCTCGGAGAGTAGAGGGTCCAAGCGCATCAGCGTTGTCACACATCGCTTGAGGAGCGCATTGTGCAGGAAACAATGAACACGTTTCTACAGCTCTTCCTGGTTTCAAAGAAAGTAAGGCTTCCTCTATACTAGCGGGACAAAAGTCTCTGGAACCTGTCTCCGACGATTTTGAAATATACGACCGATGTGAACGAATTATCGCATTAATTTTCTTTCAAACGTGAAGCTGCTCAAATCCAACTCTTACGTCCACAAGTACGAACTGAAGCTGCTGGTCGATGCGAAAGTTATGCATTTTGCTTATCGTCCACGTATTCCAGAGACCATTGTCGCCGATGGTACAGCAGCGCAAACCGAGAGGCCAGGCAATGGGATTCGAACATCTCTTCTCAAACCCGAAATCTGTCCAAATCGAATTTCACTCTCTGGCGTGCACGCAGCGCAATGAAGTGCATAGCCATTCTTTTCTCGTTGTGAATTATCCTTTTAATGAAATAGTACAGCACCATGACGTGAGGTTCCCAGAGTATTCCTTTAGAAGCGATTTAGTGACCTCAAGGCTCCCGCCAGCCTTTAGACGAGTGCGAATAACGCTCTGGACCATGTACAGCTACCACGGCCGTTCAATGGAGGGCGCCTCGATTGAGCGGCCGTGCAACTACGTATGGCCCGGAGAGAGATAGACAAAACATCCCTCTCTCTACGGGCAGCAGAAAGAAAAAGAATCAACGCAGCGGGGACAAGGCGAGACCGGAGCGAAACGCCGCCTCGGCACGCAAACCTGTTTTGTGTGTCACCTCTGCTCACCCGGGTTGTCATCCATCTCTATATTTTACGACGTTTACGTTGCGTTATACGCCATGGTACTTGCGCTCCTCCTATGTGTATAGCGTGAGTGTTACTAGGTAATCATTGGGACCATGGCCGTATTTCCTTTCCTTTCTCAGCTAACTATAACGCTTTCTTTGGACACAAGGCGGAAAGGGGGGTGTAGGGTATCCGGTTACGACGTGCGACTCAAAGACCGCTTGCTCCAGGAGCAATGATCTTGCTCAGTTGTCACCCAAGAATTACCAAGAGCGACACGCAATAAAAGCGTCCCGCATCAGCTTAAACCCGAGAAGAAACGGGACAATCTGGGTCGCCGGGTCGAGCTATTTTAGGGAAGTCGGGAAGTCAGAGGGAGTGGCGGTGAGCAGAGGAGGAACACGTGCGTAGGGAGGTGCATATCAAATTCCGGGCGCCGCATCTCGTCAGCTGCATACGAAGGGAAATCGAGAAGGAGGCTCGGGAGGAGAGAAAGGGGAGGGGGGAGGGGGGGGGGAGCGAGCGCGGACGACGGCGCCAGCGTTGCGCACAGCGCACGACGCATGTCTCGTCCCTCGATTAGACATTTTTGGAATAGGGTCGGAGCGCTAAGTGGATGCTAACCCCCTATGCCGAAGCCCCAAATTCACCGTTTCAGCTCAGCAGTCTGCGCATGCGCGTTGAGTCCCATTATTCTGCAGCTGACAGGGTCAGGCTATTCTAAACATCGCTATTACTGGTAAGGAATCGCAATGTGTAGCGCGTGGTTCTATCTAAAGCGCAATGTAAGCTACCTACTTAGAAGGATTACGCCGTTCGCTATCGAGACATCGCCACGGAAGATATAGTGACGAAACACGACTTGCGCACAGATTTCCACTCAGGGTGATATTTAATGCTCCCAGGCGCGCGACACAATACTGCTTGTTCTTGGAATATATTTTGAACAAGTATCAGATTTCAATATTCATTTATTTTATTTCTAGTTTTTCTTTGCTTAATATTTCGCACAACACAGATTTTAACTTAAAGTGCCGTGATGTAATGATGCATAGAACTGCTTTTATGAATAGTTTCTCTGTCCAGGGGAGTGGTTCGGTGAAGGATATTTGTGAGCAATAATTATATTTACTAGTACTTGCCGATCAACTGCCTAATAGGTATGCTAGAAATAGTCTGTATTGAATAAAGAGAAATACTTTCTGTACGCTAGATGAAACTGGCCTCAGGAATGTACGTTCCGCAGTGAGAATCGAAATGGAGAAGAAGAGAGAGAGAGAGAGAGAGCGCACGCAGGTGGTGATGGCGTCGCAACAGAACGAAATATATAGGGCATTCAAGGCGTAATGCGCAGACCTGGGCACAAACTACTTAGCAAACGCCACGACACAGGTCTCCGCTTTAGAAGACGTATCCCTGGCATAATGCCTACATTGCTCTGTTGATGTACGCAGCGGAAAAGAATGTAAGAACCAAAATATACCGCAAACATAATAAATATAACAAGCTGCCAAGAAAACATCACTTGCAGCGCTGTATAGGCAACCTTCAATGGAGTTTGCTGAGACATGTGGCGCCACCTGGCGGCCGACGGGAGCTAATACTGAGGCGGCGCAGAAGCTGACGCCGTATATGTTGCGGCCGCTGTGTTCCTTCTGCGTTCGCGTTTTGTTATCCCAGTGAGTGTGATTTACTCATTTAGTGACTTCAGTGGTCTCGTGCGATACTTCGACTACTACGGATGTGAACAAGAATAAAAATAAGCGCAAGGGCGGCGAAAAAGACTGCCACAATCACGAAGGAAACTTAAGCGTACCGCTTGCTGGGAGAACCTGGGGAGAATGATGAGAGAAGGAGATAATGGCTGTGAGAGAGTAATGTAATGTAACTGAAATTCGTTTTGTTATGGGGCCATTGGCGTACAGACGCCAAGAAGCTAAAATAAGACGACTGCCCGTGAGCGGAGGAAACGGTATACACTTCTGACTCGGGGAGTCGCACGCTGGTTGGGGCACACTACTCAGTCAACGCCACCTAGAGGTGGTGTTGACTCAGTACGCGCTCCGCGCTGTAAAATTTGGCGTGTACTGGTATATGCTGTGGAAGATCGAGTGGCATACGCCCAGAAAAGCAACAAAGCCGTGCAGCCGCAGCATCGTATTCCACCGCATTTCAAAGCAGGCGAAACTCACAGATCCACGAAAAAATGTTCGTGGATCTGTGAACCAGATTTCTAATGCGGTGTATTCTATTCGGAACCACAAAGCCAAAATATCTTCAACACTTTCAATTACAGATTTAAATAAGCATATTTATCTGTAAATTAGTTCTTAAGGTGCTGAAAAAGTCGAAGTGGCGGAGTGTAGAGGCCCGTGATACTGTGTACGCTGAGAATGGAACTTCGTTCTATAGTTCCGCGCCAAATATTTCTTTCTCCGATTGCTCAAGCTACTCAAGATTATCTTGTCCCAGACCATAGACTATTTCATCATTAGTAGCAACAGTAAAAATTCTAACTCTTAACGACTCCCTTTACGAAAGCTTTGCCATTGAGTGCCAGCATTACCCGCCGGCTTTCCCCAAGATTGAGGTACGAGGTACAAAATGCATGCCAGTTGTTGTTGTTAAGAGCTTTATTTTTCCAACGGTGTGGGAGGCCCCCTACTCCCCGCCCCCGGCACGCACAGTTTTCGTTGATGACGCACGCTACAACCGCACAGCGCTTGCAATCGCCACATCCGTAGCGGGTACCGCGCCATGCCTCCTGTAATTTCCGCGGCACTGTCGAAACAAAAGTGTTCGTCACGGTTTTAAACTGCAAAGCAAAACCGTGAGGAAATTATTATGATGCTGTAATCAAACAGCAAGAACAAAAAAAGAACAAATGGCGATCAATCTCTTCTCAGGTTCTCTCTGCACTTTCAATGTTTGGGTATGAGGTGTGAACGCAATAGGTAAATGAAAAGCTACGTTTATAACATTTTTCATTCATTTAATTATTTCTTAATTCATCATCACATATCCGACTGATGCCCTGAGAGAATAAACTTCGTTAAAAAAAAATCTCCGTCTGCTCACGCGAAATTCAAAGATGTGCGCGCGGGTGTTCCGTCGCGAGCGGCACGCACTTCGCGGTGATGTCGACACCGTTCACGTTTTCAACATGAGCAGAGAGAGAGAGAAAAACACTTTATATAAGAGCATTCTCGAGCAGGCGGTGTCCTTTCGTCAGTATTGGTTTTCGGAAGTAGCTCTGAAGACATTCGATTGCCTTAAAACCGCAGAAAATGAGAGCCGAGATGCTTCCAGCCGTACAACGCGAACGCAACCCGACCGCGCCGGCCTAATCAGATTACTCGGCGCCGCCGTTGGCGGCGCTGAACGCTGCGCTCCACTAGCGCCGCCTGGCCACTGCAGGTTGCCTATGGAACCTGTGGCAGGCGAACGAGTGCAACTACTTCTACGCCGCCTGCAGGCAAAATGCATCAATAAAAATGCATTAAATGAAGAGCTATATTCATTCTTCATCATCACCCCCAATATCAACATCAGCATCCTGACTACACTGATGTCCATTTTCAGACAGTATATGGAGTGCGAACCGGGTTAAGTGGAGAAATATGCTTGAAGAAAACGTCTCGAGCTAGTTGGTTCATCACAGAGCAAAACAGCGCAAACTTCACAATGGTCTCGTCTGCCCTTCTCTGTCCATTGTGAAGTTTGCGCTGTTTTGCTCTCGGAGAAATATGGGAGAGGCCTTCGCCCTGCAGGGGTATAATCAGGCTGATGATGATGATGATGATGATGATGATGATGATGATGATGATGATGATGATGATGATGATGATATGGAGTGCGAGACAAGCTTGGCTGAACAGAACGACAGCCTATAGAACAAATCACGCAGCCTTGGGACTTGATCATTGTTGCAGGATGTTCGAAACCGCCTTTAGGTGTAACCTCATATGTCACCTGGCGGGGCGCTATAAAGGCAGTTGTACTGACGAAGTAATTTCTCTGAAATACCGACGCGCAAGAAGGAGGCCAAGCGAGGACGAATGACCCTGGTGCGTAGTGTAATGGGTGATGCTAGCGGTCATAAACTGACTTCTGGTAGGTCTCGGAGGCGGTAAGACAGTCGCAGGCGATTTCGCGGCCCGTGGTTGCTCGGGCGATGACGTCATGTACGTTCTCTGCAATCGATGCCGAAAAAGGCGGTAGCAGTGTATCTAATGACAATGCAGCATACCGACCAAACAGAAAATAGAAAGGCGAATAGTCTGTGGTCTCATGCCGCGACGAACTGTAAGCAAAGGTTACATAAGAGTAAGGCAATGCCCGAACCACGACGGTCTGGTGCGACGTAGCATGCCATTCAGGGTCCGGTTCAGGCGCTCTGTAAGCCCGTTCATTTGAGGATGGTACGCTGTAGTGAGCTTATGCTGAATATAACAGGTCCGGAGCATGTCGTCATCTACCCAGGACAAAAAGCAACGGCCGCGGTTTTTCAGCAATGAGCGTAGAGCACAGTAGTGAGAGGATAACCGATGGTCGCTTAGGGTAACAAACTGGATTCCAAGGGAAGGAAAGCGTAGCAGGGGGCGGCAGAAAGTTAGGTGGGCGGATGAGATTAAGAAGTTCGCAGGGGTCAAGTGGATGCAGCTAGCACAGAACCGGGTTAAGTGGAGAAATATGGGAGAGGCCTTCGCCCTGCAGTGCGTATAATCAGGCTGATGATGATGATGCTGATGACAGTAGCGAAAGATGACAATTTGCAACAGGAAATCGGCGACATCGGCGCCGTAACTGGTCGGTAATCCAGGATGGCGATAGCGTACGGAGTGGCGCAGTCAGTCGCGACAGCGACCGAACGGTTGCCGGAACTAGACGTCGGAAGAGGTGCGAGGAAGTCTAGTCCAACATGATGGAAGGTTTCCATGGGGCGCTTTCCCCCGAGTTACATAGCAAGGCAATGCTCTCAGTACTCACACATTGCTCCCAACTTTTCCCAATACCTGTGGGATCGTGCCTGCCTGCCTAGTGCCTTTACTGATCATGATTTTCTCGCTTTCTCTGCGAAAAACAATGGTGGGAAGCAACCGCAGTCGATACTTTAAATTTCAGCTAAATCTACACCTGGATCTGCAATGTGCGCATTATTGCGTAAATTTCCACTCAACCAAATGCTTTCTTGTAATTTATGAAGGATATAATGTATATTGCACAGGACTACACATGCAAGGTACACGTGACGAGGCGGCGAAGGAACAGAGGAAGAGACAATAGGAAGATATCCCTAGTGAGAGAGGTGTAAATGACGCGTGGCTAATGCGGCAAGGGCTTCCGGAACGCGGCACCTAGGGGGGGAGGGACAGAAAAAAGGAAAAGGAAGCGGCGTGCGCAGGCCGCTTGCTGACGCCTATATTTATAAGCACCGGACCGCTAGGTCACCGAATGGACAGGAGTAATAAGGAGGTAGGGAGAGCAAGAGACTAATGACTGCGCTACGAGAGACGCCATGAAGACGTGAGAGCGAAAAGAGAAAGTCCGGGGACAAATGGAAAGATGGAAACTGGGAATCTCGTACAAACAGGGGGTTCGGGAGAAGAAACGCGGAGATAGACATTGTAGCGTGCGCTATACTGTCGTACGACGCAATAATAATAGAAATATATATATATATATATGAGGGACAGTTAAGCTCAGCCTTTAAGGGCATGACGCAATAGCGTGAGCTATATACCCACCTAACATATAAACCACCACTTTAACTGAGCCATACGAACATGCCCGCGTAGCCTAAGGGTAACGCGAATTCAAACGTCCTGACAGGTGGCTCTGATATAACCTCATACATATACCCTATATAAGCTATATACCCACCTAACATATAAACCACCACTTTAACTGAGCCATACGAACATGCCCGCGTAGCCAAAGGGTAACGCAAATTCAAACGTCCTGACAGGTGGCTCTGATATAACCTCATACAAAAGGAGAGGCGCTAGTTGGAAGCTCTTGCCAAACATAAAGTCAGCTAATCCTACGGCCAGTCAGTGCATAGTCATATCAGCTGCTAGCTACCGCCTGCCAGCGCCATGCTCATGATGTTACGCTCACAACATGATTTTCGGTCAACGGAACCGTCAAAGCTGTCGGGTTAAAATGTATGCCCATTTTGCGTTTAAATTATACAGCCCCAGTTTGGGACGCCGTCAAAAGAAGAAAGCTATAAAGTGAATCACAAAGATCCCCCCAAGTCCCTATATCAAAAATCTCATATGCGGCTACTTACAGAATTTGGTTGGACACGCGCAGAGCAGTGCTGCTCTACAATCAATTTAATGAGCATCGTTCGCTGATAGTTCTTCTGTAGCAAATTCTATGAAGAATTTGTCTCTGAAAAGTAGCGACTGTGCTACAGATTGGTTTGCGCAGGTCAGCTGAATCTAGGCCAAAGAGAAGAAAATATCAAAACCAAGCGTATACGGGCATAGCTCTGGCGGGATATACAGTTTTAGTAGTCGCGCGCAGCTGCACGTCGTAGATCTATCTTTGTTAATGCCTTTTCCCTATACACTACTCTCCCCACCACCAGTTTATTTCTTGTCTCCCGGCGCAAGGCTGACGAATCGCGGCGATCATTAGCGCAGCCACCAGCCTCCAATCTCAGATCGCCCAAGGGCTACAACGCCCACGGAGGTTAACGAAGGATGATGCTCCTCGTTCGCCTACACGAGGGCGAGCACAACCTGACAAACAAGTGCGGGGAAGCAATTAAGAGCACTACTGACGCGTACACAGTGACCCTCTCGCATCTCTCCCGGAAGAGGTGAAGGAAAGGTAAGCTGGCGAAAGTGTAGGCAGCGTGCGATCGTTCCTCGTCAAAGCGGGGCTTCGAGTAAGCAGGGAGGCCCCTTCGAGGAAAAGGGATTAGCGCTTGTTTTCTCCTGGACTTTTTCAAGTCACCTCCTCGAGTTCGGGGATTAATAGTTCCCTAGCTTTTCGGGGATATGTGCACGGCGAGGCTCCCAGGCAAAGCGCGAGAAACAAAGCGAGAGAGGGAAATTGAGAAGCACAGAAAAAAGTAGGAAGGAGTTGGGGGCAGTGCAGGCAACTTTGGTGGCGATGCATATATAACCTATCGTGCCGTGAGGCTTAGGCCTTGAATAAATTATCGGGATAAAGGGGAATGCTCGCGCGGAAGTGCAGAAGAGGCAAGCGGAAGCAGGCTTCCGCTTTCGAAAGGGACGGATTTTCAGGCGAGCAGGCCGAGCAGTGCGAGGAATTTTCGCTTGGCCTTAGGGTCGAGCATTCCACCGGGGATGAAACGTGAGTGAAAACGCCCTGAACGGCGCCGCCTTGAAAGTGGTTTATCCCCCCCCCCCCTTTCCCTTTGATTCTATCCAGTTATTCAGTGCTTGGACGACACACACACACACACACACACACACACACACACACACACACACACACACACACACACACACACACACACACACACACACACACACACACACACACACACACACACACACACACACACACACACACACACACACACACACACACACACACACACACACACACACACACACACACACACACACACACACACACACACACACGCACGCGCGCGCGCGCGCGCCGTGCGAACACTTGACGGAAAGAGCTGCTAACTTGGACTTTTTTTCTTTTTTTCAGAAAGGAGGGTAATGACAATGGAACCTTACAGTCACCTGCATACACCTGCAATCCCTAGGCCACAAAGACACGTTCCTAAGGTTTGCTTAAGCAAAGCATTATGTACACTGGGTCAAAAATTTTGAAACGAAGTTAACTGGCTTTAGAGTTTATTTACTCCTGGCGCTGTATTGGGGGTTTCGGCAGTGAGCAGGTAAGAGGCAGAATGCTTCATTTAGTTGAATTAGTAACTCAATACGTTGCCTTAAAAAGAACTATTATTTTATGGGGCCTGTTGCATTTGCAGAATTAGAGCTCATCCTCCAAATAATATAACCAAGATATTTTTGTTGCGAAAGCAACACTACGACATCCAAAGTGACCGCAGCTACGTCGTGAACAGGCGCAGCTACGAGAAGAAGAAGAAGAAGAACGCTCGGTCACCCGCAGCTAATGCTTTTGCTCCACATTCGGTTCATCAGCGTTGAACCTTTCTCATTTTTGTCCGTGAATATACACCATTTTTGAGGTGGTTCCCCACGGACTCAAAAACGGCATTACAAATTTTGGAAAACTTCTTACGCCACACTGCCTATCAGTCCCTGGCACTAAACATTATGGAGCTCATCACATCTGCCCAGCTTCGAGGCCACATGATAATGTTTCAATGGATCCCTGCCCACTGCGGGCTCCATGGAAATGAACACGCCGATGTTGAAGCGAAAAGCGCACTCATCAATGGCCTCCAAACAGCTGTGCCTTTTTCAAGAGGTGACACGACGTGCCTTCTTACGAGTTGTATGAATAATGCTACAGCAGCTTACTGGGCCCAGCCAGACGCCCAACACATTCGCCTAAGAAGGCTCGATCAAACATTAAAATTTTATGTTCCGCGTGATATTCCGCGTCATCAGGCATGCTTGATACATAGACTTCGTTTAAACGTGGCTTTCACGCACAAGCACTTACATTTAATTGGACAGATGGACTCGCCGGAATGTTCAACTTGTGGCATCCCAGAGACTGTGGACCATATATTATTGGTGTGCCCAGCGTATGCGCGCGAAAGAAGTGTGCTAGCGGCTTCCTTGAAGCGTTTAGACAATAGGCCTCTGTCGGAGGAACTGCTGCTGGGCGCTTGGCAGGACAAGGGGAAGGGTGCCCAGGCAGTGCGTGCTTTTAGCCGTTTTTTGTGCGCCAGCGGACTTGATTCGCGCTTGTAAAAAAAGCTACTGTGCATCTATATGTATTTCATATGCCTTCTTCCACATCGTCACCCATCATGATCTTCTTTCTTCTCTCCTTCCCCTTTCCCAGTGCAGAGTAGCAGACCAGATTTGAATTATTCGGGCCAACCTCTCTGCCTTTTCCTTTCAATAAATACATCTATCTATCTTCTCATTTTTGTTGTTGTAGTAGTAGCGCACGTTACAAGGCCCCTAGATGTCACCTGGTAGGCGGCTTCACACTGTAACACACAAAGCGAGCGCGGCCTGCGCGGATGGATGCATCTCGGCGCTTCGAGGCCAGATTGCGGGCGAAACAACTGCGCGCATTGAGTATCAGCGCAGCGGCTGTCAGCATGGCCACGCGGTCGAAGCGAAACTGACAACCAACTGCCGCTCAGGTGATGTTGGCAGGGTGACGAAATCCCTTGGTGGAGCTACCTGCGTCACGCAGGCGGGCCAGCCCGTTTTGGTTAGCCTCCACGTTTCAGCCCCATAGGTGAGTACAGGTAAGATGCAACTGTTGTATACTTTCCTCTTGACCGATACCGGTAAGCTGCTAGTTATAATCTGCGAGTGCTTGCCAAATGCGCTCCATCCCAATCTTATCCTTCTTGTTATTTCCTTTTCATGGTCCCGATCTGCGGTTACTACCTGTCCTAAGTAGACATATTCGCCTACTACTTCCAGTACTTCGCTACCTAATGTAAGCTGCTGTTCCTTCCCGAGGTTGTTGAACATTACCTTAGTCTTCTGCATATTGATTTTCAAGCCTACCTTTCTACTTTTCCTGTCTAGGTCATCAATCATTATTTGCAGTTCATCCCCAGAGTTGCTTAGCAAGGTAATGTCATCAGCAAATCGCAGATTACTGAGGTATTCTCAATCTACCATCTAAAAAAAAGTATGCGAACCAAAAAATGCCAATTTCTGATTAAATAAAAACATTTATTCGAAGAAAAAATATTTAATTGTTTTTCACTGCCGTTACATTCTTTTTAAGTTATGTCGTTTAGTTTCTCAACTATACTAAATTGTGTGATACATTTCTGAAAATAAAAAAGGCTGTGGCTAAAGGTACGTCCGACGGACCCGATCAGTGGTCTTAAAGGTACGTCCGACGGACCCGGTGCGTTTTTCTTCGGAATCCGTCGGACGGATCCGGGAAATATTTTTCAGAGGTACGGCGGACGGACCCGATCGGTAGGGTTCTTCCGACGGACCCAACGCATTTTTCTCCGATATGGGCCTTGGGATCCGTCGGGAAAGCCGGACGGATCCGAGTCCGAGATCCCCAGATGTGGTTGTAGCAACAACATGGTAGCCATATGTAGCCAAATCGAAGTTGGTATGAGGTGTACGCATGGTGTACATACGTACGAGGTGCAAGAAGTATGTATACATACTGCATGCGTGAAATGTGAAATCACAAAGAATAGTACAGTGGCAAGAATAGTGCCTAGAATGGGTGATATACTACGTGATGGCATGATGATAGGTTTACGTGAGTTGGACCGCGGCAGGGTGGCAAGCACGACCAGAGCGCAAGCGCATGTAATCGCGGTGTTGACGGCCAGCCCGCGGCCCGCACGCCCGCTCATTTGGTCCTCGTTATCATGTGGATTAACGTCTACGACGGTCGTTATGTAATTATGTAGTTTTGATTCTTCAAAGTTTCCTCACTTCCATATGTGGTGAGATGCGTCACGTAACGCATCGCTTTCTGCTCGCACTGAGGTTTGGTGCTGCAAGTTCTACGTAGTACAAGCGGCGCTGAAAAAGCTGGGCACCGCCGGCGTGTCTCTAGCCCAAGCATCGCGTCATTCGTGTTTGTTGTACAACTGGAGGTGTGGTTTGTGCTTACCGTGAGATGCTGTGATTACGGATTACGTCCTACTAGAGTGCTGTGTGAAACTACGAAGAGTGCTGTGATGAGTGCGCCGATGCCCGGACGGACATCAGTGTGTCCGTTTATGATCGGCGATGTTGCACGTGCATGTCAGTGTTTATTAGGTGCAGTAGTAATTTATTTACACGCGCTGTGCAACAATCAGACGAAAATAAGTCATCGACAATTTGTTAGCCTGTACTACAGAGCTCAAAACTCGGAAAATGGGAATGCACATGATGCAGTTTTCGCATGTTGGAGTGGACCGAAAAATAAGTGCCCAGCCCACACCGCCGGGATGCGCATTCCTACAGGTGAAATGGTTCAGGTTTCCGTAAAATAGCTGCCTGGCACAGCACCTTTCGAAATTTTCAGGCTTTATACCATTGTTGAAGGCCACTTTATCATTAATAAAGGAACGAATATGCTTTATGTGTTAATGACTAGTGTTTTTTCAACATATTATGTTCATTTTTTTTCGCTTTTCCTTAATTTCCTTTGTTTTTCATGCTAGAAAAACACAAATAGTACACTTTTAAACTTGTCAGTCCAAAGCTGAACATGAATATCTGCCATGCATGTGACAGCTTTAATGCTAGAAAGGTTGACATGTATAGCATGTATGTACACGCTGCGACATCTTAGTGGCACGTTCGGCTACTTGCCCCAAGGTCGTGATGTTTAATACCAGTGATGGCAGTCGCACTTTGGTGCAGGTGAAATGCAAATGCTTCTGTTTTCTGCAAGATGTCAATGCAAAGTAGAAAGCCTGGGCAGTCAAATTACTCTGGAGCTCTCCACTACGGTATTCTTCATAGCTACATATGTCACTTTAGGATGTGAAACCCTACATGCCACAGGTAGGCTGCATTGTTTTTTAGATTTTGTAACCTCTCATCTATGTTTTGCAACATTTGGCTAATTTTAGTTCCCAAACAGTTGCTAAAGATGAAACCGAAGCAGTTCATGGCATGGTTTGCTGCTTAGATTAATTTTCTAATTGCAGTTCTTTGAAACTTGCATCAATGCTGGACAGTTCAAATAGCAAGCAGTTGAATTACAGAAATGATGTGGATCATGCATTTCAGTTCTGACAAGTGGAAAGTAATGGTCCCCTCCTTGCATGCATAGGTGCCTTTAGACAAATACATACTCGGGTGTGTGATTGTGACGCATATCAAGGGTCAACAGAAAGCCATGTGGAGCCAGTGTGATATTCTTCATGAAGGCTAAAGTAAAATTGTACAACAGCTGCTGTACCATGCAGAAAAAAATTGATCATTTAGTGTATGATTAACTGACCATGAATAGCATCTTACTCAGAGTATGATGTGTTATATATCTGGTTTAGCATCCCAAAATAACTACGGCTATGAGGAACACAATAGTTGAGGGCTCCGGTATAATTTCGACCACCTGGGGTTCTTTTACATGCACTGACACCGCACAGTGCATGACAGCCTATTGTTTCGCCTCTATTGAAATGCCTCTGCTGTGGCTGGAACCAAATCTGCATCTTTGGGTTCAGCAGCCAAGCACTCTAACTACTGAGCCAGCACAACGGGGCCAAGTATCAAAATGCATGCCATTACATTTCCTTCTAGCCTGTGGTTTTCTTCACAGAACTAATGTATACAAGAAAAAGTAAATAGCAATAAAACATTAGTTTTATTGCACATTATATTCACATTTCAGCAAACATTCTCTAGGAAAAAATTTCTCATAATGTTTGCATGGAAACCATGAACATCTTACAAAGACAAAACAATGCACTTACTCAACTCCAATTATTAATGGGCAAGGTTGCATCTATGCTACTACACTGCACTTATTACAAAACCACAAGCCCCATCTGCTTTGGCCAATCACTTGATGAAACTAACGGAGACAGATGTCGTACACCACAGACTGGTCGTCTCGCAACATATCTCTGCATATGTTACATTTCAATTTCATGCCTTTCCACTTAGCTTCAACTGTTGCCAGCATTACTGGTTACCCATCTTTTCTGAAATTCCTTTTTTACGCTATTGGGATCAGCATCCTTGTTAACGATGGTCTCTGGAATTTTCGATGCTATCATTTTCACATCTTCCTCATCTGGAAGAACGAAGGAAATGACAAGCGTTGAGCAGAAAAAAAATTAGGGAGACTCCTTATCTCCACCTTTAAGGGTATGGTGTGCCAGCATTAATGGTTCTTGTCTGCAGATCCCACTGTGGATTCCCGTTAATTTACATGCCCTTTGCTACAAACATAATTACTAATTCCTTAATTCATGTCTCTGTTATCTCAGATATACTCATTAGCATACGGTCGTAGGCTGCCCTGTTAGGTGATAGACAACCTGGCATAGACCTCTGTAAGCCTCAACCTTTCTTAATTGGAGCTGAAACGTCGCAGAACATATTTCAAATATAACTTTGTAAGCTTGACTTAACAGCTCCTGCCATGTCGTGTGGCCTCGTGACATTTGGCTCATGGCACTTTTGGCTTGTGCACAGGGGTCATCTGTTAAATACTGGTTAACATGCATGACAAATACATTTTCACACAAACTGGTGGCAAATGGTCAAGTGGTGCACTGCAGATTCTGAAATGTATACCTAATATGCATGCAAGGATCGCACCATCACATAACATGATCAAGAGTTCTATCAGTACCTGTAGTTACATAGCATTTCAATGCCCATTAAAGGACCACCTCAGACAATGGTTGTTGTTACCACAAGACCTGTTCTAACAGCGTACTGACACCATTCCACTGAGCGATGGACATGTATATGCACACCTATCTACCTAGATAGCTCATGATTGTGGATCTCATTTATTTCTACGACTTCCAAGGAGTTCCTGTCGTCAGAAACCCTACACTTTATGAAATCGGGACAGTTGTCTTGAAAGGTGATGAAAAGAAATAACTAGGTTACCTTGACGAAATGCTAAATTACAGAGGGTGAATATGCTGCATGAAGATACCAAGAAGCTTGTACAAAGAAAAGTGAGAGTGAAATGGCAGGATTTTTGAAACAATGAAATAAACTA
The DNA here is from genome assembly GCF_055883805.1 of Amblyomma maculatum. Lineage (NCBI taxonomy): Eukaryota > Metazoa > Arthropoda > Arachnida > Ixodida > Ixodidae > Amblyomma > Amblyomma maculatum. Next base: position 118,589,706 of record NC_139351.1, on the reverse strand, counting down.
CAAACTATACTTGTCAAACCTGTCATTAAGGAATGGAAATCATGCAGTAATCAAAAACACAACATGGAGGCCATTTTAGGTCATCTTCACAAAACACATATCCGCACCTCACACACAGCTTTATACTTATGAAAGAGGACAAACCAATATGCAAGGAGTGTGGAGATGAACTAACAATAAACCATATCTTACACGTGCACCAGAGTCGAGAAAATAAGAGGAAACATTTTGTACAATTTTGCAACAGATCCTTTTCCATACCAGCATGATTCTAGGAGAGACGTGCAAATTTCCTGCATTTTTGGTTTCCTAAAATGTTCCTAAACAAGCTACATCCTAAAGAACATTTTAGTCATTACACACAAAATAAATACATTACACCTTGTTCTTGGTGCATGGCAGAATTAGTTGCTTATGCACCATAAAAATCAATACAATGCTGTAAGGTATACCTTGGTTAGCTATGTTATATGAGACAAGCTTTCGGTCTGGTGTGGTCCTTATTCACGTGACAGCGCTGTCATGCGGGTCTATGTCCCAGCGATCGGAAAGTGACCTATTCCAATAATTCTACAAACTGAAGGCGATTCTACAGATTTCTAAAGACGAGTGCTCAACTGTTTTATCAACGTCCGCCTGCTTTGACAGCCTGGAGTGAAACTGTTGAAGAGAATACATTTTTTAACATTTAACGCGTTTCTGAAGGCGTTGCTTTAAATTACGGGGCCCACAAAAAGCAGCTGAATGTCAAACGCCGCCTAGGTAGGCTTTCTAGCTAGACAGCGGTGTAACGTGGAAAATCGCTCCGCCGGTCCATCGCTGGCGCCGCTGACTTGACAGGCGAACTGTTCCTTATAGCTACAGACCACACCTGAAACACTGAATTGCGCATGATCAAGGCAGAATTTCTCTAACACTGAGCACTGGTAGCTATCGATTTCGCGCCCAATATTGTGAAAATCTGTCCTCTCCTCGATCATTGATACGTCCACGGTTGAACATTTATGCGCCTCGGGGTAGGCCAGCCGTTGGAACATGGATGCGTGGTTGTAGCAACGATCACTTGCATGGCACACTCTGCAAAATTCCAAGAGTCAGCTTCTGCAACGAAATGTGCAGCGCACATTTTCTACCGTGTACCTAAGTCCGGCGATGCATGCATATCGATCCCGATCGTTTCAAAGCTGCGCGGCCGTTCAGTCGGGTCACGCTAACCTCGAGCATGCGGAGGTTTAAACTACATGTACGCAAAATTCAACGACAAGAAAAAGATGCAGGCTAAGCACAAAGAACATTGCTGTTCACATGGAAATCGGATCATTCGCGCTTCCGTCTTTCCGGTTGTGCACTCTTGCGGTGCGGTGCAGTAGGTCTTCGCCTCGACGAGTCGATGTGCAGCTCGCCGCAGTAGCAGCGCAGGCCTCTAGTAGATTCGGCATGTCTTCTGCCACGACTCTGAGGTAGAATTTAAACGAAGAATTTAGCTAGAAACATCCTGTTTCCTCGGTCTGCATGTGAGGAACAAGCATAATGCCATTTCACATACATACTTTGGACTGCTGAATGTTCTGCACGGCGAGGTGCGTGTGTGTTGTGCCAGCGCTAGATCTTCGGAGGTCGATGCACGACCTAAGACAGCGTAAATGCTAGGAATAGCTCGCTCGCATTACGGGCAGATCGAGGTGATAGTTTAGTGCGAAGCGAAAGCTGCTCGTGAATGTGCGTATCTCGATGCCAGCTGGTGGAGCTGGTGCAGTACGTAGCATCGCCTGCAGCTATGTGCGTGACAGCGATGCTTGCCGTACACAACCCTAAGTGAAGACCGTATTCTATGTTAGAACGGATGCACTCTTCGTAGCACCTCATCGAGAGTCCGGCTAGCTGATATCATAGAGGATAAAATCATTCACGCGTAGCAAGCGGAATGTAGCCGCGTTCGACGTGCATATAGCCATGAGCCTGTATATCGACGTCCGCCGTATCTTTACGAGAATCGAATGGATACGTCGGACGTACCTTTAGACACTTCGAATAAAAAAACCTGAAACCTGAACCTGAATGACAGTGTTGAACTTGTACAAAGTCCACAAACTCTCTGCTGGCGTAGGTATGTCCCAGTATTTATTTATGATTGTCATGCAGTATATAAACGTTACTGTTACCCCAGGTATAATTGGTGCAAAATTTGGACAAATAGACAAAAATAATTATTGACACCTAGGACCGCCTACGTGTACAAAGGTGAAACCTGGCTCAAGCGATTCGCTGCTGCGACAGCCGCTCCGCGCAATTTTTCCAGTAGGGAATATAGTTGCGCAAAGGTCCGCAATTAGGTTCCAAGTTCTGGGGGAAAGCCACTTCTCATGTGCCAGGAATAACGATTACGCCACTTCCAGTGGGTTCAGAACTTGCCTCTTTTCTCATAGCCCGCAAGTTACGATGAATCAGGTTTTTATTATTATTATTATTATTATTATTATTATTATTATTATTATTATTATTATTATTATTATTATTATTATTATTATTATTATTATTATTATTATTATCATCATCATTAAATGCTTAACTACTGATGCAAAAAGGTTGCATATTTTCCGAAGAAAATTAATATGCTGAACGTTCGGCTCGCTGAAGTCCGCTATTTTTTACTCCAGCTAAGGTGCAAGGCGCTTACTGCTTTACTGTGTGTCTCGTTACCATCATCTTTTTCCGTTAAATTTCCCACATGTGCAGTTGCGTCCATGGTGGTCTGGTAACAGGCTAGTAACCGGCTGGTAACAGGCTGATACACTACGATAGAATAGCTGCGCTGGAGTAGGCGCCGGAGGATGCAGAGCGTGCCACCCATGCACAAAAAAAAAAAAAAAAGAAAAAAAGCATTAATTTGTCTTCTCCCGCCAATAACGGCGCGAACAGCGGCGCAGCGCGGTGGCGCCATCTCTTCGCGAAGTGAAGAAATTGTAACGCCCGCGTGGCCCGCGCCCTTGCCATTGCTTCAAAACCGCGCCGGGTTCTCGTCGCACAAGGGATTCTCGTCGATTGGCCGAGGGGACTCAAAAAATACCGTTTTTAACATCATGAGCTCATTCTGCGAATTTCTTTCATATAAGCTGTTGTTTTTTCGAGTTGGTGTTTGGGAACACAAAGGAGCCCTATTTAATTATCTTACTTTTCGGTGGAGACCTACACTTACAAAATAACGGCATACAACCTCTCGTTCCTAGATAACACCTTCACATTCTTCGCAATAAATAATAATAATAATAATAATAATAATAATAATAATAATAATAATAATAATAATAATAATAATAATAATAATAATAATAATAATAATAATAATAAGCAGTGCTTGATCTTGCCTAATCACCAGACCGGCTCCAGTTCAGGGTGACTCGGCGGAAGCTACTAAAACAGGGTAACAGTTAATAAATACCAACTACTTATCAGCACAAGAAAAAGCCTGTACACTTGGCGATGAAAAAGAGGGCGAGTTATCCAGGGCCTTGTTCTTGAAGGCAGCTCCTTGAAGGCGATCCGAAGTTCACGCAGCCAATGCCTCTTCCCATTTACGCAGATAAAGTGTAATGTCTGTGGACGAGGCCTTTAAGGTGATTTTAGTCCCAAAACTATGTCTGGTGGTAAAGCCGACTTCCTGAAGCTGGCACGTGTTTTCAGAAAAAGGCTGAACATTTCGGAGCCGGCGGGCCGCGTGTTTGAAACTCCTGCTTTACAGGAACACTACTTGATGCCACGGCGACAGCTCCTTTCGACAACGTGACGGCGTGTCTGTCTTATCGTAGCGCTGGCAGAGAATAATAATAATAATAATAAAAAGAACTCGAACTTACCCTTCTCTTTCTTGCGGCCCCTGTTCTTGAATATGTTCATGGTGAACTTTGGGCGGGGACCGGCGCGGGCCTGCACATAGTAGACAGAGTGGACAATTAGATCAGTGAACTAACCAATGAATCATTCAGTCTCAACAATGCTCCCGACGGTGTTCCATTGCTGATAACGATAATTAACAGGTAATCGTCATTTATCGAACTTGATGAAATTCACCGCCCGTTACTGAATACACGGACGGAGGCGGGCAGCCATTGTGAGGCGTGCTCGATCGTCCGTAGTTTGAACATGAGTGTTTAACCAAGCATACATTTTGGCGTCAATGACACTAAATATTAACCAAAGTGTTGTGATGAAAAATGACGCACGATAGAAAAACACGCAAATTGGGAATGGCTCTCATTGTTTTCACTTTGTATTATTTTATTTCAATTTTTAGCATTGCTTCCAACTGTGTTTCTAGAATGCACTGCACTCTTTTAATTATTTCAAATTAGGCGAAGCCAATAATGATAAAGATAAAGAAATCAGCCGAGCCAGACAGGCTGCCTAGAACATGAACAACGAGAATACAGACTAGGCCCCTTCAAGCAGCATAACAAGCGCAGAAGCCAGCCATATCGAAGCGGCAACAGCGACTGCGGCCGATGGCTTATACTCATGAAACTTGGTTCAAGGATATTTGAATCTCTATAGTTTTCTTTTGCAATTATTCCCCGTTTTTCGGCAAATTACAAAAGGTGGTGCATCAAAAATACCGCCGCCGACCTCAGCAATGTCATATGACCAGCACGTCCACCAGCTGCCAGCGCAAGTGCAAATATGACCGTCGTCTCATGAAGTCATACAGTACCGACCCTCGGCTATGTCACTTGCCAACTGCCGAAGCTCTACCTGCGGTCATGGGCATGCCACGTGGTCCTGAGAAGTCATGCACTCCGCTGATCAATGACCTCTCGTCGCTCAGTCATATCACCTGCCGAAAGCCGGAACCCTGCTAACCTGGCCATAAAACTCTGAATAGTCGACAAATTGATGAATGCACGTGGCCTCGCGACATCACAGACACTGCCTACCAATCCTCAGACGTGCGTTGACGTCAGGTCTACGTCATGACCTTCTCTACCTTCCAGTGCATCTGCCTACTTGGTCACGTGTCAGGCGGTCTCATGATGTAAACTGCTCGCCGAAAAATCAGCGCTTGACCATGTTGCCTACCAACTGTCCCTCGCAGCGCACATGCAAACTCGTCCACGAAGTTCCTTGGTCGACCAACAACCTGAAAACCTCCCGCGATCCTTTGACGTCACACAGCATGCCAACCAGTCAGCGCTCAGAGAGGTCACGCGGCCATGTGACATGACCGGCAAGCTCTGGTTGGTCGAGAGTATGGTGAATTCAGGAGCTCACGTGACATCCTCGAACATCCAGGGAATTTTGTTACGCTGTTACTAATGTAAAGTAGTAATTATGCTTAGCGCAACTGCACACCAGTTAGCAGTGTTGAAGTTCATTCAGGAGCGCGGTCTGCTGTCCTTGGTGCAAAAAATAAGCTGAAAGAGAATTTTTGCAGAAAAGAAACACGCAATAACTCACAGCTCGGTGGCTACCCTCAATGGGCCCTGAAGAAAGGGAGGAAGGTGGGTATGAAAAAAGGAAGACATAGGAGTATTTCTGGAGTGTTCCGCAATAATTTGACCACCTGGGAATTTTTAAAGGGTCTTAAAACGCTTTGTTTTAAGGTCGTGAGGTACAGAAAATAAGTGAATATTAAAAATAAGCGAATCGTGCCCACGCCGACTCGAACCATCATCTTTCGGTGCCCCAACCGAGCTCGCTCACCACTACTCCACGTCTTTTTTTCTCCATTCGTTGGGAAAACTTCCGAAAAGGAGAAATCGGAACAGCTCACGCCTCAAGTCACCGGGCAGCATAATACGAGCCAACCATACTCCAGAGAATCCTTACCATGCATGCATTTTCCTTTTGTTGTAGTTGTTCATTAAAACGAAAAACGGAAGTAAAAAGATGTTTGCAAGCCCCGGTATCTTTCATTGGGAAAACAGAAGCACCTGAACTGGGGTGGCGGAATAGGGATAGCGAGCGACAGGGAGAGAAAATCACAGAGATCAGCGACAGGGAGAAAGGAGGTTAAAATAAAAATAAAGCTATAATGCGCTATGATACGGAGCCCTATAGGCAACTCTTCCAGGAGAGCTTATGCTCCGCGCATCAAAGCACACTGCTTTCGTAACACAGACATTGATGATCGTGAAACCCCGCCGAGGTGGCGCAGTGATTACAGCGCTCGACTACTGTTCCCAAGGAAGCGGGATCGAATCCCGGCCTCGGCGGCCGCTTTTCGTTGGAGGCGAAAAGCAAGGCGCTCGTGTGCTGTGCGTTGTCAATGCACGTTAAAAGAACCTCAGGTGGCCGAAATTTCCGGAGCCCTCCACTACGACGTCTCTCATAGTCTGAGTCGATTTGGGACGTTAAACCCCACAAACCACAACCACCTCATGAATGCGAAGGAGGTAAGTAGAGTACAAGATGTTGGAGCGTGGACATAATACAATTGATTCACACGAAAGGCGCAGTGTCTGTCACATTTGTTCTGTGGACACTCGGACCGCGCCGCAAGGAAAGTGAGGAAGGTGGGAGTGAAAGTGGAGAGAGAGAGAGAGAGAGAGAAAATGTTGCCGTAGTGGAGGGCTCCGGAGTAATTTCTACCACCTGGGGATCTTTACGTGGACATACGCCTTTATGAAATTTCTCTCCACCACCAAAATGGGCGACGAAGTAACCGCTATATTTGTGGAGCGCGATGCAAGTTCGGGGCACACATTATCAATAAGCAGCACTTATTGCTTGGAGTTCGCAATTACGACGAACTTAGAAAACCAAGCAGGAGGTGTCTCACCGACCTTTCGCGGCAATACGTGCACAGGGTTAATGCGTGAGCACCCCGTGATGTTAGCCATATGCGGTAAGCCATGGAGCGCAGGATATCGATAGCATGGACACCCAGATCTGACGTCTTCTTTTATTTTTACCTACCCTTTTCTTTCTCCCTATCGCTCACCTCTTTGATTTCCTCTACCTTTTCCTAAGCTATCTATTTATTTCCGCCGCCCCAGTTCAGGTGCTTCAGATATCAGATAGCAGATACCAGGGCTGGCAAACATCTTTTCTTTCCTTTTTATATACAATAAATAACCACTACCACCACCACCACCGCTATCTACGCAGAGTTACCTGGAACAGAACACAACGTATACACTAGGCAGGGATCACTACATTATACAGATCACTGTCCCGTACAAACCTCCCCGTCACACGTACACAGCCCACAAACTCATTAACTGGGATGCTTTTCGCGCTTCGCGAACCGCCCAATCAGACGCTCCCATCAAAGACATCGACGCTTTATTCACTTATGGACGACCTTCACTACAACACGCGACGCATAGAAACTACAACCGAAACCCCCACCCTTGACTCACGCCTAGCCCACCTCTGGGAGGCTTATCATGGCATCCTAGGACGCTGGAAAAACAATAAACACAACAGACGACTTAAAAAGCGGCTGGCCGCGCTTCAGACACAAATAGAACAATATTCTCAGGAGCTGAGCAGATCCAATGTGCATTATCCAAGTATGCGATAGCATCGCCGGAAAACTGTCCACCAAACACGCATGGCAACTTCTCTGACATCTCGTTGACCCTACACGCACCACGTCAACAACACAACACCAAGTGACACGCCTCATACACGAACATATTGAAGATCTCGACGCCCTCCTAGACACACTTCAAAACACATACACCTCTCTGGGAGCCCCCACACCTCTACCCCCGTATTCAGAACAGCCCAATCCGACACTGGACACAGAGTTCACGGAGACGGAAGTCAGAGCAGCCCTCCTTATTCTCCGAACAAACTCCGCACCTGGTCTGGACCAAATCACGAACACCATGCTCCGTAATATGGAAGACCAGTCGATCACCAAAATTACGGCATACTTTAACCAGTGCTGGGTGGAGTGCGTCCTCCCGCAGTCCTGGCGTCATGCGAAGGTTATATTTATACCCAAACCTAACAAACCACTTACACTCAGATACCTTCGTCCGATTTCGCTAACTTCTTGCCTCGGGAAGCTATTCGAACATGTTGTGTTAGCGAGACTTACAACATATATGGCAGACAATCTATATCCGCACAACATGGTGGGATTCTGACCACATCTATCCGCACAGGACGCCCATGCTGCAACTCACCCACGACATTTTTGACCCACTCCTTCCTTGTCACACCAAGGCAGTCTTAGCTTTGGATCTTTCCAAAGCTTTTGATCGCATCGAACATCAGACGATCATGACTGCCTTATCCACATTGAATGTAGGTGCGCGAGCGTACACTTATATTCGAGCATTCCTCACTGACCGCACGGCTGAGGTACACCTCGGCCCTATTTCTTCCTCCTCCTACACGCTTCAAAGTGTCGGCACCCCGCAAGGGTCCGTCCTCTCCCCTTTTCGTTTAAAGCCACCCTAATCCCCCTCACCCGAAAACTGTCAGACATCCCGCATCTGACACACACCCTCTATGACAACGACATCACGCTGTGGACCACTCACGGAAGTGATGGCGGTATAGAAGACACCATACAGGAAGGAGCCACCCAGACCGAAAATTACGCAAGGAGCATCGGACTGTCTTACTCCTCAGATAAGTCCGAACTGCTGCTCATCCGCCCCAAGAACCGCCATCCCCCCCCCCCCCCCCCTCACCTATTACTATTGAACTGAATGGGGAGTCCAGTACCGGAGGTTGAAACCCTCCGCGTATTGGGCCTACACATCCAGAGCAATGGCAAAAACATCACCACTTTAAAGAAACTCAGGCAGGTTGCAGGTGTGACATCGCAACTCATCCGCAGTTTCGGGCGATCATAGGGGCACAAAAGAGCGCGACCTTTGTCGACTCATCCACGCCTTCGTTCTCAGCCGCGTGCTTTAAACTATTCCTTGCCTACAACTGCTCAAACATGACATAAACGCTTTGGATGCATTGATCCGCAAGGCATATAAGGTCGCACTTCACCTTCCCCTCAACACACCCACAGAAAGAGTGCTAGGCCTGGGTCTACACAACACGATTGGGGAGCTCGTGGAGGCCCACCGACAGGCCCAATACATCAGACTCACGCAAACATTCACTGGACGGTATATCCTAGACTCCCCTTTTTCATGTGAAAGTGAAAGCTTATTAGATTGAACATATTTACAAAATGCATAAAAATACAGACGAGGGTCCCATAGTCATAAGATTGCACCGGGACCCTCGGAATTAGGTTACCGGCTAATGACCCAACTCTTATCTCCATCCCTCGACACATCCACCAAGGACTACTTATCAAGCCACTCCCTAAAAATATGCATCCATCCTACCATGATCAACGCCGCAGAGCCCGTGCAAAGGCGCTCTACCGATATTATGGCGGTGAGTCGGACGCCGCATGGGTGGACGCTGCATGCACGGGTGATGAAGCGACCGCGGCCGTGGTGGATTCCTCCTTATCCCCTCTCATCACATTACCTCTCCCCCCAGATACCTCCCCATAAGCTGCAGAGGAAGCTGCCACTGCATTAGCCATAACCCGCACGGAAGCCCAGTTCATTTTAACCGATTCAAAAACAGCAATTCTAAATTTTGCACGAGGCTGAGTTCATGTCCCTGCTTTTAGCATACTGGACTTGCCCGATGCATCCCCGCCCCGCGATGTCGAGCTGATATGGGTGCCTGCGCACTCCGGGAATCCCGGAAACGAGGCTGCCAACCTTCTGGCTCGAGATTCTCTAAACCGAACTCAGGTGACCTCTAATCCGCGATTTAGGAAGGAGCGCATGCACTCGTTCAGCGAGCTGACGCAGGCCTACAGAGCCAGAGCCCCCACCCCATCCCTCCCTGACAATAAACACGCAACACTATGGCGCAGACTGCAAACACACTCTTCCCTCACCCTTACCCTTTCCCACTGCCATCCCTCTTTCCACACACCTGCTTCTACCCTTTGCCCAGAACCCTTTGCCTCTTCCCTCCACATCCTCTCCCTCTGCCCGGAGGACCCTCCCGCGCGGGGCCTAGAGCAACTGAAGACCTGGGAGGACGGAGACCCTGCTGCGTTCGGAGGACCCGGCCGTGCGGACCATTGCCACCGGCCGGACTGCCAGTATTATTATCCTGAGGGACATAAACAATCGAATTCAATGGGGTCGTGCGGGAACCCAGGGACCTGCGCGCCCTGAATTTCTACGTGGAATAAAGGCTTTTTTTTTTCTCTCTCTCTCCTAGCCTGCACAGCCTGTCCAGTCGGTCGCGGCCCCTAGAGTACGCGACGCGTAAACCAGGCATGCGTAACAGCGAAGATACGCAGGATGGCCTACGTGAGTATAAAGATTCAGCGGACAACCTTGGAGAAACCTCGTCAGGACACCGCTCCTTGAAAGAACGCGACGAAGATGCTATTTTTGACGCCGGAAGGAAAAGCGGTGGAGCAATCGGTCGCCGAGCAACGTTCCGAAAGTCGGGAAAAACCAACGCCACGCCTCACGTATGGAACATGTTTCGCGAATCAGTGATAAAAACGCCGCCATGCAATCCGGAACACGCAACCGCCGCCGTGGCTCACTGCTGCGCCAGAGGGCGCGGGTTCGGTCCTTGACGCGGCGGCTGCATATTAATGAAGGCGAAACGCAAAGAAACGTGTAGGTGCACGTGAGACAGCCTGAGGTGGTAAAAAAATGATCCGTAGCGCTCTCCACAACGGCCGTCGCTCCTGGACAACTGTGCTGCGGTGCTTCCACGCATCAATCAATCAGTCAGTCAGAGAATCAATCAATCAATCGACCGACTAATCCAATAAATCAAACCACATGCATAGTGCAGAATCTTGATTTATAGGAGCCTTGCTCTGATTTAGAAAGAAACGCGACAGAATTTGAAATATATTTAACCACAATAACGAACTAAGGATTATCTTCGATCTCTTCTTTCCTTTCCTCTTAGTATCATCTAGGACAGCTGGATTCAGTCTTCTGGATGTTCTGGACATTCAGTCTTCGTCTTCTTCCAGGCCAGACAAAACATACGAAAAACGCGAAGGGTCGTCCTGATTTCAAGTGCTTAATAATGAATATTTAATAATGAACGAAGGAAAAAAAATGAGGGAATTACTTCGATCGCGTTCGACCACAGGTCAGCACTAAATGAAATAAGTTCTCCGGAGAGTTTCGTTGCATTATCCTTCAAAATACGCCACAGCTTAAGCGAAAGTTGGATGCCGAACTTTCGGGGAAGCCCACCGGGGCACGGTGTTCACCCCCATTCCGGTCTGCGAATACGAAACGTGTTTGTACAGCTGCCGTCAGCGGCTGCAGTAAGGGTCCCTCTTGAGTGTATCTTCGCGAACGAAGCGGTGCTCGGGTCGAAACAAAGGAGGCCAAGATAAACAGCTCGGCCGTCAGAGTTTCGAGACAAAGGGGACACCGCCGCCAGCCTCTGCGGGCATCGCGAGTCTACGATACCCCCCTCACATGCCCCATCTTCTCCTCGCCCTCAACTCAAGGTGCTCTGCGTCCCGAAGTACTCGCGCCATTTCGTGGGCTCTCAAAGAGAGGGTACACGCTTATCTCGCGAATTGTCTTGGACGGCTAGAAAAAGAAAGACTTGGAACGAGCCGGTGCACAGCGCGTAACGACACCGTAACAAGGGACGTGACAAAGGCCAGTTGCATGATTTTAGACCGCACTGTCAATTGAATTCATTTTCTTAAAGGCTATTCCCTCCTCACCCTCTTTTATCATGTTGTTAATTAACGGGCGGACTTACAAGATACAAAGGCTAGAATCAGCCGCTTCATTCGGTACAGGAATATTGAAGTATATACTCGTGCTACAGATGTAGCCAGTGAAGTAAGGTGCAACACTGGGCGAATAGAATCGGTTTTATGATCAAAGTATCGCGTCTTCGCTGAATGGGAGTCGTTAGGAAATTATCGATTCTCCATTAAATCGCATTCCTGATGAAAGTAGGGCGTCCTCGTTGAATCGGATTCATGGTTAAAGTAGTGCGCCTTCGCCTTCACTATTTTCGACACGAAGTCTTTGGGATCCCACTAGCAGAAAACCACAACCAAAAATTAGCAGAGGTTCAGCATAGTTCAACGCGGTATTCAACGAAAGCTTCACAGGATGGTTACGCTTGGTATGCCTCTTTTGTAGCCCGATTTAACGCGCAAAGCGCAGCATCATCGCCACTGCCGTTCATTGCTGGCTCTTAGCCGAGGCGTGGTTGCTCCTCGTTTCCAACGCGAGATGTCGCGACGTGATTAATCACGTGCTCTACCCCCTTCCAATCTCTCCTCAGCTCCAAGTTTGAATGGTCAAAGATGATCCAAAGGTCAAAAAGACAAGGTCGTAGCCTTGAGGTACGACACCAAGGTGATTCCCAAGGGTATACTCTTCAATAAAAAGAATAATTGGTTAACAGGAAAGGAAAGTCGCAGTATCTGCCACGCTTGTTTCTGTGGGCACCTGAACCGGGCCGTAAGGAAAGGGAGGAAGGTGGGATTGAAAGCGCAGAGAGAAAGGGGTGCCATATTGGAGGGCTCCGGAGTAATTTCGACCCCCTGGAGATATTTAACGTGCACTGACATCGCACAGCACACGGACGTTTCTTCGTTTCTCCTCCATCGAAACGCAGCCGCCGGAGGTCGGGATCGAACCCGGGTACTCCGGCACAGCAGTCGGGAATCTTAACCACTGCGCCACCACGGCGGGGCAAGGAAACGCGGAATAAGAATCAATCTTCCAGTGCTCTTTTGAGTCAGCCACGCTGCTCCCACGCCACACACGCAACTTCATTCATACGGTTTGGTTAAAGCGAGGCTTTATATGTCGGGTGGCAGACTACGCTAGCACGTCATACCCTTCAAGGCGGAGGGAAAGCAAGGCGCCCGTTCACGTTAAAGAACTCCAGGTGGTCGAAATTTCCGGAGCCCTCCACTACTGCGTCTCTCATAACCTGAGTCGCTTTGGGACGTTACACCTCAGAAACCAGGCACCTTAAGTCACCTACAATTTTACACAAACATGTAAATGTGAAATAGAATGGTGATCATCTACGCAGCAGGATGTTTTGAGAAAAGCTTTGTCCTATGAAAACATCAGAAAGAAAAGTGATTACTCCATATAAAGCGAAATGGAGATAAAGGGCCAACAAAAAAAAAAAAAAACAAAAAAAAAAACACAGGCGAAGTCTGCGATTCAAGCGACGAGATATGCTTATGATGTGTGTACAAAGTGCGATGATTAAGTATCTGTGTGCAATTCAGGCTGTCATAACATGTGTTTATCTTAGCGCCCTGATGGGGCTGAGGCAGGTAGGTCACCGCCGCTTGCGGCGGAGGCTAGCCTGCCACCGAATTTTTATCTGTTCTAGGCCGTCATTGCACCCGCCACCGCTTCGGTGGTGGACCACGGCTGTTGTTGCGGCGCGCGTCTTTCTTTCCCTCTTCCTTTTCTTTCTTCTCTATTTTCTCTTCTGTCTGCACGAGGCAGCGGAGGTGGCTCAGCTACAGAGCCAGTAGTAGCCCATGCATTTTCTTTTCCTTCTTCCTACAGCCACAACAACAATAGCTTTGACTAAGCAAGATTTACGCCATGCGCTCGAAATCGCGCGAAATAATTTGGTCCACTTTTTGTTCTGGGTGGAGGCTTGGTACTGAGAGTGACCAGCATACTGTTGTGGTCGGAAAATTAGGAAGTCAGGTGATTGGCTGTAGTGGTTGAAGGGTGGTTGTGGAAATCGAGGTCTATGCAGATGCTGCTTTGGGTTGATAAAAAAACCCTTCAGAGTTACCAGAAAGAAGCCAAGTGTTTGTTGTTGTTGTTGTTGTTGTTGTTGTAGTAGTAGTAGTAGTAGTAGTAGTAGTAGTAGTAGTAGTAGTAGTAGTAGTAGTAGTAGTAGTAGTAGTAGTAGTATTAGTAGTAGTAGTAGTAGTAGTAGTAGTAGTAGTAGTAGTAGTAGTAGTAGTAGTAGTAGTAGTAGTAGTAGGAGGAGGAGGAGGAGGAGGAGGAGGAGCAGCAGCAGCAGCAGCAGCAGCAGCAGCAGTAGCAGCAGCAGCAGCAGCAGCAGCAGCAGCAGCAGCAGCAGCAGCAGCAGCAGCAGCAGCAGCAGCAGCAGCAGCAGCAGCAGCAGCAGCAGCAGCAGCAGCAGCAGCAGCAGCAGCAGCAGCAGCAGCAGTAGCAGCAGTAGCAGTAGTAGTAGTAGTAGTAGTAGTAGTAGTAGTAGTAGTAGTAGTAATGGCCTGCTGGACGAGCAGGCGCTGTTCTTCTTCACCCTCAGCACCAAGCCAGTCCACCCATGTCCAGATAGTATAAGACGGAGTGGGAAAGAAACCCGATTTTAATGCAACCGGGCAGGAAAATAAGGCAGTGGGAAAGGTTGGCATAAGGGGAAGGGCAGTTGGGGCATGATGGATCGTGGAGGGATTTGTACATGATATAGCCGTGCACTGATTATGAGCGTAATCAGCTGTATCTGCCGAAGGATATGAGCCTTCTGAACGGAAAGATTAAGATGAGGGTCGGGGTAGAGTTTGCGGTCTAAGCGAGCAGCATTGTAATATTCTCTGATGGTGGCGCGAAGAGACAGTCTCGACCCGCGCCCTCCAAGGATCTTGGGCAAGGATGAACGGTGCCCGGTTCTCCCACCTGTGCCTCAGTATATCATATACACCGACTCCCAGGCTGCTATCCGTGCCATTCAATCTAAAAGACTAACACGTCATCTGTCCACGGAGCTCGAGGTTGCACTTGTTGCACTGCAGCCCTGCCCCGTATTCCTCCGATGGATCCCTGGACACTCGGGGAGAATTATCTCCGTTCATCGCTTTTTGGCCACCTTCCACGACTGAAGGCTCGGAAATGCAGCACCACTTTTTCACCGAGGGGCAGAGGCCTCAAAGCCACCGCTAAAGTTTTCGTGATATCCAAGTATTCATTATATCCGAGTCCCTCGTTCTATTCGAGTATTTCGTCTCTCGCGGCGCTGCCCTGCAAGATAAAAGGGGAGGTGAAAGGGGAAGAGGCAGGAGAAGGGGGGAGCGACCTGGCAGGTGGCATGGAGGTGGCGGTTCCATGTACTGCCTTAGAAGGTAGCAGGTGACAAAGGCTTCAGACCCACGACGTCCTAATCGTAATACAGAGCTTCTTATTGCTGACGCAATAAAATAAATTCTCTTGAATGCAAAGGGTTCTGGCAGGCTGATTCTGATATCACCCTCCCACATGAAAGGAGAGGCCCGAGTTGGCGCTCTCTCAGGCACCCACTGACACTGAAGGCTCGAGCTAGCTGACGTAGTGAAGCTTCCACTTCAATAAGAAATCCTTGCTTTTCGCCATGTTTCTTGCCGGAATGGTAAAAGGGTTAACCGCCACTCATGAGAATCGGCTATTGGCTGGAGAGTCTCCCTAGAGAGGATTGCGCTGTTGTATTTTTAAGTTGTATCCAACCATACAGCCACCCTTGAGTTGTGCCTGACTACAAATATCCCTCAAAGTATGGCGCCCTTTCTAAACGCTGGTTCCCCTTCAAATGGAGGGACACCAGCCTTCTTCCATCTCTCTAAGTTTGGCAGTTTATTTCCTTTCTTCTGGGGACGGTGCACCGGAAGCCAACGTTATTCCCTACGTCACGTACTGGCAAGACAGGGATAAACTGCTTTGTGCCTCATTTGTTGGGAGGTTCTCCTCTGTCCACATCATTGGTTGGGGGCTTCTCTTCAAAACTTTTGCTTCTGCATTCTTGGCTTGTAGCAACGTATCGGTGCAATCTTCACATGCTCACAGGTAGCTCGCGGTTCGCAGTAAGCGGTATACCGGTGGCCGCTGTAAGCTACGGTAAAGATCTCTACTAATATTTACATGGAAAGAAACGACTGGTATAAACTTGGAGCAACGCGGGACCATATTTATTCCACATCCGTGATACTATTGACGCAGTTTCTTTTGCCACCATGAAAGAGGATCTCTTTCCAACTATACTTCCAAACAATCGAGCCACAAACGAAGAAAAGATCAGCTTGGCTCTCTCTCTCTCTGTCGAAAACAATATGCGCGGCAGGGGTTACTTATAGCTAGCTGCCAGGCTACAGTGATTCAAAACAAGATACGCATTGCAGTGCTAGAAAAAAGAATAGAAGGGGCGCCAACTAGTCAGGAAGACATCGGGCTAAAAAAAAGCAGGAAGAGCTGCGCGCAAGCGAAAGCGGCCGCAAATCATGGGCTCAGCATTCGCAGTCACCTGCTACGGAACCGCTAAATAAGGAAAAGGTTTAACCGATTTAAAGCCCCGACCACCTGCGCCCATCCGTTATGGGTGGACATAGCCCGGGGCTTGCCCACAAGGGCCTAATAGCGGGACACACGGAGTGTTTTGGCGTGCCGCGTTCATTACAGAGTGGGAGTCACTATATGCTTGTGACTCATGTCCGTGTTGCACCTGTGCCTGCGGCGTGTTGGTGTGACACGTTCCCAGCTTAAAGGAGGGCAAGGCTCACTTCAAATTTCCAACATTACTGCTCGGTGTCATTACAGCGCAGCTTGTAGATTTAAAGAGCGCTGCAACTATGTAGTATTGTAAATCACTTATGAAAATCCGCCAAAGTGATGTACATCTGCTCCATCTAGGAGATTTTCCATGAATACATTCATCATCATCATCATCATCATCATCATCATCATCATCATCATCAGCCTGACTATACCCACTGCAGGGCGAAGGCCTCTCCCATATTATGAATACATTGGACAACATCTTTTCCACTTTGAGTTGTACATACATTTGCCCTGGCACTAATATCAGCTAACCAGCCATCCTGGTTAGCCCTATCTAATTGAGCGACTGCCCCTGGCTGCCGGTGGTAGTGGGTTCGATTCTCACGTCGGGACGAGCATTTTGCTCAACTACAAATATTCTGAAAAAGCCGTGCGTGTCTCCCTGGCTGAGCTAAAATGGGCTGTTATGAGTCATTGCTCCCAAATTAAACTCCGCTTTGCAAGGATCGCGGGGAGCCAGCAGGTTATCGCAGAGAAAATATGCTGACTGAGTTATAACTACAGATAACTTCTATTATGCTTTGTTTGCCTGAAAACCCTCAGCAGACACGGCCGTGTCATTCACGGAGTCTTTAAGCTGTCACGTACGCATATGGCAGTAAAATGAGTAAAGCTGATTTGAGCTAAGTTAGCTGATTCAAAACGGTTCAAAATCAGCAGGGCGAGCTTTTGCGAAATGCGACAGGAACGCACGAATAAGAAAAAACGAATCCATTTCATCTTTGTTTTTTTCTAATTTGCATGTTCCTGCCATATTTACATGTTAAGGAAATTCCTTTTTTTTTTTGTATATACAGTAATGCGACGTGTGCTCTCGAAGGGCGTCCCTCTGTTTAAGTTCCGAATTTACATTACACACGAAATTTAGTAAGAATAGCCGAATTTATTGTTTCGCATTTGCCTCGCCGCGGAGGCTGAGTGGTTACGGTGCTCGACTACTCTGCCCAAGGATGCGGGATCGAATCCCTGTTGTGGCGGTCGCTTTTCGGTGGAGGCGAAAAACAAGGCGCGCGTGCACTGTGGTATGCCAATGCACGTTAAAGAACCAAACATGGTCGAAATTTCGGGAGTCCTCCCCTACGGCGTCTCTCACAGCCTTGATCCGCATCGGAACATTAAACCCTACAAACCAAAACAAACGCGCAGATTCGCATTTGACCGTTTTTTTTTTTTTTAGTCACTCGGCATCACAACGTAAGTCGCAACCTGACACACGATACGAAGCTTATACCTGCCATCCAGTGGCACGCCAGCCCACATGAGACAACGCAGACACGTCTGTGCTCTTCCGTGTCACACCACTATCCGCTCTCAAATGGGCAAACGAGCAGAGCGAAGGTCTCTCAATTCTGATGCGGAATATGTGTATATCACTCACTAGTGACAGCCCGAAAAACAAAGCACCCAAGGTCAGGTCAAGGCCACTGCGCACAAAACACAGTCGACGAAGTGACGCAATTCGCGAGCATGGTTGTTCTGATCTCTGCCATCCGAGGTAGTTATATTGAGGATATCAGCGTAGGATATTTCTTTTGAAATAAGCCCGCAAATTTTAACATGCATGCATCGAAATAGGCAGACAGATCCAAACGGGATATAGAGCAATATGACATCCGACTCGTCCGGAAATTGCTTTAGCCTCGCTTCCTGGTGAAAATGAAATTGAAGTCTCCCGAAATAGCCGAGAAAGCTTCCCGTAGTTCCACGACTCGAACTGCACAATAACGATGGTCTTTGAGCCTCATCCGACGGCCAACTCAAGCCCCCTAATTGAAATCAGAGTCCTTTACTTGAAATATGACGGGTATTACGCCTTTCTTGCATTATTACTGAACCTATTTTGACAGCAGCGTGTTGAGACAGTGACTGTAATATTTTGAAGAGGTCAGATTTCTTCAGCGTCCACATTGTTGTAGCGTTGCCAACGAAACAGTGAATGAGTGAATGAGCGGGCGAGGTAAGTGATAGTGAATAAAACGTTCTACTGGGAGAGTTGGTTCATCTTTGAAACGGACGAGGACAGAACACAAGCGCTCTTTCGTGTCTTGTGTTCTGTCCTCGTCCGTTTCCTACTTGTTTCGTGCTGAAAGCCAGGTAATTGTGAGCTGAGGTGAGTGATTGATTGCTATTAATTGTATGTACGGACAAGCAAGTAAGTAAGCAAGGTGCATGAGTGACTGAAGTGAGTGACGTGAGAGAAGTGAATGAGTGAGGTAAGTGATGGGCAAGATGAGTAAGCGGACGAAGTGAGAATGAGTGAAGTGAGGTGCAAGTGCGTGGATGATGAGTAAGCGGACGAAGTGAGAGTGAGTGAGTGAGTGAGTGAGTGAGTGAGTGAGTGAGTGAGTGAGTGAGTGAGTGAGTGAGTGAGTGAGTGAGTGAGTGAGTGAGTGAGTGAGTGAGTGAGTGAGTGAGTGAGTGAGTGAACGAACGAACGAACGAACGAACGATTGCTCGGTATTGTGCAACAAGCCTAATGCCGAAGTTCACTGTGCAGGAAACGAAAGTCAGCGCCTTCATACGAACCTTAAGCTCCGTACTGTGCATCTCATTCAAGCAAAAAGAATCGCGAATGCCTCGTTCAAAAAGACCTTTCTTGTATGATGCGCCACCGAAAAGACAAAAGAGCACTTTTTTTAAACAAGTCTTTCTCCCTTCATTGTCGAGGGGCAAAATTTATTTCCAGCCGGACTGAGTGCTCGACATCAGGGAAATACGAAGAAAGATGTTTTTAATTTGGCAGGCGTCCGATTCCAGCTTTAATCGTGCTCTTCTGCGCAGACCCAGTCTCATAGGACACCACTGGAGAGGACGGCTCAGTCGCTTCCGCGCAATATCCAGGAAATTGAGCAAGACGGGTTTACAAAATGCATGCCGCAGCAGCCCTTGCGAAACGTCCAGCTATTTTCACCCTGGTTCTAAACCTAATCGGATTGTGCAATAAGCGGGAGAATGCGAGATATATAAGACGACCGACCGACCGACGGCTCGACGCAGAGGCAACGACGAACACGCGCGCGGCTGAAGACACAGAGAAGAAACGAACTCCGCTCATGTCTAATATTACGTGCCGCAAGTGCACGTGTGCACCCAATGGAGAACGGAAAATTGATACCCGGGCGTCTCGTCATTTATCCGAGCAGCTGCAGTGTGTTCAGCTGGAATGCCCCCGAAGAGCGTCGCTGCTCGATCGCGCGAGTTGGAATTAACAGCAAAAGAGAAATCAAGACGCAAAGCTCCTCTTCACCTCTCTCTCTCTTTTTTTTTTTTGTTCGTATGTTTCCAGTTTCACGTACATATATCCCGAAACGAAGCCAAGCACATGTACGCATACTAACTGCGCTTGTTGGCGCTATTCCCGGGTTTCCAGTTACACGAACGCTTCTTTCCTCCTATTCGTTACCTCCGATTTGTCTTTGTATTTTTAGTTTCGATCAAACAAGGCTGGAAAGAGGTTGATGTCATGTTAGCCTAACTACTCTCGTGTCACTTGAATGGCACGCAGCGACGAGGCAGAAAACACAATCGCTCTTCAAGCTGCGCACGTGGCGTTCGGTGTAAAGGCGCGGAGGCCGTACGACAAACTAGAAAGCACGAACTAGAAAGCAGTCCGCGAGCTAAAACTAGCTTAAACATTTTGGGATGACAATTAACCACCTTTTTATCGCCGCGTTTACGTTAAAATGGTCTCCTGGACTACCAAGGAGAGCAGAACCAAGAATTATAGAGAGTGCACTTAGAAACCTCCTTGCGTACTGAAATCTGAAAGCATTGCAGGTTCCGTAACACTATCACTAACTATATATTTAATTTAGGTTTACCGTTAATGGTGACCTAAATTTTCATTGGAGTGGGTTATTAGGTTATCAATCTTATGCGCTTATATCATTATCATGGCTCTAAGTAGTAATATGTACACACCATTGCCGTTACTATATATCTCATCATTAATGGTCCTCTGTTAATCATCTTGTTATCATTAGTTATCGTCGTTACCTCATGCACACATCTCACGGTCACACATTCTGTACACGCCACCCACGAGGCAAAAAAAATTATTTCGCATTAATAAAGCCCTCTTATTCATGGAGCACAAGAGGACCGTATGCTCCCTTTAAAAACGTCAGCTCTCGTTAAGAACGTCAGGCGGTCGAAATTAATCAGAGGCCCCAGTCAGATCGTCCGTCAGAGCGTTAGTGCAGCTTTTGGCCTTTCATAACCTTCACATGCACGCCAGCGCCTATACTGCACAGTGTCAGTGATAAGCAGAGAAGCGTCAGTGGAGCTTTCTTCACTCGCATTGTGCATCTCCTCTGTTTCGAAGAAGGCAATCCAAGAGGTACTTTTAAATGTAATCGTTACCTGGACTCAAGAAATTGGTGAATCGAATATATTCTTTCGTTTTTTTTCTTTTTTCTTTTTTTTTTTACTGCGAAATCAATACTACGCCTGGTCTAACCACTCGTCACTGCGCGCCGTGTCCGTGTCCTTATGTAGGAAGAAGAAGAACGCTCGGTCACCAACAGCTATAATGATTTCGCTTCATATTCGGTTCAGCAGCGCTGAACCCTTCTCTCTCTCTCTCTCTCTCTCTCTCTCTCTCTCTCTCTCTCTCTCTCTCTCTCTCTCTCTCTCCATCCATCCATCCATCCATCCATCCATCCATCCATCCATCCATCCATCCATCCATCCATTCGTCCGTCCGTCCGTCCGTCCGTCCGTCCGTCCGTCCGTCCGTCCGTGAGCCCCGCCGGAGTGGTGCAGTGGTAAGACGCCCGACTACTGTGCCGGAGTACTCGGGTTCGAACCCGACCTCGGCGGCTGCGTTTCGATGGAGGCGAAACGAAGAGGCGTCGTGTGCTGTGCGATGTCCGTCTGTCCGTCTGTCCGTCCGTCTGTCCGTCCGTCTGTCCGTCCGTCTGTCCGTCCGTCTGTCCGTCTGTCTGTCTGTCCGTCTGTCTGTCTGTCTATCTTTTGCTATAATGGCTTCAAACAATGCCGCAGAGTGGATGCCTCCGACTCATTACTCTTCATCATCTGTGGCTGTTGTGAAAAGTATAGAGCCCCGCCGGAGTGGTGCAGTGGTAAGACGCCCGACTACTGTGCCGGAGTACTCGGGTTCGAACCCGACCTCGGCGGCTGCGTTTCGATGGAGGCGAAACGAAGAGGCGTCGTGTGCTGTGCGATGTCAGCGCACGTTAAAGATCCCCAGGTGGTCGAAATTACTCCGTAGCCCTCCACTACGGCTCCTCTTTCTCTCTTTCCACTTTCACTCCCATCTTCCTCCCTTCCCTTACGGCGCGGTTGCGGTGTCCGCAGAAATCCAAGTGAGACAGTTACCGCGCCTTTCCCTTCCTATAAATAAATCAGTTTTTTAATTGAGACAGCGGTGAAAAAGCGCGGTTCTTTTAAATATATGCAGTTTGCAAAGCAGAAAGGAGGAACAGCGTTGTGTTGTGTGCTTCTCTCTTTGTCTGCGTCTTTCCGCTGGTTTTAATCTTTATCAATATGTACCAACTGGCCCAACTCTCCACTCTACTAAAGGAGGAAGAAATGAAATTTATCTAGGGGGGGGGGGGGGGGGGGGGGGGCAACCAGTCATTGCCCGGTGCACATTGAGAAACGTATAGCCCCAGCGAAGAAGCGATACTGAAAGTTCAATTTTGTTCGTTTGTATGGAAAGCGTTGGTGTTCACCTTCGCTCCGTAAAAACAAACCGCGCCCACAGGCAAGTCTAAACTGGACGCTCAAGCTCACGTACCTTAAATATTTGATCAGGTAAGCTTTCAGAAACCTGCTTACAACTGCACGAAGCACTGCACTCTCGAGGCGCCTGATACATGGATAACATCGGTTTGAAATGGCACGCTATGGGGCAATGCGTGCTGCATCTTGAAACACTGTATAAAGGCAGCTTGTATGGTGCGTGTGCTCACTCGACGCTCAGCCTCGCCAGCACTTTGGACAACGAGCGGCAATAAACTGCAGGCATGCGAGTGTACCGTATCGATTACGTTTCGTGACTATCAAAAGATGGGACGTGGTGAGGCAAAAGTGCGGTTTCTCTGGCAGTGGCGGTTTTAATCCCTCTCTCCAACTGGTGCTCACTCGACGCTCAGCCTCGCCAGCACTTTGGACAACGAACGGCAATAAACTGCAGGCATGCGAGTGTACCGTATCGATTACGTTTCGTGACTATCAAAAGATGGGACGTGGTGAGGCAAAAGTGCGGTTTCTCTGGCAGTGGCGGTCTTCAGGGCCAGTAATTTGATGAACACACTTCCTCGTTTTTCTAAAGCCACCTCCTTAATCGGGACATTCTTTTTTACTTCCGCTGACGACTGCCAACAATTACTAGCGCTTCTCCACTTCCAACCCCCCCCCCCCCCCCCCCACACACACACACACACTTCCTATGAAGCTGGGAAGCACTTAATAACTACAATACCTCGGAAGGCTCCTAGCCGGGCAAAGGTTAGTTTCCTGCGCAGGTAATCAAAACATTATAGTTAACCTTTATTTGTTTGAACTAAGCGAGTTTTTGTAATTAATAGAAATTTGTAGCTCGCTTTTGTATTACAACCACATCACTTTCTGCGTTTTGAACAAGGAGATTCTGTTCGTGCCGCGAAGCAAGGAGGTCTTGCTCTCAGGGAGCATTAAACTGAGGGCAGATGTCTAAAACCGGATACGGTGATTACTGACGCTGATACAAGTTCCAATTTACTGTGAAGTGCCCCACTGCGAAAGTCAAGTTTTTTAAGCTAAATAAGTTAATCAGGAAAGTTAATTACGCCACCTAAGCAAAGCCACTGTTATTTGCTCACGTCCGCCACAGATGACGCTGTCAGCGGTAAAGCGCTCGGCCGGGATCCAAGGGATGGAGTGTCGATTCCCCGATGAAGACTAATATTTTTTGAATTAGGCCTAATTCAATGGGAGAAGTCATTTTCGTCAATCTTTATAGCGTCCGCCACAGCTCACGCTAATATATTGACGAAAATAAATGGTCTTACTGAATTATGCCTATTTCTTCGCCGAAACACCCTGAATGCGTACGACACAAGATTCGGTGGCGTTTTTATTAATTAAGTTCAGCTCACTATTGCTATTCGAGTTCTCAACTTATCTTGTTAGTTACGATTGACTGAGTGATTGATTGATTAATTGATTGAACGATTGATTGATTAGTGATTACATGATTGACAGGTAGATAGATCGATAGATCGATCAGTCGTCGCTTCTGTAACGTAAGCAGCTACATGGTTTCAAACGGGCAGATATAAAAAAAAAAACATAGGCTACTTTTTTCGAACCATGCACAGGCTCAAGAATGTTTTGCGCACGACTCGCAAGCAAAACAATGCGAAGCAAATGCCACGAGCGCGCGGACATTGAAAGGACTGCTTACACACGGCGTTGACGCGAAGGCTGCGATTGTACAAGGAATGCTGACCGATGACTCTACAGCAACGTGTATAAAACCGGACGCTCTGTCCTACAAGCCCGCAGCGCCTTTCCATTGTCGCAAGATCAGCGAAGTGGGCCGATCCGTGGCGGCAGCCTCGGGAGTCATTTCGCGACAGCCGAATAGAATGCCACGACCTCTCCACAGATGTGTACAAAGAATTTAGCCTTATTATAACCTTGGTGTCGTGACTCTGTCGCAGCGTCTTGTCACGCTAACCGTTCGCGACAGATTTTTGCTTGCTGTTCGCGTTTTAAAACAGGTTTAGTTTCAGTGCTCCCTCGCACCCCCCCCCCCCCCCCTTTTTTTTTTTTTTTTTTTTTTTTTTATTCTCACCCCACGGGGCGTTGTCTCGACCTTCCAACTCTGATACAAGGCGATAAAAAAAAAATTTACGGCCACTTGAGCTTCGCCCTTAAGGGTATGACACAATATCGTTAATGGCTCCCGACTGCGACTTCTCTCGGAGTTCTTCCTACGCGTACATGCATTTTACTACTTGCTTATTCACCAATCCCTTAATTTGCACCTCTGTTAACTCACGTATGGTCATTAACATACACACGTGACGTAAGCTATACGGCAAGACCACCCGTTACAAAGCCCCGATTTAAAAAAAATTCGAGGACACTTTGGCGACTAAAGTGTTGAAAAGCGAAAGCCCGAGTGCTGCATTCTGCTACGCGACTGATGCGCATGCAGCGATGAATGCTGATGCGAGTAAAGCGAGCGACTACTCTTTCACATTCTGCGAGTGCATTTATTCAGTGAATTCTGCTTGGCAGCGACGAGATCGCGCTCCTTGAATCTTCGCAGTTGTTCTACGTTTACAGTTGCGTGGTTGATTTTACCGGGGGTGCAGGATTAATTAGTCATTAAGTGATTAATTGAGCAACTGTCACTAATTAGTAATTATTACATAATTAGTTATTAATTTGTAATTGATCATTAATTTGCATATGAACATGTAAAGCCACGCATTCATGCATACTGTGGTGGTCTGTGATTGGTCGAGACCTCCATGACGTCATTCCGTCTCGACCAATCAGAGCCTCCCGCAAAAGCGTGACACTTTTGCTGACGACAACAATAAGGCAATAAAGGTTGTCGCCTTAAAACCAATTCGTGCGAACACGTCTGCTTCGCCTGCATAGAAGTAGCGTGTTTTACTCGAGATCCGAGGGCTTTAGCGGTTGAGATTCCCGTACTAAAGGAGCTGCTCGAGTTGGCAGCGACTGCCGACTCGGCTGTGTCACGTGGCGTGACGTCATACAATCCGGGGATGGCACCTGCGGTCTAGCACCTACCAGAAAACCGCCCGTGATTTTTCGTTCGCAACACCAACGTCGACAAAGCCAAAGTCAATGCTAACGCCAGATTTTTTGGAGAAGTGTGTTTCGAAGCTAGCACTAGCTAGAAAATACCGATAAAATCACCTCTCTTTCCCTATGAAACCCTCTGACAAGCACTCACGAAAGCCCTGCGCACACCGTGCAATGCATGACCTCCCACAGAGCTAATAAATAAATTCTACATTGAGCTACCCCACGGAATCACCAGGATTAAAGAGTCTCATAGCCTAAATCAGCTGCTGGAGCTCATGTTTGCTTTCCGACCTGTGTGGTTGGCTATATCGCCTAAACATTAAATCGTTAGTAATGCCCAGACCATTGCTCAGTGGTTGCAGTATTCGGCCGCTGACTTCAAAGTAATGCGTGATCGAGTCCGGACGTCGCGGCCATGCTTCGATGCAGGCGAGACACGAAGATGCCCTTGTGCAGACCGATGTCAGCGCACGCGAAAGTAGCGCAGGCGGAATAAATGAAACCGCATCCCCTCAACACGGCGTTCTCCATACCTTTACAAGGGTAAACGTGAGATAGCATATCTGCAGACAACTTATTTTTGTCGAGCGCACGAAACAAGCATATTGCATCTACAGCAAGCTTATAAGCCACGGGAAAGGGGCTTTAATGTACAAGGTCTTTGAGAGCTTTTCTAGTCTGGATTAAAATTTAATTTTATTTTCTCCCTGCAGAACTGTGAAAATTACGATAAAATATTCTGCAGCTCTGTCGTAAACGTCAGAATTTTCAGTAGTTCTGTAGTATTTTCCTGTAGTGCTGTAGTTTTTTTTGTCGTACTTTTCCGTATTCTGTGAACTTTTCTGTTGTAAATAGAGAACGTCCTGACGTCCAGAACTTTCTGCTGTAACAGCAAGCTTATAAGCCACGAGAAAGGGGCTTTAAATTAAAGTACAAGGCCCTTGACAACTTTTCTTGTCATCAATAAAATTTCATTCTTCTCTTAGTCGAAAGGACTACAGAACTGCGTCAAAAATGCGACAAGATATTCTGTAGCTCTGTCGTAAACGTCAGAATGTTCAGCAGTTCTGTAGTTTTTTTCTGTCGTACTTTTCCGTAGTCTGTAGCTCTGTATTATTTTCCTGTTGTAAACAGAGGAAGTCCTGAAGTTAAAAACGTTGCCACAACAAGTTCACTTTTAAAAATTGCATATAAATTTTGTTCCGACAACAGAAAATCTGCTGTAGTTTCTTTTTTTTTTTTTCGACTGGGCTGCGTCAGAATAAAGTGTATTTATTCTATAAAGAGCCCTAACATTCCACCATTTCGCACGCAGCGATTCATAGAGATCCATCGAACGGCCGCAAGGATGCCTTTCGCAGTTGCGAGAGCAGTTCATTGAGCTGCTTATGCCGCTGCAATCTCGTGGCTGCCTCTGCGAATTCCTCCATATGCATTAACTACCACCTAAGAAAACAAACAGCAAAACAGGTCGAAGAAAATAACTTCTCGAACATAATGAGAAGACCAAAAAAAAAAAAAACGCAAAGGAACGACGACAGCGGCGCCCCAGACGGGTTTCGTCATCTTCGCGCTCCACATCGCGCCATGCGCCTCGGGCGAGCCTCACTATGTAGATTCCATTGCTTTTGCTCGTTTTGTTTGCCGCAGAAACGGGAGGGGGGATCAACGTTATTGGCAATTATTGGCGGCCAGCCGCCTTCTTGAGGGAAAGGAGGAGAGGAAAACAGCGACCGCCCGCAAGAGGCGGAAGTGTGCTGGCCACGACCAGCGAAATGGCTTCGCTCGACCCCATCGCTTCCGTATCGGTAATTTTGCCCAGCGCAAGGAAGCCAGTGAGGTTTGGCTTCCTGCAAGTTGGTGCCAATCGGTGTAATGAACGACTCCTTATGAGCACAAACGAAAGGAACCTGAAAGTTATTTAGGGGTGTATATGCTTTTAACAACATCATCAGTAATTTCCTGTATTTTCACCCCTGGGTCTCTGCCGGCCGCATTTTTTTTTATCTGTGAAAGTGTGGTGATGCTACTCTCTTGAGGCTCATAATAACGTGAGAGGCAGGGTCTCATTAAATAGGGAAGGAGAGGGGGGGGGTCACTTAAGAGCATAATTTAATAGCATAAACTAAAGCCTCACGCCGTTAAAAGCGTGTATATCATACATTTCGTACCGCGCAGCTGTAAAGACGCTGACACTTGTTATTTTGTCTGTATTTGCGTTAAAAAATTACCTGGCTCCTGTCCTGTTCCTTTCTTTGAGTAGTCAGCCTGCGGCACTCCACCTCACAAGTTCACCTTAAAGACATGCCGTGATAACGTTAATGGATCATTTACGGTCGCTACCACACCTTTTCGCAGACATTGACACGCTCGTTGCCATTGCATACTGTTTTTAACAGAGTTAACAAAATCTACTGCGTCAAATTCTTAAGGTGGACTTTGTGCCTCACAAGTTTTCATTATTTTTCCCCGCCGAATCCCAGTAGAAAAGCAAAGTTCGTTTTTTTTTATTTATTTTTTTCAAATACGATCAGTCGGCCTCATGCACAGAGTTAGGTTCTTCCTCAAGTTCGGCCTCTAATTCGGACTATGTCTCAGTTAAGCTACCGATAACGGAAGCCAAAATAGTCTGCAGACATAAGAAAATAAAACACGCAACAATGTGTTCCTTTGCTGCAAATTATTATCCGAACATTTCTTGCAAGTCTTGTAATGTAAGTTTCTTTACGGTCTTTCTTCTTTTGCTTTTTGACTACAATCTCACATACAAAGCCCCGCTTTAAAAAAATCCGCATGAACGTGCCTGCTAGAGGTAACGCGAATACAAGGGTCCTGGTAATGCTTCCGATATCATCCTCCAGTTTGAAATGAGAGACCCGAGTTGGCAGCTTGTTGTTGTTGTTGTTGTTGTTGTTGTTGTTGTTGTTGTTGTTGTGGCTGTAGGAAGAAGGAAAAGAAAATGCACGGGCCTGCTACTGGCTCTGTAGCTGAGCCACCTCCGCTGCCGCGTGCAGACAGAAGAGAAAATAGAGAAGAAAGAAACGGAAGAGGGAAAGAAAGACGCGCGCCGCAACAACGGCCGTCGTCCACCACCGAAGCGATGCCGGGTGCAATGACGGCCTACAACAGGTAAACATTCGGTGGCAGGCTAGCCCTCGCCGCAAGCGGCGACCTACCTGTCCCAGCCCCATCAAGGGAGTAGGCAGCTCCTGCTAAACGTAATGTCAGACAACCTTACGTCCAGTTAGTGATCGGCCACATGTCAGCTGCCAGCTACCGCCTGCCAGCACAATGCTGGCGATGTTTCACTCACAACGTCACCGCCGACGTCGAATTTTCGGAGCACGGGACTTTTAACGATATCGCATTCAAAAGTGCAGTCCTTCCAAACACCTACGCTATAAATGTTTTCCAGCTGGTGTCATGGCGTATACTGCCAGCACTCTTACGGGATAACTGACCGCACGCTCGGATGCACTCACAGGTGGTGCGCGTTAGGGCGGCCTGTCAGAGCGCCAGTTGGCGCGACCCGCCGAATTCAGGGAGTACGATTACCGCGGTAAGTAAACGTAATTACAGCTCCTCCCTCCTCCCCTCCCCGTCTCTTATAAATTGGAGGAATGCGAGCACGTCATCATCGGGTGTCGCGTCACTCATCGAGCGTATAGCCATCAACAGCCCTTCGTAAATATGCGGTGGCTTCTTTAAGAATTGTCAGACCACACACACACACACACACACACACACACACACACACACACACACACACACACACACACACACACACACACACACACACACACACACACACACACACACACACACACACACACACACACACACACACACACACACACACACACACACACACACACACACACACACACACACATACCGTAATGTAAGGGGGAGCGCTGTAATATATCCGGATGTTAAAGAACAAGTGCCCCTTTGTTCTTCAAGTCTGCACAGGGAAATGGGAAGGAAGAGAAGAGGAAGAGTTGACCTGAACCAAATGTGAACACCGCCTGTGGACGAAAGATTATTTTTGTTGCGAACGCAACACTACGACAGCCAAAGCGAGACCTCGGGTGGCCGCAGCTACGCCGTGAAGAGGCGTAGCTACGGCCTCCTCATAAAAAAATCAGCCTGCCATGACATTTTAATTCACGTTACACGTATGCCACGGGCAGGAGCTGTCAACTAGGGTCGCTCCTTTTACATGGGGGGTGATATAAGAATCAGCCTGCCAGAACCGCCTGCATACTCGTTACCCCTACGACACGCAGACACGTTCATTTGAAGAGTGACTTTATATGTGGGTTCGTAGCTTAGCTCTCGCGTCATACTCTTAAAAGATGAGCTTAAGTGTCCCCAATAATGCAGTACCTTACACTGATAGGGCGTGATAGGAGAATAACATAGCAGGCAAAAGAAGCTTCCGCCGTTGCTTTCGCAATTCAACTCTATGGGGTTAACCAGAGTTAAACCACAACTAATTTTTCCCTTTGTTTGCCCCACGGCTTTATGGTGACCAAGCAGCCAAATACGTGGTACGCGTAAATGTATCATGTGAAGCGCGTACTTATCAACCAGTTATACATCCATATCGCTCACTTGGGACTCTCTAATAACCACAGATGTGAACGCTCGCTTTTTAATGTAGTGCAGTTGTTTGCTAACCTGGTGCAAACAATTCGCGAGTTAATGCGACCTCTGACAGGAGTGCGATCGCAAGCACATGTGCTATTGTTCCAATGACTTCCTAGCGCACGAGTTCCACAGCGATAACAGAATTCCATCTCTACGTTTTTAGCAGCGAAAAGGGCGATTCTATAGATGATCATATGCTGATAACGCAGTACGGCTGAAGCCGATGAAAAACGTAAGGCTCGTAAAGCACGTCTGCACACGTCTAGCTCATACTTTACTTACATTCGATCGAGCGCTATAATTGATTTCTTGAAGCTATTCAGAATACAACCGCATGGATTATTACCAGTTAAACGTATATAGAGAGCTAACTATGTCAGTGCGGTCTGGGCAAGTGAATTGTGCTGCAAGGCGGACATTATGTATGTGACAGAGCTCAGTAATTAGGCTATTAATGAAATAGAATTAACTAATCAACTTTATTATTTTTTTTTATTTTGGTGACCAACATTATATCAGGAAAATGAAGGCCATCAAAATAGAAGCTGCGTTCTGTTTCTGAAATTCCTTTATCGTCAATGCAGTTCGTAACCTTTATATGTCAAAAACACGCATCTTTAGCTCTTAAAGCTGGCTTCTCACTGTGACCAATTATTTTAAATTTGTTTCGCTGGTATTGCCACGGAAATAACGCTCATTGCTTCTACGGCATAAAAAAAAAATGAGAAAACTACTCCATTAAAAAAAAAAAAGAAAAAGTGCACTGCAGGAAGCCAACTTTACGAGCTAAAAAGGCGCATTTTTGACGTTAAATATTTCGAACTCCATTCCCGGTAACAGAAATTTAAAAACTCGGCATTTCTGTTGACAGCCTTCATTTTCTTGATATGTTGGTCTCTGAAATGAAAAAATAAAAGTTATTTAGTTCGTTTTAATTAAGAGCTTAATTACTATGCTCTGTCACGTATGTACATAATGTCCGTCTTGCTGTACAATTAACTTGCACAGACCGCACTGACGTATCTCTCACAGGGTTTAAAATAACGACCCGTAAACTGTTAAAAAATCGCACCCTGTATATTCAGCCCCGCTAGAAGCTCTACAGTATTTGTAATTTCCGCTTATTCGAAGCACTCAGCGGTGCAATGAATAAAGTCGAGTGCTTGCACGGACGCGTCATATCCGGCAGCCGAAGAGTGCGAGCAAAACCGAAATACACTAAACATATGCTTCCGAGAATTACGAGCGCACTAGGTAACTGCGCCCTCTTGCATAAATTGCTGGCAGAATAACCTGCCGAGGTCACAGGTTCGCTTCCTCACTTCACGGCGCTTTCCTTCGAAGACGATCGCGGTGCAGGGAACTTTCTCTCGGGTGAATGGCGTCCTCGTCGGTGTATATGTCACGGAAGAAAACTGCCTCCAGCCTTTGACAGATTTTCCCTTTCGCTAGAATCTTTGCATGTTGTTCTGAAGAAGTTTGTGTAAGGAATGAGCAATATAAGCCACGTGGGCCGAAGTACGCAGCCTTCTCTAAAATCTGCCACCTGTGGTGACGTAGTACCTGACACTCTCGCTGCAGATGTGGTATCACTATTGCCACCACCTTCTTCTGGCAGATGATGTCGAACAGTTTGCAAGCCATCGACGTCGAAAAAATAAATTATCGAGTTTTTAATACACTGTGAATCAGTGTGCGATACGCAATAGACGAATGCGGCTTTCTTCATTTTTCTTTGTGTACCGGAAACTCTTTTCAGAGCACCTTTACCGCGCTGTGCTATTCCGCAAGTACCGTCTTTGCCAAAAGTAACCAGGCTGCGGGTCTCGCTTCTCGGACGAGTTGCAGAGAATTCGTACCATTTATCAAGCTGGAAATATTTGAGGAGTAAAATTGAGCTCCTGTCCTCACTTATTAATAATTTGTGATCCTCTGGAATTTAACGTTGGCTTCAAAATACAAGCCAGAAGCATAACATGCAGCCTGGTTAACTTTTGGCAAAGACGGTACCTGTCGGCTGTCTATCTTTAAGAGGCTTCTATCTGGCCGTGGCAGTTCTTTATCGTCTTCCGTACTCACCGCAAGTTTTGCATATAGAAGAAAAAAGAAAATTTACTACACTTGCAGCAACTGCAGCATTAAATGGTGACAGTTTCCGTGGCTGGAAAATCATATCGCGGACGATAAATTGGGTCGGACGGACCCCTGCACATTTAAAATCAATGGCATACGGCTGAGGATACAGATGTCGTCGATTCGATTAATACCTATCGCTAACTAGCATCCAACGTGATTAGCAGATGGATGACAAATAGGAAACGAGATAGCACACGACATCACCCTGAACGCTATACAATTGTCACCAATACGATATAAGGTGCGTACTTTTTCCAGTATGTTTCAATTCTCGGTTAAGGTAATCAATCAATCAATCAATCAATCAATCAATCAATCAATCAATCAATCAACCAATCAATCAATCAATCAATCGCGCCTTTAGTTTTTTAAAAGCAGGATCGGAACTGTTTTTCCAAATTGCCGTTATCCACAAAATGTAACGCGATTTCAATTTCGCGTACAAACTGATGTAAATTTTCTGGCTTCATTGAAAGCGACATTGCCAGTGATGAGAATTATGGAGCAGCATTTCGGTAGTTTCCGAGATTTGACTAACATATACGCCGGCAGGCGAATAAGACGGTCGGCGACGCCGCTTTCAAAGGAACGCGCCGGCGTGGAAAGTGGTAACTTAATTCACAGCCGACTGAAGAAAGCCAATGAACCGGATATTGCTTCAGGCGGGAGTGAAATAATCGTTGAGACAAGTTGCATTTGAATAAGGATCCAGGTGCGCACAAAGAAGTGAGATCCGAGTCTAGCGGTGCCATTTAAACTACAGTCACATTAAGCGGGAGAAAAGAGCGGCAAGGCTCACTGATCTAAGCTTCCCTTGACCGCAACTTCCCGAACAGAGCAGGAACCAAAGATTAATCAAACATGTGCCTGCATAATGAGCCTGTAGCTTAGTCTCTTCTCAAAGTAATCTTAATTTTGTGGGTAGTATATAAAAATGGAATTGCATATCATCGAGCCATGAATCATTAGTCGTGTGACATGAAAGTGTTGAGTCCCATGAGTCATGGGTCATAAGACAAAACGTGCCGAGTCATGCCAAGGAGTCTACTAGCTAAAGGCCACCAACTAATTGTTTTGCATCTCCCAATGCAGATTTCCTTCGCAATTGCCTGCTCTAGTCTATGTAATGCGTTATGATCGTAACGCGATAACACTTTTTATAATGTTGTGAAAACTAAACTGGAAGGGAATAGGGAGACGGCGAAGATACAGGGCAGGAGGGAGGAGAGAACAATGAGAAACTAGCTCCTGTCTCTCCTGCGATATGTGCTTGATATATGAAGCTGGCCTGAAGTGGTACATAAGAGAGTATACGAGGGGGGGGGGGGGGGGGGGGGGGATGGAAAGACAAAGCACAAAATCTGGGGCCTTATTGCGAGTTAGCGTCCTTATCGAAAGGGTCGCTACCTCCCCAAATTATTTCCGGTTCCGGCGTTTCCACCAGTCAGATGACTGGAGGTCGCGGAGATGCAGCACTATCGATAACACGACGCAAATTCGGAATACGGAGCCTGGTACTTCCCTACGCAAACTAATGAATGCCCCCCCCCCCCGACTTTTTCGTCTTCTTTTCATTATTAGAGTTTTAGTTCACCGTGATCCACCACCGCGCGTTCTACTGCGCATGCCCAGATCCCCTTGACTCCGACAGATGGCGCCACATGCTGGATGTCGGCCCACAGACCTGCGCGTCGGGACCAATCAGCTTGTGCGCCCCGCCCACGCGCGGTAGAGAGTCGCGGTGGGGGATCGCGGATCACGGTAAGTTAAATCTCTCTATTAGCAAGTTTTAGCTTACCGTGATCCGCGATCCGCTACTGGGATCCGCCACCGCACGTTCCATTGCGCATGCCCAGACCACCCTTGAAGCCGACAGATGGCGCCACATACTGGATGTCGGCACACAGACCTGCCGCGTCGGGACCAATCAGTTTGACCGCCCCCGCCCACGCGCGGTAGAGAGCCACGGTGGCGGATCGCGGATCACGGTAAGCTAAATCTCTCTATTACCAGCAGTTGAATACCGCGCACCTATGATTCTTAGCGGACAGTCGTTCAAAGTTTTACCCAGTAGATAACCGGCACTACGAAACATGACATCTTCATTATCATCCTTATTGTTATTTTACCTCGCCGGGGTGGCGCAGTGGTTAAGGCGCTAGACTACTGTTCCCAAGTACGCGGGATAGAATCCCGGCCTCGGCGGCAGCTTTTCGTTGGAGGCGAAAAGCAAGGCTCCTGTGTGCTGTGCGATGTCAGTGCACGTTAAGGAACCCCAGGTGGTCGAAATTTTCGGAGTCCTCCACTACGGCGTTTCTCATAGCCTGAGTTGCTTTGGGACGTTAAACCCGACAAACCAAACCAAACCAAACCTTATTGTTATTTTCTGCTGCGGTTTATTTAACACCGAAAGCACAGGAGTTAACAAACAGCGCGCCGAATCTGAGGTCAAAAGGGAGAAAGTACTGCGTTGACGCAGCGTCGGAAAACTGAGCAGCAGCAGGTTCTACACACAATGACTCAGACTTTCTGTGACATTAGAGAGATTTAGCACACTGTGATCCGCGATCCGCTACCGTGATCCGCCACCGCGAGTTCCATTGCGCATGCCCAGATCACTTTATGCCGATAGATGGCGCCACATACTTGATGTCGGCTTATTGACCTGCCGCATCGGAACCAATCAGCTTGTGCGCCCCGCCCACGAGCGGTAGAGGGTCACGGTGGCGGATCGCGGATCACGGTATGCTAAATATCTCTATTAGCGTGCGTGTCTGTGCCCATCCGCCGCTGCTGGCAGTGAGTGATGATGCCTCGCTAGTGCAACTACAACTCGAGAATACGCGCGTGGAGAAAATTGTATACACAACAGCAAGCCTTAATCCAGTGTGAAATAAGTACTCCGTCTCTTTCGGATCCCACCCTCGAACAAAGCAAAGCCTCTCAAACAAATCACTGCACTCACTCACTCGTAGCTGCAAGCTATATGCCGGAGACAAGTGAGTTGATGCGCCTTCAAGCGTCGCTGCAAATTCCGTGCGCCCCGACTCAACTGTGTCGTCTACGACTCGTTAAGCGGTTTCGTCGTTTCGTCAAGCATGGACACGGCGCGACGTCAGTGGACGCGTCGCAGTGTGCAAGCAAAAACGTTATCTGCTGTTGTGGCCGTTTAGTTTTTTACTTCAGCCGTCGCTAGCCGCCGGCACCAGCAAGTGGGAACGCTCAGAGAATAAGAGTGAGAGAGAAAGCGAAGACCCACAGAGAGCGAGAAAGAAGTAGGGGCAGCTGCGCCAACAACCGCTGAGCAGCCGCAACTGGTTCGAGGTCAGTACAGGAGCATGAGCCATCTATGGTGCACGCGGTAGTGGGCGGTGGTCTGTAGAGCGCTCTGACCGCGCTTCTATAGGGCGGTGCGAAACTTTCTCGGTTCGGCTTTGCGCAGGGCTCACTCGCAAAAGTTACGTAAAGTGTACTCGCTCTTGCTAACGAGTGGTCCGGGAAATTGTTCGCTGTATTTTAACTCATACCTGTTCTGCTCAATACCGCTATAGATGTTAGTATTCTTTTGCGTCAGCATATGCCTTTCAGCGAGCACAATAACATGTCGCTTCATAGAGAAACTGGGTGTTTTTACCGCGTTTTCTACGTTCAGCTGTTAAAAATCCCCAACAGACGTAATCGGCACATGTACAAATTAGTTCACGGCGTCATTATCACACACGCACGCGCACACATATACACACGCACGAATGTATGCACAGTATTAAGGTATTCAATAAAAGTTTCAATGAGCCACTTTAGTAAAGAAACGAGAGCGTTACGACAGCCGCGACTGTTCGTTTTAATGTTTATCTTGCCAAAAGTTCAGGCAGCGGAATTCTCTTCATCAGGACAGCTTTACAATGTTGCAGTATCGTGAATATCTGCGAGAAGGTATGGTTCTCCGGCCTCCGAAGGACACTTGAGAGTGAGAATAAGGAAGCGTACAGCACTCCGCCCTCTCACATAGGCACGGCTGATTATCTGAACACGGTGAGGAGCTAAACAAGGAGTGCCGACGCAGACATAGCTCTGAGTCTTTGTAATTCCTTTTTCTGTCCTCGTCCGAATTTCATACTCTGACTATAATGCTAACTATAACTGGCAAATTGTCTCTTCTGCCACAAGCTTATAACTTTCAAACACTGGATAAATATAGCCCCGGGTAAACGCGCACGAAGCTTTTGCTTTACTGGAAGTAATCATAAACACCGCCTAGTCCTCGCGATTGCTGCTATGCTTAGAGAGCATGCGCCGTTTAGGAAATAAGATTTGTCAGACAGCGAGCGAGCTCGATTATCCCGCTAATAAGTGATGTTTAGCTATTTTTTCTTCATTCGTGCCGACGTAAATAAAGCCGCAAATCAAATCAAACATGTCAGGCTTATCACTCGGCAACATGGATCAGACGCACAACGGAGTTTTTTGCGGCCGTCTCGTTCTGCGCGTGCACCAGCAACAATAAAACAAAAGGACACAATTGTAAGAGGTTTCTCTGTATACGGCACAAGGCTACGCTGTCCATCACCTCCCACCTATAGCGCTACGAAATTGGTCCAAAGCTTAGAAAAGCTCGTGTTTAATCTCTCTGACGCGTATGCATCGTGGGAACGAGTTCAGTTTGGTGCAAATTGCACAAAAAAGTTTATTGGGTAGAACACAATGAAAATTCTGTTGGCCCTGTAAAGATTGCATTCAGCTGGGGTTGAATGTCTATCGAAATTCAGTAAATTCAAAAGACGGTCAATAGTCCAACAATAGAGTTTCAAAACTCATTTTTGTAAGGGAAGGCTCCAAGAAACAGCCCGAAATTTCAGATACGTCTTAAAATAGCAGTAAATCGATCTTGCACAACGTGATTTATTCTTTGTAGCGCATTATAGAGCGAGACATGAATGGCTGTTCCTCTGTTAACCAAAGTTGCACACTTTACAGCAAAGGAATGCTGCTTCATTTCAACTGTAACTCAGTGATGCCGTCAATTACAGCTTCCAAAAGTACACAACAATAATGGATTGCTATCATATTATTTTCATTCCTACTCTTATTATAAGACAAATATTTACGCGGATTAGGGCGAACATGATGTGGCTTCCTTTATGTTTTGTCCACTTAAATCATACACTGCTGATCTTCGCCACCACAACGGTTTCTTTCTACTTTTTCGCGGATATTTTATCTACAGTTCCTTGCGAAAACGTCGAGAGCGACACTGAAAACACTCGATGTGATATGCACGACAGTGAGAAGTGCGGGAGGGATGTACGAAGGCCTTGCGCAACATACAATACAGCGAAGTACCGCGCCTCGCTATTGCTCGCGTTCTAGGGGGGACAAATCTTGAGCTCACTACACACGTTGCGCAGCCCTGAAAAAAAAAAGTAAAGCAGTGGGACACGAGACTGCTAAAATGCAGACCTTTAATGTTTGCATGAGCGTCCATACTTCCTACTCGTCCCGTCTGATACGGGCTACCCGAGCTGGCTACTCCTGCCAGGTCTGCAAAACACATTATTTACGCTGATGATACAAGTCTGTTTTTCTCTGGTCACTCAGGCATAGAGCTATCCAGTCGGGCTAACATAACCTTGGAAAAAATTAAACACTGGGCGTGTGAAAACAGTCTAAAACTGAATGACAATAAAACAAAAGCAGTTCTCTTCCATCCCAGAAATAAAGCATTCGAGCTGCCTTCTCTTGTACTCAGTGGCACAAAAATAGAAATTGCTCACTCTGTGAAAACGTTAGGCGTGCACTTCTCAGAGCACATGACATGGCACGTTCACATAGAATAATTAGTCAACAAATTATCACGCACAATAGGTTCTCTACGCTGACATTTCCGTGTATTTCCACTTGCTATTAACATTATGCTTTATAATTCACTGTTTTCGTCTATTCTGAACTACTCCTTGCTAGTATGGGCAACAACAACAGCCTAAAACATTACAAAGTTACTACTCCTTCAAAAACGTGAAATAAGAAATATTACTACAGCTTCTTACCTCGAACATACAGGACCAATATTTAAGCAGCTAAAAATAGTTAAAGTAACATCTTTGTATAACTACAGGCTTTTGCGATTATATAAACAAGGCATCAGTAAAAAGGACAACACACTAACACTCATAGCAGCGCTTCAAGACAACATAAACACATACGACACCCGTAACCCGGAGCATTGGCACGTTATAGCGTGCCGGACGAACTATGGCAGGCAGATGCTTCGCTTCAGGCTTCCTACCATATTAAATCAATACTTTGCTAATAGTGGTCAAGATTTCCCTCTTCCTCCCATTAAATTAATCCGCGAAATGTTTCTATAAATACATATTTTTAAGTTAGGTGTTCTGTCTTGCGGCGTTTCTGTTTTATTTTCATGTATTTTTTCTGATTTACTTAGTGCTTTTTTGTAGTCTAATTATTTCTCCATTGATTGTTTATTCACTGTGTGGGCGTGACTTTCTCTGCTGTGAAATGCCGTCATATGCAGGGGCAGCCGCCCCGTCAAGCTGCTCTTCGAAGCAGCTTTTTAGCGTCTGCTCCTTTCCTTTCCTTGTAGTAAAGGAAAAAATAAAGTATTATTATTATAACTAGGCCATGTCACTTGGGCTCATGACGTCACAGAACCTTCCAACCAATCAGTGCCAAGCAATGTCACCTGCCAGTTACCACCTGTTAGCTCCTTGATCGTTTTCTCTCACAACGCCGGCGCCTGGCTTTTTGATGAACGAGGCCGTTTACGTCATCGCGTTAAAAAAATTCATCACAGAAAGCTCCCGAAATGCCGTCCAAAAACGAAACTGATGTGGAGCGTTGCATTTAGAGTGCTGCCCGCATATACCAACCCGGAGTCACGAAAACTCCAAGGATTCTGCACATGACGAAAGCTTTGATTTTCAATTCTTCAACATGAAAGCTTTCCTTGGCGCCTGTGTTTATCGGCTTGTTTTCGCTGGGTAAAATTGATTCGCAAGTCATCGTGGCAACAATCAAAGTCAATGACGCGTGGGCACGCATGCGTTGATCATGTTCTTACGACAAATACTGATGTCCGAGGCGTAAGACATACTGAAGGAAGGATTGCTTTTAAATGTAGCCCTAAGCAACTAGCCGCTGCTTGAAAACGAAATACACAGGTTAGGCGGTTCAATGTATACGTCAAGCATGAAGCCGATGACAGACCATGCACTTGCTTGCAAAACTCATCTTACGCCCTTCGTTCAAGACAGTTCGCGCACGCTTCGATCATTCTTTCGGCTTGCACCTACATCGCGACGACACTGCCATGACGGAAAGCGCGTAGACGACCATTCGCAAGGGCTGCTATTCGATTACGGAAAAAGGAAAGGGGACATTAATGTAAATACGCATTAAAAAGTGATTTACAGTTTTGTAAACGGAAATAAAAAAAAATTCCGGAGAAGTCAATCACTACATTTAAACCGAGTGGGCTCAGATGACATTACCCGCATTCATGGAAGCGTCAGCGCAAGGACCCACCTGGATGACATTCGCATTGACCGGGTAAAAGTAAGGCAAGTGGATTATTCGGTCGCTTAAACATAAAACAACGACGAGGCAAAGGAAGTCACTCGTA
Organism: Amblyomma maculatum; assembly: GCF_055883805.1. NCBI lineage: Eukaryota > Metazoa > Arthropoda > Arachnida > Ixodida > Ixodidae > Amblyomma > Amblyomma maculatum. The sequence goes on along the minus strand of NC_139351.1, from coordinate 118,549,950 downwards.
CACAGGTACAGGTAAAAATACTGCGTTACCGCCCGACGTTCAGTGTGGGTCCCAGATTTCCCGGCTTGGACGATTGCCAGCAGCTTAAAAGCTGCGCTAATCCAGGCTTCTTACACACGTGCTTGCTTGCACGCGAGAGCCCGTCTAGCTGGCGATATGCGCGCGGGCAAACCCACGCGCAGAAGCTTCGCGCATTGAATTACAAATGGTCCGCGGGACACGACGGGCATGCCACCACTGTATCCATCATTCGTTACACGAGGGAACACCCTGTTTACCGGGCAGGCTTACACGGCAGCGGGTGAACAACGGTGATCACTCTCCGAGGTGCCGCCAAGACGCATGCGTGCCGGAAATGAAGGCGGCATAAACTTTGGACACGAGCTCCCCTTAACGCACGAGTGACTGCAGACCATTGCCGTATAGTGATGCATTTAGAAGGGGCTCAGTAAGTACACCAGCTTTGTAGTATGTCGGTACGGAAGAATTAAACATAGGGCGCAACGGGGTCAGCAGTTCGCGAGAGAATGTTTCAAAAGGAGGAGGACTCGCCTTCGTTTTCACCTATGGAAAAAGACAAAGCCACACAGCTTTTTTTTTTTCTTTTTTTTCAAAACATTGGCTAGAGGAGGACAGCTTTTGTTTGGGTTCTTCCTGTTTCAAGAATCTCATTTTCCCTGGCGTTTGGCTACTGTTGTATTTTGGTTTGGTTTCTCCCTTTGACTGTCTAAACCTCAAATATGTGTTGTGCTGTTGTTTGACACGGATGGACGCCTATTAACTGCTTCTTTTACTTTTTAAGTGCCATTTTCTTGCCCTTGCCGATGGTCTCGTTTGAAGTGTATATATTTTAAACATTTTTGCCCAAAATTTGTGTTCCGGCATCGCTTAAGTAAAATTTCTCCCTTGAGAGGAGAACTCGCTTAAAATCCCACCCTGCATCACGTTCTTTGCGAAGACTACGCTATTTCACCACTAATTATACCCCATCGGGATATCCTGACCGAGTATTGCCGACAAACTCGTCAACATAACACGATTTTCACACGAACGGAGCCGAAGGCTTCGGAAACTGCCGTGTCAGAAACTGTTGCGGAAACAACGCGGTTGCCGGCGATCCCGCCGCCAATACCGGTGCTCTCATCGGCCTCCGCAGCCACTTCAGCGTGTTGACTTCAAATATCGCCGAAGTGGCGTGTCGAGTGGCGCTCTATAGGTCGATGAAAGGTGAGCCAGCGGCTCCGTGGATCTCTCTAAGCTTCCGTATGCTGACGGCTCACTTTCATTTAAGAGAAACAACGTAATGAGCAGAGAATTACGTATCGGATGGCGATGACAATTCGATGACAAGATGACAATTCGCACTCACGACTGTCTCTTAGCTACTGAAATGGCCGAATATTGAAGGATTAGCCATTCGATCCATAAATTAATGGGAATTCTCGGAACCCACACTTAAACACAGAAGACACAGTAAGGCGGTGCGCACAGGTCGAAGCAGTATGGATGGAAACTCTATATTGCAGCGCAGTCGGCAATATTTCCTTAAGCATAAATAATTCAAAAAGCATTTTGTTTTTGTTCTTTCAGCAGCTTCCACGTTACCACGTTTATCAGCATGTTTCCACATATAATGAATGCTATCGGCGAGTAAGAAAGTGCCCTGAATTTTTTCTACTGCTAAGCGCACGACTCCTCTCCCCAGCAAGGCAGAGACAGTTTTTCTCCTGCACTTCCACATCAGCCAAGCTCCACAAGGAGGCTGAGGGAGTAGGTGACTGTTTTCCGAACCAGTCTTGGCAGGTGACTCCGGCCACCTGTTAGGTTAGGTGGCATATCATACTACGCTAAATGCCAGACGCCCCTTTTTTTTCTTTAATGCGAAAGCGTTACTTTGCTATGTTCACATATTTCTGTCCGCAGACCGCGTCAGCAAAATCATGTCCGCAGCAGTTTCGATTAATGGACAAGTGGTAGAGGTTAATGAGTGGTGTCAATTGATATAGGGTGACTTAATGTTGTGTCCCAAAATTACGCCAATAAGTTGGATAATTAATTAAAGGCAAAAAATGTAAAAGTTGTCCGCAGCAGTTGTGAGTAATTTAGCAGTGGTAGAGGTTAATGAGTGGTGTCAATCGATAGAGGGTGACATAATGTTGTGTCCGAAAAGATAATTAGGCCGATAAATGAATTAGGCAATTATATAGAGGCAAAAATGCAAAAGTAAAGGTGCAAATGGTCTCATTAGCCAATGGCTTGGCGCCACATTTGAATGTATCAAATAATAAAATAGTTGATTAAGTCAAATAAGATGACATCAAGGATGTGACGTCACGCAATCTGAAGTCGAGCCAAACAAGAGCTTAGGAAGGAATTGGCGCGCAATTTGAAAGTACCGAAGACTACAATCGGTAAACAAGAAGTGGATTAAACAACTAGAAGCAACCAACAGCAGCATCCGTGCTTTCGTATTACTCCAATGCAGATTCTGCAGTGCTATTAAATTTTTTTTGTTCACCCCGGCGCGATGGTTTAATGGTTAAGGCACTCGACTACTGTGCCGGATAACCTGATTTCAATCCCGGCTGCAGCGGCCAGGTTTCGACGGAAAAAAGTCCGTATACTGTATGATGCCTGTATACACGCTAAGAAACTCCAGGTGGTCGAGATTACCGGAGCCCTCTACTACGGCATCTCTCACAGACAGAATTAATTTGGTACGTTGAAGCCCACAAACCATAGCGTTTCTTCCCGAAGGAGCTTCTAACACAAATGCATTAAAACGACGTACCAAAGAGACGGAAATCTTCCTCGCTACAACCTGCTGTTTCCTTCCGTGGGAAACTTCTTTCATTATGAACTCATTATGCAATTAAGGCAGAAAACAGGGAATTTTTCAACTCTAGGGACTTTGTTGGTTATTCTACAGGGACATCACGCTGGCCTGATTTGGCAACGCCGCAAGTAGAAGGCCGGAGCCCCATCTCGCTGAACTGTTTCAGCTCATTGTCCCTTCCTTCCTCAGATAAGCTGGCTCTCTATCAGGCGGTTGCGCAGAGTTTTGAGCACCCAGAAGGGGGTCGCACTTACGGGTACCCTGACCCACTGTGCGCTGAGCCCGATAGCTACACAGAGCGCGAGGTTACGGGTTATTATCGATATCATGGTGCGTGTGCCAGGCACGTGACCAGGAGCTTTTTTTTTTTCTCAGGGTGTCCAAGGAAACTTCTTGTACCGAGAAGATGGACAAAGGTGCGTGCCATTTGATGGCCATCATTGTCACTGCTATCAGAACAGGAAAAGGGTAGGGATGCCCTCAGGCCATCATCGATCGGGTACGTGCCTGGCATGTGCATTCCTGTGCGGGCAATACGCTAAATGATGTACCCATGTCCAGGGATAGTGAAGCATATTCGATGCTGGCTAAAGTGAGGAGGGGGGTGGGATTTGGTTATTGTATGTGTTAAGGTGGGGGGGGGGGGGGGGGGCACAGTTGGGTGCCTTTGTGTGACAGTGGAACGCCGCGGTGGGTTGATAATGATAGTGGTGCTGGTGATCAAAAGCCTAAAATCCTTCGATAAAATCGAAGCCCAAACTTAGAAGTGACCGTCATGTGAGTATACTACGAAACTAGGGGTAAAAGTGACACACCAAAACTAAAATAGCATTGCTGTTTTGTTTTTTTTTATTATATTAGCAAAGCTTCATTCTTAAAACATGGACATCTGGCAGGTACCTGATTTTGGCTCCGTAAATTAATGTCGGGTATACATTTGCCGATTAACCGGACTACACAGCGACTGATGAAGATTTTGAGGCGCGATTGGTTGCCTGCACGATGTAATCGGTTCGTAAAGAAGTAGTTCAAGTTTTAAGAGAACGGAGCACTTCGCACCCAGTGGAGCGGATTATCTATAGAGCGATGTACGGATTGCACAGTACACAACCCAAAAAGTTTGAAACGACGAAATCACACAATTTTTTTCGTCGCTCACCCTATGACTAATTTGGTTAAACACAAGAGGGGGGGGGGGGGGGGGGGGGCTATTAGACAATACCAGGGTACAGTACACTATATAGGACAGCACTGTCAGACAACATATACATTGAACAGCACAACTTAACGCAATCGAATGCTGGGAAGTTCAGCTAATATCTAGTCTGAAACAAATAAGCAGGTTTCAAAACTTATCTGAAACCTGACGTCATTGACGTTGATGTATACGTATTTCGACAGAAAACGAAAACAATCGGATACTTCCTGCAGGTCAACGGCAGCAATCGCGCGTACTGCGAGGCGATCAGCCGCAACCCACAAGCTCAAGCTCGAACGTGTATCGATGGAGCGTCGGAAGCGGTGAGTGGATGACACACTATCGAGGCGGATATCGGGCAGTGTTCTGAGCTGCCCTATAGGGAGTGGTCGGCTACCACTGGCGCCGATTTGTCTATAACGGCTGTGACTGCGTACAACTGTTTTGACTGGAGCCGGTGTTTGTATAAGCTGCGTCGCGGATAACCATTCCCGCTTGGCTGAATTCCCAGTGATTAAAGGTTTAGCAGCCCCCACTTGTAACCGTTCTCCACACAGTTCAACCACATTAAAATCGAATCGGAATCGGCGTGGGCTTGCCTTCAGCCTCCGTCGAATTAAAAGTACCAGCTCAATAAAAATAAATAAATAAATAAAAAGAGCACTTAAAACTCTATGCCGGAAGGCTTATTCCTCAAATTTCAACTCTCTTTTATACCCCATTCTTTCCTTTAAGATGGTTTCACTATCCCACATACACATGGTAAATACTGAGAGCACGCCCCAAAATGATTCTTCGCCGTTCAACAGGATGAAAAGCTGATGGCTGTAACCGTATACACTATACAGCATCTGTCCACTCACGACAGACTCATTTCCAAGACTGCACGCATCACGTGACGAATGAAAGTAATCTGATTGGAAGACGGATGAAAGCGCGAATTCTCAACTAAGGGCGGTGACGTCACCTTCTTGCTCCAAAAAAACTTTCACGCGCAGCTAATGTCACAGATGTTAGCAATAACGTTGACCCGACGACGGTCAAAGCCACAGTCAAAGCCGCCACCAAAGAAAAAGTACCACACGCAGCTGAATCAGAATGTCTGCTGAGGAGATGGACGAAAAGCTCCTTCGCACAAAACTCGGAAATCCGGGAAACGGAAACACAACATTCGGGCAGATCTCGAGCAAAAAGATCGTGAAAGAACAACAACAAAAACGACCATATGCACCCACCTGCTACACCGGAACCTCACTCTCTCACTCGTTCAAGAGCCACTCTGATCCACAGCAGACGCCTGGCAGTACACAGCCTTAAATGCAGCCACTCAGGCACATCACAACATGGCCACGTTTTCCTCAGGCTGTGTCCGCTTCAAGCACGCTAAAAAGCTCGCACAGAAAAGCCACCGACTGCGGATAAGCTTCAAGCCCTGGCTCTCGATTCCCACTCTCTCGGTTTTACAGCCCCGTCCGTGTCCGTACTTGTGTGCAGCACGGGAGATGTTAGGGTCATCATCGGAGATGCTGATTGGCGAACTCGTTGTAACACTTGGCGAACTCGTTGTAACACTGGAGTGCCCTTGAATCCCATGCACCGCACATACACGCCCCAACTCTATAGTCTGTCTCACGTGTTTCGAGTCACAGTTAATGCACAAATGGTGAATGCTGCGTCGGGAGGACGCACGGGCACAACTAGTGTTTCTCACGAGTAGTCCAAATCAATCACATCCTCTTTGCCACACGTTGCCGCGTCTTGGCACGCGTTCATCCCTTGCAAGGGCTGCACAGAACTGCCTACACATCAGCCGCGACAGAGGGCACTCGTCGAGGCGAGCATGTGATAGTGGTCGCGAAACCGTAAATGCACCTTAGCACCGTAGTCGCACGTCGGTGCACACGTCTGCGACGCGAGCTTTGGAGAGGAGGATGAAGGCGAAGGAGAAAAGGTGAGAGAAGGTGGTGGGAGTGAGAGGGAATAGTTTCTCTCGATTGAGGAAGTCACCTATCTGTATATGTCGCCGCGACTCCTCCGCTGTTTCTCCTGAGCCGCTTATTGTCGTGGGCAGCACGCTCTTCGACGCGAAATCAGCGATGCCCGAAGATATTAGAGAGAGAAATCTTCACCCGGCGGACGGACCTTTATGTTACGGAGTCGCTCCGCGGTTCAAAGCTCAATCGATCACTGGCCGGTGCTACGGCGCGTGACGCTCTATGAGAAAAACAACGCGTTTGGTCAAGACGACCAAACGCTGCGAGCACATTTTCGTGCGTCCCTTTGTTTTATTTAACTTCGATAAGACCAGCTTCGGAGCCGGACGGATACGCAGTCACATGCCGAACATTTCGACACGCTGCGCTCGAAGTTGAAAAATGATGCTTCTCTGTGACGCCAACGATTGCTTGCCAGACGGCGACTGTCCTTTTTCGTTTGTCGACAACTTTTTGTGCGCTCCGGCAAAGTGATAACGCGAACGCGATTCTATTGGAAAGAAGGCAAGAACTTGTGATGTGCAGAACAGACAGCTTTGATCTATTTGTGTATCATAGAGTGGGTACCCAGGAAAGGAAACCGCGTTGGACAGCGGCCCAGATTTAGCTGGAAGCGGTGAGTTTTGTAAGTTTGCCGGAAGATGCGTGCATGGGCGCTGGTTAGAGCAACACAGGAAGAACTAGAGGTCACCGGTTTAGTTTGTAGGGTTTAACCGTGAGAGACGTCGCAGTGGAGGGTTCCGTCTTAATGCAATCCGGGTTTGTTTAGCACGTGAAATGACATCCCACAGCATACGGGCGCCTTGCCGTTCGTACCTTTCGGAGGTTCCATCACAGCGTCGCACTAGATCGAGGCGGTAAGTAGATGTTCATACATGCGGTGCGCGGTCTCCAGCAGGTGTTGTCGAAACTATACGACAAGTGGGTCGTGGCTGGAAAGAGCTCTATATTTACCACCGTTTTCCAGTGACAGGTAAGAGGACCAAGCAAACTATTCCATTTATGCATAAATGTGTTCTATCAGGATTGTGCACAGCGAAACTTTTCATTGCAGCACTTGCACGTGCACACTCACGTGCTCATGAACAACGTGCAACACGTACAGTTATCGTAGCATTTATTCAGTTCAGAGCGAAATGCATAACCACGGCCGCTAAGTCGAAGCGCACCAAGTAGTCACTGAGCAGCCGAGGCACTGTATACGTGTTGACGTAGCAACGGAGACCGGTTAGCCATTTCGTCCAAGTTAGCTTAGAAGGAGATGGAGACGAAGACATCATAAACGAAGGAGGAGACAGCATCTGAAACTGAATGGGCCTCGACTGGGAAACGCTTCAGTAAGAAGAAAAGCAGGCGAAATGCGCGAAATGCAAAACTTGCAGTCAGCGTTTCGGATGCTGTTACAGGGCTCTGACGTGGCCCATGGTAAGAGCCCGATTCTATCCCCCCCCCCCCCCCCCCCCCCCGCCACGCTGACTGGCAGACACTGGCGATAACGACGGCGTGGCGCTATTAATACTGTAGGGACGATGGCGAGAAAAACAAAAGCGAAATAGAATCTGTACAGGACAACTGTATACTGTTCTGGTCGGGAATTTATGTGGCAACAGATATAAGACCGACACACCCCCCAGCGGGTACTGATTCACCGTTTTCCAGAAGCCTCGCCCAAAAATAGCAGCATTCTGCACGCCCTCTTTCCCTCTCGCACGCCTCCTCCACTGCGCCGGCAAAATTGGCCCGGGTTACAAGCGCATAAGCACACAAGAACAACTCCACAAGGAGGCAGGCAGTTGCCAGCAGCGCGCCGATACATGGACACGTGCGTAGCGACGGCGCCCCAGAACGTCTCTAGCTGACGTTGCGCTGGGGACCCCGCTGGCGTCCCATCTGTCATGTCGCCGTTGACACCGAGTCCTTCGTGCTCGTCAGCCAGGAACACTGCGTGCAATCAGCCCCACAATGGTCTCCTCGCCGCCCCGGAGAAAGCCTCTTCCTTTGTCTTTGTCCTCCTCTCCTCCCTCCTTCCCCTCTTCGCACTGCGTGGCTTCGGTTTCTCCGACTACGCCCAGGTAGGAGAGGACGCGCCGGCAGGACAGGTGGAAGAGGAGGAATCGCGTGTAACAACTGGAATACGCCCACGTACGTGGCGAGCACCCTTGGGGCGCTGTAGTGAAAGGAGAAGTACAGAGCAGCGACAAAAGAAAGAATAAACAACCGGAAGACAAACGACGAATTGCGTGCGCAGCTTCCGGATCTTGTTAGCGCTGGCGGCGCGCGCACAAATGCACGGGCGCAGCTGCAGCAGCGATTGTGTCTAGCCTTACGTTGCAAGTTTGCAGAGCTTGCGTCCAACGGTTCTAGAGACAGCGCACATGTCACCGCGGGGCTGAAGGGATAACTAATGGAGTCTGGCGTCCCTTAACTACAACCGGAACACTACACACCTTGTACTTTACACAGACAAGGCGAGATGCGCACAGAGTCGGCATCCCACTTTGCCGCACTATGCATGATTGGCATCGCCTGTCCCCAGGACGTCATCGGAATGGAACCACCTGCCAGCCGCTTTGCTTACCACTAAAAATACTGAAGAATTCAAAACCGCAGTTACGGGAACACTTCGCACTATAATTAAAAACTTTTTTATGTCTCTTCACTTGTGATGCTGCACGTCCATGACGCCGATTTCTCCTGTGCGCTTTCCTGTTGGTAAAACTGCTTGTACAATGTTCTTATAAAGTTTCCTTATCTAATTGATATTACAGCTGCTGTTGGGACTTTCCGTTGTACTCTTTTCTACTGCACCCTACGTAGTCGCTTTTTTTTCTTCTGTTCAGTTTCTTGCACTTTCGATATTTTTCTTCATGAAAACCGTATTTCCCTTCGCCTACTAATATTGTGTAATGATGTTGCAGAGTATTTTTCTTACTCGCGTTGTTTACTATGTTAGGTTAAATAACCTTTTATACATTGTTAAGTTGTGTTTAAAATATGTCGTTTAAGTCTGTTACGCCCCACCGGGGTGGCGCATTGGCTACGGCGCTCGACTACTGTTCCCAAGGACGCGGGATCGAATTTCGGCCTCGGCGGCAGCTTCTCGATGGAGGCGAAAAGCAAGGCGCCCGTATGCTGTGCGATGTCAGTGCACGTTAAAGAACCCCAGGTGATCGAAATTTCCGGAGACCTCCACTATGGCGTCTCTCTGAGTTGCTTTGGGACGTTAAACCTCACAAACCAAACCAAACCAAAGTCTGTCACCGCCCATCACATCCTCTCTAATGCCCTCTGCATTGGCCATGGGGGAATGTGGAACAAATAAATAAACTAAAAAAAAAAAGAAACAGAACAAAGGTCGAAGGTAACGAGGGAGGTCGACAAAAGGGCTTGCCAAAATGAAGATAAGTCCTCTTGTCCAAACTTCCGCAATCGGTGCGGGGCTGCCCCTGCCAACTACAGTACTTAAAGAAGACCATGGATCTGATTTTAACCACCCAATAGTTTATTTAACGTACTGGCAGAAGTCAATACACGACATTCTTAAATTGTTTTTGTTTTTCAGGCAGCTGCTCCGGCTCGAATCGAGACCACGACGTCGTGCTCAGAAGCAGGACTCCAATCTGCCAGGGCTGGTCGCTTTTTGTGTAACTTGCATTTGCTTTGCACGTTGCTCGTGTTTAGGGCGCTGAAGGTAGTGATGCGAAAGCAGGTAACTGAGCTCTGCGTACTATCTTTCTGTTCCTCTCTCGCCCGAGGTCGCGGGTTGGATTGCCTGCAGCGGCCGCCGCATTTCGGTAAGGCGAAATTGGGAACATGCTCGTTTGTTCGCGTTCGCTAAGCAACCCCAGATAGTGGAATTCAATCATCAGCCCTCCACTAAGGCGTTCCATACAACCAATAGGTTCGCTTTAGAATGTCAAAAGATTAACCGTTTATTAATTCAATTAATACATCATTCCCTCATACCCGCACACTGCTCCACACAAACGAGCCATATGCACCGAGAGTATGCACGTTTTTGGTGGACAAGCCCATCTTAGCAGCACGGAGTCCTGCAGGCAATATCAACGGTACTTGTTCGAGTGAGGGTCGCCACTTTGTAAAATGCGGCGCCACGTCAACGCGTCTTCATTCCCGCTGATTTCGGCAGAATTGAAGCCTTCTAGGCTCTCGGATCTCCGCCCGGCACAAGAGGAGGGCGTGATATCCGTGTTGAAACCCACAAACCGTCTCTTATGGGAGAAGCCAACACACCGTTGTCGGTGAAGCAACACGCGCTTACTGCATGATGGGCGACAATCTCGTACTCAGTGCGACACTTGAGAATGTTTCCCTCGCGAGGCTGCTTTTAACGCACCCTAACGCGCGCCCCTGGCAATCCGCAGTATTCCTCGCTGCAGCATTCCTCCCTCTGCGCCGTGTTCTGCGCTACGCATAACCGTGGGAAAGAAATAAAAAAGGGTAAATTCCTATCAAGAAATGAGCAAAAGTTCAAGTTCAAGCGCAGAATACGTGCACACTGCGGGCCTCAAGGCTTCCATAACGCATTGCTTAACGCGACGGCAACCATTCGCGCCAGGGGAAACCACTGTACGGCTTCCGCGTGTTGCAGTAGAGTAGTTTGGAAAGGAAAGCCCAAACGCGAGGCTAGCTCCTCGGCACCGGCTGCGTTAAGGCGCGAAAGCGCAGCTCCAGATACGCGTCGTAAACTGAGCGCGCTGTTATATATAGTGACGAAACTGTACTGCGCGCCCCACCGTGCCCGACGAGCCTTGTACGTGCGCGCATGCGGTTCGCTAAATCTGTGTACAGGGTGTGTCGAAACTATTCGAGACAGGTTGGCAAACACTCGTCCTATTGCACCACCGATTTGTTCGCGCCTCAGTCGTTAACGAGTACCGCGTTCACCGCAACGTCTTATTCTCGTCACGCCTGGGCCTTAGAAGCCATAACTAAACATGAAAGTCAAAGGAAAAGTAAGCATTCAAAGTAGCGCATCATCAGGAGACACGTGCTACATGAAACGCCAGCCTAGTCGTACAGCATTTCTAACCTCGGTGAAATTCCGAAGAACAAATTGGCAAGGACAGGACACGTAATGGGAAGACAAGATGACCTGTCCCTTGCCAGGCAGCACAAACCATGGCCCAATATTTTTTTTCTGTGTTGGTCTCTATATCTGTCCGTCCCTATATAGAGCCAGTTTATTGCCAACACACACCCCAATATTCGACCAATGGTTTGTGTTACCTGGGTTGGTGCTAGGGGCCGGGCCCCATGGGACAAGCGCCGCAGGGGCGGAAGAAGCTCAGGTGAGTGGAAGAGATTATAGCAAGGAACGTTTGCTAGCTTGTGCCCTTCATAACTGAACGCGAAGTTTGACCTAAAGCTTTTGCATGTTTTTACATACAAATGCGGAGTCTACTACTTCGATGCGCTCAAGCATTGTTACTAGCCCCGACTTCACATCTATCGGCACTGCATTTCTGCTCTCTCTTGTGCCCATCATTTTTATTGATCCTGTCTGTGCTGATATAATCCCGAACACTGGTCAGTAGTGTCTTCATGGATGCCAGGTGGCACTTAACGGTAGCCTTTTCATCTTACAGCTTGCTTACTTCACTGCCTCCTGCCAGTAGCTCCTCATGTTTTTGCTTCAGCGACGCTGGAGCTTCAGTTTGAATCTATTGGCGAGAGGCCCTGCATGGTTTTTCCCAACACCCTTTGAAAGGCTTCTAGTGATTTGCACCTTCAACGCACCTTCCCATAACGCTTCAAGTATGCTTTTGTCTGGCGTACGCCCAACACGTCTGTTATTGACAAAGAGGCTTGATGGTTAAGTACCTGCTTGTTTTCACAGCAAAAACATTAGAGCAAATTGTGCAGTTTTTACTGCCGGACAAGTTTCCTAATGGCTCGCGGTATAGTTTTCGTTATCTTTTTCGCTTGCTACTCTCGCTTCTCGCTACACCCGCAATTCAAAAGGCTGGGAGGAGGTGCGCTATGTCGCATTCCCAGTGCATTCTTTTCCCAATTATTTCGTTCCACTGTTTGTTGCTCATAATTAATTCACTTACGAACAATTATTTATTAGAATCCACGCTTCCCTACCTTTCGCATACTTTCTTTGTATTAAGCCCAGTGCAAGATGCACTGTACGTCTGTCACGGGTGCGCTGTGGCAGCCGATTCGTAACAGTTTTGGAGCAATATTGTGTTTCGAAGAAGGATGGAGCAGGGAAAGAAGTTCGGAGCAAATTGGAGCAAATTGAACAACATGCATAAAAACGGTTAGCGTGTTTGAACGCTGTCGGTAATAAGATGTCATCCGGTTGCTCCCGCCGGGAACGAGAAAAAGAACAACGTGGGTTCTACCAGTCCGAGGTATACGGCCGCGTTTATAGATGAACGTGACATAAGTGCTGCGTTATACTTCAGTGTACAAAGAAAAGAAATAAAATTTCAAAATTTCGAAGTCATATCTCTTTAAACCCCGCGCATGCCCAAGAAACAAGCGTGACGTGCAAGTCCGCAATCCAGATAGAAGACGTCTTGGTGATTAAATTTTCCATTTAACTCTTACTTAAGTTAAAAAAAAAAAAAACATGTGTCATATTCCTCGCTACATTTTCTCAAGATTAGCTTGTCTCTTTTCTATTGATAAAGAGCTACGTATAGTATAGTTGACATAACCGCAATATTGTGGCTCTTCGACGTCGTATGTTTATGATGACTGCCGCTTTTGGGGAATATCCTGCTCTGTCTCCGCCTTATAATACTCTAACCTGAGGATTCTTGAATTAATTTTGAATGAACGAACAGATCAAACACCTCTAAAGTACACGGGTCACTGAAATCAAGCCTGTCGCTCATTTATTGCTTCTGTCAAGGAGAGCCATGTAGCAGAAAAAAAAAAAAAAACATACACTTGCTTCTCGGTCGGCAGATCGCGCAGGGCACCGACTTCAGACTTGGCGCTCCTGGGGTGACATCAGGCGCAAAGGCGAAGTCACGTGATTAAATCATCGTCACGGCTGGCGGCGTGCCCAGGTTGAAGCGAACGCAGACGTCCGAGTCACGCGGAAGACGTATAATTACTCCTGCTACATGTGTTTGTTATTGAACGGGGTTTTCCCCTCAACGTCTGCAGGACATGGAGCATACTCACGGGCGCAAGGAGCTCCAATCATTTCAGCCAGCACATATGCGATATGAAAAAACAGTCAAAAATTAATAAATGACACTGAAAAGTATGGAGAGTATCTTAATTGTAGCCACGTCAGTGTTTTTTCCATCATTTATTATAGCGCTGGCGAGGACAACACGATTACAACTTTCTTAAACAGAATGATGTACGATTTCGAGCCAGTTCCTTTCGAAAGAACCCAATGCGCGTAAACAACAATCTGCTGCAAGTGCACACTAGTCTTAGGGTCAGCTGTCAGAGTGGACGTCATCATAAGCTCCATATTCTCATATCAAGCAGAAATACAAACGCACGTGTGTAAATTACAAGCTTTATTACATGATGCCCATATGCAACACAGACACGTACCTGAGTCTGTTTTTGTGTCCCTCCTGTCGACTCTTGTCATCTCGCGCCGCTTCGAATATATCGTAAATCTCACAATACATATGTGTGTGTGTGTGGAATAAAATGCTGCGCCTGAATAAATTTTCCTTCAAATACTAAGCTTTGAACAACGGGAAACTGCGCTTGCAAACGTATGATGGGCGAAAAATTCTCCAGTACCGTCTACCATTTTTCTTGAATGAATTTCGTGTCGCATACATTATTACACTGAATCTGTCATCAGGCACTGCTACTATTTATGTAGGCTTGCTATATGATGGATTCTCAAGGAGCCGTGGGACCCAATAAGCCAGTTCTGAAACTTTTTTCTATGGTCCTCAAGACCACTGAAAAAACTGGTTGAAATTGAAGTCAGCGTTGAAGACAAGAAAAGTTATATAGTTCTTGTTTGCAAGCGTACTTCGCACTAACTCATTTGCATAAGCAAATGCGTTAGTGCGAATGAACAGTCACTGTCTGAACTGAAATGTACTCCGCCTTAAGGGATTCTCAAAAATGCACTGGACATAAAAAACAATGAAATAAAGTGCGCTTCGACACTCGTAGCGAGCAAGAAGTGCGCGGAGCACTAGTAATTATATTATGTTTGTTTATGTTTACGGAAATAACTGTTTATCCTTTCTCAGCAAGGCGTCTGATTGTGCCTGCGACGCTTGTTATTTCGTTTTTTAAAGTGTCTGGAGCACTGTTATCATTAAGTCCGTCATACAGGCCAAGTTTGAAATTCCTGCTGGACAAAATAGCACTGTCATTCCGCGTCAAAAAAACAAAAACAAAAAACGGCTTTCAATGGTTATTGCTGCTTTATATTATAGTATCTATTTATGACGTGGTGCAGTGCTTTAGTAACACGGACTGTTACCTGAGTTTTCGAATTATTTATTTCTGCATTAATGAGCTTGGCTTAAGAAGGCTGTCATTACACGTGTGTGAAAGCTCGACTGTGTACGTGCGCAGATTCCAAATGTTTCTGCATCACTAATATCGTTTTTGTGGCGCAGAAAGCACTAATTAATTTTAGAAATATATTTATATTTAGTGTATACATGCAGAAACGGAATGGCTGTCTAACGAGTAGAAGCCACTATACGAGATGTCATGGTCTTATTTGTAATCAAACGACGTCATCTCGTAGCATGGTCACGTAACATCCTGAGACAGTAGCAGCGCACAAAATATACGGTACGGACAGGAGGCCACAACCGCAAGTGGTATCGAACGGTCAGGGCCGCGCGGTCCGGAACGCCCTTATACATTCTCCAAATACAGTACGGTCCACTTATAAAGGGAACGTGCGATCGCTCGCATATCCTACACACTTCGCAAAGCTCTGCCACCGACAACTGGCGAGAATGGACAGCGCCATATGCAAATTGGAGAAGAGCCGTTAGGAATTGTTACTGCACGTGCATCTTGTGTCATTTTTTTTTAACCGACTCTCGCGGGAGAGCTGTGCAATACACTGCGGTCATGTGGCGTCATGTTCACATTAACAGTGGACCATACTGTACATTTTATCTTCCACATCTTCCCTATACACGACGTTGAACTTCACATCAGATGTCACATATACACATCGAGTCAACCTACACATCGAGTCACATAACTTACACATAGACATCAAGTCACATAACTTACACATACACATGGAGTCATATACCTTACACATACACATTGAGTCACATAACTTACACATACACATCGAGTCACATAACTTACACATACACATCGAGTCACATAGCCTGCATATCGAGTCACATCTGCAGCCGCACGCTTCTGACCGCGAAGGAAGAGGGCGCATCGAACAAGCGACGACCGCGAAATCGGCGTGCGTGAAGACGCACGGCTTCTTGACACGGCGCGACGCCGCGTTAACGCGGAACAACTTCCTCGTCGCTCGCTGCGCCGGTGTTCGGTGGCTCGCGGGCGAACGTGCCTGCCGCTAGCCAGGGTATGCACACAATGGTGCATCGAGATCATTCGCGCAGCTTCCGCCAGGTCTTCGCTTCTTCGGCCCGGGCGTGACTTAACGTCACGCGAGGGCTGTCGATACGGGGAAATGCTGGCGCCCTTGTATTTACAAACCGAGCCGAGAAGTCTACGCAGTTTGTGAGGAAGAAACATGGAGCTGTTATGGACACGTAAATGACGCTGGTCATGTGAACGATGTTGTGAGGTACGGGCTGCAGACTCTGTGAAGGTGTTCAAATCAGGTCTTTAATTAGACAATTGTGATCCAAAAGAAAAGAAGAGGGCACCTGGCCCTTAAGAGATAGCGGGCTCCTTATTGAGCAGCCGTTCTCTTCCGCTGCCGGAGGAAGACTCTTCTTTACCGCTGCCTGCCGCGCTTCGCACATCGTGGTCACGTGACCCAGCCACGGTTCCAGGAAACGATGTTCCTTGGGTGGCCGAGCCGGGGCCACCCCTGAGTTCCAATGCGGGGAGGGGGGAAGAGAGACGAGAGAGGGAGTCCCAGTGCGGGAGTTCAATGTACGGAGAGTCGGAACGAAACAAGGAATAAAAGTTAACGGCGTTAGGCAATGAAATCGAGCTGTTAGTATTTCAGGGTGTAGTAGAGTAAAGAATTTCAGAGCAACGTGCGTACCGTTTTTACACTATTGTAAACCTGATCTTTCTGCGTATATATATATATATATATATATATATATATATATATATATATATATAGGATGCGAGAACATTTAACATACTAAGCCGCTTTAAAAAACTATAGAGCGAAGTGTACGCTTCATTTAAAGAAACATTTATTGCGTTTCGACCAGAAGCTGGCCTTCATCAGGAGTGCGAATGTAAGCGATGCGGGTAGAACCTCAAGTCAAGACAACGGAAGATCATTTCCAGTGCTATGAGGAAGATTGCTCTTCAAGGACTTTCGTTTGCGTTATAAGGCTGTCTCCCATGTAGTAAGGGAGCACCCAAGTGCCATGCAGGGGGCTTCGCCCCACTATTTGTTCCAATGGAATAAAATACGTTTCTACCACCACCTACGAACCACATGGTACTCATCCTCTGCACATTTGTCTCGCCCAGGAGTTCGTTTTTACTGCAATATCTGTTAAGCACCTCTTGCTCAGTTTTGCGGACGGTTGCCCCTGAACTATTCGTAGGGCTGTTAGCATCCAGAGCGGAGGAGGAGAGCCGCCGTGGAATGACGGAAGACGAAAATCGGTTTCAAAGAAAGCAAAAGCGCATTAAATATCCTTTTTCACTGTGGACATCCGTCACCACCGATATCTTGAATTCTCGATAGTGACGGGACACCTCACACAAACAGTGAGGGAAGGGGGGAGGTGTCCGGGGGGGGGGGGGGGGTGAAGCGACGCAATGAAGGTCATGGCCCTATACGGGGCTGGGACTGCGTGGGCTAGCCTGCCACCGAATTTCATTCTGTTGTAGGCCTTCATTGCACCCGCCGCCGTTTCGGTGGTGGACGACGGCTGTTGCGACGGGCATCGTTATTTCCCTCTTCTTTTTCTTTCTTCTCTATGTTCTCTTCTGTCTGCACGAGGCAGCGGAGGTGGACCTCGGCGGCTGCGTTTCGATGGAGGCGAAACGAAGAGGCGTCCGTGTGCTGTGCGATGTCAGCGCAC
The DNA here is from genome assembly GCF_055883805.1 of Amblyomma maculatum. Classification (NCBI taxonomy): domain Eukaryota; kingdom Metazoa; phylum Arthropoda; class Arachnida; order Ixodida; family Ixodidae; genus Amblyomma; species Amblyomma maculatum. Next base: position 118,532,718 of record NC_139351.1, on the reverse strand, counting down.
GTTAAAGATCCCCAGGTGGTCGAAATTACTTCGTAGCCCTCCACTACGGCTCCTCTTTCTCTCCTTCCACTTTCACTCCCACCTCCCTCCCTTCCCTTACGGCGCGGTTGCGGTGTCCACAGAAAACAAGTGAGACAGTTACTGCGCCTTTCCTATAAATAAATCAGTTAAATCAGGCAGCGGAGGTGGCTCAGCTATAGAGCCGGTATAAGGCCCGTACATTTTCTTTTCGTTCTTTCTTCAGTCGCAACGACAAAACGTTTCCACCACCACCGCGGCCACTGAGACGGAGTACCGGGATCGAACCCGACCACAACGGCCGCGTTTCGATGGAGGAGGCAAAACGCAAATCGGTCGTGTGCTGTGCGATATCAGTGCACGTTACAGATCCCCCGGTAGCCGAAATAATTCTGGAGCTCTCCCCTGCGGCACCTCTTATAAACCGATTCACATTTTCTTCACTCCACAACGACACCCCTAGTAGCCGATGTCACATATGGACGCTGAACACAGTAAACCAAACCACAATACTCAGACACACTTGTAGGTGGGCATGCTGATGCATATATACAGGAAGATAGAGGAGAACACCCCCCTGTTCCTTTTCTACGTCCGCGTCTCTCTTTTGCGCTCCTTTGTCCTCCTGAATCAAACCGAACCAGTTCTATTTCCATTTCACTATTGGTACATTAGTGCGTATTAGCACTTATTAGTACATATAACCTATCCTCAGGCCTACATAGCCCCCATGTACGTCCATTGTTTAGGGAAGCCCCCAAGGTAGGGTAGGTTTGTACAATAATGGAGTAATTACTGGTTTATTGGCATGTACCACCTAATAGCAGCCATATACTCGATTCCCTTGGGGTAGCTGTATAGCTGCCTTAGGGTGGACGTTAATGAACTCCCCTGCTACTCACCTATTTTAAGCCGTATACGCACAGGCGACCATGTATGTAACGTGTAACCTCTCTAAAGAAGCTGGTGATCTTTATTAAGGCGAAAGCTTTTAATGGCTCATACTATCGTGGACAAAGTGTGTCCCGCTTTTGCGGCGGTTGTCGCGTGGCGTTCCTTGGCGCGCGTTCAAGTGTGGGATTGCAGATGGCAGGAAAGCTAGACAAGATGATACTTCTGGAGGGAAGGCGCAGTACCTGCCACACTTTCTCCGACAAGTGTGCGTTTGGATGGTCGTCATCGCTCCTGTCGCGTGGCGTTCCTTGGCACGCGTTCAAGTGAAGATGAGGCTTCTCAGGCTTTCGCCTTTCAATACTTTAGTCGCTAAAGTCCCTCGTAATTTTTTGTTGTCCAACTTAGCTTGCAGATGCAAATTGCCATGAAGTTCTCACACATAAAAAAAGGAGTGAAAAATACAGCGTGCCAGCCCCAGAATGCATTTCTGCATTCACGAAGCCTCCTTTGGCCACGCAGCGAACTTAGTGTTTGCCTCTCTCTCGTACGTCTGTCACGTGCGATAACCGGAAAACCCCAGCGACCTTTCTTTTTGTTTCATAATTGGTCGTAAACACCATGCGCCCGCCTGTATACGTATACACGCGACAAAACAATGTACTCTCTGCGTTGTCAGCTCATCGTTTAAGATGGCGGCCAACATCCATCTTCAAAATAAAAAATCGCCCATACGTGCATATCGGGATGACTTGGCACCCTATTCCACAACGATTAACCATCTTGTAAAACAAACTGGATACGAGCGATAAAACCTGACCACGCGCGTTTCTCGCGGACACGAAGTTGCGCTCTCGAAGAGGCAATCCATCTTTAAGCGCGTCTATTTTTACCCCCAAGGGCGAAAGTAAAGCTTGGTGTGCGTATACATTGAGGTGCGGGCAGCTGCTCGTTTAAGGTTTCCGAGCAGCAGGCAGGTGGCGCGTGCACACTTCACTGGGAACCGCGCTGTGAACGAACGCAGCTGTGTTTCACGGACATCCTCCTCGAGAGTCACGGGAAACTTGTGTCAACTCGCTTTTATCCAGTGAGAAAAAAAAAACTGCGAAAAACACTACTCAAGGCTTTTTGTGCACCCCTTCTTCCATCGCTCCTCTGCAGAAGTGATAGCGATAGCCATGCCGTAAAACCCACATCGACATTATTTTTTTATTTTTCAAGTATTTCAATTAATAATTGATCAATTATCCAATCTAAATTTTCTTAATTCGCATCATCAACCATTGATTTTTCTTTGTGAGCCTTCTGACACCTTTTAACACACTTTTTCCATTAAGAATTTTTCCAATTATTTCAGTCAATCATTTGATGGATTACGCACACTAAATTTTTATCATCATCAAGCATTGGCTTTTCATTCTGAGCACTTTCACACATTGGAACCCGCTTTTTATTTTTTTATTCATTTAATTCGTCGATTGATCAATTAAGTATGATGATTTCATTAACTACTAATCGCCTATCACACATCAATAAATCATCATTCACTGGAACCACAAATTATCGTGATGCGACGTTTTTACTCCGCCCCAGATTATTTCAGACACGCGGTGCCAACTACGACACTGACTACGATGCTGACGGCTTTTAGACCGAACAAGCTGTAAGAGATCGCTTAAAATCAAGCTAGGTCAAACCATCTACGAATGTTAGCTGCGGAGGAGTGGCAGGTAAACAGGAAGTGTCACAGCAGGCTTCATCAGAACCTGGAGGCGGAGACTGGAGGCGGTGTTGACCGCTGGCAAGTAAGAGAGAAAGAGAGAAAACAATGTATATTTGGCTCAAAAGTCAGCATTTATCGAATTCATTTGTAGTAGGGCTCCTGCTGCTTCAGCGAACCTGTTAGCTCTGTTAACAAACCACTTTAACCAAGGCGATGAATTGCGTACGTTGCAAAAAACCGTTTCAAATTTCACCTCCTGGATGACAGAGGAGGAGGGGAATTCAAAGAAAGGATAGGAGTGGTAACTGTCTAATTCAATGCATGAAACTTAGTTCAGTATGGTTTTATGATGAGGCTATGAGGGACGCCATAGCGGCGAGCTCCGGATGAAATCGGCCGCCTGGGGTTCTTTAATGTAGTGCACGGGCGTCTTGCGTTTCGGCACCACGGAAACGCGGCCGCTGCGTCCGGTATCTAACTTGAGTCTCGCGGCTGGGAAACCACTGAGCAACCGCGTTGGAGCACTATCAGGGCAGGAACTGAGCATAGTGGGGTTGAGAGAACGAGGCGTACGTATGTACATAATGCGCATGCTGCCGCAAATGATTACAAGCCTGCTGACAGAGGTGCATTTTTTGTAAACGGTAAAGTGTAAACAACGTTGGGGTCACACGTCGTAACCGCTAACTCTTTCGGTTACCCCTCGGTCAAACAGTTCGCCACTTGAGCGGCGTACCGAGACGGTAAGAACAGAGAATATGCCTCGCTCAAGTTTGTGAATTCCCAGATTAAATGCCAGAGGGATGCGGATGGGTGGCCATGCGGTGATGAGAATTGTCTCGATTGATGTGAGCACCATCTGAAGTCACTTGGTGTATGCGATCCCGATGGATGTGAGCACCATCTGAAGTCACTTGGTGTATGCGATCCCGATTGATGTGAGCACCATCTGAAGTCACTTGGTGTATGCGATCCCGATTGATGTGAGCACCATCTGAAGTCACTTGGTGTATGCGATCCCGATTGATGTGAGCACCATCTGAAGTCACTTGGTGTATGCGATCCCGACTGAGAACTGCCGATTTGTCTGGGTTGCGACTAAGCCAGCAAGTGCTCTCTCTCTCTCTCTCCCACCCTCCAATTTCAGCTCCAGCATTTGGCTGTTACAAGCCGCAAAGATCATTTCCTCTCCGAGGCCGTAATGGAAAAAATATACTGCACGCAGTTGGAAGAAAGGCGGCGTGAACGAGCAGCTAAGGAGTTCCCTTCCATATTTCGCCTGACAAGCAGTGGCAGTAAGAAGGTCACGTTCACTACGCATCCTCCCGCGGCCTTCCAGGCGTACCGCCTCGTGCATAGCAAAACACAATGATTCAACCGAAGGTCGCTTCTTTTTCCGAGGCTATCGCGAAGGGGCTAGGCTGTATAAAAGCCCCGCAGAGGTGATCCGCGCCTTCACGCAGACTCTCGACTCGGTCAGCGCTGCAAACCAGTAAATGACGTGCAATATGCGGAGGCACCGGGAACAAGCCTTTCTTTCTACTGCGGTACAGTGCAGTGCTTTTCAAGGCAAGCTATATCAATAAGCGTAAATAGTGCGCGGGTGTACATTACGCGCCACAATTGCTTAGAACGTGTATATGATGAACAAAATCAGTTTATATGCGTCGAAGATGCATTGTTTCAACTTCATGAGTGCCGCAAGTTATTTCAGAGCACTGCGTCTCATAGCCTTTGAATGACTTTGTTGTTGTTGTAGTGTGGCTGTAGAAAGAAGGAAAAGAAAATGCAAGGGCCTGCTACTGGCCACCTGCCACCTCCACTGTCTCTGATTTATTTATAGGAAGGGAAAGGCGCGGTCACTGTCTCACTTGTTTTTCTGTGGACACCACAACCGCGCCGTAAGGGAAGGGAGGAAGATGGGAGTGAAAGGGGAAAGAAAGAAAGAAAGAAAGAGGAGCCGTAGTGGAGGGCTACGGAGTAATTTCGACCACCTGGGGATCTTTAACGTGCGCTGACATCGCACAGCACACGACGCCTCTTCGTTTCGCCTCCATCGAAACGCAACCGCCGAGGTCAGGTTCACTCTCCGCTGTCTCGTGTGGACTGAAGAGAGAAAATAGAGAAGAAAGAAAAAGAAGAGGAAGAGAAAGACGAGCGCCGCAACAACAGCCGTCATCCACCACCGAAGCAGTGGCGGGTGAAATGACGGCCTACAACAGATAAACATTTGGTGGCTGGCTAGCCCCCGCCGCAAGCATCGTTGACCTACCATCCCAGCCCCGTAGGGCCAGGAACTGCCACCCTTCACCTCCTCCATTGAATGCCCTTGCGGCGTATTTGGCAAGAACAGCCGGGAAATGCGGTATTATTTATCCAGCAGAACCTCCACGACATCCCTTTGAGCTATAAATCTGTACAAGGGAGAATATTTGCCTTCGCCTTTAGAGACCGTTTGGTCTCTAAGCGTACCAGAGAGCTGTTAAACGAACCCCCGTTGCCTTGTTGCTTTTGGCGAAGATGGTACATCAATAAACGCTGGCTTCTTTGCACTGTCGTTGTTTACAGGGAGTTACATTTTACACAATATCTTGTTTCATAAAATAGAACTTGGTCACATGTCCGAGTACCTCTTTCAAATTTAAGCGTTATTACGAGATTACCATATAACTTGTCATAGCAACACACCTTATTACTTTGTACTATATATAACATCTATTGAATGAAATGTGACGTCAGGTTTAATTACATGTGGCTGGGAAGTACTCGACTTGTTGGAGAATGTGTCTAGGGCGGGTACAGCAGGTTCGAAAACTTTACACGACTGCTCGGTGAACAGTCGTGGAGCGACAAAAATTGCGGTTTGTCCCGGTTATACCCAGTTATCCGAGCGTAAGATCTTAAGTATGGCTACATATCAGCCTTCGCCTGCGCCGAGCCGTTGACGAACTCGAACCGGCCCGCACCTCATTCATGGTGAGACTGGGCAGTCATGCGCTGCCGAAGCTATTGTTAAATACCCCCCCTAGTCGCGTGGTCACTGTACGTTAAAGAACACTAGGTGGCTAAAATTTCCGGAGCCCTCCCCTACGGTGTCTCTAGGCTCAAGGTCAAATGCGCAAGTGAATGGCCTTGGGAATTGTAGTGCGAAGAGAGGAGCTCACACCCTAATAATATTTGCTTCATAAATTTTATTATAAAGGGTCCAGTAAAAGATCCGAGTTTTTCTTCTACCGGTATGTCAGTGCCGGTTGATGGTGCTGTGAAGTACAGCAGAGATCATATCATTCGAACCATCTGAACAAATCGAACGCACGAAAAGCAAAGGATGGGTTTCGTACTGAGCAGAAACTTTTAACGCAGTCAAACTCAGCAAGAAGCCTTAGGAACTTATTTATTTATTTATTCCATACCTGAGCTGCACAGTCGTGCTCTATTTGTCAAAAGTTACCAGGCTACATACTTCGCTGCTCGCCCATATATTGCGGAGAACGCAACACTGTCCAGATGGCTCAAGGTTTTGTGGTGTTTATAATGTCCAAAAGCGACTGAAGACTGAAACGTGATGAGCCCGGAAGACAGAAACGTGAAGACTGAAAGGGCCAGAAGACTGAAACGTCCTAAAAGGTGAGGAAAAATCTTCGCCTTAAAATTAGACTTGCAGTTTAATCAGTGACATAACGGATCCCTATAAGACTGAGGAGAAAATCCTGCGGACTGCCTGCCTTTGGCAAAGACTGTGCATAAATTCAGCGAGAAGAGCAAAGGAGGACTACTTTAATGAACTAGAATATATAGTGTAGCGGACGGGGGTCTGCCTCTGTCCTCCAAAACATGGCCTGTTTCGGCCTAATTTCAATATAGTGCATGCGATCAAAGCGCCTCCAGAAACCTACTGATTATAATGCCGATTGAGCAACTACCCTTTTGCGCTCAAATCATTGTGAGAGCACCGGCTGCGCAGCCAAAAAGAAGTATTCATTGTTTTATACATCATGCATACGGAGCAACATAATTAGCCTATTCTATTTGCGTAACAACTCAGAAACGCCATAGCAACGCGCATAAATGCGTTCAAGAGTGGCCAACAGCAGCGCCGCCGCTTCCTTCGCTATTTTCTAGAACAGGTGCCCCATGGGAAATTTATCCCAGACTGTGATGGTACCCCTAGTAAGGCACTGTAGTGATGGTGTTGCTTGTGATGACACTAGTATATGCATGCATGTGGTGCTGACCGCGAAGATATCGATTAAAACGGATTAACAATTATTTTTTATTTTGTTTATTACACGAGGAAAATGTCGCCGATAGTAACCGCGATTATTTTTAGAAAACGAAACTGAGAAGAGCAAAGAAGCAAACAGTCGGCGAGGCCAAGGAAAGCATTGGGGATGTATTATAACGAGCACCCTCGTTTCCCCTTCATTTAAACTGAGAAGAGTGTATACAAGATTGACAAAAGTGTTCAAAAAGCTCAATATAGTTTTTTCTTTCTTTTGGTTGACTGCCGCTCCCTCTTAACTTTTGTTAGAATGAGGTTCATTGCGCAAGGGGGTGGGGACGCTGATTCCTACACCCCCTGGCAGTGGTGCACGGAACTAAAACCTCGAAGCGTGTTAGCGTGCGGGCTGCCTTACCTAATGACTTATTCACAACAGAGCCTTCCAGCGAGCCCTTCTGTGAGCAGCATTTTGGGGTCGCGAAGCTGCTTGCTACGCGCAACAAACATCGCATACGCATTGCCAGCTCTTGTGTCCGCGACGGCTGAATGATGGAAGACGGCCTTCGGCGCTGCCCTCGCTATCCGCGTCCCGCCGAGGGACGCGCACGATGCACCGGCAGTCGGCGTCCATTAGGCGCTGGTCGGCACCAGGCGGAACATTAGGGGATCCCACTATAAAGCTCTAGTGCTTGTTTAAAAGTCGTGTCCGGTGCCATAGCTCATGACATCCGGAAATCGGTTCAGCGACGATCAAAGTTGTCTCGCAAAGAGAAACTCGTTCCTCTCGTTACAGCACTCATGCACAGCGTGGTGACGACGGGAACCGAGGTCATGCCAACGTGTAACAGTTATTGCCACACAATTAGAACGAATATGCGTGACAAGCCTCGAAATTCATAACGCTGAGTAAGGAAAAAAATGTCGAGATAAACATTCCAAGCCTATTTTTCATGTTTATAATTTGGATTGGTCAACAGCAAGTCCACGCGAGTTACACTCTCCTTATAAAGCTGGCGTGCGGGAGAGTTGTTATGAAAGTGATGAATTTAGGGCAATCCTACCCGGACAGACAGGTCTACTGTAGTCGATACTGGAAGAATTCAATACCACGCACGGCGTTTTTGTAGAAACAAACTTTTTTTTTCTCCACACACAAGAAAAACAATATCACCGTGTCGCCAACACCGTGGTCGCCAACTAAGATGCAGTGAGTAATTCTCACGTCATCATCATCATCACAACCACCAGCACGACTACGCCCCTTGCAAGGCAAAGGCACCTCCAATATCTGTTGAATCAAGCCAGCACTGTATACTATGCTAGCTGCACCCATTTCTTGCTACTTTTGTTTTCGCCTCTATGCATATAGCAAATTCCCACATACCCACAACAAGAAGCAAGGGGGGGGGGGGTTCCATCCATTGCATCCATTTGATCTCCAGAGACTTCTTTATCATCCGTCCATTTACTTCCTTCCTCTTCCTACTGCACTTGCCTTAGTAATGACTAATTAGCCAACTTCTTAATTATTCAATTGAAGATCAAAGTGTTAATGCAGAAGCTGTAGATTGTCTCTAAAAACGGCTAGATGCAATATTTTCATCAAGGTACGGTTTACGCAGCTCTTTTTTTATTGTCCTTCAAACAAAGCTACCGTGTGACCAGCTGCTCGGTTGCACCTCTCGTCCAGTGGGCACGCAAAAAAACTTCGTCGGAGAGACAGCCTCAAGCAAAAGTGTATTTCGTCCTCTGAAACGCATTTACGGGACGCTGATGTGGAATTGCCGTCACGTGTACGTTTTCTTTATTGCGCGAATTATCATTTAGGGCCAGAAAAATGTAAACGGTAGCTGGTGCAAGCATTTCAGTCAGGTGTTTTCCAGGACGATTGAAAACTTTTGTATTCACACTTTGTCGCGGAAGCTAATAATTAAAACGTTGGCTGATTAGTGTTTGTTAATCATCTTTGGGGACGAAAATGAATACTACTACTACAAACAAGGCCAGGGGACCCTTGGCTTCACATCCATTTTACACTTTACACTTGGCTTCACGCCAAAACACATCGTCTGCGTTTTTTGTTTTTGTTTTTTTCCCCGCCGGGGTGGTGCAGTGGTAAGACGCCCGACTACTGTCCGAAGTTCCCGGGTTCGAACCCGACCGCAGCGGCTACGTTTCGATGGAGGCGAAACGAAGCGGCGTCCGTGTGCTGTGCGATGTCAACGCACGTTAAAGATCCCCAGGTGGTCGAAATTACTCCGTAGCCCTCCACTACGGCTCCCCTTTCTCTCTTTCCACTTTAACTCCCACCTTCATCCCTTCCCTTACGGCGCGGTTCAGGTGGCCACAGAGCAAGTGTGACAGATATAGCGCCTTTCCCTTCCTGTGAACCAATTTATTATTATTATTATTTTAATACATTGGTAATACTGAGATATTTATTATAAGCCATCAAACCCTCTCGCTAGAACACCGCGTACGCCCGCTCTCGCCCCCTCCTTAGATCAAAAAGTACACTTCCGGTTCATCTGTTCCGACGAGGAAGTCGCGTCAAAATCATCTCAATTGAAAAACAAGGCCGGTAATTTCCAACAAAAGACCATTTCATGTGTTCTTGTTTTCGTCTCTTCTTTTGCGATCACAACAATCTGCAGGAAAGGGCATGGTCATCCCTTTCGTGAGCGAAATCGTTGTGCGTGCGCAGCGACAGAAAAAGCAATGCCGTGAATAGCCCAGCTCAGCAGTGGGTGTCTGCGGCAGGAAGCCCCCAAAGGCAACTGCGAGGCCGTGCGTGCATATGAAGTAATAAAGCCGAGATAGAGAACGGGGAAAACCCCGACATTTCCAAAAAGCGCTGCTTCCGAGAAAAAATGGCCGAGGACAGGGCAACAGCATATACATTGAACACGGCCTCCACTCCACACGCGAAGCCAGCGATTTCTCCACGACCAGTCAACTTGAACGCGCTTTTGCGCATGCATAACTCACCGACCTGCTGTCTTCCTTTTTTTCTTTTTTTTTTGTTTCTTTTTTCTGCAGCGACCATAATGCGGAGCACACATAGAGTAATGATAACTGGCTTTCACTTTGAGAAGTGGCGAATAGCTCCTATAGTGATCACCGCCTGTAACGCACCCGAGAGTTGCATGTGTGACATAGGCAAATGAACTTCCTGGTCGCCACCACAACGAATAGAGATTAGACAGGTGCAAACTGGTGTTAGAACAGTGGAAGTGATATCGGAGGCCGCTTAGCAACTGTCAAGTGAGGGCTCGTTTTGACAGAGCTAGGTGTGTGTGTGTGTGTGTGTGTGTGTGTGTGTGTGTGTGTGTGTGTGTGTGTGTGTGTGTGTGTGTGTGTGTGTGTGTGTGTGTGTGTGTGTGTGTGTGTGTGTGTGTGTGTGTGTGTGTGTGTGTGTGTGTGTGTGTGTGTGTGTGTGTGTGTGTGTGTGTGTGTGTGTGTGTGTGTGTGTGTGTGTGTGTGTGTGTGTGTGTGTGTGTGTGTGTGTGTGTGTGTGTGTGTGTGTGTGTGTGTGTGTGTGTGTGTGTGTGTGTGTGTGTGTGTGTGTGTGTGTGTGTGTGTGTGTGTGTGTGTGTGTGTGTGTGTGTGTGTGTGTGTGTGTGTGTGTGTGTGTGTGTGTGTGTGTGTGTGTGTGTGTGTGTGTGTGTGTGTGTGTGTGTGTGTGTGTGTGTGTGTGTGTGTGTGTGTGTGTGTGTGTGTGTGTGTGTGTGTGTGTGTGTGTGTGTGTGTGTGTGTGTGTGTGTGTGTGTGTGTGTGTGTGTGTGTGTGTGTGTGTGTGTGTGTGTGTGTGTGTGTGTGTGTGTGTGTGTGTGTGTGTGTGTGTGTGTGTGTGTGTGTGTGTGTGTGTGTGTGTGTGTGTTGCATAAAGTATATACTGGAGTGGTAGCTTTGGCCCGCAGTGGCCGTGCTGTCGTCATGTCTCTCGCAACATTACTCCAGGTCAGCTAATATGGTTCTCTAAGCGATTCTTCTTTCGTACCGAGTTTGCTTCCCCATTCTAGGGTCCTCTTACCCGGCGTAGCATGCACGCACGCACCAACGCAAAAAAAAAAAGAAAAGCTTTCAGAAGATGCTTATTGTACCGCATAGTCAAAAATGCATAACAAGCATAGCCATAATATGGTTTAAATGGCTCACAATGGCATATCGCCAGCACCGTGCCACGGCCGCGCAAGTCTTCTGTCCCCTAACGTTAACGATCGTCCCGCGCGTTTGTTTCCCGCATCAATCATCTTATACTTGTTTTGCTCTTCCGTGGCTATTATTTCGTATTCTAATTCATTTTCTCCTTCACACTGTCCTCATTTACACGGAAATAAAAGGATACATTGCTGTCTGTATTCATTGCCAGAGAATATTGTCAAGGCCTTAAAGCTGGCGTGTGGCCGACAAGGAAGACGAACGATGGGTCCCCATTGTTTGGCTCCTTGTTTATATCTCCCTCTTATGCTGTTTTGTAAATATATTTATTCCCGTTACAATATCAAGTGAATAGCCATTTTAATTGCTTTGCCATGTAGGAAAGGATCTCTCATAACCGTTAGAAGAAAAAAAAAATACATTTTATTTCGCTGCGAGAGAGAGAGAGAGAGAGAGAGAGAAATGTGCGCGTTCTACCTTTTTAATAACCTTCTTTATTGCCTCCCCTTTCATTTTCAACTCGGGAGTTGTCGCGCATTGCTAGAGCCCTTTCTCTGTATATATAGTATACAGAAACGACAGGGCGCTCACCCGCAGAGAGGCCAATGACCGGGCAGGCTCTTTGATTGCATGTCGTCACTCCCACGGGGAACAACAACATGTACAAGTTCAGTGTGAGGCCCACTCGCGCAGTATATGCACCAGGAAATGGTGGAAAACAGAAATTTAACAAGTATAATACGGCTTTAAGACGCAAGGCAACAGCAGAAACGATAATGGACGTTATTTATATATACCCACAAACACTGACTGCCAGCAGTGCATTTGCGAATTATGGGGCCCCTTTTTCGTTGCACATGTATCACAACAACGATAAATGTCGTCCGCTGGCTATCGGAACGTGTACAACGGTGTTTGTCCAGGGCATCGATGCCCAATCAATCACTCAGCCCTATAGCGTGAAGCACTATTATGGGATCTTACACAGGCTAGTTCAAGGGGTAGTGTGCGAAGTCGATTTAACTTTTTTTGACTGTTGCTAGAGCACAGCTAACTCCTTAGAGAGAGTAAAATGTGCATCACCTTCTGCATAAAGTTTTTGCGAGGTCATTGTGAACACACACACACACACAAAAATCATAACTAAGGAGAGTATAAAAGCAACAGTGCACAAGCCGTTGGTTGTCAATTTCGACGACCATTTGCATGATTTTCCAAGTGGTAACGGAGCATAAAGGAAAGCAATCTTTATAATATCCACGCCCTAATTTTACTTTTCGCCTCGTTTGTTATCGGTGCAGCAGGTGTCCTACTTGACCTGAATCCGCGTTAATCGCCTGACCTGCATTTATATGCCCTTTACGGATCTACTTGCCCATACCGAAATCCTCGACGTTGCATTCCAGTTATAAACAACGCAGAATAACTAAGACGACATAATGGAAGACAGGACGGGCGCTATCTTGCCTACCCTGTTAACTATCCTGTTAATCATCTCCTATCTATAATTTTAGCTATCTTGTTAGCATCTGTCCTGCCTTCCATTTTGTCGTACTCTTTATTCTGCGCTATGCTGGGGAAGCAAAGTCGATTTATCTGGCTTTTCTTTGTTCTTAGCTAGCAGTTATTGCTCAAGAGTGGAGTGACAACGCTTAAGCTTTCCCGGGGTCCGTGCATCTTGTAGGCTACAAACCAGCCTATGAGAACATTGCAGCGAGTGTTGAAAACAACAGAGAGACCAGCATTATTTAGAGAACGAATGCAAGAAGAGAAACTGACACTCATATGAAGCTATATAGGACGTCCACTAAGATAAGATAATAACAAAGAAACGCGCATGAAATGTACATGTGATGCGCACAAGTGACACCACAACAGAGAGGAGGGAAGACGACACCGATGGTAGAAGCCAAACGTCAGATTACACGAAGACATACTCGGGGCATTTCCTACGATAACGAGGCCGCGAACACAGCAAAACAGATAAGAGTTGAAGGGCATCGGGATAGGGTACACCACAATGATGGCGACAAAGCGCGTACGGTCTTCCCGACATCTTTTGCCTGCAACCATGCGTGTTTGAGCATTGCATGAATGGGGACTCATCCGCAGCTTCAACAGGCAGCGTCATAAAGGCGATTAGCTCCGCTGTGGCCGTGCAAGCGTCGGCGTCGGCGGAGGGAGCGCCAGCAGTGTTGTGTCACACGCCCGCGTATTCCCGCGGTGGCACAGGCGACGGGGCGGTGGTCGACCTCGGCATGCTTTCGATGGCGCGACTCGCATTCGCTACAGGGCGTGCTCGCAACCACGCCGAGCGTCAAACCGCCGCCCGGGCACCCTCCGCTGGCTCGACCATGCAAGGGACACTCCGAGGAGAGGACGTCGAGGACACGAAGCGGTATACCCACCGCGGTGGTACAGTATACGTGGCTACATTTAAAAAACGTATGTATGTATGTATGTATGTATGTATGTATGTATGTATGTATGTATGTATGTATGTATGTATGTATGTATGTATGTATGTATGTATGTATGTATGTATGTATGTATGTATGTATGTATGTATGTATGTATGTATGTATGTATGTATGTATGTATGTATGTATGTATGTATGTGTACGCACGTATGTATTGGTCAAATATTTTGGGGGATCCCCCAAGGTGGAATCGATTTGTAATAGGGGAGTAATTACTCATTGGCATCCACCCAAACGCAGCCATACAGCTACAAAGGAAAGCTACGGCTACCTTCGTAGCCGTATGGCCGCACTTGGGTGAATGCCAATGATTTCCATATGCATGCATGTATGTATGTATGTATGTATGTATGTATGTATGTATGTATGTATGTATGTATGTATGTATGTATGTATGTATGTATGTATGTATGTATGTATGTATGTATGTATGTATGTATGTATGTATGTATGTATGTATGTATGTATGTATGTATGTATGTATGTATGTATGTATGTATGTATGTATGTATGTATGTATGTATGTATGTATGTATGTATGTATGTATGTATGTATGTACGCACGTATGTATTGGTCAAATATTTTGGGGGATCCCCCAAGGTGGAATCGATTTGTAATAGGGGAGTAATTACTCATTGGCATCCACCCAAACGCAGCCATACAGCTACAAAGGAAAGCTACGGCTACCTTCGTAGCCGTATGGCCGCACTTGGGTGAATGCCAATGATTTCCATATGCATGCATGCATGCATGTATGTATCTATGTATGTATGTATGTATGTATGTATGTATGTATGTATGTATGTATGTATGTATGTATGTATGTATGTATGTATGTATGTATGTATGTATGTATGTATGTATGTATGTATGTATGTATGTATGTATGCATGTATGCATGTATGTATGTATGTATGTATGTATGTATGTATGTATGTATGTATGTATGTATGTATGTATGTATGTATGTGAATGAGTGTGTGAGCGACTGAGCGAGCGAGTAATCTTTGTTAAGATGGGTCTGCCCTGAAGGCCTATTTATAGAGAGAGAGAGGCGGTTTGGACAGAGAGGTTACACCATGTTCATAAGTGTGGGGAATTCGGCGAGTTGTTACGGATCCATGTTGTTTCGGCACCACAAGGACGAGGATGGAGAGCACCTTTTCTTTTTTCGTCTCCGTCCTCGTCCTTGTGGTGCCGAAACAACATAGAACCGCGTACAAATTTTGTTTTGCCACTTGTTTAGTGGCACATTATGCACGCTGCCGACCGCCAGCGTCGCGCACGAGGACAATACGCTTAGAGCATTGTGAAAATGTAAATAAGTGACAATAAAATGACAACAATTGCAATATGACTGTCAAGCTCTTCCAGACGCCTGGGCCCGACCCAGGCGTCTGTGACGGGTGTTGCTGAAAGACCGCATGCGGTGACATATGTCTGGAGGTTCTTTTTCTGGATGCTGATGTAGCGAGGGCTGTCCCACAACATGCGCTTCATCACTGGGCGGTCCATTACGTCGCATTTTGTTTCCGCCACGCTTGCTACATGGTCGTCAGCGCATAGTCGTCAGTCTAGCATGCGATAAATGCATGCATGTTAGATAAATAGTGCGCATGCAACTAACTGCACATTACCGATACGTCACTCGCAAAGATAAAAGGCTGTTAAAACTTCAAGTTGGGCTAGTTGATAATTTCTTGTTGGGATCATTTTGTTAGCGGTAAAAACACACGGACACATGGTTTAGTCAGAGGAAACACCATGTTCGGCCCCAGTCGCTCTGGCCAGCTACGCCGGTGAGAACTGAAGGAATTTCTCTTCTTCTTGTCGCTAAGTATTTCTCCGCAGATTTTATGACGACAACCTTTCATAGAAGATTTTGCAATGCAACGGCGCCTGCCAAGCACTCCATGCGTTCACCAGTGGCGCGGCACCAACCTTTCACTGCCGTTTTGTTTTGTTCAAAAAACAAAACAAAACATAAAAAAAGCTACATACCATGCAACATCGTAGCGGTGAGCCTGAAGTTGGGCGCTTGTTATGTTCATTCCGACCTTGCGGGCTCGACCTCGACCCCGGCTTTCGCGGAAGCCGATATTCAATGACGTTTGCGCGCTAAGATACGAGAACACTTTGAAGAGCCCGCAGAAGGTTGTCGGAATTCCGGGGACTCTCACAGCCACTCTCTCGACTCTTAAAGCTGAACATCCATTATGAATTAGCACTGCTTTTGCGCTGCCAGATTAGCCGGGACGATATACGCCAAAGAACATGCTTATACGGGAGGGCTGCTTTCCTGATAGCGGTGCATGACACTAAATATGCATGGCTAGTACGTACACGGAAGTAGAATTTGTTGCGGTTCTCCAATAGCTCAGACACAAAGAGCAGCAATCTTTCCAATCAATGTCACCTTCGCTGCTCAATGTAGCATTCCTTCCGTTTGTTTTCTTTTTCATTTCTTTTTTTTTTCTAATTATGAACTCGATATCCCGAGTTGAGGATGCTAAAAAGAGATGAAAGGAGTGATAACTGCTTTACTAAGGACAAACGATCGTCTAAATCCAGCAGCGCTGGAAAGGAAGAAGGGGGTCGAAAGATGTATTACCAGATAGTAGGAACGCTCTTTTCTTTACGAGACGTACCGGTATAGGCAAGTTGATCGCCCCTAGCGCAACGGGTAAAGGACTGCATACAGACGGGGGTGACCCTTCATTTACAAGATACAGCCAAGAATCCCACATGAACTAAATTCTCGAAGAGAAAAAAAAACAAACGAAATACATTCCATCTTCGGTTCCCGGCGGACATTTTTCAACGCCCTTTTCTGAAGTGGAGGTAAGCGAACCATCTGGGTCTTTTATAACTGTACCTGTACTATACGCACTACCCTGCTAGAAGTTCTTCGAATAACGGAATGTTTTCGTGCCTCTGCGGATTTTCTCATTGTGACGATCATCAACTGTGTGGAGTCGCAAGCTCATACTCAGTCAAAAAAACTACACAACCGAGTCAAAAATAACGATAAAATATTCCGCAGTTCTGTAGTACTTGTCAGCAGTACGTTGCTTTTTTTTTTCTGTAGCACTGTACCTCTTTTTATGTAGTTCTGCAGATCTTTCTGTTGTAGTTAAGGAAAATTCAGTTTTTACAACAGATTAACTGTCACAAACCGCACAAAAATTCTGTCGTGACCACAATAATTTTCTGTATTTCTTTTCGACTGGGTATCGAACAGTGTCAACAGTACATCAGTGATAAGTTGAGACTGGCCGGTAAGTGAAGCTGCATTTATTTATTTATTCAAATTACTTCTAAGGCCAGGACGCGGTTCTGGGAGGAGTGGTACCAGCCTAACCATGTTTTCGGCTATTCCCTAATTGTTAAACACCACGATTAAAGTTATTTCGACAGATGGAGGCTCCAACGAGTTTATAGCAACGTTCGTACTGATCAGACTGAACTGTCACTTTAAAGGTGGTCTGGCAAATTAATACATTGCTTAATATAATTTATTAAGCCAACATCAAAGATTTAATTGGGGCAGGCAGAAATATATGCCCCAGCGAATGGAAAGGGTTTCTTCTGCAGTGCCTGCGCAAGGAGGCAAACAACGCTCCCAGCGAAATTCAATCTTATACCCGTTAAGCTTGTCCGCCCAAGCATGAAACGAGCGGTGCAGCCGCCTTCATTCTGTGAGGGCCGTCCTTGAGCTCCTCCGATAGCATATGCATGCGGCGGGCCGGGGTGTATACCCCGTATTGCCCCGTTTCTCCATTCATACACATCGCAGCCACCTTTCGGTCGCAGCGCTAATACATTCCCCACGTCTTGTCGTGTGTACAGTCGCCGGCACGAGCGCGACTTAGCTTTCGGGCGGTGTGCCCGCAAAACTCTATAGTGGCATGCGCACGGTTTGAACATCAATGAGCAGGCGAAATCTAGCTGCGAACAAACGCAAACGAATGGACGCACCGCCATTGAAACCGCGCAGTGACACAATATGACGCTTCATTGGCGCTTACAGCAACAAGCTGTTTGTTGAGACTCACGAAAAAATCGATACACGTTGAATGCAGCATCGATGTTGTTCTCGGTGCAAGGGCTGAAAAGTAACGTAGCATTGCGCGGCTTCACTGCCGTTAACAGTTTTGTACACACTCTTTTCCGTCTCCGAGCGGGAGCACTTTGGATCGTTCTCCGTCCCTCTACTCCTTCTTCAGTTACAGTGAATGGATCGATGGAAGTTTAGAGCGCCCCCTTTTGAAACGGGGTGTCACCATGCTGAAACTTTCTTTTTATGCTTATTATATTTATACAACTCTTTTAATTTCAACGACTATTATTTTAGACACGGTATAACTTTAAACATCCTTGTTTATTTACGATTTAGCACCCTATAGCGTTCCCTTTTTGCCTTCCTGCTATTCAGCCACCAATATTGTCAACGCGCCTTGCCAACCTCCATCGCCGATGCATTTACGTTTCTGTTGTGTACCCTTAAACACCAAGGCCTCGGCTAGAGTGACCGTGTCCGCATCCACATCTGGATGGATACTGCCACAATCCAGTATAAGAAGGAGGAGGTTAACCGGTAAAAGTAACTGGTTTGCTACCCTGCACTGGGGGAAGAGGGTGTGTGGATATAAAAGTGATTGGTAAGATGTTCAATTGTTTCTGGGCATCTACCGCACGTAGCACAAGTTTCATCTTCTTGATTAAACTTCCTTTTGTATATTCGCGTTCAAAGAAATCCTGATCGAGCTTCAAGGAGAAGGCCACTGTCTCTGGAGTTGTCATAAAACGTCTTCTTCTTAATCTGAGTTTTCCAATTTCTATATAGGTCTAGGTCGGCTTCTTTTCCATTGGATTATGCAGTTTTGAACCTCTGTATTCCTTACCTGTCATTCAATGTTCTTTATTTCTATATATGCCGTGCTCCTGCATACTCCCTGGTTAGTTTTCTGGTCCTTTTCCGCCACTGTGAGTCAATGCACTTTCGGTATATGTGTTTAAATACTTTGGCTGCCCACCTATTGTCGTCCATTCTACTGCGGCGCTCTTCGTACAATATTTTGTTCTGAGCACCTAGTTCCTCGAAATACGCCCAACCTAATTCTCACTGCACTACTTCGTTCGCAGTTTCGTTCGCAGTACGAATTATAACTTCCTATTCATGCCTGCATTTTTATTATTCCCTGCCTGTGTTGCCAGCCTGTGCGTAACTGACGTTATCGTGATTGGTGTACGTGATTTAATAATTTTCCTATTTCCGTTTCTTTTACAGATTAAATTCATTTTACTCTGTGGCCACCGGTCCGGAATTTCTTCAATTGTTATAGCTGTTTCCAGTGCTTTAACAAAGTGTCCTTGCTTCTTGGACCAAGTTCATTAATTAGCGTGATTACAATTTTATCCACCTCTAAGGTAGTACATACAGGTATATTTGTCTTCATCTTCTTTCAATTGAGATTGGCCTGTTATAAGCTCCTTTCATAAGGATCTCTGATACTGTTTCTTCATTCCGGGTGATTACCCGACCATCATCGAGGCTAAATAATTTGCTATAACTGATAAAATTTATCTACAACGTCGTCCTTCTCTAGACATTTTTTCTCGGCATCATGAATCTGTTCCTGCTCTCGTTGATTCCTTTTACCCAGGCAGCTTATATGGCTCCAGAATTTCTTTGCCGCCCCTTTAGTTGAGTCGCGCACTTCGGTCATCTAGCAATCGGTGTGCCGTTTTATTTTACCCTACACAAGTATCTTCATTTCCAGTTTCTTTGCCCGTAGGCTTCCCATTTTCTGTTTACTTCGTCTTTAGAAAGCTGCGCTTTTTTTGTTTCTCTGTATTCTCTGAAAGCCATCCGTCTTTTTTCGATTGGCTGTTTATTTTCACTATTCCACCAGCTTCGAGGAGTCCCCCTACTTTACCCTCCATTTGATTCTTTTATTTGCCGAATTTTTGTTCGGATGGGTCACGCTAACTTATTAAATTTCACTCCTCCTTGGGATGTTTCTTTTCGCAAGCCAGCGTAAAAAAGCACCAGCACTCAGGAGGCGGGCGAATGCCCGTCACACAAGTCGTCATCGTGATGTCCCTTTCCGCGAAACGTCGCCGCATCTACTAGCGCATTTCCTCGTTTTAAAGACCAGGCATCAGTGCTGCCTATGCCGTGCCGAGCTAAGACTATTATCATTTCATCCAATCCTGGCAGCAGCTGACTTGCGGACTAGCTGGATAATCCAGGCTTGCTGGTCTAGGGGCACCGACCACCCAGCTCCTGCGAATATTTACTGATTATATGCTCATTAAAAGTTTTCTCTCTCTCTCTCTCTCATCCAACCCTCTAACTCCAGCAACGCCGCGGCCATGGAGATGCAAGGCGGCGACCGACAGCGACGGATTTGGGAGAGTGACCCCGACCCGCAAGAGAGGCAGGGTACACTCTCCTCCCCATCAACCGGCACCTCGATCGTCATCCGCCGGCAAAGTGTGCGACAATGGCCAGCCCCCGTCCTCCTCACCTCGAAGAGCGCGAGCACGATCTGCCAAACCGGATGCCACGTTGCTTCACCGACGCGGGGCGGGACACGGCGCCCGCGACGACGCCGACGATGATGCTCGCCAGACACGAAGCCGGTGATGCGCTCCGGAGCTGCGGAGAGCGTAGCACTACGCTACGGCGGTGACCATTCGCGACGCAGCGACGTGGACAAGCGTGCACCGGAAACGAACGTACACCTCAAATCGGAGGAAAAAACCCTACAACGTCCTGCGTAGGTATATGTGAAGTGCAGTGCAGAGTGCATAAATGTCGACGGCCATCGTTCAAGCTCAGAAATACCATATGCCCGCAGTAATGCGAAAATAGTATCAAAACGTCTTGGTCAAAACATGCTGTTGAGCGAAGTGCTATCTTCGCCACAAGCTTGGGTGTCGTGACGCTGGGGCTACGTCGACCCGGCCTTCACTTGGTAGCGTGCAGAAACTCGGGGTTGAAGAAGGACTGAATCTTCGAAGTTGGTAAAATATATACAAGCAGGTTTAATGGCACTTTGAGAAAACTTATTGACAATATTTACACGAAAAAGAAGGGTACATCAGCAAAATGGCAAGCGTTAAGAGTTCATAGCGAGAAGCGACTGGATGAGCCGTTTACCCAGGGCTCAGAGCGACATTTCGTGCTCTGCAGCGTCCTTAAAACCCCCTATGTCCAGCCCCTCTCTGAAGATGCTGACCAACCAAATCCAGGGCACGCCCCTCAGATATCGGCATCCAATCGAACACATCACTGCACTGATGGTCTGAAGCACTGACTGGTCCGGCATTAATTCGTTGGGCGTGATCACTTGTTGGCGGGAAAAGCTTGGGAACGGCGAGGAGAGGAGGTACATTTCTATTCTTCAGCAAAGAAACCACAGGCTGGTTCTGACAAGTGGGTTTACTTCTCAGAAACCCAAGTGCACGTGGGCGCCGCATACGCTCCCAGCATTGTCCGTTTTCGACAATTGCAAATCTTTCCTACATTCCTGGGAAATCACTTAATGGCTGTATGCGTCATGCTCCTTTCTTGTCCTGCACGTCAGCGGACATGTCACTCTGTCGTCTCCTTTGGAAAGTAGGCATTCCTCACTGGACGATAGGGCTTCTCGACTGGAAGGGTGAACAAAAGAAAGAAAGCACTTCCTGCATTTCCCGCAGGGGGACGTTTCTTTGTGTTTTTCCAGACGTTCTCTTGACAGGGTCAATTTGGCATTTGCAGGGTGACCACAAAGCAAAACAGGCTTACAAAACAGGATTCCTGGAAACAGGCTCACTTAGAGCCATTGGACCATCACCACATATCCACAACACTTATCCATGCCCACAGGCGAACAATAGAGCGCGCAAATGCGGATGCACGGTCGTAACAGCCTCCTCCCCCGCCAGAAGAGTCTCGGAGGGCAGCAGTCGCAGCTGCTGCATGAAGAGACGACTTAATGGCCTGCACGTGAACGCTTGAAGCTCGCTGTTGCTTGTCGCGTTGTCTTGATTGTTGTAGGCCAAATTGCTCGAGCTGTCTGAAACTCAACCACATGTCTAAACAAGCACTCGGCTCCCGTCTGAAGAGACCAGGTCAAAATAAAACTGCCATTGTTGTTCGAGAAAAGCCCACTCTCAAGACGTTCAGGACCCACGTATTCCTAGAAAACCAAACGTGCTGCTTTACATAGCCACACATATACAAGCGCACGAAAAAAAAAAAACCTGATTATCAATTTGGATACATGGTGAGGAACATCTCGGACCGCTTAGAAAGAGCGGCTAAGCGCGTCCGCATTCCCATTTAACTTCCCCTTTTTGTATCTTATTTCAAAATTGTACTGCTGTAAAATCAAGCTCCACCTAAGAAGGCGACTGTTCTTCGATGTCGCAGTTTGCAGCCAAGCCAGGGGACAATGGTCCGTCTCTACGGTGAATTTGGCCCCTCCAAGATAGCACTGCAATTTTTGAATGGCCCATACAATGCAAGCGCACTCTTTCTCTGACGCGCAATAAGCCCTCTCTCTAGAACTCAGTTTTCTGCTCAGGTAGAGCACCGGGTGCTCATTACCGTCGTCATCTCTCTGGCAGAGAACAGCACCTAGCCCTCGATCACTGGCATCACACTGGACCGTGAATTCTCGGTCATAGTCTGGAGCTCGCAATACCGGACGGCTAATCAGCACAGCCTTCAGGTTTACGAAGGAGGCTTCCTTTTGTTCGTCCCAGACTACATTTGTCGGTTCTGTCTTGCGGAGAGCGTCGGTCAGAGGGCTAGCCAAAGATGAATAGTGAGGGATGTAGTGGTTGTAGTATCCCGTCAGCCCTAAGAATGCCCGAATTTCCGTCTTCGTGCTCGGCCGCGGGTAGTCTGCTACCGCAGAAATCTTAATCTCGCTGGGTTTCCTGAAACCTTGACCTACATTGTGACCCAAGTAGTCCACGGTCGCCCTTGCCAGGCAACATTTCTCGGCCTTTACGGTTAGTCCAGCTTGACGCAAAAGGCTCAGTACAGCTCTTAGATGTACCATATGGTCCGCCCATGAGTCGGAAAAAACCGCAATGTCGTCTAAATAAGGCACCGCGAATGTTTCACACCCCTTTAAAACCCTATCCATGAGTCGGGAAAAACAAAATGGAGCATTTTTGAGCCCGAAACTCATCATTGTTGGCTGGTAGCTGCCCGTCGGAGTGACGAAAGCCGCGTATCTGCTGGCGCGTTCAGTGAGCGGTACTTGCCAGTATCCTCGAGTAAGGTCCAGCGTAGTCACATATGCCGCTCTACTGACCTGTTCTACTCTCTCCTCAATATTCGGAATAGGATACACTTGATCCCTGGTGAGAGAATTTAGCTTTCGGTAGTCTACCACAGGCCTAGGGTCTTTACCTGGAGCTTCTACTAAGATCATAGGCGAAGCATAATCGCTTTCCGAGGGTTTTATTACTCCCAATTCCAGCATGCGAGTTACTTCCCTATCCAGAATTTCTCTTTGCCTTGGAGAGAATCGGTAGCACCTTGATCGCACTGGCACGTCTGAAGTCAGCTCAATATCGTGCTCAGTCAAATCAGTCCTGCCTGGCCAGTCCACGAAACAGGCCTCAAACTCTGTTATTATTTCGCCCAGATCGGACAGCTGGGATTTCTTTAGTTCTCCTCTCTGCTCCGTCTTTCTGAGAAGCTCCTGAGCGTTGCTTCCTTTTCCGCTGAGGCAAATCAAGTTATCCCCAATCTCCTCAGGAAGGTTTAACGTTAGATTTACCATGGTTTCCCTCTGCTCATAAGGCTTCATAAGATTGCAATGATAAATGCGCCCTGCTTTACGCCTATCGGGGATTTTCACTGCGTAGTTAGTGTCAGAAAGCTCTGCAACGACTTTAGCAGGTCCTTCCCACTGTACTTCGAGCTTATTCTTGGGATCATTGGCTTGCTCCATAGCTAAGTCCTCTCGGGTTCCACTTAGAAGTCTCGAGAGATTACTAGACACCGGCGGCAAGAGGTTACTCTCTAGAACGTCCTCATTCCGTGTCTTATCAAGCTCACTTTCTAGTTGACTTATCTGAGATGCCTCGCTCTCAAAGTTTTCTGACCGGCTATCTTCCGCATCGACCACTGTTTTAACTGCCATTTCCTCCGCTGTGGATTCTTCTGGAATGAGCAGTGTAGCTAGTTCTCGCGCCTTTGAACGTGTTAAGGCTTGCACAACTCTGTCTCCGAAAAGGATGCCCCTCTTTCGCAGTAGCATGTCCGATTTGTTGGAGAACAAATACGGATAGCACTTAGGAAGCTTTCCTGAAACGGCAGCCTCGGTTGTTAACTTGCCGAAAGGGCCCTCGATGACCACGTTCGCGATTGGCAAGCACACACTCTGTTCCTCCACTACCTGGCGGATCCATGCACACTGTCCTGTATAGTCGGAAGGCGACACATACGCCGGATGGACAACATCCATCGTTGCGGCCGAATCGCGCAGTACCTTGCAAGGCTTCCCGTTGACTACTAGGTCATGCAGGTAGGGTTCCAAAAGCTGCATATTTTCATCGCAGTCACTGACATACGAGAAAGCAAACTTTTCTTTCCGGCAGTTGACGGCAATGTGACCCTGCTCATTACACCTAAAGCATGTGAGCGGCTTCCTAGCCTCAAACTTATTCTTTGTGTTCTGCGCGTTGGTCACTTCCCCACTTTTCTCACTGCCGTCCTTTCTAGGGCGTTTGCCTGAAGAAGCCTTCCTTTCTTCGTTTGCAAATCTAGCAAAGTGCCTTTTCTGACGGTTACTCAACTTGGGATTGCGGGGCCTATCCACTGCTGGGTTGCTGAATTGTCGGCGCGAAGCATACTCCTCAATGAGTTCAGCAGCTTCAGTTGCCGACTTAATGTCGCCTCGGTCCTGTAACCAATTTCTTTCTTTTTCTGGGAGGCAGTTATAAAACTGCTCCAAAAGAATTCGCTCGACTACAGCGTCCCTATCACTGTAGGAATCAGTGCTCTTTAGCCACTCGCCCAAATTAACTCTTAAATTGTAGAGGAATTCAGGGTAACTCTCGTCCCTGGACTTAGTAGCTTTCCGAAAACGTTGTCTGAACGCCTCGGCGCTAAGCCTATACTTTCTCAGAAGGCAAGCTTTGACCTTCTCGTAGTTGTCCGCGTCCTCCTTGCTTAGCCGCGCGACAACATCCGCTGCCTCGCAGGGCAGAACCGTCAATAATCTCTGAGACCAAGTGTCTCGCTGGAAGGACCGTTTTTCGCAGGTTCGCTCAAAGTTAGCCAGATACAGACCGATATCCCCTGATATCACATATGGCTGCATGTACTTTGACATCTTGAAATCTGCCTCCTTGTTGAGACGAGGTACCGCTAGCTGGGGACAATCGCCCGACCTCTTGCTCAACTCTAGTTCTAATTTCCGGAGCTCAATGTCTAGCTTCTTTTCCTCTCTTTCCCTCTCACGTTCGCGCTCCTTTTCCTCTTTTTCCCGCTCTTTCTGCTGTCTGAGCTGCTCCTTTTTTTGACCGATGAGGTTCCATGCTTCACTGAGCTCCTCATCATCGGTTCCCAAATCTGTGATTGCCTTTATAATCAAAGGTTTTCGTGTCAAACCACTTGTATCAATTCCCAATTCCTCACACAATTGCAACAGTTCCGGTTTCTGCAGCTTTTGTAGGTCCATGATCGCTCCGAGTGTCGGCTACTTCCAAAACAACAGTGCAAACTACCAAACCTAAAGGCGTTTCAACACTTTTTACCAGTTCTAAAATCTAACCCTGTTCTAGAACCTGGTCCACATCAGAAGAAAAGCCGGCCTACCCGGCCTTCGACCCGGCCGGGTAGGCCGGGTCGAAGGCGTCGACCCGGCCTTCACTACGTCGACCCGGCCTTCACTTGGTAGCGTGCAGAGACTCGGGGTTGTTGTTGTTGTAGTGGTTATTTATTGTATGTACAAAAGGAAAGAAAAGATGTTTGCCAGCCCCGGTATCTGCTATCTTATATCTGAAGCACCTGAACTGGGGCGGCGGAAATAAAGGGATAGCGAGGAGAAGGTAGAGGAAATCAAAGAGGTGAGTGATAGGGAGAAAGAAAAGAGTAGGTAAGAATAAAAGAAATATATACACTATGGTACAGTATAC
This sequence comes from Amblyomma maculatum, assembly GCF_055883805.1. Classification (NCBI taxonomy): domain Eukaryota; kingdom Metazoa; phylum Arthropoda; class Arachnida; order Ixodida; family Ixodidae; genus Amblyomma; species Amblyomma maculatum. The sequence goes on along the minus strand of NC_139351.1, from coordinate 118,507,066 downwards.
AGTAGTTTGCATGAGGCCCACCCGCAAATGTCTTAGGTCACTGAGTACTCGGCACGTCGGGCGGGCCTCCGCAATAGCTCCACGTCCAGGCAACTGTTCACTACGCACGCACTTGCACACTGTGCAAAACACTGACGGCTGTCGTGGGCGATCAGCCGTTATTGTGGGAAGTAGCACACGTGGAGCGTTCAGTCCCAGCGCGCACTATCTGGCGAGGTGAAATAGGCGGGTCATCAAGCCCGCCTGTTCGATGTACTCACACAAGCTCACGTGAGCTCGCTCGCGGGCGCGCGCACAGCCCGGCGGCCACAGGAGCACAGCTACGCTGTCCGGGATTACCCCCTGCGCTCTGTAAGCCGCCAGCAACTCACGTCGTGGTTCGGCTAGCGCGGTGCAGCGCAGTAGAAGATGTTCGAGAGTTTCTACCTCGCCACAGCCGTCACACACGTCACTATTGGCAAGTCCGTGGCGCATCCGTCGTTCCCCAGGCCCACTTTGAGAAAACTTATTGACAATATTTACACGAAAAAGAAGGGTACATCAGCAAAATGGCAAGCTTTAAGAGTTCATAGCGAGAAGCGACTGGATGAGCCGTTTACCCAGGGCTCAGAGCGACATTTCGTGCTCTGCAGCGTCCTTAAAACCCCCTATGTCCAGCCCCTCTCTGAAGATGCTGACCAACCAAATCCAGGGCACGCCCCTCAGATATCGGCATCCAATCGAACACATCACTGCACTGATGGTCTGAAGCACTGACTGGTCCGGCATTAATTCGTTGGGCGTGATCACTTGTTGGCGGGAAAAGCTTGGGAACGGCGAGGAGAGGAGGTACATTTCTATTCTTCAGCAAAGAAACCACAGGCTGGTTCTGACAAGTGGGTTTACTTCTCAGAAACCCAAGTGCACGTGGGCGCCGCATACGCTCCCAGCATTGTCCGTTTTCGACAATTGCAAATCTTTCCTACATTCCTGGGAAATCACTTAATGGCTGTATGCGTCATGCTCCTTTCTTGTCCTGCACGTCAGCGGACATGTCACTCTGTCGTCTCCTTTGGAAAGTAGGCATTCCTCACTGGACGATAGGGCTTCTCGACTGGAAGGGTGAACAAAAGAAAGAAAGCACTTCCTGCATTTCCCGCAGGGGGACGTTTCTTTGTGTTTTTCCAGACGTTCTCTTGACAGGGTCAATTTGGCATTTGCAGGGTGACCACAAAGCAAAACAGGCTTACAAAACAGGATTCCTGGAAACAGGCTCACTTAGAGCCATTGGACCATCACCACATATCCACAACACTTATCCATGCCCACAGGCGAACAATAGAGCGCGCAAATGCGGATGCACGGTCGTAACATGGGGTACTGTGATTCGATATTGTGCACTCATGATAGCCCATGACCGGGGCACGTCAAGTCACAGGTCACATGACCTTGCGAACATCACTGGTGCGGTGCCGATGACGTAGGTCCCGAAACGTACTATAGTGGTGATTAGCAAGCCACGATGCTTCTGAAAGTGTATTTGTCCCTTCTGCAAACACTCCTTCTTCACATTGCCGCGTTGCTGGAGGCGACGGGCATCGATTCCAGTTTACATTCCTTCCAGTTTTCCAGTTACTGTGTACATCTAAATCTTAGTTTTTGTGAATGCAATTTTTCTTTCAGCGTGCTTAGCATACGGACAGAATGCTTTCGGGACGGTATTACAATTTCCGCGACCCATTCGAGGGCTCCAGATGAGCCTCATTGCCCAGGATAACAGGCAGTTCATTGGCTTCATTGGGCTCATCATCAGCCATAAGGGAAATCATGACGTTCTCGGTTATGACCATCAACACCAACGCCGAAACTCTCCCATGCACAGTCATTGCTTCAATAAGTGCATGCCGAAAATTATAAACCTAAAGTTCAGCAACAAGCTTAACGTTACGAGAGACGATGCAACGACTTCCTTGACGTTCGCAGACCTTACATGTACTGCGCAGCACATGCATTCAGGACTCGGGGATCTCAGGTGATGCCACGTTGATCTTCAATGCCGAAGAGAGAGAGAGAGGGGGGTACATAACGTAATTGCGCGAAAACCCTGCGAAAGGCTGCTGCCATCGATGATCGCCCGCCAAGGTTCACTGGCGACGCTTCCACGTGTGTCGGGCCGCGCTTTGACGCCGGTGCCTTTGTTCACAAGCCAAGCGGTCACGCTTTGACGCATGACGATCGGAAAAGCCGCGCTCGAGCGACCAGAGGTCGAACGACGGGAGCTTAATGGGGGTTTGTTGGACCTCGCTGTTTCTGAACTGCCGTGCGAAGGTAAAAAGTGATCCACTTCTTTCCAATATCGCTCACCTTTCTTTCCAGCTTTCCTATTATTTTCTCTTGCTTAGCTTGACGGGTTGACGTCAGTTTATTTTGAAGGTTTCTCGTTAGCCTCAAAGTTTTTGCCGAACAAGTGGGTGCCGGAAGAATGCAACAATTGCGCATTACACGTATCGACATCAATAACTGGACAAAGGACGGTGTCGGTGACGTTCTCTTTCAAGAATGGACATTGAATTCTGACGTAATCATAGCGATTCACAAATGCACATTTCGTAGTCGAGGGTTCGAAGGCATACCGTCTGGTCAGGAATCATGGCTTGATGAGATTCACTGGTCACTGATCATGGTCGTCATTTCATTGTCAATACGTCGTCAAAACATCTTCAAAACATCGTCAAAACGATATTTTTGTTTGACTATGGTCAGTAACCCCTGAATTTTATCAAGTGCTAAAAGCGTTGCGCCTATGCAACAGACCAAAATTATAAATTCTTTGCGAGTTTTTGCACCAAATTTCTTGCGTCGGACTCTCATCAGAAACTTTCTGTGGACTCTTGAATTTTTTTTATCATGATGCACGAGGACATCAGATCAGCGACTTTTTGCATTGCATGAAACATTGTGTCCCTTCATTAACCTTTATCCCAAAGATTTAAGAAAGTTTATTAAATATTGCCTAATGGTGTTAAAACGTTGGTGCAGCGCAAAAAAAAATGTACACACCAAACAAGACGAATACCATTTTAAGCATCAAGAGCTGTTCCAAAAACCCATTTTTCCCCTGCTCATACAGTAACGAGGCACATCGACTAACAGAACGTTGTAGTACAGCGCGTCTTGATTTATACCTGCTACAAATGCGTACACTAGGCAAAACATTTCAGAAATCTCCAGTTATTAACAGCTGCTCTTTAACACTTATATAGACACCAGACCCCGCGGAAGAAAGAATTGAATCCAATGAATATATCGGTGTAGCATCTCTCTCTCTCTCTCTTTCTCCACACACACACACACACACACACACACACACACACACACACACACACACACACACACACACACACACACACACACACACACACACACACACACACACACACACACACACACACACACACACACACACACACACACACACACACACACACACACACACACACACACACACGCGCGCGCGCGCGCGCGCGCGCGCGTATCACAGAGAGGTATTCTCGACGAGTCGGGACCCCCTTTAAAGGGGAAGAGTGAAAACGTAAAGGAAGATAGTAGAGGACTAGTCACGCGTTTCGTTTCCAGACCTCACTCTTCCTCTCGAAATATTAACGTGACCCGCTTTCTGTCGCGTTGATGTATACACAAGTATGCTGCATGTTGCTTTCGCCTTTCACAGTGTTGATGTAAGCTGCTCGCTCCAATAATTGGCGGTCTGGCAAGAGAAGCACATGTAAGCGTTCGGCTAAGATAAGATTATAGTTAAATGCGTTTATTAAAAAAAAAGTGAAATTCACGCTTTTTTTTTTTTATTCTACGCACCACAAACAAAAAAGAAATGCATCATAAACTTGTCGCGTATGTCCCAAGAATTAATGAAACCCCAATGAAGAGGAAGTGCATTATGTCTTCGGAAACTCTATGACAAGTTTTAATCCACGACGCATCGTAAACTCGGCAAAAAAGTCTTCAGAACCCCTTCATGAGTGCAAATGTTTGTGAGGATGACTTTGAATAAAATATTCAACATAATTTCTGTAAGGGTATGCATGCGTAAGCTAAAGCTCCGCGCACATCTACTAGCTCCTGAGAACGCTGTCCAGGCTCAGAGCAATCTAAGACATGAAATCTATATGGTCATGCAAGCAAAGTGTGCCCAGGTGGCCCCGTGCAGCTTGCCTACTAGCCTAGAATTACAGGCAGGACAACTGCACCGCTCAGGTTCCTCCGGCCCCGTGGCGAGCGAAAAATTGTTTTTGTGTGCTTTGAGTAAAACGAGGAAACTTTGCTTCTCGCAAGGTATACTCTCAAAGCACCGCTACCGAGTCATTCTTTTCCGTGCAACGTGCCTGCGGCGAAAGCGACGTTATCTTTTCGTATCCTCCACAAATAGAATCGCTACACATTAAAGGATTTAAAATAGAAGTCCTCTATATTCTATACATACTGCAATTACTAAAAAAAATACCATTATTTACACTTGTACCATGGCTGTCACACATTAAAAATAGGCTGACTCCATTGAGCTCGCTCAATTATCTATGTCACGTCATCAAGTTCGTGTACACTAGGCTCTGCACTAAAATGCCAAATGGCATGAAAATAACAGCTAGAAGTAGTCGAGGGCTGGCACTGCCGTTCTGGTCGCAGCTGCAGAAGCGTGTAGGAAACGTATACAGTACACTCGCTATACCACAGGCGCTGTTTCAAGGCGAAAGCTTTTAATGGGACAAAAGCTACCCGCGCGAGCGGCGCACCTGATTGGTCGACAGAGAAGTGACGTCACCAGCCGCCAAATTCGAAGCTACCAACCAGAAGTTTCATCCTGTCTAGCGTTCCTGCCAACTGCAATCCCATACTTGAACGCGCGCCAAGGAACGCCACGCGACAGGAGCGATGGTGTAGTTCAAACGCACATTAGTCGGAAAGTGTGTGACATATACTGCGCCTTTCCTTTTCTGTAAACCAATTATAATTGTATGTACGACTGCAACGAACGCCGATAAAAGGCAAACAATGAGAGGTAAATGATAGGAGAGGAAAGGTATAGGCTTTCGTCATTCTCCTCTTCAGAGATATCTAAGAGACCCTCTAATTTTTGAACTTAGGGCACCGTGTCGCGTCTTAGGCTGGTTGGTTGGTTGGTTTATGGGGTTTAACGTCCCAAAGCGACTCAGGCTATGAGAGACGCCGTGGTGGAGGACTCCGGAAATTTCGACCAGCTGGGGTTCCTTAACGTGCACTGACATTGCACAGCACACGGGCGCCTTGCTTTTCGCCTCCATCGAAAAGCGGCCGCCGAGGCCGGGATTCGATCCCGCATCCTTGGGAACAATAGTCGAACGCCGTAACCACTGCGCCACCCCGGCGGGGGGCGTCTTAGGCGTTCTGTGTATATTGTGTATATTGTCACTGTGTAGTACTCGTTGCAACGGTGAGACATATTCACTGCTTTTGCGCCCGACCATGCTAAACAACTAGGGCTACAAATAATCATACAAGCAAACAAGGTCGCGTGTATTAGAAGACTCTTAAGTCAGCGCACCGGTCGTGCACAATGTGTCACAAAAACATCACAAAGATCCACTGCTGACCATCTCCATACCTTGAAGACTGCCAGTGGCGCTCGTAACACTGTGCGCTCCGCACAGGTTCCTCCCAAAACCGTCCCGCAACCCGGCATTTTTTTTCCAGGCCACACGGGTTGTGATTCTTATGAGGTAGAGAGGGCAACCTCACAACAGCCATCTATTACTTATTAAAGTCACAGTTAAAAGGGCCCTTCCCTGGTATCGGGCTGAGTTCAATGACCACGAAGCTTTCACGAAAATAATGTTGAGCATTGTTTCATTGTTCGCGAAAAAACAAAACGCTTCCGTTCGATAGGGAAACCATGGTTGCCTCATAAATGCATCTTGGCGGAGCGACAGTAAAATCCGCTCGACCTGAAGCGTAAATGCATGGCAAAGACAAAGCTTTTAATTGAGCGCTATTGAAACACGCGGCAGACACAGGGAAGAAAAAAGCTTAATCCTCCTGCGACCCAAAAGAATAAATCGTATTAAGGGACCCTGAAGGTGCTCATTCAGAATATGATAGTCGCCGACTGAATAAAGATGATCGTTCACTTAGTATACGGAACCTGCACCACACACAGACACAACAAGCACCACACATGTAGTTGAGGCTTCTGATCCTATTATGAACCAAGCCAATATTCCATAAGGATGACACAGGGAAAATGCGGTAACTCATGCGGCAGTATACCTTATCCGACGTCGAGTTGGATTTTCTTTTTTTGAAAGGGGAGGGGGGAGAGGAGAGGGTGCTGTAGGTGAGATAGGTATGCAATGCATACGATAGTTTTCCGAGAAGCACGGAATAACCTTCTCACCAGTCAGATGCACCCCACCTCTTTTCACAAGGTGTCTGCAGCACTACAAAAGGTAAGGGCGATATCAGCCAATCAGGATGCGCGCACAACACGATCAATTCCTACCAAATAGTGAAGTACATTGTGACCTTCCGACCAGCGAGAAGTTTGTCGCTACAGAGAAGTACACGGAATAACCTTACGACATCGAGATGGAGAGTATTCTAGTGAAGCATCATGCACTTTTTCTCCAATAAGACTTTTCGTGTTCTGGTGAAGCATGGCACAGCATTCAGGTGAGATGCTCCGCGCGCACGTATAAAAACCGCCTTTCACCCAAATACGACCGCGGGAAAACAAACAGTAACAAAAAATGCAGCAAGAGCGCGGTTTGATATCTCTATGTCTCGTCTAATTTATTATTTCATTTTTTTTTTCAGTAACAATACGTTCATGTATGTTATCCGCTGTATTCTTTGCTCGTCCTCTTACGCATTAATCTGCTCTTCAGTGGCCTTACAATGATACATGTATATTTATTGTGTGATGTATGTCGTCTCTTCAGTGCATTCATCTACTCTTTCTTTAAAGAGAACAAACTGAAGTTGGGCTGAATAAATACATTACTGCATAGTGACAGAAAATAGGCTAATTGATTATTTTGTTGCGTCTGAACAAATAAGGAAAAGTAAAATTCGTTAGAGGCACTTAGACCTGTCTTATATGCGGTACGGCGCAAGCTTTTCCGGGATCCTTTTCACTCATTTGCTTCTTTTTCTCTTTTTACTTTTTCATCTTTTCTAGTCCTTTGGTTGTTTTTCTTTTCTATTCATTGTTTTTGCCCTTTTTTTTCTTTCGTTACTTTTTTCCTATTTTACTCTTGACTCAATGGCATCGATGTTGCAACGTAATGACGAGGCTTGACAATGAAGCAAATATGCGGTTTTTGTACGTTTCTTTTTTTGCACAAATTTGACATATTTTACACACTTTAGGCGTCTGTGGGTGTTTTGAAGCCTGCACACTATATTGACGTCCATTATTTCGACGTTAAATTGACTTTTTGGGTCTAATTCATTACTCCACTCAACGAAATTTTGCACATAGAGACAATTTTCTTCTTTTTACTCTACCTCATACAACCATTCCTTTACATATAAATCACCTCATTATTCGACTGGGACTGTGTGACACTCTCTGCGGACATTAGAACGCAAGGGCCTGTCGACAGGCTGGGGTCGAGCCACGTCATGTCTGCCTCGTGCGGACAGAGGAGAGCTGAGATGTGAGACGACAGACTAAAAGGGGAAACGCGCGTCACAAGTTCTCACAACAGGTTAAGCGCCCAGCGCGAAGAACACTAACGCACACACTTGTGGAGAGGAGTTTCAGCCACAATAGACGAGACCTATGCCCCAGCCCCGGAAGGCTGTTATCGGAAAGGAACAGCATTTCTTTCTCGCACAAAAACATCGATGGTGCGCTGACACTTCTATTTTTGATACGATTTCATACAAAGTTATGTCCCTCTATCACTTCTCATTGTAAGCTCGTCTTCGTGGCCACTGAAAACAAAGGTTTTAATAGGCACGATTCTAGCCACCATAGGCACGAGAAGCCCCCCCCCCCCCCCCCCCCCCCGGCACCTCCGTCCTCCCAGTCAAAGAAAAAAAAAATACACCCTCCCAGTCAAAGAAAAAAAAATTAAATAACGAAATGCGCGTGGTGTCATCAGCGGCCACTTTCACAAGTAACATCCGAGCATCGACACCGGCTTTCGGGTGCGAACCTTAGGGGCTAAGATATACCGCAATTGAGCTCAATGCGCCGATTATTTTCAGCGCAGACGTCGCATGTTGAAATCGAGTGGCTGGGGAAAATAATGCAATTCAATCAGGTATAAACGCTTACATGGCAAGAAAAAAGCGTAGAATCGATTTTTACTGCGAATAAATCGGGCTGTAGCCGGTCTCCCTTTAGGCAGGTGACAGTGCATGTTATGGGCATAAAACCTTTTCACGACCCTTGGAGAAACCGGTTTGACTGGGCTGAGAACCAGGTATGGGGGGAGAATCCGCAGCTTTTTCCTTACGAGCACAGCCCAGTCTCCAATATGGCAGCGCCCTTTGGCCAATTTTGAAAAGGACTATAGAACGCACGCGCGGCGCCTGTTTACGGTCAGTGTCATTGGCACGTCGCGGCCGCCAACGGCCTCCTCACTCGCCGGGGTTGACGGACGGCTGCTACGACGTCGGCTGCTGCCTCGCACGCTGCTAAGCCTTCCGCCGCTCTGTGCACGGTACTTATGACTGGATTAACGCACCACTGGGGAAATCTGACCCGGCGTCACACTGGCTTCCACACGCATGGCAAATCAGAGATGCCGCATCGTGTTTTGCTGCGTCAGCTGCATATCTCTTACACTTTTAGGGGCCCTTTTGATGAAACCGGTCAGGCACTGAGGCAATGAAGCCCCCCATAACAATCGCCGGCGCACGATTTTGCGCTCCGCGCATGCGCGACGGTACAGTCCATCAACTTCCGTCCAGGCTCGTCTGCAGTCGGAACTGGACACAATCACCGGATGAAACACAAAGCGGAGCAGCGGAACTACACGCTTCATTGTGCTCTAATACGTTCGTACAATTATATTTATAATAATCGGTTTACAGGAAGAGAAAAGCACGGTAGCTGTCACAATGTTTTCTGAGGACACCCAAACCGCGCCGTGAAGGAAGGCAGGCAGGTGGGAGTGAAAGCGGAAAGAAACAGGTGTCGCAGTGGAGAGCTGCGGAGCAATTTTGACTACAGTATCTCTTTCTCTCTTTCCACTTTCATTCCCACCGTCCTCCCTTTGGTACGGTCCAGGTGTTCACGAAGAAAGTGTGACAGTTACTGCGCCTTTCCTTTCCTGCGAGCCAATTATCATCAATTATTATCTTTATCGTGCACTCAGGTCGCATAGCACCCGGACGCCTCTCCATTTCGGGTCTATCGAAAGGCTGCCGTCGGCGGTCGGATTCGAACCTTGGTAATCCGTCCGGTCCAGTAGTTCGGCGTCTTAACCGCTGCGCCACCGCGGCAAGGCAAACCCGTTTGAGCAAATATTCTCATTTCGCACACGCGCTGAACGCGAGATTGTGCGCTGCCTAATGTCTGCAAAGCCCCTGAGGCACTGAAGCCACTCTGTCATCATCACAGTGTGACGCCATTCACCATGGGATGGGCGCATAATGACCATAAAAAACAAATCACTGCCTCCCCCGTAATCGAGAGTTGAAGCAAGCATGAAATAGGTTTATTAACGACGTTGTCGCATAGAGCAAGATAACTGACAAGAGCTAGGGGCAGTACACAAGGCCCCAGCGGTCGACCTTGGCTCTTCACCAGATTCGGCAAGCGCACTAGCCTTGAAGATGGCCGCCGCAGTTCAGCACCAAATTGCGGAGGTCATTGTGTTCTTGTCCGGCTCCCTCGGGAGCAGAAGTCCAGGCCCCCTGTGAGGATGTGGTAGGTCTTTTGAAGCAAAAGCTTCACTACGCCATGCATCAGGTACCTGTCCGGCCGCTTGACCATTAACGAGCCAAAGCTAGGTCACAGTGTGGCTATAACCTAATCATGGTACCACCTACAGTGTACCGCCACATTACCTTTGACATTTGTAATAAATTGTATACTGTATTTGTAATAAATGCATCATCAAGCATTGGCCTTTCGTTTGAGCATTTTGACGCTTTTGAACCCCCTTTCTCAAATATTTCATTTTCAATTAATTGATCAATTTCGCATTCTAAATTTTCTTAATTAGCATAATCAAGCATTGGTTTCTCATCCTGAGCGTTTTGGCACATTTGAAGGCCTGGGATTCTCTGGCCTTATCTACCCACGTGGGACACTAAAAAAGAAATCAACATTCACTATGACAGCATTAGAGAAACTCTTCGTAGACTTCCTCTTCCTGATAAATCACTCACTACCACGCAAATAGGCATTCTTAGACGCATACAACTAATACACTGCTTACTCCTGCCAGATCGTTTCTGTATCGATTGTGGAGCTGGAGAAAATGGGAATTCATAATACATGGCAAGAGCTCACTGCAGCAGTCAGAATCTCTAAATTGGAAAGACTAAGTCAGACGGAGACAGGCAGAACCATCCTAGGATCACGGTGCGTGCATCCCAAGCCGAAACGTAGAGCCACGTTGTTTTGACTCGCCGGCGGCGTCAGTGGCATCGATCAGTCGCTGATATCTCTTCGCCGCGCAACGTTCCTATGGGCCCACGCGCTGCCTCCCGAACCTCCCGATAACTTAATTGATGTCTTCATTTCTCCGACAACAAAGCTTCCTTCATGACAGTCAAGAACTGTTAGCGGAGTGTTTGTTGAAGGAATATGTGTGAAAAATTAAAAAGTTGTCTGCAAGTGCACATGCATGTCTTGCTCGAAACATTTGCCTCAATCTATTGAAAAAGGTGAAACAGCTGATGAGCTGCGCTCTAATTTCGCATTACGAAGTAACGTAATCGTCGGCAAATTTTTTTACAGCACATCTGCAATGACCGCAAATGTTGTTGGCATATTCTGAGATTAATACCAGACATTTCATCGTACGCTTTCAAAAGTTCTTTAAAATCGAGTGGGGATTATATTACCGGCAAAACTTTTCAGAGCCGAACGCCAGCTGTAGTTCTTCCGTTTAACTACTTTATTACAAACAGTTACTAATAACTTTCTCGGCACAGCCTGGGGATGAGTGCCAATTAATGGCTCGATCGGTTTAGTTTATAAGGGTTTAGCTTCCCAAAGCGACTTGGACTATAAAATAAGCCGTATTAGAGGGCTCTGGAAATTTCGATCGCACAGCCAACGAGGCCGTGCTTTCCGCCTCCATTGAAAAAAGGCCGCCAAGCTGCCGGTATTCGATCCCGCATCTTTGGACTCGAGTTCCCCGACCGGGCTAATGGCAAGACTGTATGTAGTCAAAGACAAGACGATGTCACGTCGGTTCTTGAAATGCAGAAAAGCTCAGTCGCATTTGGCTAAGGTATACACTGCTTATAACATGGGTAAAGTAGCAAAAATATCTCCCCGCGGCAGTATTCCCCATGGTGATAGTCACCAATGTGGTAGAACGCATTGTTCTGGAGATGATGTTCGGTTGGATCACTTAGCCGAGCGGCTTCCAGTGCTTAATTCGCTCTTAAATGATGAGTATAGCAAACACGCAGTTGTAACAATTTTGCAGCAGCATTTTTGTATTTTTGGGCGCGGCAACATTTTCGGCGTTTCGGTCTCACGACGAAGAGAACCGCGTTGCGCGCGCAGTATGGCGCACTTGGACGCGATAGGCTGCTACAGTGCAGCTCCGCTCTAAGGCTAATTAATACTGCTTGAAGAACGGTGACGCTAATGGCCCCGTATACACCGTCGCGACACGTGTGCAACGACGGTTATCTTGCTTAGGTCGCAATGCCTTTACCGCGTTTTTTTTTTTTTTCTTGCTCCTGCGCCCATGCATAAGTATGTACAACGCAGCGCTCCATGCATGGGCACTCGCATGCGGCCACCATCGATCGCATGTGTGCGCTCGAAAATTATGTGGAGACGGGCATTTTCTGCGTTCTTTCCCGTGCCGAGCTGGAATGTTGCTCCGCGTTCGTCCGGCTCTTTTTGATGAGCACGAACACTGCTGGAGGCTATGAAATGAACACCAGTGGATACCGCCGCGAGGTTTTGTAGTATTTGCAATATTTAAAATTCAGCCTCATTCCCGATGTAGCAGTGAGTCTAACCATATTTATCTGCACAGATAAGTTTGCCCCCCCCTCCCATGTTAGCGCGCTTCGTTTTAAGTATTTTCGCATTGTGACACTGGTGCTTCCATCATTAAAGATTTTTTTTTTATCTAATAAAGTTGATTCCATCGATCTATGCAGTCGGCTTCTGCAAGCCAAAACCTCAAGCTGTTGTCTTTTTGTTAAAGCCAGCCACGATTGAGAGGCTACTCTCGAGCCTGGCTGATAAAGTACGTGTACCATAAGGCTATCAAAAACTTTCCGACCTGTATTGTTCATGACTATAGATAGACTTCAAAATCCCTCGTGACGCTCCCTGATTCGTTTTTTTTTTCTTCCTTCACGTGAGCAGTCACTGCGGGCCAATGAGAACGCTTGCGACAATGCACGCTACTCTGTCATGCCACCAACCAGGATCACGTGACCGGTCTCCAGCTCCGGGTGGGTATGGACTGTCCCACACGGCCTATCCCCTTTCTCTCTCTCGGAATATTTTTTTCTCGAGTAGGCGAACTCAATTGGCTTCTATTTCATTTATATATTACCCCCTCCCCCCCCCCCCCCCCCCCCAAAAAAAAAAAAAAAAAGGCCAGCAAATACATTGCGCAAGCGGCCGCACCGGTGTTCAGGGGCACCAGGTTCCAAGTTTACGAGCACGTGAGCCACAAGACGTGTATTCTGAACTCTTCAGGACAGCGGAACCTCACCAAAACAACAACAAAAAAAGACAGAGGGCCGACTATAATATACTTCTCTGGACGAATGGTTTGAAGCTGCGCTCGAAATAGACAAAATGAAAATCTCACAGCTGCTCTTGTGGGATCCGTTCACATGAGTCATGCAGCAAGTGTTTCACGACATTAGCCAACGCGCATGCGCGGCCGTGAATTTAAAATGTTACAGAGAACCGCACGTGGCATCGACTCAACGCGTTTGCACCCTTGTTAGCCCGAATAGATTAACCTCCGATGGTTAAGGGCTAATCGCGCAAGTTACTCGAGCTTCGCAGTTCTGCTGCGGTGTCAATGGATCTTGAGTTAAGGCGAAATGCCCAACCATCCCCTGCTGTTGTCAAGTTAACCGCCCCTAGCAACGCGTCTTTTCTTTTGCGGTCCGTTCCAAGGCCGGAGCGCCATTTCCACTTTTTTTTTTTTTTTTTTTTGTCCGAAATGCGCACGCAGCAAGTCGGAAATCAGCAATTTCCTCGCAGGTCTACCAAGGGGTTTCTTTCTTTGACCTTTAAATGACCGCAGTATACACTTCGTTACCACTACTGGTATATCCCAGTCAGAAAAAAACGACATAAAATTTTCTGTTGTATACGACAGAATTTCTCTGCGGTTTTTGACGGGAAACCTGTTGTGACAACAGAACGTTCTATAGTAACATCAAAAATTCCTGTAGTTACAACACAAAGTGGTACAGAACTACAGACAAAAGAAATATTCTAAAGAAGATACTACAGAACTACAGAAAAGTACTACAGAACTACAAAATATTTTGTCGCATTTTTCCCACGGTTTTGTAGTTTTTCTCGACTGGGATGAAATAGAAACTAAAATAATAAATAAAGTAATATAGTAATGAAATATTGCAAACAAAAGCCGGAACGCTCGGCCAAAGATACAGTAGTCCTCGTGACGTACAGCGACGGCTTCTCAAATATTGCTGGAAAACATTAGTAAAAAAAAAAAAAAAAAAAAAAAAAAGGAATGCACTGAGAGCAGCTTAACTTCGAACCATTTGCAAGTGTTTGCGATTGTATAACACTTCTCTAAAACTGACAGTTTAGCCAGTCTATTGTGCCGAGATAACAGAAAGCCTATTGTCCGAAGCATTTCTGACATAGAAGTAAACTTTATTGTTACCATTCCGCGATCACACTGATACAAAATATCCTAATTTTGATTCTCTTTATAGTTTTTATTTCTTTATTTTTTTTTTTTTTTTAAGGGAGCAAAAGCGACCCTGAAATGTTATCGACACGTCTCCCAGCCGCGCTTTCCAACCACGGCCGCGATGTAACATGTAGCAGAATCTAAACAAATAAAATGATTGCGCATGCATTGGAAGCAACGGCACATTTTGTGAAATGCTCAAATTAATCGCATGCTGAGACGTACGGCCAGTTTGGTCGAACAAGAGTGGAGCGGCACAGAAGAGGTCGCAAACCTAGAGTTGCCAGCAGAAATTCCACCAATTGCGACCAGCATGCCGCCAACATCAATTCCTGTTCAATCAGAACAGCACTTCGCTGCGCAGTTTCACACGAACTGTCATGGCAGACGCGCCGAACAAACGTCTCGCGCAGCTTTATAAGCGGAGCGCACATAACCTTCCTTCCTTAACCCTTCCTTACTTTCTTCCTTCCTTAACTCTTCCACGCAAAATATTAATATAGTTATTTGCTCGAGAAGGAATACTGAGTCTTCCCAGTGTCGAATACATACGCAGAAATTTCCAACGTACAACTCAAAACAAAATCAAGGTGTCATTTCTAGTAAATATGAAGGGAGAACGCTATTACTTCTATAGTCTTCTCAAAACACGATAAAATTTCGCTTAGAAGATTACGAATGACATTGACATTTTTTCACTTGTTTTGCGTAAGAGAGAGAAAGTAAATTTATCGCTTTTAAGCGGTCAGAAAGGAGTATAATTTGCTTCCTTATTTGTAGAGCAAACATGATTTACTGGCCATCTGTTTATATCGAGAAAGTTTCAGAACCAGTAATGTGAGATGGCTGGACGTTCTGAAGCTCTCTGCGCACTTACATCAACTGGGGATACCCGGAAATTGCCGAAAGTTAGCGAAAATGCCGAGAACTGTCAATAAATAAGTTTCGCCCTTTGGATGCTACACGGACTGATATTGTAATAACATATTTCCTAACATCTTGCGACGGTCAGCATATTTTACTTCAAATTAGTCAGAACATTCCTAAGGCGCTTTAGTTATTGCTTTAGTTGTTGTGTTTTTCTGTAAGAGTCTAGGATAAACTACACAATGAGCGAGAGGAAAACGAAGAATACAAACTCAAGAGAAAAACAATTCTCTCACTTTCCTCAAAAGCTCACGGAGAAGCGCTCATCAATAAGAAAAAAAAATAGAAAAACACGCACGAGGCATAAGAGGCCTCACATGCAGCCGTAACGCCGGATAAAAATAGGCAAAAATGCAATCGGTGCGCTACCAGAATACGAGAATTAACGAGAAGACCGGTTCTACACACAGTCTCCACTTCACGAGCAGTCCGATTTCAGCTAGGTGCACTGGCTGAGCGGGGAAGGAGGGGGGGGGGGGGAGGGGGGGGGGCACGTTACTGCCGCAGCAGCTCGTTTTTCCTCACAAATAAAGTAGTGATTTCATCACGAGAGCGTAAAGACGACAAACATATGTGTTGTTGTTCCGCCCGGCGTTTGCATGGAGATGGGAGTTGACGGTGTACGGAACAGTCCAAAGGATGCACTTCGTGTATCCGTGGGAACCTTGATTTGAAGGTCAGCTAGAAAGACACAACATTCCTCACCGCCAGAAAATGCAGAACGCTAGCGCTGCGGCCGCATAACGAACCACTAACACTGGCGTACGTAGAAGCAAATACTTTACCGACAATCATGTAGTTGAGGATGGGTCGAGACACACACACACACACACACACACACACACACACACACACACACACACACACACACACACACACACACACACACACACACACACACACACACACAAACACACACACACACACACACACACACACACACACACACACACACACACACACACACACGCGCGCGCGCGCGCGCGTGTTCACGCAACGGGAACCCACCAAGCTTGAGTAATTAGTAATAAATTAGGGCTGCTTCGTATTACAGTAATTAGTAAATGGTAATACTTTAAATTTTACAAATCTACTCTGCACTGATGGAATAATTACTCATTGCATGGGAGCATAGCTGCTCTTTTATTACAAATGAACTCGTTGGTCTAAATATTCCCTAAACATCGGCCTGCCAAATGCCAGCCGCATTGGTTAGCCTAGCTGGTAGAGCAACTTCTCCCGACTGGACTGAAACACCGCACCAGGACAATTTTTTTCAACTACAAAGCTTCCGTAGAATGTGCATTTTTTTACTGTAGCCGTATGACTGCGTTTGAGTGGGCATGCAAATGAGCATTAACTCCCTTATAACACTGTTTTCTGCACAGACGGTAGGCGCACATAAATTTGGCTCGTGTATGAATATCTCGTGGATACGCGGAGTGCCCATGGCTCACGCGATGTTGCAACTTTAAGCGACCTCTCTAGAGGCGCTCGCCATAGCGGCGCACACTTAAGGCTGTGCACACCGGTCCCTTTCGCCTCTGCTTTTTTTATTTTTTCTTCTTTAAAAAAGCGTTAAAATAACAGCAAAAGCGACACCGACGACGCTTCAGTGGAAAACCACGGGCGGTCGCGAATCCCGTTAACAACATACAGCCGTAGGACGACGACAGTGCTCGACACGGGCTCTGCTCAGACATCGTTCACGGAGGACGCACGAACTATATGCTTATTCTAAAACCGTGCAGCGTGGGGAAGAAGCTGCAGCCGACACCAGACAATCATATGATGAGTCGTGACCATACTCTAAAAAAAAAAAAAAAAAAAAAACTTATTTATAAGAAATGAAAGGCGCGGCAACTGTCTCACTTGTTTTCTGTGGACACCGCAACCGGGCCGTAAGGGAAGGGAGGAAGGTGGGAGTGAAAATGGAGAGAGAGAAAGAGGAGCCGTAGTGGACGGCTACGGAGTAATTTCGACCACCTGGGGATCTTTAACGTGCGCTGACATCGCACAGCACAGGGACGCCTCTTCGTTTCGCCTCCATCGAAACGCAGCCGCCGAGGTCGGGTTCGAACCCGGGTACTCCGGCACAGTGGTCGGGCGTCTTACCACTGCACCACCCCAGCGGGGCACCTATTTCTATACTCCTTACAAAACCGTGCAACGGGGGGAAGAAGCTACAGCCGAAGACAGCCAATCACATGGGACCCAGCAAACAAACTCTGTTCTCGCCAATTACATGAGGCCTTATAATCAAAACTTCTTTTTTTTTTTTCTCGCATAAAACAGGCTCCCGATTAGCTGGAGTCGTTCGCAATCTGTTTTCAAACTAAGAATCGGATCAAAAACCACAGGCATTTGCCGCAGGTAATTTTTGGAGGTGAGCCAAATGTCGAACTACCCATGATCTGTACAGTTGGCTGTCGGTTCTTTTTTTGAAGTCCAAAAGGTACATTTTACAACCGCAAGTGTTGCAGCAGTCCAGTCAGAATGCGGAGAGCTTGTGAACTGGCATGAACAAAGAGGTCGAATTCACAATAGTGACTGCCGTCACGGCAACAGAAAGACGACAGCACCCAATCAGAATCCCGAGACCGTTCTGACGTGCGGATAATCCCGCCCCTCATTGGCTGAGGTCCAGTTCTGTAACTCCTACAACAGTGCACGATTTTCAGCGAGAGCGCATAGTGTATGCACACCGTGCCGTCTCTGCGCAGGCTTGATGCTGCTTCTATCAGAGGCGCTTCAGCTGCCGCGCGTGGGGCGTACAGGAGGCCGCTCTGCTCTCCGTTCTATTTCTGGACGCTTGTCCGTGTGTACGTACCCCATACTACGCTCGCGGAGGATAAAGGCCTGGTCATTGCGACATCGCGCCGTAATGATCGCGCTGCGGCTCGCAGCTGACCACATAACCTACTGCCTCCATCAAGCACGAACAACCCCAACAGGACGCGCTTTGTTAAAAATAGTGTTCTGCAACTACAAGAAAAAAAAAAATGCCCGAAGTTTATCCCTGCTAAACCTAGTCGTTTTGCTTGGTTGGCTTAGGTTTAGACATGGGCATAGCCGTCAACTACAGGAGGGAACCCGCGATGTATCTGCTGTCAAGTGGTGGTACACCATAGTTGCACGGTACCATGGTTAAGCTATCTATCTAAACTGTGACCTCTGGCGCGTCGAAAGTTAAGCGGCCTGCCAGGTTGACCCTGGCTGATACATAGCGTAGTGAATCTTTCGCTTCAAAAATGATCCAAGCACGTTTCGTGAAGTCGCTTCCTCATTGGTACAATCGCTCTGTGGGATATGTGAAGTTATTTTTACACTCGTTTTTGGTCACGGGCGACAAAGTATCCACTCACCGCTTTCAATACAGCGAAATAATCCCCGCATTTTATAATCACGCATCCTTGAAAATATGCTGGGTGCTGGGACGAAGATACCAGCAAAAGATTTTGGGCACTTGGAGGGAAAGCTGCCCTTTAATACTGACCCTTGAGTGTATCCTGCCATAGCTATTAAATCGGAAACTTAAGAAACTGGAGGAGTGAAGGGTGGCAGTTCCTGGCCCTACGGAGCTGGGACGGTAGGTCAACGCCGCTTGCGGCGGGGGCTAGCCAGCCACCGAATTTTATGTTGTAGGCCGTCATTGCACCCGCCACTGCTTCAGTGGTGGACGACGGCTGTTGTTGAGGCGCGCGTCCTTCTCTCCCTCTTCTTTTTTCCTTTCTTCTCTTTTTTCTCTTCTCTCCGCACGAGGCAGCGGAGGTGGCTCATCTACAAAGCCAGTAGCAGGCCCGTGCATTCTCTTTTCCTTCTTCCTAGAGCCACAACAACAAGAAACTGAACTATTGAAGTGATGTTTCTAAACAAGTTCTTTTTTTTTCGCGCGTGTCAAATTATCACGCTTTTTGTGTTTGTCCAGTTCATTTCCGACGGAGGTGGGGGGGGGGGGGGGGGGGGGGGCTTGAGTCACGCTTCCGCTTCGTATAAAGGCGAAGGGTTCGACGTGAGCACCCGCATCCACATCGCAACCCAAACTTACCTTACCTTTTGAAAATGGCTTTAATTATCTTGAACAATTATTTTCCCTTTACACTGCCCTTCGAGATTGCATACACAGTTCCCCAGCAGCAAACTTAGAGACCACATATCACACTGTTGAGGTTCCTGAAGGATACAGTGGCATCAGTTGCTCCACCATGGTTACACTTGGAGTGTTCGTTCAACCTTAATAGTGCTAATCCCATAGTGATCGATGCACAGACACCATCCATTCTAAATGTGGAAAATAAACATTCATTCCTTCCTTCAGAATTTCGCACCGTCACCGCCACTGCGGATACCATACAGGTAGTACCATACCATACTGCAAAGCTCTAATACCCGTTGTTGTAACATTTGAGAGATATAGGGCGCGGTGTACCCTTAACGGCGCTGACTTTCACATTACTTTCAACCAGTTCTACCCTGGGAGATGGCGGCGGCACTACACGGAGCTCCCTGACCTGATGTGTTTGTCGTGGTCTTGTGATGGTGACGTCCCTTCGGGGAAAATATATTAAAAAATGCAAAAAAAAAAAATCGAAGGTGTCGAGCTTGGTTTCTCTCTCTCTTCTTTTTTTTTTTTTTTTTGCGTGACACAACCGCATTCTTCCCGGTACAGAAAAAAAAAAAATGACTGCAGGCAAACGGAAATTTACGAAGTGCGACAGATACAGCGACTTTCTTGTGAACCCCTTGTTTACAGGAAAGGTGCAGTATCTGCCAAACATTTACCGCGTGGACGCCTGAACCGTACTGTAAGGGAAGGGGCGAAGGTGGGATTGAAATCGGAAAGAAAGAGGTGCCGTAGAATGGAGTAATTTCCTACTGAATGTATTTGAGCTCTCCTCTCCCGACGCTTCTTATGGTGTTCAGGATGCACGTTTAAAACCACGGGTGGTCGACAGGTGGAAAGCTGCGTATGCATGTGCGCCAGAGGTATACGTGGCTTCACTGTGCCAGATGAGCTATTTTCGACACGCGCTCGAAACAGCCAAAACTTGCTGACCCACAGTGCCGAGTTTATTCGCATTTACGAAATTCTAAGAACTGTTACGGCTGTTGCTCAAGAACGGCAAAAAGTTCCACTTGCAACCAGGCGCCTATGCATATCGTTAAAGTTCTCTATATCGGAATTTAGATGAGTTGCTGGTTCACATATTTAGACTTAATTTTGTTTTCTGGTGTCAGCCAACACTGATATCGCTAAGCCACAAACCCATCCAATTACTCCGAAAAGTATGTTTTTAAACGCTACTAGGTAGATGTCTTCCCTAGATAAGACACGGCATTCACCGGCAAGGCAGCCAACAGCCGTGTGCTCTGCAAATCGCACGAGGTTGTCGTGTTTGGAATAACAGGGAAGTCTAAAAAGAAAACCTGCCCAGGCGCTCAGACAACGGGGATAACGACAAACGCGGAACTCCGAAACGCCGGGAGTGCAGGCAATCTAATCCTATCTCCTAAAGGCGATAAAAAACAAAAATTCACGCGCTTGCGGTCCCCTGCACGCTGACGACTGATAACGCACCGTAAACATAACAGGAGCTTGGACGGAAACGAGGGGGCCGCTAGCGGGCACAAGCGCTCTTCACGACGAATGCATGGGCAGCGCGAAGCGGCTAGACATGCACTATGACATGCATTTGACGGTGTCAGGACAGCACGAGCCGTCCGGCGCTAGAACCACATCACTGCGACGACTGCGTGTGAAAAGGACGGAAGCCGCAGTAGTACGCACTCAGTCCCGGTGAATGTCAACCGAAATGTTGTGAAACTGTCGAGAGAGAAGGTGTATCCACTCTGGCGAGTCGATCGCGAGGATCGCGTGACCGATCGACCATGATCCTTGACTAAGGGGACTTGTCATTGCCGGTGTTCAAACCGGTACGCGACCTTTACAGGCTAGCTGGTTTATAGGGTTTAACGTTCCATAGCAACTCACGCTATATAAGGGAAGCCTTGAGATTTGGTTTGGTTTGAGGTGTTTAACGTCTCAAAGCGACTCAGGCTATGAGAGACGCCGTAGTGGAGGACTCCGGAAATTTCGACCACCTGGGGTTCTTTAATGTGCACTGAAAACGCACAGCAAACGGGCGCCTTGCTCCACCGAAAAGCGGCCGCCGAGGCCGGGATTCGATCCCGCGCCCTTGGGAACAGTAATCGAGCGCCGTAACCACTGCGCCACCATGGCCTCCAGAAATTTAACGACACACAGCACGCAGGCGTTTGCCTTTCGCCTTTGGGTTAGGTCCAGCAGCCGAGCGCCCTAACCACTGAGCTACCGAGGTGGCGAACTATTCGGAAAGAAAGCTGGTGGAATGGGCGCTACCATGCAGCCTATCGAAGACGTGTCGATGTACAACGGCATTCTAATGACAGCTCTGATAGAAAAATTGAGATTTTGTAGGCTAAAGAACGGAGATAAACGAAATACAAGCGCCACCATTGCTAACTTCGTAACTAAACTACGAAGCACCGACAGATTTTGTGGCATGGAATAAAAGATGAGTTATGATGTGTCCGTCACGTGTGTTGTGCAGGTCGATGCATGACAATATTCCTTTCAAAAATGATTTCGGTATTTTAATTAATGCAACAGTCTCGATCATTCCTTTTTTCACATATATAAAATATCACAGCCAGACATTATCTGGAAGTTGTTAAAAAAAAAAAAAATTAGGCAGTGCTTTAGTTCAGCTAGGCCATCCATATGTGCATCTGACTACCAAACGCACACGCTCAGGTTTATATGTTAAGTTGCACAGTTAATGACGTGATCATACGGAGTCGGATGCGATGAAAGAGACGGCGCAGCGGTGAAGACCGGCGCGGCTCGGCGGCGGAACACCCGTGGAACGGCGCATGCGCAGTTGTGGCCTATGACAGGCACGGCGAAACTCGCTTCCACTAGCCTGTAGTGTAGGTTTCGCTACAAAGCTCTGTTAAGGCACCCGCGACTGCTATGACAAGTGCCGATCCGACCCATTTTGAACAGCGTAAATTACGGCGTCGCCCGCAGTCAGGCCTGTACAGGCTGTTGGGATACGATTTTTCACGAACGCAGTCTTTACACTCTCAGGAAGTAGTATTACATTTTCATCGCCAAAACCGAACGTTTTGAGATGAAATTTTTTATAATTTTCAATCGAGTTTTTCTTAACGTGTTATTTTAGGTCAAACGTGGCTTTTGCGCACACTTTATGAACTCATTTTAGTCGCGTCGACCTAATTTGGGATATACAATATTTAACATATGTACAAAGTAATAGTATGGAGAGTAGAGTATTAGTTTTAAAGCGACCCGGCGTGGTTTTGGCTATGTACCTTATTAAATGAGAGTTTTGGCTATGTACCTTATTGCACATTATTTTCGAATTTGCGTATATATAAAGAAAACCCAACCGAATTGGCGCGCCATGATTTTTCCGAATGTTGTTTCCTACTGTATCGCTTAGCGCCTATAGGAGGAAGCTTTAGAAAACTCTCAACAGACCAAAAATTATTTTTTTCTTGCCAAAAGTTTTTTCTTCAGAGTATTGTTTTGAGCGAGACAAAAGAGCGAAAGTTTTTCAGACAAATGAGAAACAGTGTAGCGCTACGTATAGGACATTGACATGGAACTACTCTTTGACTGTATACGTAGATCAGCAGCTTGCAGCCCTTTACTTCCGCTTGTGTGCTGGCCTCGCGGCCATCCACACAGGCATCGAAGCCACCGCCTCGCGCTCGTAGCTTCTATTTCACTGCGAACAAGCTGCGAGGATACAGTACGCATGCCACTCAAGCAAACCGACGCTTCATGAATGTCCGGCGTGGACTGCGCATAGCAGTGTTGAAGCACATTGACTGAAAAGTGCACAACAGTCACAGACCTTGGTAATCCAGTAACAACTGTTGTGACTTCCTGCTGTTTCATGTCAATTATTCCGACCAAAAAATATATAGGCCCCCAATGTTCGTGTTCTAAACAATCCGGAAAAGTACGCCAGAAGCGTGTCGACAGCAATGTAGCATTGTGCAAACGAGACAATAGAACGATATGTTTTTATAAATGCTATATATGGCTACAAGCCACCCTATTATTCGGAACAAGCACGGACATAGCCTGAGCGAATCTTTGTTTCTTCTGTAATAATTTTTTTATGTGTCTCCGCAGAAGCCTTGCGTCTCGCGCTCGCATCGGCCCGCACATCCCAAACACGTCCCAACCGGGACGGAAAGTCAACGCTTTCCTGTGTAATACTCCCTATATGGGGCCTTTGAGGTGTATTCTAAAAAAAATAAAAATATTACTCACTGTTGCATACTTGCGGTACACCATCTGTAGTGGCAAAAAGGATTTCGAACCCACGCTATACGAAGGGTGCGTTTAGTTTCAACTACAAATAGTTAAACAAACTTACTTAAAGAGCAAGAGCATCGTCTGACCTAAGCACGTGCTGCAGCACGCATTCACGAGTATACACTATATACCCTCGCTAAAAACAATGCTATCAGGATCACCTGGTGCCGCTAGCATGGTCACCTAAGCGGAACATTTTTGTGTGTGTGTGGAGAACTTACGCGTTGCGGTGAAACGGGACGCTGAGCCGTCAAAATTAAAAAGTGATTTAGTCACTGATTTGCCACATATTCCCGGTTTACAAAACAGTGTGGGAACAAACAGATTGGAAACGTTAAAAGCATACAACGTTAACCCAGTCGAAAAAAACTACAGAGCTGTGTCAAAAATACGACAAAATATCCGGTAGTTCTGTCGTAACCATCAGATTTTTCTGTAGTTCTGTAGCACCTTCCTGTAGTTTTTCTGTAGTATATTTCTGTTGTCTGTAGTTCTGTAGCAGTTTTCTGTTGTAACTACAGAAATTGCGGATGTTACTACAGAATGTTTTGTTGTCACAACAGGTTTCCCGTCAAAAACCACACAGAAATTCTGTCGTAACATCAGCAAATTTTCTGTAGTTTTTTCCGACTGGGATTTAGGGACATTTCGTGGATATTTAAACATTCTACTAGGATTCTGTAGACGCTTCCACACTGGACACTTTGTAAACACTTAACCAGCTCACGAAATACTGTGGGCTATCTACGGACGACCAAACGCCCTAGCTAAAATCCGTCCCTGATACGTACTATCCCGATGACCTTCTATTACTCCGTGTCAACCGCGGTCACGCTGTTCCAGAAAATTTCCCACGCCCATCACCTCTTGGCTCAAGACCGTCGCTGGTGACGCCACCTTTGTCTTGGTGTCCATCTCTGACGCGTTAATTAGATTACTGGGCTTCAGGTCAATGCGTTAATCGTCCTGCCTGTGTTAACACCTGCAACTCGCGCTTGCTATCTAATTCCCGCTCCTCTTTTACTGCCTCTCCACGTTATCTTTCTTTTTCCCCCTTTCCATCGGTCGTTGCGCCGTTCTTTGGCCTATTTCTGGAATTCTCGATTACCCGCAGGAAGGAATTAAGACTAGAAACCTTTGCGAAGCACGATATATAAAACTCGCGTGTTCAGTGCGAAGGCTCCGGCCAGCGCCGACGGGAAACAAGGGCAACAGGTCGCGCACAACACGAAGGGGAGGGCTCTGTTCGGACGACAAACGCGTGACGCGCTTTCGCAAGCGTCGACCCGCCCGCTGTCGTTCAACGGCGCGGGGCGACTCTCTCATGAGCGCCCAAAGGATGTGGATGAACAGATGTTTTATCGCGAGCACAAACTCTGCGCAGCCCGGCAACAAAGACGCGGATATTGTTTTTGAGCGGCGCGGCAGATGTGCGTTCAACTGCGGCATTTTGTGCTCGAAACATTCGCACCCTTTGTCTGTCGGGAGTCGAATGCAGTACGGAGCCCGCGCGTCTCGAAGTCTACGGATCTGGTGGACAGAGCACTGGAAAGCGTTAATTTGTTAATTCGGTCAAGGAACCATAATCCTTGTAAACCTCTTCCGATAGCGGATATTTCTAGCAGCGCACAAACCGTACTTCACAACGTATTTCGCAGAGGAAAGTGAAAATTCCCAGCTAGCGCCCAAAGAAAATGCATGATTTAGACCGCATATACTGCAATCAACGTTCATATACGTTACTATGTCAGCAGGTGGCGTAGCTATTTTAAATTTTATTTTCGGTCTGATGCAGGTGTTCGTGCATTATTTTAGCGTGTTCAGAAATATTTTTGCCTATCATTTCTGCGCTGCAGCGGTTGGAAACGACAAAATTCTGGCGGTTCTAACTTCTCACACTGCCGTTTCATCTTGGCACCACATGGTTAAGCCGAGTCCAGCGTTGTCAAGCGTTTATACTTTACTAATTATTATTAGTAATAATTATTAGCAATAACACGTGAAACGTGCAACCGCGAGCCTATTCAAAGGAACGGGCTCAGAGCCCGCCAAAATAAAGCGAACAAGTCGAATTTTGTGTAAATATTTCTTGTTTTTTTTTTGTACGCTAAATTATTGCAATTCTTGCCGGTGTTATCCTGTGCGTGGTTCTCTCCCACTAACCGTGTTCGCTGCTCTGAGGCGTACAGGTCGAAACAATACAAAATGAAAGGCTTTATTAGCACGCAGTGGACTACATAAATCGCAGCTACGAGCGAGAAAACAGTTCCCATCTTGATGCATGGTTTCTTTCACAGTGTTCGATGAGGCAATAAAAATAAGTGAAGACGCCGAATGCGAGCCACGCGTTCCCTTTCATATGGCTCGCAGCTGTTATTCTGAAAGCGGAAGAGTTGACCGAGACGTGGATGACGCGGCCCTGAGACCATCCGGCATGGGAACAGACACAGGCGCCTTTCTGGGGTATATATGACCAACCGCTTAGACAAACTAGCGGGGCTTCACACGAAGGCCGAGGTTGTTAGGGAGACTTTGAGACGTTGGTAAAGTGAAGCTGAGGGCTATAGCTAGTTTGTATACTTAAGATTTGGAAGGCACGGACACGCTGATCCCTTAGTACTGCCTCACACGCCTTCGCATTTGGCGAGTTGTATCAGCCTTAAGGCAAGCGCGCAATTAACCTTGAAAAGCAACGTAAAAACACCGCTTGCCGCCGTTTTTCGCACATTCTGATCATGAAGCACTAAGTTCAAAATTAGATAGACATATGTGCGGATGCCAAGACGGGACTGACAGTCATGAAAAGCATCGCTAGTCTGCCGAGTGTCGGCCTATGTAGCAAGCCAGATCGATCTACACTGTTATCAGCCGTAAAGCTCACCGAATTGCCAGACGCCTCAGAACGTCACATATTTGCGCCATATTGTCATCTCCGCGCGGCTAATCGACTCTTCCAGGAACAGAAAGAGCCGGGCGGCAGCATGTCTCCCGCAAAGACGGTTGGCCGACTCGTTAGCAGGGTACATTCCGGCTAGACGAAGATGGCATCTCGAGAGTGAGCGGAGCGTCGACGCGCCAAACACGCGGCAGCGGCCAACGGGACACCGGCGACCAGTTTCGCGCCAGCCCGTGGAATTGCAAGCACGTGCCATCGCCAGCCTAGCAGCCGGAGACGTATTTCCCGAGTAAGGAAGACCACCACGCGGGGCAGAAGAAAAATCAGCAGTGGACAAAAAAAAAAATAATAATAAAAAATGCAGAGAAATAATCCGAGCTGCGAGCGAGACCGTTGGCATTGAAGTCACGCGCGGCGCTGTGGGATTCCGCAACAGGCGGACCATATACCTGCGCTTCTTTACGGAGAGCTCGCCATAATGCCCGTGACGTCATAGGCACCTACCCCTTTTCTCACTCTCCACTCCTTCCCCTCTCTTTCTTTTCATCGGTCTTGTAGCAAGAGAAGCACTGCTGCTCTCGTTCGTGCCTTTCATCCCGACTCCGTCGACGACGGTTCCAGAAGAGCGTCGTGCTGCTCCTAGGAAGGGGGGACACCGAGCCCCTCAGCAGCGCTACTCGCAGCCGCTGCGAACGCTACGCAGTCCTCGACGAAGAAAACGATCTCCAAACACGGTTATCAGCCGGATGAAAGGTCGGCCAAGTGCCCCCCTCCTCTGTCCGTGCGGACTTCGTTGACGACCAGCAGCAGCCCTAAGCGCTCGACTCTCCTTTTAATCGGGCAATTGGGGCGCGCCGATACCGACTACTCGACAGCAGTAGTACGCAGGCGCGCGTGTGCGCCCCGAGCGCGCGCCACCGCCGGGACCTCATATTTTCGTGTGTTTCTTTTTCCTCTCGCAGTCGCGGCGCGCGAACGACAAAACTTCTCCGTCACCCTTACGGAATGTCCCCGGCGTGCGAGAGGGGTCGCAATAGAAGAGCAACTCGTTTCAGAATCGGGGACACGAATGTTGACGACAACGCGCAGCGCTGTGCGGATGTTCTCTCCCCACTGCGAAGCTGGTAACTGCCGGCTGCTCAGCAGCGGCGTGCAGCGCGGACGACGACACTTTGGAAAAACGAAATGAAACCTACCTTGATCGGAGATGCGGTCGGGGGGCCGCCAACCCGTCGCTAGCGGGTCCCGGGAAAAGTCGTCGTTTTTCTCCCGACGATAAAAAAAAAAAAAGAAAAGCACAGACACACAGCGCACACAAGTAGCGTTTCCCGGGCAAACAGGTAGCGATAACGCAACGCCAAAAAGAAACGGCACACGCGTCGCACACCACACAGTACGCCAACACCTGAAGCAGACGAACGGAGCAGACGGCGACGTCGGGCCCTCTCGCGGCGGTCTCGCGAAGCCCACAGTCGAAGAAACCAGTACGATGGAGCCGGCCGGCCGGCGCGCTGTTGACACAGCTGAGCTTGCGCGAAAGCAAGGTCGCCGCGGAGGTCGCCGCAGCCGGCGTGTAAAGAACGCGTCAGAGAAGCCGTACAGGGAGACAGAAAAAGAAAAAAGGTAGCGGCACAAGCTGTCGATGAACAAGCAGCAGTGAGCCACCGCCAGCACGGCTTCGCCAATTAAGAGACCCGGGCAAACCGAGTTTGCTCTTTCCTTTATTGCAAAACATCGCGTTTCGTATAATATGCCTTTCTCAAGCTCTGCATCTACACTACGCTACCACATACAGCCTGACTATCGGCGGCTGTTCCCGTAATGCCGGGGTCACTACTCTATATGGCCATAACATGGCAAGCTCCACGCACTGAGCGAATAACACGGTTTCAACAAATACTTTGCACTCTTGCATCTAGGAGCCCAGGACCCTTTCCATGTAAGGGTTGAGGAACATTCCTTGGGGGTCAAGCTTCTGACGGATGGAACACCACTTGGAGAAGTTTGGATACATTGCGTGAATCTCCTTTGCAGTTGCATTATAGGCCTGGAAGATGAAAGAAGATAATAATGAATTGTAGTTGATAACACAGTGTTTACACTCGTGTAACGGGATGCAAACAGTGCACAGCACAACCAAAAAATTAGCCTGCCAACATTTCTCTCTGTACACAGGATGCAGCCTGAATCCACAAATAAAATTCTTCCATTATTACAACCGTAATAATAATAATAATAATAATAATAATAATAATAATAATAATAATAATAATAATAATAATAATAATAATAATAATATGTAATTCACAGATATGCAAATCATAGTGACAATCAATAGCACAGAGCAGCAAGAAAAATAGTCAGAAATACAGGAATTTGACGAAACTATCAATAAAGTATAGTTAAAAGAGCACTGCTGCTAGAGGTTGAGCTGATTTATGGTAAAAATGGTTTTCCAAGTGATGTGCCTGTTGTCCCTTGATTGCAACACATGAGCAGAGATGGAATTCCATTCGTTTATTCCACATAGAAAAAAAAAAAGCAGCTACTTTGACATTTTGTTTTAGACAACAATGACGTAAGAAAAAACTTGTGTCTATGCCTTGATTTGCACATACAAAATGAGCTTTACAAAAAGCTTTGCTTTTACAGCATTTTACAGCTTTTACTTTTTATTGTGTGCGATGCCATGCAAAAGCTGCAGACTAATTTTGCACCTGTGTCCTAGAAAAGTGATTTCATTTGTGAGCATTAGAAAAAAATAATCCTCTCCTGGCTTACCTGGTCAGACAGGATAGCTCAAGCCCATTAGCCAATATTATATATATGCATGGCTGGTGGGCCATCCTGTTTTGATTAACCTTCTGATAATTTCATTTTAATAAACTATACCAAACCAAGTGAAACACCCTGCAAAAAAGAAGACTTCTACGCTACCAGTCATTAGCTTTCCCTATGGACAGAATCAGCTACAGCTTGCCATCAGCTAGAACTGGTCACCATATTGTGTTCACACAATGATGACAATCCTTGACCCTTTAACCACAAACTGTGAAGCAGTGGTTACGACGCTCAACTACTGTGCCCAAGGATGTGGCATAGAATCCAGCCTCGGCAGCTGCTTTTTGGGGGAGGCGAAAAGCAAGGCGCCCATGTACTGCGCGATGCCAGTGCTGGTTTCTTTTAAAGAACCCGAGGTGGTCGAAATTTCCGGACTTCTCCAATACAGCGTCTCCCATAGCCTGAGTCGCTTTGGGACGTTAAACCCCACAAATTAAACCAAACCAAATCCAAACTGTATTCATCATCGATACTGTGCTGCTACCAACGTCAAAATGAGTTGCAGTCAGCAATTGCATTGGCTACAATTTTATAAATTGGGGAGTGGTAGCGGTACATGAAAAATCATGTTTCTAGCCTCTAGCACATTTTTAGCCTGATAACAGTTATTTCATAATAGCGTCATTCACAAAGAATGTTGGTGGCTGCACTGTCCCGAGAAAAAAGAGCTGGTTCTTGGAGCAGTCCTGACAGCAGCATGGCTGAGGATCAAGAATTTGTTTCAGACAACTTTCATTTCGCTTGCGATATTCGTGCACTGAGGAAAAACCACACACAAGGGCAGTTTTTGTTTTCTTTAACTTTGTGTTAATTCCAACCGTAAACCGACAAGGCAACTAATATTTTCAGAATCAGGATTACCTTATTTATTCAATTCCAAATGCCCCCTTTTTTTTTTCACGACCGCTATACCGCTAAGTAAGGAGGGTTGCTTAGATTCGAAAAATCTGAAGTGAAGCTTGAGCCAATTCGCAAAGCTCTAGTAGGTTTCTTAGGCCTCGACTTTTTTTGGGACCACTGCATAGGAAATTGATCACATATAATCAATAGTTTTCTACACGCTGCCAAACTAAAATATGCGCATGCTGGAGCACATGGCCTATCTAGAGAATGTAGTTTGACATCTATAACTTATCTATGCCTTAGCACTCAGAATTATTGAGAACAAAGTGGTCCCAAATGTGAACAGAAATGGTGTCTTGCTCGTGCCAGGATATGCCAAGAACTCAGCGAGTCGCATGAATCCACCGTTTCTGATGCACATTTTTTTTATGACGGCAGCAGACAAAAATCAGAAGACTCCACAAGCTCCGAGAGAACGAGAACTGGGAATAGTTGGTTGTACTTGCAGCTTTCTGACACGCTGAACTCTTCACGAAACGGAACAAACTGGACATGAAGGGAGAAAATCAAAGCCTTCACAATTAAATCTGCGGGAGCCGAGACATGGATTAGCAATGTCGCCCTGTCTCCCTCAGGTAAAGAAGTGACACTTATTCAGCAGCCGGGAGGGTATTTGCATGCCGCCGGATCTGTTTCCATGACTAGCTGGTGCTTTAGTTCTTAGGGGCATGGACTTGCCCTAACAATAGTTGTTGTTGATTTTGATTGTTTTTGATATCTGATTTTTATCTCTGGTTATCATCCTTCCCTTCTGTTGATTTTTTGCACATCCTTCTAGCCTCTTGGCACTTGTCATTCTTTGTATAAAAATATAAATAAATAAATAGATGTTTTATATCACTACTGTTGTAATAAACAGTTGTTAGTTTGTGCTTCGTACTGCGGTGTCCAGTGCGTTTCATTTAATGACGAATTTAGCGTGTCATGAACTCTGACTTCAGTCCTCATGATGAATCAAGCAATATTAATTATAATGATACTTCAACTGCATTCACTACGGATGAACCAGGTATGCACACCTGGAATTTCTTCAAGTGGTCCAAGTCCGCATACTTTCAATTTCAGCTCTTTCTTTAGTTATGCGTGCTCATCACGTGTTCTCACTGTTTTACCTTTATTCACAAGATTTTTAGCAACCTATGTTAGGGTTTCAACATGGAAAGCTCCAATGCATGTGGTGACTTCTTCAGAACTTCAACTATGTGCAAAATGCTTTCAGCTGCGTTGAGCCGGGTTTGATCCCATAGCTTTCAAATAGGAGCTCCTTGAGGAGATATTTAATCATGATGGCCAACCAGCTCACTCTCCGTCACCCCTCCGCAAAACATGCCGACAATAAACTATAGTAGGATAAAAAAAAATTGCCAAGACCTGTAAGCTATGTTATCAATGTTGTGAGAAATGCACACCTTCAAAAAGGATCAACTAAATTATACATTAGTCCCTTGGTGATCTGGCTTCATTGGATTTTAATGGGGTAGTTAGGAGAATGGATATGTCAGACTCTCAACAACCACTCTGGGAAACGGATGGTGACTTCTCCCAAACAGTGAAAAAAAGAAGAAAAAAAAAAAAACAAGAACAACAATAGAAGCAAGAAGAGAGGCCTACCACATCTTTGAAACTAAAAAAAAAGAAGAAGAAGAAAAGTAGCAATGCAGCACACATTGTATATTCTGACTTATTTTGTTGCAGATTATTGTTTTGATGTCCATGCCTTTCTCAGCTTTTTGTGCCATTTTTCCAGAACATTCGCAGGGCACAGAGACTGTTTTGTTCACACCATGTATATAACGTTTAAACAAAATATTTTGTATGTGCTCAAAAGATTGCACTAAACAGCTACATTTGAGTATACCTTACCATGCATATATTAAATTTAATAAAATATTTTTCCACGAACCCTTAGAGTCACCCGTTTTTTCACAGTCCGAAAAGAATTAAGGTGGGGTAAGACTCTTCTGGGAACTAAAAAAATTAATGACTGAATTATTTAGTTAAATAAAAATGAAAGTTTTGCACCCTTGTCATAGGGCACTTCTTGAGCTTTCAGAAATATATTAGATAGGGGTATTGATTACTTTATATATAAATGCCTTTTTATTCCTTTTTCGAGGTCGAGATGGTTTCAGAGGCTTCCCCCTTAGACATTCTCTAGAAACAACATTTTAACCGGTTTATAAACCTTTTTTTCTCAGAAACAATAAGGTCCAAGTAAACGAATTCTTTCAGAGATTTCAAAAGAATGCCTTATACATGATTAGAACTAGAATAAATAGGCTAAGTCCATTTGCCTTTTTACAAATAAAACATTACCACAAATGACAGTTCCATAGCATCAAAGCCACATCAATTTATTTTTTCGCTCAAGGTATATACTTTTAGTGATGTACGAGCAAAATAACTATTCCTACTTTCACGCAAACTTTAAGCCTTCTGCATTAAATAATTTTGAGACAAAGTGCATAAGTAAAAAAAAGAAATACAATAGAAAAAAAAAGATTAAAATATTGTATTAAGGCCGAAGTCAAGCTGCACTTGCTTCGAAGATTGCTAGCAACTTTCAGAGCAATAGCTTTTATTATGACTCTTCCACAGCCAATCTTTGAAACCATTTTCAGTATAAGACTCACTGGCAAAAAGATTTATCTCCAATAGAAACACTTGAACAACTCGATGCAGTCTTTTTTTTTTTTTCCCAATAGTAAAAAATTGGCTGTCTGGCTTTCTGTGACTACATCAATCCCTAGTAAGGTGGCAAGTGATGCATCTATTATTCAGAAAATTGGATTTAAAGGAATTCACTTCCCCTCCCACTTTTAACAAAACCTGTGATGTTGTTACCGATAACACGGTAATTATCACCACATGAAACTGAGTTAATTTAAGGTGGCAGAATGTTCATTGCAGTTCCTTGACAATGAACCTTGGTTGCCAAGAAAAGAAGCGAAAAGTATTTCATGCTCGAAACTAGAGCGGTGACATCACAGTCAGCTTTTGAACGCCGCTGGCAAGGGCAACGCCTGTAACCTTTTGGCCTTTCCTAGCTCCAGTGGAAGTAACCGCTCACTGGAACAATCTGTCGATACAGGTCAACGTCTGATTGTGCTCAATGCCAACTGTTTGGCTAGCAAGTTTTTTGAAGCTCATGCTTCGTACCGTACTTATTATTCATTCTAGCCTCCCAACCTTGCATGCAAGTTTCATATCCATGTAGCATATTGTTTTAGCACAACAATATTTGAGTTGTCTGTTTTGCGACCTCTACTTGGGCCATTTTTATAGCCAGCACCACATTTCTAATGTGACTAGCTCCTCACCCATCAAAAAAAAGAAAAAAAAAAGGGGGATAATTCTGTTTCACCAGTTAAGACATTCCACGGATATGCTTATTGCATGGGGTTATGAATTTAGCTAGTAAATGGGACTCTTACAGTTCTACCAATACTGTTTGCGAACCTTTGTCAAGCAACTCTTCAGCCCTGCTACAAGGCCATTTGAATTTCTTTCCTCTTTTTTGCTGCTGTTCAAGAATTGCTATGGTTGTTACCTTAAAAAACAGTCTACTGCAGCAAGTAAAGCCAAACTTGAAATGTCCGAATATGTGCCAAGGCCTTCAATGTGGACACTCTTTTATCCAGGTGTACTTGCTTGCTAGAGACATTTTAAATGTCAGTACTCCAATTATTGCAAAGGAGAACAAATGCTCACATACAACCAAATGACAAACGGCTGTCCAAGAGAGACTGAACATGAGCATTGTTCTACACGACCATCCATAACTTTAAACTTCCTTTCCCCACATGAACATGCTGTTTCAAAAAAAAGACACAGCTCATCAGGTGCACAATGTGGTACAAGCCAATGGGGCCCTGTACTAAGCCCTCCACCTTATGAGAGAAATGCCCTAAGGAGATGGAAAATGAAGTTTCCTTTCTCTTTCAGAAATTTGACACAGCTGCACTCTCTGTTCAAAAGTGTTTCCCTTTCAGGCTCTTCTTCATGAAAATATATATAATGCTACAATTTGTATTCTACCACAAAAATCAACATCTGAGTTACTTTGCCCTGCGATTCCATTACTTGTTTTCTATCCCCTTTGGCGTGTTATCAGAGTGACAGAAACACATGGAGGGAAAAAGCAAAGGACCAATCATAGACGTGAGAAAGTAATGGGTACCCACGTCAACAACTGCTTCTGCCGCTCATCGCATGCGCTGGCTTGCCTTCGGTTGCGAGATTCAGCCAATGATGATGTCCGGTTGCTAACGAGCCAACGGTCCAGTATTTTCATTCAGAAATTTAAATGCCGCGGCTATGGCACAAAACGACAGTCCTATGTCAGTGGACCCACAATGTAAAATGAATGACTCCTTATCGGCTACTGCATTCGAGGAATTTTTGCATCCTCCGCAAACTTTACAACTCACCGACCAGCTCTCATGTATGTCAGTCAATACACGGAAAAGACTGCAACATAGATTTTCAGGTTGAATCTATTTCTCTCCTCTCTATTTTTTATCGGAATCTATTTCTTTTCTGAGAAAAATATTCGAAATTGCAGTATTTGCCCCCTAACCATGTCATAAGATTAAGATTTTAAGCATGGTCCATTGGTTAGGTTTGGTTTTGTGGGGTTTAACGTCCCAAAGCGACTCAGGCTATGAGAGACGTCGTAGTGGAGGACTCCGGAAATTTCGAAATTATTCCGGAAATTATCTGGCGGTCTACTCGTGGAGGCATTGAAACAAGGTGAACACAAAAATGGCTTCTCTCGGCAATCAACAAAAAATGTGGCTACTTTGTCGCCTTCACGCTCGGCTCGCCTCTTTTGGGCTTTTCTGAAAGGTCTTGACAATGTATAGAATACTTTGCATTGCCTTTGGGCGGTCCATGCGGACCCATCAGGTATCTGCTTAACGACGCAATTCCTTCTCTGCGTCGTTTCAGTTCTAATTTGAGCTGTGCAGAAGAGAGACCATGCCAACTCCTCATGGAATTCAAAAATTTGTGATGCTTCATAATTGAGCATTAAACGGATGACCCAGGTATTCACAACAGCAGTTCCAATGATGAGGTTCACAGCCGCCTTTCTGCACCACTTAAGTCCATTCGGGATGCAGGAGTAGTTTGGTTTGTGGGTTTAATGTTCCAGAGTGACTACGTCTATGAGAGATGCCATAGTGGAAGGCTCCAGAAATTTCAGCCCCCTGGGTTTCTTTAACATGCACTGACGTGTAGTAGTTTGGTTTGGTTTGTGGGACGTAACGTCCCAAAGCAACTCAGGCTATGAGAGACGTCATAGTGGAGGGCTCCATCAACTCCCTGGGGTGCTTTAACATGCACTGACGTGGAGCAATTTGGTCTGTTTTGTGGGACATAACGTCCCAAATTGACTCAGGCTAGGAGAGACGCCGTAGTGGAGAGCTCCGGAAATTTCAACCAAATGGGGTCCTTTAACTTGGACCGAAGTTGCGCAGCACATGGATGCCTCTCCGTTTCACCTAAGACGCTACCTGGCTACATTACTCATGTCCTTTTTCAAAGCTTTGTAGTCAAGGATCCTGCATGGTTCCATGACTCAACTTTCGTTTATTTTTTTTTTCTTTACAGAATCGAAAGCCAGCAAAGCAAGCAACAGCTGTCACCACACGAACCCGTCATTTTTATCCACTTAATCGCCTTTACACCATCTTGAAATTCAAGATCAATGACTAGTCCTCCCCTTTTACTTTTCTTTTAGTGATTTCTCTAGGAAACATCTTTCGACTGGAGCAGAGTGCCAAATATAACAGATGTGAGGCAAGTGGCATGTTCAGAAGAAGTTGTCGACTAAATTTGTGCGACTGAATCCGGTAGAACCATACATCAAGCTAGCCACAATTCCTTCCGCATGACTCAAGGCTGTTTTGGTATCAGATTTTCCATCAAATTTCACTCTCAAGGTGCAGCGCTTCTTGGTACAGGCTTGTAGAGGTTGACTCCATACTTGTGGGCTATACTAGAGATGCACTGCCTAAAGGTGAGGCGCCCATGCCACGAAATTACCATTTTGTCAATGAAAATTTGTTTGCACGCCTCCAACATAGTGTACAAATTGCTATTTATATATATATATTTTTTTTTGTCAAGGATTGCATACGAAGATGACCCTGATGTATGCTCAGATCGTCATCCGCGAAATCCCAAAACCTTACCAGTAGCAGAGACCAGTCTGGGCCATGGCATGGAAAATTTAGTTTACATCGTAAAGATCACTTTTTGCCCAGTTGTGATCCAAAGTCGTTCCAGTGCAGATCAGTATGCCAGCAAACCCACTCATTTCTTGTACGTTTGCACATTTTTTTTCTTCCGGGACATCTCTTGCTGGAAGCTTGCGTCTACATACTGCTTTCCGTATTTGTCGCATAGACAGTAATGGGGGGAGGAGAGAGGTTCACAGCATCGCTGCTTGTAAGATGCAGATTAGCGAAGAAGGCCTTAGATATGGAATCAGAGCCACTATTCGTTATCACATTTTAGCTTTTGGCAGGTAAAGGAGCCTGAATAACGTCGTCATTTTCTGAATCCTCAGATTCCGTGTTACTGGAGCAATCCGACTCAACGTCCTACAGCTCAAAAGGACCTGCCAGGAAATCCTCAAAGCTTACGTGCCCCGCCGGGGTGGTGCAGTGGTAAGACACCCGACTACTGTGCCGGAGTACCCGGGCTCGAACCCGACCTCGGCGGCTGCGTTTCGATGGAGGCGAAACGAAGAGGCGTCCGTGTGCTGTGCGATGTCAGCGCACGTTGAAGATCCCCAGGTGGTCGAAATTACTCCGTAGCCCTCTACTACGACTCCTCTTTCTCTCTTTCCACTTTCACACCCACCTTCCTCCCTTCCCTTACGGCGCGGTTGAGGTGTCTACAGAAAACAAGTGAGACAGTTACCACGCCTTTCCCTTCCTATAAACAAATCAAAGCTTATGTGGTCATCCTCAGGGTACTCATTGTTTCGTGGTGTGGAAGTGGCACCGCAAAAACGGAATGCTGAAGTAATAAAGGATGTCGTGTGTCACAGAGGACCTACTTCTACCGCTGCTGAGCTCTTCCACACGTTGTGAGCACTGACGAATCATTCACTGTGCCCGTACACAGGGCCTGTACAGAAGGGTCAAGAGTGTAGCTCGAACGCCTACCACGCCATCACCTGACAGCAGTCAGCTTTATCACTAAATGTGCTGCAACTGCGAATGTTATTCATAGCCACCATAGTTGCTACTACAACACCCGTGCATTGCACAAAAAAAAAAAGCTTTATATATCTGTGTAACCATCTGTGAAATAAAAACTAAAGTGCATATTGAAGTTTTTCCTGAAGCAAGCCGTAGCCACACAGCACGAAACATCAATATTTGCTCCAGCATGCCTGCAACGCTTTGCGCGACTCATAAAGATGTTATAACATAGCGAACGAAAGTATGACACCACAGTTCACACAAATCCACTTTGATTAAGTGGAAGACCTTAAAAAGGCGCCCATGGTTCACTGCTCGCCGCCAAATAAAGTGCCACACACCCACCTTAGCCCAGTGGGGTCGTCCGCCAAGACTTTTCATGATGCCTTCGTAGGCAGCCCAGTATGTCTCGTAGGCAACTTTTTTCCCATAGGGCCTAAAGCAAAGGCAAAGCAAAAAGAAGGAGCTGTAATAAGATGTCATAGTTATCCAGCAAACCATCACATTTTCGCCATGCCTTTTTCCACCCAGAATGCTGTAACTCAAAACAAGTAGCCCTAACCTCTGCAGGATGTTTCTGTGGAGTGCCATTTTATTGCAGAGATATTTAGCCACTAGAAGTAATGCAATTTCTTTTTTTTGCTGAATTTCAAGACAATGAACACCTTCAAAAACAAAAATGATTGCACGATCTTTAAGTGTTCATTCTGGTACTTTAATATTATAATTTTGACCAGTTTTCACAATTTTCAAGTTTGTTTCTTTAAGCGCATGTAAAAAATTAGCAAGCGGTGTGTTCTGTTGGAAAACTAACTACCGTATACACGCGTGTAATGGCCACACCCCGAACTTTAGAAAGAAAATTGGGAAAAAAAAACTTCTAAAAAATTTCCCGAGTAAAAGCCGCACCATGAGTTTCAGGAAGTTGGGCAGTGCCGTCTACTGTGCGGTGCAAGAAATACGGAACGTTTTGTGGTTACTGCCGCCAGGTGGGGCCCAAAAATCAAGTGAAAGCCAAAATGAAGCGTAAGGTTAGAAGTAGAATTGCTAATAAGAATTAAGAACAAAATATTTGAGGAAAAAAAAAAAGTCGAGCATGGGGGCAGCGGCCACCACCTCCGTTACAAAGGGGGCGCTCCTAGCCGCAGCGATGCCCGCCCGTTACAAAGGGTGATGCCAGCAAAACCAATCCAATCCAATCCAAGTCTGTTCGCTCCTCCGTTTTACAGCCATTCCCTCGATCGCCCGAAGCATATCACGTGCGATCTCTCAATCGGAACACATTGCTGCACTGATTTGTTCTGCGCTCGTGAGCTGAAGATTTTCTTTTTCCTCGTAAGAAAATACATTAGTTATACCGCTCACTTTAAGCTGAAAGTGATTCACTAAGCGAAAGAAGGAAAAAGAGCGGCTGGACGAAAGTTCGGCGTTGACAAAATATGTGTACGGCGATGGTGCTCCCAAGAAGATGCCCTCAGGAAAACAAATGTTCAGAGGCGCGCTTTCCGAGGGAAGCAGAGCATGTTTCCGGAAGTTGAAGACTCACTTCTCGAGTATGTGACGAAGACGCGGCGCAACGGCTTTGCTGTTTCGGCTGAGATGTTGCGCATGAAAGCGCTAGACATTGCACGCAGCAAGGGGATTGCGGCTACCGTGTTTAAAGCCAGCAATGGGTGGATTTCGCGCTTCGTTCGAGACTGTTGAAAAATGTTTCAAGGTGACAGGGATATCAAACAGGCTGGACAGTATGGAGGATGACCTCATCTGGGACAAGGACGAGCCTGAAGTCCCGATGAGTTCGGAGGAGGAGGACGACGACGAGGAGTGATGTTTTGGACACGGGACGAGCCTGAAATCCCGACGAGTTTAGCGGAGGAGGACGAGGAGTATTTTGACAATAATAAAGGAAGGTACCACCGCAAATAATGTTTTTCGGTGTCTTTTTTCTCATGTAATCGCCGCACCCCCCAATTTTCACCCCAATTTCGGAAAAAAAAGTGCGGCCATTACACGCGTGTATACGATATAATGGCCTTCTTGAGAGCTGGATATACTACCGTATTTACTCGATTCCTGCATCCTCCCCCCCCCTCTCATTATCGCAATACTTAAAGTGCAGGGGAGGTGCTTAGATTAAAAAAATTTAAGCACCACCCTCTCCCCCTTTTCTCACTGTGATACCTTGATGACACGGGCATGAGAAATATAATTTTATTTGGCAAACAGCTTTGGCAAACGCGATTAAAGTTCACATGAACTACAAGCTGTGGCAGCCCTCTTCAAATTCATTCTGACTTCCGTTACGGCTGTCAAACCGCTGTCACCAAACAGGCTTTGCGGCCTGTGATGGCCCCACGAAACCAGCTGAGCTCCGCCTAATGGCCGCCCATGCCAGGTTTACGTGACAGCATGCTGATAGAGCTATCAAGGTTGCTTTTGGCCGGATTTTGGCATTCTTTGCCGCCAGTTGTCATGTAGTCTCGGAAGGCACCAATATAAGAAGACAGAAATTGCGCAGCGAACGCCGCACCACCTCGGGAATCTGACGGCTCTGGCTCGACAAATGAGTGAGCAAGAGCACAAACAAACTTTTTTGTGTGAAATTATAGCGGGAAGGGAGGCAGAGGGTTTGCTTCTAATAAAATTATAACAGCAACCTGAAGGGGTCAAGTACGTTTTACAAGGTAATTGCACCAAATAGTCATAAAAAAAGGCAGCTGCCTCCCAAGTTCAAAACCAGCAGTGCACACGATGCAAACTGCTGCATGATGTAGATGAGGTATAACTAAAGCCTCAAGTAAACACAGGATCCTTATCATCATCATCATCATCATCAGCCTGACTATACCCACTGCAGGGCGAAGGCCTCTCCCATATTTCTCCAATTAATCCGGTTCTGTGCTAGCTGCATCCACTTGACCCCTGTGAACTTCTTTACCTCACCCGCCCACATGACTTTCTGCTGCCCCCTGCTACGCTTTCCTTCCCTTGGAATGCGGTTTGTTACCTTAAGTGACCATCGGTTATCCTCTCTTCGCACTACATGTCCTGCCCACGCCCATTTCTTCTTAATTTCCACTAGAATATCGGTAACTTGAGTTATTTCTCTGACCCACTCTACACGCTTCCCATCTCTTAATGTTACCCCTACCATTTTTCGTTCCATAGCTCTCTGGGTTGTCCTCAACTTAAGTAGAACCCTCTTGGTTAGCCTCCACGTTTCAGCCCCATAGGTAAGTACAGGTAAGATACAACTGTTATATACTTTCCTCTTCAG
The DNA here is from genome assembly GCF_055883805.1 of Amblyomma maculatum. NCBI lineage: Eukaryota > Metazoa > Arthropoda > Arachnida > Ixodida > Ixodidae > Amblyomma > Amblyomma maculatum. The sequence continues at coordinate 118,466,514 of NC_139351.1, read as the reverse complement.
CGATACCGGTAAGCTGCTAGTCATAATCTGTGAGTGCTTGCCAAATGCGCCCCATCCCAATCTTAGGATCCTTAAAATTGCCTTTAAAGGAAAAAGAAAAAAAAAAAACCTACATACGGAGCGTAAACTTTGCACAAAGAAGACATGCCAAAAATCTGCCCTTTTCTTTTTCGCATATAAAGAAAGAAAAACCTTCCACTAAACTACACAATGCAAGATCCCAGCAATGGCAGTCACACTGCCTCAAGGATGCCATCCGGTTTAAGAAGACTCAAATGAACGGTTTGCCCTCTTGATACCGTTTAGCTGCGGATGTGCTGTTCTCCCTAGCCCCAGGTGCGGCTAGAGCTCGTGCAAACGCAATAAAAATGGTTTAAAGCAAGGGTGGGAGCCCCACAAACCTAACCAGAAAGGCCACACTGACATTATTTACAGTCTCTGGTTGCGAGTAGACACTGTCAAGTCTACCAGCTGCTCACTGAGGGTGCGGCCATCAGGCTTTTGGGAAACACACATCATACACGGCATTGTGCTAAGTTGCAGACGAATTGTTGCAGCCCACACACAGTCAACAGCTTTGATGTCCTCACCTGTACATGATGACATTGATGTAGCAGCTGTCGCGACCAGATGCGGGGCTCAGATAGATGTTGTCCGCTTGGGCGAAGCGTATCTCCACAGGTATATGAACAAAGGCACCGGGAGTGGTGTCAATCCATGCCTTCAGCTTCCATAGGGCTAGAGCTGTGTTTTCCCTACAATTCAAGAACAAAGAAAACCCCATTTCTAAACAAAATGTACACGAGGCCAATTTTTCTCTGCTAACCACTCTCCGGTTTCCAAACACAGGCCTTATTGTATGTATAGTAATTGGAACAAGCCAAGGTTCTCTGTGAACTGCTCAAAGACTTCAAACTTGCCAAGCATTCTTCGTTTCCACCTTTTTTGTCCACATGTTTCAGTTCACAAGGCTGTGGTTAAAATTGAGTAGATGCGCACAAGTTATCAGGCATTAAAGGGCAAACTTCTCTCTCACGTCCCCACTCCCTTGTGAGCTTCTCTCAAATGCATACCGTCTGTCCGAAATACATGACGGCTTCCCTCGGCCTTTATGTTGTTTTATTATGTTCACCCTCATGTAGTGTCATGCCATGTACTGTGCAATATACCATGACTTTAATGACTTTACTGTCATGAAATATGACACTGCTTTGAAGTTTGCACCAAAGCACATGTCGAAATTAGCTTACGCTGCTAACAGCTCTACTCAGGGTAGAACGAGAGAAAGAAGATGGCTACACGGCATGAAAGAACACTGAACAAGAGCTCGCAAGTCAAGCCAACGTTTCGACAAGTGGACGTAGCTGTACTGCCCCCTCTATAATGTTGAAACAGTGAAGCAATGTTGGACATGATTTTATCATGTTTTGAAGGATAAATAAACCATATGAATTGAATTCAATCCCTAAACTGACCTGCAATCCTCCAATGCCCTTAAAAAAGCCGCAGATAAGAACATGCCTTTCTGCAGCCAACGATGGCATACGTGCCTTAAAGGTTAACTCCACGATTTTTTTCCAGCTTTGAATCATTGCTTGATGTCCGCTGCCTACAGCATAAGAAACCATTTTCCAGAACTATTCTAGGACAGCAAAAACAGCAAATCAAAACTGGGTACATGGCTAGAGACCATGCCCCGTTGGTTCAACGATGATGTCGCAGATATTATTGAACAAATAATTGCACCCCTGCTGAATGGCTGAAATAATGCCTAAACATAACATCTCCATTTACCAATTGCTTAAGGCAAAATAATACAAGTCCCAATTTGTTCTTCATGGGATGAACAAGCAATCATCAGCATGACTACATCTACTGCAACGCAAAGGCCTCTCCCATATCCATCCAATAAACCTGATCCTGGAACATTCACAGCTAAAAAAAAAAAAAAATCCAAGCAAACTTTCTAATATCCCCCACCAATCTTTCCGTTGACCCCTTCTACACTTGACTTTTCTTGGAATCCAGTCCCTTACCCTTAGCAACCATTGATTACCCTGCCCATGTCCATTTTCTTTTATTTATTTCGACTGAAATGTCAGTAGCATGCAATCATGTGCAATCATGTGCAATTAACATTTACGATTTTGCAAATGCACTCCTGTGCACAGAAATCACCTGAACTGATGGCATTAAAAAATACAAACTTGGGAACCGATGTTTGCAGGAACAAACTGTAGTACTATAGTATGGTTGACAAACTCGGCCTTGGTGGAAATTTCAAGAAAAAAAAGTTGCAGGACTGCATTCAGCTTCACTTAAGAACTTAATGGCGAAAGCTCTGCCCCCTCCTTCTCGTTAACCTCTTCTCTTCTGCCTTTATATTTCGTGTTTGTGTACTTATTATAATTTCATTTCAGCCTTTCTTTTCTTCGATTTCATCATCGGCGAAATCAGCACCTCAGGACTCCTCTTCTCGATATGCGAGACTGAACTGACTTACATGTGGCCCTATGGCGCTTTTTGTAGGGACTAGGCCTAACTAGCCGAACGCAGAAATTATGTCGTCGACGTCGCACATCTTGTGCAATCTCATGGAATCTCGCAAACCTCACAGATGCGAGATTTCTCCATGAGCCTAGAAAGAAAGGCTTTCGCCTTAAAAAAAAAAACAATAAAAAAAGGCAGGGTAGCTCCTTACATATGTCACTGCTGTAGTATACATTGCTGTCCTACCTTGGGATGGACCACTCGTTGACGTGCTGCTTGAAACGGCACTCATAGTTGAACACCCGGTAACTCACGTCCACCCTCCGACGGCGGGGCGCAAATATCACACGCAGAAACAGCACGTTCAGCCAGGGAATCCAAGATGGGAACCAGGTGCTGCAAGCAGTAGGCAAAGCCATTTATGGCATCCACTCCTAGTGACAAGTATACGTGTCTAGGAACATGCGTGTCTTATGATAGCCATGAAATGACAGCTGTTAAATCTATTCTTATTTTCTTTTTCTTGTACCCAAAGCTTTCCTCCTCCGAAGAATTTGCAGCCTTTAATGCAGGTTGCCCGACATGAAGAACAATATGAAAAAAATAAGATCGGGAAAACGTACCAGAACATTCACTCACCCTGAAACACTTAAGCATGAAGTGAATACAATGGTCCTACCCAATTCCAAACGTGGCACATTTGCCCATCAACAAAAGTTGTTCATAGTATATACTAAGCAGTCACCCAAACTTGCTTAACGATTTTATAATTAGTCTGAACAACCAATTTCCAGCTTGTACTAGTGAGGTTTCAGCAGCAGCCTCGCATGTAGTCAATTGGAAGAGATTTTACTCTATTTTATTATTTTTTTTTTACCTGAAGAGATCGCCATGCCCTCTCTCTGAACCGCAGCTTTTGCTGTTATCACCTAAATCATTTGCTTTTAAACTTTGGTCGAATTTGACTGTTTACACAAAATAAAATAATAAAGATGCCGAACTTTAGTGTTCTAGAAAATAATGATGATATATGCCCATATAGAAGTTTCTTGAAGCATGAGATATAACTGCCATATAATGCATGTGGCAAGAAAGCACGGCATGAAAGAAAGCATGAACCATGGTTCATTCAATGGTTCCACGGCAGCCATTTCGAAACACTTGCGCTCGGAGAAATTTTCAAGGAACAGGAGAACAAGCACACACAAAACTGCAGCTACCCACAAAGCACCGTTGCATCCCTCTCACCTCAGGTAGAGTAGGAACTCCATGCCATAGTAGCCAAAAGCATATTCCACAATCCAAAGATAGATACCCTCGAGAAACGATGGTCTCGTAGTCTCCTGTAAACGAGTACAAGTGTACAAGGTCTGCAAGCCACCCAATTTTAAATGGCATGTGCAGAGTATGAAGGAGTGAAATTAACGCTTAGACAACAAGCAAGACTGGGAAGCTATTAAATTAGTCTGAACGATGAAGCTACTAAAAGCACGAGAAATATACTACGTGTAGGCAACCCTTAGCTTTAAACGCTGCAGAGGAAATAGCAAAACTGGTATGAGAGCCAGACCTCAATTGATGCACAACTCCTTTCCGATATGAAAAGAACAAAAGCCATAAGAAACATGTTGAAATATACAGTACAAAAAAAAAAAGAAAAGGCAAGTCTTTCAAGCTAAAAGCAAGACATTTTTTTTAAGGAGTAATTATTTAAAAGATAACTTTATAAAATAGGATAAAAAATATCTCAATGGCAACACACTGTCTTCTACCTTGTCGATAGCTTTAACCTAAACCAAATTATTCAATTTCCTTCCCTGGCGAAAATAAAAAAGACTAAGATCTGCTAATGTTCTCTTTGACTTTAAATCCGTTGGCTTGTTACATATACTACACTATGATGCAAGAAAGGTCTCTCAAAGAGGCTGCTTTTCTTCACTGAGGAGGAAGGAAATGAGTGCGGGACGCAAGAAAACACCCAACTCACCTCCTCAGTTCTGGACAGATGAAAGCACACTGCGGTGTCTGTGTGTGGATACCACAAACATCGAAAATGGTCCGAGCTTTGCAGATGTACATCCAAATTTTCGAGAACCTAAAGGAAGGGAGGAAGGCAAAGAAAGGTACTTCATTTTGCCCCTCAGACTAGCGTAGCCCAATTTTCGAGTGAATACGGCGAGAGTCCCCGTTAGCTCGTACGTCTCTTCAGCGCACACTGAAAGGGCTTGGACCCTTCATGTGAAGATAGAAACATGAACCACCTTTGCAGGCTGAGGTGTTCGAATCTGAGTTGACTACAAAGGGGCCCAGCGGATTTGTGGAGTCCCTTCCAAAGTGTTCTACTGCTCTGGAAGCCTGACAGTGAAACTCAGTGACCACAGCATGAACTGCATTGCCTTTTTACAGTCCTAAACTTGTTGAGCAGCGTACTTGCATTCCTACCTCGTTCCATGCACTGCAAGGAAGTGCAGAAAAAAGAAAAGAACTTTAGAAGCGGTTAATTGAATTGATGCTGAGAAATGCAACAGTATTTTCCTTTCCGCTTGCCGAACGATTTCAATTCTGATTCTATTGAATTTCCGGTTCCTTTCTTTCATGTCATCTATCTGGTCAAATCCCAATTCAATTTCACTTCCGATTTCTTTTGTATTCCATTTCTATTAGTAATGGCTTTTTTGATCCATTCTTGCTGAGTCATACCTAGTCACTTTCAATTCCAATGAATCGTTCTTAGCCCCCATTGCCCCTCTTCTCACCTACAAGTAAAGAGGAGGATTTCCACCAGCCAACCATGGTAGGTGGAATTCCTCCGATGACATACAGTTTTCACCTTTATAACTCCCAATGCTGTCAATAATAACAATATTATTATTAATAAAAAAAAAAAAACAGCTCGAAATTCCATGAGTTCGCAGGGTCACTAGAACGAATCTGAAGTACAGGCCTCAAGCTTCCAAAAGGTCAACAAGCAGTGGATATGGATTAAAATAAATTTCAGAATTGTCTTTACAGCAGGACACCACCCAACAAGTTCCAGAAACTAGGATGAAAGTTGCGTAAGCTGGCATTCACTCAACTGAGGGAAACAGCGCATTGGCACAGACACAGACAGAGCAGGCAAAAGAGAAGGCAGTCCTGCTGCCTTCTCCATTTTCGTACACGCGCGTGTAGCAGTGCCGTTTTTTGCCAACGCTGGTAACATAATCAAAACTCTGAACCAAATGGAAATGCCTACCAACCTGCTGCAGCTGGCAGGAGTAGCGTGTCTCCCGCAAGCGGAATGCTGGCTCGCACCTCACTGTTGCCGTGACAACGATGCCTACAGAGCCAAGGCCACAACAAGCTGCCAGAAACACCTCTTCGTTTTCTGTTCTCGAGCATCGGAGCCTCTGGCCCTCGCTTGTGATCAGCTCCATCTCCACGACCTTAGGGTTAATAATAATAATAATTGGTTCACAGGAAGGGAAAGGCGCAGTATCTTTCACACTAGGTTCTGTGGACACCTGAACCTCGCCATAAGAGAAGGGAGGATTGTGGGGCTGAAAGTGGAAAGAGAGAAAGAGGAGCCGCAGAGGAGGGTTAATCGCCATTTTTAGAAAAGTGACAAAATTAAGTAACAAGATGTACAAATGCTGCAGGCACAACTTCAATATCAACACAAGGAAAATGTGTGCACAGGTCATGGATAGATGGATTTACTGAAAGGAAAGGCAGAGAGGTTGGCTAGAATGATTAAAATCTGGCCTGCTTGCACTGGGGAAGGGGAAGGGGAGAAGAAAGCGGATCATGATGGGTGACAATGTGGCAGAAGGCACATGAAAAATATACCCCCACGACAGTTTGCTGTACAAGCGCGAATCGAGTTCGGTGGCGCACAAAAAACGGCAAAGAGCCAGCACTGCCTGGACACCCTTCCCCTTGTCCTGCCAAGTGCCCAGCAGCAGTTCCTCCAACATAGGCCTCTTGTCCAAATGCTTCAAGAAAACGGCTAGAACACTTCTTGCCACACCAGTGGCCACAATGAATCAATGCTGCACACGTTGCTCCATCTTCGCAATAGGGTGATATCTGTTCACAGCATGTTACTGAACACACCTTGAAATGTGGCGCTGTGCCCATTAAAAAGACAAATAAATTATGATTAGGGACCGTTTTCTTCTTTCAAAGCAATGAAAAATTTTGTCAAAGGCACTGATTTCGCAATAATTTTCTTAAGAACGCCGTTGAAGGTTTTTTTTCTGAGACTCCTTCGATCACCTACAGGCACAGGCAGTTTCAGTCACCAAACAAAAACTGAACTGCAGTGTAGCATAATGTTCCACTTTAGTTTCCACACAAAAACCAGTCACACTACAGTAGAGTGTATCACGTCGACAACAGGTATGGTGGTCTTTTCATTGTACCATCTGGTAATGAGAGCTCAAAGCTAGCATTACCTTTTACTGAAAGCACAGAAATGTTAACAGTAAACTACTATCAAGCATGACAAACATCAGAAAGGAACACTGCACACTCAATAATATGAGTACTATATTTCACTATCATAAGTGCTGTGGTGGGATATATCAATAACAACAATAATTAACTATGACACAGCACATAAGCTTGTTTTATGCAATATATTCCGTGATAAATTAAAATCTCAATCTCTTTCACATTTCAGTGCAAATTGCTACAATGTGAGACAAGGTCTTTTCCTACCTGCCATAACCACAAGAGCCATTTTGGTTTTATTTACGGGGTCTAAAGTCTCAAAGCAATGCGAGCAATGTAGGATGCCTTAGTGGAGGGCTCCGGATAATTTCTCCCACCTGGGGTTCTCAACCGTGCACTAAGAAACATAGTAAACGGATTCCTTGAGATTCATCTCTGTTGAAACATGGCCGTCGCGGTTGGGACTGAACCCAGGTCTGCTAGCTAAGCACATTAGAACCTCGTTACAGTAAACTAGGACATAGTAAAAACTCCAGTACAGTAAAGTGAAACTGAACTCTTAGTTCATCTTCCATAGACGACTGTACATTTTCCTCCTTTATAGCAATGACATTTTTGTTAAAAATCGGTTATAGTAAAGTACATCTGGTCGCGATGACAACTTCTAACGAAATGAAATCGTCGCATAGCCGCTACCTAGAATCGCGAGGGAAGTGTTTTGAAAAATAAAAATAAATGAATAAATAAAATAATGAGCCTTTACCTTTTAAATAAAATGACGAGCCTTTTAAATGCCTTTACCACCAGGAAGCCAATTTTACGTAGGCCTTGGAGCATGGGGAAAAAAAAGTAAAACTGTCTACAAACATAAAAAAAGGCGGTGCGGTCTGCTCAGAAAGTAAAGGAGAGTAAAAGTGCAGCGAAAAATAGGGAAAACAAGAAACAGCTGAACATTTACAGCACTGCGCCGCAAAAGGCAGTTGTGGCAAGAACTGGAGACGCGGCGTGTGCGGTTTTGCAGCGCATGACTGCCACACGCATTTCTCACCTATTGCCTTTTAAAAGACAGAAAGAGCAGAAAATGATGCTGAGCGCATGACTGCCGCACGCATTTCTCACTTATTGCCTTTTAAAAGACAGAAAGAGCGGAAAATGATGCTGTGTTCATGCAAGACTTTGGGTTTCACATGAAAGTTGTATTCGTAGCCACGGTGAACTAATGCTTATTTAAGATATACTTTAACTAGATGTAAACATAAAGCCTTATAACTGAAAAAATGGAACAAACAGACGACAAAAGAGAGAGAGATGGGAGATATTTTAGAGTGTTTTTCTCATTAAGCAACAAAACATGTCCAGTAAGTAATCACTTAATTACCAGACAGCATCTTCAGGATCATGCCATCACCAGCAACTTGTGTTATATAGGTCCTGATATAGCAAAGGTTTTTGCCAGCCCCAGTAACTTTACTATAAAAGGGTTCTACTGTAGTCAAGCGTCCTAACCCTTGAGATACCGTGGAGAAGGGTAACAAGCCATTTTGATTTCATGAGTTGATGGCAGTGGCCACCACAGTGCCAGCTTGGTAAAGACCTTGGTAAATATGTTGGTAAACTCCTGTGCTATGGCCATTAGAAGTGAAAAACTCATCATGGTTAAATTGACAACATTTCCCTCAAGGATTTCTACCAACGGAATCGCTCTAGGGTTAGGCAAGAGCTGAAGGGAAATAATGAGGTTCACTTGCATCCACTTTGGTAGGCACAGTTTGTTCAGACTACGTCCATATACTTCTAATACGTATCACAACAGCATCGGAAAAACACAACGATATTCCTCTCCACCACAAGCGGACTGTGCCCCTTGCATATGCAGCACCTACAATTTGTTTTTACCTGAGTTGAGAAGATGCCATAGTTGAGACCAGAACCGTGAACACCTGTGGCAATGGCTCCACCAAGAGTTATATCAGAAACGGCACCAAGGCTAGAAGGACACAACCGCATTTAGCCATTGATGTCAGCACGCCAAGCAATCAAGTACAACTATAAGACGAGAGTTTGTGGAACTGGGAATATTTCATGGCAAGATGCAATACAATGACCCTGAAATATGGACCCTAGCAACAAGGTTTTACGCTCCTGTTATGCGGGTCCTTCTTCCTTGGCCTTCTTTCAGTTCTATACAAAGCAGTAGTTAATGTGATGAAAAAAAAATGTCCAGCTTTTGTCCATGCTTCAGAACAATTTAAAGGCTTTAAAAGAGTTCACAAGTACTATCATAAACCTAACTGCTTCGACAACTCATTTCTATTTCTCCAAATCATAAGGAAATAAATCTGGCTAACAAACTAGTGAGCCTCTTCCAAAATAAATGTATGTTATTATTCGGTCACGCAAATTTGCAGTTTTCAAAATGCCTGTTTCTTTGCCGTGAATATATATATATTTCTGCACTGATTTTTCTTTGGTCAAGCAATATACATCAAAGCAAGTTTGACGTAATCGAGATGTAACATATGCGGTCCTAAAATAATGCGCAGAGTTTATGTAGGAGTGCTGCAAATGAGCATACCAACGAGTTAACACAAACTCCGGGTGAGCCTTGAATACTAGCAATGGGAAGGGATGTATTCAAGAGCAATACCTCATAAGGGCCAGTCCATTCTGGCCAAGCTCCACTTCATTAAGCCTCTTCAAGGTGATGCCAGCTTCTGCTTTAACCAGTGCACTCGCCTTATCCACCTTTGGGAGGCATTATCAGATAAAGAAATATTGTTCAGAAAGAAACATTGTCCGAACTGATACTTTTTTATATCAAAAAGATTTCAAATTCAAAACTGAGCAACAAAAGAGCCAGGATAGGAAGGCACCTGAGCTTTTGGATCCTACCAGTTAGCAAACTCCGCATCAAAAAGTGACTAGATTTTGTATGCATTTTTCGGGTGCCTATGAATTGTCACGCCATCTGGAAGTGGTCAATAGAAGCTTTTTGCTACTGCCATCATTGCCTTTTGGAAATCACATTTTTCTCTCTTCTTTTTCATCTTAATTAACTATATGGTTGTTATCTTCAATAATTTTTGCTACTGCAAGTCTTTTGCTACTAATTTCCATGGTGGTTGTGCATTTATGGACAATCTGAAAGTTTGAAATTTTGACGCAGTTTCCTTTAGTGGCCGTGTGCGCCACTACTATTCATATACACCCGAATTCTTAACAATCAAAATTACAAACAACAAACAAACAAACTTAACAAACAAACAATTAACTGCCTTTAATTTGATACATGGGCCCTATGGGAAGCTTTGCAACTAATAGTATTGAAGAGCACTGGAAGGCACTAGAAGAGCAAAACGGTCATGAGATTAGTACCAGCGTATAACAAAAATGATAAAATTTAAAAGGGAAGGAGGCATATTGTTATGAAATACAAATGGCATCTTGCTATGCGCCACAGAACCTCTTAGATAAACTAAACAGCAACTAACTAACAGCAGAACCAGAGAGATCCCATGAAATTAATCACAAAGAAGCAATTCACTGTCTCTGCCAGTGTCTTAAAAACATTTTCAAACCCCACTGCTAATCACTTTTCAAATCCACCTGTCAAAGCGTGATGCAGCGACTTTTTCCAGCAACCCAGGTTATTTGCTCACAACACCGACAATCCCAGTATTTCAGTTGAATGCTGCTTTCCATATTCAAAGTACACACACGTGACAAGAAAAATGATGGAATGAAAATACACCAATCATAAACGTTTTACAGCTGAAAGAGTGAACACCGATCCTAACAGGGTTGGATATTCTCAGTGTCTCTTCTTTTCTCAATTCAGTGTTTCTTCCAAACATGGCCCAAAGCATGCAATAAATGTTGGGAAGCTAGTCTTGGTTGATTATTATGAAAGCATGGCAAGCTAGACTCCTATTATAAAGCAAAAAAATGTACAACTAGTGCGAACCAACAAAGATATAAGATTTGTAATACCTACTACAACTTGTGCAGCTTTTTGGATTTTTATATGCACTGGCATTACTGGCTGCAATGAGCGAGTTAAACTCTGCACCTGTGGTCCTCATGAGAGAACTGAGTGAATTTGAACCCAGGAATTTCTCGCGGGAGGTGAGTACGGAATCTCTCAGCCGCAGCAGCGTTATGTTACTTGAAGGATTGTGTGTGATAGTGCGTGATATAAAAAACTATCACATGATACCAAGGTGACAGGATGTAATAGGAGGAGTGTTTAGATGGTGACAGAAAGTGGTGAGAAGATAATGAGATAGTGATAAGGAGGTGATAGAGGAATTGTGCATTATTATGGCAGCGAAACATGCCTGACGAGATGTAGACACAGTCCTTGGGAAATATTTTGGCATGCCCTTATGTGGCTAAATGTGACCTAGGCCACTCAAACTTCGCTGAAATATGGTTTGGAGGTACCTGAACTACATTCTTAATGTGTCCACACTCAGAATTGACCCGAGCTGCCATGCAGTCATTAGTGTGGTCGACTGCTTGCTAGTGTGCTCAAACCTTGCTCTTGCAAAGTAAGGTTTTCAATAACACGCCGAAAGTGTTTATTGTCTGGAGTAGTTATACCGGAAGACAAAGGAAAGGATAAAACACTGCTCACAATACCTGCTGTTGGAGCGAGTGTCATATGGCAGGCTGTTCTAATTAATGCAGTGCAACCTCTGTAAATCATCAGGTGTTATGCACCGCAGCCCTATGGAGCTGTGACTGTCTTCACCCATTGCCACTTGGGACCACCAACTTTTAAGGACAGTCACTCTGCCAAGCAAACCAGCCAGGAAGGTTAGAAGATCAGATGGTGCTGCGAGAGCATAGTGACCATGAACTTGAAGTGAAAACGGTGTTTCTTCAAAGTTTAGGGGAATCCCACAAGGTGGAGTAGATTTGCAAGGCAGTGATTAGGTTAATTAAAGTAGACGTCACCTTCATGCGCCATCGGGGCTACCGCCGTGCTTGCTACGATACGCGTTTGCACCAGCAATAAACACACAGCAGATGGAATGCGCACACGCACGCGCAAAAACGGTCACACAACTTGGCCATAAAACTTGCTTTCGCATGAAGCTGAACCGTCTTCAGAGCGACCAGCATGACCGACTTCCGTTGATTGGCTCCGGCACCGCTTTATCTGCGTATCGGTGCTCGTGCGGTATTATAACTTCGGAAGGCTGCACAGACTAATCATGAGCAGGTATAAGTGACGGCTACATTTACAGAGACATGTCACGTCCTTGGAAATGTCCGCAAGTGTTTTATCCCTTTCCTCGAGATAAACGTGGTTACATATCCTCAATTCAGTCAGAGAAGAGACCAAGACTAAGCATACCTGACCTTCAGGACCTTATTGACATGCAGCATGCTGACCATGACCTCCGACGTGCAAGCGATGTCAGACGGCGAGAAGCCAGAACCAACCACTCGCACTTTTTTTCCGCTTTGACGGGCAAAGGCCAAGACCTAAAGCAGCGACGAGGCGAAAAAAAAAAAAGAAAGAAAGCAAAACGCTATAACACTGCGCCAAACAACTACGAAAGCAAAAGTGATCGATGTAAACGAACGCTCACCTCAAGTAATTCATCCTGATTACTTGGTTCGAAGAAGTACTCTGGCTTACACGAGAATGTCTTCGACCAGTTCTCGAACGTGAATCCTTTGAGACTGGAGCACTGAAAACCAGAGATGCCGTTGTCAAGGCCGAAGCAAACACATCAGCGCTAATAAACTTACAACCATCTTGATGAATCGATCACGGAAGTTGCATTTGCTAGAAACGCAGTTCTGTTCTCAAGTCCCGATACTTTTTTCTGTTTGTCTTGAACGACTCTGTCGTTATTCGGCTGTGTCGTCCAGAAATTGATAAGTAATCTCTGTCGACAAACGCGGACCGTGCCAATCGCGCTCTCATCCTTGCCAATGCAAATTCTTGAGACCTTGAGCATTGAGCTTGCATTGAGTTCGATTGTTCAATACTAACAAAAACCACACAACAAAATTTAGATAATGATGATGATGATAGCGAGCTTTCATGGGCTTTCGCTAGCGTCATCTATATTTAAACTTAGATATCAGTTATGTAAAGCTTACATATATTATAAATAACTTCGTGTTATAATGCAATCCACTTATTGAAATATTTTAGTTTATCATAATGGTAATGACGTTTTGTCTTGTTGAAGAGTGACTTCGCCGAGGACCAATGGGAGCGTCCCAGCGCTTGTTGCTGACGTCGCCCAGCGGGCTGCTTCACGGACGATGACGTTGCGGTCAAATGTGGTGTGTCGTTTGCGAGACGCAGTGTTTTCCCACTTCTGCAGGGATATGTTCGCGATTAGCGCTAACACTTCGACATCACTCTGAAAATTCCCCATAACAAGATCTTCAGTGTGGCGCAGCACATCCGAGAGCCGGCCGCGCGTAGATGGCCCTTGAAAGTGTGTTTGCAAAAGCTCTCCCTAAGGTTGGGCATGCAAACAAAGACACACAGAATGGAGAAATGGAAAGGTCGGGTAACCTACATATTGAAACGCGACTTCTTTCTTAGCGCTAATTGCCTTCCCCCGCAAAAGTACGGCCGATGGCTAAACTGTGCTCTCGAATTGATTTCCCGAAGTGCGGAACCCAACCACCAAGGTAATGGGGGCCACGTCGATAATGGCGGCCGCATCCGGGCTTAGGCCTGTCTGCGGACGCCTCTTCACTTGGGTGCTGGGCGATCTCTTTCGCTTCACTTGTGCATGGTCTAGTCCTAGCGTTCAGGATCTGTAATTCTGATGGAGAGATTTCCTTGCTTCGTTTTTATGTCGCTTTGTAACTTCATGCTGATTTGATGACGGAGGAGCCCTCTAAAAGGGGCGACCCCGCCGTATGTTAACCGCTGTTGATTCCTCCTGTGCCTGTCCGCCAAACGCTCCAGTGATGTCTCATTCGTTGCCTTAGGCCCAAGACGTTTCATTGTAAAAGAGCAGATTTTGCCACTCTCATGTTGTGCATATCTCTATAGTTTATTGCCGGGCCTGTGCATAGTGTTAACGCGCAGCATTTGCGCCGCAGGGCAGCAGATGCGTTCGGCGGCCATCTTAAGAAATTCTTGGGCCACATTTTGCCAGCTGTTGTCTCGCACTTGTGAAAAAGTGCAGTGTTTCTATGCGCTGCTCGAGACCATTGTTTCATTATGTATGCAGTCTGCTGTGATTGTGGTGTAATGAGGCATTTTTCTTTTAAATCAGCGTTTCCGTCAGCGAAACGGACTTCGCACCGCTCGTAATTCGATAAGCTGCAGCTCGTTTTATCCTTGTCCTTAGCTGCGATCGCAGCAGTTGTAGGGACTACCTGATTTTTCCTTCAGGCCCTGGCCAAATGCTGCAAGCTACAGAGACCGTGTTTATTAGTCGCAGCACTTAGGTGCTGAAAAAGTCAGTTACGAGTGAGGAGTTTGCGTTGTAAAAATAGCCTTGCGTAGCGGTTAGCCTTGAGGACAAAACTATAACTTTGTTAGATATCTCGTATTTAGCCCTTTCGCAGCAAACACTGATAACGAGGGAAAGGAATTACGATGGCACTGCTTAAAGCAAAAAACATCAAAAAAGAAATGGCGCGATCTTTTCGGCAGTCGCGTCACGATGCTCGAGGTCACATGCATGGTCACGTGCCCGCGAAGAGTGACAGCTGGCTGTGAGGGCCGAATCGAGCCGATAGGGAAAGTGGACGGCGCAACCGGCGGAAGGAGCCATACCCGGTCTTGCTTTCAGAGCGACAGACGCTTTTATTTCTGGACAAAATTTTTGGTTGTGGAAGTTGCACTCTGCAGGATAGTTTCAGTTTAGTTTCTATCGAGCCGCCTCCCCCCCCCCCCCCCCCTTTTTCGATGAGTCATTACAATTAACATAATATATGCGAAACTATGGGCAGGCAGATGTAAAGTATCTTTTTTTTTTTTTGTTTAATATGATATGCGACTTAAGTGCCTGCTAGAGGGAACAGAAATACTGCTACACTCCAGTAGGACTGCCATGCACAGTAGAAGCTCAAGTGATGCAATTTCTGCCTTATAAAATTTGGTGCAGAACTGTTTGGCAAACCATTTCCACGACATTACTTTAAAAATTTAAATGGACAGTTTAGAAGTCCAACTTAGTAGTCTTGTACCACAGTTTTCTTTGTTAGTTAACCGAGGTAACATGTTGAAATGACTTGCATGTTCATGCAAGCCCAAACAAGTTATGTGAAGAGAGCACTGTTTAGCCATCGCTCAGTACTTCACTGCTATACCATGTGCCGGAACTGCTTTTGGCAGCTTTTTGTGTTGTCAACATTGAAATTGTGGCCAAGTTCAGCAAACACCTGCAGTCTTGGCATTGAGAGCCTTGCCCAGCTCATCCAAAGCTGAATCTTTATATATTTTCCGCCTTCTAGCATCATTTTAATGTCTACGATAGGCGCGAGTTGTTCTTTGGCCGGAAAAATTCCGGCAGCCTGTTTTCAGCCAGAAGGTTTTTGGAAACCTGTTCCTCCTGTTCATTGCTTTTTCTGTTTTCTTAAAACCCGCATACTAAATAGCAATCTTGCCTTGATTAACGACTGTTTGTTAGCTTTAAGGCTCAAGGAGCTAACTAAGGAACTTTTCACTAAAATTTGAATGCAATTTAGAAAAATACTGCCAAGAATTGGAACCAAATGATTTAGAATAATATTTGTAAGCAAGCGTTTAATGACCGACAGAGGGCAGAGCTTTGTGTGACTTGAGGACGTAAATAACCCATTTAATATTTATAGTCAGGGGATAAAATGATCTAATAAAAGTGAATATAGTGTTAACGTGGAATTGCGAGCTAAGCATAATATTGACATTTAAGGAAGCATTTTTTTTTGTGTGTGTGCACGAGTAATGCCAGGCCTCTGGTACCCATCTTAGTGGAGGGCATCGAAATAGTTTAGCTAACTGCCTTGGGTTTCTTTAACATGTTCTTAAATGCTGGCATGGAGTTTCTGCATTTTGTCTCCAGCAAAATGTGACTGCCACTAAGCAGCTTGTATCTTGGCTTGCATGGTGTGCTAGCCAAACCGATCATCCTAAATGCTAGCATATGAAACTTCTCAGTAATAACTGCTACCGGTTTCCTCATATGCTACAGTATAGTTCGGTTTGGGGGGTTTAATGTCCCAAACTGGCATGTTGGCGTTAAGTGACACCATAGTTAGGGACAAAGTCGGGATTAATTTTATCACCTAGGTTTCTTTAACGTGTGCTGACATCGCACAGCACATGGACACTTTTTAATATTGTGCCTCCTTCAAAATATTGCTGTCATAGACAGACTTTTATTCCGTGAATCCTCACGTTTTCTAGTTTTAAGCTCTAGTCTTGGTGCGGTTCTGAGAAGAAAAAAGGGGGGGGGGGTGGGGGGGGGGAGGAGTAGTAAGTCTTCACTTTTTTGAAAAACACTTGAAGAAGCTTGAAATGCAGGCGATGATGGTGCGCTGTAACTATGCATCGACATTGTATGTTCCAAAACTCTGATGGGCTGTGATTCCGTTATGCGTCTATGCATTCTCAGAAGTGCAAAGAAAATTTCCATTGCAGCAATGAATCTGGCTCTGCTCTATATGCTTCACTGTGAAAGGTCAGCATTACAACCTTCTAACGTGCGGCCTGCACATCGTCGGGTATTAAGATGATGCTTCATAAAAGTGCTACTCACTTTAATGAGCTGCGTTAATGTGCTCATCTCAGCAGAATAATTGTTATGCCCACAGCTGGGCTCATCTGGGGTTAAGGGGATTTTGTACAATTGAACATATTTAAGAAAGGGCCTAGTATGCACAGGTTCCACAAGATAGTGTTTTTGAAGCAGCATGATTTTATTCCTCTTCGTAAGAGTTTAGCTTTCTTCTTGGGCTGTTCCAAATACAGGCAAGGTTTTATGTTGTGCTTTGATGTGATCCCAAGGTTGCCGTAAATAAGAGGGAATAAAGAATAAACTCGAGGCTGGGGAGAGTATTAAAAGAGAAAACATTTTTTTTTTGTCAATGCGCCCTTGAAGAGCGATTGCCTGCAAGTTTGTATACATTGCATAATAGCTGACCTTTCAGGCGAGAACATGTGGCACAATTTTATACTACTTTTTTATTTATATCCTAAAAGGCCATATGTGTTCGTGCAGTTCGCTGCGTGGCTTGTGTGGAAATGGAGGTGATTGAATGCTCTTGTGGAGACTGGGTCCGAGCTTGAGCCCATATTTACGGGGAATCGCATTCCAACAGGCATCGGCTGCCTAAAGATTTTTGGCGTCCTCTCTTTAAACATACTTTTTCACTCCTTCACACAAAAATGTACACATTCAATTACAAATTCTCTCCGTATATAAAAACAATATACTAAGCCAAAGGTTAAAATTCAAAATGGCTAGAGAGTAAGCTTATGAGAGCATAAGCATTTGAGAAAGGCAGTTGGGAAGGGTTTGCATTGCCACATCAATGCTTTGCTGTCCTTTTAAAGTTAGTGGGCATGATAGTGATAGTGCACATAAATATGCAGGCCATGCTCGAAGAATTGAGGGGTAAGGGATGGCTGCAGTGCCTGTGTATCGATGGTGATGAAACACGAAAGGCACCCCTCTTCTGTGCGATGTCGGCAGTGCACATTGGAAAGAATCCCGGATGGCTTGACCTAATTCGGAACCCTTTGCTACAGCATCCCTTCTGGCCTCCGTGTCACTGCTGGATATTAAACCCCACAATTTAGAACTTCTTTACAGTTTGATTTTGTTGCACGTATTCTGCTTTGCTGCAGTTGAGCAGCATAGGCACATTTCAAGAGTCAATTCTTGAAAACTGCTTGTCGTGTTCCAGTGTAGTGTAATAAGTGACAATACATATATAATGTCATGACAGTGGCAGGGAGGTTCATGGGACATTCTCACCCTAGGTTATGATTGACTTTGCTGCATGCATATTTTGAGGTATATTTTAGCTTCTCTTCAGAATAACTGAAAAGGGAACAGCACTGGTTGCACGAGAGTGGGCAGTTCATTTTCGTTTAGTCTTCACTTCGAAAACTGCACACAGACACAAATGAAAGGGAAAAATGTACACAAGCACCTAACTTGTATGTGTATTTGAAGGCATAGGAGTATGTGTTACTTTCTATCGAGCAAAATACAAAAAAAAAACAAAAACAAACAAATCACGGAGAGTGGAATGCGAAAAGTGAACATCTCGTGTGGCACTCGTTCGGCAGTGTAGGAGTTCACGTTTTTCTAGAATATTGCAAAAGCCCCTTTTACTAAAGTTGCTGGATCGATGCCATTACAATCCTAAAACCACTTCCCTTCTATCCTTGAATTTTGCCGTCATCAATAATTGGTTCAAAGTTACGCCTAGTTGTTGTTGCCGGGGCAGAGAAGCAATGGGGGCTAGTTGGTTGAACATTTTGAGAAAATTGTGCACACAAGGACACAGGACAAACAACGTTCGCAGGACAATAGCAAAAGGGTTTCATTTAAAACAGTCCGCATGCATGCTCTGTTAAAAAAAATCTCGCAAACTCATTGCGCAGACAGCGACGTCATTACACACTTGCGCTTCTTTATTAGATTTATCTCCTCACTTGTCTTTTCCAGCGTCCCATGTCTGAAACGCTTATATTATTTCTCTTTCCTTTCTGTCTTTTGAATGGCCTTCAATCGTGGTTCCTTCAATGTTCGGCGTCGTTATTGCTGAGCTCAAATTGATAACAAAATGTGAATGCAGGGCATGGATTTGCTTCACCAGTCATAAAGGGTGGGTGATAAAAAATGGAATAGAATCATTTCCAGAATTGCTTTGTTATAGCAGTATCATTTTCTCTCTCTCTTTTTTGCATTGGTCAAGCATAACAGAGCATCATAAAAGATGCCTTCCCATGTCCATATCTCTTTCTCATTGCTTTGGCTTGATGCAAATTTGTGGTGTTAAGCAACAGGTTTGGTCTTTGTCTGACAGCCAGAGTGCTTGATCTTTCAACAGCGTCAACGCAGACCCTGATGATGACGTTCCAGCAGGCGACCTGGAAGAAGGGGAAATCGTCGATTCTGGCCAGGAGGACAGTGATGACCAGAAGCCCGGTGTGTTATCTTTTTTGCAATGTTCAACTGCAAATATTTTTTGTGGCTTGATTTAAGATGACAGAATGTCTGCTGGCATCATTTTTGCCTGAAAATAATTCTTGTTCTATTTTATTTGTAGTAGTAATGATACGAGACATTTTCTCTGAGGCATATTCAGATCCAGTGGTGTTTATATAAATCCTTGTTGGCCTCCACACAAGGTCATATTTAACCTTATATATGACATACTTGGCTCGACGAGTAACTATATAAAGAATGCTGGTTGGTAGTCTAACCTTGCAAGTGGACGTTTCGGGACCCTGCTGGCATTTCTTTAACTGCAAAAGGTCTTCTCGTTGATGGGCCCAGCCCGTAGGAGTATCTTTGTGGGGTGGAATCTGGAACATTTTTACCCATTTTGTTTATGCTATCAAATGTCTTACGCTCAGTTTGTTTAATTGTTTTTGCCTCACCTGTGACAAAGGTGGTGCAAAAGTTGAGCGAAAATTTAGACCACATATCGGTTGAATTTTCTCCATCTCCTGTGCGACAATGGCTGCCACTACTTCAGTGTACATGGAAAAATGGCTGATAGTGTGACGTGAGTGTGACGTGATAGCGGTTATTCATTACAGGCTCTTTTGCAGCTTATGAGAGGCCCATTTTTTTTTTAGTGAGAAATCTCAGTTCTCAAGTGTAGGCCTGCTCCAATTTGTCCCCGGTGTTCCCTAGGTTTCCACGTTTCAAGTTGCTGCCACTGCCCGCGTTTATTTCCACCACGTTTGCTGGGCTCGCTTGGCGTCTCGTGATTCTGACATTTCAAAATCCTTGAGTGCGTGCGCGGGTTTACCTCTGCATGCCATGGTTTCCCGTAGTCACGACGTGCTCGTCACCGTCATGCAGGTGGTGGTGGGAAGCCGTCGGGACCCCTGCTCAAGGGGCCGCCACTGCCCCCCCAGGAGGCGCTGCGGCCATCATTCACCAAGTTGGAGAAGCGAAAGCGTAAAAAGCGCAAGAAGGATGAGCCTGGCGGATCTGAGCCCAAGGTGAGCAGTCGGCTATCCCAGATTCCAAGTTTTCTCGCGCTCATATGCAAAAGGTTGCCAAAATGAGTTGCGAAGAGAGAATGATAAAAAAAAAAAAAACAGTATATCAAACGTAGGTCATACCTGAAGTGGCTAAATAAAATTAGGGGTGAGAGAAATTTATCCCGCGTTCTTTAAAATCTCATAAATTCGCCCTTGAAGGGACCAGGAAAAATGTTTGAACTATCTAAAATCTCCAGAAATCTGATTACTGTTTTGTTGGCGTTTCTGAAGGTAGTGTCCTCAGTTCTTTATTATTTTTAATATACATTAATGACCTCCCATCTCACATAAGATCATCAGTTCGACTGTTCGCTGATGACTCTTTGTGGCACGGGCAGAGGCTCTTTATTTTTCTTTCCTTTTGCATGCCTCAACATAATATATGTTCGCTGATGACTGCATAATTTATCGTAAAATCCATTCTCTCACTGACCATGTCATCTTACAGCAGGACCTGAAGTATGTAACTAGCTGGTGCAGATCATGGCAAATGACACGTAATCCGGAAAAATGCAAAATAATGGCAGTCACTCTGAAGCATTCCCTCTCAACCTACGATTATTCACTCAACAGGATTTCACTAACCCGCACATCTTATAAATATCTCGACGTTCATCTTACCATAAATCTTTCCTGGGCGACACATATTGAAAATATAACTGCCAAAGCATCGCACACGCTCGGCTATCTAAAGCAAAATCTAAACAGCGCTCCCATTTCTAACTTTTCTTCGTCCTCAACTAGAATATCCATCTGCCATCTGGTCACCACATCAAGAGTATCTAATCAAATCCCTAGTAGCTATTCAATGATTACATCCTATGATTACAGCAGCCATTCCAGCGTGACTAACATCAAGTTGTCCTTATCACTCACAAGTTTACAATCAAGTCAGGATCTGCTTATCTTATCTGCTTATCTTATCTGCTTATCTTATCTGCTTAGTGCACAAACTAATCTACAGTCACCATGCATCAACAGTGCCACTTACTAGACCTACTCATACCTCCCACCACCAGAATAATAATATAAGTTTTCAACGTTTATTCGGCCGAACAAATGCATTTAACTTCTCTGCCTTGCCACGGGCTATAAAGGCTTGGAATGGTCTTCCCGAATGCATTGCTAACATATCTGACCCACTAGGATTCAAAAACGAATTGGCTACCTTTTTGAAGTCAGAATAACTTTATATTGCGTTCACTGTTCCATGTTTGGAACCTGTGAGGTATTTGTATAAATAAATAGTGATGGCACTTGGATTTACTACTGTTGCTCAAGTCGCTCAGGTGCCTGTACCTTAGTTAAAAATGCCTTCTAAGCGTCATGGCACTAGTACTATCCTAACCAACAGCATCTGCTGTTTTCTTGCCATTCCAGGGTGATGACGACGAATGTCGTTATTACTATGATGTAAGTGCTATGCCGAGGGAAAAAATATACAAGCTTAGTCTCAGATTTTTGTGGTACGAACAGCGACTCAACAGAAAGCATGTGAAAAACTTTTCTCTTTTTTTGTTTTTATCCTGCAATCTTAGGATGATGATTGCAAGGACCGTTATTACTACAGTGTAAGTTCTCTTGCAAGTGCTTTTCCTTGGCTTCTAGTCTTTGGGGGTACCACATTCGACCGAACGGAAAGTGACAGCTTCCCCCTTTTTTCTGCTTTTTTTCTTGTAAACATAGGACGATGATGATGATGATGAAGATGTTTATTACTACGAAGTGAGTTATTGTACCAGCAGGCATTTTGCTGAAAAGAAATGCATGAGACAAACGTCTAAGCAATGTGAACTTCACACAAAATAGGCGGGCACTGTTTCTTGCAATTCTAGGTTGACGAGGACGAAGATTGTTATTGTTACACAGTAAGTTGTCGGAGTGATCACAGTGCTGCAAAGCTGCGTGTGAGCTCGCCTTGGGTGATTTGGAGTGTGCTTGCTACGTTTAACTGATTCTTCGACTCATTTTAACTCAATGCTCAAATTTTATTTTTTGCAATTGTAGGATGACAGTGATGAAGATCGTTGTTACTCTGACGTAAGTTATTGCCCCAGCAAATGCTGTGCTGGGAAGACGTGTGCATGAGCTTGGAGATCTGGTCTGTAGTCGAATGCAACTTTAAAAAAAATCTGCTGATGTCTCTCAAAGGAGGTCCTACAACCAATGGCACTGACTGACTGACTTTTTTGCCGTCACGATCAATCCAAAACTGAAAACCTGGCTCCTATTTGGCACTTGCATATCAACGTGAAAAGGGGGTTCAGTGGAGAAAAATTCGTTTGACATCTAATTTGACAATCTTCAAGCGTAAAAGAAGAAACATATATTTTTAGAAAGAAGAAAAAATGGTGCTTCTTGCCTTCTCTCTACCATTCCTTGCCATTCTGGCAAGGTCAGGTATGGATGATTGCTCCCATTTTTGCTCCCTCGCACTGAATGGGTATCCCTCTCATTGGAGGTGACATGTGCCGCTTCCTTGTCATAATTCATGTCTTGAATGTCTTGATGTCATTTATTTCTTGTCATAGTGAAGTGCTGTGTTTGGCTGGGAGCACACACACACACACACACACACACACACACACACACACACACCACTCGTGGGAAGGGTCTCGGTGTTTATTGAGCAGAGCAGTTTTCTGGATTGAAGGTCACATCAGTGAACGAACCAGATGTTTGCGAAGAGCGTGCTTTTTGACATTTATTCAGTACGTGCATTTTTGTAAGCTGGGAGTGCTGCTTCTTGGCTTTTGCAGCAAAAGCGGTACGTAGACCATGACCGCATGGTGGATGACACCATATGGTTCTCACCGGACTCTGGCGGCGGGCCGTCCCGTGGGCCGCCTATGCATCATGGACATCATGGTGGCTCCATGCCTCCTAGGGACTTTGGGTCTCCAGGGCCTTACGATGACAACTACATGCAGTAAGTGTGCTACACTTAGTAAATTTAGGCTGTTTACTAGTTCATTGAACAATGTGAAAGGGGAGGGGGAGGGGCTGCATACAGAGGCCCCGCTTGGGAGAGTATTACTCTCTTCTGCGAGTGCTCCTTGAGGAAAGGCATCCTGAAATGCCATTAACATGCACTTTAGTAGAGCTTTTTTGTTTAATACCCATTTTTCTGTTCAAATAGGGAAAAGTTTCCCTTTCTGATTCCCCAGGGAACGCCTTCTAGCAGTCTTCTGTCAAGTCATTAGCCTTTCCAGTTATTACTGGTCTGCTCTAAAGTGGTTCAGAGCTGTGTATAGATTCATTTGAAGGATATCGAGCTTCAAAAAGGAATGCAAGGAGAAAGGTTGTGTCTACAAGTCTAGGAGGTTGGCACTGCATATACTCTTCTGCACATAAAAAATACACCAATAATAGAACGTGTTGCACTTTCAAGGCGTGTGAATAGTGCTATGCTGCTGCTCATGTCCTGATGCATTAGAGGTTTTTTTTAGCCACTAGTTGCACAGGTCTTATGGGATAAAAAGGAAATGAATGAGCTTTGCCGGCTTTTTTTTCTGTGTGTTGTAGAATCGATGCTTCTTTCTTTTTTTCTATACCAGCTGAGAAATTTTTTTTCCGTGCCTTGATCTTTATATATATATATATATATACACACACACACACACTAACCGCATCTAATAAATAAGCAGCATTTTATTAGACCATTTGGCTGCTCGGCTCAGCCTAGGTTAGGAACTGGCATTCTCATTATTGGCTGCATAGTTATGGTGACTAATAGTCATCAGTGACTTCAGAGTATGGGCATTGTTACTTGGCTGCTTTGGATATTAGCTGCTTTTTTGCATTCTTTTTCTTTTTAATCGTTGCTAAGGCTTGTCTTTTTCCGACTTGCATTAGCCGTAAGTCTGAAATAGCCATTAACGCACCGTTTCTGTTTTTGCCTGCTTACTTAAACTTGTTGATTGTTGTTGTTCTCCTTTGTAGCATGGCTCTGCTTGACGACCAGTTGGAATTTGAGCATTTTTGCGCCTCCCGAAGGGTGCTGCTTGACGAAATGCTAAACGATGGCCTACTAATACGCATACATCCGTGCGATATGTAAGCCCCGAATGTTTTGTGTAACACAAAGTGGGAGTATGCTGCATGGGCTGGCATGAAACTAGCACCTTGCATGGGCTGATCGAAGGGCGATGCGATGCTGTGTTTCATCATTTTTTTTGGCTTGGGGAAGGTGGTGGCTGGGAGGTGGCATTGTCCAAAGCTACTAAAGGTTTTTAGTATATTTGCTAGCTCACACTGGAGACA
This sequence comes from Amblyomma maculatum, assembly GCF_055883805.1. Classification (NCBI taxonomy): domain Eukaryota; kingdom Metazoa; phylum Arthropoda; class Arachnida; order Ixodida; family Ixodidae; genus Amblyomma; species Amblyomma maculatum. The sequence goes on along the minus strand of NC_139351.1, from coordinate 118,442,120 downwards.
ATATTTTAAGGTAAGAGGCACAGTGGTTCTGTTTATGTCAACAGTTTTGACTAATGTGGCTGTGTTAAGCCTGTCTACAACTTTTCCTCTCTGTGCTTCTGCTGTGCCTTTAATTTTTCCCAGAGCCAAGGTAGCCAGTTACCAAAATCAGCTACAGAAAATCTTTCCTTGCCTTTGGATCTGTGTGGTTGACCTTAGTCGCAACGTTTGCAGACCGGTTAGTTTCTGTGAAACACTGGAAAAGAATGGTTGCAACTGCTTCAGAACTTAAAAGCTGGTAATGCAGACCCTGACCATCAGTTTTTCGAGATGTTAGTGCTCTTCTTCAGCAGCATTTGTGATCAGTACTCATTGTTGCCTGCACAATGCCTCGTGAATTGTGCTCATGCATGGTAATATGCTTCAGAGACTCTGCTAGTCCCAGGTGCATGAAACAGCAGGGTTATGGATTTCTTTCTCCTTACTTTTCGTGCTTTGGTTTGCCTAGGGAATCGATTGTCTTTGTTCCCCTGCGAGAGCTGCGATTGCATGCGTTAGTAGCAACAGAACAGAAAAGTTGCGACGTGATGTTGCTCGGTAATTTTTTATTTGGATGTTACATACAGTATGGATTGACCAGCATTGATTGTGATCCATGACGACTTGGAAGTTGTAGCACGCATTTCAGCAATACCTTGCGTTACGAAACACCGTTATTTGGAGACGTGAAGTTTCATGCGGAGGAAAGTGTTGCTCATGCTGAAGGCAGGAATTACATTAAGAAGCTTGTTGCACCTTTGCTAATGCTGACTTTGCACCGAGATTGCGCTCGTGTGAAGCTGATGCAAAATGAGGTTATTCAACAAAATTGTTCATGGCGCACCTTGCATTGGCACCCCACTTCACACGTTAGATAAAATGTTGAAAAATTGCGTGTGTTAAAACTGCTGGAAATCAGATCACTGCGGCGGCCAGTTAACTCCAGGCTGCCTGGTTTTCCCTGTCAGCTCCCCACGGGGAGGAGGTTGTGACTCCCCAGATGGCGGTGGGGGTCCCGATGGTCGCCCGGAAGGCAGCCCACCGCCCCACCGTGGTGGCTTCCAGAGTCCCCGGGGTGGGCGTGGGGGCGGTCGTGGAAAGTCCCTCTTCATGATGGACTCACGGAGACCAGGGCCCCCAAAGAAGAAGAAAAAGAAGAAAATGCTGATGCCAGGTGGCCGGGGTGGTGGTGGAAAGCGTGGTGGTGGGGATGGACCCCCCAAACGCTCGGTCTGCAAGTTTTACCTGGACTCCAAGTGTGTCAAGGTGAGGACTGCAAGTTGGGAAAGTTGGTTCTTGCTATTACTGGGAGATAAAGAGACAATTGCAAAATAAAATGTATGTAAGTAAAGGAGGTTATATGAGGTGTTAGCCAGTGGTGAAGCTAAGCCCGTATGGAAGAGTTGCTTAGAATTCTGAATCCTAAGGCATGGCATTGAGTTGCCATCTGTAATCGCAGTCTACTTTACAAAGGCTTTAAAAAGCCTTTGTATTGGTTCTCGGTACACTGTGTGCGCGATCCACAGTAGAGAGACGGCTGAGTGTTAGGACCGTTGTCAGCCAAAAAAATATTGGCAGTGGCTTAGCTCTGCTATGCCTGGATATACGTATCGTGAAGCATGCGCAGTAGCACACAGGTTAACTGTCGTAAACACTGCTCTGGCTAAAGGTCACATGTCGAAGAGGAGCGCATGCCGGCGGCGGCGAGGAGTGCGCACCGACTGTGGCGAGGAGGGGACGCACCTGCGCCTCTTGTGACGTCACGCAGCTCTCGCGCATGTGCATAACAGGCGATGCACACTGACGCAAAACTCGGCCCTGACCCGCATACGATAGCTTTACACTACAAAAACTTTAAGAAAGAAGACGCTGGTGCGAGTGGTCTTGCACATGCGCATAACGGGCGCACACCACACTCACGCGAAACTCAGCTCTGACCGTTGTAGTGTAGCTGTATGCTACAAAACGAGTCCTTATGTCGAAATATTAATTTAGTGGTATGAGCCTGCCCCTCAGTGTTGTTCGATGTTTTCTTTGTGTGTATGTCTATCTGTGTGCGTTTAAAAAAATTAGCCATGTAGGTTTATTTTATGCTGAGCGAGTAGTAAGGCTGGCTAACGATAAATACCTTTTCTGGCTACTTTCTTCTGGTGACACCTTCTCCCCCCCCCTCCCCTTTTGCCGTCTGCTTGGCACCTGTGCAGGGAGCGGACTGCCCGTTTTCACACGACGTCCCACAGCCCCGCAAGGCTGATCTGTGCAAGTTCTACTTGAGCGGCTATTGCGCACGCGGGGAGCATTGCTCTTTCATGCACCAGGACTTCCCCTGCAAGTTCTTCCACACTGGCGCCAAGTGCTACGCGGACACGGCGTGCCGCTTCTCCCACCAGCCCCTGACAGACGAGACAAGGCGCCTCCTCCACAGGGTCAGTGACCCCCCACACTTCCAAATGGATGATTGCATGTCGGCAAGAGGGTTTACCCCTTTTCTTACTTCTTTGTGATATGCTTTTCGCTTCCTCTGCTTCCAGTCAGCAGGCGTGCTTACACTGTAACCAGAGTCTTATGCTGTATTTTATTGTGGTTTTTTTGGGGGGGGAAGGGGGGGGGGGATACGTTGCTTGTCATACAGTTTTATTTAATGGATTGTGCACAAGCCCGGTTGGCTGTAGATGCGTGCACAGTGAATCAGCCTTGTTAAGGACGTAAGTCTAACTGCACCGCCGTATTTGCAACAGGCTAGCACGCTGCCTTCGTGATTCCTAGTTCTGAGGAGCGCTCTGCACCGGTTCTCACCCGCAGTACCTGGACAACCACAGAGACCGCGGCGACGATGGCGACAACCCTTCAATGGGGCCTGGTGGGCCCGAGCCCCTGGACCGGCCTGATGGTCCCAATGATGACAGGGGGGGAATGAGCAAGTCTCCATGCGATGATTTTGGTGGGCCCCCGCCACTGGGGAAGCGGCCCTCGCTCCTGGGCTCGCCCCCACGGCATGTCAAGGAAGCAGCCGAGACATGGCGCATGCAGTTCCTAGGGGGCGGGGGACCGGCAGCACCCATGCGGGGCGGACAAGGGGGTGCGGGCTTCGGTCCTTCTCAGGGACAACCGATGATGAGCCCACCCAGAGGAGGCCACCCCTTACAGGGATTCTCTTCAAGGCAAGAGAATTTGTTGTTTTTGTTTTGTGAAGCAGTAGCTATGAGTTAGATACACGCCCCTTCTGTTGGCATGTCATTTGTTTATTGGTACCCAAAGGCTCACTAGAAGCGTTACATGAGGGGCAGGCTAACAGATCATCTAATTAGTGTGATGAGAAGGGTTCATGGCCAGGACAGCAAAAGCTTTAGCGGGCAGGTCGTTCCAATCTCTTGCAGTCTGGTTGAAAGTGGACACTCAGAGGTGCATGGACGTCGTTCGGGCGACTGGTGCGAAGTGACGCGTGGTGAGCAGGGGTTATAATGGAATGACTGAAAGGGAAATGATAAAACTTGTGGGAAAGGAAAGGTCTGGCTATATCACAATGGGATTCAAGACTGGGGAGGTTAGCATTTGCTTACAATGATATTATGCTCGTACAATATGAGTAATGAGAATACACGGATCTTACGGCACAGTTTTGAATGGACTCGAGTGTTCTAGAAAGGTTATTTTGTTGGGGGTCCCAGATAGAGCATGAGACTTCTAGTTAGGGCGGACAAGAGTTAAATATATGCGAAAAGTCACACAGAAGCCGGTGCCAGATGCAGGTTGCGTTTTAAAAAACCGAAAGCACGGTTAGCTTTGTTGGTTATGTTCATAATGTGGGTGTTGCAAGAAAGATCCCATGTTAGGCTGATTTTTAAAAATCTTTATGTAGATGCACGAGATCTAGTGTGCCACGTTTCAGGTAGGTATGAGTATGACTGACGGTGATGAAATGAGAACAGTTGTTTTATTAGCATTTACTAGTTAGCGCCACACTTTTCCACAAGTTTTAGGTAGGATTGCAGGTGGTAGCATCTCTACTGTTAGTGATGCTCTAGTAAATGACGCAGTCGTCTGCGAGCAAACAAACGGTAGAAGATTGACAACACGGTGTCAGCTTGACAAGCGAGCAGGGCGAATAGAGGTGTGACTGGGAATGATTGCTTTCAGTACATTTTGATTTTATTTTATTCACAAGATTGTTTTGGGTAGTTAGTCATTAGATAATTCTTCTGCATTTGTCGTCGAATCTGAGCACCATATTCATATCTAGAAAATTCGCAGCGTAAAAAATACTGGAGCGCTGAAAACAAAGTTTGGAATGAGAGGTTCATATTTTCCAAATGTATTAGCGGGTTGAGAGGCATCAATAGCTCGGAAAAGGCGCAGAAAAACGGTGTCAGGGTGCCTCTGTTATTATTATTTTTTAGTTTATTTATTTATTTATTTTTTTTTATTGAGTGAGGAGTTTCACGTAATGTGCTCTGGGCTTCCTTACCGGAGCAGCTCGCAGCTATTCTGGAATTGACCAACGCCACTGGCACAGCCGCAGCCTTTTCTATGAATGTGGCCTGTTTTGACCGTCAATACCTTGCGTGAAGCATGCAAAAAACGGAAAGCATCCATACGTCAAAGGGATGCGAATTATGCATTGTTTGTATTCTCTGTGTGCACATCTGGAAATGCAGTAAAAAGGCTGCTCGGCATAGTTTTAATGTTGCAGTGGGTCTCTCCCACACTTTTTCCATCACCCAAAGAGTCGCGCGGTTGTTGATGCGGAATTGCAGGCCCAGTTTCTACATGGACACCTTGTCCCAGAGTCCGGTGAGAGGATCGATGCCACCGCCCGGCGCGAGCCCTCCTCAGCTGACCGGACCCCTGGCCTTGCATTGCCTGGACGAAGGCTTCAGTGGGATGTCTGGCTCCGTGGGCACCATGCGTCCTCTGCCTCATGGTCAAGTGGCCGGGTTTGGATCTCCAAACATATCATCGCCACCTCTGCAGGACCAGGGTACGTGGTTTTTCTAGAGGTGTCCAGGCTCAGAATTTGTGTGAGGAATGGAAAGAGTGTACCTGGGAAGTCGTATTTCGTATTGTCATAAAATTTAAGCTTGTCGCTGTCTAACGGTGCAGCTTGTAAGCCATTAGTTGCACTTTTGTGAAAGAAGATTGCAGATTGCCATTTTCTGACAATCTTGAAGAGACCGCAAGAATTGTTTTGCTTGATCGAAGTTCGTGTTATCGGTAGTGTCCCCAAAAAGGGATACAAATATGTAGGATATATCCGTGCTTTGTATGAGAACAGTGAGCAAAATAACTTTGCAGTAATAAGAAAGAAGAAAAAAGAGCATTTATTGCCTTGTGAATGAAGTGAGTTGTAAAAGCATCAAGCAAGCTCATGCCACCCCTCTTGGAAGTGTAACTGGGTCTATTTTATTTGCTTTCTGTTTTCCTGCTAGCTGTGCTGTTCAGCTTCTAGTCACGTTTGTCAGCGACAGTATAGTAAATAAATCCCAGCTCTTCCTTCACTGCTCAACATTTCAGGTCCTGGTTTTGTTCCAGATGGTGGCGGCGTGTCACCACGCGGGGTCTTCTGTGACCAAGTCCAAGATCATCCAATGAGTCCACCATCCCAGCAGCAGCAACAGTCCATACCCGGTCTCAGCTTGCTTGGTGCACTGTCGCCGCCACACAACCAGGCTAGCCACAACCAGGCAAGTTTAGCGTGTGATAGCGTGGGTGGGGAAAGATATGACCGCTCTTTTATCTGGCTAGACTGGGTGACTGTTCTTTTGTAATTGTAAAAGGGAGAGTGTGCAAGCTGTCCATTGCGTCAATTCTAAGCAGTCAGGTCGAGCTTCATGGGGAGTATTTCGGTGCGTGTTCATTAATCGTGTACACGTCACACGTTAGAACTTTCATTAGGAAAGCGATGATGTCCTTTACGCTTCAGCCCAATTTGCTATGTAGAATTTCTCCACGTGGTTTGAGCTGTTGCGCTGCCATTGATGTAGGCAGTACATGGCTCACTGCAGTTTCGCAACCATGTCAGGGCAAGATGGCCGGGCTCGCTTTTAATTTTAACTTTAGATGAACTGAAAATTCAGAATTTTTAAAACTTGGGTGTTCGAACAGTTTGACTAGTGAAAGCATGGTGCAAATCGATCAAACAGTAAATGTTATTTGTGAACTAATTCAGAATTTTTAAAACTTGGGTGTTCGAACAGTTTGACTAGTGAAAGCATGGTGCATGGAGCTGGCAGGCAGAGCTCGCACCTGCCTGCGCTTGCTACTCTCACACTGCGAATAAATTTTTTTTGCTGTTTGCAGGCTCCAGCACCGACACAGATTCCAGCAAATGACATAAGCACTGACGAGCCTCGCCAGTCACCTCAGTATCCTGCACCTCACGATGAAGCGGACACGAGCGACGACTCGTCTCACGCATTTACGGACAAAAAGGTGCTTCCACCAAACCTCCCGCGGCGGCAGCGGGAGCTCTTCATGCGGATACAGCAACAGCAGCGGGCAGCCGGGGCAGCAGCGTCTGCCGAGGCACCCATTGCAAGCGGCATGAGTCCAACGGCAACCACTGGCAAGGAAGAAAATCCTGTCCCCACCAAGGTTGAGCCCAAAAACATTGCTGGCCTGGGTAACAGCGAGAGCAGCGATGATGACGAGGACTACGATGACAACCAGCTGCTGAAGAGACTCCAGCGAACGGTGAGCACCTCTGCATTTTCAAGTCATGTTGATTATTGCGAAAGCTTGTTAATTCGACCCCAGTTAATTCAGAAAAAGGGATAAGCCTTACTGTGTGCCATGGGCAGAGCCATATTATTTTTCTTTACTTTTGGGCGGGCTCACCATAGTATATGTCGGCTAATTGTATAAGGCCGTGATGCTGCTATGGACCTGACACCAGTTAGGCCGCATCGGGGTGCAATCGGTACAGTATACGGTCATCAAAATAACATCACTTCGTCAAACCTGAACTGCATATTGCGAAGTTGACCATGTGCCTTTGACGTGCGCTCAAAGGCGAGCGTGACAAAAAAGTGAACGGCCTTGTCTACGAGAATAGGTCTACTTCTTAGTTCTGGTTTGATTTTTACTATTTACGTTATTCACACCAGCTCATGGCGACGGGGGCTGTCGGCTATGCATCCGCCAGCTAACTGATCACAGTCGCACGGTGTTTCATGCGTTCATTGGTGGCACAGGAAGTTTTCCGTGCTTCTATCCGCGTTGTTCTTCCACTGCTCCGAAAATGTGCCCCCGTCAAGTGCTGTTCGGCAGGCCGTCCAGAAGCTTGCTGGAGAAGCTCAACATTTTCGAGCAGTTCTGCTTCGATCCTGCCGACTGCATGCATGCAAGTTTTAAAAGAATTGATAGCAGTGCGAAAAATAGCCATTGTCACATTTTTTTTTCATCTGAAAAGCGCAACCGTTGCCCAGTCTGTCAGCTGATAAATTCCCCATAATGCAAGTGATTCTCGTCACTTTTTTTCGAGGCCGTTCGATGATTCAAACTTCTCTTCCAATCCTGTGAAGTTGTGAAAGCATTGGAAAAATCGTCTGGACAAGGAACAGATACTTCTTTAACTGGGAAGATTGCTTTCAAGAAACTTGCATAGTTTTTTTTTTTTTTTTTTTACTCAAATTGGCTGTGGCTAGATTAGAGGACAATTCATTTTTTATTGGCTCCTTTCCTCAACATAGTGTACTTCTGCATATGCCTTAATTAAGGCGTGTGAATGCTGCAGAACTTCATCACCACACCTGGTTCATAAAATTTCCCAGTCCATGCACTGTATATATTAACTGCACCAGAAACAAAGGCAAACTCACGAGTTGTTCTTTTTTAACCGCTCATAGTTCACAGTGCGTGAACTGCGATCACTGGAAAAGTCTCGTATGGTATATCTTTGTTCCTTGAAATGCTCAATAGCTGTGAGGCAGTGTAGTGTTCAAGGAAAAAAAAAAAGAAATGCACAGTAACTACAAGAATAGAACCTAGCTGCATTCTCCGAGACATTTGCTTCAATGGTTGCAGTGCAAGTTACCATAATAGGGCTACCGTAACTGCATATAGGTAACTGCCACATAACAAACCTCTTTCCATCAAAAGGACGGGCATTGTGCCACTAACGTCTGGTTATAGTAGTTTTAGATCGTATGTTTTCCCAGAAGATGGTTTTCTTCTCAAATTTTTTAAGTGGCTTGTTGAGGTGTTTGCACATCGGAATAGCTTAGCACCAGTTTAGCTTAGCATAGTGTAGCACTAGTACCACAAATCTGCAGATGGCTAGATTTTGTTCATCTATCCTCAGGTCAAAATATGCATGCTCTTTATAGAGAGATCGTTGCTAACCTTGGCTAAAAGTGCTTGATGCTGTACTTAGTTCTCTCCGAGACCACAGCAGTCAAATAGTTCTGTGAAACAGGCGTGGATGACTCCATAATCATTTTATTTCTGTAGTCATTTAATGGCTTAAAATTGTCATGTACCTGCTTGTATGCCTCACTTGCTTTGCTGTCTCAAAGTTATGTTGTAGAAGTCTGCCGAGGAGTTGTCAAAAAAAATTATTTTGCAAACCACGGTGGCTTTGTACATCAGGGAAACGCTCAAGCAATGATGCTTTTTTTATCGTCCCAATTTTCTGACGTCAGGTCCAATGTTTTTTGTTGTTTTTTCTCGTTAATTATATACTGAGCTCCTGTATTTTGGGTTCTTCTTTTTTCTTTAATGCTTGGTATTTTCAATCCTATTGTTCAAGTTCGTATTTTGCTTTCATTGCACTTCTTCCAAAGGGTGGAAATCGGGGTTGACACTACTTGATGAGCGTACAAACTGCAATTTATCAGCTTAAAGGGGAATAAAACGCCTCTTGAAAGGCATTTTTCGATGATGAAGAAAAATAAATGTAACCAAAGAATCAAATTTGTGAAATAACTGTGAGTGTTTCCTTTCAGCCTGTGGAAACGGCAAGTGCGCCTTCAACCAATATTCTTGGCAGCAGCTGCTCCACCACAGCTCCGGCTGCTGTGCTGCCTTCCTCAGTGCTGTTGCCATCCACGGGGTCCATTGACATTGCCAAGGTGTTGGACAGCATCCGGCAACAAACACCCAGCCAGCCGCAGACCAACTTTTGGAAGCAGCTCTTTTCCGGCGTGACGGCTGCGACCGCAGCGGTTGCAACAGTGGCCGAGCCAGCACCCACTTCGTTTCCCTCCATCCCAGCTGCAAGCAGAGATCCAAGGCGGGCGAGAGCCGATGCCCAGCTTGCCAAACTGTCGACAGAGTTGCCCCAGTCGTCACGGGACCCGCGGCTCAGGGACAAGCTGCAACCCGCTCCCAAAGTCAAGGAGGTGGCCTTTATAGAGTCCAAGGACGGAGACGTGCCTTTCCGACTCTCATCAATTTTCAGGGCACTTCCCAACTACGACGACGTTGTGCGCGGAGGCGTCATCCCCGAGTCGAAACTTAAGAACGACCCACGCCTTGCCAAGTATGTGGGCCAAAAGTTGCCGGAAGCTGCAGTGCCGCCGCCTGTGGAAGTGACACCACAGCCAGCAATGCATTCCTTGCCCTCTATGGCCGCATTACCAAAGCCATCCCCTCTTGTTAGGAGGGACCCTCGAATGGCTCGTCATCTCGAACAACAGCTGCCAGCATTAGAAAACAAGCTGCCACTCATTGCAGAGCTGCCAAAGGTCACACCATCTCCGCAAGCTGAAGTCGTTCCCAAAATTGACCCTAGGAAAGCTGCCGCTCTTGCCGCCAATGGAAGCACAGTGGTCCAGCGTGTGGACCCACGCCTTGCCAGACGGCTTGACCAGCAGCAAAAAATGGCTGGGCCAGGGGAGACACCGGCTCCAGTGAAGCCCAGAGATTCAGAAGGCCTTATGGATGTGGAGAAACCGCAGCAGTCAAAACTGCAACCGGAGGCGAAACCGGCTATTAAGCGAGACCCAAGGCAGAAAAGTAGAGATAGGGGTGTCTCAAAACCCAAGGTGAGAGCAGACGGAGCAGGCCGTAAAAATCGGATGGATTATGCGTCGCCTCTGAGCAAGTACGAGAGTGAGGAGGACAGGCCCAGTGGCTATAGCAGCTACCAGCGGAGACCACAGCCACGGCCGCCCGTCCTCCCCGCTGACGTGGTGCCAGCACCTGCCGCCATGCCCCCGCCGCCACCGCCAGCACCTCCAGCTATGCATGACCTGATGCCTCCCCCAGGCGTCATCTCGGACGACCTCTTGTTCGAGGCTGACCAAGCCATGAAGTCATTAAAGGACGTGTTCAAGACAAAGGACCCGACAGCCTCGCCCTTCTGCTGATAAAGGTGTTGGGGGGGGGGCTCTGTAAATAGAATGCTTGAAGGGCCTTCAGGATTTCTGGGACAGGACCCTTTGTGTGTGACGTGTCATGACGAGAGCACACTGTACATAAAGAAGATGTGAGAAGAGCAACCGAGGGCATTGTGTCAAAGGGCGCGTGCGGTCATTGCCAGCACACCGCTGCCCTCGAGAACTGCGTTGCTGAGCACAACCAAAGCAATAGCTTGCCTTGCATGGACACTGTCAGCAGAGGCGTGCCAGTGCAGACTGTGTGGACTGAGCATCCATGTATATAAGGACTCCAGTCTTCAAAAGAAAAGAAAAAAAAAGGCCAAATGCTTACAGTCTGCACTGCTATTCGCAGCGTGCAGAACTGCCGGTGCCTTTGTGGCTTCTTCCTTCTCGCCTGTCATACTGTGCTTGTACGTAATTATCTGTCTCCCACTCTCTTGCCCGGTTAAGGTGGTGTTTTGTAGTAAGGTCTACATGATCCTGTGTACTGGGGTATCGTACGAGTAAATGATGGATTATTGCACAGTGATCATTTTATGTGCGTTTTTGCTTCGAATTCGTTTTCGAAGGTAAATGCCGGACTGACCAAGCCACCAAGTTTTATTGCCGCTCGAGGTGCACATATTTTTGTTCTTACTGGACTGGTGGTACAGAAATAAACATCTTTAACATTGTCGTTTCAAGACCAGCAAAACACTCAATTTGCATGTCCCGTAGCCCTTCCCCAACCCTTTTTCATTTATTTTGTTGTTGTCCTGCCCATTTTAATTACAAACAGGCCAAGCAACATTTGACTTATGTCTAGTATAATTAGTATCTCTGTAGAAGGCATGCAAAAAATAAGCTGGCATAATCTTGCTTCATTGTACACTAATAGTGCCTCATTTACTGCACAATGCACAACTTGCTTGCTACTTCCACACCGAGCACTGCTATATGCTGAGTGCATACTATGCTTTACCATAGTTCCTTTGAACATTCCTGATGCAAATAGCTACCTTCATATGAAGGAAGTATGGTGGTCACTGTTTGATTTCTACTCATTCCACACGGGCACTTAAAAGGACCCGAGAATCCGGTCCTTTTGTTGAAAGGCAGACAGTGTGTAAGTACATCACACAAGTATCTTGCATGGGGCTCAAAGTGCCTTGGAGACAACAAAAGGGTAGTCATGAACAAAAGTTATGCGGACTTTTGGAAGAAGAAAAAATGCTGGAAAGAGATAAGATAGAGCAAGTCATTTAATTTATGTATTTATGACAAGGGTTAATAAATGTTTCACCCTAAGTTTCACAGACCTCTGGAACTGCATATCTATAGAAAACTGCACACCGAGAATTGCATGCTTCATAATGGACTGCTTAATTCTCATACATAGTCTCATCACCCCAAGCAAGAATTTTTGCATAGATTAATATTACTGTACCCCATTTTTCTCGCAAAGTCCAGGAAAATACATAGTTCAGATGGGAGCACCCCTGTCGGGGTGACCCATAAATTTACCCCTGTATCACTGTAGCAGTTATCTTTGAACAATAGGTACCTTTCACTCCTCTGACATTTTTGCTTTTTAGATGTGGTATGCACATGTGGGGTGTGTAATCCCTTCAGTTTAGTCTGACGGTCTAATGGAGTCTTTCCAGTTGAACAGTATGTGCCCCTTGCATGTTTTTCTTGGGTCACTTGCTTAAATGGGGCATGAATTGGGTAAGGATCATGGGTAACAGACTCGAGAGAATATTCAGGTTATATTGAACCGCGTCTTGAAAAGCTGTTTGCTTGGAGAGCATTATATTTCAAAATACATGATTGCTCCCCATTTTCCAATGGCTGCTGAACTAAAGAAGGAAGACATGAAAGAAGTCGGAAGTCTGGCAACATTATGTAAGTCCTCCCTCTCCATTTGAGCGTATGTTTCATTATGCATTGGCAAAACTAAAGTATGAGTGGTGGTCACAAAAGACAATAGCCAGCATCAAGCAACCACACGGAGTGCTACTTCCAGTTGATTTTTATTCAGAGCTGGTATCACGCAAAGATGACACCGGAACTCGGCTAAAATAATGACACAACTCGCATGGCACAACCTTGACAGGAGTGTCAGTTCCTTGGTTATGCATGATGATGAAACAATGCATGTGCACAGAGGCAAGTTGGCTGTTACTGCCAACTAGCATTTACTGTCATGTGCTTGATGCGAGTCTAAGCAAGTAAAAAAAAAAAAAACTAAAGCAACATTAGGTCCATTTGGGTATGTCTGGTTTCCCTACTTCCACTTGGGCAGTTCAATTAGTGTTTTACTGGTTCTGCATGTTATATACAAACGTACCAGTGAACTAATTGATAGGTTAAATCTGTGGGGTTTGCATGTTCCGTCAGCTTTGATTTTTGTGTCGCGCATGCTTGCACTGAAGCTGCCACCTGAGAGACAACAGCAGATTTTCTTGCGAACTTTTTTTCATCTGAATGAGCAGACACTCCCGATTAGATCCAAATACATTATTTTTTTTGTTTCCTCTCTCTTATCTCTCTCTGTTGGGACGCCCAACATGCAAAACTTGCAAGTGCGCAACAGCAATGGCAAACTGAGCTCTTGTAAGATGTATTTACTCCTACCAACTATCCAGATTTCCTAGTTGCAAGTCCATGTTTTTGTTTTTTCGCCTGTTTTTTGTACTACGTGCGTCATTGTGTCGGTGTTGTCATGAGGCGTGCTTGGCTTCACTCGCCACATTTTCCAGCATAGATTCAACTTAAGCATACTTCCACGTTCTCTGCAAGAAACTTGTAAACACTGTAAACTGCCCCTTGGTCATAACGCAGGGAGGAAGGGGCGCCACCAATCAGAATCGCTGAAGGCAGGTTTTGGGCGCGCTTTATGATTCGAGGTTTCGAGCAAGTTGAACAAGTGTTTTCTTTGCGTCATCGTTGGATATGTGCATGTGGTAACATCAGGTCGTCGACTTGTGCAAGGTCGGGAAGCGAGTTTAGGATATCTGGTGCAGCCTGCCTCAACGACCTCGTGTATAGTGAAGTGGCTTGTTGGGCGAGTTGGTTGTACATTATGTTAAAACAGCTAGAAACATGGACAGATAGAAAAACAAACAGTGTTCGTCTTTCTGTCCGTGTTTCTAGTGCTCTTTTAACATAATGACCTCGTGTATGTTTGGTGCCCAAAAGGAGTCGCGCGTCGATATTGGAGTTAAGGCCACGTTCACTACTTTACAAAAGAAAGTGTTGTGATGCTTTGAATCTTTTCATGGAAGTGTACAGGATTTAAGAACAGCTCCTCTGTTAAAAAAACACAGCATGCTAAGGGTGGATCAATTATATTATTTAATGTTATTGCAAATAATGCACCAGAAGAAATTTCACGTGAAAATGCTGATTATCTTTTAAGGAATTGAAAACTCTGCACACCAAAAGTAAGGACAAATTATGGGAAGCAAACAATGGCCTATCAAATACCTGCCACCCTAAATAAATTTCAAGGAATGTTAAACTTTGAATGTACAACATTTGTGCTTAAACGTGATATTACTGATACATTGTTGTCCTCTGGTATGAAATATACATAGAAATGAACTTCTTTCCTTTTGTAAAATAATCCTTGTGTAATACAGAAAGTTTACGCAGCATCTTGTCTTGTAATCTTGTTTTTGTGTTCATTTGACGTTATGTGTAAAATTTTCCAGTCTACAAATGCAATGAGTCTTATTTTGTCTGTGCTATTACACAACAGCTATGTTTGTCATATGGATCGAAATTAGGCTAGTATGTAATATGTGGTGTATTGTTTTTTGCTGTTGTACATGTGAAACTTTTTTGTAATTGTAAAACAGCATCACGTTATATACCTGCCCTTAATAGGAAAATATTATTTAAATACATGCTGCAGCATCAATTAGAACTGCATAGGGACAGAGGCCTCGTCAGGCACCAACTGCCTTTAGCTTCTGTTCCTGCATCAGACATAGCGTTTGTCTGCTGTCAAAAAGTGAAATAAATTAATAAACAAAAGCCAGTCATTGCTTTTTCCAAAACGATATTGTTCGGATCCTTTTGTTAAAGCGAAGCTGTTTCTCCCAGCTAATAATAATAATAACAATAATAATTGGTTCACAGGAAGGGAAAAGCGCAGTCTGTCACCTGTTTCTGTGGATGCCTGAACCGTGCCGTAAGGGAAGGGAGGAAGGTGGGAGTGAAAGTGGAAAGAAAGAAAGCTGTTATTCATGAATATTAAAAGGCTCTGCTGACTATTAACACCTTAGGTCCTGCATGTATACAAAATGTGCAGCATCACCTGCTATTGTTTCAATAAGGTCTAATTATTTTACAATGACTTAAAAATGAGAACTAGAATGCTAAAAATGCTGTAAAATAGGTGTGAGGAAGAAGATGATACAGCGCCGATGCTAACGACGATGAAGACTCAGATCAGCTGGCACGCGCACTGAGAGCTCGGACCGTCTTGTTCGGACGATATTGTGCCTCGCTCTACGATCACCTTGTGTTACCGGTCGCCGTCTCCAGTCCTCCGAATAACTCCCAATAAACCCCTCTTCATTTGGTGGAGGTGCTGGGTGTCGATCCCAGTACCTCTCGCAAGGCACTGGGATCGAGAGGTACTGGGTACCTCTCGCAAGGTACTCCGAACAAGACGGTCCGAGCTCTCAGTGCGCGCGCCAGCTGATCGGCGTCATCGTCGTTAGCTTCGGCGCTGTATCATCTTCTTCCTCACATAGGGTTCTATTTAGGCTCTGCAGGTGCTAGCGCTGGCTTCATGTTGTTAGTTGTAGCTATTTGTCATTGTGCTTGTTGTCTAAAATTTGTCTTTTACTAGGTAACTTCTTGATAACCATGATGTTCTTAACACAAAGTATTGCTAATTCAGAAATCAGACAGAAAATTGATTAAATCAGTGTTTGCTTGCCTCCCACTACATAACACCTTTATACCGTAAAGGAGAAGGTAAACTAAATGTATAAAGCTACTCATTTTGATGACTGTCACTGACTTTACTCTTGTCTTTCAGATAACTGCTCATATGACCATCCAGAGAGCTTAGCAGAGTGGTCAGATGACATCCGGCAGTTTCCCTCTGTGAGGGGACCAGACATATGAGTCTACTTTCAGAGTGGCTGGGTAGGCGAGGTGCTTTCTCACACGATATCAAGTGAATTGCGCTACACCAAAGGCACAGTCTGTCTCCCCGAGTGTGTGTGACACAGCAGGAAATGTGTGGTTATGCGCAAAAAGCAGCAGAGAGGTTGTTGTTTCTTGATGCACGTGCACGGATGACAGGCAAAGTGTGCAGTCATGTGGAAAATCGACAAGGTTGTTTCCTGGGCATCAAGTGCCACTTATTCCATGGATCAAACTGCTCAGTGCAAGAAGGGAACCAGGTGCCATCTTAAGCCGGCCTTGCCTGATGACAGCAAGATTAGACTCAAGCAGAGGCGCCCTTGCAAGACACCGAAGGCCAGTCGTCCATATGACTGGGGAAGAGATCAGGAAAATGCACAAAGAATCACCATATCCTGACCTCTTCAAAATCACAGGTGTGTAAATTCTTGTTTCTACTTCACATTAATCTAATTTGTGCCACTTGTACAACTCTTCTGCAACGATCTCAACGAGTGCAATGCTACAAGAAAAAGGGCTATGGAAGCACAGTGAACTGTGGAATTTGTGAAACTACTTTTAAGCAAAGAATATAATGAACAGTGCTTGGCTGCGCAAGAGTTAAATTTTACAGTTTTGCTCCCGTATTACCAACAGCAGTGGTAACCAGATGGGTGCCATCTTCACTGAATGTAGATTGTGCTCAGAAGAGATAAAGCGACAACAGTCCTAAATGTGAAAGTAATTTAGCAGATTATATCTTTTATTAATGAGCTTACTCTTCCTGCTGTAACACAGTCTTGAATGCTGTATTCATTAGAGAATAGGCCCTGCTGTAACACAGCCTTGAATGCTGTATTCATTAGAGAATATCATTGTTTATAGAACTTGCCTAAGTGCAATAGGTCATAAAAGGTGCTGAACACGTTGGCCATACAGTGTATCAAGATGTTTAAACAATGTTCTAGTGCTGCCTTGTGATATCCCAAGGCTTTGCGACATGTTGCAACAATTCCAGGATTCGTGATATGTAAATTGTGAACCAGTGCTACGGTTGTGAACAAGGCTTGGGTATCTTGAAGTGTCTGTCATGAGTGTCTTGTTTTTACCTTTGTGCAGGTACTACAAGAAATTATATGCCCCCTATAGACAATGACGGGAACATCCAACGGATTCCAGTGATGCAAAGCCTTCATAATTGCACCGTCAGCTGTTGCAACAAAGCATCTTAGTCAGACAACTTTCCTAATGCAACATAGCATGACCTACTTTTTAAGAGCTGCCATTGTATCAGTATGTTTCCACTCATGTTATTAGCATTATGAAGTCATTTTGTGCAATATGCTTTGAGTACTTAACTGGGAAAAGGCGATATCAAAGGATTCACAAGAAGCAAAACCTTGCCTGACTTGGGTGCTAAAGCAACATGGAGAATATAAACCTTGTTCATCTTTGGTGCCCCACAGTTTTGCCTAATTATGCGCAACTGCCCCTCCAGCACCTAAAATAAATATATTGTTAGTGCCAAGGCCCGAAATTAATTTCGGGAAAGTGCAGTGAGCTACGGAGAAGAAAATCATCACTGTAAAGTTCAAAGACAGAGAGCTGTTTGGGTGGGTAATAGAGTGGATTCCAAGAAAAGGAAAACTTAGGAGGAGGATGAGGCAGCGAATCAGGTGGACATACAGAGGTAGGGTATGTGCCATAAAAGGGACCCTGCAGTTGGTGCATCGCAAAACCATTTGCATAGAAGTGCGAAGGGTCCTTGTGCTGCAGTAGACGATGCAGTGCCAATATGTAAAATGCCTATAGGAGTAAGTGAACACAGGGTAACCGAGCAGCCTGCATTGCAGTGGTAATTGTCGACATGTCCACAAATCTCCACATCAGTAATCACTTGCGGCCTAAATCACTCCTCGTGGGAGGCTTCAGTTGTAAAGGTCTATGTTGCACGAGCTACACCTGCAGAGTAGTTCCTGAACAGTTATTTGTCATTATGGAAGGAAAAAATGCAGCCTACAGCAAAATGCATTCAGAGTACAAACCATTGTCTCATTTCTGTGGCTTTTTCATACATGCAGCAGCACACATTGGGCAGCAACTGATGCTACTTTAGTTTTCAAGACTGTGCTGTTATGTTCAGCCTTAGCTGACGTAGCTTTGGACCTTGTAAAATTCTTTTGGGCAAGAGATATGTATAGAAAGAGCGTTCCTGCTTTGATAAATGAGACATGCAATTTATTAATTTTGGCAGAAACTGGTTGGGCAAGCTTTCTCACTTAAACAAGCTGGCTGAATTTTTGAGCTGAGAAGCTTCAAATGACAAGGTCTAAACCTGAAGGCAGAGCAATTGCGCTTTGATGTCCAGATTGAAGCAAAATGCTGCCAAAGAAAACCGAGAACATTTGATTTGGAAAAAAACAATGTTAGTAGAAGTGAAACATCATTAATGCATTTTTACAGCAATACACAGGTGTGCACATTTACAAGCCCTAGCGTTTTTAATAGACAATCAAGGGACAGTGAGTGAAATGAACACAATGTGAGCAGCAGTGGAAGGCTCTGCACCAGTGCAGCATTGGGCAGATGATGGCTGTCACCATAACTTTGTCCTGGAGGGAGACAAGGCCTTCAGGCTTATTAGACAAAACTTTCAGAAATGCATGCCCAGGTATTCAGTGGTAAAGAAGGCAGGTGCTTTGATTGAAACACGCAATGATGGCCTGGTTATGGTCACCGATTGTTACTTTCTACAATGGCACCAGTTATAGTCAGAGACATGACATTCTGTAAAGGGATGACTGCATCATGAGGGCAAAGTTTGTGCACGAGAAGAGGGAAGGAGGGCCACTGGCCACAGTGGTTTCTCCAGTTATAGCAGCATTTTAGCAGAGAAGCCCGGGGCCTTTGCTGCCCATGCATAGTGAAGGTCTGCAAAAGCCACATGGAGTTTTTGTTGTATCGGAAATGCAACAAAAAATATCACACTCTGCAAATGAAATGAGTATTGTGGATCACTAACGTGTATCACTATGCAAAAGGGAACCTTTTGGATTACAGAAGGAACAGTCTTGCACATTCTTCCCCTTATTTTTATATTTGGCCGACTGATCTTTAATTTTTGCTATCATAATTCTTGCAATTTTGCAAGATTGACATATGTGCACATCTTTTGCTCATAGATAAGACGTTGCAAATGTAGTGCCCATATCATCCTCGTGTCTTCATTAAAATATGTAAAAAAAGAAAAAAGAACAGTAGCCCCTCACTCTACTGTGCTGAATGCAGTTCCAAGTTTTTTTTTTGAAAGCGCAAAGCTAGTAACATTTTCCTGTATCAAACTTTGAAGAAAAAAAAATGCTAGTGGCATTTTATTTTGCAAGGCACTGTTTCTAAAACTGTGATGCAATATGCTGACAGTTAATGAATATGTATAAAACCACATGTATCCACAACAGCAAAATACAAGGTACGTGCCTGTCCACTGCGTAAATTTCAAACAGGCTGGAAAATGTAGATCTATGAAGCTAAAGCACTGAACACAAGAGAGTGAAAAATAAGATGGTTTATTCACAGACAAGGTCACAGTACAACTACCTACTGTCATCATCCCTTGCCTAGTGTTTAGAGAAGAACCATGTCTGACTAGTGGATGTTCTGCACAAACGATTGCCACACGTAAACAAGGGCAACAAGCCAATTACAAGAGAACCACTGAACGGCTGGAAGCCATTTTGCAGCATTCTTGCAGTTTATTTGAAGAAATTTCAATCTTGCTGCTGTGCTAAGTTATGAATCCAGTTTACAAAAAAAAAAAAAGCACTCCATTGCTTTCTTGCAAAAGCTTGCCAAATACTTAACCTTAGTCCAAGCTGTAAATTCATCAAGCTTACTTTACTGCTGTGGATATACCATTCATCACAGCTTATTCTGATGACTGCTACTCTTGGGGTCTACTGCATAGCTGCCTGTAACACATTTGACATTGGATTTTTCTATACTGTTTTACGATGTGTAATTAGCTGTATCCTTAGATGCATGAAAAATAGCTTTCTAGTGGTACAGCCATCATTAAGTCAAATGTTGTGCCTGATACGAATTTTACACCACACAATCGTTTCCCAGCCAACTGCAAATTGATAACTTTATGACAGCAGTCTCTGCCCAACTTTCTCCGAAATGTCCATAAAATATCCCGGTGGGATTTGCGGTCTTTGCCCAACTTTCTCCGAAATATGCGTGAAATATGTTTAAAATATCCAGGTGGGATTTGCAGTGCATTAAGCAACAGCGTGTAAGAAAAGCAGCTGCTCCAAAATTGGTCCGGCATTGCGCTTATGAAAGATGCACAGGCACTTCATGTCTTTCGGCTGAAAATGCACCAGCACACACAGCATCCAAGTTTGAAGGGTTGGCAGGAATGGTTTATATTTTCTGAGCACCCTGTTCCCCTTCCTCTGTTAGCAGTCAGTCACTAAATACTACTTGTGCCATGCAAAAATACACTGCCTTGCCCAGTTTGCAGGATGGATTAGAGTGAAGTCCCCTCACAGCCTTTGCATATATTTGTGATGCATTGTTAAATATCGTACAACTGGATCGGAGAATGCAGGTTTGCTTCTCAATAGCAGCGCCCTCACACCACTCACGCTGACATCATCAAGCCACTTTCAAGCATTGCTGCAACACTGAATCTTTCCCCAGGCAAACAAACACGCACACAGATGGATCATACAGTCGTGAAAAAACTGGCACAAAACGCTTCAAAAGTCTTCTGCCCTTTCGTGAAATGTTATTTCCGTAAAACTTGTCACTAATCTGTGTATATGTGTGAGCAATGAATTGGAAGAACTTGGAACCTACATGAAAAGGGCGTGCTAGTCTAGACATTGTAGAAAGGCTTCCTGTAAAATACATTCTCTCAAGGGATACAACAGGGACAAAAGTGAGGGAGAAAATTCGCTCGCAAGTGCCGTTAACGAGCTGTTTTCGCGAACACCGGGTTGATATGCATTGTCTGTTTTGTCTACAAGGCCTGAAAAAACAGAAACAACTGAACGCACTAAGTAGATATGACCGGGGCAGGAAGGCCATCGCATCACCTCAGTTTACGGAATTGGTAGAAACATAAGAACTTCCATTTACAGATGCTGCTTATCAAGATTGCACAGTAAAGTATTTGTACATGCTCGTGCAAACTTTATATATTAAAAAGAAAAAGTTAATAGCCTTTGAGAACAGCACGCACACACACAAGAAAACAGCAGAACTGCCATAATGAAGACAAAGGTGCAGTTAGAACTGCAGAAGCATTCTGAATGCCTTTAGCTAAGCAGATGCTAGGAAGACTGATGTAACCAGACCTCAAACACTGCATAAGCACAGTGTACTGCACAACCAACATCTGGAATGTCATGACAGAGCAGTGAAAGGAACTTTGCGCTTCCTTCACGAAAGCTCGATAATGTAAGTCGCAACGGTGGTAGTAGATTCTTTAGCATTCCACCAGCCTGCTAGAACAAGAAACTGCGGAATGAGATTTTTAAAAAAAAGGGGGTCACTCAGCAAGGCTTGGATGTTAGGCTACATTCAGTCTGCATGCATGCACTCATCTGGAATATCTGTCAGGTAAGACCCCAAAGACCAAAAAAGAATATAAGGGAAGGGGGGGGACTTCTGTTTGACTGTTGATGTATGATGCACAACACACTGACATAGAGCAACAAGTTGCAAATTAGCCAGTTCAATTCAGCAGTGACCACAGTTGGTTAACTCTTCTAACTGATCCGTATGCCAAGCGGGCAACTAAGGATTAAATACAAACAGTATGCGCCTCTGGCCCACCAGAAGCAAGTGTGCCAGAGGTGATATGTTTTCCCAGGATTGGCTCCCTTAACTTGGGCATAGGACTTCAGAGGTCAGTGCGTGCAGTGTGGTCCTTTGCCGGCAGTCGACCGGCCCGGGCATCGCCGATTGCACCCCAAATGTCGAACAAAAAGTCCTCAGTGAAGTCAAAGGCATCCAGGTCAGAGTCTGCCACGGCAGTCACAAATTCGTGCGGGTTTGGTCGCTCGCAACCAAGCTCCCAGATCTGAGTAGCTATGGAAGGGAACGAAAACCATGATTCACAAACTGGATTCAAAAATACAGGGTGTTCCACATTTATCTGCCCTGGTTGTATAAAAATTATCTCGCGCCAGCTACAGGACTACTTGGGCCCAAAGGCCGACCACCCACAAGGAGGCTTTTTATGGTCTAAGATTTTTTTGACAAGAAATGTAACATTAGAACTTGCTTGAATTTACCAGAATCATCGAAAAACTGCAGTCAGTTGCAGTAGAAGGTTGTCACAACAGGCAAAGCAGTCGACTTGACAGGCTGCGCCATCTGGTGAACTACAAGACAACCAGTGTCCTGAGCAGAGCGGGGGCAGGCCACATAGTTCTCCAGATGGCGCAGTTTGTCAAGTTAACTGCTTTGCTTGTTTTGACAAAATGTTCTGTCATAGCAGACTGCAGTTTTTCATCGATTTTAGAAAATTCAGGCAAGTTATAATGTTAAACTATCAAGAAACGTAGACCGCCACAAGCTACCCTGTGATTGGCATTTGAAGCCTAAATAAATAGTCCACTAGTTTGCAAAGGAGAATTTTTTACTACCAGGACAGATAAATACAGAACGCCCTGTACAACTGCACAGCACGGCGGTCTGCTTATAGAAGCTGTAAAATGGTTATAAATTTAGTAAACACAAACGAAATCTTATTGTATTTGTTCTCATGGAATATCACATGCATAGTTCCATACCATGCTCTGCAAAGTGCTGAAGATGCGGACACATGCCAGCTAGATGAACGAAAGGAACGAAGTTCTGACATATATTCTTGGAGAAACGGGAGCTAACAGCACTGAATTGTTTGACCATATAGAAAGCTAACCTTAACAGTCTTGACCAACAGCCAAGTAAAATGAAAAGTTGCGTTACCTAGTTCCGAGTCGTTGATGCCCATATAGGACTCGAGCAGAGCATTTATCTTGTCTACTGCTGCCTGGATCACATTGTCAGGCTGCACAGAAAGAAAAAAATAAAGATTGGTGCCAATTTGAGTCAACTACAATGTACTGAACAAATTAGTAAGCAGCATGTGTTATATAACGGGCTGCCACTGTTTACATGCCATATGTGGGCCCAAATAATACTTATCTAGAGGTTAAACTGTACCTCATTTCATACTCCACATGTAATGCACATAGCTAGTGTGCCTTTTCACCTGAAATCCTTAAAGACAAGGCAAGCAGCCTTCTTTAAATAGATATGGCATGCTGGGCTAGTTGGTGCATATTTCACCAGAGCAGGCAGTAAAGGGTGCATACAGGAAAACTGCAGGAAGCATTCCAATGCGGTCCCTATGTAGTACCCTTCCTGTGCGCATTTTTCCTTTCACGATGATTTTCTTCTGTGGTCAAGCGTCTTTCATTTGCTTAATCCAGCATTTTGTTTTATACCTCACCGAGGCCTCAAAATGTAGGAGCAGTATAAGGTGAAGCGAAATGCTTTAGCACAAAAAATGCAGCTTCTGTGCTAAGCATCAAAATGCAAATGCAAGCTATTCATACATAAGAAAACTGATGCAGACACCATTTCGCGACTGCTAAGGCAATAAGAAAGCCCTAAAGTGCCATAGACAGCACTATACAAAATTGTCCACCACCTCGTTGCAGCAAGAGACATACATGTTCATTCTAAGCACTGAAAACAAACATTTCTTTCATTTGTCTTTTCCCAGGCACATACAATCAGTGAAGTTCGGAACTAAACATAGGCAATGCCTTAACTTGTGTTGCCATCGAAGTACCACTTTTGAAGTGAAAGTTTCACTACTGTAGGTGGTTCGAGCCACAGGGTATGCACGGTTTTCCCCTTGAGGGAGATTTAGAGGTCAAATGTCTGTGTTAAGCCTGGTGGTTGCCATGTGACTGGGGCATATATCACGTAGGCCACCAAGTGGTCCATGACCCCTGTCAAGGTGACCATAAGGTCACCTTGACAGGGGTCACGTGACCTTATGGTTTCCATGCGACTAACTCAAGGTCACGTGACCTGGTAGTCGCCATGACTTTGGGGCAGTGTCACCAGGTGGCCTGTGACCACTGTCACGGTCAAGGTCACGTGAGGTGACGTCAGTGTGATGTGGAAGTAGAGGGCACTGGAGGGATGATAGCTTGTATAAATAGGAGCCCCTGGGCTCCTGCCTAAGTTACAACACTGCGAGATGGAGGAGGACAAACACCCTGCTACAGAGCCCCCCCCCACGTTAGAACACGAAGACACTTCGGAATGAGGCGCTGAAAAGGCAGCGTGCCGAAGAGGTCGATGAAGAACGGGCTTTACGTTTGGAGAAACACATAATGTGTTTAATCCAAGCTTGGCAATGAGCTTAGCCATGTACATGAAGCTTTCGCCTCCCTCCAGGGTTAACCAAAGTTAAACCACCAGCTAATTATTAGTAATACGAAACAATGTGGTCACTGCTGTTGGTAAGTTGTGCCCAATTGAATTATTTGACTTTTTTGCCATCCTTGAAGTGAAGACCAAATCAAAAGACTGAATTTTGACACAGCTCAATACATTTATAACCGGACTAGGATAGTACTCAATACAAGCAATCAGGCTGCAGTAGAATTGCATGACCCCTGCACGGATATGATTAAGGGAATTCAGATCTTGTTATATTCGCTCTTCTATATGACATTGGGTTGAAAACTTTCCGACATTACCCTCTATGACTACGCAAAAAGCTTGACACAAGTATTCCAGCTGGAAATATGTAGGTCAGTAAACTAGTACAAACTTTAGATTCTTGGAAGCAGTATGTCTTTTTAGCAAAATTAAAGCAGCTACTTGCACGAAATAGATTATGCAACATTTTGCGTGTCACAAAAAGAAGCATTAAAGTGAAATTTTACTGTCAGTTTAATTGAAAGTATTGCATTGTACGTGCACGCACAACACAGGACGGACCAAAGCTATCACTTAAATACGAAGCAAAACAATCACCCGCACCATTATTATCTTCTACAAACAAATATCTTTAACGAGAGGAACCGTGTAGCAAGCTGCAAGTTAAAGGGTCTGCAATGCAACTGAAAGGAACAAGTTTTGCACCATTCTTTCTTTGCAGCACAAAACAAAATGTACATTTGTGGCCAAACAAAATAATACAGAGTGCTGGTAATAATATAAATGCAATAATAATATGCTCTGATGAAATATTACGAAAGTTTCTCAGTGTTATATGAAATTACACCAGCGACATTTCCTAGCATAAGCATTCAGTACCTGCTAGTTTCTACTAGGAGGGTATGAGAGAAGCTGAAACACGGCTCCACATTATTAAGTTTGGGACTGTACATTACTAAACAACAAATAAGAAGCTAATAACAACTCCACGAGTGTATGCAAAATAATAATAATTAGGTGAAGCCCTGAGCAAAAAACTCACCGCCTTCTCCACAGTGGCAGGACCTTTGGAGCGCAATCGCAGAGTCTCTTTGCCCGACCCAAGGCCAGCCTTGTTTTTTGCTTGGCCAGCTGTTGCCCCACTTCGAGGCCCTATGTGTGCTGCGCAAAGTACGAGAAAACATCACACGGGGATATGCTGAACCTACCAACTCAAACAGCAGCATTCCTTCATGCTGTGTGACAGAGCAGGCCCATGTTGCAAACAGTGCAGCTGCCCAATGCAGTTTTTTGTACGACATCTTCAACACTGTTTCAGTCAGGTGCCCCCTACAATTCTTTCACCAAATCTAACACAACAACCTCCTATCTATGTTATCCATTGAAACTTGCCACTATGATACAGTTGTTTCATTAAACAAAACAAAAGAACCTTTGATGTCATTTTACTTACAACGCATTTCATTTCAACTTGGCTAATATTTAATTCAGATTTTAGGTTCTTTGTGTGTCCAGACTAGGCAAAAGAACTGTTTTAAATTTACACTGAAACTCTAACCTCGTGTTTGGCGCGTGAGCTGCTTGCATGCCATAAAACGCGATGTTAAATGACTTATATCCAGATACATGCACACATTCATTCATGTACGAGAAGGACATGGAGCAGAGTTAAAGCCTGGCATATTTATCTGGCATAATACCAGCTGAGGTAAGCACGCTGTGGGGAGGGACTGCAAATTTCCTTTCATATTTCCTTCCTGCTATATTTAGCATGTTTATTTTCACCCCGTGCGTGTCATAAGAATGCACAGGCCATGAAGAGACGTGTGTATGCCTATGGCAACCAGTGAGATTTGTGATGAGCTATTCGAACTCAGCATCATGTTAGGGAACAGTGACAGGTAAACTGAGGTAAACTCACAGAAGCCGGCCTTCAGAGGTTCCACAAGGCGCAGCGTAAACGTGGAGCCCTTCTTGATCTCCTTGAGTGCCTTTGCCACCTCGTAGTGACGGCAGTTGACCATGCTCCTGTCGTCAATGCGCTCTATATGATCGCCAACCTGAAAAAAGAAACAGTGTACACGGTGAGGCATTCCCATCAGTGCGATATGTACAGAGAATGAAGATGTTCGTCAGCATGAACAAGGGCAACCAGAGGGCACAAGTTTTCACAAACTTTGATACGTTCTTCATGCAGCGCCGATTTCCATCATGGGCTCATTATGATGTTACTCACAAGCATATTTTTGGTAGGAGGGATGACAGTGATGAATTTGCGTGCAAAAATTCGGCTCCAGGCTATCACATATTCTTTCCCTTTGATTGAGCTTTCCATCCAAGGCCACATCCAAAGATGAATTGCTTCCTTATAACTCTGCTACAGCCTTGTAGCTGAATGCCACGAGCAAAACAACGAGTCGTTCAGTTCAGTTAAGTCTTTCAGTCGTGTCCGACTCTTCGTGACCCTATGGACCATATCACGCCACGCTTTCCGGTCTCTCACTATCTTCCTAACATCACATAACTTCATCTGCAACGCCTCGAGGATGCCATCTAATCATCGCGTTCGCTGCCTACACCTTCTCCGGTGACCCTCAACCTTTCCCAACATCAAATCTTTCTCCAGCGACTCCTCTCTTCTCATCAGATGACCAAAGTAGCTGAGCTTTAACTTTAGAATTTCACCCTCCAATGAGCAGTCAGGGTTTATGGTCGACAATATCGACTGATTTGATCTTCTGGCCGTCCAAGGAACTCTCAAGATTCTCCGCCAGCACTACAATTCAAACGCGTCAATTCTTCGGCGGTCAGCCTTCTTCACAGTCCAACTCTCGCATCCATACATCACAACTGGAAAGACCATAGCACGAGTTATACGGATCTTGGTTGGCAGTGTAATGTCTCTGCTCTTTACTAGGCGGTCAAGGCTAGCCATGGCTCTCTTTCCCAGAAGCAGGCGTCTCCTAATTTCAGTAATGAGTCGTTACTGGTGGCAAAAAAAAAAGGCACTATTATAGTAGCTATGCTAGCAGGTAATGTGTTCCCCTTGGTCACTAACAATAACTAGATTCCACTTGATTCCAAATTGATTCCAAGCAGGAGGACAGCTTGGCCAGAGTGTGCCATGGCTGACGTATTCTGGTGAATGCATCAGGCCAGGGAAAGCTTCAGTGGAAATCGCACCTGCACGAATCCGATGCGGTCCATGAGGGAGCCTTCCTTGATTCGCTTGATAAAGGCCAGGCCAGCGCCATTGTCCGTGATGGTGAGCCCCAGGGAGTCCTCGCCTTTGAGCACCTCCACCTCCTTGGGCTGGCCCCGGCGGTGCACAAAGATGAAGTCATCCAACCCAATCTGGCCGCCCAGCAGTCGGCTCATGTCCACTTTGTGCGTGTTGAGCGTGCAGAACAGGATCTGCAAACACACAAAAGGCACGCTTGCTTGAATTGCATTCACTTCAGTAACTTGGTCTCTGCATTCCAGGCAAACAGGAAGCTTGGTTCAGTTCCCTTGAGCAAAGTAACACACTCTGATGAGCTTCTTTCTTAAAGGCAAATGCAGAACTTCCACTAATCCAGGGCAAGCGCATGTGATCAAATTTTGAAAATGCAACCCCTTGTGACATAGACATCAATAAAACAAGGCTGCTAGACACATCTATGGCACTCAACAGGAGCGTCAATGCAAGTTAATGGTTTTATAGTGGTATACCCATAACTACATCATTTGCACAAAGTGGTCTATACACATCTCTAACACTACCTCCCTTAACATGTCAACTACTAATAGGTTTCTAGGCACCACACTATTTAAAGTTAATGCTGAATACCCCGAGGTACTTCACCGGTCCAAAAATGTAAAGTACACATTAGGCAACGTTGACATTAGGCCAGCCAAGGCCCCAGATGCTCTAAAGGCTGAAAACTGGCCATGCAAACTCCAAAACCCTGAAAATCACACTCGGTGATCCTTTCACATCACTCATATTTTTAAGATTTGCTTGGATAGGGTTGCATCGGCTGACACCGAACAGGGCTTATTGAAGACAGTGAGCAGGGGTGGCCCCTGTCCTTCAGTGACTGTAACTGGAGTGAAAATAATGAAGAAAGTGAAGCTGGATCTTGGACTCTGAAACATGCTCTTTTGGCCATGGTTTTGCGTTCTGAGGTATATTTAGGCAAGTTCATATAGTGTTTTTTGGTACACAAAATATGGAGTTGCTGTTTTATTTCTTTGGTTCAAAGCTCTCGGTGACAGTATTCAGCTGCACAAGCAAACAGTGCTAACAAAAAAGGAGGAGGAGGAAAAATCTGTAATTAAAATTTAGACAGACACTCCAACAAGAAAGGCTACCAAAAAATGCTTACAAAATGTGCAATAACCAATGCAGGTGATTTTTTATGTGTGTGTGTGTGTGTGTGTGTAAAAGCCTAATTATGTATTTTCACAAGCAATTAGGGTGCCCAACTGGAATGCTTGCTTGCAAGAAAGAAGAAAAAAAGCTTTGGCTCCCAAGTGGGACACTTTTAATTCGAATAGAGGAGATATTTCAATGGGTTTATATAAAAGAGAATAACAGTTGGCTTCCAACTTAAGTGGAAGCATGCATGTGGGCCATAGGCAGCAATGCATGACACATATATTGTAGGAACACTACACGTCTGGAGAGAGTACATAACACTAAAGATCATCATACACACAGATCCATCGAACTTCTTTCTTTGGGCTTATATACCTAATTTCCAGCATCCTTCTCCCTTACTTACTTGTTTAGCCACGGCAGGACTCAAGTGGCGGCGGCGCGCGCTTTCATAAATAGCGCCCTGCCGCAACTCGAGTCCGGCCATGGTTGAGCGCAGTTGTTTTATACCATCACAACTGCAGTGATGGCGGAAATAAAACAGTTGAACAGATTAAGCTGGCGCCGCCACCGCCGCTCGAGTCCGGCCATGGCTGGTGATACCTTTTTTACAAGATCAGAGCTGCTTGCTGTTGTTTGTACAGCAATATACGTGCACATCTCGGCCAAGAAAGTCACTGCCTTCCAAAGGCACAGCTCCAGTCGAATCCTCAAGACATGCTACTTTAAGCGAACACTCGAATTGATTTCCCAGTTGGATGATCCAAATGGAATGCAAAAACATGCAAAATGACTTCCCAAAAAAAGCAACAGCAGTGAAAATTGTCGGGCAAGTTAGATCTGCCTTTCCATGTGGCAGCGTGCTTTTTTACCATAATACTTTATACAGTCATAAGCTACTTAATTACACACGAAAGGCCTTCATTCAACATGGGTAAAAAGCCCCTCCTCGGCCAAATGCCTCATGACCGTGTTTGCGTGACCTTGGGGCAGCATGGAATAATAATAATAATAATTGGTTCACAGGAAGGAAAAGGCGCAGATAATAATAATAATTGGTTCACAGGAAGGAAAAGGCGCTGCGCCTTTTCCTTCCTATGAACCAATTATCCTGACGAACAATCAGTGCACAGCCGTATTTCGCCTGCCAGCATACCATCTGCCACTACAAATTTCAGCTCCGATTTTCTGGGAATTAAGAAATTGCCGGAAGGTGGAGAATCTCACCATTTTTTTTTTTTTTTTTTTTGCATGATGCGAATAAACAATGGCACATAGATCACGTCCGATCTCGGAAACCTGTCGAATCGTCACGGCGTGTCCACAGATGACTCACGCGTCTCTGCCCAAGCTAGGCGTGATCAGCCTTACGTGCTCTCAACTACGGAAGCTCACCCCACTATTGTGATTGAATTTCTGCAAAATTTCTCGGCAACCCGGCCGTCCCGTCAAATGTACTTCTTCCGGCGGCCACAAGAGGGGTGCGCTACTGGGAAAAGGGTCCAGTCAAAATAGTCGCCGGCATGCCCAAGTCAGACAACCGACAAAATCGGGGCCTTTCGAGGAAAATTGAACCGGTAAGTACTTTTCGGATTTGTACGCAGCTGCAGCTGCGTGCGAACAAGGACGGACAGCAAAATCGTGACGCGACAAACACTCATTCGGGGAATCTATGGACATTCTTGACGGCGCACATTCTTTGTGGCAGGCCCGCATGACACGCGGCGGAGAGAGGAAAAAAAAAAAAAAAAAACTCGCGAGTGGTCAGTACAGGGGAGGCCCCCAGCGAACGCGCGTTGCCCGGGGGCTACAAATGCGGCCCGCTTGTTGTCTTTGGTTGTTCCCCCACCTCCCACCTTGAAAGTGGGGCAAGCCCCCTTGAAGCAGCAGCAGCAGCCCGGCGGCACGCGAGCCGATAGGTTCAATCTGGATCGAGAGCGCGCTCCTCCAGACAGGTTTTCCTTTTTGCACGCTCTCGTCGGTGCGGCTTCCTTTCTGGACATTTTGCTTTTCCCCGGCCTGCGCGTTAATTTGTGCTCGATTTTTTTTTTCAACTTTTTTTTTTTTTCCCGACTAGCTCAGCCGCTGTAGCGTCGCCCAGACAAGAATCGCTCCGCGCGTGCGGTGTGCCCAGTTCCGCCGGCGATCGCGAACGACCGTAGGTGTGTAGTTAATGTTTTCTTTTTTGGATGGCCGTATGTTCCGTCCTTCACGCCCGCGATGCGGATAAGAACGACCGGCGTGATCACCAATTAACGCGCTGGATAACACAACGGGAGAAATGCGCTTTTCGAATGAAAATTCCGCAGTGATATCCGATGGAAACGGAAAAAGAGCAAGGCCGCTCGAGAAGCGCCGCGATTCTGTAATCCGCGAACCGCTTCGCGAAGGTGCAGAAGGTCGACTGTTGACTTTTGACGCAGCGGGCCAACAGGCCAGGCCACGGAGGATGAGCGCATGTGTATATATGTATGCGGGAAAGCTACGCAGATCGATGTTTCGATCGTTTAATATTATTTCGTGGCATGTATTAATTATTCACTCAGACTGACATTTCCTAAGATCGGATCGGTATATGTGGAAAACAAATAGGAGTAAATGCAATACATATTCGTCCAGTTTGCGAAAACGATTTGATAGTGGCATCGCCTGCCATGCTGTTCACAGATTTCTTGCAGTGGCATTTTCGTCTTGTCTTTATTACGATAATAAAACCGTCGATTTCGTGACGGCATATCCCTTACAAAAAAGCTTAATGAGTTTCTGATTAAATGTCAATTACATTTCTCATCATGCACATTAAGATTTCTATACATTTTCTTGATGCATATTTAATGAGTTTCACAAGAAAGTTGGCCACCGTGTTTCTGGTTGGTACCTAATGTGTGCATTTCTTGTGTGTTGACCAATGAGCGCCTCATGGCTTTCACTTTTGGATAAAAAGTAAAAGCTAAAACATAGCGAAGCACCTCAACTACATTAAAAAAAGCTAAAAAATAAAAAAAAAATGAAAACTAAGCGAAAAAAAAAACTGCACCTCTGGCGCGATTCGAACTTAGTACCTCTCACTCTGTAGCTTTCTACGCTAACCACTCGGCCACTCGGGAACTGGTAACGTTGGTGCCGTATTTGCTTCTTATGTCTGGACTGCATTCATAAGATTGGGACTTAATGTTTCGAAGCATGTTTCGAAGTGTACAGGCCATTGCGGCTGCTCTAACAATTACAACTTCTTGACCATTAGAACTTGCATCTAATGTTCTGGATACCTATGCGCACTATTTTGTCCACTGGAGTCATTTTAACATGTCGAGTTTGGCATCGCTGGCAAATTTATCAGAGCTGGCTCTTCGGTGGTTACTACCTTGGGCGTAATTTTCGCTGAACACGGAGCTGTAGCACGAACCTTTAAGGAAAAAAAGTGCGACCAAGCTTCAATACCGGCAAGCGCAGCAGCGCCAACACTATTTTACTGGTAACTAGATCTTATTTGTATCTAAACATTTCGGGAAGCGATGCGATGACTGAGGGCTCGGCTAATCTATACGCAGAGCAAGAAGGAGCTCAAAAGCTTAAGAAACACGCAAAATATCATGCATTATAAAGAAGGCATTGCTTCTCGTGCCCTGGTCGCGCACATACTCCCAGGACGGTCCAGTTCCGAGACAACGAACGGCTCGGGTTACGTCCGCGCGTCGTCGTCGGCGCAGGCCTCTCCAAAACGGCCTGCTCGCAGGTGCGAGGAGGCATTGGAAATGGAGCGGCCTTGCGTCCGTTTGCTTGGAGGCGGTGTGGCAGTGCGTCGGTTCGCGTACACAACAATATCCTTGCCCGTAACACCCTCAAGCATACTGTCCAACCACAGCACCCATTCGCTTGGCAAGAAGTGATTTGCAATGGCACAAACACCCAAGACGCAGGGTGTAAGCGTGTTTTGAATGAAACAAATGTCCAAAAAGTTGTTTTTGTTTTTACAGTGCATGCTAAACAGAAATGAAAACATAGTAAAGAATATACATTCGCTTAGTGATGTATAATTTCCCTCATTTGAGAAAGTAAATGCATTTCCACATTAGCTCCTATACAAAAATACTGTTGTGTTTTCCAAGTACAAAACTTCTTGCGTAATCTCAAATGAAAGTCTGTTGCGGATCTCATGTTAAAACACATAAAAATTGTTTCTTAGGCAACATCCTACTTAAGCTAATCAGAAATGAAAACATAGGGCTCTGAAAGTGTGCAGTTAACAAAGAAATAATATATATTCACTTAGTGATGTATACATTTCCTCATTTGAGAAAGTCAATGTATTTCCACATTAGATCCTACCCAAAAATACTGTTGCGTTTTCCAAGCACAAAACTTCATGTGTGATCTCAAAGGAAAGTCTGCCGCGGATATGATGTTAAAACACATCTAATCTTGAATCTCCTTTGAGTGGTTGATGACTCATCAAAAACACATTACGTGGGTAACAGAAATTCAATATCCATTTTTGTAAGAAGAACAGAATCGAAGAAAGAATAATGTACAGAAAAACACTGCATCGAAGCAGGAATTGCTCGTGTCTTCAGCTCCACATCACACGCTACGGCAAATCTCGCTCACTGCTTTTAGAACGTGAGCTCTACTGATACCAATATGCAAGGTCATTTTTATCTGACCAAGATGGATACACTCGAAACCCGATTTAAAGAATATCCCGCTTTAACGAACATATCGCGACTACCCCCAGATGCCCAATGCATTTACAAACTCGAAACAGCGAAGCCAATTTCCTGACTTGCCCCGATTTAACGATTTCTTTTAAAAAATGAAGGTAATTAAGTGTATAATTAAGTGTAATTTCTGGTCCCCTTTTTGGGGGAGCGCCCTAAAATTAATTGATCGGGAGCCAAGGTGAGATCGCGGACTGCATTCAACCCGCTTTTACGAAATTGGAGCGTGCAAACACGAGATTTACAATTCTGAATTGAATTCGTCATATGGCGGTTGAAGCAGTGGGTGTCCTTTATTCTGCTGCAGCAGTTTTCCGGAACACCCGAGGGAGCGAAAGACGTACTAGACGCAGGTGAAACTCAAAAGGAATCCGTGCGGTGGTTGCTTGAAAAGTGCACGCAAGCAAAAAAAAAAAAAAAGAAATCGTTGCAAAAATTCGCAACGGGCTGGCTTTCTGAAGGGGCGCGCGCCTTCAGAAAGTAAGCCCCCATCGGGTGGAGCGTAGAGAAATCATTCGACCTCACTATAATAGGCGTTGTCATAGCATAAATTAGGGAAGGCGTACTATATAATCCCCAACAGAGCTATGGTTCCCGCCTACCGGCCTCCCTTGCGGATCATCGTTCACGAGCATGCTACTCACTATCACTAACCCTTTAATGTGCGCCTCTAATATCCCACCCTACTCATTAGAGCAGTGTCCTAAACTATACCGCAATATGTGAAAGACCACGCAACATAGATACGAATTCCTCGCTTTAACCAAGAAGGCTGTATTCTGATCCCTTCCATCTCAAAGGCGAAGCACGAGTCGGTAGCGTCTGCCAACACGGCCATCTCATCTAGTGTCGCGACGTCACGCAGCACGATGACCAATCAGGGCACGGCCACACAACGCTGATGACGGATTTTTCGGAAAACGAACAAAAAACATGGCGAAACGCTTATTACGCGATCGGCAACCAACCTGAAAACAGGGGTAGGAGTGCCAAAATAGGTTTTGCAGCAGCTATGGAGCAGAAATGTAATCACTAGTAGCAGCAATATCAGCATTTAACAGCAACTTAATTGAGGACATGCGGTCTGCATAATAACTGTAAATTGCGGGCTCGATATCTCCCGTGCACGAATTGACGAGCGTCCGACGCCGCAGACTTATACATTGGCCTGGACCGCGCTCCTAGTCCAACGAGGGTCGAATCAACAAGATTTTTCAAAACTTGTGTAGGATATTGATAGCTGAAACAGTGAACACTATAATAAGATCTAACAAGCTCATGTCCCTTAGTTTGTTTAGATTACCAGTGAAACAAACTAGAGCTGCAACTAACAATCTAATTTACCATCTTGTTATAATACGTACGCCCAGAGAAACCTTAACTATAACGGAGCCCATGTGTGGAATTAAGTCCCAAACCGAAGTAAAGGAAAAGAAAATAACTTTCAGGTATCTTTAATACATGTTCCACAAAGTTCCATGGAAATTTAGAAATGAAGGAGTTTGTGTGAGTTAATATAAAAGTTTGCTTTTTTTTTAGTTTTTTTTTTACGACTGACTGTGTTGTGATCAAACCGCGAATACCCCCATAGATTTGTAGTTCAGCTTTCGATTTTTTTTTTTTTTTTGCAGTATTGAAGTGTGTTGTGATCGTGTCCTGTCATACGGTCTGCCTGTATTATCGTGCATTGATTAGCATTTGGACCCCTCACTAGCAGTAAAGGCTATGGGTCCAACTATCTGTGCTGTCTTTTTTTTTTTTTTCCTTGAAGCTACTGCAGTCGAGCATGCATACGTGCATTGTCCGTTTCGTAACGTGTTACGCAGGTGCCGCGTCACTCGTGGTACAGTGATCTAAAATAATCGCGGCACTTCTCCGTTCGTCGCCACCCGTATACGTTGATTGCGCCATGGGCCGACAATATATGCTGCGGTGCACCCCATATCTCAACCGCTGGTGCACAGCGCTATCATGAACCAACAAGCCCAAACATCTGCCTTTCTTACATACAATGTATTCGGTGCGAATGGAACAGCAATCGATATCGAAAACGATTTCGAATGTTCGGACACCCCTGGAAGCCGCGACATGCGGGGAAATAAATCATGTCGCGTTTGACCTGGGATGATAGTCGGGATGTGTACCTGATAAGGTGGCTGTCATACACATGTGATACGCGAAATTTCGGTGCCGATATTTTCATCGTTACAATTAAGGCTCTATGAAATTTTCCCCATTCATGCAAAACATTCATGTGAAATAAATAACGGCAAAAATACTTTCTTAATGCATAGATATACTATTTAAGTGTAAAAGTAAGTATCTTCGAAGGAAACAAGAGACGGCCTCTGAAAGGATTCATCTTTGGCTAACGTTAGCTGGAACCCCTGCACAGTGTATCGTCAGCTTGATGCAATTCCAGAGCAACGAACTTCCACCTTTTGGGTCTTTTTATTTCTCTCCAGACGCTGTCTAGAACCGACGCATTAGTTGGAAGACAGCCAACCAGTTCTGACGTAATTCTCGGACACGTAGCACGAAGCAGAAGGATGACGTAAATATGACGTAAATTCGGTGACTGCCGTCAGGCTATGGTCGCCCAGGCGTCGCAGTGCAGCGGACCACTCGTCCAGACATGTGTGATCGACTCGGTATGGCATACGATCAGAGAGGACACGAGAAATTGCTTCACGGCCAAGCGACTAAAAAGCGCGATCCCGTCTCGCAGTGAAATCTGCATTTTTTTCCGCCTTGAAAACCGGTTAAACTATTCCTTGCGTTCCCTGCCCAACACTGTACATATACGCACAGAAACCAGTCATTAGCAAGATGCCGAGAAGTAGATAAGAGCTCAGATACCACATTCTCTAAGCATTCCCACCTCTGCCAGCAAAACTAACCTAAGCAGCAGAATTAGGTTCCAGCACTCGGTTGCGTGAACGTCGCTAGCAACTGTGGAAGGAAGAAACACAAAACTCAGACGATCCGATGCAACGAACACTGTAATAACAGGTACCACCAGCATCAAATATCTCATCTGGCAACTTCTGGCCACCGAAGCCGCAGTAGCGTATATGTATATGCCCTTGGTTTTTATGCTTACATCCATTTTCGCGCCTCAAATTTCTTTAATAACTGGTTAAATCCGATCTCTGCCCGAAAGGCGACTCGTAGAGAACAACGCAGTTTCCAGAGCATAAACCGAACATACGGCACGGAAAGCGGATATATAATGAGCTTACTCAAGAGAAGCGTTCCAGTTAATGATAGTTCTAACCTCTTTTAAAATCCACGAGGCGGTCTAATTTCTGGACATGTTTGAAAAGTATACGTTTCAAAACTGAGAGCCGAGAACGCGGATACTGGACTCGTATGTCCTGCGCTGCCATACTGTATGTAAAGATAATAAAATAATGAGCAAAAATGACTTTTTTTTTTTTTTTAATACTGCACATAAACTAGCGCTTTGGAACTGACCATTGCTCTAAAAAAAAAAAAGAAGGACGACCCGGGAATGCGCGAATTATGAATTATTTTTAAGAAACAAAACAACAGATTTTCCAAGTTTGACCACACACACACACACACACACACACACACACACACAACACACACACACACACACACACACACACACACACACACACACACACACACACACACACACACACACACACACACACACACACACACACACACACACACAAATAGAGCTAGATTTTAACCCTCCGAATTACAAAAATAAATCTCGATAACAACGGCCTCTACAATTTATATTTACGCAAGAACACGAAGTCACCTCCCCGTCTATATGATTGAACTAACTTTCCAGAGGGCGACAGCAAAACAAAGCTTACGGTCTGTCCTTACTTCTACTATTTTACCACAGAAACCGTCATCTCCAAATCAACCATATAGGTCACTTGCGCCCCTCTCCGTTACAGGTCGTGGGTTATAATTTTCAAACATGCTTCCTTTGTCCGTCTCTCCGGCAGTCCTGCCTCGCCTGCATGCCTACGTTTTTCGCCGTCCAAGTAGGTAAACACGCTGCTTCGGGTCAGCCCCATTACAGACAGTGCCGCTCACTTCGATTTCCAGTTAAAAGTATATATTCTAAAACACGGCAATAATAATAAAAAAAAGCCAAGTGTCACTACTGCGAGGCATAAGCCACTATATACCTGCCTCCCGGAGCGGCGAAGATTTCTAACGCTAGAAAACAAAGTTGGTCAGATTATGTAGAAATGGAATTAGGCGGATCGTTCTTTAATATAATACGTCTGATATCTATGGGACCATCGCGTCCATTCGGATAAAGAGGATGTTCGAATCAAACGAGTTCGAATTAACGGGAGTCCACATCAATAGCACTTCCTCGACCGCACGTCCACCTGCTTTCTATTTTGCAATCGCCAAAATAGGCTAGTCGAAATATAGAAATTTAGCACAGGCGTATACCGATTTATAGAAGAATCTCTACGAACGCGCACCGACTGCACCTTACTCCGCCCGCGCCAGTGCGCATGCGCACGAAGCTTTATAAAGTATAACAACCAATTTCCGGCACTTTAGGTATTTTTCACGGTAACTTATGCCCTGCAAGGCGCGTGCACTGTAAGGTTTGAAAGAAAGAAAGAAAAAAAAAAAAAGAAAAGTGAATGATGGAGGGAAAAACAAGCGGTCCTCGACCGCGCCGCATAGCAATATGATTGCAACTTCCGATGGTAAGATACACCCTACCTAGCAAAACACTCCCTTTCCTCTTTCCGTTCAAAATGTGGAGGATGCATATGCTGCAGGTACGTAAGTGACCAATATATGCCTGCCAACGCTCTGACGCAACTAATTACCCGGGAAACTGTTGGGGCCGAACACGGGCAGAATTCCTCCTCGTGCCAACTCGCGAACTTTTTCTTTATCGAAAAGAGCAGACGGCTGTCCTTCAAGCGGCAAGGACGCGCGAGACAAGAGGAGAGCAGCGCCTATTTCGAGGCCTCCAGACGCGAGCTCACTCCAGTGAACCCATTTCCATCGACGGAGGCGCACTCTTTTAACTCCTTGGCTTTTCTCTCCGCGCTTGGGCGACCAAGCTTGCGACGAAGAGAACCGCTATAGCGGGAAACCTCCCCGCTGCGCGCGCGCGCTATCCGGTCGTTTTCGTCCGTTTTCAGGCGAGCAAGAAAAAGGCGAAAGTGGTGCACGCCTACTAAGCACGTCAAATTATCCCGGCGTCCCCTGAACGCGCGCGCCCGCGCTTCCTATCTAATCAGAACATCTGCCCTTTTAACGCGCACTCGACTGCGCTGAAAAGGGAGAGCTATAGTGGCAGCTACGTTCTGCGCGCGCTCTCTTCTCGTTCTCCAAGATTTATTCTTCCTTAAGTCCGCGGCTAGGTAGTTCCGTTCACCAGACCGGAAGCCGCACGCCGTGGCCGATGCGTTGAAACGCTGTGGCACTTCCGCCGCCACCGCGCTGTTTCCTCAAGTCGTGCACCTTGAGAGAGCAACAGCAGCCTGCGTGCCTAGGGCTTCCGACGAGCCCTCGTTTTCTCAACCGACCCTTCTCAGCTCTCGCACTGCACGGCCAGCGTCCCGGATATGGCACTCAAGGTGCCGCGTACAAGGTAGCACACAAGGGCGCAGCGGTACCTATTTCAACAAAATTTCGGTTGGGGCTAGCGGGTTCATGATTTTCCTAACTGATGAGCGCAAACGCTAGACGATCGGGCAGACAGGCCGCTTGTATTAATGAGCGACTTGAGGAGCATGCGCTTAATTTCAAGAACAAAGATGACAAAGGTATTCATCTCGTGTAACACATTCTTGCTTGCAAATGTGCACCACGATTGGGTAAGATGTCGATTCTTGGCAGAAGCAAAAACGAACACACGCGGTTGGCACTTGAAGCCCATCGTATCAAGAAAAAAGCTGAAGGCTTCATTAGAGACACTTCCACTTCTCTGTACGAAGCCGAGAAGTTCTTGCGTTCGCTACGTGGTTAACTTGGGCCGGATGACTTTTTTTTTTTTTTTTTTTTTTTTTAAGGCGAAAGCTTTTCTAGGCTCATGGAACGAAATTCCGTGCGCGAGATCTACCATATTCCGTGAGATTCCACGAGATTACTTCTTGTTTAGCGTTCCCGCCATCTGCAATGCCCCACGAATGCGTGCCAGGGAACGCCACGCGACAAGAGCGATGGTGTGCCGTTCAAACTAACACTTGCCGGAGGAAGTGTGACAGAGACTTCTCATTTTCGTTCCTGTAAACCAATTAAAGTTATATGTAGTACTTCAAGGAACGCCGATAAGAGGCAAACGATGAGGGGCAAATGATAGTAAAGGAAGGGTAGGCTTTCGCCATTCTCCTCTTAAGAGACATCTAACAGACCCTCTAATGTTTTTTTTTTTTTTTTCTTGTTTGCTTGGTCTTTATATGCGTTGTTGCCAAGAGGAATAAAACACTTATTAGTACAGTGCTCGCCTGTCCTGGTACTGAATCCTGGTCGTTTCTTCTCAGCAGCGACTTCTGGGGCGACTCTCCCACGGCAACTTTCGGGGAGCTACTTCTATGAATTAACTATTCAAGAGTAATCCGGCTGCTCAAGAGTAACTCTCCGCAGTAACCCAAGTGCGCAAGAGTAACTCAACTCATCAGCAGTCCCCCCTCTGCAAGTAATTTTTTTTTCTTTTTTACGAATATGTTGCTCCTACAAAAATAATACTTATGGGCTGTATGCCTTCATGTGGTCCGTCAGATGGTCCACATCAGCCGCCATGGCCACGAGTGGCGGTTTCTTGGGTTTGATTTCCCAAAGCATTCGATCCCGCATTCTTGAGCATAGTAATCAAGCGCCCTAACCACTGCACCTCGGCGGGGCAGGTTGTTTTGCACTCTCCTGGCAATTAAGCCACACAAAAATAGGTACGCCTGAAAAATGCAGAGAGGTGGGCGGGAGATAGAGGAAAATGAAAACTATAAAGGCTACAGCAGCGCAAGCGACCTGTGTTTTCCCCGCTATACTTGGCGCGACTGTGCAGAGACCTAATATAAAATCCTTACAGCCTCCTCATAATATAAAATCCTTACAGCCTCCTCATAAGAATCAATAAGCCTCCAAACTTTAAGCAAGTCATTCTTTAGTGCAGTGCTTCTCACATGGAGGTCCGCGGACACTAGGCGGTATGCGAAGTGATTTTCGATGACGGCAATGAACGACCCAGCGAATCCCATGCAGATGATGAAAAGGTCGAGACTTTGAGCCATGGCCTCCGATGTCGACCTTGAAAGAAGGGCTTGTTAAAATTGGCTAAAACATGTCGCAACGCCCAAATTGAATATGAATGCGCATCACGAACGATGCTTGCCAGATGTGTGACGAAGAAGCAGGTGTGATATGTGTAGAAGGAGCGAATCAGCAGCAGAAGAATGCGATGAAACGGGGCGGCGAGCAGGCCGCGCGTCAGCTGAAGGTCGGCTGAAGGTCAAACTGCGGCGTACGCTAAACGCGCCGCAGCTAGCCCAGTGAAGCTTCCGCTCCAAAAAAAGAAAACGCGCTCGCGCATGCACCGTCGCGACGGCCGCTTTCCACGCTTTCTCCTGTGGCGCGAGACCATATGTTGTGAGCCTGCGACCGCTGAGTGAGAAACAACCTTACTGGCCATGATTGGAAGATCGTGAGCGAATGAAGCTCAGTGTAACCCCTACACAGCTTGGGTGACCTCCAAGGCGTGGTTAACAAGAGCTTTCTGTGTTGTTTTCTCCTGCTCAGTAGCAGTTGATTTCCGCTCTCTTCGGAGGAAGCTAGCAGGAGCATGCGAGGTGGAGCCTCGACCTCATATCCCCCAGTTAAGTTTGCGGGCTTCGCACAGAAGCGAGATTCCGAAGGGGCGACCAAGGTCAAGGGGCAGTTTGACGCGGGCAGATTTATGACGGTCGCGCGGGCGACCGCTTCTCGGAAGTGAGCCCAGAACACATGGCAGCGGGCGACGCCGCCGGCTCTCTCCGTCCGTGCCGCGAGGGAGGCAGAACAGTGCAGTCAGAGCGCACAGCATAAGCGCAGTGGTTGTAGGTTCGGCGCTAACTGCGGTGTCTCCCGGTTCGAGTGGAGAGGGCGCGGAGGCCATAAATCCCGAAACGCGGCGTAACACGGGCCTTGGGAGAACGCGCTGTTGACACGTCTTCCCGGGAAGACGCCCGTGTGTCCCTTTGAATCCGCCGCCCGCGCGCTACCGACCAAGAGCAGGGATCGGAATGTTTGGGCCTGAGGTTTGCGCGTGTGTGTTTTTATGTATTTTCAGAAGTGTAACCGTCGACGCCGTTAGTCTTTGCGACTGTTTGGCGCCTCTTGCGTAGGAGGATTTTGGAGAGGGAAAAGTTGCAGATGTATGTGTTTGTGTGCGCAACCACTCGCCGCTTAGTGCGTGCTTTGTGTGTGTTTTATTTGACAAGCGTAGGAGAGGGTATATGTGGCACAATGATTGGCCAGCCCATTTTAAAAGACTGCATGTTATTGGCCACAGAGTGGCGTACGTTGATTGGTCAACGGATAAAACTGGAATTTTGGGTAACGCTAAGAAAGGAGTGTTGGACGGTTGGGCTTGGAAGAGAGTTGGGCTCGGACGAGAGTGGAGAGCAGACGGGTTGTTCGAGAGGGAGGCTAGGCTGACGGAGGTCTCAAGGGACTCCGGCCTAAAGTGTAGCAGGAGGCCAAGGCCTGATTCTGCTAGCCTCTGACCTCAGATCGTTCACCAGTCGCAGTTAGCCCTCTGTTTGATGTCGCACCCGACGACAGTATTGTAAATACTAAGTTGTAAAAAGGTGTAAATAAACGTGTACAGTCCGAGAAGAGAAGTCGTCATCTCCGCACCGCAATGTGTCACTGAGCCACGGACGCAGCGGTGGTCACCAATACCACTCGGTACGAGCGAAGGCAGCAGAAGAAACAGCAAGAACACCTGCTGTGTAGGGAAGCCCATCGATTCCCCAAGCCTTCGCACGTTTGAAAATAACTCCCCCTAACATGTGAGCTTGGGTTGTCAGTTCCCTCCAATTTAAGCATGCGGGGTAATACTCCCCGTTCGTAATAAATGACAACCCGAGGGGGCTTACAATGGATCTAGTTTGAATACTTCTTAGCATCATAGCATGTGCTTTGCTAAATGCTAAAGTTTGCATACAGAGGCGGATAAATCCGTCTTCTATCCTTATAGGCTTCACCTAGGGGTTCAGAGCCTGAGGGGTTTATCTCCCTGCTCGCCAGACCTCGGGCCATACGATCTGCTTCCTGTTCCCCAGATTCCCCGGTGAGCCCGATGCCCTCTGCCCTCTCTCATCCTCCTCTGACGGCGCTCGCTGCGAGGTCAAGCGCTGTGCTGTTTGGAACTACACATATCCTCGGTTCGAAAACGATAGCCTTACTAAACGATGCATGCAAGGCGAAATGGTCTAACATACACCACACGGAAAGCTGCCTCACAATTTTGACACGAAACAGGGAAAAGTGGCGCCACATGTCGTTAGTGATGCCGTGTGCTGATGCCACCTTTATGGGTTTGGTTTGTGGGTTTTAACGTCCCAAAGCGACTCAGGCTATGAGAGACACCGTAGTGGAGGACTCCGGAAATTTCGACCACCTGGGGTT
This sequence comes from Amblyomma maculatum, assembly GCF_055883805.1. Taxonomy (NCBI): domain Eukaryota; kingdom Metazoa; phylum Arthropoda; class Arachnida; order Ixodida; family Ixodidae; genus Amblyomma; species Amblyomma maculatum. Next base: position 118,399,482 of record NC_139351.1, on the reverse strand, counting down.
ATTTAACGTGCACTGACATCGCACAGCATCCATCGCCTCCATCCATGACATCGCCTCCATCGAAAAGCAACCGCGGAGGCCGGGATTCGATCCCGCGTCCTTGGGCACAGTAGTCGAGCGCCCTAACTACTGCGCCACCCCGGCGGGGTCACCTTTATGGGTACCGGCGGGTATTGACAACGTCAAGCTATACATAATAATAATAGTAATAATAATAATAATAATAATAATAATAATAATAATAATAATAATAATAATAATAATAATAATAATAATAATAATAATAATAATAATAATAATAATTGGTTCGCAGGAAGGGAAGGGCGCAGTATCTGTCACACTTCTTTTCTGAGGACACCTGAACCAAGCCATAAGGGAAGGGAGAAAGGTGGGAGTGAAAGTGGAAAGAAGAGCCGTGGTGGAGGGCTACGGAGCAATTTCGACCACCTGGGGATCTTTAACGTGCGTTGACTATCAGACGGAGTTTCGCGTAATGGGGCAGGAAAGGCTTTCGCCTCAATATATCCTAAGCACTCTAGTAAAGCTAGAGTGACGCGCAAAGAGATGCACGATACAGAGAAAACTGCATCGGCTCTCTCCACCTTTTGTACGACGCGCGCAGGTATATACGCTTTTACAATGGGCCTCTGTCGTCGGTCGGAGTGCATAAAAGTAGGTCTTCTCGCCGATCGGTGGAACGGTGAATAGGCGCGCGCTGTAGGAACGCACAAGAAAAAAAAAATGAGAGAAAAAAAAAAAACAGACTAGCGCGCCAGTGAGTGAGTGCACGCGCGAGATAGAGAGAGGGAAAGGGCGGTCGCCAGCGGCAAAAGCAGGAAGCCCAGCCGTGCGGGCGGACAGAAAACGCTATTCAACAAGTCGTTGACTATGGATGTCACAGACCTCCGCAGGCGCGCTGTGATGTCCTCCGCCGACGCCAACTGCGCGGCCTCCGACGCCGGAGTCGCGAAAAAGGCCTCGCCAGCTTCCCTTCCAGTGTCGCTCGCAATTTCGCTTCGAGCGCGAAGATACTCTCGTACAACGCGACATGCAGTAACGAGTCGGAAATAGGTATTTCAAATCGATAACAGTGCACAAACACGAGCGATCTAATATGAAACGTCCAGTTTTAACTCAAACTTAGTTTTATTATCCTCAATTCGGTACCGAACATGGAAATACACTATGGGGTCCGAACGTTCATCCACCATCGCTATCATGATTAACCCACATCCAAAACATTAGCGCTGAAGCCTCACGCACACTTGGTTATCTGCGACGGAACTTGAAGGCCGCATCGCCGGAAATAAAGCAACTAGCCTAATATAACTTTCATTCGCCCCAAACTAGAATATGCGTCCTCCGTTTGGCACCCATCACAAGCGTATCTCGCCACCGACCTTGAAGCCGTACAGAATCGCGCCATCCGATTTATAACATCTTGCTATTCAAAGAAAACCAGTATTTGAGACAGTCCATCGCCATTCCATCGCTCATGTCACGCCGTATCATATCTCGCCTATGTCTTCTACATCACTTCTATTATCATCCCCGCACGAGACATGCAAAGCTACAGCCCCCCCCCCCCCCCCCCCCCCCCCACACACACACACACACAGGACATCTAGCCGCCTAAACCATAATCATAGCATTGCACATATTAACTGTCGCACATCAGCACTAAATTCTTCATTTTTTTCCGGACGCAATAGTACTATGGAACGCCTTGCCAAGCACCATCGTATCATGCACTGATCGCAAATCATTCAGGATAAAATTAAACGACCATCTTTCGTGAATAAATCGCTGATGACGTCGGCAGAATTGTGGGCGCGCGGGGGAGGCAGCGCTTACCTTGTCTTGACTTTTTTTTACGTGTTTGTAGCTCTGCTGACGTTGCCATCGATGACGTACCAACCGGCTCAAGTTTCACCAATTTCGTGAAAGCGTTTTCCTCATGCAAATTTGTATAACATTTTCGGCGTCATTTACTTATGGTATATTGTTATTTTTGTTTTTAATATTGTTTCGTCTAACCCTTGCATTATTTCTCTTGTTTCTGTTTTCTTTTCTTGTTGTTTTAATGTTTTTCTGTTCTTTTTCGCATTATATATTGAGTTTGCTCCCCCCTTATGTAATGCCCTCGGGCCTTTAAGGGAAAAATAAATGAAATGAAATGAAAAGGGGAAGAAAAAAAACAACTACTGAGAACAAAATAAGCGTGTCTTTGCACACATTCGCGAGGATAGAGAGATGATAAAAATAGTTCTGAAGACAAGGTGTCGTTAGTATGCATGCTAACAAAGGGTTCCCTTTCACGCTGCTCGCATCTGTAGTAGAAGCCGTCGCACACCCTCCGTGTGCAACAGTCATATAAGGGCAAGGCTCCTGTCCGGCGCAAAGGGTAGGGAAACGTCCGAGAACAAACAACGGCGGAGCTTCGAGCGGACGTCACGCGGTTTACACCATGCACATAATACGCTGAGTCGCGGCTATATCCAGTGTACAAGTATACGCACTGCAGTGCATTATCAACACGATACCACTCGCGCTCATGCTTACGCAGCAAACACGGAAACGCCCATATCGCACCTGTCGTGGGCAATGTCCAGGCGTGCACCGCGGACAACGGCACAGGAACCGATTGTGTTAGGAACAAAGGCATGAACGCATATCTATAGAAGCAGTAAGTATACCAGCTGTACTTCATTTTCCGCAGACAGTGCACACGTTGGCATATCAAGTTGACGCGATTACGAGCGGGCAGTTATCAATTTCGATCTCTCCTCGTTTAGTTTAACGTATACTCTTTCCATTCTTCTGGAAGTTGTTCGCCTGCGCCGTTTCATGTCCGTGCCGGCGCAGTGCCGTTGTTTGACGATAAGCGTATATACGAACTAGCTCGATTGCATTTTATTTTATTTCGTTCGGGCAAACATAAGTGCCAGCAATTTCCCTTTAGTCGCGAGCCCTCTACAACGGCGTCCCTCATAGTCCGGGTCGTTTTAGGAGGTTCAACCCTGCAAACAAAAGCTGCGCGTGTGAGCACGGCTTGAAGCCTTGAACAGATCGTCATTCGCCGAAGTTTCCCCCCTATTCAGGGACATTTGGGGAATAAAAGTAAGGGCCCTACAGACGAATGAGCTATCATCATTTAATATGCCTTTAAAGGCCCCGAGCGGGGTTTTACATAAGGCGTGGAAGAGAAGGGGGGGGGGGGGGGGGGGGGGGAGATAACACCTAAACCTAACACCAAAAAAATCGATGGCCAAAACAGAAACATGAACGTCAGAAGGCTCAAATACAAAATCCCACTTTATCTGATAGAGACGTATAATGACATGTCAGGTGTTCTTTGAATCTATCAGGATCGCGTTCAGTTACAATATGTTCAGGAAGCCGGTTCCACTCTTAAATTGCGGTTGGTAGGAAATATTTGTTAAAGGCGTTAGACGACCCATGTAATCTCTGGATGCTTGTGGAGTTGGGGAGACCACGAGAACCACGGAAAGATACGTGGGAAAAGCCTGCAGAGCACTAACCCCATAGCAAACAGGAATAAGGCAAAGTGACCACAGTCTTGAGGCCACCTCCGAATCCTCGCGACTGTTTCTGACCCCTTCCCTGTGCGGCGCTTGGCTCGGTTCGCCGCGTCTTCTTCCTGGTATTAACTTCAGCCACCCATGCAACGTGACGTTGACGAAGCCACCGCCAGCCAATCAAAAGGCAGAGCCCCCCCCGGCCAAACCCGATCGCCCACCCTCTGTGCACGGCTGAGACACAGAACCCCGTCAAGCCAAGGAGGGGTTTGCGACCTGTTTTCCAGTCGTTCGCGCGGTGGCGGCGGGTGCCCCGCTGCGATTCGCGTCGCTGTAATTCTGTAATCCATGCGTCACGCTTAACCCTCCCTGCCAGGCACTCTGACGTGTTATCGACCGGCACAATCTTGACTCAAATAAGCCCGCGCAACTCGTATATCCGACGCCATCGGGCATATCCCCCCCACCCCTCATTTTCCCTCCCTCTGTTTGCTCGCCCCGAGCCACGACAATCTCGAGACGGTCTCTCTCTCTCTCTCTCTCTCTCTCTCTCTCTCTCTCTCTCTCTCTCTCTCTCTCTCTCTCTCTCTCTCTCTCTCTCTCTCTCTCTCTCTCTCTCTCTCCGCAAAAGCACGCCGGATGGCAAGAGGTCGCGCCGGAAACCTGCAGCATTGAGAAGTATACACGGTCGCCCTTTCATGTAACTATACAGCCGTGAAACAAAACGCTGGCAAAGAAACTCCGTCGCCAACCTAGCGTTCCGGTGGGCCGAGGCAGGAGTATACGCAGAGAATCTTCACAACGTAACTAACGTAACTCGCGACCGGTCTAAACTCTGCGCCATTTACTGCAACCAGCTGTGACCAGATATATATATATTGTGGCTAGGGCGAAAGATAAAAAAAAATAAAAGCATGCCGAGTGAGCGCTGCCCGAGATCAGTGCTCTGCTGCAAATGCTGCAAATTATATGAATGTATGCATGGCTCAGTCGGCTGCCCTTAAAGATAAAAAAAAAAAAAAGGGAAAACGTGTTAAAGGGCCTCGCACTACTCGTCTGAACCACATATACTAACGAGCTGCAGAAATACTAGGGTACATACATACTAAAGCGATATGTTTCTCGACAAGGCCATCTGTGTCGTGCCAGATAACGAAGACCATTTGGAAGTGGATAAACAAGCAGCGAAAACACAGGCCATAAATGTGATTCGTGCAGCACATATGCTTTACCTTTCTACAGCAAGCTAAGTAATTATGTTACAATCCCCCGTGTAAACGACAGATGCCTTATTGCTAGCTTTTGAATTACTTGTTAAATAGTGGCAAGTTGCTTTTTTATAGGTGGCGTATGCCACATGGAACATCGTGCAGCCGTCGACATTTCTCTCAGTCGGTTTTGAGCTCAATGGGATCATCATAGCCTTGTGGTGAGAGAAGTGCAAAGCCATTCCCATATCCCACCTCCTGAAAACATGCCAGAGAAAAAAAAAAAAAGGGGGGGGGGGGGGGGGGGGGGGGTAAGCATGACAACACACAATTTGCCCATCAATCGCGCGTCTAACGACTTGAGCGAAAGGGAAACGAATGCCGGCACGCCGTTGCACCTATCAGTGCCCACATGTTGCCAGCCGACTACCACCTGTCAGAGGTAGGATCGAAAGTTTGAGGCTGCGAGGCTTTGTTTTTCTCCTTTAACCGTCGCCTCCTCCGCTTTTAACGTATGCTGTGGTTGCGCGATGTCGTTTTGTGCCCTGCTCTGTCATCCACCTCGCACTGCGGCTGAAGTGTCCACTGAAACACGACAGTTGAAATCGATTACTGAAATGAATGCTTGTTTCTACACCTCTCGGAGGTACAAAGTAGGATGGCGAAAGAAGGGACGCAGGAGGAAAGAAGAAAAAAAAAAGCAGCTTGAAAGACACTCGCCGAAATTAGGTATTTCGACAGAACAGCTGCAGACGGAGTTCGGAGAAATGTAGTACCACAATTGAATCTACGACACACGCCGGCAGCAGCATCGCATCACTCACTGATGACAGAGGAGCGGAATCAGCAGCATGATATACAAGAGACAAAGGTGCCACATTCTCGCATCGTGCCTAACCTTTTCCTCAAAAGATTCTTTCTTTTTTTTTTTTTTTTTGCCACGAATGCTATATTTAAAAACAAAAATGACAGTGGGGGAATCCGCTAATCGCTTAGATCACCAATTCTTCAATTTGTGCCTTCGTTACCTCACACATATTCATTAGCACACAGTCGTAGGCTACAATATTGTGACGAAAGGCCACCCAAAGCTCGACACGTACAAAAGCCCGGTTTAACACCCTCCCATCCCAAATGAGCAGCGGGAAACTTGGTAGCTCCTGCTACGTCACGTGGTCTCATGACGTCATAAAACTCACCGACCATTCAACGCTGCCAGGTCACCTGCCAGCTACACCTGCCACAGCCGTGCAGGCGATTATTCGCTCACAGCGCCGACAATGCCGGTGTTTTTGCAGAACGAATCCCTTTTAATGCTGCCGTGTTAAAGCAAAAGCGTCCAGCGTGTTAGATTATGAGTTATTATGCAACAACGTGCTTATGCACCTCGCACCGCTGCTCTGTAAGGCGCCAAAAAGTTAATCCAGCTGACAGAAGTAGAAAAATATCGCAATCGCAACCAGCCCCCGCCCCTTATATCTCGAACACTGGGACATCGGCAGGCTATTATGCAAGAGGTCCAGATATCGAGGCATGCGCACAAAAAAAAAAAAAAAAAAAAAAAAAAAGACACAGCGACTGAACGCGCTCGCGTGAGAACGTTCGTAGCCAACATGCAAGCTTCGCTCGCTCCGCATTCATAGGACATTGGAAGTGACCGGATATGGTCACAACTATAAGCTCCGCTTGCTAATATGAAACTGGGCCCACCGAAAAACTTGCCTAGGTCGGTGGGTTACCTTTCACAGTGCCGATACACAAAAGAAAAAAAGAAGTGACCGAAATTATTCCGGATCTTATGCAGTACGGCGTCTCTCTCTCTCTCTCTCTCTCTCTCTCTCTCTCTCTCTCTCTCTCTCTCTCTCTCTCTCTCTCTCTCTCCTTTCACTCCCTCCTCCATGCCTTCCTTCACGGCGCGGTTCAAGTGCCCATCGAGTAGTGCTTTTCTTTCCTCAAAAGACAACTGATGTTATTTGAGCACAGGAAGTATGCTACTCGTATGCCGCAACTGTAAAAGGAACAACAAACAGCGGAGGAAAAAACGTAACGACTGCGAAACAGTCAAAAGTTGCGTTTGTCCCGCGCCTCCTTGCCTCCGTGTTTGACTTTCGCTTTCTGCACGTAACTACTAGTCTTACAACCAACTTAAATTCACCAACTAGTGGGAATTCACCACATAGTGGGAATAATTAACAAAACACTTCGCCTTCTCATACCTCGCTGACGCAAGCTGCAAACCAGTCATTTGCGCAACGGTCTATGACCCCCGACGTAATTCGCCGCATACCCACAGGCGTCAATTAGCCTTCAAGGAGCATACGCATTCGGCGAGTTTGTCTTCTTAGTTGGCGCCGAGGCTATCGTAACTGCTTATATCCGCTGCAAACGGACGAAGAGCTCGGTCTTCGAAAATAAAGTGAGTTTATGTACAGCCCACGTTTGGGTAACACAAAAATGGTGCTGAGTCGCTAGAAAAACCTCGAAAACAGAAGGTTTGGCTATAGGTTTAACAAGACGTATAATAATTAAGGAAAAAAATGAAGGAACAGTGAGAGAAGAAAACGGAAAGAAAATGTCAGCGTGAGTGAGAGCTGTTTGCGAAGATATATGTATATTGCCTGCGGCGTGCTACCCTGTGTCCAGTTCAGTTCAGTCGTTCAGTCGTGTCCGACTCTTCGTGACCCTATGGACCATGTCACGCCACTCCAGTATTTCCTGCCAAGAAAACCCTATGGCTACCCTGTGTAAAGGGCGTGAAAATGAACGGCGGCCGTGAAATCTGCAAGCGATATTTGTGTTGTGAACGTGGCACAGGTCAAATAGAATGCATATCATGAAGAAGATAGAAAAGAAAAGATTCAGTGCTTGACAGTGACGCACCTAAAAAAACAAAGAAGGAAGTGCGGAGGAGGGAAGAGGGAACCAGTAGACTATACCTGTACTCTCGGTGTCATTTGGATGCTATTGGCTTTGAAATTTCGTATAAAAAGTTGATTTGCCGTAGTTTTTATATTGCTCGACTCCATGCGTACTTTTCGCCCTAAAACCCATCTTTGGACCCCCGCAAACGCAGGCCTAGCTGGTAACGAGATTGCTCACGCATGCGCCCAAGGTTTCCGGGCGCAGGTCATGCATGGAGTTCACCTTCGGCCAGGTGGCCCCGCTTGCTGCGTGAGACCGCCTCCTCTCCTTTCATGACACATATCACCATTACCACCTCGGTTGCCTTGTCTACCCCCTGCACACCGCAAAACCTCTTGTTATTGCCATATTCTGGTTGGTTTGTGGGGTTTACCGTCCCAAAGCGACTCAGGCTATGAGAGACGCCGTAGTGGAGGACTCCGGAAATTTCGACCTCCTGGGGTTCATTAACGTGCACTCACAACGCACGGCACACGGGCGCCTTGCTTTTCGCCTCCATCGAAAAGCAGCCGCCGAGGCCGGGATTCGATCCCGCGCCCTTGGGAACAGTGGTCGAGCGCCGTAACCACTGCGCCACCCCGGCGGGGCAGTTATTGCCAGATTCTACGAGGTCAGCTTCAGACTCGCACGTTACTCACTCCTGCCTTCCGCCACCTGACCACCGAGCTTATCGTCACGCCTCTGCTGCCTGGCCAGAGCCAACCTCGAACACGCCATGTGGTGGTTGTGGTTGGCTCACAAAAGTAATTAAAATTAACTAGCGAAATTAATTCAAAGGAGCAATGCGAGGCTGCCCTGCGCAGTCCAGTGCCTGATCTCCAGGACAATATCCTGAATTGGGTTCAGAAGGTAGCGGAGGCCTACCCAGCATAGGAACCTCTTTCCTTCCTTCTCTGCCCCATAACCCTATGGGATAAAGTCACTCAATTTCGGTCTGAGTTCTTACGGTGTCCCTGCCTACATGACGCCGGTTTTCTACTACTATTTTTTTTTTTTTTTACGTATTTGTTTCTACTGTCACTGCTGTTGTACTTTTTTTTTTTTACCCTGCAAGGTTCCTGCTGATGATGTTAGCAGTATCCAAAATTTCCAAAATAATATTAATAATAATAAAAGGTATGACGAACATGCTGTGCATAAAAATAACAATGAACTCCACAATTTTGCCTTGGATGATACCAAGCGGGGCGCTTGGTATACCATGCGCTATCGTAGTGAAATGCCGCCATTTTTCTGTTGCGTCCTCTGTCTTCGAGTAGACTAAAGAGTTGGGCAGCGCTGTGCTCTTTAGTCCACGTCCCAATTTTTCTTTTTCTCTCTCTTTGTCCCGTGTGTGACACAGTCTCAACAGCAAAAAGACTGTTTCGCAAGAGGGGGTTTGTTGTTCGAGCAAAGTATGCTGCTGCCCCAGTTGGTTGGCCACACTAAAAACAATAAGAACAAAAAAATAAACACAAGAACAATAAAGATATTCGACGGGGCTAATACTACACGGGAAACGGGGCGCAGCAACTTCAATTAAGCGTTGCAGAGAGAGCCTCAAAACAATACTTGATAAATAATAACAGTACTTTCGATCCTCCGTCAGCGATTTCGTCGCATTTAATTACTGCGTGCATTTTACCTGCAGCAGTTTTCATGGCGTTAGAATAAAAACCGTTTAGGCTATGGAGTTCAGAACGACTCGGGATGATTTATTAACTGATTTATTTATAGGAAAGGAAAGGCGCTGTAACTGTCTCACTTGTTTTCTGTGGACACCTCAACCGCGCCGTAAGGGAAGGGAGGGAGGTGGAAGTGAAAGTGGAAAGAGAGAAAGGAGCCCTAGTGGAGGGCTACGGAGTAATTTCGACCACCTGGGGATCTTTAACGTGCGCTGACATCGCACAGCACGCGGACGCCTCTTCGTTCGTGTGCTGTGCGATGTCAGAGATAGGTCTACGTGGTAGTGGAGGGCTCCGGAAATTTTGACAACCTCTGGAATTCTTTGACATGGGCCGACATCGAGCAGTACACGGGCGCCTTGCGTCTCGCCTCCATCGAAAAGCGGCTGTCGCGGCCGGAATTCGATGCCGCATGCAATTAGGTACGGTCGTACTACAGAGTTACTGTGAAACTCTAGGTTGTACAGCATTCGAGCGCCCCAACCACTACGGCACCGCGGCGAGTAACTAGCAAATTGTAGACATTGTTCATGTATTCTTCATTGATCTAAACTGCGCAAATACTTCTTTGATTTTTTTTTTTTTCAAGCCAACTGCGTACGTATTTAGCTCAGCCCTCGAGAGGAAAGCGCATTAAGGTTTATCTCAGCTCTATTACCACGGAAAAAGTAAAAAGAAAGGAGAAAGGAGTGAGGCAAGGCTGCATACTGTCGCCCTGCCTATTTAACCTATATGCAGAGTGCATCATGAGGAAGGCTGGTCTGGACGAGTCTTCAGCTGGAGTGAAGATTGCTGGAAAACGTATCAACAACCTTAGATATGCGGATGATACCACTTTAATGGCAGAAAGTGAAGTGGAACTCAAGAGACTTCTGATGCGCGTACAAGAAGAGAGTGAGAAGTTTGGGCTTAAACTGAACATTAAAAAGACAAAGATCATGGCGTCTCGCCCTATCAAGTCCTGGAGCATCAAGGGACAAGAAATGGAAGCGGTGACAGATTTTCTCTTCTTGGGCTCCAAGATTACCTCGGAAGGAGACTGCAGCCATGAAATTAGGAGACGCCTGCTTCTGGGAAAGAGAGCAATGGTTAGCCTTGACCGCCTATAGTAAAGAGCAGAGACATTAGTCTGCCAACCAAGATCCGTATAACTCGTGCTATGGTCTTTCCAGTTGTGATGTATGGATGCGAGAGTTGGACTGTGAAGAAGGCTGACCGCCGAAGAATTGACGCGTTTGAATTGTAGTGCTGGCGAAGACTCTTGAGAGTTTCTTGGACTGCCAGAAGATCAAATCAATCGATATTGTCGACCATAAACCCTGACTGCTCATTGGAGGGTGAAATTCTAAAGTTAAAGCTCAGCTACTTTGGTCATCTGATGAGAAGAGAGGAGTCGCTGGAGAAAGATTTGATGTTGGGAAAGGTTGAGGGTCGCCGGAGAAGGGGTAGGCAGCGAACGCGATGGTTAGATGGCATTCTCGAGGCACGGCAGATGAAGTTATGTGATGTTATGAAGATAGTGAGAGACCGGAAAGCGTGGCGTGACATGGTCCATAGGGTCACGAAAGAGTCGGACACAACTGAACTGATGATAGTTGGCTACTGTTCTTGCGTTTCATCAGTAACGCGACAACTGCCCCACAAAATGGTGTGTCGTCGCGCCGCCTGCGATTTTCGGAGCCGGCCGGTTTTCCAGGCAAGGTCCGCAGCCGCGGTGATGCAAGCGTGCGCCATATCTCACCAGACTTTTCGCTTGGCCGTGCGGAAGCCGCCGCTTGCTTTCGAGCATCGGAATCCATAGGCGACCTTGCCGTTCGTGGACGCTAAAGCGGTGACGGGAAAAAAAAAAGAAAAAGCAGCGGCACGACCGCGAACGACGACGGTTCGGTGGCGCGAGGGATCGAGCGCGACCGCTATTGAGGTCACACTTCGACGTGCCCAGAGCATCGTCGGGACGGATTATTATTCGATTTCCTCGCGCTCATGCAGCCAATGTCAACACGCTTGACGACATGTTGGAGGAAAGGTAGTGCTTCTTGTGCGTATCCATACGCGCACACAGCGAGGGATAGCGCGATACTTCTGTGCGCGTTCACTGGAATACGATGAACAACTCCAACTATACTTTTTCCAAGACTGCAGAGATCTCTTTTGAACGCCACTCGAGGGCAAGCGTGTACGGGGAGGTTCTCCGCGACATCGCGATCCCAAGCGTGATGGAAATAAACCCACTCAAGCCCGCTTTAGGGAAGAATTAAAAAGGTGGGAAGAGTCTTCCACTTCCTAACTGAGAAGCTGTCCATGGCAAGATCCCTACGACATTTTTTTTTTTTTTACAAGATTTATTTAGAAATGCAAAGTAAACCATTTGATCGTATAGACTCTCTGCCTGCCCCTGCGGATCTATTTGTACGCGTGTCCTTAGGCATGTTACATGGGTATGTTGTGAAAGATTACCGAATAAGAGTTGAGGGGGACCAGACGAAGGCAAGTCTCCTTGTCAAAAGGTTGGCTCGGCTTGCGAACTAAGGTTCCCCCTCAACCGTTGTTCGGTGCTCTTTCATACTGCGTAGCCATCTTCTTTCTCTCGTTCTACACAGGTTCGTTAGTGTTACATACGTAATGAGCATTTAACAATTACATTCCTTGACGCGGCGTGCACACGAACTGCCGTGAGTTGAGTCGCGGGAGATCCGAAGAGGCATCTGGATCTAAAGGCGCGTCAGGAAGCGCGGCCACGTCGCATGCAGCCATAAACACTTTTTTTTTGCTTTTACCACCCCCAGGCGAGAGCCGTTGCTTTCTTCTTCCACAGGCCCGCTTTTCTGGCCCAGTCCGCACCACCGCTGCTATTTACCCCAGCGCTGCGAGCGACTCCACGTGGCTAAAGAGTCCGTCGACAAGGGCCCCAGACACAACCATTCGGGCGACCCAATACAGGGGCGGCGGCGGTGTGCTAATGCGTCCCAGCGACAGTGTGTGTATAATGGCCCGAATTTGGGTCATGTGCAGCGCACCGGGCGGGGGCCATCCAGATGCGCGGCCCGATTGCAGCGCGGGAGGGGGGATGCTATATGTGCCCGCTGTGCTCATCGGCGCACGGCGCAAAGTACACCCCCTCCCCCCTGGTTTTCCTACGCTTCAATGGAAGCAGCCAGAGTCACCTGCGCGACCGGCTCCCCTTGGCTCAGAAGGGCGCAGCCTTGTCTCGTGGCTAACGGCTTGGTCGCACTCGGAACGAACCACTGCTGCTTCGGATAATAAAGGGACAGGCTGAAAAAAACTGGTCCGAAACCTCAAGCCCCGCGTGGGTCGCCCGGGAAACGGAGAGCGAATGGTGGTGACTGCTCTGTGCAAACTTTTACGTTATGCCGAAGTTCCCAAGCGAACATAAAACGGTCAAGCTTGGATATCAATGGTTGAGACATGAGGAGACATGAGGTTGAGGAGGAAGATAAACTCTTTCCGTCGGCAGGAAGTAATTAAATATCGCGGGGGTATAGCCCCATCGAGTGGCTGTGAGCTCTTGTCATGACCCTGATTATAAAGGAGGCTATGCCCTGATCTGTATGTCCGAGTCAAAGCTGAGCAACGCGGCTTCCAACTGGTCTTGCTTCGAGAGCTGCAAACCTGAGTGAGGGGGATCCCGAGGGCGAGCCCAAACTGTGCGAGAGAGTGAGGTTCGGGTACATAGTATACAGGATCCAATCTCTGCAAGTGACAAAGAACACGCAGAAAACGTCCTTGACTAAAGGACGGGGTAATTATAGAATGTTTCCGCTCTCAAGATTGCCTACAGCACACAACAAAGGCAGACTCTATACGGCATGGTTGAACTACAACGGTCAGCTAGCACTGTAATCCAGCAGCTTTGTGGCATTGACGCGGCTGGCTTCTCGGAACACCGTGCGGTACACGAAATGCGAACTCTGAAATTTTTCAGAGTAACGCGGTCCCCATCTCGCCGAAACTGGATATGGAATCTTCGTGGCTGCGAGTGACTGACCTTCCCAGCACTGAAACCGTATCCTTGCTTCCCTTAGTGTGAACCTCCGCAACGGTATTACCATAAGTATAGCAAATAAAACTTCGCGGGGTTGGCAACCACAGCTTCGGACATAGGGTGAACGGTCGGTCAGGATCAACGGTTAACAATGATTTTCGCAACTCGAAGCAACACCTTGCGTATATATGTGCGCCGGCCCTGAAGGCGGCGCGGCGAAAAGGTATACGTTGAGCTAGCTGTGCTGAGAAGTCAATGACACAAAAGCTCGAACCTGGCTCTCATGTCGATTAAACCGATCTGAACAATGGGCATCAAGATTATGTAAGTATATCACTGTTCTGAATTCCGGAGATATGACCTTGAAACCGCTAGCGCATCTATACCCACCATGCTACCACCATCACAAAGTGTTGTGTACGGTGTTGTATTGAGTTTCATGGTGCACTAACTGAGGCTATCATACGCCAAACACTACAGGTAAAATGTCTTTTTGTTGCAAGAACTCACGGATTCTAAATGTTCCGATCTATAGTTGAAAATATCTACTGCTTTAAAATAAAAACACAGGACAAGACAACAAGGATATTCTCACCTAAATGAACACTGCATTAAAAGGGATGCATGTGCGCACTGTAGAAAAGCGCATGGTTCTTTTTTTGTCTTATATTTGTACTCCTGGTTTTTGTACTATGGTGCCAGGAGTACAAAACGTGGTTTGCATGAAGTCGTCTCCGCGTGCATCACACGCTGGTATGCCTCTCTTTGTCAGTATGAAGCTGCGTGTAAGGTGCGTGTGTCCCATGCGACACAGCTACAAAGGAACCCCATTCTTCTCTTCGTCTTATGAGGCTTCCAGACAGAAGCGAGACGCAACTGACTATTGCTGAGAACTAAGCCTACACGGAAACATATACGCGTCTGTCGCACGACGGCAGTCATAACACGCTTCCGCCATCTTTGTCACTCCTTGGAAGAAAGAATCGCTAACTCGTCATTAATGCAATCTAACCTACTTGCAACTACCAGAAAGGTCACGAGCAAATCGTAGCACGCGGAAGTGATTACATGCACGGGCGGTCCCGCAAGCTAGACAGACCGCCGGAACTATTTCTGGAGAACATGCACTTCGTGCAGCACACGTCCGCGGGCGGGTTTTTCGAACAAACAGAGCAAAACCGGACCTGGGTGTAATTAATGAACGCACAAGCCCAACCTATCCAGCCTCTGGTCGGGATGCAAACTAGAGAGAAAAATCACGCCACATTTCGAACAAAACTTTCGCGAACAGCAGCACGGCGCTTATGGTTCGACCCTCAAGCAGCAGCCCAGTCTTCCCCGAAACGTCGGGTCGCTCTTCGCGAGGCCTTTGGTCGGAGTGTTTATTTTCTTTCGCTCATCACAGCCAGGAAACGTCTATATAGGATCAGGCAAACCACGTTCTGCATGCAGGTTTTGTCGATTCTACAGAGACAGTGCGGATACCACAGGTGTGTACGATAGCGGATGGCTGCGTATACCTGTTCGTCGGCAGGAAGCAGCGGTCGTCAGTACCTCGAAAGATGAAAGATATATAAACAGAATTCAAGAAAGAGAGGAGACGGGAAGCGCTCGATCCGCCAGTGTAAGCGAGTAGGTTTTACAGAACGTCGGCGGGGCAACGGGGCAAAACCTGCACCATATATGTGATGCGACAAGCCTGCATTTGCGGTATATAGTGGGTGTAGTACACCTGCACAACTACAGAGAACGCAGTCTCACTGCGTCCTCTAATTCGTAGTTTATTATTTCGTTCTGTTGCTGCGTGGGCGGCGGGCTCTTGCTCTATAGTTCGCTTCATACGGTCCAGACGAGTAGCACCTTTGGATGATGGAGGCTTTAATATGCAACCTCAAAGGAGGTCCCCTTCAGCCAATGCCTCCACCGGCACCCGTGACATATACTTTATATAGCGTGAAATTGCTGGTGACTAGCAGGTGCTTCTGTGAAATGGCATTTACAATGATACCATTGGCTAAGAGGCCTCTGTTGAGAGACGTTAGGCGCTACCTTATTTAGTTGTACATCAATACAGTATATTTTCTTTTTTTTTTTTTTTTCACCTTGCCTGATTCGCAAAACATGGAATGTTTGACGCTGCCCATTTCGCCCACGGTTCACTGCGTCTCCCAATTTCCTGATCCGGAAGAAAAACCGTGACGATGCTTCATTGGTCGGCACACTAACATCTACTCACTCACGTGCACCTGTCATTCAGACTGAGTGCGAATAAGTGGACGTGAGTGTGCGTGACTGTGAGTGAGTGAGCCACCTCTCATAGTGCCTGGGATACAACTCAAGAATAGAGCGGCAAACACTCCTCTAACGAGGCGGTCCGGCCAGCCAATGGCGCAGGGCGATTGTCATATTACGTAGCGCCCGTTTCACGAAGGTACCTGCCAGTTCCCCGCAATTTCACGCTAGGGGACCAACCATGACGTCACGTGAACCGGTCGACGTCATTGGCTGTGGGGCCTCATTTGAAGGTCATTATTCGCCGCCGTATTGCTGGGTTGCATCCGATTTTGGGACTGGCATTCAAAGGACGCATGCTGGCCTGCTGACGTGCCTGAGCTTCCTATTCGACACTAGTTGATGCGCACGTCGTAACGCCCGCACCGACAGCTGGAAATTCCAACTGCGCCATTGTGCGATACGGTGCAAGCGAGCGATCCACTCCAGAAGTTATGGCGATGATAAAATGGCGTAACAGATAACGCTATCACCGTGGCCGTAGTTTAATACGCGCTTGCTATCTCGTGTCACGGGAACGGCAGTCAGCATACAGGACGGCGCGCGAGGGCCTTTGCATATTCGCGAAATGCGCGCTCATATTCACGGCCTACGCGTTCATAAATGCGCAGCTAGCTCGGCTGTTTGCTTGTTCTGCACATTTGGCAGCTTCCCGTGCGCATAACATGCTTGAATCTGCAGGACAATAGGTTGGGCCAGTAAAAGTCAACTGATTGCACGCATAGCAAGAAACGAATACCTCACTCGTGACACGTCGGCGGTGCAATGACATTGCTGTGTTGTTTATTTTGTATTTACTTTTCAAGCACAGGAGTGGGGTACAAAGACAGTATGAACGAAGAATAGAATGGCTGAGTACAACGCAAGAGAAGTAACGAGCAAAAAAAAAAAAAAAAAAAAAAGAAGTAATGCGGTACAAACCAAAAATTCCTTATTAGTGCATAAAAGGCGATTGTGGTGTACTTATAAGAAAGTTGCATAGTAAACGCCAGCTCCATCTTTAAAACTCGCACAGCACGTAACTGCGCACTCAATTGAGCGTACATCAGTATTGTTAGTAGTTCAGTTCAGTTCAGGCGTTCAGTCGTGTCCGACTCTTCGTGACCCTATGGACCATGTCACGCCACGCTTTCCGGTCTCTCACTATCTTCCTAACATCGCATAACTTCATCTGCAATGCCTCGAGAATGCCATCTAACCATCGCGTTCGCTGCCTACCCCTTCTCCGGCGACCCTCAACCTTTCCCAACATCAATTCTTTCTCCAGCGACTCCTCTCTTCTCATCAGATGACCAAAGTAGCTGAGCTTTAACTTTAGAATTTGACCCTCCAATGAGCAGTCAGGGTTTATGGTCGACAATATCGACTGATTTGATCTTCTGGCAGTCCAAGGAACTCTTAAGAGTCTTCGCCAGCACCACAATTCAAACGCGTCAATTCTTCGGCGGTCAGCCTTTTTCACAGTCCAACTCTCGCATCCATACATCACAACTGGAAAGACCATAGCACGAGTTATACGGATCTTGGTTGGCAGACTAATGTCTCTGCTCTTTACTAGGCGGTCAAGGCTAACCATTGCTCTCTTTCCCAGAAGCAGGCGTCTCCTAATTTCATGGCTGCAGTCTCCTTCCGAGGTAATCTTGGTGCCCAAGAACAGAAAATCTGTCACAGCTTCCACTTCTTGTCCATTGATGCTCCAGGACTTGATAGGGCAAGACGCCATGATCTTCGTCTTTTTAATGTTCAGTTTAAGCCCAAACTTCTCACTCTCTTCTTGTACGCGCATCAGAAGTCTCTTGAGTTCCACTTCACTTTCTGCCATTAAAGTGGTATCATCCGCATATCTAAGGTTGTTGATACGTTTTCCAGCAATCTTCACTCCAGCTGAAGACTCGTCCAGACCGGTCTTCCTCATGATGCACTCTGCATATAGGTTAAATAGGCAGGGCGACAGTATGCAGCCTTGCCTCACCCCTTTCTCAATCGGAAACCAATCAGTAAGACCATGCCCAGTTCTGACTGTGGCCTCTTGCCCTTCATAGTGGCTTTTTTTTTTTTTTTTTTTTAAGAACAAAAGGAATTAAGAGATTTTGCCAGCCCCAATACCTGCTATCGCACGCAACAGAAGCACCTGAACGGGTGCGCGGAAATAAAGGGACAGCAAGGGAACAGGTAGGGGAAAGCAAAGAGGAGGAAAAAAATTTAAGTAAAATTAAAGCAGAAACTTCCAGGAGGGCCTCTTAGTCCAGGAGCCTTCTGGCTGTTCCCTTTAGCTTGGCTCGCTCGACCAGTTGTAGCTGATCTGCGGGTTGCATGGCCAGAAGGGCGGCCTCCCAGGAGGAGGAGTTGGGGTTTTTGATGAGAGGAACGCGGACGGGATGTGGGCAAAGAGGAAAAGTAGAGGGAGAAAAGTCAGGGTAGAGGTATACAAAAATAAATAAAAAAAAAAATAAAAACTAGTCCATGTCGATCCGCCATTCAGGAACCAAGGCAAAATTCGACGGTCTCTTTATAGTTACGATCTTCTCCACCACCTCCATTTTGCTAATGAAAAGTATAAAGAGTTTCTAATTACGCTCCCAGGTGCAACATTACGCGGCAATATTTCTAAAACACGTGCCCCTGAAAAATGGACAATTCCGCACCACCGAACAAATTACCTTCTGCAGTCATAAAGCTATACAGTGCCAATGTTACTAAATAAGTTCAATTTATCCACTTTTAGTAACGCTGTATTAACACGCAAAGTTTTACGTGCAATTTTTATAGAATGACCTGTGTTTGCTGTTTCCAGTGTAAAATGGTACCGCGTGTAGTAAGCATAGTAATTTGAGTTTTGCGCCCGTCATGTTGCAATTATCGGTTTTGTTGTAATATTGTGTACATGGAAACGCTACTCTTTGTATAACACCTTGATATCACTTATATTTCCACTTCATTCGTTTATTTTGCAAGTTTGTGATAAAATATCATCCCCCCCCCTCCCCCAAATAGCAACAGATATTTTGTATTGATTTTTTTTGTACTGCTGTCACTGTTGCTTGCCGCCGGCTTCCAGGCCCCGTCAAGCTGTCCCTACAGCTTTCTGCCTGGGAGACCGTCAACATTGTAAAATGTTGAAAATGAAAGTGAATTGAAATTGAATTGAGTAGCCAAACGCAGCCATTTGTTTTTGTGTTTTACATTGGCGCAAAGTTTGTTGCAATCGTTTGAAAAACTCGCCGTCCGTGAAAGAGCAGCTGCAAAACCCGCACTGCATTTTCATCTTGTTCTGTTCGTCAAGCCAACCTGCAAGAATATGCGCTCCGACTCCGCGTTTGAAATTGGAAGCGACTGGGCGCATTCCGTGGGATGCTGCTTGCGAGAAAGGAAGGAGCAGATGCTGGTTGCTAGAGATTTAGCTAGCCGGGGATGCCTGACCTCTCCTGCGCACGCGCATTAACAGGGGTGGGTGCAACTCGGCTACTGCGCTTGCGTGGGACCAGTATACGTCAACAACAGTTTGCTGGAGACTTACTGACGTAGACGTATACCGGTTTACCGTACCCCTCCCACGCAGGCGCAATGGCCGCGATTGCACTCACCCCTGTCAATGCGCGTGCGCAGATGTCCGGCAAATACGTCTAAATCAGTACGTCTCCGGCAAGCTAAATCTCTCTTTTATCGATTCGCAACTGCCGGACTTCGGGCTTCAGCATGGGCGAGGAGCATTCAGAAAAATGCATTTCTCTCTAGCTTCATAATTACAGCGTTCAACGGGTGAAGCGTGGATGAAGCATATTCATAGTCTCTGTGCACTGTTTCTGCGGGATGCAATCGTGGAAACAGCTCTTCCGGCTAACACGAAAGTCGAATGGTCCCATTTTGCTGCCTCAAATATAGATTAGGAATGTCTAATTTCGCTCTTGTATATGGCGTCGCGCGTTTTTTTTTTTTATTTTTTTTTATTATTATTTTTTTAATAACCTCAGCGTAACCGGAGGAACCGTTCTGGCCAGAGCCTGCCGTCTCGTTCCCTATGTCACCCTCCCCACCTCTCCCCTCTTCCATACAGCTTCTATACCTACCGGTAATACATCTTCCCTTTCTCGCACCATCCTTACCCACTGCTATGCAGCGATGTAAACTTAGTTCTCAGACTGGCCCCGCCGGGGTGGTGCAGTGGTAAGACGCCCGACCACTGTGCCGGAGTACCCGGGTTCGAACCCGACCTCGGCGGCTGCGTTTCAAGGGAGGCGAAACGAAGAGGCGTCCGTGTGCTGTGTGATGTCAGCGCACGTTAAAGATCCCCAGGTGGTCGAAATTGCTCCGTAGCCCTCCACTACGGCTCCTCTTTCTCTCTTTCCACTTTCACTCCCACCTCCCTCCCTTCCCTTACGGCGTGGTTGAGGTGTCCACAGAAAACAAGTGAGACAGTTACTGCGCCTTTCCCTTCCTATAAATAAATCATTTTTTTTCTCAGACAAGTAACGGCATTTATACATATAAGGTAGAACATTCAAGTGCCAAGTAGTAGTTATCCCGTGTGTACTTTTTGTTAGTATGTAAATTTTTCGGGGCTCCAAATTTTTCAAGCAGCGTAACTTGCATACTATTTCTGGGCTCATTTCTCTAATAATAATAATAATAATAATAATAATAATAATAATAATAATAATAATAATAATAATAATAATAATAATAATAATATAGCAAAAATAGAGCTTGCTCATCAGCGTATAGCAAAAACGCGTTCACTTGCACCCATCACCGGCTTTCTGTTTATTGCAACAGTGTTGCACTTGTTTCTCTGTTACGTCGACTTTGAAAGAAAATTGTTACAATGGCTGCCCCCAATCGAAAAGCATCTCTTGATTTACGGAGCAAAAATACACATTTTGCGAAATAAATGCGAAATACCCCGCGGACACGTATAGCGACATCTAATCCTATTTCTGAAAGAAAAAAAAAAAAAATGCTCACGAATGTTACAGTAGCAGACGGCTATAGTTAAATAGGAGAGGAAAAAAATAAAGGAAACAGGTGACTCATGGACACGCGCACCAAGCAGGTACACAAGAAGCGCATCACTTGAAAACAGTTCATTCAAAACACTGCGGCTGCTTAACACGAGGTCGTGTGATCGAATCTCTCATTAGTTTCAACGGCCGCGCGATGAGCTTTGACGTCAATGTCGTCAGGTCACGTGAGGGATGAAAGAAAAAAAACTGCGGTATAATGGCTTCTCCTTAATAATAATAATAATTGGTTCACTGGAAGAAAAAGGCGCAGTATCTGTCACGCTTGCCCTGTGGACACCTGAACCGCGCCGTAGGGTAAGGGAGGAAGGTAGGAGTGAAAGTGGAAAGAGAGAAAGGGGAGCCGTAGTGGAAGGCTACGGAGTAATTTCGACCACCTGGGGATTTTTAACTTCTTCACTTGTTTCCTGTTCCTGAATCTTTCTCTCTTTCCCCTTTATTTCCAACCTTCCTCCCTTCCCTTACGGCGCGGTTGAGGTGTCCATAAAAAAAAAACAAGTGAGACAGTTACCGCGCCTTTCCCTTCCTATAAATCAATCAATCAGCAGGCTGGCTTTGGCGCTTCAGCGAATTGAAACTTGAGGAGCGATTACTTCGGTACATTACATCAGCTTTTTTTTTTTTTAAATCCTCCACAGAACCTACACTTCATTGACGTCACGGCCATCTCTCGGCTGTTGAAACCGTAACAAGTGAGAAAATGTTATTTAGCAGTCACAGACGAAAACCACGATCTGACCCACATACAGTAACGTCTTAAGCATCACTAACAAGAATAAAAATGCAATCAAATTTTGATGTCTGTGCTTTTTTTATATGCCGCCTTGTTATCGAGTTATACCCACTACAATTACGTATTTCCTTCCCTCACAACCATTTATCATTGAGAACGAATAGGTGATGATCGAAGTTGAAGAGTAATCTGTTAATGAATGCCAATTAGACTTCCCACCCATGCTGGACAACACGTACCTGACTGCGATCGAAAAGCAAAACGCGGCCAACTAGTGTGCGCAAGGGCATACCTTCCTCCATGCTGCTTCCACCCATTCTTGGCTTAAGACCCACAACCACACCAGGCACGAGTCGCCGACAACCTCCATCCTCATCAGTAGGTCGGTTTCTAAACCAGGGACGTCGATTGGTTTGTAGATGTGAACTGTCTGGACAATCAAGCCCCCCAAGGCCTGCTACTGCGTAAACCGGCGTTCTTGGCACTCCCCTCGATTAGCACTTAACATTAGTGCTCGGTTGAATACACGTGTCCCTGCAACTTGGCTGTAGGACTTTGGGCATTTTTTTTTTTTATTGCCTTTTACAGTGAATGCAGTATGAATGACGCTCGCCAGGAGAAAATCATGTAACACAAAAATATCAAGCATATTAACCTCTCGCTTGAAAAAATGCACCCTGTCTTGAAGTTCGCTTCTTCAAGACGTGTGGCGGTGTTTTATGGTTTCTAGCATCTCAAAACGACACAGGCTATGAAGGATGCCGCAGTGTTTTGAAAACTCCGGAGAATTTATTTTAACGTGCATTAACTGACATAGCATGGTACACGGGCGCCTTGCGTTTCGACTCGATCGAAACGCGGCCGCCGCGGCCAGTGTAGAAACCAGGGCCCACTTGTACAAACCTCTTTAGTCCAGTCTTTTTCCGCCATGGCTCAGCAGCACTCCCTAACCACTAAACCATAGAGAGAGATTGGTTTCTCTATGACTGAACCACCACCGCGTGACACGCCATATATACCTATGTAACGTAGATGGCATTCTCGAGGCATTGCAGATGAAGCTATGTGATGTTAAGAAGATAGTGAGAGACCGGAAAGCGTGGCGTGACATGGTCCATAGGGTCACGAAGAGTCGGACACGACTGAACGCCTGAACTGAACTGAACGTCAGTGCACGTGTCCAGCATGCTAGCTTGGCAGTTGAATAGTGAATATCAAGGTCTTCCGAATGTTGCACTGCACGTGGACAAAAAAAAAAAAAAAAAAAAAAAAAAAAAATCCTTTTGCCGACTGGCTTTTACGTACAAGAAGAGCCTGCATTGAATCCATTGCAAATACTTGGCACGTAACGTCGTTCGAAAGACGAGGAAGGGCTCTGCCAGCAGCAGACGTGACTGCTCGCCGTCAAGTCGTACTGTGAGTCAGCGCCGGCATGTCCTTCGGGTCAGCACAGGTTCTCGCACGAGTCACCCTTCAGCGGGCCGTCGAAACTCTCCACCCAACATATCCATCCCCTCCGGTGTGTGTGATCGGCGCGGCATGTGACCCGGACGACCGCAGCGCTGGCAGCAGGTGTTGCGTTACGAGCGACGCACAAAACCGTGTCGACGGACGCCCAGGTATTTCTTTCTTGCTGCGCTGTTACACACACACAGGACACGACGATGGTCGCGGCCTCGTAGGAGAAGACGGACGACCGGCAACGCTCCCGTGAGCGTTTACGCACGCACACACGCAACTACCATGCTGCGTCAGGTCGGCAAAAGGGCTCTTTGTAATCCGCGGCCACGGCATGTGCTGTGACCTAATCCGAGCGCGCGCAGTTTGGGGAAATATAATGGAGGAAGAGAAAAAGAAAAGCTTCCCGTCATCGCCCGCCCCTGCTTCTTTTCTTCTGTCGCAGACACGAGAACTACAAAAACGCGGGGTGAAGCAACGAGGCATGCGCGGCGTGCACAGCAGCGAGCGACCGCAGGGAAGAGGAGGCCCCGAACAGAGCAGGCGGCGCAAAGCAGAATTTTCCACTTTCCTACCGGTCCCACCGCGCGCCGACACGCGACGAGCGCGGCTGACCATTCCGGCGTGTCTTGTTGTGGCCTCTCTCAACCCTCCCCCTTCATATTCGCCGTCTAGCTTTTCGAAAAAAAAAAAAAAAAAAAAAAAAGAGAGAGAAAAGAACGAAAAAAAAAAAAAAAATCCCTGGCATCGTGCGGCTGCCGGAGTGACGACTTCTACCACACGCTGCGGCCTTCGCGCCAACCACGCTGCTACCAGGCATTCGTTTACATGCACCGACTATTTTTTTATAGCTTGCGACAAATCGCATGCGTTTTTTTTTTTTAACAATGCGACTGTACCGAAGGTACCAAAACACCGTGGTATTATCGTATTATCGCACTCACAGATTCGTTGATTGTGTGCACGTATCCGGCTCCGAGTGATGTCATGTGACGCCGATCGTAACCGCTGGCAACGCACGAACCATACGGGACCATCACAAAAAAGCATCCCCGCTTGCTTTGCAAACGACTGAAGTGTCAGCAACGTTAAATCCCTTCCAACACTCTAGAGCTGAGACAGACTGGCGGCTTACAGAGGTTATTACGCCAGGCACTACAGGTTTCCGCGTGCAAGCAGCTGCAGTGCGTGCAGTACGTAACACACGTCGCACGCAAGTTTTCCCCTTCGGCCGGAAGCCCAGTGCGCGGCAGCAGCTACTCACGTCTGACGCCGGAAAGTCGTAGCATTCGGCGATCTTCAGGTAGAGCTCCTTGATATTGGAGAAGCCTGAGATGATGCCGGTCGGGCTGCCTTGTGCTTGCTGACAGTGGAACACGAGCTTGGGCTTGGGTAGGTTCTTGGACAGACCATCCACCGCAGAGCCGGCGGGTGTCGGGGCAGGGTGCACGCCTCCGCCGTTGGCTGTCGGCGATCCACCTGGCGCGCCGTTGGCGTCGGTATCGCCGTCCGGCGACGCAGAATCAGAGTCTCGTTTCTTCTTGCCAAAGAGCGGCATAACTGTGTGGCGTGTGTATGCACGTCTAGACGCGAGAAGCCAGCGCGCGTCACGCACCGTCACAAACCTTTCGATTGACACCCGTCGAAAACGCACACACAGGGCAGCAGGAAGCCGGGAAAGCCGCCAGCGATCGCACTGCTGGCCACCCCAAAGTCCGTTATCTAATCACCATGACCGCGCAGCCGTCGTGCACTTCACACAACATCGGTGGCAGGCAAGGGGCGCTCATTAGGGGCACATAACGCGGAACGGGCACAGCGTAGAGACAATGCAGGGAGCCGCGGAGTGCCAGTGTGTAATTGGGGAGGTAACTGGTCACTGCCTCGGGGTGCCCCACCTACCGACCATGCAACTGCTTCGGTGTCCCGTGGACCCCGCCAACCGATGAGGCCGAGCGATCCTTGCCTCTCGCGCGCTCGCGCCCGCCGGTCACAGACGGACGAGGGGGAGCAAACAAGTTTACGGACAACGCCGGCACGCGATTGGTCCGAGCCCCCAGGTGGTCTCGCAGGTGAGCGACACTTGCCAAGCGCCGCCGACAGGAGACTTCCACAGCGCTCCGATACTCCTGCTTCGTAGAAAGAGCGCTTAGCATTTGTCCACGTACGCCATGGTATTCTAAATAACAGTATATTCTAGGCACTATAATAACAGCATAGCCTTAAATATTTTAACATAAATAGAGATATTGCTTCATGCAATGTGTGCGGTTTTATGAAACTTCTTGCAGGAACATGTTGATATTATATTTTCTCAAGAACTTGTGTACTGATTGTGATCACGTTGGCGAAAGCAGCAGGCGTCAGTGACGTTCCCGTGACGTCATGCATCCATGGCGACTACTGATGATCCGAAACAAAAATAAGTATAACAACATTCGCCGCTGAGGGGTTCAGGCTTGTGGAAACATCTGTGCGTGTGCTGCAGTTTGCATTCAGACATTTTGACGACGAATCGTCTCGTTTTTACTGCAGGCGCTAAGGATTACCCTTGATGGATGCCCAGGCAAGAATTCTTCGAGAATTTTAGCTCGTTTTCGCTGCTCCCTGTATTGGAGAAGCGGGTCGTATCTGCAGTTTGGCGCGCCATACAGCGCTTGTCCTGTTCCCGAATGGTGCCGCATTGTACCGTCGGACTCTATTTGGTTTAGCTTGTGTGGACCCTTAGCTCCTTTGTCGAAAAATGACTCGTAGATACTTCTCCTGTGGGCAGCGTAGTCATGATTTTTGTGCTGTGTACAAACAGCGGTTCCATTTTTATTATTATTATTATTTTTTTTTTTTCAGGAGAGTTTAAAAACATCCGACGAAGCCGCTTTTCGGATTAAGTAATTAATCAATCTGCATACCAATGTATGCAGTATGTAAGCTTGATTGGTACGATCTTCATGCTTTCGCGGTGTTGGATAACCCCGGCATGCTGTTCCGCTCTGTGCATGACTGTCGGCTTGTTTATGTTCCATTGTGGTCGAATTCAGTGCGGTTGCACGTCTTGAAATTGTCTGCGATCAGTTTCTTTCGACTGCGTACAACTAAGACGCACTCTTTCGTGCTTACGGCGCTTTCGGGTGCTCGCAATGTCCACATCACTGCGACACAGCTGTCCCCTCCTGGACGAATTCACAAATGTCACGAAAGTGCGGCGCCAAACGTCGAGTGCTTGACGAGTAGCAACTGTTGTGCTCCCTGACCCTGCTGCATGCCTGCAAGCGGCCTCTGTTTGCTAATAGCGGCTCGGTTTTTAAACGTTACATAACGAACCTTTACAATGCGGCTAAACGCCCACACTCGGCCTTGTGAGTTTTGGTAGTAGAGGCTACTGTTCTCGCTCAACAGTGGCACAGGGTTCTATTCTTGGAATTCGTTCGTAACGTGCGGCTAGGCTTGCTTGTATTGTAGTTGAACAAGCGCAGCAACTACACCGTGCCACCAACTGTGACATTGAGAAGTGAAAAGAGAAGAAAGCGCGCAAAGAAGTAAATACCAAAATATTCATATTGTAATACAACACAATAATTTTTTATTCCACTTAGTTCCAGTTCAAGGCAGAATGCCCGTTACAGATCATCAATGAGAATTCCTTGTTGAATTGTATTATGCTCTGTTATTTGCGTTTGAGTGTCTGTGAATTAACAGTAAAAAAAAAAAAAATACTGTACACCTTTAATCCCAGCTGACCCACCTGCATTTCAGAGGAGGAAAAGGGCAAAAGTCACCTCTGTGCTGTGCAGTGTCAGTGCACGTTAAGGATTTCAAGGATTTTCATATTTATTCGAGGCTTTTACAATGATAATCATGCAGCTCTGGGATGATATACCCTGCGTATCATGTTAGCAGAAGGTTGTCACGGTGGAAATATATCAATCTTGTTTTTGCACAGGCTGCATTTATTTCTTCTCATTAATTTCTAAACTTTATTATTCCATCTGATTATATGCCAGTGCCAACTGTTTGTCTCGACTTGTCATTCACTTTTACAGCAAAAATTGTAGTCATTTGTTTATGACTTTACATGACCTGCCCATATTGAGTTTTTCTTCCTAAGTTGAGCTCGATTATTGTCTGACCATTATTTTTTTTTATCTCTGCTTTCTTTGACTCAACATTATATTCATAATTTTTCTATTTTTGTTGCATTTCCTTTTTTTTTGTTATGTTTTGACAGCTTAAGAAATCACTGACACAGACAGTTGCATACTGTTTCTTGAGAGGTATTTGTGAGTGACACATCATTGACTGGGTATAGCTGCGCTATTCATATTCTGCTTCATATTTCTCATGAGGAAACTTTCTCTCCAGCAGAGCTGCCATTCCTCATATTGATGAATTTTGACAGCTCTTCCTGTTGTACCTCACCTCATCTTCGGGGCTTGGGGATTTCATTCTGCAGTTGTTCTTCATTGTTTCCTTCATTTCTTTGAAAGACTTGTCATTAGCTTCATTTGTAATCATATTTCTTGCTCAATTTGCAGGCTCTGTGATTTATTTCGTGGTGCTTGTAGGTAGTCACTGAATCTATGTTGCTGTCCTCGTTGGTTCCAGTGATGTGAAATCAAATTGCCAAAATTTTACCAATGCTTCTTTAAGCTGTCCCTGGTATTTTGCAGTTACTTCCTGTTGAATGCTTGCCTGCCTGCTCTTTTTTGGTAATTTGGATTTGCAGTCACCTATCATTAGATTCATGACTAGTTATAATTTGTGGGAAGAAGTTGAAGTACTAATGACACTGCTGTTGGAATATTGTGGTAAAGATATGAAATAGCAAATAATGTTCTGATGGCATGACCCTTTTATGCATTCAAGTTATTCACTTGAAATCACTTCCTTTGGAAAAAATTATCCACCTTGCTTTTTTGACTGGATGTTAATTCGTACTAGTATAAGAGGTTGGGGCATTAAAGACAGTGAGTTATTATGGGTCTTGCTGGAATGTTGTTGAAAAGATAAGAAATAGCGAATATACTTCTAGTGTTGTCATCCTGTATGCTTTCAGGTTATTCAAATGGAGTCCCTTTCTTTGGACGACACTGGTCGAGGTAGCCCAGACGATGACCGCCCCACCGAGAGGTGGGCTCCTGTTGGATCAAGTGAAATTGACGATGCCTGGGATGACCCTGAGACATGGTAAGCTGCTGCTAAACTATCTTTTCGAGAATGTTCTCAAAAAGTAAAGTAGTAGAATTTATGTGCTGTGATGGTATGGACTTAATTTGCAAGTAACACAAAGGAATCTTCAAAGTAGTTCTTTGAAGCTAGTTTTCAAAATGGGGGGTCACCACGTCTATGCCAAAAAATGTGACTATAGGGACATGGTAGGATGTTGGCATGAGGGGTTTTCGAGGCTACTGTTAGCTTCAAAGCTGTTGTATTGTTTCCAAAACGCCACTGCATTTTCAGAGCGAAAAATTTTGGTTTTGCGATGCAGGTATGCTGCAAAACAGAGTACAAAAAGAACATGCTGCAAAAAAAAAAGGTCAACCATTTTAAGGTTCACATGAAAGACAAATTTACATGTGGATATTAGGAAGTCGGAAGTTTTGTTTGAGAGTGTCAGTCTACTTTCTCTGATAGTTTTATGGGGTGGCAAGTCAATAAACACAGGCAAACAGAACAGGGAGAAAACGACCGATGACCGTCAGATGATTTTAATGAATCGCGGCGAGCCTAGCGTGACGCTCCTGCCCGCGCCACTGCCCGCGCCACTGCCCGCTTCTTTTTCCTCGTCCGTAATAATATCATATGATGGTGGCAGTGGAATGGAACCAGTTCTCAGGAGCGAAATATCAACAGCTTTGTAGTCTATTCTACATGCTTGTTATCTACAGCTGTTTGGATGTTCGGAGATTTTTAGGAGGTTTGCGGTGACTGGCCTAAAACTTAAATGTTGTCAAGCAATGAAGTGGCAAGATGATTTCATCAAAAAAAAAAAAGCTCCTTGATAAAAAGTGTTGTTGGCAGCCTGTCATTTAGTGATAGGAGTGCGACTCACTGCAGCAAGATAGATGCCTGTAATCACTTGTATGCAAATATCCTGGACTGTGCTGCTGGACACTGTTCATATTGTTGCGAAGATCGGCAGTGGCACAAAAGGAGCCCTCGCGCTAGGCCAGCCATTAAGGGATCATTCACCCTGTCGCCATATTGTGCCATCTTTTTGCTTGTCGCCATGTAACAATATTAACTTCACGTCCTATTACAGCTCATGTGTGTTTTGCTTACATGGAACAGAATGTTGCTGCTATTGCGGCCGCTCTATCATTACTGCTGCCTCATAATGGCTGGTTAGGTATGTTTAACTTAACTTAATGATAACATCTCAATATGAATTTCGTCGATATGCTGCCAGGGGTTCCTGTTTTATTGGTTAGCTGACATATGTTAATTTGTATACGATCATTTGGCGTTTTCATGTGATACAGGTTTCGAACAGTTTCACAGAGCATGTCATGTAACTTCAGCTTCGGCCATTCATTTCAACAGTGTCCGGAAATCTGAGGTGCTGTTCAACACAGTGGCAGTTTAAAGTGCTCATGTGAGGGAGCTATTTGCATATATTTATAAAAAGTGTTTATTAAAGCAGTTACATTCCAATTTCGGGATGCCTACTGTAAAGGTTGCTGACAGAGAAGCAAGTAGGGAAGTCTCGAAGATGAAGCACATTCAGTTGCCTTAGCATAAATGTGAAGCTAGCTAAGTATCCAGGCAGTCGAATGTGGCCTTTTTTCCTTTTTAGCAGAAGTGGCACACCTTTTCAAAGCGCGACTCATTATGCACTGTGTGATGCAATGCTAGTCATTTTTTAAAACAGCCTCTGAATCCTGTCGATGCCGATTTGTTCACATCAATCATCACAGTACATTCAGCACATCTGCAATTGCAAACCTGAATAAGTGTACTCGCAATTGCAGTGTATATTTCCATTAAATTGCGCGAGTATTTCGCCTGCAAGTGAATGGTAGCGATCGTTTTTAGAATTGATGTAGTCCATCGTGGCTGACTTTGGGTGACAGAGTGTGTGACTTGCAGCAGCCTGTCGGAATTCGAGCGCCTGCGACACTTGGAAGAAGAGCAGGAGCAGCTCAACACCTCACTGGTTGCGCTTACGACACACTTTGCTCAAGTCCAGTTTCGGCTCAGGCAGATTGTGAATGCCTCGCAGGAGGAGAAGGAGGTAAGATGTCTGCTGCATTTTAACCGCTGCTCACACCCGCTGTAGGAAGTTTAGAGGAAGATGCAGTGCATGTTAAAAAGCATGCACAAGTCAGTGTTATTGTAGTTAAAATAAAGGCGAGGCAGTGGGCATAGGCAGGGCATTTGATGCAGTGGGGGAATAACCAGTGGTTGATTGGGATACCAATATGATTTTCAAGAGGGTTAAATCATAACAGGGGAAGGCAGAGGGCCAAGGCATGAGGTGAGGTTACTAAATATGCAGATATGAGGCAGTCACAGCTTAGGGTAGGACAGGTTCAGTTTAAGGGATGGTCCTTGTCGTGCAGTGGACGTAGTTGCACTCATGATGAAGGTAAACACCCTGTGATAACACCAAAAATATTAAAGACTTCCGCTCACCTTGCTTGATTGAAGCAGGCAGCAAAGTTATATAGATAATGTTTCATCATTTTCGTATAGTAAGGCAGCAGAAATGCAAATTATGCAAGCGTGTGAGGCACTCCCTCTCAAGGGTGCCGGCGCATTTAGAAAAAGGGCATTAGTTTGACTTTTGTACAACTGGCTGTTGTGACTATCTTTGCACAGAGAATGGAAGCAACATTCACTTGTCTATAATAGTGTGAATAGGTGAACCTATCATTTCTTCAAAGCCTGTAAAGCGGTATGGTTCATGTGTGATGCTTTGTCTAATGTAGTTTACAACAATGTTTCTAGTTTTCTCTTTTTATTTTACTTTGATGACAACTGTTATTGTTTCGGTTGCTGTTTGTCGCTGAAAAGCAAAGGCCATTAGCCCACTTTCTGACTGCACTGGACTTCACAGTACAGAAAATTAATCTGTAGCTCGTGTGACTTAGCATCGTCACGCTGTGCTTGCTACTGAGATGTTATTGTGCGTTTAACATGGCCTGTTCTTTGTACTTGAAATGTGTCTAATGGTCAGCCTGGTTGTGTTGTTTACTCAAACGACAGCCTAGTGATGAAAGGGTGTAATTTCCAGGAACGTAACTTTCCTAAATGCCTCTTGCTAGCTCTGTTTCAGCCAAATGTATTGGCGCTTGGGTACTTTGTGACCATTTGCTGCTTTGTGTCAAGCAGGCCTTGTGAGCCGAGTGCGACTTCTGGTTTGCTACCTTATCGCTCCTTCATACATTGTGAAATAGCTTTATTTGTTCCTTTTTCATCGTGCAGCCTAGGTGTAGTTATCATTGTTTTATGTCACAAGCAGATTGTGTGATGTCAGACTCACTTTATATGGTGTAGCAGTAAATGTTGCTTCTGATTGGTCACGATTGACATTTGCATCACAATATTCAAAGCTTAAATTTTACTTATGATGGCTTAAAATGTCTGTGTCTAACCAAAATTGTATGAAACAGGCTTGTATGAAACATTGGGCTGCTACGTAGTGCAAACTTCTGTGCTAAATGCTTTCTGTTACCTGTTGGGAATGCCGGCATGAACTGCACAGAGTGCATTCGGTTATGAGTCAACACCTTCGCATCAACTTTCTCATTGATTGTAGACTCTGGTTGAGATACATTGTGAATATAAGAAGTGATCATGGTAGCCACAAATATTTGTAACGCTTTTTCTTTTGTCATTGTTCTTGTAAGCATCACTTAACCCTGTTTTTCTGATGTGTACCTCTCTGTAAAGCAAGATAAGAAAAATTGTGCAGGAGTCTCAAATAATAGCTTGTGAATTGCTCAGAAGGTCTTCAGTCTCTAAGAAGCCTAAAAACTACTGCACTTTTCTGCATTACACTGGTATTGTGTTTTGCTTCTTTATTACTCACCCAAGCATAGGACTACAAAAGGAAAGGTGCTCTCTTTAGCAGAAATGGCACACCTTTCTGCTTTCTTTCTGCAGAAAGAAATAATTTTGCACTCTTGGTGCTGAATTTGTTTGTTTGTTTGTGTGCATGCGTGCGTGCACGCAGATAGGGTTTGTTTTTTTTCTTTTGCTGCAAGTGTGATATTGCGTATTTTACTCCCACGTAAAATGCTGTGCAGCTTCGAGAGTATGAAAAAACTTAATAAAGTGATGTCGCTGTTGGTTTTTGATCTCGTAGGAACTCTTGAAAGAACTGGAGGAGTTTGCTTTCCGTGGAATCCCTGATCTGCGAGCGTGTCAGACAGGAGTTGGCATCTTGCTGTCAGAGGTACGTCTTGGCCATTTTGTATTACTGCTAGACTTTTTGCCTCTGCTGCGGGCATCATGTGCAGATGTGACAAGTCTGTGGCATTTCCATTCCAGACAGAACAGGAACAAGAAGAGAAATTGGAGCAGCAGCGGCAGAAGCAGAAGGAACTCATCCAGCAACTGAAAGAGCAGCTTGAGGACTTGGAGAAGTATGCTTTTGAGGTGCGCTAGCTGCTTGGACATTTTACGGTTAAGACAGCTTATGATTGTTGTGTGCTTTGTAACACAGGATGTGGGGTTCTGTACTTTGACCAGCTGTGATGTTGTTACTTTGGAGAAGTTTCTTCTTCAGTTAAGTTTCTATGTGTCATTATTCTACGCACATTATTTTGCTTTCCTGTTCCCCTTTAATTTACTCTAGCAAAGAAAGACTGTGTGCGTGTGTAGCTTTATCTGCATGTTTTGCCTTTTTTTTCTTCTTTTTTTCTCTGAACGTATTTGCTACCACATTTCCAATAGGTATAACAAAGAGTACACTACGCTGTGGAGTTAATCATAAGCATTCTTTTTTTGTGTTTTACCCCTTGTGAATGGTTTCCTCACCTAAAATTACCAGCCTTCCCTTAAATAGCTTATTTTTATAGCTTGGTTGCTTAGATATGAGTAGTGCAGATGATAGAAACGTCAGAGCGCAGAAGAGAACTAGTGCCAAACTTCTTAGTGAAGGCTAGTTAAAATCTCGCTTCAAAATGTACGGGGCAATGCACGCTGTATTTGGAATCTTTCATGAGTTAGCTATGAGCTTTCCATTGGCTAAAATAACAAACAGAATTTAAATGAATTGCTGAAGTGGTTGAAATGATTAATTAAATGCTAATGTCCTTTCCTACTCATATGACGGATTGCTCTTGCAGGGTGGCATTTTTTTTAGCTATAATTAATTCATCAAATAAAGGTGCATTATTCAGCAAAGCTGCTCATTTACATCAACCTCATGAAACTATTCAGCACTGAGTTGTGCAATCTATTATCAGTGCATAGTTGCTTGCAATACCGTTCTTACATACGTCTTCATAGGGTTTCTGTATTGCACTGTTTCGGTGGCCTTATTTCTGCTTTTGCATGCTTGTGTCTTTCGCTGTTCACAGACAGGTGATGCTGGCATGCCCTCTAGCATGCTTCTGGAACGGCAGTCGGTCATCATCGAGCATCTCAAGGAGAAGCTTCCGCTGAACCTCGATGAATTGGATCTCCTTGATCCTGACGACCTTCGCAGGAAAATTGACCAAGCCGTGCGAGAGGTTCGCTCACTGAGCTGCCCTTTTGCTTTTGCTTTTCCATCTCTTCTTCGTGCTGCTTGCTGGAATTTCAGAGCTCCCCTTTCCTTTCTCTTCATCTGCATGCATTGACCAGTCCTGAGCTTATACAATGGGCCGATTTCTCCGATTACTGCCTGGTAGCCTTGCTGTAGCTGGCTTTTCATTTCCTTTTGTCATTAACGTCCACAGCATTTCGGGAAGGCTTAGAATGTAACAAAGAATGTCCTTTCATTAGGTTATAGCATGGTTAGTCAAACTTGCCATTGTTTGTTGTTCCGGAGGATGTCATGAGATGTAGATTTTTTTCAAGTCCAAAAACATTGTTTTATGGCAGTCATGTTGCAGCTACCAGAGTTTACATCAAACAAGGATTGAGGGATCGAGAAATAAATATAGCACTTTGTTTAGGGGAAGGAACATTTTCTTCCTGTGCTTCACAGACTTTTGCTTGTGTAAATATCGTGTCTGCCACTGCAAGAGCACAAAGCCATAATGTAAATAAACATTCTTGAAGCATCAGAATGGTCAGAGGACAAAAAAAAATCTATTATTACATACAAGTCCACATCAAACTGATGTGATAATAGGTAAAAGAGAGCAACTGATGTTATGTTCTAAGTTTTGCATTTTGTAGTTAGCATTTTGCTGTTATTTTACTGTTATCTTAAGTCTGTCATTGCATAGTTAGTCCTCTGCCTAATGGCACATCTTTTCATTCTGGCGGGTCAGAAATTCTAGCTGTCTGTTAGTAATTGCAAGCTATCAGGCTAGGTTCTTGCTATTATTTTTCACCTCATGAATTAGTCCCGCTCCTCGCTTCCGATTGTTACCCATTCATTGATCTCTGCAGCATGCTTCATAGGTGACAGCAGTCTTTGGAGCATTAGTTGCTCGTACATGTACATGTATGCATGCAAGTTGGTGAATCGGGCCCATTTTGAGCTTTAGTTGCCACCACCGCTCTCGAGCCAGAAAAAGTGTTGCATCCTTGACTCACATTATACCGCATTGTCATTACGATGCTTTCCAACTGATTCAGATGGTGAATCCGGTGAAAATGAAGGAGCAACTCGTCTCTCAGCTGAAGACCCAGATCACTGACCTTGAGAGGTTCATTCAATTCATTCAAGGTAGTGCCACTAACCCTACTAACCCTCGATTCTCCACCTCAATGTGCTCTTCTGTCTTGGCCACTAACCGTACTGACTATACTGTATTGAGTTCACAATGCTGTGTAGCAGCTTCCTTCCTCGGTACTGCAACTGTACTGCACTTTTCAGGAGAAGGATCGGATGGCAAGCCAAGGTGCACATGCAACTGCCCAGTTCACGGCAAGGTGAGTGGACATTTTTTGATAGTGACAGCGGCCGTCCCTTCATTATTTGCTTCACTACAAGGTTGGATATAGCAGGTCTTGTATGGGAAACATTTTGCCAGTTCTCTAATAGTGTGCAGTTGGCTGAGGTTTTTCATAGTTACCATAGCTCTGAATTGGCAGTGGGCTTTATAAGCAATGATTGAATTGCATGCATTCAGGAATTGCATGTCTTATAAGCACTATATCCTTGTTCTCATTTTTATCCCATGACTACTGGCTGCTTGTGTGCTAGTGAAAAAATAACCTTGCTAGTTAGGGTTCACTGCTTTTTTCACATTGCTGTGTCAAAGAAAAGCCAGAGGCAGTGGTACATGACCCTCGAGATGCAGGAAGCACAAACCATTGATCCAGTATTGAAGTTTGTCGGCAGTCCACTGGCCCTACATAAGACCAGTGGATTTTTAACAAACTCCAAAATTGGACCAATGGTTTGTGCTGCCTGTGAGATAGTATCTTCTTTGATATGGAGAATAGTAGTGCCGGCCACTGGAAATTTTCTGTGGTCTGACGTATGCCACCACCCCAACAGGTGGCACGCCAGAAGTATAAAGCATGCGTCGTCTTAGTTAGATTTCCTAGCGCAAAAACCGATGAAGCGTGGTTACTATGTCTTTGTACATGTGAGAATTGATGCTTTCGTGTCATACCCTGTGCATATTTATAGAAGCCACTTGCACTAACATTATGGGGATGAAAAAAAAATGCAACAGATCTACTGCGTCCACTACACAGTATAGAGAGCACAGTGCATGTGTCAGTAAGAAGAACATTAATTTGCGAGAGATCAGTTACTGTGCCTCTGCTTATGCTGTCCTTGCATTTGTGTCTGCCCTTGTCTGAAATGCAGCCTGACACGATTCACTCCGAGACGTCATCCGAGTGCTTTGCTTCCACGAGGAAGTACAAGGACCAGTTACGTCGAGCTCACAAGGAGAGCCAGGTGGGCATACTTGTAGTTGTCCTGACAAACCTTGTGCATACAGCTGGTTTGCACCTTCGTCAGGTTGCACCACCTACAAGTGAATTATGACATCAGGGGAAATGAGGTAGTTGCAGCGGGTTTATTTATTTTGGAGCGTGTGTGGAGTGTCTGACCCCGTTTATCGTGTATCTAAATGATAGAAAAGAGGCTAAATATTTGCGTTTTTATTCAGCAAGTATGGAGAGAATAATGCCTGGTTAGTTTGCGATATTGCATACTGTAGGTTTACCCATAGAGGTTCCCCATTTGAAGTCACGAAAAAGGCTTAAATCAAGGTGCCAATGTATGTTGGGATGTCAGTGCACGTTAAGCACTCCACCGAGGCATCCCTTGTAGCCTGAATTGCTTTGGGATGTTAAACCCTGTAATCTGAAACCAAACATGATGTCCGAAAATGAGAGGCTGTGAAAAACTTTAAAATCTATTTGCATTGAAATCAAATGCTGCTTCGCTTTAAAAGAGCGAGTTGGCAGGCTAGTTGGTTTTGCATATTTAAGGAACAGCGCAAAGGATGGGACACAGAGACACGAAGATTAGGATGCTGAGAAAAACGTGTGATGAATGTTCTGGTGAAATGTATGAACCTTGAATAACACTCACTGCTTTCTGTTAGGTTTAATAAAGTTTAGTAGTGCTTCAGGTTAGTTGCTGACTTGGAGCAAGAAATTTATCTCTTGCCTCACAATGTCCATATTGATTCATACATTGATGGAACTGAGGTCCTGGCGCAAACTGCATTTATACACGAACCTTAGAAGGTCTACTGCGCTCCTGGGTTCTTGTCATGGTATTTCTGTTGCTGTGCTTTTGTTTGTAAACAGTATTCTTCGTTTATTGCCACTAGCACTCGTTCCCTTCACTTCCTTTTTCCTGTGTGGTGGAAATTATCCTGCTTAAATTCCTTCTTGCAGGATTTCTTTTTGGGCCCAACTGATGATGCCCCAATCTTGCATAGAGGATGCAAGCACATTGGTATCTGGAAAGTTCGGTGTTATATATAGAATGTGCCTGACATTCTCTTGTAGTCTGGTCCCAAAGATAGCCTAATGGAGTTGCCAAACATGACTGCTGTCAGCTTTTTTTGTATTCTTGTATTGTCACAACTTTGCAGCTTATGCAGTTACGGCAGACTCTCATTAAATTGAACTTAGTTAAGGTGACGTCTGTGAGATTATCAGTGGGCTTCTCTTACGACTTGGTGCAAAAAAAAAGAAAGCAAAAAAAATGAAGAGTCATTTTAAAACAGAACAGTTTCATCCGTCCTTTAGTTCAGAAGAACTTTTGCAGTGACTATGGACCATGGCAAACTCGCGTAATGGCACTTGCACGGCTTCTGCACATGAAAGTGTATTCTCAAGAAGCGACTTCGATGTGGTGCACGGAGGAATGTGGGGAAGCAGTCTTGCGGGCGCACACTTTCTTAGGGGAAGCTTTTTTTGCCGATGAAGAAAGAGCAGGGCGCCATCGCGCCTGTGCTGGTGATGACCTGATACAATCGGGCCTTGGCAGAGTGTGTGTGTCACGTGCTGCATGCTGCCTCCTTTAGGCTTGTGTGCTGAAAGTGTGTCCGCTTGATGATTTGAGACTTGAAAACTCCGGAGCGGAATTTTCAACTGTCACGGTGCACAGGTGGCCAGATATTGGTGCTGCACGCATTGCATGCGGCGTATGGAAAGGCGACCAGTGTGTCTGGTCATGGCGTAGGTAACTGTTATGCAGCAGATAGAGCAATATAAGAGAGATGCATAGATGCATTGCTGGGCACATTCAAAGTGCTTGGAGCAGCATGGAAAGCAAAAATAAAAAAATAAAAACATAGCAGCCGCTCTTGTATAGAACGAGAAAGATGAGACAGTGGATAAAGTCTCCCATTCAGTTCAAATCATTACTTCGCCAAATACACGGTTGATGTTCTTGGTCAAAAAGCTGCTCACTTTATGCGTACTAGTGCGATAAATGCTCTGTTAACATTTTTTTTTTTCTCTCTGGAAGGCTATTTTATTGCTTCCATATTTCTTTTTAGGACAAACTTCTGACAATGTGAAATATTTTTTGGGCCCCTTCATCTTAAATTGAAGTTCTGCACTTTTCTGTGTTGTCATGCTCTGAATAGAAACTTCT
The DNA here is from genome assembly GCF_055883805.1 of Amblyomma maculatum. Taxonomy (NCBI): domain Eukaryota; kingdom Metazoa; phylum Arthropoda; class Arachnida; order Ixodida; family Ixodidae; genus Amblyomma; species Amblyomma maculatum. Next base: position 118,361,467 of record NC_139351.1, on the reverse strand, counting down.
GCTGGCATTGTGGTTCAGTCCAGTTTGATCTCGTTACACTGCTGCTCTTACCCTTGCCTGACTTCCAACAATGGCAGTGTAGACAGCTTGGCCTCGCATTGATGATTTCTGTACCCGGGAGCCAGACATTGCCTCCTGTGGGCCTCATTTTTAGCAGCCACAGTGAAGCAAGGGTGGGTGCCGCAGACAGCATTCAGACCGTGACTGGCGTGTTGATGATGAACGACGCCCGAAGTGCTAGATTTGTGTATGAAGATGGTTATTACTATTACTATCATGCTGTCATAAAATGGGCTGTCACACTCTTCTTCCTCTGCTGCTTTCTTCAGGAGGCCCAGCACAAGATCTTGCGGCGCATGCTAGCGCTGCTGCACATGTTTGCCCTGACCCAGTTTGGCTGTGGGCGGCGAGGCTTCCAGAGGAACCTGATGAAGCGCACGCCAAAGGGCAACCACTGGGGGTGAGTCTCGGGCTGGCGCACTAAGCCTGATGAGAAAATGCAGACACGGATTTGTAGGCAACGAAAGGCAGCCTTTGGTTTGTTCACTGGTAGGTGAACACTAGTCAGTCCGGAAATGTGGGGGAATGAACAAAAATGTCATTCACTACCCTCACGTGCCACTCCGTGGTCCAGATCAGAATGTTGTAGCTCGCATCACGTGTCCTGGATACCTTTGGAGCTAGCGTTCAAGTCAAAGCTGTAGCATACGACGGTGCATTGGGAAAAGCCATCACCGATCATAAGAGTTATGATTCTGCTACTGGTACGCTACACATGCAATACTGTCTCAGTTAAAATTGAGGACAGTTGGTTTCTGCACCGCCTTCAGCAACGAAGGAGGTCACACGAAAGCCGCTGCAAGCCTTCAATCTTCTAGGCTGGTTTCACCGCATGACGACTGGTGCACTAATTGTCGGCTTCCCCGCATCACAGCAGTGTCACATTAAAAACAAGCGTGCCAGACTGAAGGCCCCTATCAAGCTGGCTCAACAATCACCACAACTCGCGGTTTTATATCATTAGCACTGCCAGCTGGTGCGCAAGGATGGTTACCATATACCAAGTTATCATGGAAGTGCCACTAAGAGAAGCGCCTCTTGCCGGCATGCCATGCATATTGATACATCAAATGTTCCGCTTAACGGTAGGTCGATAAAAACAAACTGCACTAGCATACTTTTGCATAGGATATTCAAGAGGACATTCAAAAAGTTCAATATAAGCAATAATTTGATATATCTGCTATTCACTGTGTACATGTCGCTAATAAATGTCTATTGTAAAGAACAGTGTTGCTCCTTAGGTGCAGGCTGCACATTCTGAGGGAAGGCTTGCAATGTGGGGAAAACAAGGAGTTTTAGGGTAACTTCTGCAACGTGTACTTGTTTTGATATTTGAAAAGGTAAGGGGGGATGCTGGGATAAATGCACATTTGTTCTAGGAGAGTATACTATGAATGTAAGTAAGTAGCATATTGCTTCTATAGGCTGCTGACGTTGCAAGAACAGCAGGCAGCTAGGCATGCATTTCTAAACCTTCGTTTTCGCTTAGTCAAGGTTAAACAGTACTCTAGCAAGATTAGAGAGCCTGTGTTTTGTGAAATTACTGAGAAAGTAATTTTAGGAATTTGTGAGGGAGCTTCACGGTATATTTGTGATTAACATAACAAAGCCATTACTCTAATGCTTGCTCTGAATAAACTTTTCTTTGTATGTCCTGATTTCATTTGTAACTGGAATGTTCGCACATAAACAGATTAGTGGTCTAAATGAAATGCATGTCAATTGCTTTCCCAGGGACCTGAGGGCGCGACTCGAGTTGGCCATCAACCAGATGCTGGAGCTGGTAACCAAGCAGGAGGCGCAATGCGTGGACAGTGACTATACCAGCGACTCTGAAGATGTAAGAGCCTTTATGCTATTGCAGACAGTACTTTAGGGCTACATTTCATTTGCCATCAGCGCACAGCCGTGCGTAATGCTGGTGACTGTTTGCCTTTCATATTCGATTGGCAAAACAGAAGAATCGCTAAGCAACTGCTGCATCATAATGGGATGAGCTTTGCATTGATCGTCACTGCCTTGCAGGCATTACGTGGAATAAATTGAAAGTCTTGAGGCGAACATCTCTTGATCATGAGCGTGTTGTGAGATTTGTGCTGAATGGAATAATCTCGGAATGCAGTTGCTTTTGTGCTTCTAATATAAACACGCACTCTAATGTTAGTGTCCAGAGGTTTATTTATTCATATTAATTAGCTTACAGCTGGAAATTGACAACAATTGATCTTCTCACATTGATCTTCTCACTTCGTGTCTGCCTGGGCACGCATATGATATGCAAAACCAACTAGCGTAGACGTGTTTGAGTTTAACATGACAGCATTAAAGGCCCCATTTGGCAGAAAAACTGACATTTTCAGCATTGTAAACAAAACATCAGAGGCCTAACTCTGGCAGGTGGTAGTTGGCGGGTGACATGGTGGTTGCCAGGTTGTGACTTCATGAGACCACATGACAAGGCAGGTGCTTCCAACTTTGGCTCCTCCTTTGCGAAGTGGGGATAAAATGGGAATCAGACTTCCTTGTTACCCGCCAACTATCACCTACCTGAGGCATGGTCGTGATTTTTCGCCTGTATCACTGGTACCGGATTTTCTGGAGAATAATAATAATAATAATTGGTTCACAGGAAAGGAAAAGTGCAGTATCTGTCACACTTGATTCTGGTGACACCTGAACTGCGCCATAAGGGAAGGGAATATAGTGGGAGTGAAAGTGGAAGGAGAGAAAGAGGAGTTGTAGTGGAGGGCTTCGGAGTAATTTTGACCACCTGGGGATCTTTATCGTGCACTGACATCACACAGCACATGGGCGCCACTTCGCCTTGAAGGGTTTCGCATTTGAAGAAAAAAAAAAGAACACTGTTTACTGCATCGCTAGGTAGAGAGAGCAAAAGGTGAGGAAAAGTGGAGGTTAAGGGTCTTTCTGTTGTGTCTCACAGGCTCCCGCTGTGCTGTGTAATGAGAAACTGACAAGTGCTGTCCGAAAAGACCTAGCCACAGCCCTGCGTGACCTGGTCCAGCATGGCTTGATGGAGGTAGGTAGATCTTGGTTGCTCAGTTCTCATTCCTTCTAGCGACCATAGGTATGGCTGGGGCCCTTGGCTAGAGATTTCCACCTGTAAAAATGCCTATATTAAGCACCTTTGTGCTTAACACTTGAGCTGAAAGTCCTCTGTGCCACATGTAACCTAAAGCTTGTGCGTTCATCTGTGCCCCAACACCATATTTACACACCAAATACATACCTGCTAAATATCCCAATATTTTTGCGAATTTCTGATTGCGCGGCCACTTCCCTATACCATCGGGAAAACTGCCTCTGCGTGCCGCTGCATCATAATCTCCAGCATCACCATAAATGGCTGCACTAGCACCGTCAGCATCACCGGCCAATCAAAGCCAAATCAAGCCAAAGCCAGCAAAGTCTGCTACTGGAAGCTCCTTGCAGAAGGACGAACTGGACATTACTTGAAAGTTTGGGCGACCCCTTTCCCCCACCCTGTTGATGCAAATAAAAAAATCAACCTCCCCATTTTTGATCTCGCCAGGTTAGCAGGTATGCTAGTAGATGCACAGCAATAATGAGAATGCATTCACTGTTTTGGTTCTCAAAGCATAAACTTTCGCTCTTATATTGACCGATGCAATAAGTGCATCCCTCAACTTCTTTATATTTTTTTTTTGCGGGGGGGGGGGGGGGGGGGGGGAGGGGGGGTATAAAAATAAAACATGTTCATTAACAAATGTTCCTGGTGAAAGTATTTAGCTCTGGACATCTTGAGCTTTCATACTGGCAGATCCGTATTCTGGTGCCAGACATTAACAATATTCCCTCTACCCATTCCCATGTCCTTGTTTGCAGTGTTTGAGGCAGCTGAGAAAAATAGCTTCATGGTCAGGCCTATGATTCAGCAACGTTTACCTGTTTATTTGCAGTGTGGAAAGAAACAATCAGTGCTATACAATACTTGCCTTTATCCCATGATTGCTGTTTGCATGAGCCTAATCGCTGGTAACTTTTGCAGTGGACGCAGATATTGATAGCTATAGCAAAAAGTTTGTCTGATCGGTTATGGACAGTTTTTACGACCTTTTTGCTAGCTTTCTTCCTTCCTCACAAATTAATTTATTGATTGATCCAGATTGGCCAGAGCAGCAGTCTGGTGCCCTTGGGTTGCTTCGCATTGCGGTCGGCCAGCGCGCCTTCACTGTTGCACGCGTGGGACCTCGTCCTCAAGTATTACGAGATAAAGGCATGCATCTCTCCGTTCGAGACTAGCGTGATGCAATTTTATGGTGCAACAGGTGCTTAATTACCCCGCTCCCCGCTTTCTTCTTTTTTTTACGTCAGAATGGGGCACAGTACAATGCTTCTCCAGCACGCAAGTTGTCCGAGAGCTTCAATTTGGACATTGTTGCATCGACGATGGACACACCAAAGCATGTGAGTTGCTGCTTGTCTGTGCTAGGTGACTTTTCTTTGTTCAGCTAAATAGGACCTACCTTGCTATAGTAAACTTAGATGTAGTATATAGTGAAAATATGATCTTGTTTTACCTTCCCTAGACACGTGTACATTTTAATTCTTGATACTAGTAACGAGACCCCTAAGGAACTGTTATATTAAGACTATCTGGCCTTGGCAACTTACTTTCTATGGAAAGATGACATTGCGGCATATGTACATCCTACGACACCTCAGCCACTGACATGTAATTTCGGAAGCAAATTATAGCACTCTTTGAAATGGTTTAATCGCTACGCTCATAAGCTGCAAGAGGAAGCCAACTTTTCAAAGTTGTTGGGCCCGTGAGGCAAAACGCACAGCATTCACAGAGGAAAACTACAAAAAAGATGGATCCTGGCTATGAACTTGTAAGGAAGGCGGTACTGGCCGCTCAGAAAGGAGAGAGACTAAAATTCAGTGAAGTAGGGAAACAAAGAAAAACGCAAACGTTTACAGCACTGAGTGAGCAGTGCTGTAAATAATTGCGTTTTTCTTTTCGCTACTGACTCCTGAAAAACGCTGAGGCTGCTGTGGAAGACGACACCTGACTAAACGCTGCGTGTTTAGTAAGTAGTCAGTTGTCCGGCAGCATCCCCATATCCATGCCATCACCACTATGTAGTAAAGATTTTTCCTGGTATGGGGTGGGGTGGGTTTGCTATTAGGGAGGTTGTACGTATAATAAAATGCATGTGTGGGCTGAGCGTGTTACCTTGGCGGAATATTAATGTGCTGGAACTAGAACCGTCGTATAGAAAAAATCTGTCCATCTATCTTATAAAACTTTGGGTGGCAGGTGGCAAGGTGGGGAGAGGGAGTCTCCAATTTTGAGGGGAAAGGGAGCATGGAGAAGAAGTGGGAGGCAACCGGTGGTGAGAGAGTGGGGAGCGATACGGCATGTCACACCGTGGTTGCTGGACTGGATAAGTAGAGTGGATCAGGGAGCAGTGTGTCACACAGTGATCGACAGGTTGGATCACGCCACCTTTTCACATGGTCTAAATCCATCAGTGGCTGCTTTGTCAGGACAAGTGAATACTAATGCTAACGCATCAGTCGCATTGACTGTCTGTACTTTTCAACGGTTCCAATACTGAAACATTACATGTGCTGTAAAAATGCCACGGGTGATGCTTATACGTACTCACTTTTCACTGAGATTTTTGCCTGAAAAGTCCAATGCAGACTGGCGTACACTAACATCATAAAAAAAAAAAACTGCACAATAGAGTTTTCTCAACTAATTCTATTTTGTTCCTTTATTTACTCTAATTGGACATTGTGTATACCAGCTACTACAGCAGACATGAGCATTTTTCATACCTTTGAGCATCAGTTTAAAGTTAGCTGTGTTTGTGAGAATACGTTCTGCACACCTATTCTGTTGGACGATGCTAAGGCAAGCTTTGCTGACTGCATGTTCATTTTATTGTACCAATGGTTACGCAGGCTCTGCTGACTGCGGTGCACAACATCATATCGAGCCACACACCACTGAAGCGCAGCTACGATTCCCACTTCAAGGCATTTGTGTGTGCTGCCCTCAAGTGAGTGGCCATTTTAATTGGGGAACGCTTGCGAGAGTGTGATCGAATCGAAGTGGCGTTTGCAGGTCGTTTGTTGGTTAGCATTGAGAGAAAAGTTTTGGTTTTCATTTCTGGAGCAGCTCAGATGCTCTAGTGAAGGGCACCGGATAACCTCGACCTTCTCGGTCGTTTTAGCATGGACTGATGTCGTGCAGTACACAGGCGCCTTGCGTTTTGCCGGTATTCAAACACGACCGCGGCAGCCAGGTTTGAACCTGGGTTTCCTAGCTCAGTTTAGTCAAGTGCCCTAACCCCTGAACAACCATGGCAAGACAAAAGATAAGAGAGATAAGAAGATAAGAAAAAATATGAGATAATCATGCTCAGGTGTTTCACTTAATGTCAAAACTTCTTTATCACCTTATCACGTCACGAAAGCCAGTTTGTGGTTTTGGCCTTTCAGAGAACGTATTGCATGTAACTGTGGTTTTCCTGCACATATTTATTTCTTTGTGCTTAAAAATAAGCCATATGTTAAAACATAGTTTTTATGAATGCGTGGGATGTTAGTTCGGATACATAAATACATAATAGAATACTCCCATGCCACAGTCAAACATATGTTGCATTGCATTTCAGTGAGAAAAGGCTGGTACCTTGGCTGAAGTTACTATTCAAGTGCAAGCCAGTCGTCGAACGCTACTATGTCCACTGGAGTTATGTGCGCAAAACAGGTGGGTCTTTATCGGCGCGATAGGACTGGAATGGCTCGGCTAATAGAGCGGAGATTCTTTTTTACATACTTAGTTTCCTTTGACTGCAGTAGACAATATTGTTTCAGAGGCAGGGTGCAGTATATTTTTTGTTTAAGCTACTGGTTAAATTTTATTGTTGTGCTTTACTTGGGACCCTGGCTTGACAGTTTTTTGTTGCAGCATCAGAAGTAGTTTGCAGGAAGTAAGCAAGCTTAGCTTACAGCTTGGTCAACTGCTGCATGAAATTATGCTCTAAAGGTCTTTCTCATTTTACTTATTGGACAGAATTGTGTTCTGGCTGTGCATAGTGGTACAGCAAATTCTTACAAGCAAACATCATTTTTCAGCTGTTTCTAGTTAAGTATTGTTGGATAGCAAACGAAGCAAAACTTCTGAGGTCCTCAGGTGCTCGTCATTGCACAGATTCTGAAATTTGGGAAGATGTCATTGCTGTTTCTGAGACTGATTAAATTTTTTTCTATTACAGTATAAACACCTACTCGGTGTTACGAATAGAACATTGTGTTTAGTGAATATACATGAGAGTACATAAATAGAGGATACTCAGTCATTGTTTAATGGCGCAATATTTAGTATGAGGGGACCGAAAGACACACAAGCGCTCATGTCGTCTTTCCTTCCTGTTGTCCCTTTTTTTTTTTTGTGTGCTAAATTCACTTCAGCGGCAAACCAACTAGCTCTAGCTATGTATACAATATTTATGTATTCTCTGAAGCAGCAGATGACTGGTATATATATTACTATACTAGACTGGTTCAGTACAATATTTGCAGAAGTCTGAATGTGAAGGCAACTTGAGCTAGTTTTACATTTGGTTCCTTTGAAAACCAAAGAATGCACCAAATAATTATTTAAATTACTTCCATGCATGGTTGTTGCTCAATAAGAGCAAAATTCTTGGATTCACTTCATATGTGAGCACTTTGAGCTGGTAACTGTGAGTAAACCTGACTTGCACTTGATGCTTTTTTTTTTTTCTTTCAAGGCTTTGACGATGCGCTGAGATCCCTTGACCGGCTAACTGACTGTGACTTCGACCTTCCTGTTGACTTGGCTGTACGCCAACTGCAGAATATCAAGGATGCCTTTTGATGTGTCACCACAATCATAGCAGCGATGCCACTTATCTCGACGAACTTGGGATGAAATCTTATCTCAGTGTGTTGTGCAGTAATGGTTGGCCTTTAGGGCCACGTTCCGGCTGAAAGGCCATTCTTCGCAAGGTGTTCTTCTTAACCCTGAAATGTGGCATGCAAAAGTATACAAATGTGTTCATGTAATGTCTTGAAGTTGCCTGGGATGCAAACTTAATTTTCATAGGCTTCCACTAAGAGGCATGATAACCGGTGACCAGCAGCCGCTCTAACCATTTGAGAAATAGAGAAATAGAAGCAGGGCTGTTAAGTTGAAGTTGTCCCAGCCAAACATACTGACCAGATGCAATCTCTGGTCCTCCTCTGTCCTTGTTTTTACTTTGTATGGATCAACCAGGAAGATCGAATACATGACTGACAAAAGTTAGTCATTGTAATATTACTGGATGGTATTTGTTAGAATTGGCTGTAATTGAAAGCAAGTGATTACCGATGATTTCAATTTGTGGGAGCTTGGCTGCATTGTTCTTCTGTAACACTTAGAATGATGGAGGGAATTTTTTTTAGTTTTCAGGCATTTTTGAGATAGCCTAAGGCAGCTTCTTTCAGGATTGCAACTGACGAAATCAACACTCTTCCTTGTGGAAACATGTGCCATATCACTTGTAGCCTTTGCTGCACATGTCTAGTCACTGAAGCATTTGTTTATGCAATCAAAACAAATGTATATTCTGTGCTGTTTAGCACCGATTCCTTTTCTCAGTCTCATTACTTGGCATGAAACAAATTTTTATCCCACACTCAGCTTAAACAGGATGTGCTTCTTTTGGCACACATAGTTGGGCCGGCAAGACGTTCATCCACCTTTCCTACTGGCCACTTTAGGCTGTGCAAAGCACGAAATTGTGTCTCCCATTTTAGGTAATGTTTTGAGTATTGAAAAACCTTTTCCTATTTCTAGTTATTGTAACTATAACTTCAGCTTAAATTGGTTACCTTTTGAAGGTTGCAAGAGTTGAGACTGATACCCTCTTCCTCTGCTTCCGCCCTTTGTTACATGCATGAAAGTGTAAGCAAAGCCAGGTTACCAGACCTGCATATAAGATCTCTACTCTAGATAACGATTTTAATCCTTGACGTTTTGTTTGTGTCTTTAGCAGCATTTGTTTTGCATCCTCATTGTGTTGATCATAATTCTTAATTTTTTTGTTTCAATTTTCAAGCGAAACATACCTGCTCTCATTTTTAAGCAAGGACATTTTTGTGTCATCTAGGAAACAGTATGGGTTTTTTGCTGGTGCCTTTGAAAAAATTCAGCATATGTTGATCCTTATACTTTTTTGTAGCAATAGAATGTCTACAGTTACAACATGTTCATTGTACATGTTGCATGGAAAGTGACATCATGTCTCATTTTTAACCAGAAACATGTTCCATGTCAGTACCCAGACACACATATTTCTACAAATGTCTTTAAACTATAATCTATATGGAGTGCAGTTCTGGAATGTGGTTTCAGCAGGCACTTGCCTGGGATCTCTATTCCATGCCTAACATTTATTCCACAAAATAATTTTTTCAACATTGCACCTTTATTCTTGGGTCAAGAACTGTGACTGTGTTGCGAAAATGGAGCTATGAGTGCCATTTTCAGCATTTGATGTTGCAAAGCAATGCACATTTTTACCGGCGTTTTGAAACTGGTTCATTTTTTTATCATTGTTGTGTACATACTTGATAATCATGGTGATTCATTCTTTGAAATCATCTTTTCTCCACCTACTTAAGGTCAGGATCTTGGCTCCAGTGTGTCCTCTGTAACAAGCTTCATTGATTTTACGTTAAGTTGTGTGCATTTTGTTATGAGTGGTTACTTAATGGCTGTATGGAGGAACCACTGTTACAGAGTATCTGCCTAGCTGTTGATAAGCAAAATGACTGATAATTGATGTGAACACAAACGTGTTAATGTGTAACTAAATACAATAAACAGGGTTGTTTGCAAAAGTTGTCTACACATGTTTTGTGTGTGTGTGTGTGCTGGCTGCACAGATGCGTGGATAGATGGATGGATGGAATAAGCATCTCCTTATCTCCTTCGAAATGAAACAGTGGTGGGACCGCAATTATCAGATTTATTTAATTATTAAACTGTTTTTTTTACCTTAAGCACTAGCATGGAATTAATGCTCCTTTTAAGTATAATTTTCAGTTGCTTTCAGGACTCCTAAATGTCCTTTCCGGACATTTGACTGGAATAGTCCCTTCCCTAGTACAAACAATGACATAAATGCTTCATACATGTGTGATATTATGCTGATGCATAATTCGCAACAGGGAGTTAAGCACCCAACGCGCATACACGGTGAAGCTGCATCTATTCTCGACCTCGTCTTTCTCAGCCAAGAAACAGAACGTTTTACTGTATCAGTTGAAACTGGGTTATCTGATCACTGCATGGTGGTTTTTACTTGTCCCATTCAACAAAATGTCGATAGTGAACCAGCAAAAATTATTTCCGTGAAAAACTTCTCCAGAGCTAATGATGAAAGTGTGTTAAATTACTTCAGCTTACGCCTTGACATGTTTTGAGGAACTAATGTTGATGAACTCTGGAATAAATTTAAAGAAATCTGTACATACTGCATTGATAACTACATTCCTAATAGAACAAAGAAAACGTGTAAAAAAACCCCTTGGATCACGCGAGAAATAATACATTTGAAAAGAAAAATCAAACGACTGAAGCGTGGGGGTGCCTGTCGAAACATAGTTAAAATACATCAGGCTAACTTCACAAGCTATTTGCGGCAGGCTAAACAAGATTACTTTCAGTATAGCCTGCCAAATTTCCTTCGTGACTCACCACATAAGTTCTGGAAACTTTTATCGAAAAAGAAAAAAACGATTACGCGCATTTCATGTCAAGGTGTGCAGCTTGCTGATAAATCACAAATCTCTGAGGCATTCAATAAGTATTTTCAGAGTGTGTTTTCCCATCATGGTTTATTTGTTCAACCCAGTACCATGTCTCCCAACTCGACCCCCGACATTGTTTCTTCATCTGGCATATTCTCCATGCTACTCAACCTCAAAACTAAAGCGTCCGCTGGACCTGACGGAATACCATATATTTTTTTGCACCGTTATGCAGAAGCCATCACAGAGTTCCTGGTTGTTATTTTCCGCAAATCATTTGAAACAGGAAACATTCCTTCCGACTGGAGGAAAGCGCGGATTGTGCCCGTGCTGAAAAAAAGGTGATCCTGCCTTGATTGCTAATTATCGTCCCATATCAATAACTTCCACATGTTGCAAACTTGCTGAGCATATCATAGCTAACTACATAACTACATTTCTAAACGATAACAAGGAGCTTACCCCCCATCAGCACGGGTTTCGAAAAGGCTTTTCTACTGTCACTCAGCTAACTTCTGTCATTCATACTTTTGCAAGTGTACTAAATAGCGCTGGTCAAATGGATGTTATTTTTTTAGACTTCAGCAAAGCCTTTAATGTTATTTCTCATGCCAAATTAATTTACAAACTTGAACTTATTGGTCTTCCCAATTTCATAATTCGTTGGATTTCCTCATACCTTTCTCACCGCACACAATTTGTTTGTATTGATGATTGCTATTCAAACCACCTGCCGGTCACTTCAGGCATCCCAAAGGGAAGCGTCCTCGGACCTCTCCTCTTTTTAATATATATCAATGACATTACTAATGTTATAACTACCCCTGTTCAAATTAGATTATTTGCAGATGACTGTGTTTTATTTCACCAAATTACTTGCCAAGATGATCAAGTTTTACTAAACTCCAATCTTCAGAACGTACATACATGGTGTAATAAATGGGATATGAAGCAAAATTTAGAGAAAACTGTATACATGAAGATAACTAACAAAAAGGCTTCCTTCTCATTTCCTTACAATATTTCATCTAACCTTCTGACTGAAGTCAGCGAGTCCAAGTATCTAGGAATTACAATAACGCAAAACCTTAGCTGGAATAAACATGTATCAAACGTATGCTCCTCAGCCTTTCGTAAACTCTGCTTTCTTAGACATAAACTAAAACTTGCCCCACCTTAACTTAAAAAATTAACCTACTTTTCAATAATAAGGCCATCACTAGAATATGCGTGCACCGTCTGGGATCCCTACACTAAACGTAACATCGAGGCCCTTGAAATGATTCAACACAAAGCTGTCCGTTTTATTTTTTCAAAATATCGTGTAACTGACTCACCAACGACACTCATGAGAACTCACGGTATTGAAACATTACAGCTGCGCCGGAAAATTCAAAGACTGAAACTACTTTTCTTACTAAAAAACCATAAACTGTCTATGAATGCAGACCCCTTCCTTAAAACTAACACTACGCGCCAAACACGAAATCATCATGCACAATCATTAACCCCTTACAGTGCTAGGATGAACGCCTTTAAATACTCATTTTTTCCACGCACCATTGAGGAGTGGAACAGGTGTCCGCCAGATCTTTTAACCAGAGCTGATTCTTTTGACTCAATGTTTTCTTCATAGCATTTAATTTGAGAGCCATTTATTTCTACGTTTACATTTTGTACTTGCATCTGAGCCTTGTATTTATTGTTGTATTTTGTGTTACAACTTGTATTTAACATTTTTCAATTTTGCTAATCCTGTTCTTTTTGCATATATTGTGTATTCGCCCCTCCTGCTTGGGCCTACTGTAGGCCTGCAGTATGTTCTAAATAAATAAAAATAAATATATATATTTCCTGCTTTGAACCAACAATTTTCTAATCACTTTGCACTGACTTTTCCTGTGGACACACTGATGTTACCTTTATTTTTTGTGAGCCCTAGCTACTCTGAGACACCAGTCTGACCAGCATATCATCATCGAAATATATTCTGTGACATTCCTGCAGAATATATTTGTCTTTTCAGACTTACCCCATACGCTACATGAATCACTTTCCAGGCATATTGATTCCTTTCTGAATTTTAATCTTCCTTTCTATTACATTCGTAATCTGCTTCTTGCTCATAGAATTTTCTGACTTTTTACTGTTTGCTCTTTGGCCCTTCTAATACTCTTTCAGACCCAACTGTAGTGCAATGGTGCATTAAAACTTTACACTGTACATGTCATTAGAGAAGGTCATGAACTCCATGAAGTTTAATAACTTCATGAATGGGAGTGGGCACCATGCTGAAGGATGTTATTGATGGAAGCTACTCTACTATAAATTGTACTTTTTCTTTAGCAATTATTTGCTGTACATTACAGGCTTGCTTTTTATCATTTCTTAAAAGATAAAAAAAAGGTCAACTAGCCATTTGTCCTATTTCGAAATGTCTCTGGAGCCCTCCACTACCATACCGTTTTCTTTCCACTTTCACTCCCACCTTCCCTCACGGCGCGGTTCACGTGTCCACAGAACAAGAGTGACAGATACTGCGCCTTTCCTGCGAATCAATTATTATTACTTATTTGTCCTTTCAGCCTTGCCTTGCTTCTGGCATGGTTTTTTCTGGTGGCATGGTTTTCACAGCCGTCGACTGAGTTATTTAGACGGCTGCTACTGGGTGGCGCTACGTGTGTCAGCCAAGATGATTGATGGTTGTACCAGGCGCGCGCCGACGGTATTACTTTAACCATAGAGAAAGCTTTAACGGCGCACCTGCTTTGTGACTCGTGAGTAGTCTGCCCGGGGCCAGCGTGGAAGATGGTACGTGTCGCCATGTCTCCGAACACAAAGCGCGTTAAAGATGCTGAGCGGAAACGGGGTGTGCGCAATGGATTACAGCCACGACCGTTACCACAAAGTCTTGGAACTAGGCGCAGGAAGCGACGTGAATTTATGCGTCTGAAACGTCTCAACGAATCTCCTCGGACAAAGGCTAAGCAGGCTGAGAAACGTTTTGAGCGTTTGGCCAGCCGTGCGCACCCTTTCGCCTCACACAACTTTAGACAGAATGTAAGATGGAGTCCAAAGACAGACTCCGCCTCAGTGACCCGTGAATTTTAACGTGGTAGCGTCAAGGAGCTCGTGTCGCAGAAAAGCCGGTGTCGTCGGCGGCGTTGGCCGTGAGCGATAAATCCCGGCATGCACTTCATAAATAAAAAGCAACTTCCAAGATGGGCTGGGTGGGAATCGAACCAGGGTCTCCGGAGTGTGAGACGGAGACGCTACCACTCAGCCACGAGTTTTTTTTTCTTTATTGCATGAATTGGTACAAATACATCAGTACCGCTTTCAAGCATCGAACTCGTGGCTGAGCATGAGAACCTTTATGCTCAACCACGAGTTCGATGCTTGAAAGCGGTACAAAAGCGCTTCTAGTGAATGCGGTGTTGCCTTAGAAACGTGCCGTAGAACGTTATACTGCGGTGTATATCGGTAATTATGAGCATGTTACAGAAGTCGCAGTTACATGAGTAGCGCAGTACGTTTCCGCTACATTTCTTCTGCGCTCTGCGCACATGCAGAGCCATCTTGCGGCAAACACAGAAGAACCCCTCCTCGCAATGTGCGGCGCTGCCCCGACACGTGGCGCGCTACTCGCCCCTGACGTTTCGCCGTGCACCCTCACGGGTTGTAGAATCAAGCGTCTTTCCTTTCTTTAGATCACTCAAGAGCATACCGAGCGAATGAGTGGGCGGTGCGAACGAGGTGCAATAACGCTATCGCGTTCCACTCTTGAAGGCGAAGCTTAAGCGTCCTCCAAATTTTTTAATTTGTTTTTAACTCTCGCTCTCGAAAGCGTGACACCTATGCTGGCAACTTTCTGCTGACAGCTTTCTGTCCACAACCTTCTGTCTACAACGATGAGGCATTAAAGGCTGTCGCCTTAATAGTTGGGTCGTGCAGGGTGGATGGGACGTCAATCTGCAGGGCAGAAATTACGTGGTGAGGTGGATGGCACTTTTGGGATCCGGAGGATTCTCAACTTGACGATACCCGTCGCAGTTGCTCAGTGGTTACGGAGCTCGACTGCTGAGCCCGAAAACGCGGATTCCATCCCGGCCACGTTTCCACGAGTCCAAACGCAAAGGAGATCCCAAGGTAGTCGAAATAATCCGCAAGTGTTTGTCCCTTAGCCGGTGTCGCTTTGGGACGTTAAAACCCCGTATGTGTTAGGCCATACATACTGCTCGCCGACGCTTTTTTCACACACGGTGCCGGCATTTTTGCCACGTTTGTAGTTTGCAATTCACGCACATGGACGGTCTCAACTTTTAATATTTTAATTTTTTGAATTTCTTATACAACACTAAGCTATCGATGGATGGCGCAGTTTTCTAATTATTTAATTGAATGATCAATAACGAACTTGAATGCTTATTTAGCATTGTGAAGCACTGGATTTTTTTTTATTCAGAGCATTTGGATACCTTTGAATCCCCTTTATATAAATCTTTATTTTTCAAATATTTAGATTAATTGATCAATTCACACGCTCAAAATTTTTAATTAGCATTATCAAGCATTGGTTTTTCATTCTAACCATCTTGACACCTTCGAAACCCCTTTTCCCAACTTTTTTTCGTTCCCTAAGCACACACCAATCATTCTTCAATCACTAGAACCACGAATTACTACGTTACGATCTATTTTTCGCAGCCCCCGGTTATTTTCGATACCCGGTGCCGACAACTACTACGTCGACGGCTTTCGACCGAACAGGCTGTATAAGCTATCGCTTAAAAACGTTTCAGTAACAAAGAAGGAAACTCCTGCCTATACAGTGTGCGGCAGTACCGTTAGCGTTACCGGAGTTCCCTGAGCCCGCCCACTGGCAATGCGCTCGCAGTGATTGGACGTGGCAGGCATGCGCTTAGCTGGTGTTGGATGCCTTAATGGCCAGGGCAGGTGAGGCGGGGACATCGAGGAACCCTAGCTGGTGTGCACTTGGTGCGCTCTCAAGGCAAGCTGCCGCATGTCGGGACCTATTAGTAAGGCTACTCTATTTTTTTTAACAATCAGCAGTAGCATGTGCGCCCTTGCGGCGGGCAGGATCACTGCTATCCGATAACGCTAAGGGTATATGTATGTTAAGTGCCTAATGCTGCATTCGAATGCATAGATAAATGAAATCAACAATCCTCCTCCACTTATTTAGCGAAAAAAATCTAGTGCGAATTCTATTCCTGGCGTTATCGACAATATTTCACATGAGGACGCGCTTCGCTGGAGGCGAAATGCGACGTCAGTGCATGCATGCGTGCTAAAGAGCCCGAGAGGCCGAAATTGCCAGAATATTCTGGTGTCCCTCATAGCCGATTTCGCATTGGGACGTTAAAATTGCGCCGATCGAAGCGCAATCGAAATGCTTAATGGCCTTGGCTTCCAAAGAAGAGCGAATCCTCAGTTTTGCGAGGTCGAATTTTAGACCTATGACATATACAAGTCTGCTCTGTTGTCCATGCTTCGAAATAAAGAGGGGAATATACGAGGAGGTTAATCGCAAAAGAATTCCTATTCTGGGGAAGGGAGATGGGCTATGAAGTGGCATAGCCTCCTTTATACAAAAAAAAAAAGAAAAAAAAAGGCTATGGAAGTGGAAATGGAAGCTGTGAGACCATGAGTAGCGAATGTGAGATGCATTTTGCGAAGATTGCATGAAGCTTCGCTACGAAGTCGACCAGAATTATAGTTCATGGCCGTGGCGAAAGAGAAAACGCAGTAAACATTCCAAAAATGCCGATATTAGGGCGAACAACATTCCAAAATTGCCAATATTAGGGTGAACAACGATCGTACGTATTCAAACTGTTCGATAGAGTTTACTTCAGCATTAAAGCTTAATATTGTGCGGTTCTCCCCAGATAAGACTATGATGAATGTTTGTAGCTTTTAACTAAACAGTCGCGTTGTACAGGTCAGCGTATCTTTTTAATACGTCTAATTTTGTAATTAACAAATAGTAATTGCCTAGCTTACCTTTCTAAAGGAAGATTTTCAACGCCACATCTGTGCACCAAGTTGAGAGCTACGGATTAGAGACTTTTAGTTTAGCGCTGCCGCTTACCGCGGCCGTCTACCGCGCACCGTCAGCACAGCACGCGCTGATTGGTCACTGCGTGCGGCGTCCGCCGAAATTTGGCAAGAACGTGGCGCCATCTGCCGCCATCATGGTGATCTGCGCATGCGTACTGACGCTCGCGCGGTAGCGGTAGCCGGTAGCGGTACGCGGTAGCGCTAAACTAAAAGTTTTGTAATTTAGCGCGATACCTTTTTACAGCCTCGCGTATATATATGAGTTCCCTGCCGACCTCCTCTAAAGATGTGCAGCTGACTTTCGAGTTAGTTGCTTATTTGGGAGTAATAAAGTTTATAGTCATCATCCTGATCGCGATGTTAGCACCTCCAAACATATCCCTATGAAAGTAACATAGTTTCACTACAGTGAACTAGAATACTATAGTTTCACAGTGGCCTCCGCGATGGAGCGCGGCGCGCCGCCGGAGCCGACCGCAGTTGCCATGGTTTCACCAAACCACGATAAACAGGCGACCAGTTACTGTTGCGCCTCGTCGGGGTGGCGCAGTGGTTAGGGCGCTTGACCACTGGGCACAAGGACGAGGGATCAAATCCCGGCTCCGGCGGCCGCCTTTCGGTGGAGGCGAAAAGCTAGGCGTCCGTGTGCTGTGCGATGTCGGTGCATGTTAAAGATCACCAGGTGGTCGAAATCTCCTGAGTCCTCCACTACGGCGTCAAGGATTGGGAGACCTCGCTGCGGTCAGCGGACCCGGACAGGCAGAAGACCGTCGTTAGCCGGGCCGCATACATCATGGATCAACATGAACGTTTAGATCGCGAGTGGGGTCGTGCGGAGACCCAGGAGGCCTGCGTGCCTCGAATGTTTTGCATAATAAAGTTTTTTTCTCCTCCTCCTCTCATAGCCTGAGTCTCTTCGGAACGTTCAACCCCAAAAACAAACCAGTTCTTGTTGCGGTTCCACTACGGCGTTGTTGTGGCTGCAGGAAGAAGGAAAATAAAATGCACGGGCCTCCTACTGGCTCTGTAGCTGAGCCACCTCCGCTGCCTCGTGCTGACAGAAGAGAAAATAGAGAAGAAAGACGCGCGCAGCAACAACAGCCGTCGTCCACCACCGAAGCAGTGGGCGGGTGCAATGACGGCCTACAACAGATAAAAATCGGTAGCAGGCTAGCCCCAGCCGCAAGCAGCGTTGACCTACCGTCCCAGCCCCGTAAGGCCAGGAACTACCACCCTTCACCACCTGATGTTAGCGCACGTTCAAGATCCCCAGGTGGTCTAAATTACTCCGTAGCCCTGCACTATGGCTCCTCTTTCTCTCTTTCCACTTTCACTCCCACCTTCCTCCCTTCCTTTACGGCGCGGTTCAGGTGCTCACAGACACAAGTGTGACAGATACTGCGCTTTTCCCTTCCTGTGAACCAATTATTATTATATTATTTTCTATGTGGCGAAAGTGAAACAATAATTTAATCACCGAAACAAGCTATTAGAAAGTAGGAGAAAAAATTAGGGGACACAAGCTTTGCCGTCAAGGGTATGATGGAATATTTACGTAATGAAAAAACTCCAACTAGCCCGATATTCCATCCTATTACATTATGACGGGATAGCGTTTCACACACACGGATGATGTTTCTTCCACTTTTCCCATTTTACACTTATTCCTTTTCAGTAAACATTGACTTTACATTCTGAGCAGTTTGACACATTTGAAACAATAATTTTCAAATATTTCAGTTAATTAGTTCAGTTAATTTTTAAATTAGCCTCATCAAATGGCTTTTCATTCTGAGCATTTTGGCCTCTTTGAAGCCTACTTTCTCCAATTTTCTTCGTTTTTTATTTAATTCATCAATTAACTAATTAATTACGATGATTTCATTAATTATTTATCGCCTGTCGAACACCAACCAATCAATCAATCAATCATTAGAACGACAAATTAGCATGATACGATTTTGTTTTGCACAGACCCCCATTATTTCCCACACGCTTTGCAAACTACTATAGCTACACAGACGGATTTTCGACCGAAGGAGATCTGTAAGTTATCGCTTAAAACCACATGCCGCCGGTGGAATCCGAATCCGCGACCTTCGAATGTCGCGTCTGGATCTCTACCGGGTGAGCCACAGCGGCAGCTTTTCAGTCCTCAACTTTCTCAGGTATTTACGTAGAGTGAACCTAACCTATGATTGGGTCGCCAACGCGACAGTCACCCATATCATCCATAAATTATGTGTTAGGTTCCAGTGCAACCTGCTGTTCGATGCAGCGCTGTGCATTTACATTTTTAGTCACCTAACTGGCGGACATTGGACTATTTGAAGACCTCTAAATTCGCCCTTTTTTTTTTTTTGTACCGGAGAGAGTGGATGTTCTTCCGTGTTCTTCCTTAAATGACAATCAGTATTTCTCTCTGATCGAAGCAAGGACCTGTACCAATTTCTCTGGAGCGATGTGGCGGTAGCTTCGATCAAACGCGTATGCCAGTGTGTTGGAAAAAAAAAAAATTGAAAAATCGGTGTGATGTCACGTGCGGCTATTGCAATGACGTGCAAACTTAGATACATCTCATGAGCACGCCAAAATGTCGTCCTGCTTCGATTGAATATGAGGAACTATTCACTTTGCAATCCACGGGAGGCAATTTCAGGACTACTTTCCGGAATAAGTTATGAAGAAAATTGCTGCAAATGAATCATAGAAACTCGTTGTTTATGTTGAAGTAGAAAAAGCAAGACGGGCGGATTCGGCCGTAAAAGAAAAAAAAATACGTTTCACATAATTAAGCCCCACTGTCTATATGTCCCATCCGCAGTCCACCGCAGGTATTACAAGCGTGAACACCAAGGAGTGCGAATCGTTTTTCATTAATCTCTCTTTGTAATCTGCCTAGCTTTTTTTTCTCAACATTATTCCGTATTATACCTGTCAGCACCTTTGGCATGCGCAACATTTGTCATGCCGCAGCAGCTCGAGCTGTCGTCTTGGTTTCTGTCGTTGCCGTCAGCCTCTGTTCCGCCTCCCCCGACGGAGCTTTGTCAACATTTTTGCGGGACGTCACCGACCCACCGTGTATACCGAGCACGCTTGTTCTTCTCTGGCTCTCGGGTAATGGCGTACACCGCTCGCCGTCTTTGCTAAACACCCTGACCGCTCCTGTTCAACAATGGACCGAATTTGGAGAGCGGGAAATGAACGAATTGAAGAGTCGTGTAGAGAGGAACGAGAAAACTTGGGTACTGGCACCTGGTACAACGGCAAAGGAGAAGATAATCTTAATTGAAAAACTAAACAGCATGAGATTCAACCTATCGCTGGTACGATTCGTGCTTGAACTGGAACAGGGAGATCAGTTGCTCTACGAAGAATATCCTGAAGTTGCCTGCATCCTGGTTGGCGTCAATGGCGCGACCGTAAACGTGGCCGTAGACGACTACCGCCAGTGCAGTCGAAGGACAGCCCTTGCATCGGTGCGAGATTACTGCAGAATTCAAACCAGCGACTCCTATCGGATCTTTAATGGCAGACAGATGGTCGTAGTGACAGGCGTCACCATGACTGCAGTGAACGTCACCCATAAATACAACCGCGCTCCAGAAGCGAGTCTTCTGCTCAGCATGCTGATGGACTTCAACACCTCAATAATTCCTCACCATTTTGTGGGATCAGGGATAGGACAAGACCGCCTGGTTCACGCAATTCACCGCAAGACAGCTGACCTCTCAGTTTTACCAAAAGGGCTCTCGGAAGAGATCGACGCAATCGTCGACATCCGAGCCATCAATGCCTTTCGATCTTTGGTGTTTTTTTCTCGGAAAGCGGAACAAGTTCCCCCGCGGATCATGCACATCATCCTGTCATCAAGATCGGCCCTGATCGCGCTTACATGCTGTGGTCTTGTTGTACTTGCCGTCTATTCTTGCCAGAAGCTTCTGAATTCTCACACTAGCTTGGCCGCATGCTTACTCTTCCTGCTGTCCCACCTCGTCGGCCGCGGCTACCCGGATCCTGCCCCATCCTCCAGCCATGTCACTCGCATTCTAGTCCTGTTCTGGGCTTTAGGCGTGCTGTCCTTCTGCGCCTACCTGCAATCAGCGATCACATCCGAAGCGAACGTTCCCGCGAAAGATAGGAGGATCAGAAACATTGATGACTTGTTGAAGTACGCCAAGCTGAGGCAGGCACTTCCTTGCGTAGAGCTGAGCTCTGATGGCGAGAGGTTCATCAAGACATCGACCACGGATGTCGGCAAGATTCTTCGTGACCTGTTGGACACATGCCGCTCCACTTGTGTCAATACCCGGAGCGGCAGGAGCGGATGCTTGGCACTTGCAACGAGAGGAACACACGTATACGTGAGGGTTTACGATTCCATCAGTGATATTTCTTGGAGCAGAGAGCAGTACGGACTCGCGGCGAG
Source organism: Amblyomma maculatum (assembly GCF_055883805.1). Classification (NCBI taxonomy): domain Eukaryota; kingdom Metazoa; phylum Arthropoda; class Arachnida; order Ixodida; family Ixodidae; genus Amblyomma; species Amblyomma maculatum. The sequence continues at coordinate 118,340,067 of NC_139351.1, read as the reverse complement.
CGAGGACACTTTGCGCTTCATGCCAACCGCCCCTATGTTTCCCAAGGGCTCCGCCTTTGGACCTGCTTTGAAGCGTCTTGTCGTAGAGCTCCTGGAACATGGCCACTTGCAAAGACACTACTCTATGGATATAAGTATGCTGTTGGTCAGCCTGTCCCCTTCTCCAACCGACAGCGAAGAAATGACCCTCATCTCCTTCTGGGACCACTTTCTGCTGTACGCCTGGGGAACAATGTTTTCCTGCATGGCCTTTCTTCTTGAGGTTCTGTTCGCACGAATAAGAGGCTGATAATTCCTTCGTTCCCGGAACACGGCAGTAAGCAGCACCGTGGTGGACAAGACATAAAGCAGAGATTGAAGCTAACGCAGTCTACAGGTAATTATATGCTGTTTCATCAAGCAAGCAAGCAATGTTGTTTACCGTCTGCCGTGCTGACTCGCCGGATATGGCTTTCGAGTGCTCAGCAAGCCCTCATGGTTTCCCGTTCAAGGCTACTGCATCTCGACGAAGGCGAAAAGCTGTAAAGTGCATGTTTTGACCTGTCAGTATAGTGAATGATATAAGATAATCAGTTAATTCTCAGCTTCAATAATACGGAATGCCTTTAATTCACTCTTCATTCTTGTTCACGTAAAAGCTGTTCAATGGGTAATTATTAACGCGATAGCGTTAAGTACCTCGTAACCAACAGAATCCGGCGTCGGCGCTGTGAGCGAAAAATCAGAAGCATGGCGCTTGCAGCTGGTATGTGGCTGGCAGGCCAGGCTCTGATTTTGATGGTTTTTGCGACTGAAGGAGACCACGTGTTATAAAAAAATTGGGAGGAGCTGCCAACCCTGGTTGCTCATTTGAGGTGGGAAGGTGGAATAAGAAACAACCTTACAGTGCTCTTCAATACCGGGTGCAGGCCAATACAAACAGCTGGTGCTGGGCAGGCACGCTACCCATAGGCCACGCAGGCATGTTCATACGGCTTGGTTAAATAATGGAGCTTTATATGTCGGGTTATCGCGTCATGTTGTTGCGGCTGTAGGAAGAAGGGAAAGAAAATGCATGGGTCTGCTACTGGCTCTGTAGCTGAGCCACCTCCGCTGCCTTGTGCGGACAGAAGAGAGAAAGTAGAGAAGAAAGAAAAAGAAGAGGGAGAGCAAGACGCGCGCCGCAACAGCCGTCGTCTACCACCTATGCGGTGGCGGCTGCAATGACGGCCTATAACCGATAAAAATTCGGTGACAGGCTAGCCCCCGCCACAAGCGGCGTTGACCTATCAGTCCCAGCCCCGTAGGGCTAGGAACAGCCACCCTTCACCATCTCCCCCATTCCGTTAAGAACGGTGCTTAAGCGTCCCCATTATTTTAGTCTTATATTGAGCAGCTACTGTATGCATGCTATATATTCTGTAACTGAAAGCTTCGGCTTGCCCTTGCGCGAATTTCTGCACATCACGTAAACCCAAAGGTTTCTGCACGCGGATTGGTGTGAAATGAGTGGACACTTGTAATGTGTGCGTACATGTGATTCTTATGATCATTTGAACTGTCAATAAAGGAAAAATACAAAAAAAAAGAAGCTTCACGCATGGTTTTCAATCCTTTCAGTCGTATAATGGCCACTTGTCAAACTGGCCAGTGCTTAACCTTGCATTGTCAGAAGTCAAGATTTACAACTGATCAATGCGATTTATGTGGACTCAGGCTATGAGAGACGCCGTAGTGGAGGACACCAGAAATTTCGACCATGACATCGCACAGCACACGAGCGCCTTGCTTTTTGCCTCCATCAAAAAGCGGCCGCCGAGGCCGGGATTCAATCCCGCATCCTTGGGAACAGTATAGTCGGGCGCCGTAACCACTGCGCCACCCCAGGGCCGATTTATGTGGAGATGAATGCGTTAAAATTCAGACTTCGATTCCGTGGGTTATGTTGAACGGAATTCATTTACGTGTGGTAACTTAGGGTCGGTTTGAGAAATTATTTATTTCCGTTGTTTTGTCCAAATATTTGAAGTTATTTGTGATATTGTGCAGTTTCGTGTCAGATCAAGTGTCATCAAGCGTTAGGCTTCAAATCAGCCACACATTCGAATTCTGGTGTTTATAAGAGGCCACACCAAGCCAGCCTCGCGTTCTGATCTGGAATCGCACGTAGATGCTTGGTCAAAAGTGCTTAAGCCACAGGCTTTTTGTTTGATCATCATAATGGAATTATAACGACGCCAATAAAGCCCGAATAGGCTTACAACTTTGGAAGGTGGTTTTCTATAGCGGTATAAAAACTTTCTGCTGAAAGTGTGCTTTGTTCCGCTACACAAAACATTCCAGTGGAACTCATTGGGCTTTATAGGCATTAGGCCCCATAGGTACCGGCCACCAACTCCGCTCGTGCCACCAGCCATTTCTGACCAGTATAGCCGTGAGGTCAGTTAGCCGCTCCGCCCAAGAGGTTTGAGAAGGGTTAGGAACAGGGGAAAGAGAGGTTATGACCTGACATTGCATCACCATGTGGAATAGGGTTGGTTGGTCCCTGCAGTGCGGACATTCAGGGCGACCGAAAGAGCAGAGGGTTGCAAGTACGAATAAAAGAGGGGAGTCACATGCGTAATCAGTTTAAGCTTAGCTATAAGGCGCTTCCCGGCAGAGCCATAAAACCTTGATTTTCTAGCTCTTGCCGGGAGATTCGTTACGTGGCACACTGAAACATTGCCGAAGGGTGTGGTGTGTTCGTTAACTTACAACATACGAGTGACCTCGGAACAGTGCACGGTAAGGCAAAGGCCGTATTTAGCAGACTCAATGGATTCGTATTGCGCGCTTCTTGCTCGTGTGGTCATCCGCAGTACGTCACTTCAGCTTGCTGCAAGCTGACGACTAGATGATGTGGGGTGCTACTGGATGGTTGATAAATAAGCGTTTCAGACTGTAGAGTGCGAACATGCGAAAATGCCGCACTCGTTGCTACTGTGCCCAGCATTCAGGCATGGGACAGCGCATTCTCGCTCGCGATACTTACACAGCAAAGAACATTTTCACTTAAGTTTATTATCGTAAATTTTGGCGCGCCATTACCATTTTCACGGCATGATTTGTAAATCGAAAATTCTACGAAACGGTGCCGCTAAATTCCCCAACCCCGACCAAATAACATAGCTTTGAATGTCGGCGTGCTTAGATACAGCTTACAGCTTTGTACCGAGGCCTCATAGCAATGTCAATTATTTTCTCCTACTTAGTGATCTCTGTGATCGGCGGTGCATATGCGCAGAATAAAAAAGTGGGCTCCTTATACACAATGTGCAATGTATTCACACACTCCCGCGTAGTTTGTGGGTGAGGACAACAGCGAATGGTCTTCCAAAGAAGCACTTTATTGGGTTGGTAAGCGCCAGCAAAGACACGTGCGCTCGGCGGCGCCGATGGCAAGTACTTGGGGCTCAAGAAAGCGCGGGTAAACGACGGCAATAACTATGCTTATGTCATGGTGCTTATGTCATGGTATTTGAATGCCCCAACGTCGAATATATATAGCGACCCATGGGGTTTAACTTCTTGAAGCGACTCAGGCTATGATAGATGCCGTAGTGGAGGGCTCCAGAAATTTCTGCCGCCTAGGGTTCTTTAACTTACACTGACATCGCACGAAGCACACGATCGCCTTGCTTTTAATTCTAACAAAAAGTGACCGCCCCAGCCGGCATTCGATCCCGCGTCCTTGGGCATAGCAGCCCAGTGCCATTACCACTGCACTACCGCGGCGGGGAAGAAGCTGTAAAAGCAAAAACTGATAAGCACAGCTATATAAAATAAGCAAGTGAAGTAAAAGTAAGTTTGTAGATATTTGAGCAGCAACGAATTGTAGAACGAGCTAATAACGAAACTATGGTACGGAACTCGCAATGCCTACTCATTTCCGCACGTCAAGAGACCCACCTGCAAATTTTTTGCCAAGTAGTCCACTTTACCGGCTGCTGTATTAATTTCTCTTGTCAATTTTATTTACACCCGCTTCTCTGTTCCTAGTTTTTGTAACAATATGTCTTCTTTATGTGCCATTTCAAGCGTAACCTTTTTTTTTTTTCTTTCTGTCCTGTGAGTGTATATTTCCTCCCGCTCCCTTCTGCAACGCCTTTGGGCTCTGAGATTATTTAAATTATAAAAATGCGCTGTCAAAGTTCTGCCTCTGCTGGGTGCACGGCATTCAACATGTACAGAATTTGCTTTCAAGGCGTTGATTTTTACCCGAGTGAAAACATGTACATGGCATTTTAGAAATAATGAAAAATGGTGCCATTTAGAAAGGGGCGAGAACGTGGTATTGTCATCGTTAAATACCGTGGGAGCCCTTCTTACATTTTTCGAACTGCTACAGGCATCAGTTGTGCGAGCTTTCAAAAACAAGTTTCCCGTTCACTTCGAATATATTGTACCACGCGATGTCCATAGTGCGTAAATACTTCCAGTAACACACGCACACGTTTGAGAAGTCAAATCAGAGGTCAAAAACTTTTTTTTTTTTTTTTTTTTTTTTTTTTTTTGTGGATGGCATCTATACACGTTCGCCGTAGTTCGATACCATGCATGAAACAAGGAAGCGACGCCTTTTCATCGTTGCTCCCAGCGCCTTAGCGCCAGTCCATCACGCAACAAGCTGACAGCATCGTTCTCAGAACACAATGGTTTTGCGAAAAGAAGTGCATTCGCATACATCGACAAAGCGCCAATAAAACCGCCCGCGAAACGAAAACCCTATACAAACCGCCGGGGTAGCGCAGTGGTTACGGCGCTCGACTACTGTTCCCAAGGACGCGGGATCGAATCCCAGCCTCGGCGGCCGCTTTTCGATGGAGGCGAAAAGCTAGGCGCCCGTGTGCTATGCGATGTCAGCGCACGTTAAAGAACCCAAGGTGGTCGAAATTTCCGGAGTCCTCCACTACGGTGTCTCTCATCCTGAGTCGCTTTGGGGCGTTAAACCCCACAAACCAAACCAAACCATCCCGTAAGAACGTCAGTTTTCACGCAGTCGACTGCCCGCAAAAACATGCCCCTCAATCGACGCCAGTGCCTCCGTGCGGCCGCTCTGGGCAGCGGAACAAGCTCTCCCATAGAACGACGGGCCATAAAAAAAGGCGAAAGAAAAATTAATACACCCGAAGGTGGCATGTCAAGCACAGCGGTACAAAACAAACCCGTCAAAAACCATGGCACGGTGTTAATACAATCATGTGAAAACAGGACACAATGCTGGATTACAACAAGAGGACAACACCCTCTAAATTAAAATTAACTGTAAGCATGAATGTTGTTAACAAATGACAATCAAAAGAGCAAATGGTCACATTGCACATACCCAAAAGTTACAACAGACAACAATAGAGACCTAACCATATAGGTTAAACAGCTGCTAGTGTAGGTCCGATCTGACCGCTATGTTACATCACAGACCCTCAAACAGTTAAAAGCACTCTGTTTTTAGATACAAGAAAATATCGTGTTGACCATTGACGGAGGAACTCTTGTTCCTCCAAAACAAACAGTCGTTCCTCTAAATGAGCATGTATGATTGTACGCAATTTGCGCTACCTAGGAAACATTGCTCTGCTTCGTCTTCTCGACCTCTCGGACACATTACGGAAATACCACAGTACATACATCACCGTATAGTACACCAAGTATTCAAATTTATTCCGCTGTCTCAGAGCATGTGTAGGAAACACACCGAAAACCTTCCCAACAAGCTTCCACATTGTACACGCGACTACACATCCTTTTATAGGATGATTATTGATCTCTACTTGAGCACAATTTATACATTTATTATTTGGCACCATGCCCCATCTATTCAGCCTGTCCCTGGTTGGCAAGATGCCCCACGAGTACTGCCAGTAGACATCTCTGACAATCGATGGCAGGTCACGCGAAGAAACAGGTCTCCAATTTTGTGTCGGACTTGGCAAAGCGTTCGAAGGCGGGGCCGACATACACATATTACTCCCTGTGACTTCAGTCGTGACAATATTTCACACAGCCTGGATACTGGTGCTGAGCGCCACAACACATTCGGAAGCGCTTCAAGTTGTGCATACATACGTGCTGCTGCAGCATACTGGGGCGCTGGCACAACAGCTGCTGGTGCTAAGTTACCTAGACCTCGAGGCACTAGAGTACGCTTGTAATGACCTAACCAGTACAATAATAATACCCTTCCTTGGTAAGATTCGTCATCTAGAAGATCACAAGTGCACTTTGTACAGAGAATTCTGCTGAAAGTGACTACGCATGGTAGGCTCCAGTCTCCCTTTGCCTTAGAAAGACGGAGGGATGCGTTACGTACTGCGATTTCCCAAGCCAGAACCAAGAGAAGATAAGAGTGTTCACTGTGCGTACCGTTGATGACGGTGGTAGAGCCACTCGTGCTGCAAACCAAAGCTTGCTACACATTACGTTCTTAATTAAATAAGCTCTTTTATCCAAAGACAAGGATCTTGCAGACACAGCTTCAGTCTGTCGTCGTATGCCGCTCACAATATCTTTCCACATGTGCGGGGATAGGCCACTTGCGCAAAAAATAGCGCCCAATATACGCATGTGATCTACCTGTCTGATTCCACCCGGTAAAGCGATGTCGTTATTTCCCAAATTTAGTGCTTCGCACTTATCGATATTCACTTTGGTACCCGACAAAGTGGAGTAAACGTTGTAAGTTGTAAAGACACCTACAAGACTGTCATCTTCTAGGAAAAGAGTAACATCATCCGCATAAGCAGAGACTTTAACGCGGCTGGAACCTGGCATTGGGAGGCCCTTTATTTTTGTGTTGTTGTGCCAACGCCTTAACAATTGGTCAATTGCTCACACGAAAAGCACAGGAGAAAGAGGGCATCCTTGCCGGACCCCTCTTGTGACATTAAATGTTGGTGTTACGATTCCGTTCAACAACAGTTCCCCAGTCATATTTGAATACAACAGCTCAAGAACTTGGATGAACTCTTTGGGAAAATTATAACAACGCAAAACTTCGAAAAGGTACCTATTGATGTTCAAGGCGGTCAAAGCTTTCGCTTTATCTAAAGCAACCAGTAGACCTGGTGCTGCCCGCGCTTTCGTGTATTGTATGATGTCTCGAGTAAGGTTGAGAGAGGAAAATATGCTCCTCCCAGGAATGGAGCAAGTCTGGAGAGGACGAACTATTTTACTTATTAGTCCTTTAAGACGATGGACGAGTAGGGCTGCAAATATTTTGTAATCTGCATTCAAAAGAGTTATTAGTCTCCATGATGCTGGGTTTGCAGGATCTGCGCCAGGTTTAGGCAGGAGGATTACACGCCCTCTTGAAAAGGATCTAGGTATTCCTTTGCATTCCAGCACTGCATTTAGTAGAGCTACTGAAGCGTCACTAACTTTTGACCAGCAGGCTCGATAAAATTAGACGGGTAGGCCGTCCGTTCCGGGAGCTGCTCCGCTGTTCATAGACTTCAGGACAAAAAACAATTCTTGCTTGTCAGTGGAGGAAGTTAAATTTGTTCCTTCTGCATCATCCAATTGTGGAAGATTACAACAAAATTTAGTGACTTCATTCTTGAGTGTTTCTGCAGTTTGCGTGCATTCCGACATAAAAGCATCACTAAACCAGTTGTAGAACATCCTCTCGATATCGCGACGCAGTCGGCTCTCGCTCCCATCTTCAACTATGTAATACCTTTTCTATGAAAGATGAACTACTGCGAGCGGAACCTGACGTGCGTGCCAAACGTAGCACTTCTGGATAAGAGACTGGTCGATTAGCTGCCCATGCCTTTGCCGACGTCTGCGGGCTTCTGCACAAAAGGAGGCTGTATCGGTCACGCTGGCATTCGAGGTATTCCTGGAAAAGTTGAGACTTTGAACCTCCCATTTGCACTATGCGAATGCGTCGCAAACTTTCACAGATTTGCTCCGTCTCTACTTTCTTCCTCTTCCTGCTTGCTCTTGTGCATGCGGATCTCCAGCTTTGTTTTAAATCGTCCCATATGTCGATGTCTCGTTTCTGCGGAGTAAGCGATTCTGCAACTGCTGCCCTGATTTCAGCTAATGCCGCGGGATCACGTAAAGAAGCTACGTCTAGCCTCCAGAGATCTCCGTGATCCCCGGGCCTCCCTTCTAAATGCAGGATGACGGAAAACGGCTGGTGGTTCGCGATGTGACCAGCGTCAGGAGAGAATGATAGGACATTGCATTGTACAAGACGGGGGACTAGTTCAGGTGGAAGATACACGCGGTCTAGCCTGGTCTGTGTTCGCCTTTGTCGCCATGTGCCACCAAAAGTGTCGCCTTTCATATGCACCCAAGCGTCGGTCAGTCGATATTCACGAACGAATCGTGCTAATTCGGCCGCGTGTGCTATGGACCCATCCTGGCCAGGACCTCGTATGTCGCGCCTGGCATCCAGAACGCAGTTGAAATCACCAAAAACGGACGGTTCTCTAAAATGAAAGGGGCCAGCTCGGTGAAGAAACGTTTCAAGTTAGGCCGCGTCGCAGGAGCATAAATGTTCAGTGCACGAAATTTTTTTTTCACCCCAGAAAAAATCAAGAGCAATCACTCGGCCTTCTGTGTCAAACAAACTAAAACTATCATGCAGTAATGGTCTGCAAAACACAACTACGCCCACTCCACGGCTCCGTGAAGGGCTATAGGGAGCTTGCATGAAGCGATGCATGCTGGGTATAATCCGCCATGATGATGTCGCTGGCAGCAGACGGCGGGAAGCGCAGCCAGGCTGAATGGAGCGAATGCCTTGTCATTTTCGACGGTCCACCGAGCAAACAAGCGGCTTTTCATGCGCTGTCCTTACGTGCGTGCAAGATCTTGCAAGATATCAGTGAGGAACGTACGCGTCGACGCTGTGCCTGAAAAGTCGGGCGCGCTATGAAGAAAGGCAAAGCAGTGCGGCGCGGACCTGTTCACGCTAGGCGCAGACGACTGGCTGTACTATGCGTCTGGACCTGTGGCCGCCCGTCGACATCGCCGAATCGCCGACATTCATGACTTCTAGTTCTGGCGAGTAGTTTGATACTTTCCCGGGCTAGCGTCGGTCTCTTAGTGTTGGCCCATGCGAGCCATTCGAGTCGGCAACGCTAGAGGGATCTTTTGCCTTCCCGCACTCGTGCATACGTACTTTTGGAATTGTGAAGAACCCGCAGTCGGCCTGTCTGATCGCTCCAGCATCGTCTGCGCGCACTACGCGACCATGCAAACGTGCTGCGTCGCCTGCTGCCAGCATGGCTATAGTGCTCTAGCACTATAGCATGGCTGCCAGCGACAACATCATGGCGGATTATACCCAGCATGCATCGCTTCATGCAAGCTCCCTATAGGAAAAAAAGGCTTTAACGAAGAACTGTTCACAGAAACTTTTAACTTCTTGTGAGTTCCGTAGGTTACATTCCTGGAGGAACAGGATATCCACTTTGTTTTCTCTTGTAAAATGGACTATTTCTCTCTGCTTGTTTCTGTTTCTGAAGCCTTGTACATTAAGTGTTAATATGTGTAAAAATGCCATTTCTATTGATATGAAGGGCATTTAAACGCTGGCTTACCGACTTGAACAAAAATTTCTGCGGCCCAACGGCTGACAGGCGAGGTACGATGCGATGCACATGCACACACGCACTGAAAAAGTGCACATAATAGAGGAGTAACTGCAGACGGCAGATGTGGCAAAGCGGGCAGCGTCCGAGATGCAGACGGTTGGCGACACGTGCGGGCGGCTGCCGGAAGATGACTGCGCCGTTGATAACGAGGCTGGGTAGGCGTCGACGAGGCATTCCAGTTCTGTTGAAAGGAGAGGGGAGAAAAAAAAAAGGAGGAAAAAAAAAGCGCACAACGGTGCGAGATGACTGGATCTAAGGCGATTCTGTGTCCGAAGGGAAATCCATGCCGCTTTCGTCCGGTGTCTTGCAGTCGACTTCGCCCTGTGCTTGCATTATTCCTGCTGGTGTTTGCTTCCAGTCTTGGCCCGAGTGGTGGCTCTGTTATATTACTGGGACCGTGTGAGTCGTCGGGGAGGCCAAGATGGCTGCTGAAGGGGTCGTGGCCGCTGAATAAACCATGGCTGCTGGTAGCGCCATTTTGAATGCTGCCCGACTTTCGCTCTGCTTCCAGGAGGTCTGACACTTGGCTTATTGGGTTGACGAGGCGAGGGTCTTTGGGGATATTCTGTCTTTCAGCGTGTAGGCGTCTTTCTTCTTCCGGGTCTTGCTGAGAACTTGATTCTGACAGATCAGAATGTAGTTGTCAGCGGACGTAGTCTCAGTCGTGGTCTGCGCGTTTCCTTCGACTGAGGAAACCTCTTCTGTGTTTCTAGTGGTGACCGACGTGACCTGTGTCTTCTCAATTCTATCTTGTCCTGTGTCTCGCTGAAGGGGTTATTCGGGATTTCGTACTCCTTCACTTGCGGCGTGCGTGGGGGGATGCTGGGAGAGCGGAGTGGTGGCGGCAGCGTATGAGCGTGGCTGGGCACAGTCGACTGTAGCGTGATCCTTTACAGCGTCGGCATGGTTCCTTGCACGCGCTGGTTGAGTGGCCGTAAACAGCGCACCGTGCGCACCTCGCCATCGTGCATGCGGCTTTGAAGTGACCTTCGACACCGCACCTTGAACAAACTCTCTTCATTCCTTTGTACTCAATCATGACGCGGTAGCCAGCCACAACGATGAAGTTGGGTGCCGGCTTCACCATTTCTAACTTGACAAGCCTGGTACCATTATAAATGTCCGAGCGGTCCTTGAAAACGACGTCCGAGACGCCATGACATTTCCCGTAGGGTCGATTCATACATAGACGAAGCTGACCCTGCAGGCGTTCGATCCAGGCGTCCGTGCGGCGCCTTTCATATGGAGCTTCCTCGAACGCCGCACCACACAGCAAACAGAAGCAGACCCAGATCTAGGAGACGTTAGTACAGCAGTCATCTGCGGCATTTCAAATTGATTTACAGGATAGAAAAGGCGCAGTATCTGTCACAATTCTCCGCGGACACATGCACCACGCCGTAAAAGAAGGTAGGAAGGTGGAAGTGAAAGAAGAGATAGAGATAGAGGTGCCGTAGTGGAGGGATACGATACACCGCGCTATAATGGCTTTCTCCTTATCGCACTTTAGTGGTCCAAAGTGCCCTCTAGAATTTTTCTGCTGCTAATGTGGCCCTTCCCCTTTACCGGAATCACGGCGTACAATAGATCAGGCTATTAGAAAGATAAAAAGAGAAGAAAAGAGAGACAAAGAAAACGATCTCGGGGCCTAAGTTGCGCCCCGCCGCGGGGGCGCAGTGGTTAAGATGACGGACAACTGTGCCAGAGTGGGTTCAAATCCGACCGCCGGCGGCTGCGTTTCCATGGAGGCGAAACAGGCGCTCATGAGCTGTGAGATGTCAGGGCATGTTAAAGGTCCACAGGCGGTCGAAATTAATCCGTGGCCCGCATTTTTCTACGGCATTTTTCTCACTTTCCGCTTTCATTCACGCATTTCTCAATTCCGCTATGGCGCGGTTGAGATGTCCATGGAAGTAGTTGTTGTGGCTGTAGGAACAAGGAAAAGAAAATGCACGGGCCTGCTACTGGCTCTGTAGCTGAGCCACCTTCGCTGCCTCGTGCGGACAGCTGATTGATTGATTTAAAGAAAGGGAAGGCGCGGTAACTGTCTCATTTGTTTTCTGTGGACACCTCAACCACGCCGTAAGGGAAGTGAGGAAGGTGGGGGTGAAAGTAAGAGAGGAGGAGGAGCCGTAGTGGAGGGCTACGGAGTAATTTCGACCACCTGGGGATCTTTAACGTGCGCTGACATGGATGGGGCTGGTGCAGGTGGGTCACCGCTGCTTGCGGCGGGGGCTGACTTGGCACCTAATTTTTATCTGTTGTAGGCCGTCATTGCACACGCCACCGCTGGTGGCGGACGACGGCTGTTGTTGCGGCGCGCGTCTTTCTTTCCCTCTTGCTTTTCTTTCTTCTCTATATTCTCTTCTATCTGCACGAGGCAGCGGAGGTGGCTCAGCTACAGAGCCAGTAGCAGGCCCGTGCATTCTCTTTTCCTTCTTCCTACAGCCACAACAACAACAACAGCGCTGACATCGCACAGCACATGGACGCCTCTTCGTTTCGCCTCCATCGAAATGCAGCCGCCGAGGTCGGGTTCGAACAACGCCTTGTTGGTTCGAACCCAGGTACTCCGGCACAGTAGTTGGGCGTCTTACCATTGCACCACCCCAGAAAGAGAAGTGGTTCTTGTTGAAGAGGATGAAAGGGGGGTCGGCGCGCACCACCCCAGCGGGACGCGGACAGAAGGAAGTAGAGAAGAAAGAAAAGGAAGAGGGAGAGAAATACGCGCGCCGCAACAGCTGTCGTCCACCACCTAAGTGGTGGAGGGTGCAATGACGGCCGACAACGGATAAAAATTCGGTGGCTGGCTAGCCCCCGCCTACCATCCCAGCCCCGTATCCATGGAAGCATGAGACAGATGCTGCGCCTTTATTTTCCCTTAAACCAATTATTGTTACTAATAATTTGCGAATGTTTTTGTTGACGAGTCTGCCACCAAGCTTCCACAGCAGTTTTTTGTCAGTTTTGTCGTTTACACCCAATTAGAAACTGGTTTCCACCAGATTCTTGTTGGCCGTGTCTGGACGCAAGCCCAGTCGCCATCGTAAAGGCGTCACCGGAGTCTCATGCGGAGCTTCGGGTGACTGTGAAGACTGCGTTGCTGGCGTGCATTGTCATAGGCAGGAGCCGTAACCTGGGCCAATCAATGACCACATGCTGTAAAAAGATGCATCCCACTGTGTACTCGGCCAGGAGCGATCGCACCCATGCATCCCACTTCTTCCCTCGCACAGGAGCTCGCTTCCTCTGGACGGTTGTCGCATATTTTTTCTTGACGTCTCTCTCGAAGCTGCAGTATAGCGCTACAGTGCTCCATAATATAGCGCCAGCGACGTCTTAGTCAGAGCTGCGTTGCGCCACCGGTTTTCCTCCGCTGTTCTGATTTGTTCCCGCAATTTATTGGCCCACGTAAGTTCCAGGACGCGTTAAGCAGTTCTACCACATTGCAAAGCCATTTTACAAGACTTTTCACTAACTGCACCGTCATTGTCATCGCAATTATCGTCCTTACGCTACACAAGAATTACGGCAAGAATTACATGGAGGCGGACCTCTATACCACATGGTATGGGCCTGTCAGTAGTACAACACTGCAGTAAAAAGGATAAAAGGCGCGACGATTGAGCGGCGAGAGGAAATACTGTCCAGCTCGGACCGGCACGTTCAGCACCAGCTGAGGGCAAGAGCGGCTGTAATCGGACAGGCCACCGTAATCAGTGCGGCCGACCAAGTTTTATTTCAATCCAGGTTTTCATCACCATCACCACCTTTATCCTCTCCCTTACGGCGCGTTTGAGGTGTCCACAGAAAACAAGTGAGACAGCGTGCCTTTCCCTTCCTATATATCAATCAACCCCCGATAAAAGGCAAAAAATATTTGGTTCACAGGCAGGGAAAGGCGCAGTATCTGTCACACTTGTTTCCGTGGACACCTGAACCGCGCCGCAAGGGAAGGGAGGAAGGAATTGGAGTGAAAGTGGAAAGAAGGAGCCGTAGTGGAGGGCTACGAAGTAATTTCGACCACCTGGGGATCTTTAACGTGCGCTGACATGTTGTTGTTGTTGCTGTAGAAAGAAGGAGAAGAAAATGCACGGGCCTGCTACTGGCTCTGTAGCTGAGCCACTTCCGCTGCCTAATTGATTGATTTATAGGAAGGGAAAAACGCGGTAACTGTCTCACTTGATATCTGTGAACACCTCAACGGCGCCGTAAGGGAAGGAAGGTGGGAGTGAAAGTGGAAAGAGAGAAAGAGGAGCCGTAGTGGAAGGCTGCGGAGTAATTTCGACCACCTGGGGATCTTTAACATGTGCTGACATCGCACAGCACACGCAGGCCTCTTCGTTTAGCCTCCATCGAAACGCAGCCGCGGAGGTCGGGTTCGAACCCAGATACTCCGGCACAGTGGTCGGGCGCCTTACCACTGCACCACCCCGGTGGGACACCTCCGCTGCCTCGTGCGGACAGAAGAGAAAATAGAGAAGGAAAAAGAAGAGGGAGAGAGAGACGCGCGCCGCAACAAAAGCCGTCGTCCACCACCGAAGCAGTGGCGGGTGCAATGACGGCCTACAACAGATAAAATTCGGTGGCTGGCTAGCCCCAGCCACAAGCGCGTTGACCTACCGTTCCAGCCCCGTAGGGCCAGGAACCGCCACCCTTCACCACATCGCACACCGCACGGACGCCTCCGCTTCGCCGCCATCGAAACGCAATCGCAGCGGTCGGAATCGAATCCGGGTACTCACAATGAGAGGCAAATGATAGGAGAGGAAGGTAGGCTTTCGTCATTCTCCTGTTAAGAGACCCTGTAAATTTTTATTGTTTTCCCTAGCGGCCGGGAATCTGGAGCATTCCAAATTATGTGGTCGAGTGTCCCCCTCACTTCGCAGATTTTACATTTATCATTTTTTTCTGCATCTATCTGGGTGTGAAACAACCAGAGGGGGTTTGTTTAAGGTTCCATCTTGTAATAGCCGCCAGGCTACGGCCTCTATTATTCAGGCTATAATCCGATGGTGGCATCAGACGTCTTCCTATCTACAATTTTCGACGATTTCTGAATAACGATCGCCCACCTCCTGGCAGTCGGCCGGCGGCACGTTGTCAAGCAAGTGGAGATCTCGACCCAAAGCTTAGGCCGCCTCGTTGCCGAGGTCGGACGTGTGTGCTGGCCCTGCTGGGACCCAAATTAGGGTGGTCTTGCGAGACCGTACCTTTTTTTGATATCGCTAAGGGTCAAGCTAGCCTTAGTTGTACCTTGGTTCCGACGCAAGCGAGCGCTATTGCGATGCAGCCTTCGCGACTGTGGCGGTAGGGCGACCTTGTCACCTGTGCCCCTATCAGCTTGTCGGCGCACCCATTCTAAGATGGTTCAACCCGTGCTTGTTCTATTTAATCTTTCGTGTTGGGTGATTTTTACCGCTTCAGCAAGTTCTGTCCAGCTGTTATGCACACCCATTTCCTAGCAGACGGGTTTGTAGAGGCGGAGAAGGGTAGACTCAGCGCCTCTTGACGCAATGCCTGATGCGCGCATCGTCTTTTTCATTCGTCATAATGTTTAGGAACAGTGTGGTATAGCATATCTGTCTTATTATGTATGTCTGCAACAGACTCAGGAGACCTCTCTTTGAGGCCTCTGCCCTTGAGTGCGATCCTCCTGAATATCCCTGTTAATTGCGCCATGTAGTTAATCAGTTTTTATAGTTAGGTCATTATATCCGTCCTCTTGCATAAAAGTCCGAGGTTGCTGATTTGCTGGACTTGTGGCACGGTTTTGCCGTCAAACTTAATTTCAGGCTTGAAGCCGCCCTTGCACTGGACTGCTTTTGGGTTATGTTGTAACGTAACGTTACACATGTAAAGTACGAATTTTTGCGGGGAGCACGCGAGACCCTTTTTGGCTGTGTAGAATGAACACTGCAGTGTTTGTCACCGCCTGCAGCCATTCCTCTATGGTGCCATCGCTGCCACTGTTCATCCAGTGATTAACGTCATCTGCGTACATGTTGAATTTTTAGATTTTTTATGACCCTAAGAGCGGCAGGAAGGCCTTTCACCAAGTTAGAGAAAAGGGGAGCATGCGGTCCTCGGCGATGACATCATAGCAGCTGTGCTCCAGCTTGTCACGAGCTACGAACCCCCACTCACATAAAAATTGAAAATAGGTTTAGACGAAAGAGTGCCGCTGCACTTCACAGCTGTTCCCATAACACCTTAACCAAAGATTGCAGTGAAAATAGTGGCCCTGCCGTAGTGGCGCAGTAGTAAGATGCCAGACTACTGTGCTGGGGTTCCCCACCACGGGGGCTGCAAACATGTGCTGTGAGATTACTCCATAGCCCTCCACTACGGCTCCCCTTTCTCTCTTTCCACTTTCAGTCCCACCTTCCTCCCTTCCCTTATAGATCGGTTCAGGTGTCCACAGAGCAAGTGTGACAGCTACTGCGCCTTTCCCTTCCTGTGAACCAATTAAAAAAAAAAAATAGTGAGAGGCACCATTATGGAGTGTTGATTTAGAACAATTTCGTCCACTTAGGGGTGTTTAAGGTGGTCCACTTTAGCTCCTCCATGGGAAGCGAAACAGTGTGAATGGTGCATGGCCACCGCTTTTGACCAAGGGTCAGTATTTGAAGGGTCTCAACATGCTTCTGTCACTCTTACCACTGCAAGCTGTATCTAACACAGAGAAAAGACAAAGAGAAAGCACCAATACATTGATCTAATCACTATAGTTACTGTGATTCGGACAGAAGTATTCCATGCAACTTTTCTGACCAGCAGATGATGCCTGAGCAGTGTCTTAACATGAACTGCAAAAGAAATTAAAATGCTACTCTCCAAAGACAACAAAAGTAGCAAACCACTCCTTTATGAACAAGCAACATGAAAACGACTTTAGTGAATTATAAATTTATGACAAAGTAAAGTTATTTTTGCTTCGAACACTTACACTAAATACCACTTGTTAACCCTATAAGCATCCAGCACCTGCTTTTCCTTCTAAATATAAAATATTTGTCCTTTCCTTCTCAAGTAACCTTGTCATGACACGGGAGAGGTTAGGTATAGACATTCTAACAAGTGGCATGCCAATATTTTCATTCTTGTCTCTAGCAACGTGTTCATAGTGGTATAGCATGACGATTTGCTTGTTGGAAGGATTTAGGTAGCCTGAAGTAAGAACTTTGCAATTCACTGCCTCTGAACAGCAAAATTGACCAAAAATGGTCGTCCATTAGTCGTTCCGGAAAATATTTTAGTCTACAGGTTAGTTTCCACATTAGAGTGCCTACAGGCTGCATAAATTTGTATGTACAAGGCTACCAGCACGTGTAAAGAAGATTTAGAATGAGTCATAAAGCAGAAGAATAGGCATCCAATGTTGCTCATTCAACAGAGATCAAAAAAGCAAACCCTTCCAAATTCACTTGCATTTGCTCTAGCTCCCCAAGTTGTGGTGACTACTTAAAACCTGTTTTCATTAGGCCTCAACTAAAAGCACAGTTCTTTTGTCGATTGAGATCTCCAGATGCTATAGCTGCTGACACACCTTAGACTGTTGACATGTACTGATATGGCCACAAAGAAACAATACACAGGTTCAGTGTTGTGTGGTAGTGCGTCACATATGCTCTATTATGTGGCTTGAAGTCAGTCGTACAGTGGAGACAAATGGCAGAACAATAACTATTCCCATTCAACTAGCAGAGTGTAGTTTAGCCTGGGAAAATTGCCTTCATTACCACCATTGTACACAAGGGAAGGCATCAATGCACCTTGAGATATTACTAGCTTGCACGAGTAAAAATGTCGATTTTTCAGCTTTTAAGCACACATAAAAGCATTCAGTAGCAGATCCATTCATTCTATGCTTGCGGAGCATCTTGAGCCTACCATATGCACTTCATTCCGGTTTAGCTGAAATTAAGCTTTGGTTTAATTAAATTTTGCCACCCTGATGCTAGTTTTCACTTCAACTCACAACTCTTTTTACTGTCATTCAACTGGAGCTACCCAGCCAAATCAAGCTGCCGGCACATAATCCAATCTTTTGTGCCATCCTCCTTTCCCTGTGTTACAACATTATTCCTTGAACAGGAGCCTCGGCAGAGTATGAAATTAACAATGTTGGGAGTAGAACTGTTTAATTACGACATAAAATCTCGATACTGCCTGCGCGGCCATGGTGATTCAGAAACAGTGATGTGACGACAGAGTGACTATGTACAATTACGGGTATTGTTATACATTCCCTATCACTGCTCATGTTGCTGTAGTCTTGCGCTTTTTTGCACTTGGCTTCTCGAAGAGTTGCTTCATTCCTCCAGCCTGGTTGGCATGGAACTTGAGGTTTTGAGCTGTCTCGGACATCCATGGGGAGTCGAACAGTGTTGTGTCTTGATCCACCAAATGGGTATACTTGGTGCGGCCCGAGCGGCCAAAGTTTTTCACCTGCAATTTACAGAGAATAGGGTGTTGAACGAACAATACTAATATGCACCCACTAACAATACTGCAAGCATTCAGGATTAACAAAGAGAAATTTTGAAGGAACCCCTAAACAAAGCTCCCTAGCTTCGAAGTAAAAATTAATTTTCTTACTTACCTGCATAACTTTAGGTAGGATAGTTTTGTCAAAGTGATCCTCCAGGGTTGGTGCTGAAAAGTCACGCTTGTAGACATTGTCCTCCTCGTTCTGCAATAATAATGGGCAACAGGAATGTGCACTGTTTAACTGGCTGCTTGATAAACTATTAGAAATATTAATACGCAGGACAGAGAAGAAGTTGACTCACGAGGAAGAAAGCACCCCTGTGGTAGTACTTCTGGAGGAACTTGTATTTGCCCTTGGATGCCTTGTTGGTGACTTGGCGCGGATTGGCCCTAAGCTCGGCGCGCCGCTCTTCTTCTGTCATGTTGTGCATGCGCTCCACCTCCATGCGTTCCTTCTCGTACCTGCAGCAGGAAAGAGATGTTGAATGTTCGCTATAAAACTCTGAGTGCCAGGAGGTTGTTTTGCCCGAAATCTCGCATTCACATAACTGCATGTAGCAGCTACAGGAGCATCAAGCCTGCAAACCTGACACAAAACCTCCGGAAGACACTAGTTTGATCGCAAAAAGTTGAGAAAAAGCGAGAGAAGGCAAAGAAACAAAAGCTCATCCAAACATAATTCAGTTTGGATTAGTTACATCTGCATCAGAAAAAAAGAAGAGCTTGGCCAGAGTATTAGCGACTCCATGACACCATCACTCTCTTTAAATCATACAGACAAACTTCGTTATAATAAATGGCTTGATTCATCACACTTATATCAATATATCACTAGTTGATTTTGAATACCTGAGGTACGTCAGGTGCATCAAGATCTCAGTATACGTAGACTTTTACATTTTGTTTCCATAAAAATGCTGCCCTCATGGGTGGGATTGCGCCCAATAGCAACTTTGCTGGAACAATGCATGGAAGTCTGCTCGTATTCTGTCACACAGGCTTCTTGCAAAGCTTGTAAAATGCTAAATAAGACCTGTCATGTGTGCTCAGGGTGACTCACTGTTCCTTCTCTTCCTTGTCACGCTTGACACGCTTCAGCTCCCGTAGCTTCCAGGCCTCGTAGGCTGCCTCATCGTTCTCGTCGTCTGTGTTGACCCAGTCTTCCGAGTCGTCGACCCGTTTCTCCTCCATGAGCTCTTTCTTGGTCTCCTCCTCCACAATCTGGAAAGTTAAGCACACAAGAAGGTATGCAGTAGCCTAGAAGATGAGCTCCACAAGATGTCACCATCATCACGTGCGGAAGCAAGAATTCAGCCTTCACCATGATGAGCCTACAAAAAAAAAAAAAAAAAAAATGCAATGCTGCAGATACAAATCAGTAGACCTGCCTTATGAGGAACTTGAAGGAACTGTAAAAACATGTTTGTTTTATTAGAAGTTCATTTAAACAGAAGGACCTGTAACAAGATATAGAAGAGTGCCGGGTGTAACCCACATATGTTACACAAAAACAGTGAATTAAATGGCCTTTCGGCAAGAGGATAATAGCAATTAGAGCACTTATTGCATTATGCTTGAAGTGAGCTACAGAATGCAGGCATAAAATCAGCTCGCATTACTCTACTGTTTGAAGAACTGGTCTAGTTTTGTGGCAAGCTGCCTGGAAGTTAAGGAATCTCCTGCCTCACATATAGAGCGGAACTTACGGGATCTCCCTGCTCCTCCGAGCATGCTTTGACATGAATCCTGGGGCACGACCGGCCAGCACGTGCCCTTGTCGATGGGCCGCAGCGCAAACAGCCAAGAGTATAAAAAGGAAGACCGCAGCAAGCCCGCGGCAGTGCGCTCAGGGAAGATTCAGTCTTCTGCGCCTCTATCATGGCTGCTCGCTCTGGGAAAGTGTAGTTTTTCCCCCAGCCCACGATCAACTCATCGTTCTCCTCATCTGTACAGCCGCCGCTACCAATCAATTCTGCGACTTCGACGCCTCATCTAACAACAAAGCCGTGAGAATTCCTTTTTTTGCCACAGACTGTCGGTTAATTGAATATTGTTTTTGCCTTTGTTTAACCTTGATCTGGCTTAGTATTTTACCCTGTGTTTTCTATATATAACTCTTGCCCCTACTAACTATATCTAAAATACTTGCTTTGTTATCTTTGTAGTCTTCTTTTATTGCAGTGTTTGTTTGTTATCATTTTTTTTCTCTTCGTCATTTACCGACTAGTCTTTTATCACATTCATGTCATGGCGGTTTTTCTTTTTTGTTCTATTATTACGCAGTGTAATTTGGACTATTAGCCATAAATATCCCATTGTTTGTAAAAGAAAAAAGGACTTATTCCACAATCACACACTGCCACACATACCTCACGGGTTGATCGGCCTAACTTTTAACTGTGTTCTCAAGCCTCATAGAGGGACGAAGGGTAAACGTAAAGGGGATCTCGTGCCTCTGTTGACCGTAAAGGCAAAGGTTTGTGACAAGTTAATTTTTTTCGCCACTCTCTCTTCAACATCAAGTTCTTTTCCCTTTTTATTTTTGCTTTTCCGCATGTTTAAAGTACATTAAAGGTGCCCATTAGGTCTGTGTGCGTCTCTCTCTCATGTCGTCCACAGCCTAGCTATATAAACTATACAATTGAGCTAAACTACACTATACCGACAATGCGCATGCGGCATTTATTTCTGGCCATCTTCTGCGCAGTAGTAGCACGTCTTGCGACATCACATAAGCCAGTGCTCAAACTTAATAACACTACTGTGTTAATAGGCTGCCTGTTGACTCCCGCCCGCTCTCTTTTTCTTTTCTTGCAGATTTGTTCCTTTTCTACCTGCCGCCCTGGCTCGGTGGTTATGAAGCCCAACTACTAAGCCTAACTGGGTTCGATTATGGCCACTGTGGCTGTGTTTCAGTAGAAGTTAAAATGAAGGCGCCTGTGCACTATGCAACGTTAGGGAATGTTAACGGACATCAAGTGGTAGACATTATCCGAAGCCCTCTACTGGGGCGTTCCTCATGGCCTGAGACACTTTGGGCCATTAAATCCCACACACCAAAATAACCGTTTCCTTCTCTCTCTCTTTCTCATCTCTACAATAATTGAAGGGGAAATTCCCCTCTCTCCTCTTTGCCATCTGGAAATGGTAGGAGGTGGAAATTATATTAATTTACGAGCAATTAAAGTACCATGGCTAATGCTGCAGATTCCACAATAGGATATAGAACTACATGGCTCAATCAGTCCTGTAACAGCCTTCGCTGTAAAACAGGTTTTAATACTTGCATGCTGAAAGATGTCAGTTGTTTCTCCATCTAACTTGAAGTGCTTCTTTTTTTCTCATTTATACACTGTTACTGTGTTACGACAAGCCAAAGTGACCTCTTGAAAAGAATACAAATAAAACAGAATAGTTAACAGAATAAGCTATCTAAGCTCCCATGTACACCAGGAGCCATTCCAGCAGTGGCTTGGCTAGTTGAAGCATTAATAGGCACAAAGAATCTGTTAGGAACTGCAGCCTCATGAAAAAATCTCTACGCTAAACATCAACTGCTAAATTTCAAAAGGTCGAAACGGATTCCATTAGAAGTAGCACATTTTGCTGGACGTGGATGTTTTACATAAAGGTTTAAAGGGTGTCAGTCAATCCTCAGAAAATGTGCCAAGTAGTAAAAGAACACTTTTTGCATAAGATGACAAAAATTCGCATATTGCAGAAATTTGTCTTGCTACTCGATGTTAACTTTTTCTTAGCATTCTCTTCTGTATCTGTGGGGCTAGAAAAAGAAAAGATAGGAAAAAAAGGTAATCCACATCTCTTCTCAACGCCTTTTCATTTTTCTGGCAGGGCAGTGCCATGAACATTTCTGCAAAGTCATCCGACTTTCCGTTCTTATCAGCTGAACAAGTTTCTATGAAGGATTTCGGTACAATGGTTGTGAGAGATTCTCTCTAAGATGGAGTGGGATTAAATTGAGGAGCACTATTTTCTAACAAAGAAGAATTCCATGCTCACCTTCAGTGTGGTACGCCGCCTCTCTTCAGCAATACGCTTGGCCTCATGCTCCAGCTCTTTCTCCTTCTGTGCTAACCGCTCTCGCTCCTGAATGGTGACCCTGTCACGCCTGGAGGTAGAAAAAGTGCAAAACACTCATCTTACGCCACACTCCCCCATGTTTTTCAGGAATGAACACGAATGGTACCCCTTGGGCTTTATTCAGAAAGACTGCGGAATCTAGTGGAGTGCAGACAGTAGTATTATATCTGCGAAAAAATCAAGTCACATAACTATGCGGAATTGCGCATTGGACATTCCCTTGGGATATCCGGATGAATCTCATTAAAGAAGTCTAAAAAAATTTTGGGCTTGCTTGTTTACAATTTGTTTTTGGCCTGAAAAATGCAAAAGGGTTGCTCTTTCATATCAGTTAAGAGATAAACAAGAATTTATGCATATAGGGTCAAAGAATATGGCACGAATTCAACCATTTCTGCTATTTTTATTTCTCCATTTGGGATTGCTTTAAATTTTTTCAGCTGTCTGAGAGTGTCACTACAAAAATCTCATCAGACATGACCTAATTTTTTTAATATTATTTTCGCAAATTACCCTTGATATCACAATAAAGAGTCACAAAGTCACAAAGCTTGAGCATGAACTATGGTGCATTTGGTCAAACATATCACAAATGTTTGACCCAGGATAGAACAGACTATGTTCCAGAAAAAAAACATTCCTAATTTGCAGAAAACTGTGTTTTGCCATATATTCAGCTGTAAATCTCACGTTGAGGTGGTCCTGATGAAAACAAACCAAACTGGGCATTTGAGAGCCAGTATAATTGAGATTAGGCTCAAATGATGTTAAACATGGCAATTTTTGTTTTAGGCAAGAAAAAAAATAACTGCACCGTGCTTTGTGTTCCAGACCTGAAATGCAGGGTCTCAAGAGATATCAACAGTGCTTACATTCTGTGTCCATGAGGAATCTCATTTTGCATACTACTTAAAAACAAATATGTTAAACGAAACAGTAAAGAAATAGAAAGAAGAAAATACAGTCAAACCTCGATATAACGAGCATGCATTTAACGAATAATTGAATATATTGAACTCTTCCGAAGTATTGTCAAACACATGTATATTTAACTTCCTATACCAAATGCGGTTCAGCATAAAACGGATATAACGAACTTCGCGACGCCAAACCCTACCTCACTTTAATAGGCGGCAGGCTTCGTTGCGCTACAAGTGCGTTGTGTGGCGTAGCAAATGTTCAGGAGTACCTCACAGGCATGCCACAGATGGCACGTCGGCATCGAGAGTTGACAGCCAGAGAAACCGTCCGCATTTCACAACCGCTGACAATGCCACTTCAGCAGCGGCGTGATCGAATGTTGCTTTTGCATTTTAGTGTTAGCAGTGGCGTGGCCGTCGTAGCGTTCTGTGGAGGTTCTGTTGGTGGTCGTGTCGAGTGTGGTGCGTGGGTGTGCGTAGTGCTGTGATGGTGGTGAATGTGAAAAAAAGAGTGGCACTGACGTTAAACACCACGCTCGAGATAACTCAATGTATGGAGAACGGCGAAAAGAAGTGTGTTCTTGAGGACTTATTTGAAATCCCAAGGAGCACTTTGAATACCATTCTGAAGAACAAAGCTGTCATCAAGGCACAGGCACAAGACACCATGCAGATAAATGCACAGTGTCTTCAGTTGGCCCCCTGCATTCAGCGATGTTGGAGGGTCGTAAAGTGTGTGTCCTTGTTAATAACTGTACCACACACAATACAGATGTCGCACATAATAATAATGAAGTTCGCTCTTTTTCGCCTAGCTCTACAGCCAAGCTGCAGCCTTTAGATCAGGGCATCATCAGGGCCTTCAAGGCAGTTTACAGGAGGAAACTGATTGACACTCTTTTCGTGAATCTTTGTATGAATCAGATCGACCTGCTGGGAGCAATCCAGATGCTTAAAGTAGCATGGGACAGCGTGAAAGGCAAAATGATTGCCAAATGCTTTCAACACGCCGGGTTTGTTCCAGCAGAGGCCCGTGCATCAAGTGACGATGGTGACGATTTCGACGGATCCTGATGGACGCTGAAATTGCTGCGGACGTCTCTGAATATCCCGCAGACAAAGCTCGGGCTGACCCTGCAGACGATGAGGACATTCTGACTTCACAAGAAGCGCTTGCTGCATTGGATTTACTATGCCGCCACTGCAGTGCTATTGAGGGCAGTGGGTTTGCCCTTGCCGAGTGTTTGCAAACTGTGGAACAGGGCGTGATATGGAAAGCAATCAACACAAAAAAGCAGGCCACGATAACGCAGTTCTTTGTGCATAAATAAATGGTTGTGACCCAAATAAGCACCCTCCGAGTTGCTGTGCCTTCTCTGGTTGAATTTTGCTACTCTTGCATGTACTTTTTACGAAATTTTGTATTATAAATTTTGGATATAGAGAATTATTTTCCGATCTTTTAACTGTTTGTAATAACGAGGTTTCACTGTATAGTTCATCTCATTAAATAAAGCATGACTGGAATGCATTTCTAACCACTTTGAAAAAACAAGAGGCAAGCTCGCTCACTTCCGCACAAACACAGGCTTCAGACGGGGACCTGTGTCCTCTTCCTCAGACTCCGTGTACTCCTCGTACTCGGAATCCTCAGACTCTCCTTCATCCGAATGGCCTTCCTCTTCCAGGTCAAGCAGTTCCTGGAGAATGCAAGTTGCACCAGTTTAATGAAGACTTACAAATGACACAAAGCTATCAAGCATCCAGCGCTCAATGCCACTACTTCTGTTACTTCATGAACGTTTTTTCAAATGTCTATCCAGGGACGATAGTCCTTATTTCCTGAATTTGCGAGAAACAGGGTCAACGTTATGCAATATTCAGCGGTTCATAAGGTAAAGAAGAGTAACGTAACGTCTGATGTTGATGGGAAGTAACGAATGCCATAAGACATTTGCTAACGAAATCCTCCGTTTAATTTTTGACAGTGACCTAAGAAAACAGTTTCACAGCTTTCCTGAGAAAAGAAATATAACAATGTTCATGTGTACAGGACATTTCACTCACATGGTTCTAGTTAACAGATTCAATACAAGAAAATATGCATTATTATGAATACTGCTATAGCTGGGCATTTTGCATGTTTCCCCTGTTGTCAGCTACATACAACATGTATACATACAACCTTCCTTACAACATGTATTAACATGAATTACCCTCCTTACAAGACACATTATAATAGAAGCAAGGCATCATTTATATCAGCAAGATGCATTGCCCTGCTGTTTTATCACAACATTCAGATAAAACTCTTTAGAGAGCATCAGAAATTGTGGAATGCGGGACAGGCAATGCAGCACTTCATTTAAACATGCCAAAGAACTATGGTTCATCTACGACGATAACACTGGTAAATATGATAGTATTACATTAAGGCAGGAGTTTGTAGGGAATGCCAAATGGCCAAAGTTACTCACCTCCTCTTGGGCTCTTGCCAATGCCCGCTGCCTCAGCATGAGACGCCGACGCTCAATTTCCTGCCAGAAAGAGAACACAGGTGACGAACGTGCAATAAACCCAAAGCCTCCTTTGCACACAGTACAACAAGCAGCCTTAAAATACATCACTGGAAATATTACTCTTTCTCACACAATGCCCAGAATGACGCACTAAAATTAAAGCACGTAGTAATAAAAATTGCCCGAGTATCACTTAGTCTATACATCTGCTAATTTTTCTGCAGCTCATGTCTGAAAACAGGACGTGAACTGACCACTCTGACCACCGTGACTTGACTATTAATTATTTGTGTGCAATTCGCTGAAAGCACCACAATGTGTCCATCAAAAAATCACGGACTTCCAGCACACCTCATCATCGAGTTCTTCAACGTCACTGTCCTCTTCTCCGTCCCGCCACCGAGCAGCACGTGTCTCAGCTTCGTCCATCGGTTCCTCTCCTTCAGCGCCGACAGAGACGATTTCGGGCTCATGAATCATCCGGTGCCTCTCCATCCTGAGTGCAAAGCACAAACAGCTTTGCAGTGCAAAAAGCAAGCTAAATGCTTTTTAGAACAGATGCATAGATGTAAAAATTGCAAGAACACTCTCCATAAGCGGACTCTGCTAAATTATGCCACTATTACATAGCAAAATGAACACAACAGGAACTGTATTTATTTCACGTGATGTACTGTCATCACAGCCATTGCCCCAGGGCAGTAAATGACAAGAGTGGCTAGCAAATAACAGGACCAAAATTTGGGTATAATGAAATTTAAACATCTTAAACCTTGTAAACCTTGCTGTTGGGATACAAACAGTCAAATTTTTCTTTGTAACAGCAAATGCATGGCATTAACAATATCTATAAAAAAACATATGTATTTAACTTGCCATATAAAAGAAGTGTGAACAAAAAAAACCTCTAAAATAGAAGCAAATTGTTAGCAACAGACCAGAAGAAAACTCTTACCTCGTAACAATCAGCAAACCAAGAATTACAAAAGAGTATATAACACGTTTGTGAAAAGCACTATTTTTTTAATATCTTGCCAAGAAAGACAACTATTAAGAATGAAAATGATGCCCAAAAATAGGAATAAGAATGAACCCTGCCAGTTTATTGTAGGTACAATACATTTCTGACAAAATGTTTGCCATAGTATAGGACTTTATTGCACTAAACACGCATTCTCAGGAAAAAAAATTACAGGACTGCGCTTAAATCTGCTTAAGAGTGGAAATGATGAAAGCCACTTTACAGGAGTCTTTTCACTAATTGCATCATCATTATCCCTACTGTCGTCATCATCCCTGTCACTGCTATCATCGTTAGCAACTAAATGCACTGTCGCTGTCATCGTTGCCAGCACCATTATCTCACTATTTGCAGCATCCTTATCATCCCACTATCATTATTACCATCACTAACTGCATCGTCACTGTCAGCGTTACTATCATCCTCGTGCTAGACAAGGAGAACCATGAGATTTTCCACAAGCCTGGTTTGACACAGTGGTTAGTGCACTCAGCTGGGGATCGGAGGAATAGCAGCTCGATTCCCGGTAGAGACAATATTTTTTTTTTTTTTTCTTAACTGGAAGTTTGTGCCAACACTTCCTGCAAACATTTCTGCAGCCCACAAGGTAAAGAAAGGCCTTCACATTACCAGGAAAATCACTGCGAGATCAGGACAGCAAGCACAGCTCTTACAAGTTACAATTGGAAAGCTTACCGCTCCTCTTCGTTGCCCTGCTGTTCGCGTCGCTGAAGACGGCGCAGACGTGGATCGTTCTTTTCAGCCTCCTCATCAATGGGGATGGGCTCGGGGATGACTGGCTGCTGCCGGCGCTCAAAGGTGAATTCATCGCCACTCTCCTCATCACTGCTTTCTTTGGGAGCATACTTAGGTCTGAGAAAGTGTGAGAAAAAGAAATCGTCAGCGGCAAACATGTAACAAAAACACAACATCAAGTTTACACAGCCCAAGAAAATACAATGCTAGCGCAAACAAGATCTGTCACTGCTGGGTTTTGCGGATTGGCTCTACTGTTAAATGGGTACTGATACCAAATTGTGGTACTGCATCTGTTTTTTGTAATTATGTGTAACTCATTGGTAAACATGAATTACCACATATAATTTGCCAATGCCAGGTAGTAAATAATTTTCTCTGTGATTATTTTAACTGCAGCTTACACATATAACTGATGGCTGTGACATCAATGACATGTCACACCTAACAGTGACACGATGCGAGGTATAATTTTCTCTGTGGTTATTTTAACTGCAGCTTACATATATAACTGATAGCTGTGACATCAATGACATGTCACACCTAACATTGACACGATGCGAGGTATAAATATTGCAATAGGCATGTTTAATATGGCTGGACATACTGCACCACTTTTTGTACCTCACCAGTAGCAAAGTTTCAGTACCAGGTTGCAAACAGCCCCACACTTAACAATTTGTTGACCACGGCTACCATGTCACTGCAAGCAACATCCAAAAGCTCAAACTACTGTTCTACAAGGAAACACTGTCACCATTCATTGAAGGAAAAGATGCTTCCTGTGCCCAATGGCACTACTCTTCCGAGAAGCAAAGTGCTTGCACATGCTTTTTCAGCAGCAAACAAAGCAGAGACAAAGTTGTTGCCGCTGCTGCCACAACCGTTGTCATGGCTACATGCCAGAACTTCAGTTCATTGTTGAAATGACCTCTGTGAACACTTAAGGCCCCGTGCAGGTTTTGTTTAGTTAAAAAGTCGCCCATCTCAATGTTATCTGTGCAGCACAAGTTCTTGGCTGGCTTGTACTCTCCTAAGTTAAATTGCAGCAAAATTTTAAAAAGTTGCCTGCACCGACGCCTAGGATATAGAATATATGGCCACCATATTAATGAAACAGTCAAAGTCTTTCCATGAAAAGATGTGGTGGAATGAAGTTATCGGTGTCAGGCTTACAAAATATCTGAAGTCAGTTGAGTCCAGCAGGCAAGTGCATATCCATAACCATATAATGTAATGCATGCAATGAACTTTTTATTTTATACAGAGCAACCATTTGGCACCAGCTGACGACAACATTTCACTGCTATTTCTTGCTTGAAACTTCTTCATGCACTCCGGGGAGCTGGGATACCACGGGCAAGAAGCAAGAAGGAAGTGGCTGGATTTGGCAGTGTCGCCGTAAGGAGCAGATGACGAGGCCAGAGGCCAAATTACGCTCCGATTACATCACAAAAACTGCCACAAACCGATCGGTTTAACCCCCCTCCCATTGGTCGACTGCGTGCGGCGGACCTGTTGATAAACAGGAGCGTGGGCTGACTGAAAGTTTGTGACAGTTTTTGTGATGTGGCCGGAGCGTAACTCGGTTCCAGTACTCGACCATCCGTTTTGAAGGCAGCTAGTGACGAACTGCACTTGATCTGCCTGAATCATTCTGTGCACAGTGGCAATAATACATATTTACAATTACAATGGCATACACTCACCTTCTTCCGGATATGTATCTGTGAACTTTCACTTTTTGCATCGACACCTCGCCTAGAAAAAAGAACGACGAAATGAACTTTCGCAATTCTCACAATATCTACACCTACAACTCATGACTTTAAATGTCTAAAGATGTTCACTTGAACAATGCAAGTTTTCCAGGCAGCTAACAACAACTTTCATTTGAACGTGAAGCCACAAGCTAGTGATTGGAAAGAAAACAGGAAGAGTAACATTTTGAGAGGTAGCACTGGCGAGACTTAACTAGTACAACATGAAAGAAAGCACTTACCCTTCTCATTGAGAACGGGGATGGCGCCTGCTGTAGACTGGATAAGATTTGAAGCCTGGGAGGCATTCATCGAGCCTGACATTGTGTCCTGATGTGCTTACAAAGCCAACAAAATGGAACTTCTTTTCAGTTGCTAAACCGAGAGTACCGAGAGATACACACGAAACAGTACGTAAACATGCCCAGTGGATTAGACTGGTCGGCGGCTGGGCTCGGGTTGGATATTTATTAAGGTTGATTGTGTTGTACAAAGGTACAAACGCCAAAATGCAAGTAGAATTATACTATTTTATACTTATTCAGACTAACTCAATAAATTTTATGAACAATGAGTTTAGTAACATCAAGTCGGTCTTGTGTCGCGATCGTCGCGGTCCCGGAGTCGCGGCAGTCGCGGTCGCCGCGTCATGGCGCGTTTGAAGAACGTATGAACGTGGTAGTCCATGTGGCTTTTCAAGGTTCGGGTTTTTTTCATGGCTAAGTGCGTCGAACGACGCTCCTAACGTTCGTCAGGTAAGCCGATAATTCATAGCTGACAAGTTAAACGATGCTGTGTGAGAGCGGCCTGCACAACTACTTGACTGTCTGTGTCGTTTTATTTAGATCAGACCGGACGTCGATTCAATTTATATCTGCGTATTCACATGGTGTTGGGTCGATGTCGCTTAATGCTTCTGCTTTTTTTCTGGCTTAACACGATTCACATGTTGTTTTACCTCAGGTGTTTCACAGATCGCCTATGGTAGGCGTCTAGAGATCACGATGTTGTCGAACATCGACCTGCTTTCCAACTGTGAGCGTGACTTCGTAAAGATTGCTGTGTCTGAAGACAAGCGAGTCGACAACCGGACTTCCAAAGAAAGCAGGAATGTTCACGTCTCCTTCGGCCTTGACAGAGGATGCTGCATCGCGTCTCTCGGCGAGACTAAAGTCCTTGCACAAGTGAGTTGGACATCGCTTTTTCAATGGCTCAATGGCTTTGGCGTCCGGCGATAGATCGCATGGTTGTAGGACCGAATCCCGGCCGTGGCGGTCGCATTTCGATGGACGCGAGCTGCAAAAACATCGGTTTGCTGTGTGATGTCAGCGCACGTTAAATAAAGCCAGGTTGTCTTAAGCCGGGGCCCTTCTCTACGGCGTCCTTAACAACCTACGTGTCGCTTCGAGACGTCAAATCCCGCGATTCATAATTGTCCAGCCGCTGAGTCAGTAATATCTCTTGCTGTGGTCTGCCGCGAAATATCCTGCATGATTTAGCTAGGAGTGAAACAATGATAGAGTAGTGCCAAGCTTGTGTTTCTGGTTGTAATGTAACACTTCCTGACTTGTGCAGGTCTCTGCCGAGATCATAGTGCCTAAACCGGGAAGACCTGCAGAAGGAGAGCTGTTTGTGAACCTTGAACTGTCGCCGATGGCGGCGCCACACTTTGAGGCAGGTCGCCTTGGGGACTATGGGGTTGAAGTTTCCCGCCTTCTGGAGCGATGCATCCGCGACTCGCGCTGTATAGACTTGGAATCCCTGTGCATAGTGTCCGGCGAGAAAGTCTGGGCTCTCAGAATCGACGCCCAGGTGCTAAACCACGTGGGTAACATAGTAGAGTGTGCTGGCATAGCAACAATGGGGGCACTAGTCCACTTTCGGAGACCGGACGTCACTGTTATTGGCACAGAAGTCACCGTCCACAACCCTAGGGACCGTGAACCAGTTCCACTGCATCTGCACCACTATCCATTCCTTGTGTCCTTTGCTTTTTATGATGAAGGAAAAAGTGTGCTTGTTGATCCCACAGAGATAGAGGAGCGAATTGCCGAAGGGTTGCTCACTATCGGTGCAAATGCCCATTCAGAGGTGTGCTTGTTGCACCAACGTGGCTGCACCGTTCGCAAAGATTTGATCTGGCTGTGCGCTCAGCTGGCATCAGTTCGTGCCAAGGTGGTCGCTGAGAAGATCAAGGCTGAGGTCGCCAAGGATGAAGAAGCGAGGATGAAAAACAGGAGGGTGGGTTTTGCTGTTGCTCTTGAAGCAGATGAGGATGAGACTCTCACTACAATGGCTCAGCCAGAAATTATTGAAATAGATGATGTATCGCCGCAGAAGCTGCCTGTGACCTCTGCTGCAAAAGCTGTTCCAGTACCTGAGCCACCGAAGGCTTTATCTAAGGCAAAGGTGTTCTTGGAAGGGTTGGGGACGGCAGTGATAGGCAGGGGTGGGCCGAGCAGCTGGGGCATTCTGGAGCATTCGGACAAAGCGGGCAAAGGTGCAAAGAAAGGATCCAAAAAGGTGGGCTTGCAGCAAGCAGTGGAAAACGAAAGTGATGACAGTGAAGAGGAAGAAGTGGTGGTTCTTCCACCTGATGAGGTCAGCGGAGGTACGAGGACTGCAAAAGATGCAGGAAATGCTGCTGAGGGTGATGTGGCTCGTGGCTGGTATCCCAAGACTCCTTTCTAATCGCTTATTGTGCTAGTCCGCTTTCAGATTTGTAACGCTGCACATGGTTTTCCAGGCAGTGGCACCGAAGATTCTGATACGATATGCGGTGCATGCGCAATCATTTTAATTAGCAGGTCTAGTATAACAATGTTGGTATTGTTTGGTATTACGCCTGACTCCTGATTGTTAGGCAATGAAGGTACTATCATTGAGTATCGAAACAAGGTCAGTTCATTCCTGTGCTGCACTTACCTGATCACTTGATGTAGCTTATTATTGTCTGGTGCATAGTTTCATGCTTTGTATGTGAGCAGCTGGCTTAATGCCTCGCTAGTTATGGAGTTAAGCAGTAATGCACAAAATAATTTTCATTTTATTTTTGTCATTCTTGTTCTATTGCCTTATAGTCGAATATTTTCTTGCTGCCTTTTGTTAGTGTCTAAAGAACATGAATAAGAAATGTAGAAATGCCTGACTGCAAGGCGGCAGTAGGCAACTGCAACCTACTAGCACCATTTGGATGTAATGTGCATGCACGGTGTAGACAGCACTCTGTTGCAATGTATCTACCTAATTTTCAGTTGTATACTTTGTTTTGCATGAACATGCTTGCAGGTTCTTAAGGTATTTAATGGTACTTGGAAGTCATTATTGTTTTAATTGGATGCCATCTTGTTTGGTATGGAATTGGGCGAGGTCCTTTTGCATGGCAATATCTAATGACATTTTAATGTCACCATTATTGGAAAGAACAATAAAATGTGACCTGCTTTAATAGCGTTTGCTGCCTTTTGATTTTCCAGTTTTCTTTTTTTGTTTTATGTCAGAGAATGCAGGCTTGAGTAGTTTGTGGAATCGCTGCTGTCTTAGTGCATGAAAATTGTGGAATGTTCCCCAAAGATTTGCTGTTGTACAAGGTATTGCAGCTAAATATCGCTCTCGCACCTTTTGACTCTAGTAGCGCTTGGATTTCGAGTCAGACTGCCAGGTGCAAAACTGCGGTTCGTCTTAGCAGTTGTGTAGTGAACCACTCAGGAGGGAGGCAGGCTCATGGACTGCCAATATCGCTGCCACATGTAAGTAGAAGGTGAATTAAAAAAAAAAACAACTTAGCTACTGCTTAACACGAGTAAACCAGAAAAAAGCTCTCCCCATGGAGGCATTCTGTTTGACTTTGCGAGCACGCTGTTCATCCGTTGGCACATATTTAGCAGATGGCTGCTGTGTTGGGGATCTGGCATGGGCAAGAGCACCTAATAGAAATGCATGCTTCCTCCTTGCCCTTAATATACTCCCAAATAATGCTACGTTCATCTGGCTTCAATGCTCAGTTTGACTGCAAAGCCTACCTTACTTACAGCTGGATTTTGCCAACACTTACGCTCATCAGCATGCTGGACCCCGGCTGGAGTGCGGCTGATTCAACGGTTTCGCGTTTACCATAGCATAGGAGCTGAACGCCCCAACCTGCTGCAGCGGCTACGGGGTCGTGAGGAGCACTCATAAGTTGCAGCTGGCAGCTCATAGGTCTGCGAAGTCTACCGCGGTTTGCCTTTCTACAGAAGCTTTTCGTGGTAAAATGATTTGTGTCCAGGCAGCGAGGTTGCACAAGCGGCTGACGATTCACTAACGGCACCCAAGGGGAGGTGAGGTGAGGCCGCATAAAAATTTGGTGGATCCCACCACAATTCTTTTACTGCTTCTTTTGTGCAGTGACGATGATTATTGCCTGTATTAGCCTCCCCTTGCTCATCAGCTAGTCTTGTTTAATGTGATGGCGTCAAAGGCCCTGTTAATTGAAAAATATGGTGTCAGTGTTGTTGGTGTCGGCATTGTGAGCGAAAAATCACGGGCATGGCTTTGCAGTTGGTAGTTGGTACCTAGCATAGACAGGTTGTGATTGGTCACAGGGTTGCCTGACATGTGACATGGCCGATTTGGTAAAAGCTGCCAATTCTGTTCTCTTTAGATAGGAGGGTGAGATCGGAATTCTGCCTTCCAGCTGGGACCCTCGATTTTTATGTTGGTACCGCTCTGTAAAGTGGGGCTTTATGTCTGATGGCCTTTGACATATGACTGTATGATGATTGTATGAGATATCGCATGAAGAAATTTGGGGATTACTAATCAGGCAAGTAGCAAAAGGCACGTACGCAGACAAGGATCAGCACTGAGACTTGGCAAATGGGAGCCATTACTGCTGTTGCATCATACCCATGGTATGATAGGTAAGGGTAACCCTTAAAAGAGCTTAATCCCCCCCCTCCCCCTCTTCAATTTTTATATATATGAGCAGCAGTGCCAGAGGGCGTCATGTCTACCTTAAATTTCACCATGCATTGCCACCCCCCTGCTCAGACACTGTCAATGCCCCATATGTGCTATGATTACTTCAAGCAATGCCAGAGCCTGATAAAATTATGGATTACTCTTGAAGTGCATGCTACTTCCCTCCTTTTAATGGGGGGGGGCTGTTTAATCAAGATAGAAGCATTCATGTGCGATATTACTATGATTTACTTTGCCATGCTGTTCGTGTAATACTTCCTAAATATATGGGCTTCTATAAAAATTATTCGGGAAAAAACTCAGAGCCATGTCGAACATAGTGTACTGTAAGAACTGCGCTTATTAACTAAAACTTGTTAATTAACTTAAATGCATTTGGGTGGTTAGTGCCACTGGCGAGTTCGAAGACTTGGACAAGACAATACCATATAATTTTCTAAAGCCCTTCAGCGCGGCTCTTTTTCCCACACAAAACCGAAACTGCAGCACGAAACAACTTGGACACATAGAAAGCGCGGAAATCACGGTAGAAATGTGGTTAATTGATAACTTTATTTGGTTTGGTTTGGTTTTGGGGTTTAACATCCCAAAGCGACTCAGGCTACGAGAGACGCCGTAGTGGAGGACTCCGGAAATTTCGACCACCTGGGGTTCTTTAACGTGCGCTGACATCGCACAGCACATGGGCGCCTAGCTTTTCGCCTCCATCGAAAAGCGGCCGTCGAGGCCGGGATTCGATCCCGCGTCCTTGGGCACAGTATTGTTCTACGAGATAAGGAGGCCCAGTACTCCCAGCACGCAGGCCTAGGGAACGGGGGACGGGACCTCCGCGATGAGAAGCAGGCAAAGATGTCTTTGCTCTTCGCGGCTTCTTCCGCCAGGTGGATGGTTTGTTGCTGTAGGGCAGTGCTTCCCAGGCTTCTCTACAGTTTATATTTGCTTTAGCCCCTGGGAAGCTATAAGCACATTCCTGGTTTATGTGGTCAAGGGCCTCTCACCCCACAATACTTGCAATTATCGTCTTGTCTATCATTAATCTTGACATGATATGCCCAGACCGGGTTTATGAAGTTCTCAGCTTGCAGGCGCCGCCATGAAACTGCCTCTCTATTGCTTAGACCTTTATCTGACGTTCGCTCACGTCGTGTTTCAGTGGTGGTGCCGAATTCGAACTTCATGCTCACTATACATGCGCTATTGTGTCATATCACACATATTCTTTTGGTTTCCCACTTGGTGTCAGGAAATGAAAGCGACAGTGCTGAAGAAAGTGCGCGGCACAGTACAGTAGAGCAGGCAGTTCAAATTTGGCTCAGCAGCCGCTGCAACAAGTCATCTGTGGATCTGTCGTTTCTACCGAGCACCCTGCATATCGTGCTCAATGCCGGTTTTGTACTAAAGAAAGAGAAAAGACCGTCCGCCCTGCAGGCCTTCAGAAATAGAATTTTTTCTTCTTTTCAAATGACCGATATGGCATTGTCTTCTCCGTAGTTTCTAACCCCCTATTGGCACTAACCACCAAACTGTGCTAATTAAAAATTAATTATATCCGGCTTTATTAATTTGCGACCTGTTCACCGGTGCCGCCTCTGTACATTCATTCACCTCCCGTTTTTGTTCCCTAGCTCGATCACCGCTGCGGAGGCGAAGGCATTGAGGCACCTTACCCCCACCGGCAGGGTTTAACGCACATAGGTCTACCACGTGGGAACGTCGAGGTCTTGTCTCTTCGCCGCCTCAATGGCCTGCTGGACGGCCCACAGTTGGTCGTTGAGGCTGGAGAGCCACTGGAGTGACTCTTAACTCCACTTAGGATGCCCTCGATGGCCATGCAGCGCCGACATAGCCCTACCCCCACTGGCCCCATGCCGGCAGCTGGTTAGCGTAGCGATAGCGGCTCGTTCCTCATGCTTCTGTGCACAGTGTTTCCGGCTGTTATGCTTGCTGCTAGCACACCAGCTGGAAATTTATTTACTGCTGACAGCCTTTAGCTTTTGTAGGATGAGAAAATTGTCCCCCGCGAAGATGTATTCTGTTGTTCCGCTCTGCGAATCGAACGGGCGCGCAGCAAAGGGGATCACGTTCCACGAATTTCCCGTTACAGAATTGCAGAACCAATGACTGAAGAAAATTTCTTGGCAAGCAGACGGTAAGCCATGGCAACCGTAGACACCTTTAAGTTACAGTGAAAAAAAAAAGCCCTCAAACATTTATCCTCCACATGAAAGCGGTGGACCTATTTTGTGCAATATATGCGTACTCCACTACTGGCTTTTACTGTAGTGCCTAGAATATACTTTTACTCTGCCGCCATTTTTCCTGCGATGTTCCGAACTGCAAAACTACATACTCTAGAGTGCGTGCTCAGCGATGTCGCGGCCCACGAGTCCGTGGTCTATTGTAAAATCGACAGCAATTTGCAGTAACTGAAAACTCCATGGGTTCCTATAGTGACCGCAATAAAGTTTGCAGCCTGCACTTCAAAGGAGATTATTTCAAAGAAGGCCTGTAGATTATGAGGCTAAAGGCAGACGCTGTGTCGTCGATTTTTTTCCCAAGGCAAAAAAAGAGCGGCATCTTTTAAACCGTAAAGCTGCAAAACCAGCTTCGCCCACAGTTATTATTATTATTAATCCAAAGGCAGCGAGGCAATTGCGATTTTTAACTGCACATTTTAATTATAAATTTTAGCTCTATTTAGTGGCTTTTAGATACCCTATGAACAAGAATAATCTTCATTTGCTTACTTTCATTAACTTCTTACTACGTAAATAAAATATGATATAATCATGTTTTCGTCTGGATGCGGATATAAATGATAGCTCTCTTGCTGAAAACTCGGCCACTATGGCAGGGGTTCCAACACTAGTCTTTGAAGTAAAGAGGGGCTTCGACAAAAGCAGCTGACAGTCCTGGGCCTCACTTTGCCAGGTGTGTGAAGAAGCAGCAGTGGCAGGTGTGCAAAGTAGAAGCGAGTGGCACCGGCTCCTCGCGCTGCATCCCAGATTGTGGGGTTTTAATAGCGGGATAAAAACGTTTTCTCCTCTTAATCGCGGCTGACTGTCACAACCGCCGACCCCACCCAGTGATCGCGTGCGCTACCGAGCGCACGCTGACCACTGCGGGACATGCTCTTGGGAACAAAGGAACAACACGTGCTGACAACAAACAGGCATTTATTGCTGCAATAACAACAACGCCAGCTAGCAATAAAACACACTAATGAATACAGGTCGTCTGACTCACCAGCAAGGCTACAGGCGAATGTTCGCCCACGCTAGGGCAGGGGATAAACTCCGAGGCCGTACAAGACGGGCAAGCGGGGTAAGTCCCGCGAGGCTTCACCTCGCCGGTGACTGCGGAGTGCCGCGAGAAAACGTCCGCTCGCGTCCAGGTCCCGATGCCGAAGAGAAAGGAGTTGGCTTTGTCCGCGTGTGCGTTGACAAGCTCAGGGGTGGCGCTTGTGCTGCCTAAAGCTTTAGTGCTGCCGCGACGCTGGCACCATCTCTCGATAGTTATAATGTGAACCACCAATGTTGGCGCCATTCCGCGATAGCTAGAGTAACTACCGCGGGGGTAAGCTGACTTTAAAGGGGACGATGGGAGATCGTTCCCCACAAGATCAAAGCCCGCGGCGTCAGATCAGTCAGATGACTTCACGAATGACAGCAATAGAGCTGACGCGCTAAATTATCACCAGCATGCTTCTGACAGGTGATGGTTGGAATCTGACAAGTCCGGGCACAGATTGGTCGGCGAGTTGTGTGCCGTCACGCGATCACATGACATGACTGACTTGATAGAAGCTGCCAATTCTGGGAGTTCCTTTGCGATAGGAGACAGCAGCGAATAGAATCCGAAACCGGAGCGCTTGCCTCATCGAGTGAAACACACTATCCCTATGGCAGGTACGTTCGTGCGACCCGGTTGAAGAGGGGCTTTCGCATATATGGTACTAAAGTGTGTGTGTGTGTGTGTGTGTGTGTGTGTGTGTGTGTGTGTGTGTGTGTGTGTGTGTGTGTGTGTGTGTGTGTGTGTGTGTGTGTGTGTGTGTGTGTGTGTGTGTGTGTGTGTGTGTGTGTGTGTGTGTGTGTGTGTGTGTGTGTGTGTGTGTGTGTGTGTGTGTGTGTGTGTGTGTGTGTGTGTGTGTGTGTGTGTGTGTGTGTGTGTGAAGAGCGTAAGTGCTGCCCCTTGCCTCCAATATTTTTAAATGTATCTCTCTTTACAGTTCATTAGTTGGTCGAGCCATGCTTTGTGGAAATGGTCTGCGACGAGATGATTGTCCCAAATTGAGTGCGGAGTTCCAAACAAGCAACAGGAAGAAGTTTTTTTTTCATCAGATGCGTTAAAGAATTCACAAAAATGAACTCAAATAAGTAATTTTGAAACAAGGCAGATACATTAGTATTGAACTAATATAATGATGACATATAATATTGAAAAGAGAAGGATCTTTAATGTATAAAAAAAAATTCGAGGACTTGGATATGAATTTATTAAAAAATGACTCGCTGTAGCAATTGCATGTTCGACAACGATAATTCCTTCTTTGCTACCTTCTGTCTGTGCCCCCGAAACCTGGAAATAAAGAGGTGAGCGAAAATTCGATTTAAGTTGTACACTCTTCCGGAGCGCCGTTAAATTTTGTGAGATTAATTGGGAAAATGACTATGTAATTCATTAGTAACATTTGTTTTACTAAATGCGTGACGCCCTTACCCGTAGAGAAGTACTCATCGTCAGGCTCGTCATAGAAGGGTGATGCTGGGGGTAATGCAGTTGGAAATGCACGCTCTTCAGGGGACGCGCAGACCGTTCTCTCGGACGTCTGGCTGAAAGAATCAACACATTGGTAGTCAGTGCAGAGATAAAGGTGTGCACATAAACTTGTATCACTGCAGAGTAGCGAATTGCTCGTAACGTTTCTCAATACCAGTTTTTGTTCCGTTGCAGGAGTGGCCTAGTGTCAATTGGACCGACACTAAGTTGCAAGTTCTGGGTTCAAGCATTATATTTTGACGGAGGCTATTAGGCGCAGTTTCGAGGGTGTAGAATAGGTGTGCTGCTAAAAGGAGCGTATATGAGAGATGAGTGCAGGCTCACCAGCCGAAGATAAATCTCTTCAGCCCTTGCCCATATTGCTCGCCACCTATACCGAAAATTTTGGTACACGTCAGCCTTCCGCTGCGTAAATACCAAATTGGTGGGTGCATGACTTGGCAAGAACGACTATGCTGATATGACTAGCTTTTCCAGGGAGCTGCATGGTTCAGAAAGATTCAGTGCGAGGCGTTTTTACGAAAAGCGGCTACGCCTATCGTGCTGCGAATCACCGGGAGATTATGTTTGCTGCACAACACGAGTATGTGTTGCAGTTTTATGCGAGGCGTGTCTCGGCCAGCGAGGCTGATCTGTTCGTTGCGGGTCGAAAACCCAGCCACGGCAATGTTTCTTTACAAATGTTTTTCACAGCATGAGAATTCGAGGTCAAATCCCGGCATAACGCGACTTGATTAATGTGAGCACTAGAGATAACACTCTAATAATTCATTTTTAATGGTTTCCTCGTTGTTCAAAACAGTACACCTAATCACAGGCGGAAATTATAAAATTTATAAGCGCTTAACGCCTGTGAATTGTTCACTAGCAGCAAAACATCAATATCCTCATTTCGTTTACGCTGTGAATTAGTTAACTGAGTACAGCAGCGCACTAATGGCTCACGGCCTGTTCTAAACTGATTTTTTAAGCTTGTAGCATACAACAGAGAAGTACTGCGAAAAGTTGTCACGACGGCAGTTAGCAAGGTTTTGCGGGATGGCGTGGCTAATTACTGCCTCGTAATCAATGCAAGCGCCTCGTAGCGCCTTATTCTGTCCCTCTGTAAGAAACGAAACGTTTCACAAATACTATTAAACAAGCTACCACCAAAAGGCCTTGGTTTGACCCTCATCCTAATAGTCGGGTGTACTGCGCCGTTACATTACGCTCGGTCAGGAGTCTACATAGGAGAATTCGCGTCGAACGCGCTAATACCTTACGAAGGCACTACCTGACTGCTACGAATGAAGGCGATCGAGGATATTTGTAGCTCTATGCGCGCGGATGCTTAATAGGGATGTAACATTGCTTTGTTCACTCACTTCCTGCTTCCGAACAAATAGCCCATCAATCCACCTGAAGCTGCACCGGTCCAAAAGCCAGGGCCTCCTCCAGAGTTGTGAGCCCAGCCAAAACCAGGAGTGCAGCCATATCCTGCCAAATAGACAAGATACATAAGCGACAACTCTAGATTTAAATTAGGGACTATATAGAGACGCTGCAGAAAATTTCAGAACGCCTGAGCTCCACCTTTAAGGGTATGAAGTCTACTCTTCGGCATACTGTCATATAAGCGACGAGATTATGCAAAAACAAAATTGAAACGGTTCCCAGTCAAAAAAATTCAATGGGTCCAATTGGGAATTTCTCAACTGAAATGAATTGGTCAGAAACCCATTGAGTCTGACCATATGATATGAATTGGTGCTTCCAATTGGAAATAATTCGTCAGCCATGAAGACCAAATGGTTCACCAATTGAACTGAAATGGCATACCCATTGAGCCCAAATGGTTGGAATTCACATAGCTGAAAAAAAAAAAGAATGGAGATGCAATTTCAATGTTTTCTGTCGAGGAGGGGAGCCGACTTTTATACGAGTGGAATGAAATTACAAGTTTTTACAGAAATCACGAGAGATAAGCGTGCATCACACACGGAACTAACACATATTCAATGTACATATTCACAGGATACTTTGCAGACATATAATCGATTCGTTGAACAGTGCTGCTGGGACCAGTGACACATCTCTGTCATTCAGGGTTAATTTATTTAATTATACCTGCACTTACAGTGGACACGATAAAATCAATAAGATTAAGCGGCATATACATTTTATAAGATCTTAAAATTTTCACTGGTGTCTCTTTATAAAGGTATGTATATATGTGCACATCTCAGTCAAATATATCACTTACTTTCCCAATCGGGAATGTTTCCTTTGGACCAATTAGAAACAATGTGAAGCCCAGTTGGGATGCCCTACTGGTTTCTTCACTCCCAATTGGGCGTCCCAATCGGGAGTGAAGAAACCACGGAAGTGGGCCACGTCTATTCTGGGAGTAGACCAAGTCCGTTTTGGGCGTTTATCAACACAATTCTCAAAATTGGGCAAAGCCAATTTTGAAAGTGGGCCACTCAATTCTGAGAGCGGCAAAATCGGTTATGGATATGAGAGCTCAGTTCTGGAATTGTACAAATCAATTTTGGCGGTGGGCAGCTTATATTTCGAAAGCGGGCGAAGCCCATTTTTTTCCAAGGCAGTGTCAAGAACGCCCGAAGCTAATTTTGTGCATCTTAGAGCCGAACTGGCCTTACCAATGCTCAAATTCAGCCAAGGTACATCATTCCAAGGTCAAATCTCGGGTGGGCCATGATGCGCCTCAGACATGTCCAGTGTAATATATCATGCATTACTACGTGCATCCTGCAGGGCATATCCGAAATATGCTTTGGTCCTGCCTGAGCATTTACATACCCACCTTTGTCGGGTATTTGCCGTTGGGATCGAGCATGGTGCCTCCTGAATGCGAGGCAGATGTTGTACCACAAGGCCACCGCTTCGGGTCTGAAAAAAGGGCCACATATGGGCTTCTGCCGCACAAGGCGGACTTATGGTTGTCCGATGACGGAACGAATCACTGACCCATCGGCGCAACCTTTTGGTCCATGGCTCGGTTCTCAGGCATTTCGCATTAGGCCGGGGGAAAGCTTGCACCCCTTGAAAACCGGTGGGTACCCGGCGGCGTGCACCTTGTATCGAACCTGGTACCTTCCGAATGAGAGGCGGATGCTCTACCACAAGGCCACCGCTTCGGTACGTTTTGGTCCATGATCCCTTTACCAAGCATTTCGTCCCAGAAGAGCCGAGCATCGTAAATCTTATACGCATTGGGTGCCTAGTGGC
The DNA here is from genome assembly GCF_055883805.1 of Amblyomma maculatum. NCBI lineage: Eukaryota > Metazoa > Arthropoda > Arachnida > Ixodida > Ixodidae > Amblyomma > Amblyomma maculatum. The sequence continues at coordinate 118,297,899 of NC_139351.1, read as the reverse complement.
ACCAGGGATCGAACCTGGTACCTCCCGAATGCTAGATGTAGGCTGTACTATAAGGTTAAAGAAAATAAAATAAAGTTGCACCGCGGTGGGTCAGTGATACGTTTCGCCATCAAACAACCATGAGTCCACTTCGTTCGGCAGGAGCCCATAAGCGGCCCTTTTTTTAGGCTACCTTCCCAAGCCAAGAAGCCCTGAGAAGCCGATGACTTTTGTATACCCACTTGAAGAGAACGGTTGGTATCCGGCTGGCAGCGGCAGTCTAACCCACCACCTTCCGAAGCTGAGGCGAGGGCTCTACCACGGGGACGACGCTACTAAGGAAAGCTTACGGGATACGTTTTTTTTTTTCATTTCTGCTGTTTAGATGGATGATACAGCAATTATTTTATCGGCAAAATATGATAAGTAAAAAATTGCCCACGATTACGTTACTTTCTAATGCGAAATTTGAGCGCAGCTTATCAGCTGTTTCACCTTTTCGGTAAATTGGGGCAAAGATTTCGAGCAAGACACGTATGTACAATTACACACTTTTTTTTTTCACGCGTATTCTATCAAGGAACGCTCCACTAACAGTTCTTGGCTGTCATGAAAGAAGTTTCGTGGTCGGAGAAAAGAGACCAATTGAGTTATCGGAAGTGTACGGGAAGCAGCGCGTGGGCCCATAGGAACGTTGCACGACGAACAGATAACAGCGACTATCTGATGCCGCTAGTGAGTGAAGCGAGTGAGAACGGGATGCACGCACCGTGATCCGCTGACAGCGAGCCGGCGTTTCGGCAACCGAACAGCACCCTCGCCGCCACGCAGGAAGAGGGGGGACCCCCTCGCTAGCGGCGGCATCAGTCAGTCGCTGCTAGCGCTGCCTCCGGCGACCGCCCCCCCCCCCCCCTCCCTTCCTCGTGTTCTCCGGTTGCTGCGCGCGCTCCTGCCCCCATCATTCGTCGCTGAGTGTACCCCCTCCCCTCTTCCTGCGAGGCTCCGGTTGCCGAAGCACCGGCTCGAACTGAGGGGATGAAAGGAGGGCGGAGCTGGTTACGAGGCCGACGCGGTCGACGACGGCGCGAAACCCAGGAACGGGCGCCAAAGAGCTGCGCTCTAAACGTGGAAGAAAAGGAACCACAAGCCGCTAGTGAAATTTGAGCCTGCGACCTCCAAAATTTACAACCGGTGCTCTTATCAACTTAGCTGCAGCAATGGCTGTTCAGTTTTCCACTTTTTGGGTATTAATCTTGCCTATAACCAAAGCTTGAGATTAGGGTGCCTCGATGGCCTACTTGAGAGTTCATCAGCGCCACCCTCGTCCACAGTTGCGGACATAGCACGTACTGTATGACTGCTACTCTCGCGTGGAATATGATCGACATGGAAGGTGGAAACTGCGAAGACCCTCTTATGCCGCCAATGGCTCTCACGAGGCTCTCACAGCTAATGAGTTAAGCAAATGTAGAGTAAACCAACAGCCAGCGAGGCCAAGAAAAGGCATATTTATATTCGTAAGCTGGTCAGCATAAAGCGCCTCAGGGCAATCCGCGTATGCGTATTAGAAAGGCGAGGTCAGCGGCAGAGGTGAAAGTTCACTCTGCGCTGAAGGGCTCTTTTATTCGCGATTTAATTAGAAATAAATCCTGGCAGTACCTTAAAAACACTGCAGCTTACCGCTTGCGTACTGGTAGGGGTTGAAGGTGGGGTTGTACGGCGGAGGAGCAATGTACTCCGGCTGCGGCTCCCGACACGGGTGAACGCGTTGGTAGGAAATGCCAGCACCATTATGACCGAAAGCCGCACAGCACAGACAGAAAAGGAAGACTACAGAAATCAAGAATGCAATCCATATAATAAATTTGCTGAGCAGGGAAGAATGCATGCCCTCGGAACGTTGGTGGTGATGCTCCGGGTGCCAGTACCTGAAAGTGAAACAGTCTTCATAAATATTAATGTGGAAGCATTTCTTGGTCATGAATGGCGTGGACAAGAATTATGGAAAGATCGTGTCCGCTCGAACTGTCAATAGAGAAACAAACATTTCCGCGACTCGGTCTTGAACTCGCGCCAGAACGAACAGATCATCTTGCTTGGCCCAGTCACAAGAGCACTACACCACCGTCGCAGCCAATCACGTATCGTGTAAAGCTGCAACACACTTTCGCGTTGTGCAGTAAACATAGTCTTCTTCATCAAGTTCCAATTGCAACACACTCTCACGCTGTGCAGTGCAGCATCGTCGTCTTCAAAAGTTCTATCTGCACCGCTCCTTGATTTAACCTAGGTAAGTGCGCAATACACACACATCTGGCCGAGTGCGGCCGAGGTCCGTTAACGTAGTGTCGGGCGAATCCACTTGGTGGCGTGACAGAACTTGCAGTGCTTTTTCTATTGCCAGAACAGACCAGCAAAGACACGAATAAGCCAGTAGCTAGCAAGAAAACTGCTCCAGCCAAGGATGCCAAGTTTGTGTGACGTCAGATCTCATATCAATTACATTGAGAGACACCGACATACCGCGATAACGTTACGAGATCACGATGGAGTGACAATGCTTTTGTTTGACTTTTATAGATTATGTGTCTTATATTGCCAGATTAAAACAACTTACAATTTCGCATTGACAAACATGCAAAACATGGTGGAACGGCGTTCTTCACTGAATCTCACTTGGAGAGCCCAAAATAAGCACAACGTAGATTTATACAAGTGTATTGTTGATTTTTTTAAAATGAGGGTAACATTTGTATTACAGGCTACGCGTCGTCTTGGAGAGGCATCTGTACAGAAATTCACTGAATTTTTATCCTTGTAATATAGTGTGAATATCAGAGCGACCGATATGGAATGTGTAGTGGGCGAAATGATGATGTGCGCAGTGCTAGCGCTTGACAACTCTGGGCACAGGTTTGGTTTCGTTTGTGATTTTCACGAAGGTGCATGTGTACAGTATATACCGCTATAAAGGAAATAATTACGCTACGCCATGAACCTGCAGCCTCTAAACCCTGGTGACCTGCATTTGTATTTTTGTTTGTATGAATGTGTGAAGGAGCATATACAAGCCTGTAGGGATTAGCATAGTACCAATTCAGTTTCAAAGGCACGTACGGCAGGAATACAACGGCACTCTTCAATTAAATAATACTTTTTTTTGAACGACATTTATTGCCTCAGGGCATCAGTTGGGTATGAGATGAAGAATGAAAAAATGGTTAAAAATTGAAAGTTAGTTAAAGTTAAAAATTAATTAAAAGTTACAGGGATGTTACGTGCAGAAACGCGAAAGCATTCTGAGTTCCACGGCGAGTTTCCTTATGAACTTGTTCTAAGTTTCATTTGTTATCAGACGTGCACAAGTTTGCTTTTACTTAATTTTTTATTAGGGTTGCCCGCCTGGCCTATCTTCAGCATGCCCATCACGACCACCTTAAGCATAGCCACAAGTTAGCGTGACCAACCCCACCTTACGCACCCTGAGCATGCCACCCCCCCCCCCCCCTCCCCAATTTCCTCGCCCAACTTGTCTCACTTCGGAATGCACATCTTGAATTAATGTACCCACATGATAAAACAGAACAGGACACGGGGAAAGAGGAGCGGGCACTCTTGCTGATTATTATTATTATTATTATTATTATTATTATTATTATTATTATTATTATTATTATTATTATTATTATTATTATTATTATTATTATTATCAATTTCTAAGGGAACAGCGGCAGGTTTGTCAAAGTGCGCCAAGACTCAAGACGTTGTCGTCTGCTCATGATTCCACTCAGTTTCTTATCAGTTCAATCCAGGGAAACCGATCACAATGCTGACGGAAAGTTTGTGCTCTTTTTGAAACATGTGGGTAACCGGCAGCATTGTGCATCTATGGAACTCTCGGCACTGGGCCTCTTGCGGTCACGTGGTCAAGGTGGGCCTCGGAGTGAGTACAGTCATACGGCTAAGTGGTGTGGTTATCGAGGCAGCTTCCGCTATCGCTTCTCCGCCCAGAGGTAGCTCACAAATTCTGGTAGCTGCTGATTATCATCAGCAGCTACACTTTCGGCAGGCTTAAAAAATTATAGAGTGAAGTGTATGTTTCTTTAAATGAAGCGTACACTTCGCTCTCTCTCTCTCTCTCTCTCTCTCTCTATATATATATATATATATATATATATATATATATATATATATATATATATATATATATATATATATATATATATATATATATATATATATACCGCGATGTTCTAAGTATGTGGAAACAAGCGCTATAGAACTGTAGCGATGAGTATGCTGTACCATAGCCTCCTTGGAGGCTCTGGCTGTACATGACTCTGCGTCTTCCCTCACCTAACTCTTTCGTCTGCCTGACGCTTGGCAATTTTCGGCGGATATTCCGATCCTGGGGCTGCTTTCTGGTGAACCACAGGCCATGAAACTTTTGTCGGATATTTCCATCCTGGGGTTCCTCTCTCGGGAGTCACACGTCTATAGTTTTTCAGCGGATACGTCTCTCTTGGTCGTCGACGGTCTGATAGTCTGCAAGTAGATTAGTTTTCACCACCACCATCATCAGCCCTGTGTATACGATGATTATGTCTTGTGGTATCCGCTATCTGTCCTGCTGCCGTTTCAACGTTCAAGCAAGGCGCCCGTGTGCTGTGCGATGTCAGTGCACGTTAAAGAACCCCAGGTGGTCGAAATTTCCTGAGTCCTCCACTACGGCGTTTCTCATAGCCTGAGTCGCTTTGGGATGTTAAACCCCACAAACCAACCAACCAACCAACTTTTATACCCAGTTGGTAGCCAGAGGATCATGAGAGTGGAAGTATGTACAAAATTACCATACCTGTTATGCACTCACTATTCTTGTAACGATTTGTTTTTGGCTTATAATTTATCATGCCAAAATATAAATCCGTGACCTTCATCAGAATATCTGCTTTTCAATACTAATTGCCGATTCCACCTCCTATCGAATAACTCCACGAGGATTCCTTTACGAAATAAATGAAATGCAGTGATATGACTACGTGCTTGGTGAATATGTAATGAGTGGTGTTTCATTTCGGAAACTAATAGTCAGCGATGTTTCATTCCGTGTACCTATCGCGTTGGAGGCCAGCTCTGTTAAATAAACACGTTCGTTTCAGGCAAACCTCCTATCACGAAAGGTGCACGTCAAGCCCTATAATAACCAAACGTGTAGCAATAAAATCCATGCTGAGAATAGCAGCTCACAAAGTAAGCTCTCAAAGAACTCACGGTTTCCGCTGCGGATCACGGCCATATCCTGTTTTCTCCAAATAGTATTCCAGCTGGCGGAGAGAAAGACAGCTCGTTTGTGCACGTGGGGGATCTTTTAAACACGGGTTGCACACATTGCAAACTTAAGCACACAAAGGATGTCAACGCAACTAAAACCGAGCTTCTGTGCAACAAAGATAAAAATTAGAGAAGTGCAACATTAAATACATCACGCATATTTCTTCGTTAAAAAAGCGCTATTTTTTATTAGTGCCACGTGAGAAACAATTGTGCGCTATATCTGCGCCTAGGACGTGAAGCATAGTGGCAAATGAGAAGAAAAAACTCAGGCGCCACCTGAAGAATGCGATAGCATTTAAGTTAACAGGTAAATTTCTTTTGTGTGTTTGCACCATGCAATTTCGACGCTGCATTCGTCAGAACATCATCCGACATACATCGATGGTTGAAGATATTTGAGATATAGAACCACGAACTTTTTCAGTGGGATCAATGAGCCATTTTTGAATTTGCTCTTTGGATATCTCTCTTGTGATTGGTCTTTCGGGCTGACGTGACATTTATGACGTCATCACTGTCTCGACCGATCAGAAAGCGTCATATTTCACGGCGGCGAGTATTTGGATTGGTGCGAAGCCCTCGATTTTTCTTTTTTTTTTTTTTTTTCGGGTGGGCCAATGGGGAAATCTGTGAATTTGACCTCATGTGGGTCTTGCTGTGTCATGGGTCCTTAGAAGTGACATGATTTAAACACGTCACCACTGTCTCGACCAATCAGAGAATTAGAGGTCATTTACGAATTTGACTTCATGTGGGTGCATGGTGCTCTGTGGATGGTCTTAATTAGACACGATGCCTCTGACATAACTACTATATCAACTAATCAGGAAATTCGGATCTTACGGCGATGGTATTTCAGTATTACGGGAACTGTAATACTGACGCAATAAATACTGTACACAGATTTATTGTACACTGTACAATAAATCTGTACTGTACACTGTCAAGCCTCTTCGATTCTGCCACTCCCACATCCAATATAGTGTGAGCGGTACCAAACCTAGCGTGATTAAAACGAAAGTATTAAACATTCATTCTTTCTTCACGCCAGTCTTGTCGAAGGAAAAAAGCACGCGTCTGATTGTGTATACATACGAGAATGACAAAAAAGGTGCTTATAGCGCTCTTTTTTTTCCTCCTTATTGTGCGTGCTATACGCTACTCGCTACAGCTATGTCTTCTTAATGTCACAAAGTCAGTTTCAAGACAATATGTGTGGCGGTTTTAGTTTGTTTATCGCTTTCCGCATCGATTACGAAATATCATAACGCCTTCATCGTTAACGTAAGTTAGTGAGCACTGCTATAGATATATAGTTTTTTTCTTGTTATAATGGACACAGAGCATGCTTTCGCTTCTTCAAGAAATCTATTAGGCTTCTCAATATGGGCAAATAAGTGCAAGATACTCACGCCACATGATCCCACTAAGATGAAGTCGTCCTCGGGGTAATCGTAACCCTCGCAGCTTACTTGTAGCAGGCCGAACTTTTGAGTCCTTTTCATTTCCGCCTTGCACTCCCACTGAAAATGAACGCGAAATAACTTGTGTAAAAACTCGGGGTATAGCGGGTAAACATGACTAAAATAAACACGAAAAAAAGAGCGTTGATAGTGACACTGGTATGATTTAAGAAAAAGACAGAAATGGGCGCGAAGAACTAGACAAGTTAACGATGCTGCAGCCGATAGTGCCTGGGATGTAGAAACTCGAGGGGCAATAAATTTAGACATTAATTTGGCGACAGTGGAAAAAGCTGTGGGAAGGAAAATTATAAGATAACGGAGAGGAAAACAGCATAGCCGACAAGATAAGGAACTAGAGTTAATACCGTTCCTATAATCGACATAAAGAGGAAGTGAGCATTGTCATTAGATGTGGTGCTAGACCAGATAACCAGCGCTCCACTGAGGCAGCCGAATGAGGTCACAGCAAAAACAAAGGGAACAGGGAATTGCAGAAAATCAGCTGGAGGGATGAGAGAGAGAGAGGTTCCGCTATCGGCACAGGACACAGTTAGCCGCGGGTCAACCGCAGGGAATTCGTCTTGCATTAATATTGGTTAGGCTGATGTAGGTGATCAAGAGACATATCAAAGCCAGGGAAAAGATAATCTTTGGTCTTTTGGATAATATGAATGAATGCCGAGAGAATGGGGGTGGGAAAAAAAAAAAAAAAGAGCAGAGGGTGATGCATGCAGGCGAGAGATCAGGAAAAAAATTGATTTGGATTTGGGGGCCAAGGGGGGCAAAGCACAGGCTGTTTGACGGTCAATGGCAGAGGAAAGTTTCGACCTGAGCAGGACGTGCTCCGTATGGTGACGAGTTTGAAAAAAAAAAAAAAATTGCAATGACAAGCCACGACGTGTAGGCCTGTGGAAGCAAGGGAGAAAGGGGGGCAAAACTAGTCGATATGTTTATAAATCTGTCCCCTCACGCTGACTGAAGACAATTTTGAAGTAAACACAAGAAGACTGAGATTAGTGGATGGTTGGTAATTCTGGCCGCCCCTATCGTCCTCGGGCAGCCCTCATTTTTTCAATTAAATTAGTTGTACTCAAATAAGATTGTTAGCTACAGTGATGAATAAATAGGACGTACCGTACACAGTAGTATACCGACGAGGTTCCCAAAGTCATTAGAGAGCAAAGGTGTATCCTCAATAGATTAATCACTCAAGTCAGTTACATAAAGTAACCACATAAGTAGGTACTGATACGGTATTAACAATGCGTAAAAATATGGGAATGGTATTTTATGCCGAAATACAGCGCCTTCAATACGTTACCAGGATGAATAAGAAGCATGGAGACGAAAAGTAGCCATCGTGCAAATAAAATCATCTGAAGCACAAAAGCTATGGAGAAATGCGTTACAAAACTTAAGGTATAAATCATAACGCCAATATTATTTCATGTCTAACGTTATACACACATCACCGTGACACAGATCATCAGGCATCTTGGTTTAACATAAGAGCCATAAAGACTCAGAAACTAAAATCTGGCCAGCATTTCATACACAAATTCTGCACAAGTGCGCTTTTAAACTTGAAGTTGTTTATGAAGTTGTTCCCGCATATCGTAAAATTCCACTACAACAATTATTGTATCCGCAGATCCCCATTTGAAATGTTAGTTATTTGCTATTAACGTTCTTGCGATCGTCAAAAACGTTCGCCATTTTTTTTTTTATGACAGCCTTAACGATGAATGCAGTGGACAAAATTTTAAATAATTTTTTTCTGCGCATCAAAGCGTGCACCATTCAGTCACGTTTTTCCATAACAGTATCTCACAATGTTTCACTGCTACCTCATAATTAAAACTGATTTCGAGAAAGGCGAAAAAGATTTGTTGATGTTGATTGAACATACGCAAACAAATGAGACAGCAGATGGTTTGGTTATATTGTTACATCCCGAAGCGAATCGGCCTGCGAGACGCCGTAGTGGAGGGCTCCAGAAATTTAGACCTCCTGGGGTTCTTTAACGTCCACTGACATCACACAGCACGCGGCCACCTTGCTTTTCACCTCCATCAAAGAGCAGCCGCGGTGACCGTTCTTTGATGGAGGTGAGAAGTGCCCGCGTGCTGTGTGATGTCAGCGCCGCGGCTGGGATAAACCCGCGCTTCGTTTGGTTGAGCCGTTGTTCGCCATCCCATTGAACCAGAACGGCGAGGTAACATCAGGCGTTTTTGAAAGTTTGGCGGAAACTATTTGCTATCGTCTTGAAATGAAAACCTAGTTTGAGGAGGTTTGAGTGACCTGGAGATCGCTGAGCAAGTCAATCGAGCCGCAAGGGAAGGGGGTAACGTGAGAGTCAAATGATGATCAGAAGAAGAGAGAGAGAGAGAGAGAGGACATAATGGAGGACTCCGGGATTTAGGCTTATGCCGGAGCCTTCCATTACAACCTCTCTTATGCTGTTCCTTAACAATTCGTAGATCAATTGTCCTTCATGTTCGAACTCCCGCGAAATCAGTCCTCAATTTTTTTTTTTTTTTCCTCCGAAGCACGAATTCAGGATGCCTATACGAATTGCGATATTCTCAGCGGGAAAGCGACATGACAGCTGTGAATAGTTTAAACCGTCTGCTGTGAGCAATCTGGCTCCATCCCTGCAGCGGTGGCTTACTTATGTTTTCGCGCACTATGATACGTTACTGTGTATTGAATTGTTGCGCATCGAAAAGCTAAAGCGTTCCGCCGAATCGCTTCGCATTCCTCCGAACTTACGGCTCGCTTGTAAACCAGAAGATTGATGTGCAAAAATCCATCATTTTCGTACGACATATATGACTGATCATTTGTTGCCACATAGTTTTAGGTATTCTAAATGGCGCGGGAAAAGTGAGCGCAATAGTCACCTGCACGTCTCTGCCGTCGCTGCCGCGGTTGTAGCACTGAACCACCGAAGGGGCATCGCGGCATCCTGCACTGCCCCCGAGGCAGTTCAGTTGGGGGACAGGGTGCGACCTTCGACCAGACGTGTACTGTCCTTGACGCAGGGTCAGGACCTGCACGTCTTTGAGCCTCACTCTGTCTCCTGCAAACGGCAGGACTCATTAGTGAGGAAACAGCGCCAACGCGATGCAGATAGAGTTTAAAAAAAAAAGAAAGAAGCTCAGAGGAAGGATACAGGCCAAGAAATTCCTCAACACTTTATATCGAAAAGCCCATCTATTGAAGTTTCTTCTCCGCAGTGAACTGCAGATAACCGGCGTCGTGAAGGGAACGGCACTTCCTGAATAAGTCTCAAGTCTCACCTTTGGCTGGAATCTGTGGAAAGTACAAGAGTTCTCTCGCGAGCAACGCACGCCCTTTCTGACGCAGCGCGTTTCAACCTCTCGCTCAATGCTAAAGTCAGTGTCGTCAAGACACGAGCGTGCGCTGTCACCCTTTATGTGGCGCGTATCGCGACAATCCCGCGCCGTGTGGTGAATAGACTCGCGTCCCTTATAGGGACTTTTGTGTGGGATGGCAGGACAGCGCTAGTTGCCCGTCGCATCCTACACGTTCGGAGGAGCAGGAGAGGCCTTGGGGGCGACACTGTTCAGAAGCCGCCCGTACTTCAGTAGGTGTCCATGAGAAATGAGGATATAAATGTTACAGCCAGAAGAGGACTAGACTATTCTCTGCATTTGGCCGTTCGATAATCTACACCGGGCCTGAATATTGTGTAAACCGTGAAAATACCGTAGATTATGATACCGAATCAGCCTTGGAGTGAGCGAAAAACGTGTGTCACTATTATTCTAGTGTGCTAGAGGTGCGGGATTTCGTCTCGAAGGCTTCCACTCGTGTATCATCACAATTCCATGTGTTTAAAGCATCTCTTCCAGCTACGTCCCGAAGAAAATAAAGGACCAGCTTATTCCACGGCTGTAGGGAGCTTTAAGAAACTATGGGGGACACTTAATCTCTGAGCTTTAAGAAATTATGAGGGACAGTTAAGCTCTACCTTTAATGGTACGATGCGATAGCGTATACGCTACCATCCAACACTTTAATCAAGTCATACGAACGTGCCTGTGTGTATAGTAGGGGTAACGTGAATTCAAATGTCCTAGCTGCCAGGCTGATCAGCCTCTCTTATGAAAGGAGAGGCCCGAGTGGGTAGATCCTGTCAAACGTTACGTCGGGCAACCCTACGGCCAGTCAGTGTGAGGTCATATCAGCTCCCGCCTGCCATTGCCATGCTCGTGATTGCTCGCCCATAACGCCAACGCCGGGTTTGTGGTTAGCGGGGCCTTTAACGCTACCGCTTTAATATATTAATGCATTCTACATCGGTTCCGAACACTGGTTTGATACGCGTCAGGTGATTACAGTTTATCGCTAGAAGACCTCACGCAACTCGCATGACATAATACGTAAAGGCAGGAAGAGCGCAGGTAGCAAGTGTAATCACGAAAATACTTAATATAAATACTTATGTCGGCGAAGTTTAGCTTTTATAAGAGCATTCTAAGAGAATGATTGAAAATCTCGCGAATGGAGGTATCAAAGAGCTGCAGTGAAGGAGAGAAAAAAAGGCAGTTCTCACTGTCATGCGTTTTCATACATTCAAAATACATGTTTTTTGTAGTTCTCGCTTTCACTTTTCTTGTAGGCGGTTGTGCAAGGTCATCAAGCCTCGATTTCTATGTCACAGCTCAAAGTCGACCATGTAGCGTCGGCTGTGCATTACATGAATGAGATGAAAAGCTAGGCCATGTGAAAGCATTCACCCACCTTGCCAGCCGATTGATGGGCTGATGAGCAGCAAGAGCAGAATGGCAAGAGCGCAGCGCACTCCGAACTGCTTCATCGCAGGTGTCGTGACTTAGGGGCGCATATCAACATGCATCCACTTTCGACGACACAGTAGTGCAGTCCTTATTGTAAGGACTAAATCACGAAGTCAGCGTAAAATGGACGCTGCATCTTTTCACTTCCCCAGATAAACACAGCCACGGCATACCTTATGATGCTGATGCTGATGCTGATGCGGCCATTCCCCTTTGTATCGGGGAATCACAAAGTTCTGGATCAGGCCAGGAGATGCCACCTTGCCATGATGATGATGATGATGATGACCTTGCCATGGCCGGGAACCACTGAACGGCTTCCTTCTTCTCTTTCAGGTAGCGCATTTCCGTTTAAAAATATTATATATGGCAGCAGCTATCTTGAATACGCTGTCCTATTTAATGCGTAAACGGCGGCGAAAAATTTTATCGACGCTATATGCAGCTGCGGTACGTTTGCCTTGCTGAAGATTTTGCTTTTTAAGAAGAAATAATAATAAAAAAAAAAGTGCACTGCAGAATCTGCATTTGGAGTAATGCGAAAGCACGGATGCTGCTTCTGGTTGCTTCTAGTTTCTTAATCCACTTCTTGTTTACCCATTTTAGTCTTTGGAACTTTCAAATAGCGTTCCAATCCCTTCCTATGCACTTTTTTTGGCTCTACTTCCGGTTGCATGACGTCACATCCTCTACGTCACATTAATTCACTTCTTGTTTACCCATTTTAGTTTTTGGTACTCTTATATTTCGCGACAATTCCTTCCTACGCCCTTTTTCGGCTCTACTTCCGATTGCGTGACGTCACATCCTTGACGTCACCTTAATTGACTGATTTAATTAACTACTTTAGTATTTGATACATTCAAATGTGACACCAAGCCATTGGCTAATGAGACCATTTTCGCATTTAACATTACCAGGCGATGTGGCTATATATATATACCAGGTGATGTGGCTACGTCCCAAGCAGGGCTTCTTTACACTTGCAACTGCGTTTCAAGGTACGCGTGCGTTCTTGATAACCTGTTCGCCAGTGAAAATGTTATTCAAGAATAGTCGCATGTCACGTGCCTTTTCTATTAACCAAGAGGTGGGAAGGGGGAAAAGTTCTTGTCACGTATCGCCGTCAGCTAGCTCTATGGCCCCGTACGGGATTCTTTGCTGAATCAGAATCCCTTGATAGCTTCACTAGTCAAGGGGATTGCTGAAGGCTTGTTTTTAAACAGTTGAAAGCCAAGTGTCCCTGTGTGCAAGAAACTGAATTCTTTAATCACCAGGAAATGTATCTGAAGGTCGGCGATTTTTTTTTTGTAGTTTGTGCATTATTATTTCATATTCATATTCCTTCAAATGCATGCCGTTGAATTTTAGATTTTTTAGTGAATGAGTTTAGGTAAAATTCGGCGTTAAATATTTGCGATTGTACCTCACTTCATCGTTAAACAAAAGCCTCAAGTGAGAAACAAAATCTTCCCGCTTGGCTAGTTAGCACTCTGTTGAGCAAAAACAAAATTTAAAAGACGAAATATTTCTATGCACTTTACAGTATCTAATTTGGATATAAATTTTTAGACATTGTCATTGAATATAGTATTTTCAGTCATTCATAATCCAATCTGGTAACAGTAATGCATGTAAGCGCAGAACTCCACTTTTTCAGGATTATATGTATCTTGTGTTTAGAAATATTTTTCTGGAAGAACATGATTGCAGATCTCTTCCCTCCATTCTTCTCGCAATGGCACATCGAAATGTGTATATCGAAGTATGGTGTATTGTGAAGTATGAAGTATTATCCTTTTCATTATACGAGCCACCTCACTGGAATAAAAAGTTGGCTTGGCCACAAAATAAGTGTGCATGTGGAGAAGCCAGCTTCGGCGAGCGATGCGCATTCATAATAATAATTGATCCACGGGAAAGGTAAGTCGCAGTGTCTGTCACACTCCTCCTGTGGACACCTGAACCACGCCGTAAGGGAAGGGAGGACGGTGGGCGTGAAAGCGGAAAGAGGGAAAGGGGTGCCATAGTGGAGGGCTCCAGAACGGCGATGTTTTGTGAAGAAAGGGACAGCGGGCTGTTTCGCTCTGGGCACCTGACCGTCACTGGAGGGTGGCTGCTCCTTGCCCTACGGGGCTGGGTCTGGTAGGTCACTGCCGGTTGCGACGGGGGCTAGCCTGCCGCCGCATTTTTATCTGTTGTAGGCCGCCATTGTATCCGCTACCGTTTCGGTGGTGGACGACGGCTCCTGCGACGCGCGTCTTTCTGTCCCTCTTCTTTTTCTTTTTTCTCTATTTTCTCTTCTGTCCGCACGAGGCTCCTTTTTCTTTCTTCTCTACTTTCTCTTTTCTGTCTGCACGAGGCAGCGGAGGTGGCTCAGCTACAGAGCCAGTAGCAGGCCCATGCATTTTCTTTTTCTTCTTCCTACAGCCACAACAGGCAGCGGAGTGGCTCAGCTACTGAACCAGTAGCAGGCCCGTGCATTTTCTTTTCCTTATTTCTACAGCCACAACAACAATACTACTGTATTTGTTGGAGGGAAGGTGGTGAAGGGTGGCTGTTCCTGGCCCTGATGGGCGGGGGCTAGCCTGCCACCATATTTTTATCTGTTGTAGGCCGTCATTGCACCCGCTACTGTTCCGGTGGTGGACGACGGCTGTTGCGGAGCGCGTCTTTCTCTCCCTCTTCTTTTTCTTTCTTCTCTACTTTCTCTCTTCTGTCCGTACGAGGCAGCGGAGGTAGCTCAGCTGCAGAGCTAGTAGCAGGCTCGTGCATTTTCCTTCTTCTTTCAGTCGCAACAACAGTTCTGCTGCTGAACACCGGTACGCGGATTCAGCCCAAATCGCAGCTATCGCGTTCCGATGGTGGTGGGGTGGAAAAGGCGCCCTTGCACTATTCATGTCAGCGCGCATTAAGGTGCCACTGCTGCGACAAATCGATGAAGTTAGCTAATAGCATCCTCTAGCAATAATATTAAGACGAGAGCCTTTCTTGTCTCATGCTTCGTGTGGTCAGAATGTGTGCGCAGAAATCGTGACTACAAAGTGTGACCAGAAAACGACTTTCGCACCGCCCAAACATCCGTGTAGATGGATAACAATGAAATTATTCACTGATAATTATTCACGATAACTGTGATTTGGTTAGTCGTAATCATTGTTAGTCATATTCGTAGTCATGGTAAGTGATGCTTAGTCATAGGCATGGTCATTCATGGTTCTTCATACTCATGATTAGTCATATTTAGTCATGGTTAGTCATAGTGATGGTTAAGTCATGGTTATAGAGTATAATGCCGTAATAGCTCAGTGTAGATGGCGCTTGTCCACCCAGGCATATCTGAACACTCCAGGAGTTGGCGGAGCTCCGTGTGCAATACAACGCATTAGAAGTGTGGATACACGCTCCTAATCTGACGCGGCTAACTAGCCACGCCGACCGAAGCAGGCGGCCTTGGAGTAAACTTGACTAATAGCCTTTCTTAACTGACATATGCAGACGCGGTCGAGGGTGTGAGTTTGAAAAATTACCCGGAAAGAGCTCTCGAACTTTCTAGAACGGTCGTGGAATTTCTGATATTATTAGTCTCATATGTTCATAATGATGCAACCTATAGTCCGTTACAATTAAGCTAATAACGCAGCAGAAAATATCCATGAAAGGGGGCTTACTAGTCAGTAGCATCAGTTCTCAACGCTGGAATTACCCTCGAAGGGAAGGAAAACCAGACCTTATTCGTGTCTCCCTAAACTGAGAAGTGTCCCTTATCCTGGCGTATGAACACTATGTAAGCCAATTAAAATGAGATGAGTTGAAAGGCATTTATTAAATAGGAAGGCTCATGACCATGGATGGGGGTAACGGGGAGTAAGCAGAGCCTGCAGTGTTTGCACAAGTTGTCGTTTATAATTATATGCAACGCTGCAACGAACGCCGATAAGAGGCAAATGACAGGAGACGAACAGTAGGCTTTAGTCTTTCTTGAAAAAGTGGAAGAGCGCTTTTAAGCAGCATTTCCGCTCAATGAGACCGTAATAAAGCAAATAATTATGATTTATGACTATATTTTTCCTATATATACCAAATTCCCAACAGACCGGTGTTTCCGTGTTTCTTCAACAACGAACCGGAACAGCAGATGTGTTCGTATGGAAGATTGCACATTTTACTGACTGGGCGCCTCTAAATAGTAAATTCACATATTGAAACGCGGTATGTGTGAATGTGACCAGGGTGCATAAAAAATACAGCGACAATTCCCGCCGCATCATCCCTGCCGGGATTCGAACCCGGGACCTTTGGATTAGAAGTCCAACGCGCTTTCCACTGCGCCACAGGGACCACGGTGGCCCATTACTATCGGGGCTTTCGAAAGCGAGAAAATTTGATTAACTGATAGATCGTGGTCACTGCGTGCTGCTTCAGGTCTTGAAAAACGATCGCCACGAACATTGTTTTCAAAGAACGCTTGTTGGCAGACATAAAAACAATCATGAACGCGGATTCGCTACTCGATGGCGTGAGGCAAGTGACAGGTATTTTGAGGAACCCGAGGTGGCACCTCTTGTGTTTTTAAGGTGTGGAAGAGTGAATAAAAATTAGTTTGGTTTAGCTCTGGTTGAATTGCAAAAGCAACGACGGAATCACTCTTCAACCAAGGCATATGGACGTGCCTGCGTGTCGTAGGGGTAACTGATTCTGGCTGATTCTGATATCACCCTCTCATATGAAAGGAGCGACCCGAGTTGGCAACTCCTGCCCGTGGCATAGAGGTAACGTGAATTCAAATGTCATGGCAGGCTGATTCTTTTCATGAGGAGACCGTAGTTACGCCTCTTCACGGCTGCGGCCACCCGAGGTCTCGCTTCGGCTGTCGTAGTGTTGCTTTCGCAATAAAAACTATACTCATCCCACCCAGGGAACGAGGCGCCTCATGTATTCGCCCCAGGCTTCGTTAACCGGGCGGTGAGCTGCCCATTCCTGCTGTCGGCTAGGGAACTTATGGCAAAGCAATGACAAGGTGAGATGGGACTCGAACCCGGGACCCTGGTACCGCAGGTCAGTCACGCTGCAATATGTTTGTCTTTCGCATAATGCGGTAGTTTGTGATTGGCCCGCCGTGACTTCTCAGTGTTCACGGCACTCGACTGCTGACCTTGAGGCAATGTGGTCGTTTTTCTTTTCTTCTTTCATTTCTGCGCAGCATAGCTTATGCGCGAGCACAGACTGTGAAATTCAGCACATGGTGCAAAATTTCGCTTCGTTTGCTCTGCAGAAGATAGCTTGAGTGCTTCGAGACAAGCTCATTCACGTTCGTGGCAACGTGAATATATTTCGGAACGAAAGGCCTGTTGTCCTACAGCGCCGTCTCCGCCCTCGTCACCAGCATGAGCTGTGTGCCCTGGACGATTCTAAGTTTTGCTGAAATCATGTATGCGGACTAATCAATGTACATTTTGTCAAGATAGCAATATTGTCACGTGCCACGCAGCAGTGGAGCAGGACCTAGCGCTCTCGACTACTACCAATAATGCGGGATACAATCTCGGCCGCGGCGGCTGCTCTTCGGTGGAGGCGAATCAATGCGCCCGTGTGCTGTGCGATGTCAGTGCGCGTTAAAGGGCCATTGTCCAGAATATGGCACTTTAAACAAACAAGACCAAAGCTTCGATAAAGTATCGGAGATAGTCTGCAAAATACTACAGTGATGCGCGCTCCGGAAAGTAGCAAAAATAAAAATCAAAGCTCTCTCATGCTCCCCTTCAGAAAGCTTGGGTCCCGACTTTCTACTCTGGTCAGTCGATCCTCGGCGGTGACGTCACAAGCGGAGATAGCATCCATTGGTTCATCTATCCGGCTGAAGGGTGGGCGGAGACCATTAACTGTGTGAGCCTCTCGCTGCGCGCTTCCCTTGCCCGATTAGTTGTCGCGCACGCGGAGTCCCTGCTCCGAGATAGTTCTGTCTGCTGCGTCATTCCTACAGCCTACCTTTCGTTCGCACAACAGACAGCTCCGCACCGCACACCTTGTCGCTCGTCTGCATTTCAGCAGTTCAGCAAAGGCAGGGCCATGACGCGTATGTGACGTACTCCAGCGGACGTCACGCCTTCCTGCAAACGGGAGGAGAAAGATGAATTTGGCTAGACGGACAGGCAGGATAGTAAAAAACCTCTTTGAGGGAATGGGAGGAAATCTACACGGCAAAATCGATTAACTGATTTGCCTGCAACTGCGCCATTAATTACTCTTTTGAAAAAATATTTGCAGCCTTGCGTTCCGGAGGCTAGGGGTCACACTCACCGGGGAAGAAAATATATTCGACCGGAAGGCGGACCGTGGCCTTGAAAGAACCCCAAGTGGTCGAAATTTCCAAAGCTCTCCACTAAAACGTATCTCATAGCCTGATTAGCTTTGGAATGTTGAACCCCATAAATCAAACAAATATTCTCATGTCTTATACTTATTTTTGTGAGTTTATGCAGGAAACAGGCTCGTTTTATAGTTTTCATGTTTTTTTGTATTTTTTTTTTTACCATTTTGTAGAGGAAAGTAAGGCTTCGGCAAATGTAGGGGAGCTAGTTGCGGAGTCGAAAAACGCTGACATCGTCGTTAGGACACTAAATATATCGACATTTTCAAAGTGGCTGTCCTAGTCTATATGGTGTCCCTTGAACTGAAACGTGCTAAATAAAAGAAGAAAAGGGAGCTTGTTGGCGGTGCCCGGAGGTGGATGCCTGCTCTCGTGGAGAGAGATGATGCAGTCCGGTATGCGGAATGATTCGACGGACTCACCATTTTGTTTGTTTGAAATTTGGTTAGGGCACCGCTTTATCTCCGGAGGAAGGATGCTGATGTGATCTTGAATTAGCAAAATTCTGGAGACCGGTCAACGCATTTCCCAACGTCAAAGATTCCATGCAAGATGACCTGCACACTGGCCCTCCTCATGGTGCTGCTCATTGGTCCATCGGTGTGCTGGCGGAGGGCGTATAGCAGCGTTTAGTACGGCGCTCTGCCTTTTTATTATTCTGTGTCGGATTACTTGGCGATTCCCCAATAATTTTGGTGTTTCAACTTCTCAAGTCTGTGCTGTTCAGTTTCTATGTGACCGTGGAACGCGCGAACCCCGTGTACCACTCCATCGCTTCTCGCTGTGGCCCGTACACGCTAAGCCTGACTGCATAGGCCGTCCGCGTCGGTCGAACTCCCGTAACACATCATCATATCGCAGCCAATGGACCCGTCCTATTGGCCAAACCAAAAACCTCCCGCTGCTCTTCTCTAGCGACATCAGCCTGAACCCTGGACCCGGTAAACTTCCTGTGTGTCCTCGGTGTGACCGTGTTGTTTACGACCACGTTACTGCGCTCCAATATGCGACCTATGTGACCGCTGGTTGCATTGCAGATGTGAAGGAATTACCCTCCCTACCTACCATCGACTGGCCACATCGTCGTCACAGTGGTTCTGTACAACGTGCTCACTGCCATCATTTGACGACTCGCTCTTCTCTCCTGCCCGTCATGCCATCGGCTCGCTCCAACGCCCAGGCCACCAACTGCAGATTCAACACTCTGCAGTGCGAAGCAGGCAGCTGTGTCTAGGGACCTCTCATTTTGGTTCTCGAATGTTCGCTCCGTCCGAAAAGAAAAACCTGAACTCCAGGCCATAATGGCATCCATGCCCAGCTCCATATTTGCCCTGTGTGAAACCTGGTTGGATAACTCAGCGTTTGATAGCCAAGTAGTCGCACAGGATGTATAAACTGTCTTCCAGAAGGACCGCTTATTTTCCCGCGGTGGAGGCGTTTTGGTCTTCGTACCTCGTTCGCTATCCTACCGTCGCGTTCACAGCCTTGAGTTCGACGAGCTTGAGGCGATTTTCGCTGAAATTTCCTTCCATCGGCAGAAGTACCTGGTGGCCTGTGTGTACTGCCTTCCCGCCCAACGTGCCGAGTCTTACCATTTGCTGCGCTCCACGATCGAACACCGCACCTCCCTGCACGAATGTTTACATATTTGGTAATTTCAACGCTCGCATTGGTTGGAGTGACGCCACTACTCCCATCCCTTGTGATGCCATATCGGAATGCCTCTTAGAAATAATGGACACCGCCTGCCTAACACAGCTGTGCACTGACCCCACATATTTGTCGCACAATGGTGCTCCCTCATACCTGGATCTTTGTTTTACCTCCAACCCTGCCTTTGTCCGCGAGTGCAATGTCGTCAGCAGTCTGGCTTGCTCTGACCACCGGGTAATTCAGCTAGACACGCTGACATATGTACCTGTTCGTGGCCCTCATACACCGCTGATGCACTGACCTGGCTCATGTTGCTGATGCCTTAGGACATTGTGCTCTCCGAGCCAGACATTGATAACATGTACGACATGTATATACCTCATTGCGCCTCGCCCTTGCCTCTGACACTGTACCATCGAGACGAGCTCGACGCAAACGCCATTCCCCGTGGATCACGAGAGACATCATAGCCTTGTACAGACAGGAAAAAAAAAAGGTGTTCCGGTAGGCCCGTGAAATTCTGTTGCCGACCTTCTCGCTTCCAAAGAGCACCAGCGTGTCCTAAAAAAAAAACGGATTCAGGTGGTTCATCGGGCGTTTGTAAAAGGCATTGCTGCTCGCGCAGTAAAGGAACCTAAGCTTTTCTGGTCATATGTTAACTCACAGCGGCAGAAATCGCAGTGCCCCGCCTTCCAGATTGATGGAGAGACTGTAGGCTCTCCCGGTTGCATCTCAGAAGCATTCAACAAACACCTTTCTTCCATTTGGACAGACCATTCCATTCCTGAATTCCACCTGCCATCGTTACCAGGAGTGACCCTTCCAAATCACATGACTACCTTGTCCTCTCTCGACATAACTCCTGACAATGTCATTGAAGCTTGCTCCCACATCCGACCGTTCCAGAGCCCTGGACCTGATGGCATCCATCCCCTGCTGTTACAGCGTACGGCTTTTATGTGGCGCCATTGATGTCCAAGATGTTTCAGCCTATCATAGATGCTGCAGTGGTGCCTTCTGCATGGATTGTGGCTCACATCACCCCAATTTACAAAGGGCATAGGGCACGGGGTGACCTCCTGTCTTCGTATCGCCCAGTTGCATCAACATCTATCGTATGCCGCACATTTGAACGAATTCTGAACACCAAGATCCGCAGCCACCTGGAATAAAAACAGCCTCTTGTCTCCGGTGCAACACGGTTTTCGTCAGCAGCGCAGCTGCGAGACAGCTCTCGGTGTGCTAGTCCAGACAGTCATTGCCCACCTTGACAACCAGACACCTTGCGAACTCGTTATTTTTCCCGTGCGTTTGATCATCTCCCGCACCATAGGCTCCTCTCCAGCGCTGCAGCCAATGGGCTCTCAGGGTCTGTGTTCTCTTGGCTGGAGTCCTTTGTCCGTGGCAGAACTCAGCGCGTTGTAAATTTTGAGAGGCCACTTCCACGTCTAGCGCCGTTCTGTCCAGTGTACCCCAAGGCAGTGTTCTTGGCCCTACTCTCTTCTCCATCTTCATAGACAGTATTACTATCCATCTAGGCTGCCTCTCGATTCTCTATGCTGATGACATTTCGTTACTGCAGCCGATCCGCACTCTAGCAGAATACTCCGCTCTTCAAAACGACCTCAATACCTGTCACTCCTGGGCACTACAACATTAGTTGCTCTTAAATATCATGAAGCCGTTCACAATGACCTTCTCAACCCTTTGTCTCTCTCGCCTTATTCCACCTGCGTTGACCATTGGAAGCCAAGCCCTTCAGCGCGTGACAACCACGACAGTGTTTGGCATTGAATTGGATGCACACTTGTCATTTTCATGCCATATGTTCACCGAACACTTGCAGAATCCAGGCGCATGCTGGGTTTCATCACCCGCCTCAGAGCAGGCATGCCTCCCAGTGCGTTTCCGGACCTCTACACGGCATTTGTGCTTCCCATAGTGGAGTACTGTTGTGCAGTCTGGCTACCAAACTCTGCTGCTTTACGTATCCGTCTTGCCAGTGTTCAGCGACGCGCAGCATATACCTATTATTATCGGTCTATTCCAAGAAATCAACGCCTACCTTGCGTAAAAGTCTCATCTGCGGCTCTTCGACACGCATCCTGGCAGCCCCTCTCCTCACACGTACAAGCTTCTACGATGCGCCTCTTTTGCCGTCTTGCCTTACCAGGCCAGCAAACACTGATTGATGGCCCACGCCCCAACCGCCGCACTGGTACCTGGTACCCTCCAACCGCTTCTCGCACGCACTGTGCGCCACGAACAGTCCTAGCTCTTACGTGCCGTCTCTGTGTGACGACGGTTGCCTGCTACCATCGCCGGATCTTTCCCACCTTAAGCCTTTGATGTCTAGACCATTGCGAAGGCGGCGCAACGGCTCTCGTAATTTCATCCTCTTTCTTCCTCCATCCCTCATCTCATTCCCTTTCATCTCCCAATTTCACCTTTCTCCTTTCACATCTCACGTCTTGAACACCTTGGGCCCCAGGTCAAGGTCAGCAAGCCGCCCTGACATGGGCAGTACCAACGTTAATGGAAAAAGGTTCTTAGTTCTATTAACGTTGGGCAGTATACTGCCTTTTGCTACCCATGCATGCCTGGGCCACCCGCCATGAATGCTAAATAAAGTATTATTATTATTCCCTGGTTTCGGTATAAAAGTTACCTTGGCGTACTTCCACGTTTCCGGTAATGATCCTTTATTCCAGCATTCGTTGGCGAAGTTGGTAAGTTGGGAGAGAGTTTTGATCTAGGTTTCTCAGCGTACTATTTGGGATCCCACCCGCGCCGGGTGCCGAGGGCGTGCGGATTTTGAATTACTGCTCGAACTTCCGCCTCCGTTATGTCGGAGTCGAGAGCCTGGGAGAGTTTTTAGAGCGTGCTTAGTCCCGCCAGGTGGCGCCACTTGTTCACGTCGTCTAAAGCGGACTTGCACTGAAATATCGCCTTGCGCTTCCCTTGACTATGGTCACAGGAAATATAAACCTCGACAGTGCGCGTCAGCAGCTGGAAAAACTTGCACGTCTTCCGGCTCGCGCCCGCGGAGGGGTCGCCTCCGTAATGCATGCAGTGGTGGCGCTGTACGTAGTCGAGATGCGATCGGCCGGCGGGTGCGCGCGCCCGGACGGGACAGAGTGACGGTTAAGCTCCTTGCTAACCTCCCGGACTCAACATACCTGAGCCTTCTACACTATTTCAACGCCATATGGGAAGGGGGCACACCTCTCCCAATGGATTGGAAAACCGCATTAGTCACCTTCGACCCATTTTATTGACTTCTTGTGTGGGGAAGTTGATGGAAACCATGGTCAGGGACCGACTCTCTCAATATCTAGAGCTTAAACCCGCCTTTGCGGACACAATGTGCGGTTTCCGCCCACACCGGTCCGCACAGAGCGTCCTGCTCCAACTTCACAAAGAAGTCTTGGCTCCGGTCGAATACCCCAGTAGCGACAAGGTGGTCCTCGCCTTGGACCTCAAAGGGGCCTTCGACAATGTAACCCACGACATCATCCTCACACATTTGTCGCAGACAAACTGTGGACACAACACGTTTAGGTACATCCGACAGTTCCTCACTGATCGGCAAACCTATATACGTATCCAAGACCAGGAGCATGGCCCTTACCCTTTGGGTACGCGAGGAACTCCACAGGGAGCGGTACTCTCTCCCCTCCTATTTAACCTCGCCATGGCTCACCTCCCCCCATTGCTTAATGATGTCTCAGGCATCAGGCATGCTCTGTATGCCGACGACATCACGCTCTGGGCAACACATGGGTGGGCAGATCGAGGCCAACCTGCAACAAGCGGCGACTATCGTGGACGGATATGCTCGTCGCTGTGGCCTGGAATGCTCTCCGACCAAATCAGAATTCGTACACCTCCGGCCCAACCCGAAGTGTACCACTAAAATTGCCCTTGCCCTTGCTAGCGGCCCCATCCCTGAACGAAATGAGATAAGAGTGTTGGGACGCTTTATTCACTGCAATCGCAAGATTGACACAACCTTGCAGAAGCTCCGCAAGAGTGGAGACCAGGTGGGCCGTATGGTCCGTCGGATATCTAACAAACGGGGGGGGGGTTACGATGCAAAGACGCCCTGAGGCTGGCCAATGCATTCGCGACCAGCCGGATACTCTATGCGGCACCCTACCTCCACTTGCGGAAATGCGATGAGAGCGCCCTAGAGGTGATCCTTCGCAAAATTTATAAGCGCGCCCTCGACCTCCCCATAACGACGTCCACTCAAAGGCTCATTGCTCTAGGAATGACCAACACGTTTTCAGAGTTGCAGGAGGCGCACTTCAGCAACCAATACTTGCGGTTAAGCAAATCACCTGCAGGCAAACGCCTCCTAGACCGCCTGCACATTGCTTACAATGCGCGAACAGAGGGACGAACCGAAGTTCCAGAGGACTGGCGCTACGCGCTCAAGGTTCGACCTCTGCCACAAAACATGACAAAGGAGACTCACGAGGGGCGTCGCATAGCGCGTGCGGCGAACCTAAAAGAGCGCTACGGCTCTCGTCACGGAGTCATCTACACGGATGCTGCTGGCCCACACCATGGAGGGTGGTACGCGGCCGCGGTCATCCACCAGAACACATACATTCAGGGACTCACTTTCCGCGCCCCAAACATCACACACGCAGAGGAGGTCGCCATAGCGCTGACCGCTACAAAGCATGACTCCAGTGTTATTATCACTGACTCCCGGGGAGCTTGTCGAAATTTAGAGCAAGGGCGCATTTCGCAACGCGCCACCGAAATCCCCCGCAGATGCGAGTACCGGGATCGCCCGGACACACGTGTCGTCATCTGGGCACCAGCACATGCGGGACTCGAGGGGAACGAGGCCGCAGACGCCTCAGCCCGCGCGCTTAACCACCGGGCATCGCCTCAACTCCCGCCGCTTGAGGAACTGGAACCCAATCCGGCCATTACCTACAAAGAAATTGCTGACTTGTACAAAACTCGACACTGTCTTTCCCCCCCCCCCCCCCCCCCCTCCCCCCGCTAAAGGACTAACTAAAACTGAGGAACACGAATACACGTCCTTCGAATGCCCGCACTGTGGGTGCGCATTTTCAGATGTGTACCATATGGTGTGGGCTTGCCCCTCTAACCCCGCTTACTCCCCTTTCCCTTCACCCACCCGAGAGAGCTGGGAGGCTGCCCTGCTCGGCTGCTCTACCTTGGAGAGCCAACGTGCTCTCGTGGCTAGGGCCCGAGGTGCCGCGGAAGCCACAGGAGTCCCGGACTAGGGGCCCCTCCTAAACTTTGTAAGAGGCTGGCCCTTAAGGCCTGCCTCCCACTTTTTTTTTTCTCTCTCTCTCATGTAAATATTATCTAATAAATGTTTTTCACCACCACCGGGCGAGCTGCTAATTTGGTCGCTTGCAATTTCGCGCTTTCGTCGGCCTCTTGTTTTTCTTAATTTGCGCACATGAATAGTGCGTTATAATTATCAGAAAAAGGTTGCCGTTTAACGTTGCTATTAATTACGAATCCACAACGTTCTAAGTGTGCATGCAGCATTCACTCCAGCTTTTTTTTTTTTTTTTTTTTTTTTTTTTTTTTTTTGCTTTCCCACATTGAACGGGACTCTGGAAGACATGCGCAGGGGCAGTTCTTTTTTTACATTTTCGTGGTGTAGATGCAGTGTAGGCGCGATTACGGCGCATATTATTATTTGCGAACACATTTCTCTTCACTATTTTTGAAGCGAAAAGCTTCACTACGAGGGTCGGAGCCGAGCTTCGCGTATGCCGCGACCGAGTGACGTCACAGCCAAAGCCAGCTGCACAGCCCCCTCTCCAAGCTCTGCCGGCGTTGCCTAGCAACGCTGAAGAGGTGTGCAACTCCTCATTAAAAGCTCTGCCTTTCCTTTCCTGTAAACGAATTACAGAACACCAGTGAACTTAGACGCGCTCGACATGGAAGCGAGGGAGAGTTTAGCTGCTGGGGAACGGCGCAGAAGACTGGAGAAATTAACTTCTGATCCCGAGGTAGTCACTGCTTTTCGCTACGCATGTCCAGGCAGGAGCGATGGTGTACCGTCGAAACTCACACTTGCCTGAGAAAGTGCGACCAATAGCGCGCCTTTCCTTTCCTGTCGCAACTAACACCGGTAAGAGGCAAACGATGAGAAGCAGATCATAGAAGAGGAAGGGTAGGCTTTCGTCATTTTCCTCTTCAGAGACATCTAAGAGACTAATTTTTATGGCTAGTGTATAGACCTTTTTAGTTTCGATGCCTGGGTGCAGCCATCTTAGTTTGATGGTGGCGCCCCGTATGAGCCAAACTGCGGAACGTCCGCTGCGGCGCCTCTTGACGCCATCTTGGGCTGTGCTGTGCGTGTTGATGCTGCTGCGCGGCAGTGCAAAAGTGCTGTTTCGCGGTGCTCGTGAAAGCTATCCGACACCTTGGTGCTATTTGTGCTTTGTTTGAGCACGCCAGGAAACCGTATACTATCCGTTTGACATAGCGGCTGCTGTTGGAAACAGCACAGCGGCCGGGGTGGCTGCGAAGGACTGCGCTCCACTTCTGCAGTGAGGATGTATCTGTTATATCTTTCACGATACATATACTTTCAATTATATTTTATTATCGCAATGGTAACTGCACACACAAACTCACAGCGAATGAACCGTATGGGCAGCTACCGAATTCGGAATGCAGATACTGCGAAAGATGCTTTCCAGTTATCGCCGCAGTGATTTAACATGAAGTGCGACCCATTTCGATATACGATCGAGCTGTCCTGCTTAAACAATGGCTACTTTCAAGTTAAACTACGGTTCAAGACTAGCACTTAAAAGAAGTAGGGTCTAAAGTACCATCCTTCGACGTTTTTATAAAGCCTTGGTGTTTGTCCTGCGGCGGGATAACATCGTATAACCCCGTCCCGTACGTCGTAGCAGCATCGTTTGCACGATGTATTGTTGAGCAAAACGTCGAAAAACGCGCGCTCTCAGCGGCACCATCAAAGAAAACGACAAATTCACAGCACATACAGCACCGCTTACGAAAGCGGCGCCGGCCGCTGGCGCGGCGTACTACGGCACTCTCGTCGAGCGCTACTCCCTAGTCGTCGCTAGGCCTAAATTGTTTCGCATCGAAGGCACATCCGACGACGCTTTGTAATTGCTCAGCGCTAGAGTAAATGGTCTCTCATGGAACTGCCTTAATGCCGATCCCATAGTATTAATAAAAGAAAGATGTAAATTTCGGTGACGCCTTAGCAGCGGAACCAGCGTGCAGACGATGAGCCGCGCGGCGCACCAGCGGTAATGTGTTGCGTAACTTATTTGTATTGCAATCATCAATAACACGGTATGGGTCAGAAATCCGCAAGAAACGTTTTTTTTTTTTTTTTTTTTTTTTTTTTGCTGTCGGCTCATTGTTTAAGTGAAGAACAGATTTTAGCACGCACCGTATCGGCTCGGAGGGCTTGCAGGAGGCACGGCCTGCCCGGCGTGCGTGGCTACTACGGCGAAGGAAGTGAAGTGGGCATCATATTCGCGAGTCCGTCATTGGTACTAAGTTTATCTGGCTTACATAAAACGTTCATAAGCGAATTAAATAAGGTTAGACTGAAAAGCGGTGAAGCAGAAACATATCACAGCCGAACTCGGACTGTCGATGCATGCTTCACGCATATACGCTCTCGGTAATCATGCTGCGATTTCTTTGATTCTTTGCGCAGTCCGCGATCACGCATTGCTGTCCCGATGACATTACCACTAAAAGGGGCGCTAATAAAGGTATTGAAGTCTCTCAAACGACAATATACCGAGGTGCAAGGCCGCTCTGCTATGCATGAAGCGTGCAAATGCACAGCCGCAACAATGGGCCGGCACAAGGAATCTGGTTAGAGTATTTTCCTCCTCTCCTGCTCGCTCTCGGTCTATACACATTCATCATGTGAATGTGATGTGTTCCCACGTAAAGATAATCTGTCCCAACATAACATGCTAGGAAATGTAGACAAACCAGAAAAAAAACAAAGGACCCTTGGATGACCTTGGATAACTTGTTGCACTAACAGCCTTTTGAATGCACAATCTAGTAGAAACTGCAATTACAAATTGGTTCCACTTTATTTGCTGTGAAAGAAAATGCTCAACTTCGAAGTAGGCATTCTAAATATATTTTATTTCACTCTACACAGTTTGTTACACGTGAGCATACTGTTCAGTTACCCTTTATGCAGAAACAAAAAAATGCAAGGCTTAAATACAACTCATTCTATAATGCCATACAGGTGGAGGATGTGCACTTGAAATTAAGCATATGATGTACTTCTAAGTCTGGAGAAAGAAAAGAAGGATATATGCTCTCACTTGTAACATACTATGCACAATATTAAAAGATTAAGAAGTACTGTCTTGAAGTGGTTGCCAATAGGCAAACACTTGTACTGATAACCAAAAGAAAAAATAACCTTAACACACACATACACACAGAAAGCAGAATCTCAACATAAAAAGGGGCCCATTCTCAGCGGCACTATTAGTTTAATGTGCACAATAAACCAAAGATTGTAACGATTTGTCAATTGGGGACAAATACTTGCATAGGCCAAGAAAAGAAAAAAGCCTAAATGTACAGCATAACAATCATAAAAGCAGACATTCATTACGAATTTTGTCCGGAAATAAAGTATTAAGGCCGAGCACAGAAGGGGCACTCGTAGAAACTGCCTATTTACAGTACGTCCAGCAGCAGCTCCGTAGCCGTGCATTTTTCATCAACACAACCGACCCTACGTTGCAGAGGTCTGGACATTGCAGCTTTTTGAAAAGATAAGCGGTCTTGCCGCTCTGAGTGGAGGTCCCATTCCTTTAGGATGGCGAAGAGGCCAGCCTGTCTAGAATCGTGCGTGCATACTTCAGCCGCGCAAGCAAGTCTGGTGGACAGCCTTGCTGGAGTGTGTCTAGCCGGTAGGTGTGGAAGACTCTGTTGTTGTCAATGTAAGACACTGCAGCCATCAATGGACACAAGATGATCTTTGTGTGGTCCTGGAAGAAATTTATCTAAAAAAAAAAAAAAAAAAAAAAAAAAAAAAAAAAAGAGCAAGACATGAGAAAGGGTGCTGGCACAGATGAGGACGATGATAAATTGGTTTGTGGGTTGTAAAGGGACAATGACGACAATTTTCGTGGTAGCAGAACCAGTTAGTACGATATTTCGCGACATTGGCATCACTTGTCCGGCAACAAAAGATGCATTTATTGACGAGATATTGCGATGAATTGAGCAGTTTCTTTTTTTCGCCGCCGGTTGAATTCAAACAGTTCAACACAACTACGTAGTCGCATAAAATGACGCCGTCCATAACGTAATACAAACTCCGTGATTGCTGGCCCACTGCGAGCTGTGTGGTCTAGCAGCAGCCAAATGAAAGCATGAAAACTACCGCCGGCCTTTGCGTCGTGCCGTCAACATTGTGAGCGGCATGCACAGAGGCACAAAGCAGCGAGGTAGACTGCGGTAATGTCAACGAAAATGGGTCACAGGAGCACGGCGAAACATGATCTTCCGAAGAGCACTTAGCCGTTTAGAATGTGGGGCCAGCATGTTCATAAAAGGGGTCTTTTTCGACAAGAAATTACCATGATGGCCCATAAGAAACGACCGAATTAGGGCTTATTTTGCTATATCTTCTTCTCAAAATGGGATATTTGAAATATAAATGCATATTTAAAATCAGCATTCCATTCTCCACTTGCATGCTAAGTTTCAACAATATACATTGAAAAATAAAGAACAAGTTTTCAAGACCATTATACCACCTTAACAACCTTGTGCATAAGAATGTTGTACAGTTAAACGACTACGTAATAAATTCGCCACGCCAGCTATATCTTAGGTAGTGTTTAATGACTGGCTATTTGGCAGAAATGTGCAAGTTTCTTGATGACAAAACGAGAACTGACGCGAGAGGGACGCTGACAGCTTATCTACTAACTAGCAAACTCTACACTCTCCACCACTTTCAGCTTTGGAACATGGCACCGCAATAGTTTGTGCATCGATAGCGAGAACAGCAGAAAGAGCCAGCGAAACTAGGGTGAAGAGTACATTTTTTGAGGTAACGGTGGCAAACAGAGTGAAAACACACTTTTCCACGCCTGGCACGACCACATGCACTCCCCCGTAGACTGGCCATAGTGCCTCCGCAACTATCTTGTTATCCCGCCACAGTCAACCCATGCCCTCAGCGAAATCGCGAAGCATTTAATTGCTTCTATAGCTTCGAATAACAGATTTACTGAAGCACTTTCAGAGCATTTTCCCCTACATCTAATTTTTAATTTGCTGTTAGTTTCGCATTATCCATTAGAGTCTTCATGCAAAAATGCTTATATAAACTATACTTCATTCACTATCAAAAAAGAAAAAAGGCTGTTGTAGCGAACTGAGTGTAGTTGCCGACTTTAAGAACTATGCTGTTCAAATACCGTGACAAACCCGCATATAACAAGACGTTCCCCCCCCCCCCCCCCCCCCAATTTTACGAGGTCAGATTTCCGTATCGTATTATATGCGAATCCAAACAAATGTCAGCCCAAATTCGCAGTTCCTTGTTGTTAATTAGCGCTATCAACACCAGGCTTTCAGCGACAGGAAGCGCTATCTAGCAGTGGTGTCAGCTGACTGTTTCGATGGCTTCAGCTTCGCCACACTGACCTCTCAATCCTCGTGACTATGATGCTCGCCACGCACACGCGACCGGAAGAAGGTCGATACCACCTCGTACGATGTAGGTACGACGAAAAAATCACTCTGCACGTTGCACGGGTCTCTAGCGGTTCTCTCTAGCCATGCTGGCAATGCAGTACTGCCGAATCATAAACACTTCACTAGTAGTATTTCCAAGGAGCGCTACAGTCGCACTTTAGAGAAATGCGGGATGCCAAACACGTTTGGAAGTACAGTTAAAACTCGATTTAACGAAGTTGAGGGGAGCCGTGAATTATTTCGTTAAATTGAATGAGGCATTTCTTGGGCACATAATTCAGTACATTCGATTACAGTAAAACCTCGTTAAAACGTACCCGCTTAAACAGTACTTTAGTTTTAAAAGTGTTAAAGTCAAGTCCGCGACTGAGCACCCATTGAACATAATGCATTTTGCATCCGCATAAACCGTACCAGCTTATCGCGGTCGTATCGGTTAGCACGTACCATTTTCACTTTTCGTCGCACTTGCGCGCGACGAATTCACGCCGGTAGCACCGACCCAAAGGACGGTTCGGCTAGCGGCGCAACAATCTTCCCTAAATACCGCCGACGGGACGGCAAGCCACACAGCTAATGACAAATTGGCGCCAAAGTTGGTAATCATACAACTAGCGCAATCTTTGGGGGTCCGTATGGTCATCGTCATGACCCCCCGCGCTACTTTCGAGTGGGTAGCGCCAACACCACGACCGGCGCCGCTAGCGCGTATGAAAAGAAACAACAAAAATTCTTACTCGACAAGAAAGGCCCGAGGGGACTACAAATTTATTTTCTGCCAAAGTCGGTGAACTTTGTAAATTTTGGGGTGCTGTCTACAAAATAGACCAAAAATTAACACTTTTTCACCTTTATTTCTCGAAAAAAGGTTCATTAAATCGGGACAGATCACGGAATCGGTTTCGTTATTTCGGGTTAGTCAAAGCATTGAACCCTATGGGCGTCTGAGGGGGAATTAGGATACCTTCGTTAAATCGAGATTTTCGTTAAATCGGGTTTCGTTAAATCGGGTTTCGTTAAATCGAGTTTTGACTGTACTGAAAAATATATCCAGCAGGAGATACACATACACATACTAAACATACTCTTTGCAGGAGATACACATACCCGATGAAGGCGCTTGTGATTACCCCGAAGAACAATTCATAGGCGAACAGTGCTAGACACGAACAGGCATGAATGCAGCGCATAACGGCCAGCAGCTCCTGCGCTGTCGTGCCGCAGCCTACTGGCTTTAGAACAACTGGGGATGGTGCGGCTTCCACGATCACCGGGACGAATGTGGGCTTCTTTTGCCCTCACGGTGCATGAAATTCTATCTAGCATGTCAGCGCAAGAAGGGGAGGAAACCAGCACCAGCACAAATGTCCGCAGCGCTAATCGATGCCTGGTGCGAGGTGGCGTTGGATGCAAAAGCATGGAGCGGGTATATGACTGCTTCACAAAGTAAAGGTATGGAGTAACAAAAAATTCGCATGCTGTTTTCGTTGCTACCGTATTTACTCGCATAATGATCGCACTCGCGTAATGATCGCACCCCTGAATTTTGAGGTCAAAATTCCATTTTTTAAATTCCCCGCGTAATGATCGCACCCCGAACATGGAGCCGCCTGGTGGTTGATCTGCAGTCATCCCGCAGCGAATGCATTCCGACGAGTTCCCAACCTAGTCTAGTAACGTTGGAGTTCCCATGATTCCATGCTTTGCGGCGTTCGCCATTTTGCAATTCGGCAGCGTCGTAGCGTGCTTTGTGTTTTTGTGCGAGTTTACGCCATTTCACCATGGGGCGGTATGCCAGTTACACTACCGCGTTCAAGCTCAAGGCTGTCGAATATGCACTGGAGCATGGCAACCGCGCTGCTGGTAGGCATTTCGGCATGGAAGAAATGAGGATACGCTATTGGAAGAAGCAGCGAGAGAAGCTGATGGCTACGAACAAGACACGGCGGGCTTTCCGTGGACCCAAAACGGGCAAGTTCCCTCGTGTTGAGGAGGCGGTCCTAGAATATGTGAGGGACCTGCGCAAGGATGGTTGTGCAGTGTCATTAGAAATGATACAGACGCAGGCGCGCACAACTGCCAGGAAGCTGGGAATCGCTGCAAAGGATTTCCGCGCTAGCTCCGGTTGGACGACTCGCTTTATGAGACGGAATGGACTTTCCATGAGGCGGCGGACGTCGTTGTGCCAGCGGCTCCCAGCCGCGTATGAAAGCAAAACGATAGACTTCCATCACTTTGTCACTAGGCTTCGCGAAAAATGCGGTTACCTCATGTCGCAAATTGCAAACGCCGATCAAACTCCACTGACGTTCGACATGCCCCGGAATACAACTGAACGAGAAGGGTGCTCGGAGCGTCCTCGTGAAGACGTCTGGCGCAGAAAAACAGTGATGCACAGTCATGCTTGCTGTGACGGCCGACGGGCGGAAGCTGCCACCATACGTGATCTTCAAACGGAAGACTATTCCAAAGGGAAACTTTCCCCGTGGCATCCACATACGTGCACAGATGAAAGGGTGGATGACTGCAGACCTGATGGTCGACTGGATCAAGACTGTTTGGGGAAGAAGACCAGGAGCATTTCTGCTTCCCTCGCTTCTGGTTTTGGACAGTTTTAGGGGTCACCTTGTGGACAGCGAGCGTGCCAAGCTGAAAGAGCTGCTCACGGACATTGCAGTCATTCCTGGCGGCCTGACTTCGCTGCTGCAGCCTCTCGACGTGTCTTTGAACAAACCGTTCAAGGACAACGTTCGACGACTTTATGCTGAGTGGATGGCGATGGGCCAGCATGATTTGACGCCGAGCGGAAAGATTAGAAGGCCATCCATGGAGATGCTGTGCTCGTGGATCACAGAAGCGTGGAGCAGTATCTCCGACGAGGTAGTGGCTAAGAGTTTTAAGAAGACAGGCATATCTAACGCTTTGGATGGAACGAAAGATGACTTCCTGTGGGATTGTGAAGATGCTCCCAGCAACGACACTGCCGTTTGCGATGAGTCGTGCAGCAGTGAAAGCAAGGATGGCGAGGATTCAGACTTTGATTAGAGTACTGACGAAAAAAAATAAATAGGCATTGTGCACTCCATGTGATGCTTATGTGCGTGTTTATTGCGAAGGTAAGCCTTACTCAGCTTTTATTTTTGGTTGTAATCGAGATATATGTTCTAAGACGTCTGACCTGCAACTTGTTTGCGTTTTCGGTGCTCAAAAATTTTTTGTTGAAAATTTACCCCGCGTAATGATCGCACCCCGAAATTTGCGTCAGTATTTAAAAAAAAAAGTGCGATCATTATGTCAGTAAATAGGGTAATTAGATAATTTGGACATTTTTGCAATGCCGTGAGATCCGAATTAACAAGGTTTTACTGTATTTTGCAACTCTTTCTCTATGCAAAGTTAGCTAAAAGCATTAGCTCAACATAAAATATCAATGAAAGGCATTGTTGTGTTTACCAGTGGTTCATAATGTGTTGTGCGGATTAAAAAAGTTAGCATGAATGTACCAGTTTCCAAACAGACTAAAACCATATTAAACCTTTTTGCAACAGCGTATATATTTAAAAAAGCGTTTATGAAAAACCTACTGCATATGCAAATCCACATGAGTTGTTTTGAAATTGAAATATGCTTGAAGTAACCAAAAAATCAATTTATACAAGTTCAAATTACTGCAAGCGGATGGACTGTGTCCAGACTACCAGGTGGCAACCCTCACACAGTAGTGGTTGCACCCAAAAAGGTAGAAACAAGGGTAGGGTAGGTTAGGTTAGGCCCACCTGCACAGTGCCGTTGGTGAGGTAGAAAGAGATGGCCGAGCGGGTGCGCAGCCACGTCCCCAGGCAAGGCAGTCTGACCAAGTTGTCGCATTCGCGTGGAGAGACATCCTCCCCCGTAGTGAGCAAGTACTGCTTCATGTAGCTGCAGAAGTACTTGAGGAGGGTGATTTTCTTCTCCAGTGATGGTGGGTATTCCTCCATTGTGTGGTACTGCTCTAGCCCGTTGTCATCAACGTAGGTCACGCTCCTGTCGAAACAGGAAGCAACTTAATGAGTGTGTTTGTTGAACCAGGGTCGATATTTTTCTGAACACGCTGCAATGATGAGGTGTAGACTAGAACAGTCAAGGCATGCTGGCTAGACGCGTGTGTAAATAGCTCGTGCTTTATGCATATATACCGGGCAAAAAAACAATGCTGAAAGAACTGCAGACGTTGTTGCACTACCCATTGCCACTTCTCTCCCACACCATTAAAGGGTCTTTTTGAAATAGCATTTGCGTAATATTCTAATCCAAAAAATCCATAGAGATGGTCCTTATGAACACTTGAATCAAATTTGAAAGTTTTGCGTGGAGCATATAAAATAAAAATATATTTTAAAAAGTGCTCCTGGTGAATGCTTGCCATCGATTAGGGCGCCACATCCCAGCATACGAACCTCCCCGAAGACTATGAGGGGGAAGAAGAGAAGCATCATTTTCGATCACCGATATGATCAATGCTAACGAAGCTAGTTTGTTTTGGTAAAATGCTTCTTGTGAGCCCTGTAAAGCCTGTCCAAAATCCGAAAGCACTTAACAAAATTCTCATACACATGCGCACACACACACTACTTCACAATACACTTGCTACAGTTTAACGCAATAGAAGTAAAAAACTCACACTTCCATTTTAGTTGCATGCAATTAAGAGCATAGAAGTTAGCTTGCATTGAGCTTCAGCAAAGCCAGGGTATCAATTTTAGCCAATTACTATTTGATGGAGCTGTCTTCAGTGTCCTTTTAAGCATACCACAGGATACAACCCTCTTTCCCATGATTGCCACACTTGCTAAGAAAGGGAGAGAGAGAAGCTTACACATTGTTGTTGAGGAGCACAATACGCGTGTTGTCATTGAAGAGCACACCAATGCTGTTGTCACACAGCTGGTAGCCGAGGCCATACTTGTCCGTATAGTCCACCCACTTGCTGATCCAGAAGACTGGCACTGAGGCCGGGTCCTCCGCCTCATCGGCCTGCTCGAAGTGACGCTCGGGTGGCCGAGTAGTGCACAGGGGCCGCAGGAGTCGCTGGAGCTCTTTCAGATGCGACTCCCTCTGTCCTCCCTTTGGTGCAGGGCTCAACGCGGCCACTGGTGCTGGAGCCGGTGGCAATCCCGGTTTGGCCGCTGCACAGGGCAAGCAATATATAGTAATGCAATCAAGTTGTCCAGAGTGGGGAAACAGTGAGCAATTAACTAAGTGTACAGCGCATGCAAAAGAAGCAGCAACCCCTGCTGAACGGCGAGCTTGCAGAAAGTCACTAGTATTACTATATTACAAATTGTTTGCCTCCCTCAAATTATGCTCATATGCACGCCAGCAAGATGAGAATGAAGTAGTCCTATCATGGCTCAAAGATTTCAGAATGCAAAATCTCAAGCCAGAAATCTCTGCCTTGTGGACTGCGTGATTAGTCTCAACAAGCACCGGCTTGCCTTTTGTTTGCATCAACAAAACAGATTTATATGACGGGAATGAGAGATGCCAACAAGGTATTAGAAGCTACGGACAAGGAAAGTTGACCAACGCAAAAAAGCCCGTATGCTTTCCTAGTTGTATTGTGAAGTTGCTTCTGCAAAAAAAAAAGAAAGGATGGATTCAGATGGATTATTTAAGTCACGCAGATACCGAATCAAAAAGACATAGGAATCAGTGCAGAATTTTCAAAATACAAGCAAACCGGAACTTGCTTTCAATTCAATTTTCTCGGTCTTTCGCTTTCCCATTTCATTCGCCCAATGATGACACATGCAGGACCAATCAAAACAGATTACAGCGCGTCACTACAACGCTGCAGAAGATGTCTTCTCATGGCTCCCTCGGTCGCAATAACACGTTTTTGCTAAAGCTGACAAGATCTGACAAGAGACCGGGAGCAGGCGGGGGAAGGGGACATTCCTTTGTCACCATGCATCCCCAGCAATGTTGCTCTCAATTATTGCTCTTTTCTCATGAGCTCCTTAACCGCCCCTTTCTCTCTATCCGCAGTGCCTTTGTGTAAAGCAAACATGTTGGATTCATTGACTTAATATAAAATACAACAGCATGACAAACAAATTTTTCCTAATAGACACAATCTGCAGTGAATTTGCTATTTATTCAATCATTAAACGCGTGCCTCTTGACATCATATTCGCTGCAAAGCACCACCACTGTGTGCCGACACAATAAGTACTAATTCTGCTTCAAGCAAATTAAAATATTAAATACCGAAATATGAGTGTTACGACCTGTAGTAACATTGCCATAACTCAATTGCAAACAAACAAGCAAAACAACGCACTCAAATTACGTTTCAGGACTCCTTTATACACTAATGTGGAAAAGTTCTGCAAGCACTCAAAAGGGTCTGTGCAGACTGCATCTAGGAATGCTGTTCAGCATACTAGCAGTTAAATTGACAATGTAAGCCTATGCAGCGCAATAGTTAAAATTTTCAAACAAGGATGGTTGGGTAATGCTTTCCTCGAATAGGCTATGTTAAAATGTGTGAAAATGCACAACATGAGGCGTAACAAATAAACCAAACACATGCAAATACATATAAACGTATGTAATTGGGGCTTGTAAGCCCTGTGTGCAAGGCCTGTGGTGGTATTCCTTCATCTGGCTAAGTGCAGTTTAAGGGGATCAACAAGGGGGGAAAACTGGCTATGAAGAACGCCATAACGGAGGGCTTCGAGTAGTAACCTCAATCACCTAGGATACTTTTTAGTGGGCATCAGCTTCACAGTGCACTTCCATTGCAAGGCAGAAAATAGTCCTCTGATAGGAAAGGAAACTGAACATGAGGAAACAATACACACGTTGCTGAGGCTTTAGGCTTTGCACTTGCTTCGCCTCCTTTGTTGGATGATTCCTTATTGGGGTAACCTTGGCCTCCAGCTCTGAAAAAGTAAAAGCACAATGCCAAGGATTTATTAGTTGGTTATATAGGGTTTTATGATGCAAAAGGAACTTTGGCTATGATGCACCAGTCACTAGGTTAGATAAGCGAAGGATTTATGGCAATACAGTCACATCCACTCATAAAAATAATAAAGTGCCAATGAAACAGCACTGTTATTACCAATAATGGTTATTACCGAGTTATGCCAAAAAAAGAAATAAACAACAAACTTCAGAGACTGACAGGAAAGTAGCCTACAATGTCTATTCCTTTGCAGGAAAAACCTGTCAGCGAGTTTGTTTCGCGGCATATTTAGTTCGCATCTCCTTGTGGGCTGCATAA
Organism: Amblyomma maculatum; assembly: GCF_055883805.1. Taxonomy (NCBI): domain Eukaryota; kingdom Metazoa; phylum Arthropoda; class Arachnida; order Ixodida; family Ixodidae; genus Amblyomma; species Amblyomma maculatum. The sequence continues at coordinate 118,260,249 of NC_139351.1, read as the reverse complement.
CTCTGGGAACATTTAGCGAAAATGAAGTCCCGAAGGGACTGTCATTTGTGAGGAGTCTTTTGCACAGCCTCATGATCATCATCCCTTTGCATCGTCAACGTGGAAGAATTCGAAGTCCAGATATGCCATCATTATCATTGCATAGCTGGGAGCTTCGTGAACCTTCACATCACTGGCATTCTGAATGAAGCCCACTTTCCAGAAGAAATCCTTGAAGTGAAACCTGATAAGCCTGCATGACTGAGAAAACCGTGACGGCGGAAAGTAAAGCATTCGCACTATGTATGTGGTTTAGCTGATATGGTTGCAGTGTCTCCATGTTTTTGTCTCTCTTACGACTTGTTCCTAGCGAACAGATTTAATTGTTATAACAAATAATTTGCTAGATAGCACAGTTGTAACCAGTTTATTTTACCATTTAAAGCTTCATGAAGCCAACGGTGCTGCATTAGTCCATTGTTATATTCTATATATTGTTTTAGCGGTATCATTATACAGTAACCGACCAATTTTTCGGACCTTACAGTGCTTGAAAGTTCGATTTTACAGACCAAATTTGGCGCCAGCAATACTGTGGAGATCATTTTTTGGATGAAGGCTGGATTTTTCAGCGCGAAATAGACACGAGCGGGCATCATTGTTGCAAACGACCGGTTCTGCGTGGCCGTGAGAGCTAGGCGAAGAACAGATTAGCTGAGGCAGTGGAATAAGGGAACGCTCGACCTTATCGTGGTAGCCTGCAAAGAGCATGAAATCGACTGAAAATTGAACGCGGGAGGGTCTGTCCACCGTGGCTCAGACAGACGCCACCCGCGAGAAAGAAAGGAGTGGGGGGTGAGGGGGGTCATGATTTTAAAGTCAATTTTTCACAGGAAACCTTTTTTACAATTTTTCGGGCTGTTCAATTATTCTGACCATTTACCGCGCCTCGCAGACTCCGAAAAAAAAAGAAAAAGAAAAAAGGAGGAGGGGGGGGGGGGGGGTCGGTGACTAAGTGAGTTACAACATCAGAGTTAAAGAAAGTCTGCCAGCATTGCAAATACATGGATATCGGAGAGCACCAGCATGAGAGTAAGTGGCAGTGATAAACTCACCACGGCCTTCATTTCGCTCCAGCAATGGTCTCCGGGCAACGATGCTGAGGCTGGCATTAAGGGTGTCGAAACGAGGCTCTGTCGCCAAGCAAGACGTCGGCAGACGTGAAGGCAGTGGTCCTAAAGAAGGTAAGAATTGAACATTTCAAACACATGGCATAGTGAAACATCGCTTTCTGAAGATTGCTGTGGAAACGTTTAGAGCCTCTGGTGGGCACAAGATTTGATGCAATAAATGTTTAAAGTTACTGTGCAAAAAATTGGTGCAGTACCTGCAGGGTACTTAAATCCATGGAAACCAAAATATCACATGCCAGCAGTGAAGCTTGCAAGAAGTCTTGTGGTTATGCTAAGAAATGCACATTGCATAAAAAGCTAAAGCCTTGTATGGACAATCATATAAGATCACAATGAATTCTACAAAGCATGCTTGGGTAGGCAAATCGTGTCAACTGTATGCTTCCAAGAACTGAATCTCATGTCCACATTGTGTGTAGCGTCCATAAAAGTGTGCAAGTAAAATGGTCAAATGATAAAATTTTGAGCAGTTCGTTATATTTCATTTCTGCATGATTTATTGATCATACTATACATGCAAAAATTTCTGCTTCGAGATTTAACTGCCGCCTGAAGGGGTTATTGATGCTCAGTTCATGAAAATGTGGATTAGCATTTCTTGGCACAAGACAAGTTGTGGAAGTCTCAAGTCCACATTTTCATTACCCTTATTGCGTAACAGATGTAGCAACAGCCTCTGGAACGTTGGCATCATTTTCTCCCCACAGTGGGTGGCTGTGGTTTCACCGCCCACCTCTGCAACTACCCACCCGCTGCGGTCCACCTCTCAGGCTTCAAGTTTGCTATATACTTGGGAACAACTTTCTGTGACTGATGTGGCCAGACATGCTTTCTCCGCTTTTCAAGTACGCCAAGTTCAGCGAAACAGTTGCAGTTTGAAGATGTTGTGCGGTGAAGCATCCTCAAAACATAGCGAGGCCTTTAGTAACAAGGCACCACTGCTACTGCATTGCACTGTGAAAGGGCCCATGGTGGAACTGCAAAGCACTTGATGAACCCGCGAAAAATCGTTGCCTTTCACGTCAAATGTCTAGACAATCATATTTCAGGCGTTCAAATAAAGTTGCTGTGATGCAAACGACTTTCAATAGTGTTTTAGGGCCATTCGATAATTCAAACTTTTCCCTGAAAGCCGAATTAGCTAAATATTACATTAGCAATGTGGCCACGGCTTTTTTTCATTCCCCTGATTTCAATATTGTTCAGTTTCCGACTATTGGTTTCAGGGCAAGGCCAATGCAAACCAGAGTACACTTCAGCATGGGTGAAGCGTTGACGAGCAAGGCCAACAAACGATTTGGAATAGTGCCATCGCCGAAGATGGGTCCAAGAGAAGCTGCGAAGCAGTCTTTGCTGCCGTTTTTTGTTTTTTTTAAATGTCATGCTGTATTATTTGTTTTTTACGTTTGCCTCCAGGTAAGGCCTCCACCGTACAAGCAAGAAGTAACTGTGCAGATAGATTATTTTTTTCTGGAGGATATCATGGCAGTCTCACATTCTCTTCCTAATAACCCTGTTAATAGAGAAGCCATTATAAGTAAACTTGACAGCACTAGCCACATATCCTTTATCTCCCACTGTATATTTTTTATTCTCATTTTGTCCACTGGAGGCAGCATTTTTTGTACTGTTTAAAAGCTGAAGAGCATATACACCTAAACAGTGTGGCTTATGGATAGGAAGCCAGAGCCAGGTACGTCAATCGAGATTCTCCTCCAGAGTGCAGAGTTTTCCTGCAAAAATTCAGACAGCAGAACTTACCACATGTCATGAAATCATCCTGCAGGATGGCCTCAATGTTAGGCCTCCTTTCTGGCTCTGGCTGAAGCATCCTCCGTATCAGAGCACGTGCAGGGGAGCTCACCGCTGAAGGAATATGGTATTCGTTTTTCTTTATGCGCACGTAAGTCTCCTTCAGGGTGGGAGTCTCGAATGGCGGATGCCCCACGAGGAGCGTAAAACTGCGCATAAGAGAGTACATCAGTTACCAGGGCACTAGGTTCCCATGCCCTATTGCATAAATTGCCCCCAATGCAAGAAAAAAACAAAAATGTTCTACTTGGTGCGCTGCAAGGATATACAACAGCTTGCAGAAGGTGCCTACACCAAGGCAGGTGCCCCCCGCAGGCTACAAGCACTCGTTGCCAATTGCCATTCTTCTTTGCACGCAGTAGCCTATTAAAGCCAAACAAAGCACAATTCGGAAGCCAAAAACACTCACAGGATGCAGCCAATTGACCAGATGTCAACCTCGTAGCTGTGTCCCTTCTTGCCCAGTATCTCTGGGGCGATGTAGTTGGGGGTGCCGCAAAGGGTCTTCTTTCGCTCACCCTCGTAGTCGAGACGGGTGGCGAGTCCAAAGTCTCCTACTTTGAGTTCCATGCGCTCGTTGAGCAGTAGGTTGCCTAGCTTCAGATCTCGATGAATCACCCGCTGCTGGACCAAATACCGACACGCAAGGAGAAGCTGGTGCAGGAAGTAGCGTGCCTCTGCCTCGGTCAGAGTCTTTCGACGCCTGTGCATCTCCATCAGTGACTGGAAGGTGAACACAGGAAAAATATTTATCGTTCAGTACCCCTTAATAACCTCTGAATGAAAAAAAAAAGAAAAGTACCAGGGGGTACTCTCATGACTCCTAACAATACTCACTTCATTTGTCTGCAAGAACGCAGAGGTATTCTCATAAACCTCGGACCACCTTAGATGGGACAAGCTTATACTAATACTGTTCAAAGGAACATACTGAAGGAAGCAGAGGATGATTCTTCAATGCTACTCTTAACCATAAAAAATGAAAATTTGTCAAATCCAACTAAAGGCACTTTCCTTCATTCATGAAGAAACCTATCAATGCCACAATAAGTAGCATTTGCACACATTACGACCATAGTCTGACAACTCATGCCTGCAGTAACCACTGCACACAGTTTGTCCGTGACAAAGTATTCAGCTTAAGGCTTTCCTCGTTCCCTAAATAAACAACTAACCACCAGAACTTATAAACTCAAGAATGTTGATGCTCCTGGCTTGTTTAATATAGTCAAATATAGAAAACTAATTTGTGCATCGTTTAGCAGAGTAATACACACGCAGTGTTGCACTGCCCATAGTAGCTGCTTTTTTTTTTTATGCATCCTACTATAACCAGAGCGGCAACTTTATACTGCCGCTATATTTGGCTGCTCAAGAATAATGAATACTTGTTATAGCTCTTGTAATGTTGCAAAGAACTGCTCAGACGGTCTACATCAACAGGCACAGAAAAGCAAGGATAAAAAACATACCCGTCGGCTACACAACTCAAGGATGATGTAGACATTTCTGTCGTCTTCAAAGTAACTGTGAAAGCCGACAATGTGCTTGTGGTCTAGGCTTCTGTGAATCTGGATTTCCTGCGCCATCTGCACACAACAAAATAAAAATTAGTTAGAAATGTCATTCACTCTATCAAATAAATTCACAAGCTTGAAACCGTTTGCCTTAGTTTCATCAAGCATACTGAGATTCCCCACCCTAGCCTAGTACTTTGAATATTTAATGAAGAAAAAATGCAGAATAATACAGTGAAATGTAAAATGTCATGCTCAGCTATTCCAACGTTCAAAAAAACAGACATGGACATTACCTTTTCCTTCTGGTGAGACTTGACGAGGAGTGCCTTCGAGACTACTTTGCCAGCATAGATTTTATTTGTCCCTTTCTCCACCAGTTCGTAGCATTTTGCGAAGCCGCCCTGGGAGAAGAATGAAATACCAGTTTGCAACCCGCCGCCCATAGCCTATCACCTTAATACCAAAAAATGTCTTCAAACCACTGAGGTGAGCGCACATTCAACGAAGAGTTCTAACAGTGTTTTAGTCCAAATCTTGTTTTGAAGTTTAGGCGTACATAAATCAATATCTCTCGTTTCAAAATGCTACCAAAATATTAATTTCAGTACTGGAATGGCCTAAGTTACAAAATCAGCAAGGACATGAAGCAACGCTACACAGGAGAAAACTATGGAAGTGAGGTAACGGCTCTGTGTTTGTTATCGCACATATTCACGCTTAGCGGAAATGGGACCTATGCCTTATGATCAATTAACCTTCCCAGCCCTCGAAATTCGGCGCCCATCCACGTGAGAAGGGTAATAATGTATCGTGAATAGTATTGGTGGGTCGTCACGAGACAGAGTCGGACCGAGTCCAGGTCGTCAATCCATTTTGACAACTAATGGTGGCAAGCGATGTCCGTTGCGGCGCTGAGGAGCCGTGCTCATCTTGCAGAAGTCCTCTGCAGGCCAGACATATATATAGTTCGCCTCTTATTTTTCTTTTATATTTTTTTCTAACGAGTGCAGGTGCGCTCCCTACAGCACTTAGCCGAACATAAGCGGAGTTTCAAACACATACCAACAGCAGCGCGATTCAGTAGCCTAATGAAACCGTGCTGCTGGAGTCGCATCGCGACAATGCAGAATGTATCATGCCACAATTGATAACATCGTCAGTTAAACTTATACACATATTACCCAGAGAAGTGGCAGCAGCACAAAAGCGTTGCGTACGTGGTAGGACTATCATGTCCCGTGCCAAAAGAGACGACTTCTTTCACCGAAATTCTCTGACGTAAATACAACCGCAAAAAAAGAAGCAATGAGAAAGTAGTAACCAGCCAGAAAAGCCCACCAGCAATGCGAAATGTCAAGAAATTGCGTTACGAATTTCTTACCCAACAACAAAAAAAAAAAAAAATGGTGTCCTGCCAGGGTAAGCAAGGATTCGGCCCAGAAAGGCACATGCACTCACCTTGCCAAGAAATTTGCCGCGGATGTATTCACGCTTTGCTTTCTTATCAATGACGACTTCGGGAAGGTCCTTGCTTGCAGTAGCGGCAGTCTTCGTCGGGATGGCGGAAGCCATCATGCACATGCAAACTCTTACTCAATGTTAAAAGACCCCAACCGCCCCAACCAGCAGCAACGAGCGGGTTTGAAATTGCCACAACCGACAACCACAGCTCCTATGTACATTTTTTCATTCTGAAAGAACCGCTGCGATTGGTCAAAAAGAAAGCAGACGTTTCTGACTAGTTCCAGTTACGGCTCCTTTAAAAATACTTTACACCTCTACACAAACAAACGATAAACTTATAACTAAATTTTAGAAGTTCGTTTGAGTGTTAAAATACTTATATTAATATATGCCATTTCAATCTTGAGCAAATCCAAACCAATCCAAATGATCAAGCCAAATCGAGTAAAAAATGGCGAATGCCATGTGCGTAGTTGTGTCCATCGTAGTTGTGTTGTAGTTGCGCGATTTCTACTTGTACTCGCCTCAGGAACGACTACGCAGTAGCAAAATGGAGAAGGGGCGACCAAGTAAGTTATGACTGCGTGTTTTCATCACATTGGATTGAAAACAGCCCGCGGTCTGCACAGTAATCGTGTCGCATTCTAGCGCAATGCGTTTCAACTTGTCCAACAGCGCTGCCTTTTCCGTAATGCTGTGCCTTTACTCCCATCTTGAAAGCGGAATGGAAGCTACGAGAGCATTAGGTGACGGATTACACATTCCCCGTGAGAAAATGTGTTGAATGACATTCCTCACTAGTCCGGACTCGGGACACACTTCTAGTTCGCCGTTCTTTGGGCTTAGTTTCCCAATACAATACGGAAGTGTGCCTCAGGAGCTACGTCGTCTTATATTCATTATCCTTCTTTTCGAATGTAAAAAATGCGCTAGTAATGAGATTTCAGCACACACCAGGTGCATACATTCTTGTGTGTTATCGCCACATTGTAGTGTTGGCCTGGGCAGACAAGTGAGGCGAGTGGAGACTCGATTACGTGGTGACGAATGACCCATCAAGGATCCTTTATTATGGAAACTTTTGGGCTATTACAGGTTAGACTCACGTGTCAAGATGTAGACAAATACATGCACACGTGCATATAAACAAGTAAGACCGTCCACTGAACAAGAACCGAAACTGAGACTCAGAATACAACACACATGCTTCGCGCTTACAGCTGGCGAAGTAATGCATGGAGTCGTTCAAAGGTATTCCAACCAGTCATGTTGAAAGGTAGTAAAATCCCTCTTGTTTAAAAAATTTTTTTCTCGTATTTTTGCCTGCATATCTGTGAATGATATAATTGCTTTCTGGAAATTCATGTTCATTTATCATCAACCGAAAATCATAAATCTCTAAAAACAGATATGGCTTGGCAGATGCATCTTGATCATGTGCACGTGTTTTTTTTTTTATCTGCTTTTGTTTTTTTCTTTCAGAGCATGTGCTTGGCGTACAGAAAGTCGCTGTTTACGCTTACCTTGCAGAAGCAGACATGGGATAAAACAAACGAAACACTTCTGAAAGTCATCCAGTGCAAAGAAGTGGCAGTTGCAATTGTCACTTCTTTAAACATAGCGATTACATTAGGTATATAGTATATTTAACATCCCAATGCGGCAAAGAAGGGACAATAGTATTTGCCACTGAATGCAGCTGTGAATAGCTGTATTTGTAGTTTTATATGTACCGCATTCCTCAAACTATCACTGAAAGTGCACTACTGACAGGACTGACGTGCAGCCTTGCACATTGTTTTGTGAGGTAAATAAGCAATAATCCTGCTGACACCATACAGGCATGCTGCGTTTAGTTTCTGCTGTGCAGATTGAGCAGGGTTTTTCAATAACACTACTCTGCTCACAATGTGTGTTTACGATCTCACGTGGCTGCTTTTGTGAATGCAGCAAAGGTATGACATGGTATATTGGCTTTAATGTCCCTAAGTGACATCTGCTACGAGGGACGCTAATAATTACAACTGTCTTGGTTTTTTTAATGTGCACGGAAGTCGCTCAGTACACGGGCGCCTTGCATTTTGCCTCAATATGCTGCCACTGGGGCTGAGATTGAACCCACATCCTCGGACTTGCAAGTCAGACACACTAACCACTGTGCCACTACGGCGGCTCTTTTGCAGCAAAGGTTGTCAATAATATTGCTTTAGCGGGCATTGATGGCCTCAGATATGTTAGTCACTTGTTCTGCTAACTGACAGATTAATTTTTTTACGCACAAAAGAAAGAAGTCATCAGCCTAGCAAAATAGGCCTGACACAGAAAATTTGTAGTTGGCCTGTGTCGATAGCTTGTTAGACTGAAATGACGGAAAGGTTACTTCACTGAAAGGGGAGAATTTCTAAGCTGAAAAAAAGTCTGAAAGAGTAAATGCAGCTATCACTGCTTCCGATTTTTTTTTAGAGGCCAACTACGATTACAGCAAGCAAGACATCTTGTACGCAATTGAGTCTAGGTGGCACTATCATTGTCTTCTAATCAACGATCACAATGTCCCTTTTGGTACTGATGTAGCAAGTTTAAATGAAACAGTCGGGAAAAAAATTTTCTAGTTTTAATCACTAGGTTTGTCTTAGTAACTGGCATTGCGAGTTTGAGTCTGTTAGTGAAGAAAAAATATTTTGTTTTTAAATACAATTTTCTTATCAATAAATGCACCGGCATTAACACAGCAACAAGGAGCTTAAGAATTGATTTTCAATGAACATGAATATTAGTCAGAGTTGTTCTGTTTCTTTAAATGACTGCAGACACCCAATTTTAATTGTTTTTTTTTAATTATGTATAAAAAATTTGAGCATAATGGTCACCATGTACTATTTTCCTTTGTCTAATAAGTAATTTAGAATGAAATTTCTTCTTTGGGCTATTTCACTTACGGCTTCATCAGCCAAACAGCGGCTGTGATATCTATATGTGCTTAGGTCATATGAAGCATGGAAAAAGCCGCAATATAACAACTGATATGTGGTTTCTTGTCATTCCAGTTCTTGAAGTAGGCTGGCTCAAGTGTTGTACTACATATCACTGATAGCATTGCAGTTTCTTTTCAGGCTTCAAGTGATGTAAACACACCTTGCATATTGATGCCATCATTCTGTTGAAACGAAAACTGCTTCAAAAAGAAATTGAGTTATAAATTACTTTGTATTCCATGGGAAATACCATGATGCAAGCCATGTGCGTTAATGTGTAACACATCCTATGAAAGAAAGCATGCTGGCAAGAATTTGGTAATTTGAGTAATTTCAAGAACACGAATGAAAACTCGGTACTCAGCAAGAATCATCTTCACTATGGCAGAGGCAGAAATGCTCCTCCAGATTTCTTTTGTAATGAATGGCTCAGTGAAATTGGTGTACTCCTTAAACATATGTTCCCATGAACTTTATTTGTTATGCATTTGTCACTTTCGGTATGTTCACTTTTATTCCTGTAATGTAGCTAAGCGCTGTGGAAGCTAAAACCATAGTGACCTTGCTATTGAAGCTACTGCATTTGAGGCATTGCTGTAATGGGCGCAACGACCTCTCTTATAAGACACGACATTGTTTCATAGTTCCGATAGAGCTCTGTCCAGTTGCGACAGCTAAAGACGCTACTCCAGCTAGCTCACAGAGACGTGCTCCTGACGTGACATCTGCCTCACGGTGTGCTGTGAGATCGGCATGTGCACAAAATGCATTTCATTCACCTGCCTGGTGCAACAGTAACCATTATTCTATCTCGAGAGTTCTTGGCAAAAACGGGACTGGTCATAGACGTCAGTGGATCTGATCAAGTGAGCCAGTGCACCCTATCCAGGCCGTTTGTCGGCCCACCAGCGACAACGAGATCATTGTTTAGGCATGCGACCAAAGCAGTCCGCCCAATTGGGAGATCCCAGTAAATACTTTGTGTGTGGGCTGTATACTTCAATGTGCTGTTCTTCGTGGCCACAGATGGGGTCTTACATAGCTGAGCAGTGTTGGCTCTAGGGTCCCGGCCATGGTAGAATCCCTACAGCTTGTGTGGATTTGTCACCTGACCTTCCACTGTTTCACTTGTGGATTAACTTGGCACTCTGTCTTGCTGTTCACAGGTTATGCATATGGAGAGAGGCTCATGAAGCAGATGGGCTGGAGGGAGGGCAAAGGCCTAGGAAGGAATGAAGACGGCAATGCCAACTTCATTCGAGTGAAAAAGAAGCTGAACACTAAAGGTAAGCAGTTTAGCTTGCTTCCAGCGTTGTGTTATGTGCTTCTCTCTTTGTCTGCGCCTTTTTGCTGGTTTTAATCCTCACCAATGTGTACGAACTGGCCCAACTCTCCTTTCTACTGTTTCAGCAGCTACTAGCAGACATTGTGTCGCTTTACTTTCTCTCACTCAGTGACTTTGACATCTGTTTTCATGACCCTCCTTCCTTTTTCCTTTCCTATGTAATGTTTGTAGACCATTCTGATGTCGCATAACTGAATGTATGTGGCAGCAAGCATCATCAGCCATACGAACTGTTGCATCCTTGTTGAAATGAAGTCATCAATTCTGCGACTTTAGCAGTGCTTTCACAAGAATTTGGGAGAAAAGCTACGGTAGACTTTTAGTAACGCGAAGTTGTGTATGGGCAGGGAAATAGTGGCAATTTCATCCCAAAATCTTGCCTGCATGATGTTGGTGTTTTTGCAAAGCTTTGTTCCTGGGAAAAATTGTAGTTCAGACTGCAAGCTCATACCCCCTCCTCCTGCTCTGCTTTTGAGATATGTACATACAGCAAGGCCATCCACTTTGTCACCAGCTGCGAAGAAGAGCTAGCTGCCTAGTGACCTTGGATCATTGAGACGAAGTCTGTGGCTACTTCTGCACAAAAGTCTGCTCGCATTAACACGCAGGAGGCTTCCTGCAGAATATTGCAGATTCTTTTTTTCTCATGTTTCGGAATTAAACTTTTTTCCGACACAGAAAAGTAGGCGGCCTTCATTATTGTTTACTTCATTTGCACGTTATGTAAAAAAGTGCATGTAGACGAACGCCCCCGCAGACGCTTCTACGATGAAACGACCTGATAACAAAGCAATTTGCATGTCTAGGCCAAAAATTTTCTTTCTTGTATATTGTGCATGCCTCCGCAAAGAAGACTGCTGCAATGAAATTTGCCTGTACAGCGAAGGAAGTGAGACGTCTCCGATGACTTATTTGTTACTTTACAACAAACACGCGTAGTGGCAGCGCTATTTCTCTCCGCAACCACTAATGAGCTGTGGCACTCCATTCGGCACTTCAGCAAAAATCACATGGGACAAATACGAACTCGGCATTAGCCAGGATAACTGCCATACCAACACACTTGTCATGCCAGTGCCACTTGTCAAAATAATCGGCCATTTGGCCTACAGCAAAAGTGGCACTATTTAGCCTTATCCACCGACAAAGAAAGCAAATCTAGGCACAATGATCTCCATGCGCCAGCCTAGTGGCAGCACTGAGTAGGGGACTGTTGTGAGCTGTTTCGAGATGGGAAGCAACATCGGCAAACTCTCTGAACAAGAAGCATAAACGCAGCAATGGATTTGGCAGATGCAGTCTGCCGTTTAGCACCGGTGCTATTGGGAACTGGTGAAAGGATGTAAATTTCAGCGAGCACTCGCTGGCTCTTTCAATTTCTGTACTATGCGTCGTGCGCAACAAGAATTTTGAAGACAGGAAAGGCTGTCTCCCGTACACCGCTGTGGAGCACGCCATGAGCATGCAGGTCGGCTGCACTGACACGTTCCATCGTAAGAACTGCCCGACAGGAAATAAGCAACCTTTTTTTTTTTTTTTTTTTATCAAGTATCTCTTCAAGTCATGATTAGCAAAGGGGTTATTTTGTTGTACATACTTAGTTTGCTCTATTATTTGCAACACGTTGCATGAACGTTATACAGTGAAGTGGCCTGTAGCACTTCATTATAGAACCATTCATATGTACCGTATTTGGAGTGAGTTACCTGAAACTTAGAAATCATTTCTAGGTGTAACACATTTTCAAAGAAAAGCTGCGTACTTAGTGCTTGCAAGGGTTACTTGGCACCTCTCTTAAGTGATGAGAACTTCCTCTTCCCGGCAAAGCAGCTGTGTTGCACAGAACTTTTATATTCTTTAGATTCTGCTAATCCTACTTGATCCAGCCTGAGTAGCTCACTTGCTAGTGCAGTTGTAATATGCATGTACTGATTTGCTTGAGCACCATTTTATAACTGCGCTTTATTCCAGGAATCGGCTTCAATGGTGTCGACGATCGTTGGGTTGAACACCAGGAGGCTTTCGATAGCCTTTTAAGTCAGCTGAATGACGGAAGCCCAGCGGCCTTAGAAAGCAAACTTATTGGTGTTGAAGAGCGAGCCTTCAAACTTGGTGGACGAGTCCAGTGAGTGTTTCTTTGGAGGCGTGTGTTGGCCCCTTTACTAAATGTCACATGCAGGTTGCCCTTTTGTAGTTACAAAGGCAGCACCAATTCATCCAAAATGCTGTCACCTGTTGGTATTAACACAAGTGTGGTTAAAACAAGTGTATGTAGTTTATGGTTTTCAGTATGTGGCAAGGAAAATTAACTCTCTGAGTTCAAAGTGCGGAGGTCGCTGTCCACTCAAAAGCTGTGCAAACTTTTGACAGAGATGGAAATTTTAGTCTTTTTCAATTTCAAGGAAAATGATATTGTATTTGATACTTACATCTATTTTCCACCAAACTGAAAGACCCACACACATAATGACAGTAACGGAAATTTGACATCACCAAGCGAGTCAATGTTTGTTCAGTTGTTCAGACACTACATGCTGGCTCAAGATCTACCACATTAAGACAAACATTTTAGAATCGACATATGTATGTGGTACTGGCAGTGTCATAAATTCTAAGCAGGTTGCATTTTATTTGTGTGTTAAACTGTTGAGTTGATTTTTAGTAAAGAAACAGAGCTCCAAAGGCCTTGTGGGCAACTTAATTCTAGTTCTTGGTTTAAAAAAAGGGACTTGTCATATTGATGTCATTATATGCTGCGCAATCTATCTTTGCACTGAATCATCATCACGATGTTATTGTCACGTCGATAAGGGCGCTTCTATTAGAGGCCTGCCGCACAAGCTGCTGTTATACTGACTTGCTTAGCTCTTTATCTTTGAAATCGTTTTTGTTTGGCACCACTTTATTATCACTTAGTGGCGGTGCATATCATATTCATGTCTATTAAGAGCAAGATTGGAAGGAACAATATGACTTGTTTACAGCGTCTTCTATCGCCTTCAAATTCTGCGTCATGATTACTAAGTACCCCACTCAAGCAAACTCTTGATTTACAAACACAAACTTGAAAGAACACGAAAAGCTTCAGCACAAAATGCTAAGCAAATCAGTGGCATTGCTGGGCGCTACAAACCTCAATGATCATGTCTGCCCAGCGGCTATTGCATTAGCAGTTTTGGTATCCCTGTTCCAGATGATCCCAACACATACACACATCTTTCTTTTATCTTACAGCTACTCAAAGTTTCTGCGAGGAAAAGATTTGAGCCAGAAGAAGCAAGAGGAGCTGAATGCCATAGTGGTCAAACGCAAGAAAAAGAAAGATGAGGTAATCTTGTCACAAATTGTGGGGGCATCCTTCAAGCATCCTACCACTTTTATTTATTCGAGTTTATTGTTTACAGGGTGCGTTGATTCCTTTCTAAATGCATGAAGGGAACTAATGGTGAATTTCTTTTTAATAGTTTGCCATAGCAAAAGTAGTTAGTTAAAAGAGCACACAAATTGACTAGCACAGTCTGCCGGGGTAGTTTGTTGCGATCCATGTATATCAACAGCGCGAACACAGTCAGGCAAAAATACAGATAGAACAAAGCGCTGAAGTTTCGTTTTTATTTGAAGAAACTGAAACCCACACTTATACATACACACCAGGTAAAACACCCACCAGGGGTAATAATCAAGATTACATGACAGTCAGAGTGAGTGAACAAACTGGGAATCACATAATGTCCAGGACATCAAGTGATAACAAGAGGAACATCATTGCTAAAATCACACGAGTTCCATGATGTAAAGCACAAACGACATGTGAAAAAAAAAAAAAAGGGAAAAATCAGGTTGAAGGCGCAATTTCGCTAGAACATTGGAAAACGGTATAAAGACAGTAGTACAACAGATGAGCACCAGCAGCTAATATGGCTAGAACGATAATAACATATGAAGGGTGCTTCTAAAATCAGGTGAAATTAGATTGAAATTAGAGTGGCATGGCAGGGGTGCTTATGCAACCTCCCCTAAACCGCGCGATGTAGGTGGCTTCAACAATTCCATGTGTCATTTGGTTTTTATGTTTCTTCAGGACAGTTGTTTTCTTACTCATGCACCCTCAATCCTGTTTCTTTTATTTTTTTTTTTTTTTTACATGTCATTTGCGCTTTGCGTCTTGTAATTCATTGCCTAGTATAGTTGTAGCAACAATGCTGCTCTTGTTATCTTTTAATGTTCTGTACATTGTTTGATTCCCAGTTCATTCGCATTGCCTGGCTGTCATGGAACTATGATTATTCCTCCTGGTGTGTATATAAGCGCGTTTCGGTTTCTTCAAACAAAATTGAATGTTCAGTACTCTGTTCTATCTGCATTTTTTTCTGCTTGTGTTCGCGCTACTGATACATGTGGAACACAAATTGAAGTTGGCTTATGTCAGCTTCACAATAGTCGCAGTGACGAAGAGGTTCACCTTCATTATTATCAGCCTAACTACACCCTCTGCAAAACAAAGGGCTCTCTCGCATCTCTCCTAATAATCCGGTCGTGTGCTGGTTTTGGCCATCTAATCCCTACAAACTTCCTAATCTCATTCGTCCACCTGACTTTCTGTTTCTCCCCCCCCCCTTCACTGCGCTTGCCTTCCCTTAGAATCCAGTGCGTCCCCCTTAAGGCCGATTCACATGGCGGGCCAGCTATCCGTGGACGGAGCACCACGTCATCCGACGTCACTGGCTCCGCCTCATCCGCGGGTGGCGGACGACATCGCGGACGGAAGTCGCTGGAGGCCAGAGCCGCACCGCTCCTTGCAGCTCCACCACTGCAGAGACAGGCGACGACATTCCAAGCCAATTATGCCGCATTGTTGACTAGGGTGCCTCGATGGCCAGGGAGGCGAAAGCATTGACGCACACTAATGTTGAAGCTACAAAAGCACCCCCACTACGGTAAAAAAGAAACTAAAATACCATTGTTGCCCCACTTAGAAGGTATAGTTCTGCTGGAAAAATAGCAGACAACCCCCATATTTTGACATAGGAAACATGCTCGCCAGTTTTTGGCGTGCGAAGATTGCTCCGTCCACGGATGAGGTGGAGCCAGTGGCATCGGGTCACATGGTGCTAGTCCGCTCGCGGACTCAAGCGATTCTATCCGTCGTGTGAATCGGCCTTTAGCGACCATGCAAACAGTAATGCAAACTGTTTCCAACAGTTTAGAACGGCAATTGACAAGAATTGCAAAGTCCGGTTATTGAGATTCCGTGATTAATGAGTGCTGTCCTCTTCTAATGAAGAGCTTAAAAAGAACGGTCAGGCAGAAAACTCCGCCCGGCATGGATGAGAAGAATAACAAAGTTGCGGTGGTATCTTATGTGCATAGGATTTCACATGGCCTCAGGAATGTTGGCAAGAGAGATGGTGTTGATGTTGCATTGACCGCCCTGGTCAAGATGAAGAGGATCTGCCCTGCTATTCAAAGGAAATGAGAATCTAAAATGCAGGAATGTGGTGTTAAACATAGAGACCCATTTGTCAGCTGCAAGACTGGTGTTGTGTACAGGTTTCCGTTCTCTTTTGGAGCCTGTTATATAGGACAGACAGGGCGGTGTATAAACAAGGGGCTACAGGAACACTGAACCACTTGGAAAGTGGCAAGGACAAAACTTTTATTGTCTCCTATTGCCATTCGTGTGAGACAATGAAAAAGGAGAAGAGGTGTACTCCCCTATTTGACCAGGTTAGAATTTTGTATCGGCACAAAGAAAAGTTGACGAGAGAACTGGTTGAAGCATATTTTACTTCAAGGGACATCAAGTGTGTCAGCAGGACTTCTGTTGCTCTTTTGAGCAAAGAGGGTTTTTTTTAGCGACTTTTTGTTTAGCAGATGAACCCAGGGATGTTTCACGCGAGAGCATCATTTTCATCACAATTGTTTTCTTCTGGGCCTTGGATTAAAGGCTGAGGCTGAGTTGTGAGTCAGCGCTTGTCCTGTAGCTTCCTTTTATCTTGTCTTGTGTCTTCCTGTTCACGCGGTTTTTATTAACACCTGGGGAGGCACCTCTGCCACGGCGATAACATACATGACTAGCGACTGCATTCCTTCGTTAGATGTCAAATCCTGGTGTCATTTGACCTTCAGGAATGGTGCCAGTATTTTTGCTTGCATATCGCTGGAGCTAGGGCAGGATGCCATTCACTTCCAGCCAGCAGTCATGGCCTTGGCATTATCACACACAAAAAAAAAAGATTATAAAGAAAGGATGCGGTTTCAAGTGGGAAAAGAAAACCTATTCTCAGCTTCAAATTTATGGTAATGAATTTGTTTCGCTGCAAAACAAACTTCAACAAAGTCACGGAAAGCTGAACAATAGAATTTTACTAGTAAGAAAGATGACTTGTTTTTCTGGTCTTGGTCAAGATTGTTTGGTTTTATTCAAAACCAGATGCTGCACAATACTTGGAATCGCAGAAGCAAGTGCGCCAGTATAACAGTTGTCTGTTACCATCATATTAGTAGCGAATAGGTGTGTTTTTTTTTGGTATTATTATAAGACTGGTGAGGTATAGACTCGCATCTGAGGAAGAAAATGCATTGTAGAGTTTTCGGAGTGGTATTCCCGCTCAAAACAGTTTGTCTTACTTTTTTTTTTGTCTCAATGCACCGAACAACACCTTCTGGTTTGAAATTGCTTTCAGTTTAAGGAATGACACATCTTCACGACATGATTGCAACACCATTTAATTGTTACGTCTGTGATTCCAGCATTGGTTAGAAGGCAGCAAGCCGCTGTTCTGCTGTAAAAGATTTCGTTCTTTTCTCCTATTCTGTAGTATCTATTTGCTATTCCCAAACCTCTCTCTTCAAGGTTTGTTTTTCCAGTCATGAAATATGTTTTTCACAGAAATGGCATGAACACAATCACTCGAAAAACGTCATTAATGGTCTGTCACAATGTGTGCAATAAACCATTATCACCGGCGCCACTTTCATGTCGTTATTTGCCTCTAGTAGCATCTTTTGTCCCCTTGCCAAGCGTTCAGCAAAGCTTCATGACCAGTAAACGCATTGAAACACTCTTGGTTTACACAAAAGTTCTATGTCCAGTAGGGACGTTCTGTAAAGCGGCTGTAATTGCATATCTTTGGGTTTATTAAGAGTTCAAACAGCTAATTTGCTCTCCTGGGGTGAAGCTCAGTGGTCTGTTGTAATTCGTGTGCTGAGGCCGTTCTGCATTATGTTGCAGGAGAGTGTACCAGAGGTAGAAGTGAAAGAAGAAAATCTCTCTGGTGTCAGAACGCACACCAGCAGCTTGAGCTACCAAGAGTACTTCACTCAGCGCATGGAGGCAAAGAAGCATCAGATAGGTATGCACTCCATATTGTGTTGTTCCTCGGGGCACATCACTGCATTGATTTGCAGTCGGGCTGCTTGGAGGGACACTGAAAGAAAACTGAATCTGGTTGTGTCATCATTAGATTATGGCGTTCCTATGTCAAAAATGCCACTGTCACTGAAAGTGGCACTGTCGTAAACTAGAAAAGTTAAAAAAAAGGGGGGGGGGGGGTGATCATACAGCTGCCGCTGGCTCTTATCACAGGCAAGTTATGATGGTGTGGGCGTATCCTTTTGTTGCAAGTCTGTGTGGCTAAGTTGTACTCCGACCCACCTCTAAACTTTGATTACAGCAAAGTTTGTTTTTCATATCAACGTCGCATGTAGCATATTTAAGTTTTGTTCTCTCAGCAATAAATGCCTCCCTTGCTGCCAAATAAATATCATAGCCACAAAGAGAGTAGATTGCCACTTGGAACTAAAATTAGATGGAGTTGTTCTCAATGGGACAGCTTTCATTCCAGTATGAATGGGTAGAAATAATGTAGTTTAAGTAGAGGGAATAAGAAATGAATTTGAATTTTTGCTAGCAGGGGATGACCATAAAGCAAAAAGTAAGAAAAAGAATCTTTTCCTCCAATTGCATGCTTATTTTAAAGGTGCTAGAACACTATACATTTGCTAAACATCAAATTTGTCTTGTTCTCTTGCTGATCATCTGCACTTAGTACTTAGTTATCTTTGCATGTTTCTATGGGTACGTCCCATATTACCTTGTTACAGCAGTGGCACTTTCCATTTGGTATTTTTCTTGGCGGACACTTACCTCAAGCAGTTTTTTTTTTTTCTCAGACTTAATGTAAACCTTTACTCCAGTCACTCAGGTAGAATGTTCATGTACAGTAGCATAAAATAGCTGTTCTTGTTTCAAATCAGCTGTTTGGCTCTTTGCGATACATTTATGGCGTTTGTTTAGAAACAGAGGGTCCATTTATTGCTTACAAATTTGTATTTAGAAACCTAGTCTTCTTTTCTTCCTTTTTCTGCCACTTGTTTCAAACTCATAAAAAAAATCTTATTCTCTTCACAGTCTATGTGTAGAAACGAGTTGTGGCAGTGACACCTGCATATAACTTTTTATTCAGTTTGGTCTTATGTGAAAGCAGCTTGTTTGTCTTTATAATGTGATAACCCATTAGTACAGAAAAACTTCAGTGTGTACCAAGTGTCCCTTCAAGTTTCAGATGCATTCTGTACAATGGGATGAGAATGAAAACAAAAAGACAATGCTTTGAATAATTGTGCCACAATTTGCACCTGCCTAGGTTCCAGCAAGAACGAAAATCAGGAGACCTCTCAACATACAGGAAACGATGTCTGGATAACTGAGGAGGAAGGCACCGAGGCAGCTTCACAAGATGTTGAGCCTCCAGATGCTTGCATGCACTTCTCCTCCCTATATGATCAGGAGGGTTCCAAGCTACGCAGAAAAAAAATGAAACAGAAGTCGGTTCACAGCACGTATGAGACAAGCTCACTAGTAAGCACAATTGTTGCTAATGGACAATTAGATGAAGCAACTACACTTGCCGCAAAAGAGATGGACAGTGCACCGCGGAAAACCAAGAAGTCTAAACGGAAGTCACCTGACAGCCCAACCAGGATGGCAGATGATGATACAGAGCAGTTTGAAGAAACCAGTGTTGACCAGGAGCATTCAAAGCAAGGAAGGAAAAAAATGAAAGTGAAGTCGGTTCAAAGTACATGTGAGGAACGCTTGCCAGGAGGCGTGACTGTAAGTGGACACGTGGGTGAAGAAAACATTCTTGCATTGGAGGAGCTAGACAGTGCATCACGGAAGCGCAAGAATTCCAAACGGAAATCACCTGACAGCCCAACCAGGGTTGAAGATGCTGAAATAGAGCTGTTTAAAGAAACAAGCATTGTAAAGAAACAAAAGGCATCTCGAAATGACCCCGTAAACAGCATCAAGTTTGAAAGAAGTGAGGCAACCATGAATGAACAGTCGAGTGAAGTAAGGAATTCATCCTGTGAAGAGTTGAAGTGCACCGTGCAGCAGCAGTTAAAGAAAAAAGCGAAGAAAGTGTTTTGTGGCGATTCAGCTGAAACAGACCAGCTTAAAGAGAAGGCGGTAGAGAAGAAAGTTAAGAAGCAGAAGGTACCCAGGGACGCCAGTGAGGTCACAAGAGATACAAAATTCACAGGTCAATGCTTGGGCAAACCGGCCATTTTTGAGCAACTTGAAAGTGCAGCACAGCTGCCAAAGAAGTCAAAAAGTTTTTCAATTGATGGCCAGGCTAAAGAAGACGGGCAAGAAGAAAAACCAGGCCGACAGAAATGGATTAGAAGTGAAGCAGAAAAAGTTAGTGAGATGGTTACTGAGGAGTGCTCAGAGCATGACGTACCCGAAAAATCTAAACACAAGAAAAGAAAGGACAAAGAAGGATCTAAAAGAACTAACCCTAAGAACCAACAAGAAAAGGCTGAATTGGAGGTGAAAACAGATGTCGAATCTAAGCAGAAATGGAAAAATGTTTTAGCCACAGTTCCTGATGCGGAGCTGCTTAAACAAGGCGGCAAGAAATTGAAAATCAAGAGGGAAGAAGGAACAGAAATGGATAGCATAGAACAAGACCAGCCAGTGGAATATGAACTGGAGGCAGCTTGCTTGGAGGTGAAAGCAAGAGATGATTCAAAGCAGAAACAGAAAAATGCCTTATCTTGCATTTTTGATGTGGAGCTGCTTAAGCAAGGCGACAAGAAATTGAAAATCAAGAGGGAAAAAGGAACAGAAATGGATAGCACAGAACGAGACCAGCCAATGGAATGTGAACTGGAGGCAGCATGCAGAGACGATTCAAAGCAGAAACGGAAAAATGCCATATCTTGTGTTTCTGATGTGGAGCTGCTTAAGCAAGGCGACAAGAAATTGAAAATCAAGAGGGAAAAAGGAACAGAAATGGATAGCACAGAACGAGACCAGCCAATGAAATGTGAACTGGAGGCAGCATGCTTGGAGGGAAAAGCAAGAGACGATTCAAAGCAGAAACGGAAAAATGCCGTATCTTGTGTTTCTGATGTGGAGCTGCTTAAGCAAGGTGACAAGACATTGAAAATCAAGAGGGAAAAAGGAACAGAAATGGATAGCACAGAACAAGACCAGCCAGTGGAATGTGCACTGGAGGCAGCATGCTTGGAGGTGAAAGCAAAGAACGACTCAAAGCAGAAAGGTAAAAACACCGTATCTTGTGTTTCTGATGTGGAGCTGCTTAAGCAATGCGACAAGAAATTGAAAATCAAGAGAGAAAAGGGAACAGAAATGAATAGCCCAGAACAAGACCAGCCATTGGAATGTGCACTGGAGGCAGCATGCTTGGAGGTGAAAGCAAGAGACGCTTCAAAGCAGAAACGGAAAAACACTGTATCTTGTGTTTCTGATGTGGAGCTGCTTAAGCAAGGCGACAAGAAATTGAAAATTAAGAGGGAAAAAGGAACAGAAATGGATAGCACAGAACGAGACCAGCCAATGGAATGTGAACTGGAGGCAGCATGCTTGGAGGTGAAAGCAAAAGACGATTCAAAGCAGAAACGGAAGAACGCCGTATCCTATGTTTCTGATGTGGAGCTGCTTGAGCAAGGTGACAAGAAATTGAAAATCAAGAGGGAAAAAAGAACAGAAATGGATAGCACAGAACAAGACCAGCCAGTGGAATGTGCACTGGAGGCAGCATGCTTGGAGGTGAAAGCAAGAGACGCTTCAAAGCAGAAACGGAAAAACACTGTATCTTGTGTTTCTGATGTGGAGCTGCTTAAGCAAGGCGACAAGAAATTGAAAATTAAGAGGGAAAAGGGAACAGAAATGGATAGCACAGAACGAGACCAGCCAATGGAATGTGAACTGGAGGCAGCATGCTTGGAGGGGAAAGCAAGAGACGATTCAAAGCAGAAACGGAAAAACGCCGTATCTTGTGTTTCTGATGTGGAGCTGCTTATGCAAGGCGACAAGAAATTGAAAATCAAGAGGGAAAAAGGAACAGAAATGAATAGCACAGAACAAGACCAGACAGTGGAATGTGCACCAGAGGCAACACAATCTGCCTTCCTTCCGGGCTGCAAAAGGTATGAAGCAGCTGTTGCATTTTAAGGTATAGTGAGGTAGTTCTTGAGAAAAAATGTTTTGCGAAATCCTGCTTCTTTCTTTGGCTGATTTAGCTCGTTCGTTTGTTTTGTACACACATGTGCACGCACATGGATTGTGAACTGCAGTTTTTTCTTGGATCCACCACAGTTGTCCTTGGCTTCTTGGCCGTAGCAGACTCAACAGTGATATTGGCAGCATATTATGAGCATTACCTGCCCGTTTACAAAATGAAAGAAAACATTTGCTGACAGTAATTATCTCTAGCACATCCTAGCCTAGCTACTGGAATATTGATACGTGGTGACAAGTGAAAAGATGACACAACATGGCGACAGGGCGAAAGATGATTTAATGGCTGGCCTAGCGCAAGCGTTCCTCTCGCGCCACTGCCCATCCTATTCTTCGAGACAATATTTAAAGGGGGTACAGCTTTGAAATCGCAAAAAAATGGCCTGTTTCAGTTCTTTTTTTAATGCTTGTATCCACTTGTATGCCATGTTTTTTTGCGCTCTCCCAAAGTGTAATTGCTGAAATCCTCTGGGAATACCCTAAACATTTCTTGCCGATGACAGGCGTTGACCGTGCATACTGGGAGAAACCTCAAACAGTCCGTGTTTTTTCCTCTTCACTTTTATGACTAAATGATCACTTGTGAAGCTGATTTCTCTGCGACTGTTTGATCTATTTGAACCCCATTAGTTTTGTTGCATTTCTGGAGCTATGCTGCATGTCAAGGCATGCAGTGTTTTTCACATTTGCTAGATTTAGTTTCTTTTATGTCTAGGCATATCTACTGAAATTGCACTGTGAAATTGAGAACTGAAATTTTTGTTTTCTTGCAGGAAAAAACAATTTTCATGTCTTGACCTGTTACATGCAAGTAGAATAGCAGCAAATGTTGATCTAGCTTTGTATCATACTTTTTTTAATTCCGCAATGTTTTCACAAAAATCAAGGAAGAAATAGATCGTAGAAAGAAATGTTCTTGAGATATAACCATGAAATTTCGTAAGAATAGTCATAATATTGGTCAGATATTTAGCGGAAACCCCCAAGGTGGAGTAGATTTCTAATAAGAGAGTAATTACTCCGTATTAGCTGTATGGCTGCGCTTTTCCCCTAAATATTTGACCACTTTGAATTATAGATGAATTCGCTCTCGCCCTACCATCAGATCTGCTGGCCGGCCTGGTTAGCTCAGTCGGTGGAGTGACTGCCCCAGAAAAGCGGTGGTGCCGGGTTCGATTCCCGGACCAGAACGAATTTTTCTTTAACTATGAAGTTCTGAAAAAGCTGTACAGCATTCTTTTGTAGCCGTATGGCTGTGCTTGGGTGAATGTCAATGAGTAATTACTCCCTTATTAGTCATAATATTATATCCGAGGAGCATGAAATGTTTTGTGTAGATCAAAAAGGGAATTTCTTTTCTTTTGCTGAAAGCCACGCGGTCTTTAACAGATGCCAGTTTTATTCATTCATTTTTTTCTGCATAATATTTCTGTTTGATTTTACACTATATTTAACGATGTCAAAAGTAAGTCGATGATGACTTGTAAAATCTCTTACCCCATTTGGCCTTCAAAACAAGTGGAAAGTGCAAACGCAGATCCGTGTAGCAGTTATAGTGTACACAAATGTGGTTCTCTATAGACTACAGTTTTAGACATTGTGAATTGGGTTTGCAGTATGTAAGGTTCTGATGCCTTTTAGTAGCATGCGAGTATGTTTCCTTCCCTATCAGCCACTTCTTGTAGCTTCGTCCACTTCATGTAAGACTTGTGACAAAGTGTAGGCAAATACTTCGTATCCTTCGTAGGGGATTTACCATGTTCGGTTTGTTTGGTTCCTTTCAGTACTACAAAGCAAATGGGCAGTGCTGAAAGCCAGGAGGTGGCTTCCAACAGGAAACCACAAAGAACAAAAGTGAAGAGCAGGAGTGGGGAACGGGTGTCTGCAAAAGATGTGGCTGCTTGCAAGGAGGAAGTTGGGCTCCAGCGCTTGCCAGTTGGGCTGCGGCAGTGGCCAGTTGGGCTCCAGCACTTGCCAGTTAGGCCGCGGCAGTGGCCAGTTGGGCTCCAGCGCTGGCAAGTTGGGCACAACTTCCAGCACCCATACAAGATGCCACCAATAACCTATGAAACAGCTGCAGCGATGTCCTGCTGGGTCTTGGACACAGTAGAGAAAACTGCCACCAAGATTACGCCCAACAAGGCATGCTACCTCAGCAAGGACGAATATGCGGAGCTGCTTGGGAATCACATCTTCAAGCGACACAGAACTAGCAACTGGTTGCAGATTCCGGGGTACTCCTCTGAGCTTTGGCTGTCCAAATGCGTCTCATTTCTAGCATCCAATTTGAGGAAAAAAGCACAGCTTGAGGAGGAAGCTAGGAGAAAACGGTAGAGAAAGCAGCACGGATTGCTACGACTCCAGTTCAGTGCACAAATAATAGTGGATCGTTGCCATGTCCGCCTAGCATGGAGAGCATCTTTCCCCGCATCAGTGACTTTCTTTGTGTGACATGCGCTGCGTTTGGACATCATTTGAAACAGAGTGTGCCATTTGAGAGCACATATCAGAACAGTGATACACCTTGTGCTTTGTGTGCACTTAAAGTGATTTTAGTTCAGTGCACTGTATTTGTGCTCATGTATATATAGAGCATTTCTTTGAATATATAATGCTGATCAGTTTGTCGGACTTTCTTTTATAGCAACTTTTTAAATCACATGTCGAAGGTTTAAAGGCACGGCATAAGTTTCTTGCTCTTTGGTCGGTAGTTTCAGCATGAATTGTATGCCACTGCTCATTTTTTGCTGGAAGCATCTATTAGCAACTAGCTTCCGACTGCAGCAGCAGCAAATGCTTGGCTAGATTGATGGGAAAGGCAGTTGACCCGGTGACTGTCATGCAGGATGCAATATTCGGCTTGGTGCCCTTGCCACGCCCACGTGCCATGCATACTCAACAGAGGTTGAAGAGGAGTGTGGTGCCTTAACCACCTTCCCCTCCAAGCACTGTAATTTTCACTGTCATGCTTGAAAGTGCACTCATTCTTGCAACACCAAGCAGCTGCCTCTGCAAACGTGACTTGAGAGGCTGAAATAAAGCCTGCGTGCTGTTGTAAATGATTTGCTAACGGCAGCACTATTTTTATTATTCAAACACCTGTTGGGGCACCAATAGGTAGCCAGCATTTGCTTACCATCCATTACTGGCATTCCTCTGTGGAGGTTTGCGCATTGAAAATTGTTATGTGGAAGTAGCCTGTGCATGCTTCTTCATATATTTTATTGGCTGTTGGGACAAACTTGCAAGTAAGCATCTTGCTTCAGAGGGTTGTGAGGTCGCGAAGGTCTTTTGAACCTCGCACAGGGCCAGATTATCCAGGGTTCAAATGAACCGGGCCCTCCGTTCTTGAGGGTCCCCCAAGAGCTGGAAAAAAATGATGGATTGCAAGGTTTCGTTCGAAAATAGTCAAATCATTTTCTTCCCGATTTCCCACGATTCAAATTAGAGCTTATGTATTGCAATGTCGAATGTTTCAAAGGCTGTTCGTCGTAATTCACCAGTCGAAATACAAAACTTTGTACTCGCCAAAATGGATGAAAAAATATTCTAAATAATTTTAGCTGGTTCTAACTGGTTTCAGTTAGTTTCAGCTGGTCCCAGCTGGTACTAAACTGGCATTGACTGGTTCCAGATGCCTACCAGCTGGAAGTCAGCAGGTCCCAGTTGGTGGTCAAATGGAATAAACTGGTTCCATCTGGCTTCCAGTTTCAGAGTTTGCTCGTACTAGCTGGTAAATTAACTGGCTTCTATCACTGCTGCTGTTGATGTCACTTATGTGTTTTATTAAACTGACTGTAAGCAGTAAAAGCTGTGACGAAAGCAATAGGTTATTAGTGGGTGGTTATAATTGCTCAAGCTGACAGCCGCCTCACTAATTTGCTGCTGCTGTTAGTGGAGACGCAAGATTCTCGGGCTGGTCTACATTGAAGGTCTCGTCAAGGAGCTCTCCCAGCAAAACGCTTGAAAACGCTTATAGAAACCTAAATACCTTTATTCACTTGCTTGAAAGTGGAAAAAAAAAGCAGATATACGAACACACGCCCCATTTAAAAGTTGCATTCCTGTGAAATATTTAAACCTGGATTTCCGTAATTGTGTAAACTTAACGTTTCTGTAAAAAATTAGAATGCATAAGCTTCGTCTAGTAGACGTTATAGCATGGCTTAAGTGTTCACCCCGTTTTAAGTACATATGTGCGAACGAGAATCTGCATGGGGAGTTGGCAAATAGGTGTCATCAACACTGTCATATAATACACTCAAAAGTGAAGCTTAAGAGTCGGCCGTATTTTCAGTCCCCATCCTATTTTTTACAACCACCATTTATGGTGGTGGCGGCTTCTCTATGGAATTAGCTGCGTATACTCTATCCCATAAAGTATAAATTAATTTTGTAAATTTAAAGGAGAAAAGGTGTGTGACACATATGGAAATTTTGTGCAAAATATAAGTATACTCTCTTTTTAAATGTAGACAATCTGTAGTAAAGGTGTAGTACTGATTATTTGAGCGTGCTAAAACAGTAATTTCGTTTCAGTTCAGTAACAATGCCATTTACTACAGCCGCCACCATTTTGAAAAGATTAGCTCCCCGCATTATAACACCGTTTGGAGTAATAAACATTATTTGCTGCCATTGAAGTCGGCATATGGAACATAATATCGCAGTTACTGTAGAAACACTGCCTTAGGCGTGCTTTAATTCGTCTTGCTGGATGAATTCACAAAACTATTAGATAATTGGTAGTGTATGCTAAGAACAGCCTGTGAGCAAGACCAATCTCTACATCGTCTATGTGCACATGCAGCCAATCATCCTGCATTTCGAATTAGCCAAGAAAGTAGGAAGTTTTGCAATTGGGCAACCCTATTGGTTAGGGCAATAGAGTATAATGACGGAGCGCTAATGTGCATGCTCAAAGCGATTTCTGCACTCCTCACCCATTCATCACAGAGTTCCTCGCATGCACACTGTCGTCCCACAATTATCCTGTCCCCCTGACCGTATATATAGTTCCCTTATTCTAAAGCTCTCTAATAACTCAAATTTATTTTTCATGAGTGCGCATTCTGCTTTTTGACGGAGAATGTTGTGCGTGCTGTTATTTCATAGAATAGCTCACTGTAGATGCCAGTCCATCCATGTGCACTGCGGGAAAGTATATGCTCAAATGATGTTCATACAGTTCGCAGATTGTTTCAGTAAATATGGCATGTGTTCTCAGTAAGAAATTATAAAACATGTCTTAAAACATGACAACAGAGGGCGGGGCATGGGAGGGGGTGGTGGGTTATAGGTGCCCTCTTAATTAGCTTTTTTTTTGTGTTTTTTAACCGGACTCTCATGTTACTTAATCTGGCCCTAACCTCATGTATCTACTGTGTAAGCAGAGTAGCAGCTGGCAGTGGTGCTGTACACCTTTCCGTCGATGTGGCCTGAAGCCGATTCAATCCTCGCGTCTTTTGCATACCAGGTGGAACTGTCGGTTACTCCACACTCTCCAAAGACCAAAGAGCGCAAAGGCAGGCAATGAGTTTGGCCCAGTAAAACCCGCAGGGGGAATAAGGGCTCAACTAATGAGGTGAGCTAGGTGAACTAAGGTGAGCTAAGGCTGGCAGTCCTGCAAGATATACGCTGAGGTCGGAAAATGTGGAGGAGTCGGAGCAAACTGGTCCCAGAAGCCAAATGCACATGACTGGCATCTCGGCACAATCTACTCGATGTCAGCCAACATCACTTTTCCAGCGTCTGAAGAGGAGATTCCAAGCACTAAATACTGCAGATTTTCCTAGAACCATTGTGTGGAGGACGTGGATGATGGAAGGCATCATGCTGCCAAGCTCTTCACTTCACTCAACATCAAGGACTCCTTCAATATTCTTAAAGGGGGAGGGGGTACGTGGGGGACAAAATTTTAAGTTTAATTTATTGCCCAAGTTGAATGATTACGGTTTTTCAGCTACTGAGAGGCGTGTTTTAATAGTAAATTTAAACGGGCAGGTTTACAGGGATGTACGTTCGTGCATTTTGTTGATCATGCTTGTGAAGAGTGAGAAGGTTGGAGCACAATTGCTACAATGTACTGAAATGAAATTCTTCACGACTGAGTATAGAAACTAACTCAGCCCTGCTGTGCTTTGCATTAACATATCTGAACCAATGCATTTCTTTGAAGAGAAATGTTGTGGGAGACTAAAGCCCCTCAATAAACTCCCACTTTCCTCCGCGCCTCCATCCTATGTTCCGGAGTACTGGTCTTTGTCTTGAGACGGCCAGGTGTCAAGGAACTAAGCGATGTGGCGAGTGCCCCGAAATAAGGGTCGTCCCTGGTTGTGCAGTGCAAGTTCTCAGGTATGCCCTGTTGCACGACGTCGGTTGTAGTGTTGCCTCTGTAAGCTGTTGAGCACTCGACAGTTTCG
The DNA here is from genome assembly GCF_055883805.1 of Amblyomma maculatum. Classification (NCBI taxonomy): domain Eukaryota; kingdom Metazoa; phylum Arthropoda; class Arachnida; order Ixodida; family Ixodidae; genus Amblyomma; species Amblyomma maculatum. The sequence goes on along the minus strand of NC_139351.1, from coordinate 118,231,985 downwards.
GGTTGACTGGCTATATAAAGCGACGCATTCAAGGAATAACTAGCGCCCGCGACGAGCATGGTCAGCGACGAAACTACTAAGGGATGAAATTATTATAGTGTCATTTGGCATGACCTGCACCATTGAATCTGACGCACTGTGCTGTGGGCCTTCGGCGACAAAAGTATCTTGCATTCATAAGGAAGTTCGTGTACTCGTGAAAGATGCTCGACTTCTGCAGCACGCATGTGAGAACCCCATGGAGAACCCATGGAAAACTTTCACATCAGCGAGTATGGAGCGATCATGCTCGGTTGCCTCAAATGAAAGTCGCACAGCCGCAATCGAGGGTTTGTATTGACTAGACCAACCATTAGCGTTTTTGTTAATGGCATTTGCTTAAATTTAAAAAACTGCAGTATTTTTATAGATAAAAATTGTCCCAAAAGCAAGCACTTATACCGATTTGTAACATTATCATCATCATGCATTTGCTTTTATTGCTTTCAAAATAACGGGCAACACTTATTCTGACGGTTGTCATTTTTATCGTCTTTGCTGCGTGTGCGCAGAGTTGTGTCTGATCCAGTTAGGCAGTTTGCGCTTGGCTGTTTCGCTGCAAACTAAAATTGGCTCTTAGGGGATCTTGGACGAACATGAGTAGACTCGTGGAAGGCGACATCGCTGCTCACAGGCATAGGATGTTCAAGGAACGGCGCAATTTCCGTGAGTATATGGCAGCCTCGCTGTCAACTGTGCTCTTGACAACAAAGGTTTCACCACCGCACATACCATGTGATGCTTAATTCGAATTGCAAAGCTGTGTTTCGCAAGCTTACTTATAGTCTTCGCCTATTTGGCCTTTGTTTTGACTTGTTGATGCCCCAGCGACGGGGGAAGTTTATAAGCGTATTGTCACCGAGGCAACGCGTACTTACTGACTCATGCGCGGACGGTTAGATTCGATAAGGACTGTGGCACTGTCACTTAACTACTGAGCTCATTTCTTCTGGTACTTTAAGCTTCCGTGCAAACATTCGTGTAACCAAGGGAAAGTTTTGTTTTCACTTAAAAAAAAAAATCAATATTTATCAATCGTTGTGTGTGCACGACTGTTGCATTTCGCAACACTTTTTAGGCGTTCTGGCGGTGCCGCACTGCGTTCTCGCTGTGACGCTTTGATTACGTGCGCCGCCCTTATTTTTTTACTGGCCTTCTTTCGACTAACTGCGGCAGTTTTCCATTGCAGTTCAGCGAAAAAAGGATGTGGACGCAATACGCGAGGAGCACCCCAACAAAGTTCCCGTAAGTTGCTCGAACCGCTCATATCTCTGTACAGTGTAACATTGTGTGATTTGACGCTCATGTTTTTTTTTTTTTTTTTCTCCGATAGGTCATCATTGAGCGATACCCGGGAGAGAAACAGCTGCCTATCATCGATAAAACAAAGTACTTGGTGCCAGATCACATCGCCATGGCCGAGCTGGTAAAGATTATCAGGTATGCCTTCTATATAAACACTGAAGTTTATATTGAACAGTTCCGTCAAAATACGCCTTACAACCCTGTAGTCTGATGCCCGTGTCTAAAGACGTACGTTTCAGTGTTTACCACACTGCACAGAGTCGTCTCTTCTTCAGCTGCGAGGGCCAAGTATTGTTATTTCAGCGTGCAGAATTTTTTTACGAGGTGCCAGCCACCGTGGCACTCAGTCCAGAAGTTTGAAACGACCCTCGTACGATGCTGCAAATTCCTGTAAGCTTCCAGTCAGCATGATGCCAATGCTGATTGAAAGGTTATAGAAACGTGCTGTTAGCTTAAAGTGAGAGTTACATGTGAGCGATAAAGTGAGCGACGCGTCAAAGCGGCGCGGCGAAAGCGATCATGGTTCGCTCCGTCGCCTACTGGGGAAGATGCATGCACGTAACAGCGCGAACCGAGCGAAACGGCCACGACGCTCTGTGTAGGTTGTGTGGTTGGCATAGTGGCTTAGTACACCGCAAAACTATCGCCAAATGCAACAACAGTCATAACGATTGCAAGAGTTATTATTTTGCGACAGCACCGTACAACAAACCGTATCGAATGTGTGTTAACTTGCACTGTAGTCTGTACGAGTACTCATGTGACCCTTTGTTTCAGTTGCAATAGACGTTCTTTGAATCCTTGGCTATTCACCATTGTTCGCACAAAGTGAAAAATTTACGCGGTAGTGCACAATCACAATGCGACACAGCAAAATAAAGAACGTGCGAAATGAGCGGCAGCGACGTACGTTTACTTCCAGGCGAACGAGCGAAATTTTCTATTTCGGCAGATACGAGCGACGAGCCAAGTGACACATTTTTGTTCGCGCAACGCGTGCCGCCGTCGCGTTCGCTTTAGTTTTCGCGGACATGTAACTCAGCCTTGATGTGTAGTTTGACACAAGTACTGCACTTGGTCACTGTTATTATTGTGACCTTGATTGGGACAGTGTGATAACCTGTGCACGACATAGCCTCAAGAAATTTAAATTTAGGTTTTATAGTGCAGCACTTATGTTTTGAGCGCTCACAAAATAGAGCAAATTTTGTACTTTTTTTTTTTTTTTTTCAGTGTATTTATTCATGCATTTGCATGATGTCGATTGTGCTCATGTTTGTTCTGAAAACTCCTGCTTGATGCACCTCAGGTTAGTATACTGAAAGGTGTGCGCTAATTATGAGGACCTGCACTAAAGCAAGTTGGACACCATTGAAATGACCCCTTGCCCATTGCTATGTTGTATGTTTTGTGAAACTAGATACAGCCACAAGTTATTACAGCAGCAGTGGTGCGAAGTACTGCACACTCAGTCTATGTGCTGTAATTTTATCAGTAGCAAAGGGTAAACTTTAAAGAATGCCAGCTTGTACACCATTTGTAGTGCACGCTGACATGTGGATGGATGTTATATTGACAAACAGGAGTTTGTCTGATGGCATTTGAGGGTTTATGATGGTTCCTGCTTTTTTGAATGTGATTTTTAATAAACTTAGAAAACTTTCAGTTCAAAGTATCAGTTTTGTAAATAACAGCCATATACAGCCAATTTATATTGTAACCTGCAGTGTGCAACAGTTTCTTTGCAGTAATAAAGAAGGGTGGAGTTGTGCTCCAGTGTGCTCAAAATAATTTATTAAGGCAAAAGGCTTTAATGGCTCATATTCGCAACCATAATGACCCTGTCCGTCTGGCCACGAGAAGTGTCATACTTTGCGAGATTCCACGGGATACTGTGAGATTGTGACATCATCAGCCAGTCTCCCGCAAGGAAAATAGTCAAAAATAAAAAATTGAAGAGCACTGCAGAATCTACATTGGAGTAATGCGAAAGCACAGATGCTGCTGTTGGTTGCTTCTAGTAGCTTAATTCACTTCTTGTTTGCCCATTTTAGTCTTGGTACTTTCAAATTGCGGGCCAATCCCTTCCTATGCCCTTTTTCGGCTCTACTTCCGGTTGCGTGACGTCGCATTCTTGACGTCATATCCACTACAGCACCCGTTTCTCTCTTTCCGCTTTCACTCCCACCTTCCTCCCTTCCCTTACTGTGGGGTTCAAGTGTCCACAGAACAAGTGTGGCAGATACTGCTCCTTTCCTTTCCTGTGAACCAGCTATTCTAATTAATTACCTAATTAACTTATTGACTTAATTATTTTTTCTGCAGCAATACTATGTCAGCCTCTATCAATTGATACCACTCATTAACCTCTACCACTTTCAATTACCCGCAACTGCTGTGGACACGATTTTGTGTACGCGGTCTGCGGACAGAAATCTGTGAACATACTGAGGTAACGCTTTCACGTTAATAAATAAATCCAGTCTTCACCGGGAGTCAAACCTCCATCATTTGGATCCCCAGCCGAGCGTTTTAACCAATTGCACCATGCCCGAAATTATGAAACACACATCGTAATTTTTCTTGTCTACCATGTAGATGATAGTAGCGATGAAAATGATGATGCAATTTGTGACAATGAAAATGACGACGTTAGCAATGATAATGATGGTGCATTTAGTTGATAATGGTAATGAAAGCAAACGTGATGCACCGTGTACACCAGCAACCTTCATCATCATCGTCATCAGCCTGACTATACCCACTGCAGAGCGAAGGCCTCTGCAGTGGGTATATGTGAAAACCTAAATGCCTAAAAAAACCGAAATGAAAACCGAAATGTGAAAAGTTTTCACATTTCTGCAGTGTAGATTCTACAGTGCCCTCGGAATGTTTTTCAGCACCATTTTCTATCAGAGTTAGGTAAAGTTCATCATGATGTTAGCAGTCATACTCGCAAAATCGTAACACATCTCTGCTGGTTTGAGTCATAGGAACACCCCAATTCCACTCGCACTTACAGATTACGGCAGAGCAGCAAATGTCTCAGTGAACACATAAACTAGTGACTAGTACTCAGACCTCCATGCTGGAAGGGATAAGTTGGACCTGGAAGGGATAAGTTGGACTTCTAGTGTCAGTCCCATTTGGTGGTGGGTCCTGTTTGAGAGACGGGGCAACACATTGCTGGGAGGAGGTGAGGTGTAGACTTACCTCTTTGCACAGTATACAACTTGGTCTATGTGTAAGCTATTTAAAACACTTCGCAAGTCAACCACAGTGGTTGCCATCATTCACAACAATTGAGAACGTCTGGCTAGAGCTCGCCTTTTACGATACCCTGTCCTGCTTGACCAGCCTAACTCGCACTATGCATAAGCGGTTCATAGTTTTCCAGGTCAAGGTCAGCGTAAAGCGTGACCCAGTCCGGTCTTTCTCTCCTCCAACTCTCTGCCGAGAGCCCCTGTCCAAGCCTGTCCTTTGACACCAGAATGCTTTCTTAAATTAGTTTGCCCAGCATTGTGCAAAGTCGGTCATGCTTTCCTGGTTTTACATAAACTTCAGAAACAGCAGCAAGACATAAAAACACACACAAGCACAATCCGCCTTTTTCACAAGATGTAGCGCCCCCTGGGAGTGGTTGAAAGTTTGTCTGCTACGGTTGAAAACGTCGTTAGGAGACGCAGCTGCCTGCAAAATGGCGATGTCTGTACTTGACAAGTGTCGCCATCTGTCGCATACGCCTCACACTAATGTAAACTGCACATGGCCCTTGAGATCAGCTCCCACTGCATTGATCGCAGAGGCCAGGAACTGCGCATGTGCAGCTGGGGCTGGGGGTTCGTTTTCAACCAGGGAACAGCCTTGTGAAAAAGGCGGATTTCAGTCAGCTGTGGCTCAGAGTATAAATGCTAGGTGGTGTCTGAACTCCGCTGACCGTGAGCGGAGCAAAAATAGCTCATTAACAGCCTTCCAGCAGGAAGGCCATTTGCATGCACACCCAGCAGGCAGGCCACAAGTAGTCTTCCATATGATCCTCACTCCTCAAACCTCTTTTCTGCAAAGCAGGTTGACATGGCACTGAACTGAACCCAGCCAAATGCATTCCAGTACCCGTTGCCGCCATAACTTTCTTTGTCTTGGCAGCCCTCTACAAGCTGCATCTGCTCTATTTGTTTTAGATTGGCTGGAATGGGGGCAGCACAGCAAATCCTTTATGGGGGAAAAAAAAGGTCTGAATAAAAGAACTCAGTTGACTGCATTGAGGTATGAAATGGTAATGACTCACTGCTTTGGCAACACAATGATATTTATTAATAATAAATAGGCCAGAGAATGGTTGCTGGATTTGTCTTTGATAAGGTTGACAAGTGTAATAGATCAGCTGCCCCTGCTGATCTTATGAAAGGCAGGTTGCATCTTGTCAGTAGAGCATGTAAATACACATTTGCTGAACCTTTGCACTGCTTTTTACAATTTTTTTTTTTTTTTCGTTCATGAATGTGTCTGTGTACTGAATGGACAAAATAAGATGTACTATTGTACTCAGTATGACCAGCAGTGGAAAGGGCGAACGAAGACAATTTAATATTTGGTGTAATTGAATGCCCTGTGTGCAGCACATTTTAAATGCAGTTAGAACCACAATTCGGTCACTTGGCACGCGTTGCAACTCATATTGAACGCAATAGTACATTCATACTTCGTGTTAATATACTTGCTTGTCATTCTGTTTTACTTTTATTTTTGTTCACTCCTTCTTTACCGAAATGGACAGCGGCAGTTTAGGGAATTAACGTAAAATTTTCAGGCACAGTCTTGAGTTTTAGAAAGACCAAATTAAAGGCCTTGAAGCAACTCAAAGGCCCAGAAAGAATGAACAGCTCTTAACCCTGCAGAACACTCTATTTTCCCTGAAACATTTGTAACAAGATGAGATGAGCTGTTGTATAGTGGTTGAAGGTCGCACCTTCACACCTCCTTTGTCATCATGCATCTCACTCAGTGAGGCCAGATGCTGCGATCGGAAACCGTTGTGTGCTGAAAGCATGTTCACATCATACTTCTTAATGTCGGCGCTGGTGGTCATAATGGTAGATTTTTATGGTGCTGCTTGGCTTAGGGAGCCACAACACGGAGGTATTTTTTATTGCGAAAGCAATACTGCTCGCAGTTTGAGCCTTCAGCGTGGAACGGCGGTGACCACCATTGACCTTTGACCTTTAGACGACCCCAAGCTGGCAGGAGCTGCCAACTTGGGTCTCTCGTTTCACATGGGACGGTTGTGTCAGAATCAGCCTTCCAGTACCCTGGCATTCACGTTACTCCTAGAGCCCAATAAGGCACGTTCACACGGCTTGATTAAAGAGGGGCTTTATATTTGCGCTGGCAGGAGCTGCCAACTTGGGTCTCTCGTTTCACATGGGACGCTTATGTTAGAAGCAGCCTGCCAGGACCTTGGCATTTCGTTACCCCTCTAGGCCACTAAGGCACATTCATACTGCTTGGTTAAAGCGGGGCTTTATGTGTGGGTTGGGGAAGAAGAAGAATTAGAAGAATGCTCGGTCACCCGCAGCTATTGCATTCGCTCAATATTCGGTTCAGCAGCATTCAAATTTTTTTTTTTTCTTTAAACACGGTCCCATATGCAAGGTGGCTGCTCAAACCACTAGGCCATCGCTGTGGTCCAAGATCAGACTTTGTATGGAAGCTCCATACTTGTCATGCAAATGGTGTGCTGCTAATTTCTGGGCATTAAAGGGTGACCTGAAAGAATGGCAGCTTCTGTGTTATGGGAACATTTAGACATCCAAGTAGTGGCCAAAAACAGCAGCTGCAGCCTGGAATTCTCACTAATACATTTGTTTTGTAACATACCTGTGGGTGAAAGTCCTGATCTACTTGCCACGTGCAACAAAGGTGAATGTTGGAGCAGGTGATGATAAGCAGATTAGGCATGCACACGACCTTCGCCATGCTAGTAGCCATTGTAGTGTTACATTAGCCGGCATCTTATAGTCCAAAAGTGATTAGATGCCACGTGATGTCTGATCTGTAAACAAAAGCCAGTCCAGTGGATGCTTTGTTGTCTGTATCCTGCTTTGAAGGAGCCATATTATAATAGCAGAGCTTCATCCGTTTTATTGCCCTGTGCTATGTTATGATTACAAGACAATCAACCGTGTATATCTTATTTTTGTTAATGAGAATCCCTCATATTCTGTTAGTGAAGCACTAAATGCAGCAGTGACATGATAACAGCCATGCAACACAGCCTTACATTTCTGTCAATAAAGCTGCTAATCTTGGAAACTGGCTTATTCAGCATTCAGGGGAGATTCAATGAAGGAACAAGTAATAAAGAGCCTTGCATTTGGGTGCTCGCAGAGTTGGTGAGAGGTAAAATGAACTGCGTGCTTAAGAAAGGCGGTGACTGTAAAGGCTTTGCTTAACGAGTTTATACGGTCATTTTTCTTTTCTATGCATTTCTTATTTACAACACCATGCCTTCACCGCAGGAGACGCCTGGAGCTGCACCCGAGCCAGGCGTTCTTCCTCCTCATCAACCAGAACAACATGGCACCCGTGTCAGCAACTATTGGCGACATATACGCCCAAGAACGGGATGAAGACGGCTTCCTGTACATGACATACGCTTCGCAAGAGGTCTTCGGCTGAACACATGCACTTGAATGCTCCCCTTCCAGACTCCTGCTCCCACCCAAGAGCTTTTAGTAAAGTGATTTGTTCTGGTTGTAAATTATACGTATCCTTGGAAAGTGGCGAACCTGTTGTTCGTATTTCTCGCTGCTGTCTCGACCGTGTGTTTCCCAGCATGCAACTGTGGTACAGGCTGTAAAAATGTGAATACACCGATTTTATTTACGCTCGCAGATACGTATTGATTTCTCCAAACATTGCGGAAACATTATTTTATTGCACATTTGTCAGAGCAAGGTCTAAGGACCAGCCACTAGAGGCCAACCACTAGATGCAGGAGACATACTGGAAGATTGCTCACAGGAATCATACTCTAATGAAAACATAGTGTACAATATTTTTGGCCACACTGTTGCAGTCAGTGTTTCCAATTTAACTATTTGATGGCTAAATCTAGCTGCTTTTAAAAGCAACGAACTTTAGTAAGGTACTTCTTGAAGGGTGCAGATGACGAATTTCGGCTGCATGTCTTATTCCGGTTAATGATGCATAAGGCATTGCTGTACCTGAATCACCATGTGATATCAACCTGTAGCCATGAGATTTCTAATCGAATTTCATTTCCAAATGCTGTTTTGGTTTGTTTCAACAGGTGAACAACAGTTATGATGTCACAAGTTTTGCATAAGGCCATGCCAGGAATAAATAACCTGCAATTCCTGCTTCATGGTTTTTCTTCAATATTAAATGCATTCTCCCTCTATGGCCTGGTAGCAGCTTTTCAGAGAGGCAAAAAGCAAGGCACATGTGTATTGTGCAATGTCAGTGCACGTTAACTTCAGGTGGACAGCCCTCCACTATGCCGTCCCTCATAACCAATTTCACTTGGGGAAATTTAACCCTATTAAATAAACCAAACCATTCTTGCATGTGCAAAATAGTCATGGACGTCAGCAGCAGACCAACCACATGATGTTATACTTCCATACCTTGCCACTTGCCAGCAAAATATTTGTTGTCATGTTTCCAGCTCAAAGCTGCGCATCTAACTTAATCTGTGTAGAAAAGAAAGCTGGAAATAGCAGGCATGGTATGTAGAGTTCAAAACAATTACAGCGACATTATGATTCACTGCAGTCCTTACAATAAAACAACTTTCCAAACAACCCAAGTGCAAGAACACCACACATGTCGCTAACAGAAGCATTATTCCTCAAGTTTAAGGTATGTTTATGCTAAGTCAACAATCATTTGGAATCCTTTATTCTCGTGTTTGCATCTCTAAGACCAAAGAAGAAAAGCAATGCATCATATACAAGCACTTTGAACTTGTGAAGGTGCAGGGTGAGAAAACCTAAATGCAGTACCACACGAGCCAATTAAAAATTTGCTCCATGCAATGAAAACACAAAGGTCATTGACCTAGAACTGCAGCACTTTGGAATGCGCTTAGGTGCGAAGTTTGTTGATGCCATGCCACAAAGTGCACCCGCAACTGGCAATCTGTTCGATACTATTAAAACATTGAAAACACTCCAAAATATCCACCCCTCCCATAGTAACAGCGTCAAAGGTTATCACTATCTGCACTGAGAGCTTGCATCATCACAGTTTCTGCTTCTGCTGTCTTCTCACCAGATGAGAATACCAAGTCCCTCCCAGGCTGCACTGTCTTCCTCAGAGTGGATGTCATGAGGGAAATACATTTGTCCCGCCAAAGCTTGGAGGCATATCCAGGAATCTGCATCCAATTGGTAGTGCGGTGCTGTTTGTAGATGTGATTTGCAAGCAGCTCCGCATATTCTTCTTTGGTGAGGTAGCACGCTGTGCTCAGGGTGATTTCATCTGCGGTTCTATCTACTGTGTCTAGAACCCAGCAAGCCATTGCTGTGGCCGTTTCGTAGTCCACTGGCGGCATCCTGTACCCACACTGGAAGCTATGGCCGACTTGCCAGGGCTGGGGCTCGCCTCCGTTCCCGCCAGAGGGTGCCTCTTCTGGCAACACCCTCTTTATGGCACAGTTATCTGTTGTTCTCTGCAGATTCTTGTTGGAACTCTCCTCTTTTCTTGAAGCAACATCCAACCGTTGCATGCTGCTGGAAAGAACCAAGGAAATTGAACTTTGTTAACTGCCTGTCAAGAATGCGCTGCATCTCTAAAACAAAAGGAAACATCCTCATTTGACCAATGATTACTCTACAAGTGCAAGCTAAATCAGAACTGCAGCCCGACAAAGTAAATAAATGTCCTGATGTGCGCATCAGCATGCTGAAGTTGAACGTAGGTGGAATTAAAGCAAAAAATTAACTTTCGGCCTCCTTTCCAGTGTTGCGCACGTCCTGCACAGCTTTCATCATATTGTTTGGTGCGTGGTGCTCATAAACTCTTCCTCCTGCCTCACTGTACTTCTGAACGAACAGAAATTTTAACTTTCTGTTAACTTGTTCACTTTCCTCTTCCCTAACAGAATGGTGCCGAGTCATGGTTTTACAGAATCCACAGCCCTACACGGAATGCAATAGCAAGAGGCTCACATTAAAACAAGCGCATGCTGTCTAAAAAGGAAACGGCACAATATTAGAAACTAATCGTGACAGAGAAGAGACATAAAAAATGCATCCAGCAGAAAAGCAGCAGCAAAGCAATACATTTTGCCATGTTTATTGGGTTAATCTTTCTGCACGTATGGTCCACATTAAAAAGAAAAATATGAGGGTGCTTAAGTATCCTCAAGATTTGATGCAATAGCAGTGCAGTATGGACATTATAAGTAATGAACTTAGTTGTAATTAGCAGTGCTAATTAGTAATACTTAGTGGTGGTGTTACTTTGAAGGGCTGCTTAGCATAGCCAATCAGAGGACTTAATTTTTACTGAGGTGTTGCTGTCATGCGATGTGTGGTTGCTGCCACAGTACGAGGTGGTCGTATAAGGCCTCTAAATTAATTCGCTGAACAAGCCCTCTTCAGCGGTGCAGACGTAGCACGCTCGAGTCCTGACGTTCCTAAGGGCAGCAGTTCGATTCTGCTCGATCACTTTCCTCAAGTCAATGAGATTGCTTTTCTTTCTTTGGAGGCAATTTGTAATGCTGTTTAGTTGAGAATGTAACACTTGGGATAACGTTAAAACACTGCAGCATCCTGTTATGTCACCTACGTACTGCTACATCTGTATCTGCCAGACCACTCAACTACAAGATGGGAATTCCAATTGGTCGGCAGGGCTTGTGACATCGTGAGGCCACTTGACCACTTTCGACCAATCTGGGAATTTTGTGACATCTACCCACAGTGGGTGTTCCTGAACAGGCAGCGCAGCATCTTGTGTTAGATGCATGCAGGGACAGGCTCTCTATGCTTGAGTTAATTTACTTGGAAAACCTGCTAGCTTTCTTGTCACCTGCTGCTTTCATTTCCCAAGCCAATAGTGAGGGAATGCGGAAGATGCTGAATCAAATCTTTTATGCAGATAAAATATTAGAGTGAGAACAAAACCTACAGGGTGCACATACATTGAGGCATCACAGCATTCAAATCTCCCATTGCAGTAGTCAGAATTGCCACATTTGAAAAAGGCTACTATTTTCCCATTGTTATCAGGCTCATTTAAACTTGCAAGAAGATATCAAGGTCCACATCTAGCTCCTCACACTAATACATTGCTGGTTTAAATACATGGTCAGCATAGCTTTGTCTCTACAGAGCACGGAACTCAATGTGAACTCCAATTCTTATTTCCGGCATAATTTTGCGTGGGTGCTTAAAACATATACGATGCAGTTGAAGCGATTCCTTTTCACATTAACATTTCCTGCTGCTGCTTGTGTGATGGTTATGTATTCATTTTCGTATCAGCCACCTTCTTTATTAACAAGAACACAAAATATGAAAACGCCCCACCGGGGTGGTGCAGTGGTTACGGCGCTCGACTACTGTGCCCAAGGACGTGGGATCGAATCCCGGCCTTGGCGGTCACTTTTCGATGGAGGCAAAAAGCAAGGCGCCCGTGTGCTGTGCGATGTCAGTGTACGTTAAAGAACCCCAGGTGGTCGAAATTTCCGAATTCCTCCACTACGGCGTCTCTCATAGCCTGAGTCGCTTTGGGACGTTAAACCCCACAAACCAAACCAAACCAAAATATGAAAACATTGTCTTGCATTATAGTGGCCTGCCCCTGCTCTTGTGGACACTCCGCTGGCAAGGTCATATTGGCATCACCCCTCTTCTTTTTCCTTGATGCTTTCCTGTTTGGATCTGCCTGCTGGCTTGAGGTAGTGTCTAATTGCTCACAGCTACTGAAAAGAACCAAGAAAATTGAATTTTGTCATCATCATCATCACATAACAAGAACACAGGCAAACACGTGGTTCTGTTCTCTCAATGGTAGGGTCCTCTGAGCAGCGTCACCTGGCGACAAATAGCGGAAATATTGTCAAAATTAATAAGAACGCATTTAAAGCCCACCGTTCCCGTCGCTTTTGTGACGAAGTGGATCAATACTACTTACCTCAGCACTCAAAACATATGTTCAAATTCTCTGAGTGCAATTTTCTTTCTTTTACAATTCACAACAATAAAATAAATTACTCGTATCTTCCCTGGTGTGCGTTCCCCTTTAGGTCGCATAATGTGATGTTTTTGATTCTTAATAGCTGCAAAATCAGCCGTGAACAGAGTGATGAGGTGACAGTATGACGATTACACTATACAATTGCCTCCACCGCAATCATTTCCCGTCTTCAGTGAGTGTATGTTACCTTTAGGTTGCGTTCAGAGACACCTCTCAGCAACAATCGCTGTTTTAACCTGCTGAGAGACAACCAGTGAGGAGAAAGGAGTTGCGGGACCCTACCATTGAGAGAACGGAATCACGCTAAGCAGTCTCCTCCTTGTATTATAGTGGCCTGCCTTTGCTTTTGCAGTGATTCTGATGGCACTGTCTTCATTATGGCATCACCCTTCCTTTTCTTCTTCTTTTTCCTCCATTTCTTCTGGTGCATAGCTGGCTGATGGTTCAGATTAGTGTTCACCTGTTTACCGGTACTGAAAAGGACGGAAAAAATAATTTTGTCATTATCTAATACAAACACAAAGCACCTCCTCCCCCCTCACATGGCATCTATTCAAAATGCCTAAAAATTACCCCCAATCTTTATCACCGCTTGATGCTGCTTCAGAAGTGGTACTCACTGGGCATGGCCATCAAGCTTGAATTTTCGCTCTCTCGCCCTTCTCTGTTTCTTCTCTCTGCCCATTGGGTATCCACTCTTCAGGCCATTGAAGTGCCTATTGGAATGCTTCTCACATTTGGCCAACTGCTCATCGTTGTCACTGAAACCGATGCCTGGAGCAAAGCAATTATAAATGTGTGCTGCTACAAGTCTGTACAAGTTACAATTTCACCGTCAGATGTGCAGCTCAGATTTATTCGAGGCATGTTTCTTGAATCCAAATGGTACAAAAGACATAGTATGACTAAACTCCCTAAGATAGGAGTCAAAGTCGTCTCGATACGGAAGCTGCCTTTTCAATTTTTTGTCCCTTATGGGCCAAAAGGAAAATTGCAAGGTGGCAGTACATCCCTCGTGATTGTCTGGGACCATTTGGATAGCACTGAAATAGGTGATTACTAATCTGAAATTTTTAAATGCAATGTTTTAAATGCTGACTTGTAAGGTAAAATGGTGTTAAACCATGAAAACTGGTAAACAAATGTGATACAGGTGAAAAAAAAAAAAAAATTGTTACTGGCCTGACAACCGCAATGCAAAGCGAGAAACCATTACGGCCAAGCAAGTTGCACAAAAAGGCTTTTGGGGCCAGATGTCTGAAATGCCTGGCCTCGTGAACATGCAACATGACAGGTGGTAACCTGCCATCATCAAAGGTAAAAACAACTTGAACATGAACCTTTCACACTTTCTACAAAACTTTTTCCCAGAAACTGGGCCTGTCTATAACACCAATAGCCCACATAAAATATTTTTAGGTGCAATTGCCAGCATTGCTCAGCCCGTGGCAACCTACTGCCTAAAAGGCAATCCTGACACCTTGTTTGACCACAGTTGCATCCATAGAAAGACCACGCTCATTTTGACAGCAGTGATTCAAAATCACCAATGAAATTAGATCGTGGAAAATGTGAAAAATCTGAAGGCAGTTAATTGCGTTTCGTGCTGCTTGTAATGGTGTAATGTCAGAGCTCTTTGTGGCAATACAATTTTGAGCTTCATTCTTATAATCCTTATTAGCTTATAATCAAGTTGCCACAGGACAAAGGCCTTCCCTAGTGATCTCCAGTTATCTTTGTGTTGAGGTAGCTGCAGCCACCCCAAAGCGTGATGTTGGACTTCAGTCTCTCGGCTATTTTAACAAGAGCTCACTACTGCACATACCAGCACAATGACTATATGAGATGTTTTTAGCACTGCCTAAACCCAGTACAGTTACTTCTGTGCTAATAATGATTAATAAAACCATTACAAAGGGGGGACCGAAACGCTGATGCCTGGATCATTTAACAAAAAGAATGACGGCCGATTTAGCGCGCTAACACCAAGTGTGAATTAAGTGTGCTAACATTTCGATCTCAGTTTCGGGTCGAACATACTCATTACCATACAGTCATAATCTACGAAATTATGTAAAACATTACCAGACATAAGACTTGAAGCCCCACTTTAACAAAGGCATATAAATCTGCCTGCATGTTCACTATCGTGGCTATTTGGGTATGTTGGTGCAGCCTAGCAGGAATGAACAGCTTGCAATGGACGAGGACAGAAGAAAACGAACGACGAGACGCACGAGCGCTGTCATTGTCTCGCCGTACCTTTTCTTGTCCCGGCTCACTGTGTGCTGTTCATTCCTGTCCTGCCTGCATGGCCTAAAAGTGGCAAGTCTAACTTTGGGTCCAAGGTTCCCGGTAGATTTGATCCCCATCTCAAAAGTGCAACCCATGTTTATGGCTTCCATGCCTAAGAGTAGCGAATTTGACTTGAATCTATAAGTACCGGCGGGTTTGATTCCCATCTTAAAAGTGCTGTCCAAGTTCGCACCTTGTACCGAAGGGTTCAAGAATGCACGCAGCCACACAGATATTGACGAAATTGGTGAATGGGAGCTTTAGTGCTAGTACACTGAAATGACAGCAAATGACAATACACTGCTTGCTTGCTTGTTACTGCTGCAAGCGAGACAGCTTACCTTTAGTACCTGCCTGCATTTTTACCTCAATGAGGCCAACTATGCCATCCTCATTCTTGCCCAGTCCTTTGCCTTCTGTCCAACCCATCTGTTTCATGATTCGCTTGGCATATGTGTAACCTGCAGGCAGAAAACACCATCCAGCTGACTGACAGAAGACACAGTGAAAAGATACATTGATACATTAAATGACATTGAAATCAAATGTCAGTGCATGTGCGAGGTTCCGGCTCTTTGAAAGCTCAGCCAAGAAACAGGAACCACAATAAAGTTATCAAAGGAGAACAATTTCACTGCAGCACGTTGAGTGAAACCAGCACTGTTTCTACATTGCCCATGATGCAGATAGTTTCTGCCGCGTGGTGGATTTCGCCTGTCACTAAGACATACTGCGATTGACTTCATTCTAGCCTCACCTCTTTTTCTTCTCACATGCATGGGAAGGGGAAAGCGGCAAATCTGTCACCCTACAAGTCAAATGTTTCACAACACAGTGGCTTTCTGGCTATGGAAAGAGCTTTAATGCAAAGCAGCACTGAGTATATTCTATGCCAGTGTTGCCAAAGCCAGCACAATCTGTCAGGTAATCTGAAGCTAGCCGATATTGCCATGGTTACTGCATCTCAACCAGGTTAATAAAATTGTAGCAAAAATGGAACCTGACACTCAGCGCAATCTACATTGCAGAATCCAAAATCTGTCCGCTTGTCTACTTTACAGTAAACCATGCACAAGTTTGCTTTTGTTTATTGTCTCATGGCATAAAGGGATTGGTCAAGGGAATCTTCTCAGCAGTGGTTTTATAGTGGGGGTTGAAATATCCATTTTCTCATAACAAAACTGCATCAGAAACACCAGCGTATGGCACAACCGACAATTCTTACATTATAACCACTGCTATGAGGGTCGGACTGAGCTCTTATGAGGTCTAAGAAGAGGGTACTTAACGGGAACTGTAGCTTGTTTGCTTTCGTGCTCCCTTCAAGTTTGATAACAAAATACTCAGCTTTCTTCAGCACCCCTTGTCATGTGCCTATTTATTACCTCCATCTATTAATCTGCTGTCAAGATGATCGTCTGGGGGCCTTTGCTGGACACGTAGCTAAAAAAAAGCGGAGCACACAAATTCCAGTTTTTGCGTTTTCGATAAAAGCAACAATTTTTGAACGCTATTTCTTTTTTCCCAGTTTTGCGCCATCGGCATCACCACCGTATGCAGCAGAAACTACCTGCTATATATTTTCTGTGGCAAGTCGGATTGAAACTGTAAGAAATAAACGCTCTTGCTCGAAAGAACGTTTATTTTCGAACTCGGGATTCAAAACTTAATTTTTCTAGCGTATTCAACAGTGCCTAATCCGGAAGGATGTGATTCACTTTTGCACTTGACGGGCCATGATATCTTCGCCGAATTTCCATTATCGGGCACATTATTAATAGCCCAGACGCGGAGGCTCAGTGGCGCCGACTGCTGTGCCGAGGGGCCCGGGTTCGATGCCGACCACGGCGGTTGCGTTTCGATGAAGGGAAAACACAAGGCGCCCGTGTATTGTGTGATGTCGGCGCATGCTAATGAACCTCATTTGGTCGAAATTATCCGGAGCCCTCCCATACAGCGTCTCTCATAGTCCGAATTGCTTTGGGACACTTTGGGACACTAAACCGCATGAGCTAGAAACGCAGCAAAGCACTATCAAATACCATCGCTAACATATGGGCAAGCTTGACAAAGCATAATTCGTCTGCAGACTGCAGTCAACGATATAATATGCTTTCTTGGGCGTTGCAGCCTAGGCCCTTCCAAAACCGCGCCGTGATTTAATATGTGATACACAGGATTGGATAGTTGCACAGATCACGTCTTTGTAAACAACATGAAAGCTATGCAAACGCGTCTTACTTGGTCTTGCTTTCTCCATTCTGTCAAGATTAAAGGTCAAGCCATAAATTTTCGACTTCCGGCGTTGGGCTGACCCAAGGGCGCAGAATTACAGCAATCTTTTTTTAATGCAATCGCGAAAAATGACTCGTTCAGAAATGAGCGCCTCATTTTATTAGGATTGGCTTGACTAGGCTTGACCGTTTCGATTTTGCATTGAACTTAGAAAACATTAGTGACAAAATAGAACAATACAGCGTGCATTTTTTTTATAATCCAATAAATATCTATAAGAGTTTTAGAATAATTAAAAACTGACGTTACCTATAAGTACAGTACGCAACCGAAACTAACCGATAGCGAATTGCCACGGAAAGTGAGAAAGTAGCGCGGTCTTTTCAAAATTCGATATCGTCTGCTCGTTAAAATTAACCTTAAAAAAAATTATCGGTAACCTCTTGTCAAGCTGAAATACTACAAAGGTGAAATAAATGCGCAACTCGCACAACCACTAAGTCGGTACGTCGGTTTCTCCATTGTCTAACTGGCTGGTCAGCTGCTTGGCTCGTGTCGGCAGAATCTGTAATCGTTTAGAGTGAGTGAGTGAGTGAGTGAGTGAGTGAGTGAGTGAGTGAGTGAGTGAGTGAGTGAGTGAGTGAGTGAGTGAGTGAGTGAGTGAGTGAGTGAGTGAGTGAGTGAGTGAGTGAGTGAGTGAGTGAGTGAGTGAGTGAGTGAGTGAGTGAGTGAGTGAGTGAGTGAGTGAGTGAGTGAGTGAGTGAGTGAGTGAGTGAGTGAGTGAGTGAGTGAGTGAGTGAGTGAGTGAGTGAGTGAGTGAGTGAGTGAGTGAGTGAGTGAGTGAGTGAGTGAGTGAGTGAGTGAGTGAGTGAGTGAGTGAGTGAGTGAGTGAGTGAGTGAGTGAGTGAGTGAGTGAGTGAGTGAGTGAGTGAGTGAGTGAGTGAGTGAGTGAGTGAGTGAGTGAGTGAGTGAGTGAGTGAGTGAGTGAGTGAGTGAGTGAGTGAAACTTTATTAAATACATGGGGATCTTTTTCAGCTGAGGCTGACCAGCGGTTGGCGCCCTCAGTCCAGGGCACCATTGGTTTTTGCCAGCTTGCGAGCTCTTGTGAACAGGTAAAGCTGAGCCTCCAGGTCACAGCTGACCAGCAAAGCCTCCCACTGCCTTTCATTCGGATTTGGAATTGTTTGTATCTGATGTGCACTGCATTCCCACGTTATGTGGTACAGGGTAGAGGCCCTCCCGCACCATGGGCATTCGTCTCTGAATGTCGTGGGATGCATCTTGTGTGTTATATCTAAATTAATGAAAGTGCCCGTATGTAGCCGCCTCGGACCTATGGCCTCCTCGTTGCTGAGCTTCTTATGTGACTCCATATACACTTTCCGCAAGCCTCTGTAGTGCTGTAGTATTATGGTGTAGTCGGGGTCAAGCAGAATCACGTCCTTCGCCGCGAGACTGTTTAGCGCACGGTAGGTTGTATGTCCTCGGGCTACCCTGTCCGCGTACGAATTCCCCGTGATCTCTGCGTGTCCCGGAATCCACACTAATGTTTGAGTGTATAGTTCTGTTGGCTTGCTTGTGGAAGTTAGGATTTGGTGTGCTGTTAGATATCTTTCCCCGATAAAAATTTCTGCATGCGGATTGAGAATCCGACAGTATCGTCAGACTCTCCCCCGTTTCTCTTCCCGGTCTAATGGCCAGTGCGATAGCCACTTTTGCTTCGGTGACCGTACAGTTTTGGATCAAGTCGCTAATTACCTCGTGGCCCTCGCAGTCCGTGACCGTGGCTACCGCTCTCTTTGCATTGGTTTCTTATAAGCTGCATCAGTGAACCTTTACGTGACTTGTTGGCCAAATGTTTTCTCATAATACTCTGCCCTCGCCTGCCTCCTTCCCGGGTGTAGGCGGAGGCCCATGTTTCATGGTATGGGCTGAACTCGGTACCAATTTCTGACTTCCGGCGCTACCTCAGTTGTCCCGTTATCAGCCTGTAGGTGTGTGCTGTACCCCAGCCTTTCCAGCACCAGTCTTCCGGTCCTCGTTTGCAGAAGTCTGTTCAGCTGCGGCTTGACCTGGGCTTCTGCCAATTCGTGTATTGCATTGTGTAGACCCACCTAGAGCTGCCAGCTTGTAGTTTGGCGTGTTCTTGGGGAGCTTGAGTGCGGTCTTGATCGCCATTTAGACGATGGCGTCCGCTCTGTCTTCCTCTCCTTTGGACATACTGAAGTAGGGTAGAGCGTACGCTACTCTGCTAATGACGAGGCTCCGGATCAGTTTGAGAGTGTCCGGCTCCTTCATCCCCATCTTTTTGCTGTCACCCGCGCTATCATTCGGACGACCTGCCAGGTCGAGGTTTTAAGCAAATTAAGAGTGTGTTGGCACATTTGGTTCGATTGGAGCCACATCCCCGGGATCCTCACGGTTGTCTTTTCGGGCACGGTCTCTCCTTATAGCCGGATCTCCAGCTTATGACCTTGGTCTGTTGGAACAGAGCGGTTGCCCTTCCCTCGCCAGAATCTGATCAGTTCCGATTTCCCTGATGAGCACTAAGCCCATCTGTATTAGATATTCTTCTATCACAGATGCTACTTCTTGCAATTTTGCTTATTTCTCCCCAATTGGTCCTGTGGTCGTCCTGATGGTGACGTCACCCGCGTATATAGCGTGCTGTATGCCCTCCACCTTCTCGAGGCGCCTCGCCAAGCCACTCATTGCCATGTTGAAGAGCGTGGGCAAAATGACTGCTCCTTGAGGCGTCCCTTTGTTCGGAGGGGAGAAGGTCTTTGTTTTTACGTTACCAATCTTGATTTCGGCCGTCCGGTTACTCAGAAAGCTCTGAACATACTCGTTGGCTCTGGTTCCACAATTCGTGTCTGCCTGACCGTCCAAGATCTCCTTGTGAATAATATTATCAAATGTACCTTTAATGACCACTGCCAAAACCAAGTGTTTTGCCGATCTTTGATCTGCAGGAGAACGTTCTGGGTTGATAGCTTTTCCCTGAAACCAATTATATGTGTCCTCCTTCAAGTAATTTTGCAGCTATCATGAATTTTGCAGCTATCAGCAGGATCATGATGACCACCGAGTGTTTCCACTGCGCTGGCACTGTTCCTGCTTCCCAATGCTTGTTCATGAATTCTGCCACTGCCTTGATATTACCGTTGCTCATGTTCCGAATTATGACTTTAATGATCTTCCAGAAGAGGGCAAATGCGGGCTGGTTGGTATATGCTTAAAATTCGAGTAAAACAGCGCTAGGGGAGACAAAACACGTGAACGACAGACACATGCGCTGTGTCTGTCGTTCACGTGTTCCGTCTCCCCTGGCGCTGTTTTACTCGATTCTTAATGATCTTGTCGTCGCCAGCCGCCTTGTTTCGAGTTGCTCTGGCCATTCCCGCCCAGACTTCTTCCTCTGTTATCGGCTCGTCCATTTTCAGATTTGGGTCCCCTTTGTACTTTTCTGTGTATGTAGATGGATCCTCTACTCTGTAGCATTTGTGGTGGACGGCCTTGATCACATTTTCCTTCGTGCCTGGGAATGTGTGTAGCAACCGCTCCAGCGACTTCTGCCCCTCTCGCTTGGTCTTGGTGGGGTCCATGATGGCCTTTAGGATTCGCCATGTCTTTGAAGTGCTGAGTGTCTCCTGCAGAGAGTCGCAGAATTTGCCCCAGTTGGCTCTCGCCAGTTGTTCGGCGTACTCCGCCGCCTTCTGTGTGATCTCCACGACCTTCAGCCTAAGCTTTCGATTGTGCCTCTGTTTCTTCCATCTTCTTAACAGTCCCATTATCGCTTCCCACAAGTGGAGTAGATGGGCGTCTATTTCCGGTGCCTCATTTGTGCGTGACAATTATGGCGTAAATCTCTTCTTGTTTTCCCGGAGCGCCCCGCACCATTTATCAAGATCCTCGATCTCGCCTTGGTCCTCCTCCTGCGCTTCCCTGAACTTGTGCCAGTTTGTAATCCTGGCTGCGCCAATTTGACGCCTGACCTTGTACGTGCGGATGGTCGTGTTCACTATATAGTGATCACTACCCAGCATCACATGCTGAGCGCAGCAGGGAGGAGAGGAATTACTAGAATCTCACAGCGGCCGGCAGAGCTGCGTGGACGCGTCGAAACATTTTTTGGTGCTTTTAGGCAACCTGCAGTGACCAGGCGGCGCTAGTGGAGCGCAGCGTTCAGAGCCGCCAACGGCGGTGCCGAGTAATCTGAGGTGGCCGGCGCTGTCGGGTTGCATTCGCGTTGTACGGCGGGAAGCATCTCGGCTCTCATTTTCTGAGGTTTTAAGGCAATCAAATGCCTTCATAGCTACTTCCGAACACCAATACTGGCGAAAGGACACCGCCTGTTCGAGAAGGGTCATGTCACGGCCGGTCTCAGTGCGCGCGCTCCCCGCGCGGGGAGGGAGCGTGCGCATTGAGACCGGCCGTGGTCATGTTTAGAACATGAACGGTGTCGAAGTCACCGCGAAGTGCGCGCCGCTCGCGTCGGAACAACCGCGCGCGCACAGCGTTGAATTTCGCGCAGGTAAACGGATTTTTACTTTTTTTTTTTCTTTTGTAACAGCATTTATTGCCTCAGGCCATCAGTCGGATATATGAGGATGAATAAAGAAATTATTAAATGAATGGAAAATGTTGGATGATGTAAACGGAGCTTTTCATTTACATTACGTTCACACTGAAAGTGCAGAGGACCTGAAAAGGGATTGATCGCCATTTCTTTCTTTTTTTTTTTTTTTTGCTGTTTGATTACAGCAGCATAATAATTTTCTCGCTGTTTCGCTTTACAGTTTAATGCCATGACGAACACTTTTGTTCGTGGTGCACCTTTCGACAATGCCGCGAAGGTTACAGGAAGGCAGGTGCGGTTCCCGCTACGGATGTCGTGGCGATTGCAAGCACTGTGCGATTGTAGCGTGCGCCATCAACGAAAACTGGCATGCATTCTGTACCTTCGTACCTCAAGTTTGGGGAAAGCCGGTGGGCAGCTTTTTTCTACGATTCCTCCATCTGTAGTGTTAGATGGGAAATGAACTTTGATTTGAAATGCTGGCACTCAACGACAAAGCTTCCGTAAACTTGCTACTATCGTGATGGAATGGTCTATCGTCTGGGACAAGAAACTCTTGAGCAGCTTGAGCAGTCGGTGCAAGAAATGTTTGACGCGGAACGATAGAGCGAAGTTCTATTGTTCCGCGTGCACAGTATCACGGGCCTTCACACTCCGCCACTTCGACTTCTTCGGCACCTAAAGAAATAATTTACAGATAGATATGCTTATCCAAATATGTAATTGGAAGTTTTGGACGTATTTTGGCTTTGAGGTTCAGAATAGACACTGCATTAGAAATCCGCAGAGCCCACGAGCATTTTTTTTTTATTTCGCCTCCGACGGAATGGGGCAGAAATTCGATGATGCGGCTGCGTGACTTTGCTTTTCTGGACGTTACGTCCTTTAAACGGACAATGACACTCAATCCTGCACAGCATATACCAGTACACGACATCAGTACACTTAGTCAACAATTCGGGGAGCCACTATTTGATAGGTGTGGACTGAATATTAACAACATTTGTGTGTTCTCTTTGTGAGACATTTATTGATTGACTTTACGTAAATAAACAACAGGAACACAAACTTTACGTACACATCAGTAAATTCTTTTATTCCTATGTTGGCACGCCCCAGCTATGCTAAAACATTCTCTTTAAACGTGTACGTGTTGGTCTCTCCGCGGTCTCTTGCAAGAACTAAATGGTGGAGTTAATAAAACTCCAGAACTCTTGGCTTAATAGTGTAGATACATTGCGAAATGAGTTGTTCAAATACGGGCTTAAAACATGCTGGTAGCCGACAAACAGGTTTCTAATGGCGTTTCGACGCAAAACTCGTCATAGAACGCCCGTTATTACTGCTATTGCAGCAAGCAATTCGAGCTTGAGAAGGAAATTTGATTTATGGCTCCTCTTGAAAGGGGCTAATCATTACGACGTCGTGACCTCCGAAGGGACCCACGATGAACGGCAATATTTGCATGCCTCGGGTCAGGTGAAAATCCGTCCGCCCAGACGGCGAGAAGCGGCGCTTTCGGAAAGCCGAAAGGTCGAGAGTGCGGCTGGCCGGGTGTGCGCGCCCTGGCATAAATTATGCAAATGGCGCCGACAGAAGCTGACGCGCACGCATCGCGTTCTAGCCGCAGCCTCTTCTCCATTAAGAATGATGAATTGACCCGGAGGTCGCCGCGTCTCCTTGGGCAGCTTCTCGGATGGTTGAGAAAGGGAAGCTTTGTTTCGACGGCGGCGGCTCCTTTGACGATGCGAGGGATTCGAACGCGTCTCGAGCTGTCCCGCAGAGACGCGCCCGCTGTACGTTACCCTCGAAGGAGACACCGATCGAATTCGATTAGGCCAGTAATCTGCCTTCTGACGATGTTCACAGACTCTAGAAGGCGGTGTCTATGTATGTACGTACGTACGAACTAGTATAAGGAAATATACGTACTTTGTTGCTAAATGTATGTACAGGCATGTACATACATAAAAAAAAAAATGCTTCATACTGCTTCTAGTGTAATATTTATTTTTTAGCGACGTTTCGGCAGGAGCCGTGCGTTTCTGAAGACTCGAGAGATTACAGCTAGCGACTGAGGGGGGAGGGGGGGGAAGGGAACGCTGTCAAACCTGGACCCTAGAATCAAGCTCAGGCTGGCGAAAAGGCCAAAAAAAAAAAAAAAAAAAAACAGTAGCAGCAACCAATAGGCTTGTAAATTGAGAAGACCGAGAAATACCATACCATCTAAGCTATATAAATGTTTTTATCATCATCGTCCTCGTCGTCAATAATTGCACTGAGCAGATTATCAACAACTGGTTAATAGGGGTAGAAACGCGAAACAACCCTCAGTGGTCACCTCAACAGCGCCCCGGGGGAATGGAGGGGGTGAAAGAAGGAAGAAATAGAAACAAGCGCCTAATATGAATCGGGCCAACAAACGACTAATCTAGCAGATAGAATGACGCTGACGGTGCGGATACAACTGGCCGTTATGAGAGAAAATGTAAACATAGTATGCAACTAGCTTATAAGGAGGTGGCAAGTATAGTGGTACTGAGATGCTTAGCTCAATAATTTTCAACAAACTTGCTTCAAATCCTCATTTCAGGGTGATTGAAATATTCCGCTCGATTGAACACCGTTGTATGAAAACATTTTCGTTGAATTGATTCGATACTCAACCTGCACTTCAGCTTTTATGCCGATGACATAACGCTCTTGACATGCAGAGGTAGCGATGTGGAGATAAAGCACCGTTTACAAACAGCGCTAAATATAATTTCCACCTATGTAAATGAGAGAGGGCTGCCATACTCCCCCACGAAATCGCCACTTTTTATGTATAAACCTCACCGAACGTAACATTCATCTCAACTTGGACACAGGATTAGCCTTGAATAGTTTGCTATTAATAAAGGGGGCGGGGCTGCCCGTTCTTGAAGACAAGAGTCCCAAGATATTTTTTCAACATGCCCAGTGCAGGCCATATCCAAACATAATTTTTCTGCGTACCCGCCGCGATGGCTCAGTGTTTAAGACGTTCGGCTGCTGAGCCCGAGTAGCCGGTTGCGGACCCGGCTGCGGCGCCGCGTTTCAGTGGAGGCGAAACGCTAAATTCACCCGTGAGCTGTGCGATATAAGTGAACTTAATCCGAAACCGTTCACTACGGTGCACCATGGCACCACTCCACTCATAGCCCGAGTCGATTCTGGTCATTAAAACCCATGAAAGTTACCCTAAACGTGTTGCGTTATGTCTTAGCCACTCTTCCAAGAGGTATAATGTGGTAATTTTGCGGAAAGTGCTGGATGTTGCATGTAATGGGTGCTGAGTTGGCACCACCGGCAAAGTCTGTCAGGAATTCATGTAAAATTGAAAAACAAATTAATTTAATTCTTTTTATATAAGTTTTGGCAATGTGCGTTCCTGTGGTTGGTTTTGCCCTTCTGCAGGAGCTCACGGCTTCAATCACAACGGCGGCATTTCGATGGACGCGAAATGTCTGTAGGGAAACAAGTCCCGCAGACATCCCGAGGCTGCTTGTGCAACCATCACTGCAATGAAGTATTTTGCGTGCATATTAGAAAATAAGTGAAGTTGTGTGCGAAAAATAAGCTACCACCTTTCTCCACTGCGCTTGTTTTCTCTCTCTCTCTCTCTCTTTCTCTCTCTTCCTTCAACCCATTGCTTCTCGGTTTATTAAGCCAAGAGATGCCGTGAAAAACCGTCACGTCTTTGAAATTCACGGTGCACAACGAAGAAAGAGACGGCGTAGGCACCTAATATAGGACTGTAGTGTTCAGCCGCACTCTCTTTGCTCCTGCGGGGTCGACCGCCAGGGCAGCTTCAAGTCTCAGAGCTGACCGCTTCCTGTAACGTTGGGCCGCGCACTGCCGCTATACGGATTCAACATTCAGACTTCGTACGCTGATGTGCTCGCAGAACTAAATCCGGGTGGTCTCCACGTCAGCCATCTAACAGAGCAAAATAGAACGTCCGACCACATCCGGCTGGTGTTCGGACAGGGCCGCCTTGTGAACGTCATTGGACTGGCGGCCCATATTGGATGCGATGTGAAAAGCGTGGCAAAACGTTGCTTTATTTTGCGGCGGCAGCTCTTGTAGGAAGGTTTTCTGAGGTCTGCGATGTCTTGAGAGTCAGCAACTTGTTTGGCTGGATAGGTGATGTTCGACGGCAATAAATAAAATAAAAATTTGCGATAGAGGCAGAGACGGGCTTGATTACGGCGGGAAGCTAGAGTGTCGAGATGAAGATGACATTTTAATTCAGTTTCACTTATGGAAATAGGTCACCACCCCGGCGGTGGTCGAAATTACTCAGTAGCCCTCCACTACGGCTCCCCTTTCTCTCTTTCCACTTCCACCTTCATCCCTTCCCTAGTTCCCTTACGGCGCGGTTCAGGTGTCCACATATCAAGTGCGACAGATACTGCGCCTTTCCCTTCCTGTGAACCAATTATTATTATTATTATTATTATTATTATTATTATTATTATTATTATTATTATTATTATTATTATTATTATTATTATTATTATTATTATTATTATTATTATTATTATTATTATGGAAATAGGTGCAGTTACAAAGGATGCATGTAACTGCACAGCCTTAGTAGATTTTAGTCAGCTGGATAGGTCAGTTTGGTGAGGATCTAATATAGAATGCATATACTCTAGCTCTGGCCAGTGTTCATAGGCCCCAGTTTAGCATTAAGGGGCTGCTATTTTAAGTTTCCAATGAAATTAACATACCAAAAATTCTGGACATTCACATTATTTTTCTAACGGGAATTTTTTTTATCAATGTGATTTGTTCGCATATCATAAGACTTTGACAATCGATGTATAATATTAATAATTAATAATTGGTTCATAGGAAGGTAAAGGCGCAGTATCTGTCACACTTCTGTCTGTGGACACCTGAACCGCGCCGTAAGGGAAGGGGGGAAGGTGGGAGTTAAAGTGGAAAGAGAGAAAGAGGAGCCGTAGTGGAGGACTACGGAGTAATTTAGACCACCTGGGGATCTTTAACGTGCGCTGACATCGCACAGCACACGGACGCCTCTTCGTTTCGCCTCCATCGAAACGCAGCCGCCGAGGTCGGGTTCGAACCCGGGAATTCCGGACAGTAGTCGGGCGTCTTACCACTGTACCATCCCGGCGGGGCGAAATCGATGTATTCGCATGTACCATCTCCGAACGCGTCTATAGTTTTCTACTAATTATCGTCTAAAATGCATACCACTGGTTTCTATGGGGGTTAAACTACAAGTTGAGAGTGCACGACGAAATACAAAAGCAAGGTTTTTATACTCACCAGAAGGTGAGAAGACTGATCAACATGCATCATAACAGCGTCTTAGAATGATCGACAGTTGCTTGCCTCGCAATCAATACTGATGGCCAATGAAGCCGGACTTGTGATTGGCAAGCAAACGCTTCATTTAGCGAGGACACAGCCTGCCTTTCCAGGTTTTCTATCGGTGTTTATATCGGACCTATCAAGTGAATTAGCTCGTTTTCCTGGCTAATTAACGCTGCACAAATGAAAAGAAATAATAAAAAATGGCTGTAGGTCAGCTATGAAGAAAATAAGTACGCATGCATATTATCTCTGTATCTGGAGCGAATGCTTCGAGCTATGTATATATGCAAGCGGCGTAGCGCGCCGACGGTTTCTACCCCCGCAACGTTCGGCATGCATTACTTCACGCCTGCCGTACTCTTTTCTAAATAATAGTCTCGCGTGTAGCAGCCGGTGTCTCGAAACAGTGGTCGCCCACGAACGAACACATACACGCACGCTCTCACGCACACATGAACTTATACCAACGTTACACATTCGTCTTCACCCTCACACATAGTGAATCATTCGCTTGCACTCTCTATTTTACGCGCGCAAACACGTGGCCGCTGCACTCATCACAGGCAAGAAGAAAGTGCGCACGTGAAAAGCCATAAAAGAGCATTACGTTTGTGACCCAGAAACAAACCCAGCGACCGGGCGCTCGTTGCGCTCGTCTCGGGGACGCCTCCGCGCAAGGCGTCCATTACGGCACGTACGCTCTACACGCGTTCATCGCGGCAAGGCCTGGCGCGCGCGCGCGCGCGCTCACACGTGCGCGGACAACGCCGAGTCGCTCTTCTTCGGCGTGGTAGTCTTAGCAGAGCGGCAGCCTCTCATTTGCGTAGGACCTAAGAAGCAGCAGCATCCGTAGTTGGTGGGGAGAGGAGGCTATGGGCCTTCGGGAACGACCTACCCGCAGGCCTTCGACTGCTTCATCTTCTTCGATGGCCCTCAGCGCACACACACGCCTCGGTGGTTACACCGAGCACTCGGCCACCGTGTGGTTACGGCGCTTTAGGTTGCGTCATGCGGGCAGTAAAAATTGTCGATTAAAATTCCGATGGTGCGGGTCCGACCGCTAGCGCAACAAGTTTTCAGCGGGAGACGACTCGCTCTTTTCCCGCGCTTCGCTGTACTACATGCCGCTGTGCGCTAGCGTTATTTGCGAGTTTTATTTTTTAATCGCCTTTATTGTTTTCTGAGCTCGAACCGCTTCTGGGAATGCGAACGCAGTCGATAGAGGGTCTTTTTTTTTTTTTTTTTTCGGAGATTCCTCCCCACCACGACACGGTTTTAATCCATGACTTTGTTTCTCTGGTTTTCTTTCCTCATTCCTTATTTCCATTTTTCCAGGAAAGGTATTGCCGAAGGCGGGCACTGCTTTCCCAAGTGTCGCTGTTCTATCTGGTGATCCGCGGAACCTTTAGAAAGAGGCCACTGACGTCCAGGATGGAAGTATTAACGCGGCTGTGAAGACAAATTTGCGTTTTATAAATCCTGCATATCATGGTTCATCTCCAATGAAATTGCAATGGTATTTTAGTATGAACTGGTTTCACTTATGGTTTGCATCTCCTCAAATTTCGTCCATTGGTTCGTTCATCAATTCGTTAAAATATCTAACAGCCGTTTAGTTACATTGCTGCCCACATTTTCAAAATTTATGAAAAGTGCATTCATTAACGCATAATAACGTATCTGTAAGTAAATGCAACGTATATTGCTAATATCTTATTTTGTATTTAGATATACAAAAAAATATACAGAAAATTTTCATCGAAAAAGTCACGACGAATCATTGACAACTTTCGCTGTACAGGCATAGGTATACTTCTATATACTTATGGAAAACCTTTGAATCAATGAGTCAAGACATACTTGATGTTAGTGAATTAAACCAACAGGGAAGACAGCTATGAAACTTACCTTTTTGAGAGTTACCTTTCTTTGAGGCATTGACATATATATTTAAACATAAATACTCTTCGAAAATACTTATAAATGCAGATGTCCCACAATTAACGTCCAGTATTAGGATCAGTCCTGCTTCATCTTGTACATTAGCGATATATACTGAAATGAAACGCACGTCTGAAATCACGTAATTTCTGACGACACAGATGCATTTTTTTATTTTTTATTATTATTATTTTTCTTTTTCTTTTTTTACCGGCGGAGACATCACGAAAAAAAGAAAAGAAGCTGATGTCTATCTTGTAGATCGATTCCAGTGGCTGAAAAAGAATAAGCTCTGGCTCATCAAACAAAAAAGGTGGATATAGTTTCCAGACCCAGCAGTAAGGGCTTAGGTAACAAAAAATTAGGTTAAATTTGAAGACCGCTGTTTGGATAAGCTTCAGAACCAGACCTCTTTAGTGGGAAGTTTAATTAACATTTCTCATGAAATCGTCAAATTATAACTTCGTTATTTCAGAACTCACACATTCTGCTGAATATGTAACTGAAGTGTCCCATTACCATTCACTTAGTAGTGCAGAATTTTCAAATACCGATATATTGCCATTTTATCCAAACCGCTGTAGGCCATGCTGGTGTAGAATATCATTAAATGCAACCATGGCTGAATATTAAATCTGCAGAGGCGTGTACTTCGGATACTAGAAAACCTAAAACAATAAGAAATCTGTATATGCAGTCACTCTCGAACTTAATATTTAGACAGTTAAAACGACGCAATTAAAGAATAACGCACCGTGCACAAAGCCAGCTATATGCTGATGACTTGCAGCGTATACTTCTACGAGATACGAGGATTGAAAACTAAAAAAATTCAGAATAAATTGCAAACAAGGTTTAGATTTTAAAGCAGATAGATGAATCTAATGTTGATTTTTGTTGGTTGTACCGTTTGAAGCCTTTAAACTCAAATATCACGAATTTTTCCTTTCCTCAAATAAGCTTTTAAAAACTGACAAACTACACTTACTAGAAACTGCAGGCAACATAGTTATTGTATAGTTTACGGATTGTCCTCCGAATTCTGTTATATTTGCTTTAGTCTTTCTCCTGCATGGAACCACGTTCCAGTTCAAAACAAGGGAAGTGTATGTGTATGTCTACAGAACGTAACTTGTGTAAAGCGACTAAAATATAGGCATGCTTTTAAGATTTTAATGCGAAGACATCTATTTCCTCATTTGGCGTGGTAGTCATCACAGCCGGTCATCCGAGTATGTAACCATGATTACGGGAGTGGCATGCGATGTACATGAATGGTGTCGATTACGGGAGTGGCATGCGATGTACATGAATGGTGTCGATTACGGGAGTGGCATGCGATGTACATGAATGGTGTCGATTACGGGAGTGGCATGCGATGTATATGAATTGTGTCAATTACATGAGTGCATGCGATGTATATAAATGGTGTCGATTACGGGAGTGCATGCGATGTATATGAATTGTGTCAATTACATGAGTGCATGGGATGTATATGAATTGTGTCAATTACATGAGTGCATGGGATGTATATGAATGGTGTCCGTTACGGGAGGGACATGCGACGTGTTTGAATGGTGTCACCGCCAGGAATCGAACCAGCATCTTAACAGGTGAACGTTCTTGGTGCAGGCACAAAAGCTGTGTACTATCGCCGCAGAGGATTGTGCCTCGTGTAAAACTGTCACACACCCTCACGCTGTGCAGTAAACACCGTCGTCTTCGTCAAGTTGTGCTAACTGCAATACCCCTTCACGCTCCAACTGCGCCGCTCCCTCATTTCCATACGAATATACGACATCTTGCAGAGTGCGGCTGGGTTGCGCTAGCGTAGTGTCGGGCGAATCCACCAGGCAGCGTTGCAAACCTGGCAATATGCTTTCGCATTAGTGCAGCTAAGCAGACTTGAGTGCATGCCTGAATTTTTAACCATTTGGCATTACGCCATCAGCAAGGATCCATTTGTATTCCTTCCGGCGAATGAATGCTATTTCAATTTAATGTTCAATTTCATGCATTTATTTCCTTAAACAAGAGAGACTGAAGTAAAAGCTGCTAGCTGCAGCTTGAAATGTTGTCGGCCCCCATAGTCATAACTGCACGTGAGGACACCTGCTAATACGGACTCCCAATCGAATCTGAAAGGGTGTGCGCACTTGTATGTACAACATATAAACACTATATGAACTTCCCGAAAGACAACTGGACCTGGAACAAATCTGTAATGGAAAAAAAAAAAAAAACAGCAAGAAACACAAATGAACTCCTGTGAGAACTAGAGCAATAACAATTACATGCACTTCCTCTTCAGCAATTATCGTTATCCCTCAGCGAAGAGCGCTAAGGCTTGTCCTTCTCTAGAATTCCGTACGCTTTATGTACCATGCAAGTTGTCATCCCTGCGGCGTGGGATGAGTCTATTACCAGAAAAGAGTGTGACCATGGACAAATCGCCGAGGCTGTCAAAGGCAGATGTTCTGACTGAAAAGGGAACACTTTTCTAACAGGTACTCATTGATTAATTACCGTATGAACCAGAAGGGCAATTTCCACGTTTTTCAAAGTACGTTCTCTTCAGATGCATGCTTTTAATTTTTGCTCACAAGTGAAAAATAAATTTTCCCTTGGCGATCAAACTCTATATGGCTTTGCCTCGTGAAAACAAAAAAGCAATTGACAAAAGTACGTTTTGATTTTTTTCCCAATCAATTTTTGTCTGGGCGCTCGATCCCTTCATTGCCTCGCCAACTTTGAAGAGGCAGCAAAAAAGAAAAGGTAAATGATTTCACGTACCACACGCATACTGTCGCTCTGAAAGCTGAGGTTAAGCAAAGGGCGAAGCTTACTTCGAGCAATTAGCTCTCGATACAGTATAAACATTTTCTGCGTCCGTGCATGCATCGGCGAGGTATTTAAGCTTAGGAAAGGACTGCGGGCAGCCGCTAAACAACGCGGGACTGGAGCATCGCCGAACACGCGCGCCATCCGCAGGCCACAGGACCGGCTCGGTACATTCTGTTGTCACTATTAGGAAATCTAGACGCCGCGGCGTTATGATCCCTAATCACAGTTCATGCGAACAAATCAACCGGTGTCGAGACGAAACGACGGCAGCTCTACGATCGAGCTTGCTCGCTGCTTGCGAAACATTTCAAGAGGCGCTCGTATAGCGAACAACATAACACACAGAAAAAGGCCTTCGTGATACACGAAACGTACACAGCATATACCATGCAGAAACGATGTATTTTTTTTGCTTCCAGGATAGAAGCAGAAAAAAAAAAATAATATTAAGACCTCACTCGCTCCCTCGTCTCATCCACTCGCAAAAGTGGCAGTATAGTGCGTGGTAGTCGATTGACAGAGGCATTTTCATTTTGTCCTATGTACGTGTAACGTCCTTTCGGCTATCAAGGAAACGAGGTGGATGATAAAAAAGGTGGCAACGTGAATTTGTCGCGTCGGTGAAATGGAGTGATGGACAAGGGCCACCAGTGTGGTCCAACAGCCTGAAGCCAAGCAAATCGCTAGGAAATATGTGTATTACTGTAATAGTTTTTCTTGGTTTTGTTGTTTGCACAAGCAAAACCAGTGAGATTGTCTTATCCGGCGTGAGCCGAACCTACAACCTCAGCAATCTACCCGCGGTGGTATATAGCTGTACAAACTCAACTGCGGCAACTGCAGTCCTGCCCCACCATTTTTTTTTTAATTTTTTTGGCTTCTAATATATATACACTGTTTACTGCACCCCATCGTGGCGGCTCAGTGGTTAGAGCACTCGACTAGCGCGGCTGCTGCATTTCCATAGAGGCCAGTAAATGGAAGGCGCTCGTGTATTGCATGACGTCAGTGCACATTAAAAAATCCCAGGTAGTCAGAATTACCCGGAGCCCTCCGCGTTAAGTCCCATAAATGAAGCCAAACTTTAGTTTATTCGATAATAACATTTGCAATGCTCGTCAGAGCCCGTTTGTGGTACTGATCAAATAAAGTTACTGTATGTTAAAACAGCGTTAGAAACACGGACAGATAGAAAGACAAACACACATTACGTAATGTGTGTTTGTCTTTCTATCTGTCCGTGTTTCTAGCGCTGTTTTAACATAATGTCTAACCAACTCCCCCAACAAACACTTTTCATCAAATAAAGACCCACTGCGCCGGAAGTACGTGCCTACAGGGTTCGGCTACTGAGCCTGTTTAGACACCTTATGCTTGATGTGCCCGCCGAGAAGTCAGACAGTTACTTTGCCCTTTCCTTTACTCAAAGCCAAACTCCGTGGTAAAAGAATTCCAAAACCGATGTTCTCGCTACACTATGTGCATACAAAAGTATGCGAGACGATTAGGGAGCTCGCTATAGATGGCTAATTTCTTTCACTGTTGACGGCTCATATACGTAACTGCGATCAATCAATCAATCAATCAATCAATCAATCAATCAATCAATCAATCAATCAATCAATCAATCAATCAATCAATCAATCAATCAATCAATCAATCTTCTAACACAAGATTTGTGCCGAAGAACAGCGACTGCGCATTCACAAGGTGGCTGAGAGCATCCTAAGGAACATTTTGTGCATTTAGTAACTTCGTTACTCCGTTGGAAGATGATACCGCTGTCACGGCCAAAGGAAAACGACCCGTCTGATGACATAACACGGCCGTGCTATGACTGTGTTTGTATACACAAAGGAGCCTAAATTTAGACATCACTGGACCGACTCGCTGCGACAGTCCGAAGGGAAGGCTGGGGGCTCATACACTTGTTTGAAAACAACGCCGCCGAATCGACTCTCAGAAACAAGCGAAAGAAAGGCGAACAGGGAGCCCTCTTGCATCTGTACGATAAAAAAAAAAATGTAACAGTATGATGCATTCCAGCTTGAAAATGCCTCTGGCTGCCTCTGTGCAGACGCGCCTGGCGGCGAGAAGCCGATTATTCGAGCCAGCAGGGAAGAGCGCCGATTAAAAAAGCAAGACAAGACCAGCGAAAGAAACCTGAACGGGTATTTCGCTCTGCTCTTTCTTCAAAAACGACGTCGGGAAGCAGGCATAAAGGAGATGGGTCGCGCCAAGGAAAGAAATAAAAGCAGCACCAGAAAGAAAAACCAGTTTCTACACATAAGGAATGCAGAGTGCAAGGGCTGAGCGCACTCTATGTCTGCGAATAGATTTCAGTCAAGGGGTTTTTCATCTGTCCAGTGGAGCGCTCAAGCTGCTGCCATATTGTTCAAGTTTTTATGGCATCAAGTTTCAGGCCAGGCCATCGTAATAGTCTCAGGATGGAGCTTAATATTCGGCAAAAAAAAGTAGTGCAAAGCTCCATGAGCATAGATAAATTACCTTTTTACAAAATTTTAGTTGTAAGATTGAAATTTAGCTACCAAACCGTCACTGGCATTTGCATTGGGTACAGCGTCAGGCAGCGCCGCTTTTCTGCAGTGGCGTAGTTGCAAGAGAGCGCGAGAGGTCGCGGCTGTCGAAACGAGTTTAGCGCCCCCGTGGCGAGGAGCCGCCACAGGCGATGGCGCGTGTTTCCTCTCAGTCGTTGGGTCGGTGTCTGCCTGGTTCGCGTCAGTGCGCTGTTTGTGCCAGTGTTCACGCTGCGGCGTGCAAATTGTGCCTTTGACACTCCCCAGGACCTTACATACAGAGTCCAGACCACCTACGGCTCTTCCACGGCAATGAGATACGCGTCCAGCTAACCGGTGAGTGACTCCGATGCCGACTACGGGACGTTTTGTTGCCGCGGTTTTCCTGAAAGCCCCGTGGATTCAGCGGCTTCTTGCATGCGTGCTGGGCGACGACATCTGTTTGACACCTTCCAGGCGCCCGAAACCTGGTGTCGCGCAGCGAGTGACCGCTGGTTGTTATTCACGTGTCGATTAGTGACCACGACGTGAAGCCGGCATCGCAGCAACACACACCTCTCCAGCCACTGCGCGGCTCATTGCTTTTCCCCCGGTTATTTTTGGGTTTCTAAGGCCACAGTGAGGATGGTACCTACCTGCTCGCGTGCCCCCGAGCGCCGCATGTAGCCTCCGCCGGAGTGTGTTTGTGCGTACCACATTTGGCGGCATTTGTGGTTTTCGTGGAACAGTGGTGGAGTGAAGTCGCCCGTGATCGCATCTTTCGGTAGGTCGGTTGCCGGTAGCGAACACTTCGGACGCGTGCCGCGGTTGCTCCACTTTTTGCGACCCCGTCTGTCCGTTCGTCCGTCGAGACGAACGTACCGGCGAGCGCGCGAGCGATATCAAAAAAGATTCCGGTTTGCCTGTCTATGCGGTCGGCACGCGCACCCGTCGGCCGGACGGGGTGCTGCCAACCTTGAAACGTGCCATCGTAACCGGCAAGCTAAATCAGCCTGCCGAGAGACTGCCCATTACAGATTCACTGGGAGACGCCGACACGGAGCTTGTTGCGCGACGGGTGCTGAGACATTATTTTTCTGTTTTTAAACCGAGATGCATTACGACCGGCGCGAGCACTTTCGTGCTCTGCGTATCGAATTAACTAGTACTGGAAAGTCGGCTAGGTGAACCGTTCCTTTCGAAATAACCTTCCCGTGACGGCTTTAGGTTGAGTTGTCGCGCACGATTTGTGCCATAGGACAATTAGTGTCTTTCGCATCGAATATTTTGTGTTAGTCTTTTTGCGAGCACGTTACGACTTTGAGGGACCGCTGGTTGCTCCTAGAGCGTGTCGTTTGCACGGCTCTCCTCCGCCTGGCACGCGGCCGCTTTTAGGGCCCCTTGCTGTCATGCAGTTATACTGCATTAGCTCTCTTTTCTTAGAACCCTCGCGATCGGTGACGCAGGCGTGGAAACGTGCGTGCCGCTACGGATTTGTCGTGCAATATATATCGCGCGGCACAGCTGCGAACATGTATATGTATATATATTTTTATCGGGGGTTTCACGTCCTTCTTCGGCGTCTTTGATCGCTCGGGGCTGGGAGCCAGCCAGTGCCGACTGTGAGGAAAAACGCGCGTTGCAGCTTCTTTCTAGCGAATGTCGGAGTGCTGGTTGGTAGTGACCCGCCGGTAGCTCCTTCGTTGCAGCCGTCGTATCCGGCCGAATTGTTACCCGAACGTTGCTCCCGATGATTAGCGGGGTGGTGTTGGCAGTTTCGGAAGCATCTCGAAATCATCGGACGTCCGGCGCTGTAGTACTTTCTTTTCTCCCTTGACGTCGTTATCGCCGGCTGGTTGGTGCCTCGTATCACCATGGGGCTCACATGTCCTGCGTTTTAGCTGTCGTCTTGTAATACATTTTGTAACTGTAGCAGCCGCGTGTGATTATTTGTCTACTGCATAAGCGGCCAAATGTGTCTAACTGACCACTTAAAAGGGACTATCCTTTTCGAGTGATTCGAACGTCTCTCGTGTCATTGTAGCGGCGCTTTTGTCTTTCCCGACTTTCAGTTCGATTAAATATCGCTATGCTAAGTGGACGATGATTTGAAAAAAAAAAAAAAGAAAGAAACTCTTAATGAACATGTGGTTTCGTTTCCTAAGTTCGATCGTGGACAAAAAAAAAAAAAACAACAACAAAAATGACCCTGGGAAGAATAGAGCACGCTGTTCGGTGGCTATTGTCGGTCGTGCACAGAGCAGTGGACCCTGGACACATTTGTATACTAAGAATTTGACACATGTTTGCAGTGAATGTTTGCAACATTTTGACAGTGATTATGTGGAAGAGCTCTACAAGAAGATCATGTGGTTCGATTCACTGCCATGATGAGTTCTTGTCGACATGTAGTGGTTCGAAGGTGTATTGTTAGTTACGCCGTAACGCACCGTGACGTATACTGCATTCCTCGTTACAAATTAAAATTCACGACGTGTCTCGTATATTATGCGCAGTGCACATGGTTCAAAGCTTTCATGCCTTGATCCGCTATGCTGAACTCAGTAAGTTAACTGCACAAACTTGCAACATCGACCTTGTTACGCTTACCAGGCGTTGCCTGTGAATGCGTGACCACGTGCTCGAAGCGTTGTCGTTGACTCATCGTTAATATGAGGGTACTAAGCCGGAGGTTTTCAACGGCTAAAGAAAAAAACAAAGTGCCGGAGTAAAAAATGCCAGATTATTGTCTCCAGCCCAAGGAACAAACATCTGTCATTCATTAATACTACAATTATTGCTATTGCCTCCGCTAGTGAGACGACCTGATTTACCCCACAAGACACTCCATGGTGAAGCTGTCGTTGCAAAGAAAATATATTAAATAGAAAAGCTGCCTCGTGCGGCGACAGAGAGAGGAGGCCCAGCTTTCTACGCCGCATTCAATCTTAAAGTTTAGCCGGCTGTCGTCGAAACGTCGGCTCTTTCACGTGAAACCTTGCGCGCGTCGTGCCGTTGAAAGCTGGTGGCTGGCGACGACAAGCAACGCGTCCTCACCGCTTCACTTTCACTTGCTCGCTGTGTGGTTGCCACAATAGCGCGTATGCAGCCCGCTCCGGCCTTCGTTGGATGTCCTGGCGTGGTCCTGGCGTTAGCTTTTACTCGGCGGGTTTTTCGAGCAGCTGTAGACACGGCGTTTTGGTCCCTGTGTACTTAGCTAAAGAAAAAAAAAACAACAAAACTTTCTATCCAGATCGTTTAGTGACAACGCTGCCTGGACGACACCAACAGGACAGTTATTCCCAGGGTTGTAGACATGACCGCAGGCGGTACACCGCGGCCGAAAGCTTCCCAGATGACCTGTTCGCACAGGACAATGCTGTTCAGGCAGCCCTGACTTTACAAGCGACATAGAGGCAGACTGGGTGGCAAAACCGTCGGCACCTATCTTGGTGACAGCATCTATCTTGGTGACAGCACCACCTAGACGCCGTCTGTCTAGATGGTGTTGCCGCTTCTTCCCCCCTAATTATCTGTTGTGTGCGGATCTGGTCCGTCCAGGTGGTGGCAAGTTTGGGGAGTGATTACATCACCTAGAGATCATTTATCTCGATGTTTTGGAAGCCCCCCTATGAACCGCATATTGCGTATGCACCTTTTCCAACACCTCGACACCCTGTTTACGTAGTCAGAGCACAAGTCGCTAATGAATCCAATTTGACGGGTGGTAGCCTTAGCAAAATGTGCCCCATCTCCTCCTCTTTCGCATCTCGTTTTATACGCTGCCTTATGGTGGTGCTAGCACTGGGTCTGTAATTGGTGTCGTTATGCACCTCATTCACCAGTACCACACTTCGTTTATGGTCGCTGTCTCGGCGGTGGCACCATCACCTAGGAAGGTGTGGTTCGGCTTGTGGGGTTTGCCGTCCCACAGCGACTCAGGATATGAGAGATGCCATAGTGGAAGTCTCAATAAATTTTGACCCCCTGGCGTTCTTTGACATGCACTAACATCGCAATCCACGCGGACGCCTATCATTTTCGCCTCCATCGAAACGCAGCCGCCGGAGGTCGGGTTCGAACCCGAGCAGTCCGGCACAGTGGTCGGGCATCCTAACCACTGCGCCACCGCAGTGGTTAGGTGCCGTCGCCTAGAAAGCTCGGCCATCATAGATATCGCCGAGAAAAGGAGGCGAGTTGAACCGGCAAGCATTCGAAAACGGCGACGACACGCGCACGCACTAGGAAACGCAGCTCGCGGAGCGAGGATGCGAGGATTCACCGGCTAGCCCCTTCGCCGAAAGCGTAGCAAAACGCTCCGGAAACGCGGAAAGGATTCGAGGTGGCGCGTCCTGGTACACGGGGGGAAGAGGGAGAAGCATCCCTTTCTCTTCTGCCAGTTGGGGCGGGGGAGAAGAAGTTTGAGAAAATGGACCACATTCCGCTGGGCGTACGTTAGAAACCGCGTCCGGTTCGGTCGTTTCTGCCGCGCCGCCATGCTTGCTGTGGTTTGTTTCCTTGGGCGTTCCTTCTTTCTTTGCTGCTTGCAAGTTGGTGCCGTATCGAGTCGAATTCAAGCCTCACTTCGTCCTTGGTTGTATAACGGCAGCTTTGTTGCCCGCCTTCTCCTTTGTACCTGTATGTACAGTCTTGTGCAAAAGTGGAGAGGCCACGCGGTTTGAGAAAGCAGCCCGCCAGCTTTTTCTGACAGTGAAGCAGTTGTTTCTGAGATATGCATAAGGTACCTTCCTTCCTGCCATCTTGCCCAAACAATTTTCTCTGCCGCATCTTATAAATTAAAACAAAAAAGAAAGAAATGGTAGTGGGTCGCGTGGTCTCTCCAATTTTGCTCACGGGTGTACATTTACCGACATTAGGTCCTCATGGCATGTTTATCTTTTAGACCACTTCATCTGGCACTTTAACCCATTCAGGATTTGCGCGTGTATCATGCACGAATCCTAAATTCATGCTTGTTGGCATTACGTTATTTCTTGAACTGTGTGGAGTAAGCTTTTCCTTTTGGTGCACGGATCGTCTCACCGATTTCCCAGCCGTCGTATGTGGGGACTTCCCAGAAGCGACTTCTTTGCTGTGGTGTTAAAACATATACTATGGCGTACAGCTTATGATTTTACGATACCGCGGGTTCGACCCCTTGCTGCGAGTTACGATGAGCCTCAATCGCAGGAAGATGCTTCCGAGTTTCGATATTTCGGCGTGTGTTAGAGGACGTCGGGCGGTAATATCTCATGACTGAGCGAAGGAAGCGCACGCGGAGGCCAGTTCTAGCTTAAATAGGGGTCACCGCATCTCTCGTTACGCCTTACACGCCCTGTGCACTCGTACAGCAGATTTTTTTCTTTGACGGCCGTGAGCTTCTGCATTTTTGTGTGTGTGTGTGTTTGTAAATCTCAGCCGAATTTCTTTTCTTAAATAACACGAAGAAGTCTTAAAGGCGTACGCTGTCCATGATGGTTCTATATATCTGGTCAATAGTGAAACTGAATACCCCTATGCGGCGTTTTAAACAGTAAACGTACGCGTATATGGGGTTTTGTAGTCTTGCACATATAGGGTTACATATTCCTTTACACGTATTACTGCGGTGTGCTGTATAGTTCCATTCAGGTATTTTTACTGAGGAAGGTGAGGATCCTGAAGGTTCATATTTATTTTAATTATCAGGGCGGGGCGGGTAAGTTCGCTCTAATGCGGTATGACGTTTTCTTGGGTAGGCCGGCCTCCCTTTCCGAGCAGCGCTAGCGGCGTAACAAGCGCTATCTGTATCGCAATCGACCGGGTGGCCCTCGAGGCTTTGGTGCGTTGGTTATCTCAGTCTACCTGCCATCGGCCGATGTTGGAAGCGATTGGGCGATCGGAGGAGAAGGAGACGACTACGGACGGCGGATGCCTC
Source organism: Amblyomma maculatum (assembly GCF_055883805.1). Taxonomy (NCBI): domain Eukaryota; kingdom Metazoa; phylum Arthropoda; class Arachnida; order Ixodida; family Ixodidae; genus Amblyomma; species Amblyomma maculatum. The sequence goes on along the minus strand of NC_139351.1, from coordinate 118,191,711 downwards.
TATCTGTAAAGCATTGGCCCTTGTTCGCTTTGGTACCAAGGACCCAAATTCACACTACGGGGTGTATGTATACGGTATGCGTACTGTAGGAGGAAGGGATATCGGTCCCCTCTCCTCCCAAGAGATTACTCTTCGGAGCGGGCGGGATGGAGAGTAATTCGCTTTATGTACGCGTTTGCGTAATGTCCGCGTTGTTCAGGAAGGGGATTTTCACTTCCTGTACGCAAAGAGAAACGCAAAGGGATCTGGCCATCGTCTGTCCGTGTGAGTGTTTACTTTGTCTTTGCCTATGTGAGCGAAAGGTTCGTCGATATAGTTGTACTCTTCCTTTACTAAGTGCGCCTTTGTTGGGCTTAAGGACGCCGTCTTCCGAATACACAACCAGGTAAGCACATGACCTAGAGAACCTACAAAGACGCGCCGTAAAGAGGGCGGGTTACCGAACAGTCGCACTATGGTACTTAGCCGAGGGAACATTACTTTTCGACACGATGTTATTCTCCATTGACAGTTGTTAAAACGATCACCGGCTAATGCATGTGTTTCCGCAAATAGGTGTTTTTCTAACGTTATCCCGTCTTCGTTGCAACCTTAATCGTAGCCGTGGGACACTTAAATCTCATTTACGCGGAGAGACACACATACACACGCGGTAGCTTCTTCGCCGCGGTAGAGGGAACAGTGATTCGAGATACTAACACGTACGCTTCGCCAAGTTTAATTGTTAATATTTTTTTTGTAATCTTAAAGTTGTTTCGGATTAGTTTCAGTTAAAAAAAAAATAATGAAAATGTTCTTTTTGACGTGGTAGTTATGATTACTGAGGTTTATAGCTGTGCAGCTTCACTGTATACGCACCTGGTGACAGTCAACAGATACGACGCTTTCGGTATCCAGTCCAGCCTCCCGTTGCGCATTGGAATATTCTAGGCACGCGCAGAACGTGCACACCCGAAGTCCTTGCTGGATGGGACCAAATTTTCTATCTGCTGCAAATCAGTACTAATTCTGACTCTGTTAGCTCGTGCTGTGTGCCCGATTCGAGGGTAGTATTAAATGGTTTGATCTTATACTAGTAATACAATTATGTGAAGGCAGCATTGCATTTATTTAAAAACAGAATGAAGCGGTGAGACTCCAAGCTACCGTGTTCAAACTAGACACACTGTATACAAAAAGTTCGCCAACCATTATGTTTCGAGCTGTTTACGCTGTTTCAAATTACTTTGAAAATACCGTTTTCGTACGAGTTGCTCGTTATACGTGCTTCACATAGATTGCGCCTGTATCGCTGGTCGATCGAACGCGCCTTCTATATATGCAGATTCGTGACACTTTTCAGAGACCGATGGAGACCACGTTGACGAAGTTTCTCGATCGCAGGAAAGATCACCAGCGTGCAAGCGATGATTGCATGTTAAAAAGCTATGCAGCGATCGATCTGTAAGCTGCGTGCCCTGGAATATATCAATTCGTTCGCCACGTGCGAGGCCGTCAACGCGTTCTGCACTCGCTGAAACTGCTGCTATATGTTTTTTCTTCTTCTCCTTGACCACCACCAGCATACCAGCGTTGCTCATTAATTCAAATTAATTTCTGCCCGTCTCGCGCCTGCCTGCCTCGACAAAGTTTTCGTCCGATGACCCGAATTCGTCGACATCGATCGTGCTGCGTTCACTGCCACTAACGGTGCAAGTCGATTGCCTCGATCGACGAGTGAAGTAATACAAGGCGGCACCCTTCATGCGCTGACGAGACGGATAGTAACGGCCTGCAATGCATGCAGTTTCTTTGGCGGCATCTGATAAACACAACGAGGAGGTGAAGCTCGCCGCACAATTATGCAACGTGTAATGGTTACATAATTGTGCGCGCGTGGTTAGCGTATTATTAATTGGTAAGCTAGTTGCTCAGCGTTTCTCCTACTTCCCAGCCATATTTTATCGTTAGCCGCACGCACATCCTTAGAGGTATAAGCATATCATCGATCCTTTTTTACTTCTGATGAGCTTGGCAGTTTGGAAAGTAAGAAGGTCATGGTGCACCCCACGACGGATAATCTTCATTCGTCCTCGCCTGATGATCGGCTCGCTTGATGGTCGGTATACGCAAGCACTTTTATGACGTTCGGGCCAATTCTTTATGAAATACCCCGACGCTCTGTGGTGCAGTGGTTAGGGCACTCGACCACTGTGTCCAAGGCTGCGGGATCAAATCCCGGCAGTGGCGGCCGTTTTTCGATGGAGGGGAAAAGCAAGGCGCTCGTGTGCTACGCAACGTAAGTGCACGCTAGAGAACCTCAGTTGGTTGAAATCTCCGGAGCCCTCCACTACGGGGTCTCTCATAGCTTGAGTCACTTCGTTAAACCCCGTAAACCAAACCAGTCTTTCTCATTGTTCGCTGACCATTTCTGTTTCCAGCGGAAGCTCACATTCGTTTGTAAAAAAAAAAAAAAAAAAAAAAAAGAAAAAAACGTGTTGGAAAGGTCAATTACACGCAAGTAATTAAAAACTAATAAAAAAACAGCTGATTTAGCATGGTTAGGCCAAATGCGAATTAGATGCGTTAGCAGTTCGGTTTTCATTTCGGCTTCGAGTCGACTCACCCATTAGCATATAGTCGTCAGCAATACCGCACTGTGAAGGAAGGGTCCCGGTGGATTCGATTCCCACCTCAAAAGTTCGGCCCAAATTGGCAGCTCCTGTCGATTAGGTGACGTCATGTTGTCTCGCGATGTCGCACAAACTGTCGGCCAGTCGGCAACCGCTCATGTCACCTGCCCACGACCGCATGTCACAGAAGTATATGCTGTCGCTGAAGGCCTGCCAAAGAAAACTGCAGGATAAATGCAGGAGTGTCGATGCTAAAGCTAACGCGCTTTTATAAAAGGGAGACTTTATTCATTGCAAAGGCGCCGAATTTCATACTTTTCTTTACACTGTCGAAAAAGGCATTTTAGTTCTGGTAAACGTGTGTGTGTTTTTTTTTACTGGGTTCTCAGTTCAGTAAACTAAGAAAAGAAAAAACGAGCTCTGTGTGCGTGTGTGTATGAACTTGGGTGTCGTGCCTCCCACCTCAAGTCGGTGTAAACTCGAGCACGTGCCGGTAAAAATGCATCTCCAATCCCCGAATCTGTCTCCACACACCGATACACCATCCGCCGATACAGCATCCACCCTAATGAAGACCTTCAACCACCATCCACTTGTCCACCTTCACCCTCCAGAGTGCGGCACCTGTGCACCTTTCACATCTCCACTGGGATGTATACCTCATAGTCATTGACCATTATCTCTTATTTTACCTCTTTGAGTTCATGAGATACGTGCGCATTTGTTTCATATTTTTCACCGACATCTACTACAGCCTCCCGTGTATTTACTAGGCGAACATCCCCAGCAGTCACTGAAGCCGGCATCTACCATTCGTGCCCTTTAGCGCTCTTTACGGAGAGGCATGAAGTAGCACCAACTGGCCCAGCCTAATACCGCTCTCATGTGCATCTCTATGTGCTGTATCTTACCGTTTCTTCAGTCACCGGCGGGATTCACCTTTATGCAAGAGTATAATCTACGAGCTCCTGCGCCGTATACGGGCTTGCCGAGAGATCCCAGGGCCAGCTTCATTTTTTTTTTTTTTAATTTTGCTTCGCCTTTGCGACTTTCTTGCACGTTCTTTTGTGTGTGTCTGTGCGTCCAAATCATAAATCAGCGAGGAAAAAGCAGCCCGAGACTAGCGTCCCCGCTTTTACTTCGAAATTTTTCATCTCCGCGCGACATGTGGACAAAAGAGGAGCTCGGCGTTGGAAGCGCGTCTTCTATTCCGTCGCGAAGGATGCCTCCGTGAATGCGGCGCCGAGTACTGTGGTAGCTATAGCTCTCCCTTTTGACACCCTCTGTGCTACGATTCGTGCTCTGTGCGTGCGCGAATACGCGTGCTTGACAGTTGGCATATGACGGAGTAAGCGCGCTGCGCCCCGTTTTGGAGTGCGCTGGAACGGCTTTTCTTTCTTTAAAAGGACGCGCAGGTTCCGAGAGCTTTTTCTTTTTCATTTTCAGACGCGTAACTCGAAATAAATATAAAAAAAGAGGGATAAAAGAAGAGAGAGAGAAAACAACAACAACAAAAGTCGGCGAGAAGGTGCGCAGTCTATTCGAACTTGCTTATATTTCATCTGCGTGTGTAATTACGGGCGAAGTATGAGTGGAGACAGAACGCTATGTTCGGATCTGAGAAGACCCTTTTTATCCGGGACGCCGCCATCTTGTCAGCCGCGCACTCCTCGGAGAGGAATGGGAGAAAGCATAGACAGGAACTGGCTTATGCGGCGCTGTGAGCATTCCTGTCTCTCTTTGTGGATTATGCGCATGCTAATCTGATTCCTCTCTGTCTAACAGGAAGTTGTATATACTTCCAGGTACAACGAAGCAATTAACAGGGAACTTTTTACGGTGAAAGCCTTACTTGACTATGTTTGCGAAATTTTGTCCGCAAAACGTGGAAGTAAAGCATGGAAGCAAAATGTAACTAACGTGTGATATGACGTCACATTAAGACGAGTCTGGTAGTCGTGAATGTGTATGTAAAGGCAAGTGGTATGTAAATGTAATTTCATGCCTCGTCATATCATGTTAGTCGTTATAGTTTGGTCATGAGTCATAGTCACTTGTAATGGGTCGGTCAGATCGGAGATCCAATGTGCTTGACTAGTCCATAACTTGTGTTAAGTCAGTCATGACTCAAAAGTACTGACTCATGACGGTAAGAAGTGCTGAGTCACGATACTCTAAGAGCAACTAAAGAGCAGTCAATGCCCATGCTTCCGCATTGCTCCAATGCAGATCTCTGCAGTGCTCTAGTTTTTATTTTACAGCTATGCTTTGTGGCATTAAATAATTACATTACAGGGAATGTTAAGAGCAAGGATAACTCACTGAGAGGGTGATAGCAATGAAAAGCAAAGCTACACATATATATATATATATATATATATATATATATATATATATATATATATATATATATATATATATATATATATATATATATATATATATATATATATATATATATATATATATTTCTCTCTGCCTTTAGGGCTATTTCAGTGTCAAAGGGAAAGTCCGAAATTGCTAGCAGCTCTGTGACCTGTCTGGATCGCACAAGGAAGTTCACGAGCTTTTAACTCGCTTTTTGAGGCTTGACTCTGAGGAAATAAGAGGAAAATAAGGGCTTGCATTAGCAACGTTAGTTTACCGCACTTTTGCCGCTGGGTCGCGGGCATAAGTGGAGGCTAACATAATACTTTATCCTGTCCACTACACACAGTTTAAAGAAAGTTCACAGCCGACGTCTGGTTAAATATTACGCCATTTACGTGTAGGTGGATCTCTTACCTTTTGTGCAGTCTGCTGATGGCTTTCGCGGAAGACACAAATTTTGTCCTAAAACATCCCAAGTGAGGTATGAGTCTACATGCTCGGGTCTTGAGCGTTTTTTATTCGCTCTGCGTGACCCTTTATAGTAGACTCACTACCATATGTCTCTTCAGCCTGACGGTCGTTTCATATCGCCGAACTGCGCGCTCCTTCGTGAAGAACCGGGAACTCTTCTCATCTTGTTTATTTAACTATTCTCTCATGGCGTGCGCTGCAGTGGTTTGTAGCGTACGTGAGATGCTTCTTCGAAATGATGACGCGCCTGCAGTGAGTGTACAGGGAACCCTGCGCATTCTTTCCGATTCACCTGCAATCTTGTGCGATGGGGCATATGCGTGCTTGGAGTGGATTTGCAATTGAAGCTTAGGTGGAGGACTGTTACACCAGGACCGGGCTGTTAGGCTGGAATAACCTATTCGGTTTGGCCGAAACTCTCGGCTGGCATTGAGACTCTTGTATTATCCTGGTTTGGTTTCGTTTGGTTTATGAGGTTTAGTGAACTTCTCAAATCGACTCATGCTGTGAGAGACGCCGTAGTGGAGGGCTCCAGAAATTTCGACCACCTGGAGTTCTTTTACGACCACTGATAACTCGTAGCACACGGGCGCTTTGCTTTTCGCCTTCACAGAAAAGCGACTGCCTTGGCCAGGATTCGACCCCGCATCCGTGGGTACATCAGTGGAACGCCCTAGCCACTGCTCCACTGCGACAGGGCTGTTATATTATCCTATACCGCATTGAGCCACTTGTATAGACAAAAGAGGAGTGTCGACAATACAGCAAAGGACTATTCCTGAGCTGCAACTAGCTCAGTGCAGTGCTGTATTATTCTATATTCTATACCGCGCTGAGCGAGTCGGCGCTCATGAATGGTTCTCCTTCGCTGTATTGTTGACACACATCTTTTGTCTACACTAATGGCTTCTATCGACTAGATCTGAAACTGAAACCCACCGGTATTTTTTTCTGTCTTGGTTTCTGTGCCTCTCCAGTTTAAGCAGGGGCGACGGCACTGTGCCATAATTGTAAATGAAGCTCATTAAGGAATTTGAATTTGCTCGAATTACACGTCAGCGTGACGTCAGCTCATTGTTAGTGGCCTACCTGCACTAACAGATTTCAGTTAACTATCCATTGGCTGTTTATGAAACGTCCGTATCAACTGTCTTTGCAGGCTGTCTGACGAAATAATTGGGAGAGTGGATAACACAGTCACCTAGGAAACGAGCTTTTCCGGCTAGTATGGATAGCAGGCATCCTCTTTGATCGCTGATGGGATCTTCGGTGACGACGTACGGCAAAAGCGTCGGCGTCTTTTAATCTGGAGAACGGAAAATGGTAACAGACCCTGGTTCCAGCTCGGTGGGTTCAGAAGCGCAGCAGCGTGCATGCAGCCTATCGAGGCGAGCAGTCTGGATAGACTGCGCGGCCAGTCTGCTGCCTCGGCTAATGCGGCCAGGCTGCTCACGCCGGCGCTCACGTGCCCACGTCGCAAAGAGGACGAGGCAGCTTTCACCTCCGTTTTTCTTTTTTGCTTCTTCTCCTTCCTCGCGCCGCAGCCGTAAGCGGAGCGGGAGGCGTAAGCGCCCACGTAACACGCGGGGAACCGCGCCGTAACACTGGCACCGAAGGGCCGTGCGGTCTGCCGGGTCTCTCATTTCTCCTTTTCAGAGATGGGCTATATAAAAATATAATATGCTCTAACGAGTGGGGACGAGCTAGACGCGCAAGAATATTTGCAAACAATGGATGGGATGCTGTGAACGCGAGGCTCATCGTGACTTTTTTAAGTGCAGTGGTTTAAGGAACGCCATCCGATCGGTTTAAAATTCTGAAGAAGAAAAGAATATGCAAATAGTATTAACCTAGCCTGGCTGAATCGCCTCGAGGGAAATGACCAGTTCATTAATGCGAAAGCATTATTAGGCTATATCGGCAAGTTCGTATGTGCAAGACGTGTTTACGGAACGTGGGTATACAGTCTTACGTCGTTCTAGTAAGATTTGGGACCAAATGAGGGGTTGTAATTGAAAGAGAATGATATGAGGATGCTAAAAAAAAAGTTACCTCGATAGGATGGTTATTACTTCATTAAAAGAACTAAAAATGAAAAGAAAAATTTATCAGACTTCGAAACAGCTACACGACTAATGTTGACGTCCAAGGGAGGTGATGTCACGACAACCGCAAGTAGATGGGTCTCTGATTTAATGAGCCAAATTAATACGTGATAGTGATCAAAAGTGTGTAATCGGTTCAATCGTTCAGTCGTTTCCGACTCTTCGTGACCCTATGGACCATATCACGCCTCGCTTTCCGGTCTCTCACTATCTTCCTAACATCACATAACTTCATCTGCAGCGCCTCGAGGATTCCATCTAACCATCGCGTTCGCTGCCTACCCCTTCTCCGGCGACCCTCAACCTTTCCCAACATCAAATCTTTCTCCAGCGACTCCTCTCGTCTCATCAGATGACCAAAGTAGTTGCGCTTTAACTTTTGAATTTGACCCTCCATTGAGGAGTTTATGGTCGACAATATCGACTGATTTGATCTTCTGGCCGTCCAAGGAACTCTCAAGAGTCTCCGCCAGCACCACAATTCAAACGCGTCAATTTTTCGGCGGTCAGCCTTCTTCACAGTCCAACTCTCGCATCCATACATCACAACTGGAAAGACCATAGCACGAGTTATACGGATTTTGGTTGGCAGACTAATGTCTCTGCTCTTTACTAGGCGGCATACTTTAGAAGTGACCAATTCCAAGAAAGGACGCCGACACTTCAACGCACACACTCACACACACATAATAATTATAATAATAGTTGGTTCACAGGAAGGGAAACGCGCAGTATCTGTCACACTTGTAGCCGTGGACACCTGAACCGCGCCGCAAGGGAAGGAACGAAGGTGGGAGTGAAAGTGGAAATAGAGAAAGGGGAGTCGGTGGTGGAGGGCTGTGGAGTAATTTCGACCACCTGGGGATCTTTAACGTGCGCTTACGTCGCACAGCACACGGACGCCTCTTTATTTCGCCTCCATCGAAACGCAGCCGCCGCGGTCGGGATCGAACCCGGGTACTCCGGCACAATGGTCGGGCGTCTTACCACTTCACCACCGCGGCGGGGCTCACACACATGCACTTGTTCACTCTCGTTTGGTGAGTCACTTTCGCTCTCACTCACTCACTCTCTCTCTTTCTCTTTCTCACGCACACACACTCACACTCTCTCACTCAGTCACTCACTCTTCTGCCGAGAACTATACTCCGTTTCTCAAGCTGTTGCAGCACGCGTGACGAAGGGTAAGGACGATCTGGGCCGATCAGAATGGTGCCCATTGTACTGTTATGTTCCTGTGCACTTACGTTCAGTTGTGTTCTTATGTTCAGTTGTGCTCTTATGTTCCAATCACTGGCGGAGGGGGGCACAGGGATGAGCACAATCATGTTGTGCGCGTCATCCAGACACTGGCCTAGGTCGCCCTTACCCATCATAGTGCTGTCAACGGTTTGTGAAACGGACTCTAGACGAAGTAGTGCACTACTACTGGGGGAATTTCAACATTGCAGGGCCAAGTGGCCGTGATTTTTCATAGCGGCTTACGTCTGAACGAAGTAAAAATTGACATGGCAACAGCGTGTAGTGGGGCTTCTTTTTCTATGAACTGTTTTTTTATCAGACAAAAACATCTCGTCAAGTTCGTTAGGGTACAGCCAAGTATGCGACGTCTACCTTTTCTGTCACGTCCAGAGGCCGCAACGAGGAGCTAGTTGCTCCGGCGCACTTCGTATTTCATTCAGACACCGGTACGTAGGAGGCTGTTTCACAAGGCGTGCCATTAAGATGCGGATTGGGTCCGAGCGATCAATTTCTGTTAGCGTCATATTGTAACGCCTCTCCGGTGTCCAAGAACTGGGATGAATAGCAGTTAAAACGTGACCGGAGTATTCGATTACCACAAACCCCTTCTGACTAAATAATTTAATACATGCCTGCAAGTCAGTGGAGAACGAACGAACGGCGCCGGCCGTTTGAGATACGCCGACTTTGTGTTCGACGGTATAGAAAGGTGCCGCAGAGTAGTCGAATCAGATGTATTGTGCAAGAGGCCGATAGCCTCTGGTAAACTTTTTATTTTTCAAAACCATTCTTCTTTAATTTTTTCGGCACGTCGCTGGGCTGACGCGTCTCCTCAAAGGGGTATATTCTTCACCTTTCAAATGCACCTGTTTGTTAAAACTCCACGTCCAAGAATAGCGTGGCTGGGGAGTTTCTTCGCGTCGTCGACGAGACGAACAGATGCGCTCGTCACGCCGCAGATGCAATTTTCGCGTGCCGGTTGTAAGAGATAGCGAGGGATGAAGGGCAAGAAGAGAAGCGTCCTTACACGGAAAAGGAATGAATAACGTCTCCTCTTTCGCTAAGGTGGCGATACGAGTTCAATACGCACTGGCGGCATCGATCAATATTGAACCGTACACAGCGCAGATCACTTCCTGTTTCCATTTCTCTTCGCGTACGCATCGAAAAAAAAAAAAAAAAAGAAAGGTGTCCAGAGGAACCTGAGTTGGTGAGAGTATGGAAGTGACCCTTCTCGAAACGGAACTTCTACACTTGGGTTGTGAAGGCCCTTGTTGTCGGAAGAGGAGGGGGGGGGGGGGGGGGGAGTTTATGCGCGATTGACCAGCGGCGTGTAATAGATAAGTGCCGCATATGTGCGGCCTGGGATTCGGAAACGTGTACAAGGCCTTTCCTTTTTGTTTCTATCGCCTTTCTTTTTTTTGTGGTCGAAGGAAAGCGTGACGGTTCCTGTCGAGTCCTTGTTCACTCTTTGTGTCTCTCCGGGTAGGGGAGGTCTCGCTCCGCGTTCGAATGAGGTTGTGCGTGTGCTGTACCTTGTCGTGTGATCTTAAGGAGCCAACGGTCGGGGCCAGTCGTGCTGACCCGCATATGACGCGTATAGCGCGGCGAGATATATATACGCTCCATATACAAGCGGAACGTGTGACTTTGCGGCTTTGATCAAACACGGCGAACGAAATGGGGATGCGAAGTGTGACTGCTGCCCCTCTCGACCGCCTTGTCCAAGACGAGAGAGAGAGAAAGAGAGAGGGAATTTTGACACTCAAGGAAGAAGCGGCGAATAAACAAGGGGGCTTTGGGGTTGTCTCGAAGGCACTTTGAGAAATGATCCTTGCCGTCTTGCACCGGGAAAAAACTTTCTTTGGTGTACTGTGGCAGCTACCACTTTTCGCTTGTGTGTGTCCCTTTGGGGTCTGCTTTGTCTTGAAGCTTGGTGGTTTAGGTTGTCGTGGATATACGGATACAGCACGAGGGGACAGGGTATGTGGTTGCTAGTTAAAGTAGGCCTCACAGGGTGGTTTCATTGTCCACCTCCTTTCGGAACGGCTGCATGGAGACTTGCTTTTACGGGGACTCCCAGTCGTGTCGTATTTTCCTGCTACATGACTTCCGCGGTCGGCACCTTTTCACCGACACAACACCTTCACACGACGCGTGTCTTTTGTCCAGTAGCGGCTGCTGAGGATATTTGTGCGTTGTTCGTCGGAATACAGGCGAATATCTTTCCTGATCGAAACTGCATGCGTGTTTTGTACTGCAGCATGCCCAAGCCTGAAGACTTGGCATACTATATACTTACTATACCCGTGTGTCTTCAGCCGCATGCTGCACTGACGGTCCTGCTTCAGCATTCATAGCCAACAGGACAACACGTCTTCAGATGAGCTTAATTACGTGGTAGTACTGCATTAGGACATTGATTCTAGGCCGGCGTGAAAAGTCTCCTTTGCTAGCGGGATGTAGCCGCTATGGTGGCACTTTGCATGGTTAGGGCGCTCGGCTACTGTGCCAAGCATGCGAGGTAGAACTGCTTGGACGGCCGCTTTTCGATGGAGGCGAAAAGCAAGGTGCCCGTGTGCTGTGCGATATCTGTATGAATAAAGAACCCCAGGTGGTTTAAATTTTCGGAGTCCTCCACTACGGCGTCTCTCACAGTCTGAGTCGCTTTGGGACGTTCAACCCCATAAAGCAAACAAAACTAGCTAGCGTGCGCGATGTGCATCATACCTCATTAACCACCGCCATTAATTAATATCACGACAAATGTGGTTTCCAAATGCCACGTGTCTTGCGTCGGCTACCTTTACCGTTGCTTGAGGTGCGGGAACGTGGTATGCCGACGTTCGTGGATCATTCCTTGTCAGTAGCAGATTGGCCTCCCCAATAACCTGCATCGCCGCGATGTTATGAGCAGCATCCGAGGTAATACTTGTAATGAATTCTGTATCACACGGTGTCGCCGACAGATCTGATGCAGAGAACGATTCTCCGCAGTAATCTGGAGCAGTTTTGCTCGGAGTACAGGGCATGCCGATGTTGAGGTGGACTATAGTCTCCGGGCTACGTAGCGGCCTTCCGCTGTGCTGCTTTGCGCGCCCGGCTTGTGCGTTTCCCGAACCATCATCGCCGCGTGCTCCGCTGATGCGCATTGTTCTTCGCTGCGACAAGTGTGACGTCCTTGATCGCGTCGGTGTTGTCGCGTACGCTGGCGCTTCGTGGTCAGCGGAATCGTGGTCAGCGGATCAGCGCCAAAAAGCGAGCTGCACTGCGTTGCCGCCGGGACCGGGTTGACTGGGGCACGCGCGACCCGCTTGTCCCTCGGCCGGCGCCGAGGAAGGGGAAATAAAAAAAAAAAGCTTATAGCAGCACAATAAGCTGGCCAGACGGGCGCAGAACGCTTGCTGGCCTGACGACGTGCATTCCGCGGCTGCTGCCCTCTGGCCACATGCACTTCCCTTATGTTGTTAATGCATCCATGCCACCTTATATATGCCATGGCTTGTGTGAACCATTTGGCGCTTGGAGGTCTCGACTGGCTGCTGTGGCAGCGGCGAAGGTGTGATGTCACGTCTCGGACTACCTGCTGTATTATTTCCCCTACCCGCGATCAGACATGGCAGTAATTGAATTACATTAATGAAATTACTGTAATTTAATTACTTTTCCCGGTAATTTGTAATGTAATTAATTACTTTTTCGGCTTGGTAATTTAGTTATGTAGTGAATTACTTTTTGGTAGTAATTTCGCAGCAGAGTAATTAATTCCTCTCGAAATTACTTTTACTAAAGTGCGCCATCACTCCTTCAATAGACAACAAAGTAGAGTGCGCGAAAGCAGGAACGACGTGCTGCAATCCGAAGCCAGCGTAACGGATTGGCAAAATGAGACAGAATTGAGCAGCACTAGAATACTCTGGAGAACAAGTTGTTGTTTTGTTTAATAGCTTTACCTAGTTTTTGCGTTTATGGAAACTAGAAAGTAATTTCAAAGTAATTGAATTACTCAGTAGAAGTAATCGTAATGTAATTTCATTACTTTTGCCGAGCAGTAATGAGTAATGCAATTTAATTACTTTTCTGCGATTTTCAGCGAAGTAATTAGTAATGTAATTGAATTCCTATTCAAAAGTAATTTTGCCATGTATGCCCGCAATACATTCGTGGTGCGGGGAGTCTACTCCAATTAGACTCAACTACACTCTGTATTATTTCCCCTTCCTTTGTGAATCTTGCAGGATGGACGGCTTTCGTTTGTCAAGTTCCACTGTGCAGGAGATGTCTACGTGCTGGCTTTTTTTTTTCTTTTGCATTGGCTGGTTCAAATCGGTGGTGAGGGCGTGGTTTTTGTAGCGCCAAGTTCATTAATTATTTCATCGAGTTACGATATAATCACTAAACTTTTGACCAGCTCGACAATAAATTGAACTAAATTATAGTTCAGTGGGCTGGAGTTAGCCAAACTTCACCTTTGCGGGAAAAAAAAAAAAAAAAAGCCACTAACATTCGATTTTTTGCCTCTGGCCTAGCCTTTGTTCTGAGTGACCTTCGGGCCACGTGTTTCATATATAGCTTCCGAACAACTACGCTTTACTTTAAGTAAACACACCATTGTTGTTGTTCGTCCTCAAACACATTTTATATGCGTGTCTAAGCAGCAATGCTGCACGTTTATGCGTTGAAAAAGTATTATTTTTTGGGGGTCTTTTGTTACTTTGCCTCGAGTATTTCGGCTAAAATACGCACCAAAATCTGAACGACCCGTGAAACCGAAATTTGGCTGGTGGAAGTTAACACTGTAGAAGGCGGCCTGTGCCGATGGCTACTACGTCCTAATTATAAAAATAACGCCCTGCTGAAAAAAAAAAAAAAAGTATGCGATTTTAATAGGTCCTACACGAAATATTACTGGAGTATGCCGGAGCCAATTTGGGGCATATGACCTATAAAGGTACATGTAGGAATAGCACGTGGACGCATAGAATATGCATATATGTCATGTGTTCAACCTTAACGGGCTCGTATAACTCCTGTGTATCGTATGTGGGATATATTCTAGGAAATATTGGAGGTGCGAATAGATCCTCTATTTCCCATGTCCTAGTACATATAGATCATGTTCACCATGATACAGGGGTTGGATGTGCGTACAAGAAGAGAGTGAGAAGTTTGGGCTTAAACTGAACATTTAAAAGACAAAGACCATGGCGTCTTGCCCTATCAAGTCTTGGAGAACATCAAGGGACAAGAAGTGGAATTTTGATTTGTGGGCAAAGTGAGAGCTCGATGCTGGTACGACTGTGTATGACGGGTTGCGGGATGCGACCTGGTTCGATCTGGCTTGAAGTAAGTCCATGCAATAAAGAAAAAAAAAACAAAACAAAAAAAAAAAACGTGTAGTGGTAAGCGTACCGGGCAGACGGGATGTGGGATACTGGTTCGACTCCCGGCCAGGACGATTTTGTTTTTTAGTTTACCGATCTTCTTTTACACATCTGAATGTTCTTTTTTGTTTATCGGGGAGGGGGGGGGGGGCGCATTTTCCCCAGAACGGGAGCGGCTGACCACATTTCACAGCCCTGTATCCTACAACTCCTATAACTCCGATGTCCAATATAATCCGGCATGAATAGGACCTTCATATATATATATATATATATATATATGAAGTAAAGAAGCCAACAGTCGGCGAGGCCAAGGAAAGCGTAGGGGATGTTACTTTGTCTTTTTTTTTTAAATGTTTACTTGGATAATCAAAGAAATTAGTAATGTAATCTTGTTTAGGGGAAGATAATTAAACACCAAGTAGCAGAAAAAACAACGTGGTGGCCGATGGTGGGAACCGAACCCACGACCTCCGAATATCGCGTCCGGTGCTCTTCCAACTGAGCTACATCGGCCGCTGTCCCCCCTGCTACTTGCTTGGGTATGTTGTCTGTATACGAACCTTGAGTGTTCACCAGCGCCACCCTCAACCATAGCGGCGGACGTAGAACGTCCTTTGTTACCGCCAGCGTCACGTAGAACGTGACCAAGAGCGAGGGCGAAAGCTGTGCTAGAACCCTCTTACGGTACCTATGGCTTCAAGACTACCAGAACCGAGACCCCCGTAAGCTACAAGCAGATCAGTTAAGGGAAAATGAGGGTGCTCGTTATAATACATGAAGTAAAGAAGCCAACAGTCGGCGAGGCCAAGGAAAGCGTAGGGGATGGTAGGGGGGGGGAGGGGGGATATATATATATATATATATATATATATATATATATATATATATATATATATATATATATATTGTCACGGACAACAGGGCTAGACTTGACTAAAACGCCGGGACGAAGCTGTACCAGCAGGCGAAGTTCGGCACACAGCACGCGAGAGTCAACTTCAGTGTCCTCTTCTTCCAGGCGCAGCAACAACATGGGGACACCAGGTGGCATTACTCCCCCTCTTAAAAACGAAATAAAGGGACGGAGCGCGAGCGATGGCCAATGTAAGCGAAACGAAAGACCAGCACATTGACAGCATAGATAACGGAGGCGGGGTAAGGTGTCCTACGCGACAACGAAACAAGCGCATAGCGCACTACCGCGTGAAATAGGGCTTCATGCGGACAACGTACACGACTTCGGAGCGTGGTTGCCGACGCGAGGGCTGCACAGTACCCACTGGACGAACTTCGTAAGTCACTTCCGTGACTCGGCGCAGAACTTCGTAAGGTCCGAAGTAACGGGAAATCAGTTTATCACACAAGCCGGGCCGACGCACCGGGGTCCACACCCAAACTTTCTCTCCAGGATGGTATGCGACGTGTCGATGACGGAGGTTGTAGCGGCGTGCATCCGTGCCCTGCTGTTGTTGAATGTGAATGCGGGCAAGTTGACGTGCTTCCTCAGCGCGCTGAGCAAACTGCTCGGTGTCTGGCGTGAGTGGATGATCATCTGTGCAGCTCGGAAGCATGGCATCCAACATCGTCTGAACGTCACGTCCGTAGACTAGGCGAAATGGTGTAAAACGCGTCGTCTCTTGGGTGGCCGTGTTGTAGGCATATGTGATGTAGGGGAGAATTTCATCCCAGTTTTTGTGTTGCGAGTCCATGTACATTGCAATCATGTCGGCGATGGTTTTGTTGAGTCTCTCCGTGAGGCCATTCGTCTGCGGGTGATATGCAGTAGTTTTTCGGTGGCTGGTATGACTAAGCTCGAGCACGTCATGCATGAGCTGTGCCGTAAACGCGGTGCCTCGATCGGTTACGACTAGGGACGGTGCACCATGACGCAACACGATTTGCTGCATAAAGAATTGGGCGATCTCAATTGATGTGCCCCGCTGCACTGCCTTGGTTTCCGCATAACGTGTGAGATAGTCAGTCGCGACTATAATCCATTTGTTACCCATCGATGACAGCGGAAATGGGCCCAGTAGGTCGATGCCGACTTGGTCAAACGGCGACCGAGGTGGAATAATAGGTTGGAGCAAACCCGCGGGCTTGAGAGGAGGCACCTTTCGACGCTGACACTCGCGGCAACCTCTGACGTAGCGATGGACAGCGTCAGAAAGTTTAGGCCAATAATAGGCTTGACGAACTCGAGCGAGTGTGCGTGCAAAGCCCAAGTGGCCGGATGTGGGCTCATCGTGGCAAGCAAAAAGGATATCGTCGCGAAGGTCGGCCGGCACGACAAGGAGGTGCGCTCGATCAACAGTGCTGGAGTTTTTCTTGAATAAAACGCCATTCCGAAGACAGAATGCAGACAGGTGCCTTCCAAACTGACGGGGGACGTCAGCAGCGCGACCCTCCAGGTGGTCAATGACAGGTCGAAGTTCTGGGTCAGCTCGCTGTCGGGTCATTATGTCTGAGGCATTCACTAGTCCAAGAAACCCTCTGTCATCCGTGACGTTATCGACAAATCCGATGGGTGCCCGGGAGAGCGCGTCAGCATCTTCGTGCTTCTGACCAGATTTGTACACAATGGAGTAATCAAATTCTTGGAGGCGAAGGCTCCATCGTGCTAGGCGCCCCGATGGGTCACGGAGATTGGCCAGCCAACACAAAGTATGGTGGTCATTAACGACTTTAAACGCACGGCCATAGAGGTAAGGCCTAAATGTCATAGTTGCCCACACAACCGCGAGGCATTCCTTTTCCGTAGTGGAATAATTTGTTTCAGCGCGGGAGAGCGTGCGGCTGGCATACGCAGTGACCCTTTCCACGCCAGCTTGGTGTTGTACGAGTACAGCGCCAAGGCCGATGTTGCTGGCGTCGGTGTGGACTTCGGTGGCAGCGTCTTCATCAAAGTGCGCAAGAACAGGGGTAGTTTGCAGTCGTCTGCGCAGCTCCGCAAAAGCCTCCTGTTGCTCGGCAGCCCACACGAACTGTGTATCATCCCGCGTGAGGCAGGTCAGGGGTGCGGCTATCTTGGAAAAGTCGGCGATGAAGCGGCGGTAGTACGCACACAAACCCAGGAAACGTTTTAAACTCCTCTTCGTGGCAGGAACGGGAAATTTGGCGACAGCGGCAGTTTTGTCGGGGTCTGGCCTAACGCCTGCGGCACTCACAAGATGACCGAGAAACTTCAACTCTTTGTAGCCAAAGTGGCACTTCTCGGGCTTGAGCGTCAAGTCAGCTGACCGGAGGGCGTCTAATACTGCGCGAAGGCGTTCGAGGTGTTCTCCAAAGGTTTCAGAGAACACGACAACGTCGTCGAGATAAACTAAACAGATTTGCCATTTAGCCGGCGAGAACGGTGTCCATCATGCGCTGAAAAGTAGCCGGCGCTGAACATAGGCCGAATGGCAGCACTTTAAACTCATACAGTCCATCTGGGGTGACAAAAGCTGTTTTTTCGCGGTCCCGCTCATCGACCTCAATCTGCCAGTACTCGCTCTTCAAGTCAATGGAGGAGAAGTACTGGGCACGGCGAAGCTTGTCGAGCGAATCGTCGATACGGGGCAGCGGGTAGACGTCTTTTTTAGTGATGTCGTTCAACTTTCGATAATCAACACAGAAGCGAAGGGTACCATCCTTTTTTTTCACCAGCACGACAGGGGACGACCACGGACTGTTGGAGGGTTGGATGACACCATCACGAAGCATCTCCTGAACCTGTGTCTGAATCGCTTCACGTTCCGTCGTTGAGATGCGGTACGGCTGCTGGCGTATAGGGCGGGCATCGTCGGGAGTAATTATGCGGTGCTTCACAAGAGGCGTTTGCCGAATTTTCGATGACGTCGCGAAACAAGCACTGTATTTTAGAAGGAGAGAACGCAGATCGTGCTGCTGTGTTTCCGAGAGATCTGTACTAATATCCAGACGATCAAGGGATGGGCGCACATTTTCAACTTCTCCGAACGTAAAACATTCAGAAAAGTCCGCTAAGGCATCGGCGAATGCGATTGCAGTAGCGCGGAAAAGATGGCGGGGTTCGTTCGTAAAGTTAGTCACCAGGAGTTTAGATCGGCCGTCACGCAGATGGATGAGACTCCGCGCCGAGGTGACGCCGTGGGTGAGCAAAAGGGACTGGTTGCCCTCAGCGACCGCCGTTCCGTCACGTAGTTCATCGCAGTTAACAGTCACAAAAACACTAGAACGTGGCGGAATAGAAACGCTCTCGGCAGAAATTCGAAGACGGGCACGGCTTTGGCGGTCTGCGGTGTCAGTATCATCAACTTTCTCGGTCGAAAAGGTCACGGTGCGCTTCCGGAGATCGATAATGGCCCCATACTCCCGGAGAAAATCGACACCAAGGATACAGTCGCGGGAGCAGTCAGGTATCACAAGGCAGCTGACAACAAACGTGGAGTTGCGAATTTGGACTCTCGCCGTGCACTGACCGCTCGGAGTTACGACATGTCCGCCAGCGGTTCGAATCTGCGTGCCAGACCATGGCGTCATCACTTTCTTTAGAAGCGCCGCTAGCTTCCCGCTTAAAATCGAAAAATCAGCACCAGTGTCTACCAATGCGCTAACCTTATAGCCGTCGAGGAGTACGGGTATATCCAGCGAGAGTCTGTCTTCACGTGTACGAACTGTCGTCGGGGCCGTCAAGTCGCGGTCACTCACAGGTCGCGTTGTCGGGGGGTCTTCGTCGCGTCGATTTGAAGCGGCCTCGCCCCCTGAGGTCGCTGTCTTTAGTTTTCCCGGCTCGGACTAGGTCGCTGCGCCATCCCGGATGAGCTGGGCTGCGAGGATAGTCGGCGTGGAGACGGAGATCGTGACTGTCGTCTAAAAGTTGGCGCCATGCGCTGCTGGGCTACGTAGTCCTCAATATCCCGGGGTCGTTGGCCTAAAGCAGGGTTACGCATGTCGATGGGGAAACCCTTCAGTCCCAGTTGTCGATATAGGCACTGTCGATACAGGTGACCAGCTTCTCCGCAGTGGAAGCACAGGCGCTGCCGATTTGGGGCACGCCACAGGTCTGCCTTTCGCTGGGGTGGTCGGCGGTTGTCGATGTACGGCTCGGGGTGGGCTGAATAAAGTGAGCCTTGGTCGGGTGGCAGTAATTGCGTGGAATCAGTCGGGGGACGTCGCAAGATGTCCGCATACGTTGGCCGACAGGACTCGGTGGAAGAGGATGGCGGGTTAGCAGCTGGTACCGAAGGCCGAAGTGCTTGCTGGAGTTCTTCTCGGACAATACTAGCGACAGAGCTGACCGTCGGCTGGGGAGCACCGAAAAGCTTCTGGAGCTCTTCACGCAAAATGGAGCGGATGATGTCGCGAAGAAGATCCGGACTAGCCCCGAAGGCCGAATGCGGCTCAGTGAGCGAAGCGGCGAGTACCGGCCTGTCGTAGGTCGCAGACCGCTGCTGGAGCATCCTTTCCATCGTGATTGCTTCCGAAACAAACTCGGCAACTGTGCTCGGCGGGTTGCGCACGAGCCCAGCGAACAGTTGTTCCTTAACGCCGTGCATGAGATGGCGCACCTTTTTCTCTTCGGGCATGGCCGGGTCAGATCGTCGGAACAACCTAGTCATGTCCTCCACGTACATGGTTATAGTCTCGTTCGGCATCTGTATTCGAGAGCGTAAGGCCCTTTCCGCTCGTTCTCGGCGATCCGGGCTGGTGTAGGTGTCCAGGATGCAGCGGCAGAACTCGCGCCACGATGTTAGCACAACTTCACGATTCTCGTACCAAGTACGAGCGCCATCTTCCAGGCTAAAGAAGACGTTCCTGAGCTTTGCGGCGTCGTCCCACTGATTAAATGCGGCGACCCGTTCAAACTGGGTGAGCCAGTCTTCGACGTCTTCCGTCTGACAGCCGTGCGGGACATATACTGGGATCGATACCCTGCGCCGACACCAAAATATGTCACGGACAACAGGGCTAGACTTGACTAAAACGCCGGGACGAAGCTGTACCAGCAGGCGAAGTTCGGCACACAGCACGCGAGAGTCAACTTCAGTGTCCTCTTCTTCCAGGCGCAGCAAGAACATGGGGACACCAGGTGGCAATATATATATATATATATATATATATATATATATATATATATATATATATATATATATATATAATATGTTCTTGAGAAAGGCAGGGCTCCTGCCGAAACGTCCACTCCAAATATATATATATATATATATATATATATATATATATACGGGGGGTCCCAGCTAACTTGAACCAAGGGTTACAAAATAATATATTTTAGGTAGGTCAATAAAACCAGTTGCATACAACTGGCAGTCGCCTTGCGCACTACAGGAAATTTTTTGTTTTGCAATTACTTAATTAGCTAATTATGTAAATTTTTCTAATTTATGAAATATTCACCTTAGACCAGAAATGTGAATTGGAAAGTTGTAGAGCACCTTCAGAAACCCCCATTTCATTAATTGCGATAAATAAAATCTCACGTGTATCTTTTTTTCCGGGCTCAGAAGAAAGCCCGCGAAATACAAATAATACCACGTGACTAGTGCATTTGTGCGCCGCGATTGTGGTGCTCTCAGTCGTGGTTTGAGCGAACGAAATCAGCTGCGGCCGTGTCTTCTTGGCCCCGTTAAAGCGGCAGGCCGATATGCCTGCGATGGCTTCTTCGCCCTCGTCAGACAGCCGGCCCACGTGACGGTGCAGTAGCAGCGAGAGCGGCGAGCCGACACCACCGACATTCTAACAAGGCCTTTCATCACCTTCTCTCTCATCAGCGAACGTAACGACAAACGGATGAGCGATAAGGTATCAGCCACTGAACCTGCGCATACAGGCTTGGGTAAAGGGGCGAGATGACATCATGTGACTCGACTAAAATTAGCGCTGCACCTTCATTTGCCAGTTCTTTATCGTCATCCGCCTGTCGTGATGTAGGCTGCTGCGGTGCGCAGGCCTGGCCAAAATCGCGGTGGCGACGGGCGAGCTCGAGCTCGCTCGAACCATCGCCAACATTTCTGCCTGCCGCTGCAACAGAACCATCAGGTCACGGCTGCAGCTGATTTCGTTCGCTCAAACCACGACTGAGAGCACCACAATCGCGGCGCACAAATGAGCTAGTCACGTGGTATTATTTGTATTTCGCGGGCTTTCTTCTGCGCCCGGAAAAAAAGATACACGTGAGACTTTCTTTATAGCAATTAATGGAATGGGGGTTTCTGAAGGTGCTCTACAACTTTCCAATTCACATTTCTGGTCTAAAGTCGATATTAAAAAAATTAGAGAAATTAACATAATTAGCTAATTAAGTAATTGCCAAACAAAAAATTGCCTGTAGTGCGCAAACAGGCTGGCAGTTGTATGCAATTGGTTTCACTGACCTACCCGAAATATATTATTTTGTAACCCTTGGTTCAAGTTAGCTGGGACACCCGGTATATATATATATATATATATATATATATATATATATATATATATATATATATATATATATATATATATATATATATATATATATATAGGGAGGGGGTTGAAGCTGGAATGGGTCCGGTAGGGCATAAACGTAAAGGAGGTGACACACGGTGGAAAAAAAACGAAACTTTAATCCAACGTTTCGGGGCCGGGGTCCGGCATTTGTCAAGCTACATTCCTTGACAAAGGCCGGACCCCGGCCGAAACGTCGGATTAAAGTTTTGTTTTTTCCACCGTGTGTCACCTCCTTTACGTTTATATATATATATATATATATATATAGGTAAGGGCACTGTTGTGGAAAAGGGAGCTCTCGTAAGCCAGAAAAGACCAGAAAGCTTTCGCAGGTAAAATTTTTAACGCGATAACAAGGGTCCTCTCGCGCATCACGCATTTCATTCGAATTGCCGGTAATATATATTAAAATTAGTTTCTTGCGGCTACAAATGCGTCTTTTGCGGTCGGACAAAGTCAGTGAGCCAGAAAGGGGGCAAACAGTTTATTTTCTCGTTCACTGATTAGGTGTTCTTCTCACCGTCCATTAAAACGAATATGTCCCTTCTGTCTTGTGGCTACATTAGTTTAATGCTCCTTATTACGGCTATGCTTTTTACAGCTACACTTCTTATGCTTGTTGCTGCTATGCACCTTGCTTATCCTTACGGCTACGCTTCTTACGGCTACTGTTTTTGCGGATACACGCTATTCGCTTGTACGTGAGACAAGGCGCGCAGACACAGCTGCACACTTCGGCCGGCGTGATTGTCACGGTCGTCTTGCATTGTTGATGAGCGACACTATCGACTTCCCATCGGGTCGACCTTGGCTGCAAAGTTGCCCGCCGCGAACGCGGCACTGCACCGTCCGACTGCGCAGACGAGGAAGGCGCGCACGTGCTGCGCTGCAGTCGCCTCCTTTCGCAAGCGTTACGCCGGGGCCTGCGCTGGGAGGTCCCGCGCAGACGATGTGTCTCCCAGCTGGTGTCTCCCGCATGTCGTCGCTAATAGTCTGAAAGTAGGTAGCCCTGCGCATGCGATGGCCGCTTATGAGTCGCGTTAGGAGAGGTGGAGCTACTAGTTAATGACAGCCTATGGCCTCCTCGGTCTTTAGTTGCACCATGTGCATTGTGCTGTGCGTCGCAGCACTGGTTAGGGTAATCTCGTTTGTTTTTCTGCTTCGACTGGACGGCGTATTAGCTTGCGCTTACTAATCGTATCATTCGACATCCCGTGACTCCGCAGTGCCACTGAGCTGGATCACTGCTTTGGGGTGGATCGGCTCGATGCCATGCCTCTTATGCGCGAGACACGGTATTGAGGTTAATGGAAATTTGCGTTGCATTAAAGCTAGATTAGACTACTGCGCTTGTCGTTGGAGCCCTGCCATTCTTGATCGCGCTGTGATACATCTGTACACAGGCTTCTTTTGTGTTGGGCCTCCATCCGAACGTAGCTTGACAGTGCGGAAGCCTTATTTATTGAAATTAGAACACCTGAACCATTGCACGCATAATCCTTCGGCTGTCAATTTCCGGTAAGCATTTGTTGGCACGAAGATTCCACGAAATTTGGGAACAGCGATGTTCAAGATTGTCTCTAACGAGCACCACCTCACCATACATGCTGTGAAGTCCTTTTCGAGGAAACTGAAATGAACCGACACGCATTCCTGAGGACCCCCTTGCTTTCTTGTAGACTAACGTCATGTGTACATATGTATAGCCTTACATAAATCTCATATAGCTGCTCAACTTCACATAACCCGCATACCTTAAATAGCTTAATAATCCAAACGGCTCGCACTAAAACTTCTTGAGCTCATGTAGTACCGTCTTCCGGACGCTGCATGTTGCGGGTGGCGGATTTCCGGATGGCGCGGATCATTTTCGCGGCCTTCTCTAGGGCCGTGTAATTAGGGAGTTTTAGAATAGGGGAACCCAAGGCTTGGGGCCCCCAAGAAAATAGCGTGCCGTGGCGCAACGTTCGAGCCGACCGGCGAGTTTTAGAATAGGGTTTTACAGACGCAGCGGAGCGGGGCTTGCGTTTGTCGATTGCAGCGCCGAGACGGTAAACCGTGGAAGCATATAAATATATAAAAGCCAACCAATGCTATTTTATTAAGAAGAAACTGCTGTAATTGTACAACGCTATCTTAAAAATACCAGTTATATAAACTCTTTTCTTCAGACAAGACGAAATCGGCCAATCTTTACCAATCCAGGCTGAGCCGGGAAACCTCATTTGAACCTTCCGCGCTTTTCGACGCCTGGTCCCCATGGCAACCAAACGAGGCGAAATCGGTAAGCCTAGCGGTTCGGTAAATCCGGAAGCAGTCAGAAAATATGGTGCGTTTTATCGCTTAAATTTGGTGGTGCGGGCATCATGAGACATAGCACAAGCTTCGTTGGCCTTTCGTTTGCCTTGAACGCTTGACACCATGGAGCGGTAACGACGAATGTGTGCCGAGGCGAGCGGCCGCCGCTTGGCCGGACGCCGCCATTTTCCCCGACCCTATCCGGCGATAGGGTCCACGCTATTTCGCCGAGATAGGGTGACCGTCGTCCGCTTACCCGAAAACCCAAGGCCCGCTTAGGTTCTGCGCATGCGCACTCGCGCCCCGCTATTACCCTATCCCCCTAACCAATTCTAAAACTGCCTATTACCTTTGCTCGCGCGCAACTTTGG
The DNA here is from genome assembly GCF_055883805.1 of Amblyomma maculatum. Classification (NCBI taxonomy): domain Eukaryota; kingdom Metazoa; phylum Arthropoda; class Arachnida; order Ixodida; family Ixodidae; genus Amblyomma; species Amblyomma maculatum. Next base: position 118,167,391 of record NC_139351.1, on the reverse strand, counting down.
TAGCCTCTCTCGGCGCTGTACACGTGGCGACCGGATTCACCTTTAATGCAGTACGCGCATAGCCGCAGCAGCGTTCGGATTGCGTAGTTCTGTCGGAGGCACGATGACGCGTCTGTCCGGCTCGAAAAGGTTTTCTCCGCGTTCTGGCAGCACTCTCGAAGAGATAACTGACGCTCGCGTTCATCGGCGTCTGCCGGAGCTAAGGCAGACGCCGCCTGAATAGCAAAACGAGTTACGTCGGTAGCGTATAGTAACGACTCGTTCGGGGTGAGAACATGGCACGCTGCTGTTCACGTGATGTGGCGGGACATAAGACGGCGACCTCTCCGCGTGGTTCAGGGCCAGCGAAGGCTGCCAAAAACCCGGTAGATACGAACTCGTTCTTTTGAATAGGACGGTAGAAGTGGCGAGGAGATGCTGCATCACATTGCGTTAACACTGTGCCATTTATGATTTAAGCGAACTGTCGGACATCTGGTAGAAAGGTATACATTAATGAGCTTGGCGGCTGCTTTCATTGTCGAAAGACAAAGCAAAGTACGCACTCGATGAGTCGATCGATGAAAATGTAATGATTGATTTTAATAAATAATAGTCCATTCTCCCTCATTTGCTGTATCAGTTTTCGCCGATTGATCAGAGAAAGAGAGAGAGAAACAACTTTTAAGGCCAACTTAAGAGTGATCATTAAGGCACGTCGGCGACGCTCTGGACCCACGAGAGGGAGGAGGAAAAACTTTATTCTGCGAAGCATTCGAGGCACGCAGGCCTCCTGGGTCTCCGCACGACCCCATTCCCGATCTAAACGTTCATGTGATGTTGATCCATGACGTATGCGGCCCGGCTGACGACGATCTTCTGCCTAACCGGGTCCGCTGACCGAAGTGAGGTCTCCCAGTCCTCCCAGATTCGGAGAGGCACACAAGCGCCAGCTGCGTCTTCTTGTCTGAGCACCGGACTTCAATTTATCGATGGGTCGCACACTGCATTGTTGATAAATCACGATTATATTGATCGTGCATGGCTAACCAGGTGGTAACAGGACTAGTCGATCGGTCATCTGACTTATTGATTAATCAATCAGTCTTTTACGAAGTGAGATTCCCGTTACTGCAAACTGAATGTTAAATATTGAGGTTAGTGTCATCGTAAAGCTGAACAAAATGAGCACAAATGAGAGCAATGGTAAGGGCACAAATGGCTCTTTGAACAAGTTCTACATTTGCCTTCTATGGGCGCTGCCGCCCTTACTGAACTACACTTAGCATGCGATGCAAGTAACGGTCATACTTGCTGACCGTGAAATGTTGGCCTACGTGGCGCTGCGGGACAGCTTTCTTCTTTTTGGTAGGAAGGGGGAGGCGGGTGGGGGGGGGGGGGGGGGGGTACTAGTAAACGTCTCTACCCTTCACCCCCTCTTGGCGAGCGTGGGACGTCCACGTTGGGATCCGAACGCAACGGGGCTGGCGCCGCCCCACGACGTCTCTCCGTGGCGAAGTAGCCGAAGCCACCCGGACGGCGAGCCTTCGAGTCGAGCACGGACCGGAACGCCGCCGTGGAGCGTGAATAGTGATAAAGCCGTGCGATAAGCACGTTTCCCCGTCGCGTGTCCGCGGGAGCTCGGAACGTGGACACGTGGGTTCGGAAACGGGAGTAGGCACGCGGGGGGTGCTGTGAGCGATAAAGCAGCATCTACAGCTTTAAAAGGGCAACTCCGGGTTCTTTTTTTAGAATATGCTGACTTGATAGTCACATCACTTGCCTTACTGACCCCTCTCTCTAGTACAAAAAAAAAAAAAAAAAAGAAAGCGTGTGAAAATACCAAGTGAAAGTACTCTAAAGCGGCAAAAACCAGCAAGCAGAAACCCAAGCCGGATTTAGACTGAACTAAGATGTCACGAATTCTGTCGGAAAATATACCGTGTGCACGTTGATGGGCTAAACATGGTGAATGGTGAATGGAAGTGAGGCGTGGGTCATTACTAATGCGAAATGCCTATTTGTCTCATGAATTGCGTGGGGAGGTGTGAGAAGGAAGTGATACCAAAGACACGCACGTGATATCGTTTCAAAATTGTGACGCAATCTTCATGCTTCAGCTTTTACAGCGCTTGGGCAGTTTCAAGTTCCCTCTGTATTTTTTTTTCCTCAATTGACCAGAAACAAGGTGGGAGTTTTAGTTTGGTTTGGTTTGTGAGGTTTAACGTCCCAAAGCGACTCAGGCTATGAGAGGCGCCATAGTGGAGGGGCTCTGGAAATTTCGACCACCTGGAGTTCTTTAACGTGCATTGGCATCGCACAGCACATGGGCACCTTGCTTTTCGCCTCCATCGGAAAGCGGCCGCCAAGGCCGGGATTCGATCCCGCGTCCTTGAGCACAGTAATCAAGCGCCATAACCACTGCACCACCCCGGCGAGGTGGTGGGAGTTTTGTCTTTCTTCAAACGCAAGACTTGTGTCAACGAGCATGCATACTGTGATTGGGATTTTACGTTCCCAAGGTTGCCTCCAGAACGTGCCCAGAGATGCGCGACGAAATATTTGCAGTACAAATAAATTTAAAATTTATTTGCACTGCAATAAAACGGCGCCTGCGAGTGAAATTTGGCACACGAGGCCAGATATGTGCGGAGAACGCACTATTCCGATGTTGCCCTTCAAAACGATTACCGGGTTTGCCGCGGATATAAGGAGCGCATCGTGGGCCGAGTCGAGAGTGCGAATTGGCTCGCTGCCTTCGTCGGTCCGTCTCATAAAGGCGGTGTCTGTGAGTCGTTTCGTTGCTGCCAATAATTTGGCATTTCAGAAGTCTCTTTCCGCACTCTTCCGCAGTCTCTTTTGACTTGAACGTTCCCCTTCCCCACTGTAGAGTAGCAGGCTAGGTTGGAATTATTCCGGCCAACCTCTCTGCCTTTTCCTTTCAATAAATCCTTCTATCTATTTATCTAGGACACCAAAGACGACTCCATTCAGTCAGGGGTCTCAGTAAAAAATAATTCCCCGAGTAATTTCAGAGTACGTTAACGCAGACGTTTTGATGACATATCAAATTGAATATAAAATGTTTTCTTCATTTGTGTTCGCATTCCTGACGTCCACTCAAAGACGGGCTGGTCTCCGCTTTGAAGAGAACGGCGGTGTGGCATAGCCTCCGTGATCCTCGCCTGATATTCAATGTCTAGACGCACGCTAGATAGTCGGCTGACTGTGTCGACACCCGATTTTTTTTTTTTTTTTAAATCGAAAGCTTTGCTGTTCTCGGCGAGCCAAGGTCATCGGTGCCGGGAATTTGACCTCAGGTGGTGCACCAGGAGCTGGCTCACCTCCTGGGACCTCCCCCTTCAAAATGCCCGCGACACCTTACTGTCATTATAGTGTACTCGAAACCGGTTCTTCTAGTGTCGTCTAGATCCGGCTGCGGTGTCCACGAGGTTCGCAGACAGCCATGGAGGAGTCGCGCGCTGCAACCAGTGCTTCGGCTGAGTTTCCTTGACGTTTGCAGACAGCCGTGAATGACTTCCATAGCAAACCGCTTCTGACTAAGCTTAATTGAGCTTCCACACTGTAAACTAGGTTATCTATGTGAGTCTAACCTGCTTTAGCACCACAGCATAACCAAGCATAACAACGCTTTCGCTCGCATAACCCCCAGCGATTTCTTTCGGTTGTGAAAGCTCCGTTTTCGGTGGCAGTGGTCTCTCTTTCATAAATATGTTGTGGTTTATCGATGCAATCCAGCTTTGTTTTCTCCTCAGTGATTGCTCCCCTTTTGAAAATCGTTCTTAGCAATACCGAGTTAAGCGACATCTAATTTAAGGTGGCATCAGGTGGCGAGTTATATAGCTGTAGCCGTCGCTGATGAGACGTAAGATAAATATATAAGGAATATGAGTTTGCTGTAAACATGGGACTAGAGCAGGTCGAGTTACCAGTCCGTGACAAAGAGACGAACGTCGCGACTCCGCCACCTGAGTGGGGAAGCTGCCAGTCGTTATAGTTTCGCCAACGTCGCCATGACCATCATGAAGCATCTTGCTGCTGGGTACAGCTTTTTCCATAGCCTCCTTTTTCTCTTGGCCGCACTTTTCTTCTGGCGCTCACCGACCATTGCACGAATGAGCGACGGGCAAGCAGGAAAAGTAAGCGAACGGTGATTTTCCCCTTTGTTCTCCGGCGCCGGTCCTTGTGACGCGAAAGAGCGCGCCCGTCGTCGCGATAAGCACTGCGACGCCGCGTTTTGTCGCGTCGTTAAAACTTTGCACTTCGAAGCGCCTGGGAAATTAGCGCCTTCTCTTTTTCCACGAACGGTTCTCGGCCGCGGCTGGTCGTTAGCCCACCCTCCCGTCTTCTGCAAGCAATTGTTTTTTGTTTTGTTTTTTTCCCCCTTTCTTCTTGCGTCCTGAGCGGGGGGACAACAAACCGGCTCAGCGATAAGACTATACACCCTAGGAACGCTGACCACATTGTCTTGCACGAGCCTGTGTGGGCGTGATCAGAGTGGAAAGAAAAAGCACTGCAGTGTGCTGGGCGCGGAATACATTGCGAATGCTAGGAATATTCTGTATTGGTGGAGTCCGTGCTATTTGTTCGCTTCTTTAATTGCCTTGACGAGGGTGTGCTCGAATGTGGCTTACGAACTCTTCTTATAGACCACGTTGACGTTTTTCTTTCTTTCTTTCTTTCTTTCTTTCTTTCTTTCTTTCTTTCTTTCTTTCTTTCTTTCTTTCTTTCTTTCTTTCTTTCTTTCTTTCTTTTTTCGGTCGAGTCTCGTTGTACCAGAGAAAGTTTAACAGAGTCGACTTGCGTTGGAACCGCGCTCGCGTTCTTGCGCACTCTCTGCGTACATTAATAAGCCCTGATCGAATACGTACGCACGTAAACGGTATAAGCTTTGCGCTTCAACTCATCTGCGTGTCACTGTTGCGGCGGCTACGCTATGCGCTGCCGCTGTATCTGGCCGGGTTTGCAGGGGAAGTTTAGCGCTCCAATGTTTGGACAGCGAATTTTGTGGCTCGCTTACGTAGCTCTTACGATTAAACATACAAGTGATTGTTCTTCTTTATGAACGATATTGATTAACTCAGGACTTCAGAGGGTTCCGTAATGGATGATGAAACGAATGAATGATTTACAGTGATTGTTCTTGTTACGCACCTATATGTATCGTGTTTGCCAAAAGTAACCAGGCTGCGTTTCCCGGTTTTCAGTCGGTAATAGAGAACTCGTATCGCTTCTGAAGCTGTAAATATGTACGATGTCGAGCTTCTGTCTTCACTTAACGAGTTGTGATTATCTAGGAATCCATGTTGGCTTTAGAATACAAGCGAGGAGCAAAGCATGCAGCCTGCATGCTTTGCAGGCTTTGCTCAGGAAAAGTAACCATGGTTAGTTTTCCTGAGGCGCTTCTTCCCTATATCTCCACCGGCGTTGATGATTGGAATCAATCAATCAATCAATCAATCAATCAATCAATCAACTGGAGGTAATCAACGAACCATCCAGTAACGGGCCCCGCTGTGCCTTGACAAAACGGCTAAACAGTGACGCCGGGTGTGAAAAATCGTTTAAAAAGGACGCTAAGCGTAGAATTCTACGCATGACAGCTATATGGCCCTTTTCCCGATAGTCGCGCAGCTTCTCCAAATGCAGGGAGCGATTCGTAGTGCGCAGCGCGTTGCGTCGGCGTTGGGCCCACACTGTCCCAGCTCAAGTGAGACGATCGTGCGACACACGTTCGTCGCCAGCCTCGGTCAGGGTGTGAATAGCGCGTCTTACTTCAACTGAAAGCAGTAGTAAATCAAGCCCATCGCCCATCGTATCTTCTTTGGCGGTCGGGGCCGTGCTCTGAACAAACACAGGCGAGCGGAATTGGCGGGCTGCGTTTCGCGCGAAGGTCGTTGTGTAACTGCGATCCTTTTGCTAGACGTTCTGGGCCACATCACGTGACGAAGACGGGTTCTATATTCTGAGTTTTTTTTTTTTTTTTTTGTAGTGTCTCTGAGCGTTCTGTGATGCGGCGAACATCTGCATTCCATGTATTTCGCCCGAGTAACGATCGAACTTGGCGTTCTTGCTCATCCCGACACTCGTGGTCCTGGAAACGGGGGCTGTTTTCTCTCGAGCACTCCTCAGCTTGTTCGGCGTTCTTATAGACTTCGGTCCTTCTCGTTTACGTGTTCTCGAAAACGCAGTCCCCGCAAACTTTCGCCGTTGATGACGTTGTACGTAAGGTGCGTGGTTGAATGTTTCGTTTCGTCAGAGCCGCTTCGACCGAAACGCCGAGACATCGGAGATGGAGGGAAGCACAGTTCGGAGCAGCGTGCAGTGATTTAGCGCCCTCTCATGAGTGGGCCTTGCCGCTGGTGCGCTGCTCTCTCTCTCTCTCTCTCTCTCTATTTTTTTGTAAACCGTATATCTGTCTACGCTCAGAACGATCAGTTTCGTATCGCCACAGACTGAGCGTGTAGACTTCGGCTTCAATTTTTTTCCCCGCTCACGTATACAGACTGCGTCTACAGACAACGTATACCGGGACTTAACCGAAGATGCGAGGCCGGGTTCGCCGTCTCTGATAGGGGTTGCGTGAAGCGAGCTCCCATTTGACGGCAAGTATTCGTAACCGCCTCTTTGTGAGCCGCTCTTCATCTTTTCTTTCTTCCCATATCTTTGTCCGATCGCCTGCCTTTGTTTATACGGTCATGTATGCGTGTCTTGTCTATCTCAGGATTCGCTTTTCAACATTCTTGGCAGTCACTCGCCTCGCCTTGCTGTTTTTTTTTTTTATTTGGCTGCATTTTTGCATTTTTGCCTGTTTGCATGTCTGGAATGGTATTGAAGCTGTTAAGAAATATGGGTGATGAGTGCATTAACTGCTCTGTTAAGCGCGTATAGGGTCTTAATGCGCTTTTTAAACAGTCGCGCGATCTGTGGAGCCATATTTATTGATTTTTTGTTGTTTCTAAGCGTACAGAAACCCGCATGTATGACTTTTGGCATTCGCTCTCGGTAGGCGTTCAAAGCAATACTCGTTCGAGACGATACCTAATGAGTCACAATGTACAAGATGCTACTGTTGCTATTATCAAGCGTAGCGTGCGTGATTTTACATTGTTGGCCTCTCGTCTGCGACTACTTCCCACGAAAGTATACCGAAACCTCCTGCCGAAACCCTGATGAGTTTGCCCGGTTCTGCACGGTCGGCTACTCCAGGCAGACATGATGACGGAGCCAGGGAGGTGTACTACTTCGTGCTCCCACACGTTTAGGTTTGTATGGAGCAAGCCGCGGATTCTGCGGCGCCTTGCAGGTCTCCCTCGCGTCTGTTTTTGCCGACGGAACGCTCTAAGGGATGAAGTGCAGCATCGCGGGCTCGCGGTATATTACGCGACGATGCTCGAAGCCGCCGCGTAGAGCATACAGAATCCCGATAAACGCCACCGGGGGCTGTTCTAGTAATTGCCACGTTAATTCCGCTCGCATCACGCGCCGCGAAGTCGCGCCGGTTCACCCTTTCCTCCTCTCCTCATCTACCCCCTCCCACTCTCTTTTCTTTCATCCTCGTGGGAGGCGGCAGCGGCGACCTACGGGGAAAGAAAATGCCGTTCACGCCGGACTGTTGCTGTGCCTAACTTTGCCGCGTGTATTCGTGCCTTGCGTACGCGGTGCGACGATTCGTGCTGCGGAGCGCATCACGTCACGTAAGGCGCCGAGAATATAGTCTATTGTCTCCGGAGTAGGGCGCACTGCTGTGGCCGCCTTGAAGAGACTGGCGCGTCTGCGGTGAATTGTTATGGAGGACTCCCTTGGTTACCCTTCCTTGTTTATTTTTCTTGCCTAACGCTTATGAACTCGGTATTTTTAGACGCCTCTGGGATATTTGGGGTGGGGTATATGGACTTGAAGATTAGTGTGCGCCAATTGTGGTCGGCGAAACTGGAACGTGAAGAAGTAGGTGACAGTTCACTAGCCGCAATGACGTGTAATAAGCAAGGAATGCTTCAAGAAATTTAGAAAATAAAGGGAGATAAGGAGAGCCCGCAGTTAAGGCATAAACGATTGTTCTTCGCTTGTCTCAACTTTCAGTGCATGTTATATCCTTCCTTATCATTTGCTCCTCGCCTGTTGACCTTCATTTGTTCTGCAGGCTCCTTAACCTTCTTTTGCTTTTTCAGTGAGAGCAAGGGTTTCAGAGGGATATTCTGTAACAAAAGTTTTAGGTGCTTGCATAGCCGCGAGCTTTTTGAGCCTGATTTGAAGGCTGGTAAAAAGATAGGTGACGAAAAAAACGACACGCGCGACCGCTTTCGCCCATTCGGGAAACAGATCTGACTAATGCATGCTGGTGTCAATAATTGATAACGGCGTTTCTTTGCCACACGAAATTGTTTCTTTACGGAATCAAAACGCCCATTTTCTCTCTGGCAGATGCTAAAGAAGAACAGCAGCAGCAGCAGCAACAGCAAAACTCATTGGCAATACTATTCTCCCTTATATCTGTACAGCGTCTCTGGCTACTAATGCATCGAGGCCTTGTCACGAGTGACAACATGACCATTGCCTCAGGCATCCAGGCGGGATACTCACTCAATTACACACGAGAATAATATATATCGCATGAACCGCTTGATCCTTTTCCAAGACGAATGAGTGAAATTCATCACCTTCCCGTTTTCATTAATTACACGGAGTAAAAGCTTTTTTATTTTTTTTTGTAACATCTATCCGGTATGGATAGAAAGAAGATTGGTATGGTTCATGTGCGTCCACAGTCGTCTCCGCCCGAGACCCAATTCTGGTATAGTGTCTGGAGACGCGAGCTATATATAGCTATAGACAGCTGAAAAGAATGCGAAAACGCAAAATGAAGAGAAACCGACACTATGACAGACCTGCTGAAGTGTGATGTGGTTCTTTCTTTCTTTTTTTCTTCGCCTATCGGCACTCGGTAGTTTACGGGTGCTGATTTTAACACCGTCGCAGCTGCGTGCACAAAGGATCGAATGATCGGGAGCTCAAGAAGTGTTCATATCGTTTTACTGTTCGCGGAAGTAAGGGGCAGGCTGTCGACTTAACACGTCCCCGCTCTCTTTCGTTATGGAGAGTGAGGGGGCGTTTATAGTATACGCCAAATGAAGCAGCTGGTGCGGTCGCCGATTGAAATCTCGCAGTCCTGCGCGCCTCGCCTTGCGTTGACGTGTACGTGATATATAAGCTCGCCGCGTAGAGCTGCTCTCCCGTACGCACGTGACGTAGTTGTATACGTCATGCTGTCTGACCTGTTTTGTCTCCCCGGCTCGGTGCATTGTGCATGGTTCCCCTTTGAGTTACGTTGGCGGAGAACAACGCTGCAGACGGCTGCGCTGATGCTCCTCGATGCCCACATTTCTCTGCTGAAACATCTTGATGTGACATCGCCGTTTTTTGCTTCTTCACTTTTCTCTATATCTTACCCCCTCCCTTTCTCTATCTCTCTCTCTCTCTATTGTAACGCGTAACTGATTGAGCTGCATGTTTTCCGTGGGTTTGTTTATTCGTAATTTGCGGTAGGTGGTACTGAGAAACTGTACGGGCTGTCGCTGTCATCGAGTGGAGACGTTGATTTATTGTGTACGCAGCAGAAAAATAAAAAATACAATAAAATGCAAATAGGGGCATACAATAAAGGACACAGGGAACTAAGGAAGGAGGGAAGAATAGGAGCAACAACAAAAATAACGAAGATCAGAGCGAAATGGGTAATGAAATATAGAGCGAGCAAAATAAAGAATATCCGCTTTAATCCGCTTACTTTGCCAGCGAGCGACCGCTTCTGTACATAACACGTATTAACTGTAATGCTCATTTTAAAACAGTTATCGTGCGTGTCCACAAATTGTCGCGTCGTAATTTCCCATACCGAGAAAATAAAAGCTCGTTGTATATAGTTAGCTGCATTCGCAATTAAACATTCAACGTTTCTTTCTGGAGAAATGCTGGGAAATCGGGCGACCCCTCCCCGCCTCGTCTTCCCCTTCTCCGTGTCGAAGTCCCTGCTTGTGTACTTTGTATTTATTTTGCTTTATTTTTGTGCTGTGACATTACCGATCACACTTTACTAGAATAAACCTCTGCTCTGATCCCCGACGCATTCCTGCAGACAGGGAAAAGGTGAACATGAAGGATCCAGGATCAGTAGCTGGATATTAGTGGCCTTACTTCTTAACCACCGCAGACTTGCTACACCTCTCGTAGGCTGACTAAAACTCAACCAACTTAACGTCCGTCACAGTGCGGCAAAGAAACCGTGCGAGCGTGTATAATAAGAGATTTGCTCGGCCTCCCAAGATCGTGACCCGTCGGGACGCAACCCCCGAACAAGATTCCCGGCTGTCTCGTTCGCGGCGTAAAACAGCCTATAGCTGTCCGCGAGATTATGCGAGAACCCGCGTGAGATGAGCGCGCGGCAGCGCTCGCGCCACGAAGAGGCGGACACTTCAGGAGACCGCTGTTCTTCGTGACGCGGAATAAGAAAACAAAATATAATAAGAGGGGAATTCCATGATTGATACGATTACTAATTGGTTCTTGTACACGCTCCGCTGACCTCTGATGAGCCTGAACGTGCCGTGTAAAGACACGACTCTCGGCCATTGCTTGTCGTACGTGCGAGGGGGACCGACTCGGAGAGCGAGTGTTCGCTGAGGAATTAACGTCCAAGGAACGTCCGCCATTTTTTTTTTTGTTAGATTTTTTTTCTTTTCTTTTCTTCTTCTTTTTTTTTTTTTTTTTCTAATGGTACGCACCTAAAGCCCCGGACGGAGGGACTCCTCTTTGAATCGCGTGTGGAAAGGAGGATGTAGTCAAGAGGAAGGCGGTGAGAGGATGAGAAGGAGGGGGTCTGGAAGAGGAGAGATTGCGCTTGTCGACGGCTTGGCTTGCAATTAACGAGGCGCGCGTTAATCATTGCTCATTTTCGATCCGCCGGCTGCGACTCCTCGATGAGAACAAAAAGCTGAAGAAGTTAACAAGAATACACCGTCTCTCTCGGTCAGCGGCCTTGCATACTACATCGGTGTGAAAGAAAGAAAAAAAAAAAAGCATGTGTACGTGGTTATGCGCGCGCGTGACTCTTCGTATGCCTTTTCGTCTAGCGTAATCGGGGCGAAGGCTTCCTTCGAGGAACCCGCGGCGTTGACTCCTGTCGCTTTAGCGCTTTAGAATAAGCCACAGGCAATTCCCCCCCCCCCCCCCCCCCCCCTCCCTTATTTTTCGATTCGCTGGTATATTGGCGCATCTCGTCGCAGACAGGTTTGATTGCTTCGAGAATAATAGAACGCGTGAGTAGATCCTTTGATTTAGGAACTGATCGAAATTCAGAGTTGGTTCGAAGATTCTGAAATGTTCTTTGTTCAGTTACGCTACCTCAATAAAAAAAAAAAAAAAGGTCAGTAATGAAGACTTTTATTAGCGTTGCCGATCCACACTTTGACAGCCTTTTGCACAAATCATGTTTGTTTAGTTACGTACAGTCTCGAAAAGCTGCGTCTCAAAAGCGCGTTTCCTAACCCGCATTTTGAGGCGCTCTATAGAAACCTTAGAAACTCTACGAGGTCTTCTCTTAGTGTCTGTACATCTTTTAAGCTGTGAATATCTTTGCGCAGCGCGTATATGCACTCCACTGCACAAATTTGGTACTCCGGTTTCATGAGTAAAGTCGTGAATTCGCATGCCATTTTAAATGTTGAGTTTGGGACCGAGGCGACTGACACCCTGTTAGCGTGTGTATTGCGCAAAGTTAGTATGTGTTCCTGCATGTCTAGTGGAACGCAACTCAAGAATGCTGCGGCGAAAGTATTTCAAAGAGGGCTCTAGCCAATGGCATCTAGCAATTGTCATGACGTCATACTGTATTCCCCTGCACCTGGTAGCTTCCCGTCGCGGAAGGGGTTGCAGGTGCAAGCGGCTGTACCGCAATGTCATGGCAACCGATGGACGGCATTGTTTGGAGGGCCTCCTTTGAGGGTCACGTGGGTGTTTTTGACGGCTGTTAGTGTAACATTGCTTCAAAGGGAAGAGCGCAAACACAGGGAAAAGAGAAGCTCCTTTGAGGGGAATTTGCAGCTTGAGTTGCATCCAGGTTTAATAAAACGTACTTCGATCGCGTATGACTGTGATGTATTTTTCTTGGAGAGTCCGAAAGCCCACACACTGCGATGGCCTATTACACCACCGAACTAGGGGGGGGGGGGGGGGGGGGGGGGGAAGTAGTATAGAGCACAAATAAAAACAAAACCTCAAGCAACAAAAAATAAAGACTATATGAAACAGCGATATGATTTGCAGTTGCACTGCTGTTGCATGCCAGCCCTGACGTGCTGAAAGGGCAAGGCGGTGATGTGCGGTTGCGGAGTGCAAAGTTGTTAGATGTATACACCAAAGGGTTATTAGCTTCCCGTATCGATCCTCCGTTCTTTGATGGACAAGTCTTGTGCCGGTGGCGTTTGTTAACGAAACACAACAGTAATCGCAATATCTTCATTTGAGTCGCGCCCGTTGAATGTATAGTCAGTTTAATAACCGCACTAATAGCGCGATCCTCGAAGCACGGGGTCAAAGTTTCTCCACGTGGACAGCTGCTTGTTCTCTAGGACCACACCCATGAAGTGGGCCTTGCTCACAGACTGTTTGCTTTTAATTATGATAAATTTGCCGCGAGTAGGAATAGGCTGACTCATCATCGACGCCGTAGCAAGTGAAGGCTTATTAGTGCAGTAAAGTAAAACACAGTCTACAGACTACCCAGTCTGGCCATAGAGTGATTGTTCATCGAGTGGGATCCTGTCCTCACAACGAAGGCGACGGGATCATCACATCGTAACTCCGGATGTAATGTGAGGGATGTTTTAAAACCTCTACGATATTTTTCACCGCCCACCCCGGCGACCTCTGTCTCTCTACAAGGTCTCTCGAAGGGATTGATTGCTTATTTTTTCTTCGGCCATTTTGTGGATGTAGTATCTTTAATCGTCTCCTATTCCGTGAAACAAATTATTATTTTGCAAAAACTGCGCCAGTGAGTAAGGTTTGCATTGTAAACCGTAGCTATACTATGGTTCTAATAATGTCCCTGTTACATGTTTTTACACACGGACCCCCCCCCCCCCCCCCCCCTTTCCATGTAATACCCTCGAATGAGGGCCTTTAGGGGTATGTTGAATAAATAGTAAAATAAAGAAACAAATTTAAAAAGCAACTTGCACACTCTTGTACACTTTGCAATTACAATTACTCTGTCTGTGTCAATTACAGCCCCGGAAATGTAATTGAATAATTGCATTGTATAGTATTTGATTACTAGTACGTTACTTTTTATTGAACTTTATTCCTGTCGCATATACCCACTCAAACTTCAATGTTCTAGTGCGGCTTGCTAGAAATATTTTACGCGTTAATTTTTTCATAGTTCTCTGATTTTGCAACGTTTTCTTGGGAAGGCATCTACACCGACCACTCTGTATGCATGCCCTAAAGGGGATAATGGTCTTAGCTGCCTATACTCGATAAAATTGAAGCTAAGCGAAACGATATCGCAGTACTATATATATATGGTATGAACACCTTGCATGAACTGTGGTTGCAAGTATCTTACCTTCAGTGTTAGTGCCGTTTGATGCGTTTCGGCACTACTACATTATTATTACATAATGTTCGAAATGTTACTACTGAAATGGCTAATATCGAATGGTTGCGCGCTCGTTCCCACATTGCCGGTGATATGTCTATGTGCGATATTCGTTTCGAACGACGCGCTCTCCCATCCTTTTAGACTATTTAATATATTTTAAGACGTGCCTTTTCCCGACCTTAGCGCCGATACCTGCTAGCTTATAGAAGTTGTGCGTGTTGGTTTTTAGTTTTTTAAACTGTATTTACGGCGCCTTGTACGTTTTCGAGAACGTTCATTTCTTTCATTGAAACACTTCAAGTTCATTTAGGCACCTGCAGGTGACGCGGCAATCAGGGTGCTACCTTTTCAAAAGACTTGGTGGTTCCGTATAGGGCGTTACGCAACCGTGATTAAAAAAAAAAAAGTATATTCGTATTGAAAGGATAGAGGTGGGGAGAAGGAGTTGTGGACTCGACGGCTGAGCCGATTCAACGGCTATCTTCGCTGCAGCTAAAGGCTCAAGGCCGGGCTCAATACATTTCGCCGACGAAGCCAACTTAGGAAGTCCTCCCGTCTCCATCAAAGAAGTCCTTCGCCTACTCTCTGAGAAGACTAAAAGCAAGAAGAGCAGTGCACAGCAGTGCAGCGCAGCCTCATAGAGCCCCTGCCGCTTCGTTTCTGCCGCTGCTGCTGCTTCTATTCATTTCGCTGTGCTTTCTGAGCGGCTCCGGCGTTTGGTCACCTCTACCTCCTGGCGGCAGGACCCAGCCTTGTTCCGCTGTGCGTTCACTCCCTCCGCTGCCGCGGCAGCAGCCGCAAAAAAAGGGCCGACAGGGGGCGTGCGGGTCGAATAAAGCGCGCGGGCGAAGGACCGTGTAATAACAATAATGGGACGCGAAAAAGGAGGTGGGTCGGAACTGGTCGGCACTGGTGCGAGCCGGCCGAACGTCTGCCGTGCACATCGTTTTTTGAAGGGGGCAAGGAGGAGAAGCCCTCCCTTTTCTCTCCCTGTGACTCTTTTATGTACTTCCAGACGCCGCTTGTTGCAGCCGTGTCGCGCGTTGTTCGGTGCAGTGTTGAAGTCGTCACCCTTTACCGCTGCTGCTTGTAGTAAATGAAGGACCAGAGTCTCAGGTAATTTCTGCGAGCATGAATGTGGTTCACCGGTTAGACATTTATTGCAACACAAGTTGCATCCCTGAAAGGGCCCCGACGGCGAGGAATTCATCGCTTAATACTGCGCTGAAGGAATAAAGTGTGCGTGCCCATTATTTGTAGCAGTTGTTCATAATGCAGTCATTGAGAATATAGGTGTGTGCGTACGCGGTGAAGCGCGGTTTGATAGACGTCGCTGTGCACTCACAACCGCGTACGATTTTCGCACTATACACGAGAAATGGGCTATATTTGTTGTGTCAAAAGGGCCAAGGTTAATCATGTTTTGGAAATTCTAAAAAATATACAAACAAACAGGTATAGTTAATGCTAGTGGTCAGCTACAAGCATTTAATTGGAACCAGGTGCAATAGTTTAAAAACTTTACTATTAGAACTAAGCTAACCAGCTTGCTACCTAATGTGGTTCACCTTTTTCAAGATGTCCGTTAAAAATGGTAGCGACGTTTGGTGATGGCGTTAGTAGTGGCAGCGGCGTCCAGTTCGAATTTCACGCAATATTCCGCCACGTCACGTGCATTCTTCGGTCTCGCAGCTTTGTGCAGCGGAAGCGTCGGTCATTGCCAGTTATTTTTAAGATCGACGGGACGATATCTTTAAAGCACATGGCAGAGAGAGAGAGTGAGAGAGCGAGAGAAAAGGCACGTCTCAGTAGAGCAGGTATTTCGAATTTGGCGTCATTGCCATGCGTGACGTAATCATTAGACGTCGCTTCTGTACTGAGCTTTGTGCGCGTCTCTGGCGCTCTGTTTCGGTTCCGCACTGCAATAAAGTTCTCAATCAGTCAATCAATTAATCAGTCAAAGAAATTTCCTAGCGCTGCAGCATTTTACAAAAAGCGAGCTTTTCTTCGTTTCAAAAATCCCTACAGTATCGTCTTGTTTACGGGTTCGAACCTCCCATAAGGACTAATTACCAAACTGCGATAATTAGAGGTAATTTGTGTGTTTTAGTTAATTAGTTGGATAATTAGAGACGTTTTGCAGCATATTTTGTCCACCGCAACATAGTCCCTGCAAATATTTTTCAATTCTTAACCTACTATTTTAGTTTTTTCAAATTACTCAATCCCTTCCTTGGAACGCCCGGTATGGCGCCTGCATTTAGCTCTTTAGTTGTATTGTTTGAGTAGTTCATTAAATGATAGGAACAATCATGACATTATCAGTACTTATATATTGCAGGCCTCCCGGCTGTTGTGCACACGGTTAGTTGAATAATACGCTTGAACAGCTCAGCAATTGGTTTCATAAACTGAAGCGCAAGCACTGTTCGAAGTAGCAGGTTACCCGAAACCTATCGTGGCTTAACCTGCACGTGCTTGCCGCAACAGGTGATGATGCTGGGCTCGTGCAATCGTCGACCACATATCGACGAGAAAAGGGTCGGTAGGAGACCGGTGTACAGTGGGAAAAAGTATTGTTTCCGAAACATTTTGTAGACCTTGAGTACAGTAGGAATGAAAAGCGTTATTTTGTACTGTTTAATTTGGCTAGGCCAGTGCAATACCACGCGTTCTTGGCGCTATACAGTACCGGTCTGACTCTCTGGATGGTTCGTGCGACCATAGTTATATACATGGTTCGCGTTAATTCCTCGCTTTTCTCTCTCTCTCTCGCCGCGCTTCCCCGCACCTGCCACGGCGCGCCTTCCTTCTTCGTCGGAGTTCACCGGGTCAATAGAATCCGGCGGCCGATTGAAGCAGGAACGCCGTCTGCCGAGCGGCGGGCGTGTGTACGTCTGGTTTTGTGTGTATGCATGAATGTATCCGCGTGGAATTTTCTGCTGTCGTAACTGCCTCCACTCCGCGTGCGTTGGTCGTCGAGACCTGAAGTAGGGGAGGGGGTTAGGGCTTCCTTTAACCTCTAGCTCCCTTCCTCTCCTTCGGCTGCGGCCTTCATATCCGCTGCCACCCCCTTCCTTATCTGTTTATCTTTTCACGGCAGCTACCAAACATGTAAACACGGGCACGAAAACGGCCACGTTTGGATATAGGCGAAATAAACAAAAATCACGTCTTAATGATGTTATGCACAACATTAAAGAACCTCTGGCTCTGGAAGGTAATCAATTGTAGCTTGAAATATAGGCTGTGGTTCTGTGTTATATCCAGTAAGCGAGCAGGAGAGTGAATCAGTAAGTTGGTTAGTTAAGTTATTCGGTTTGGTTTGTCTTATGGAGTTTAAACGTCCCGAATCGTGATATGTTGTTTGGTCAATGAAGTTAGTGAGCTGATCTTCCAACAAGTCGATGAGGTAGTACTGAAGTTAGCTGATCACTCAGTCGGCTTCCTAACAAATCAGTCGGTTATCAAGTTAGGTGGCTGTTTTTCCTACCTGGCATGGTGGCAACTGCCACCACCCCGTTTCAAGGGGGTCGTTCTTATATTCCATCCATCCATCCTCTCATGTGCTCAAGAAATCATGCCTAGTAGACTTCCGGATACAAGGCCACATCCGACAGCACTCCGACGACGACGTTCACCTCGTGCCTTGTTACCTTGTCTCATCGCTACGTAACGATTTTTTCTCTCAAAGCAGGAAAGCACGTTCTGCCACCAAAGCATCTAAGCACTCCGGCAGTGTTCGCTCGTTCGATTTCGACGGTAGCGCCGCCGCCATCTGTGACCGTCGCCACAAATCCGAGGCGGCACTCTCTAAACATTGGGAGGGGACAGCTGTCCGTTCGACGCCTAGCCGCGTCCAGGGCCCGTTCGATGCTAATGTACTGCGAAGTGATCAAGGAGAGGGCGGCAAGATAGTGCCGGCTGGCGCGGTTTTTCCTGGACGGCTCTCGTGTGCTTAAGCACTCGCGTACCGCGCTTTCTCGGATGCTACAGGCCCTGGCGGAGTCTTGAAGGCCACTACCGTCTTCGTTACGTTGAAGGTGCCTTCAGCAGTTCGATGGCTTTCCTTTTCGCCTTTTTATCTGAAAAGAATGATATATTTTATTGGTTTATTTATTTACCTATTTATTCAGTTTTTGATTTAATTAATGACTTCATACTTAGTATGCTTTTTGTATTCCTTTGGTATTTTTCGCAGCGTTTTATGCTTCACCTCTTGGAGATTTTTGTTACGTTACCGTAGCGGTTCCATCAACGCCGTCACACGCGCATTGCCTGTGTTATTTAGAACTGGATCTGTGAACGCGTTGCACGGGGTGGTTAGCATCTGCCTGACCCAGGCAGCATAAACCGTCAGCCTAGTACTGGTACTATGTTCGCAACGGCCGGACCAACATCGGATCAATGCATTGCCAACAGCCTTCGTTTTGGGCTGGTGGTTTGTGCTGCCATGGGGAGGTTCGCGGCCCCGCTACCTGAACCCCTGTTAGATGTCAGGAGCCGGTGCCGCTTATACCACCTTATACCTCTTAGCCAGAGTCTAACCATGCAGTGGTGCTTTTGCGTATATGAACATATAAAGCCTGCAGTTTTCCTAAATAATGCTGCCTTTAGATTATAATGTGGACGCTACATTGACTACATGTTTGCGTATACTGAATAAGCATGGCCGCAGTATTAGCACCTTTGTTGCTAACTGCTTCAGCTCTGCAAGTTGCTTTGGCCACGCACGCACCTGATTCCAAAAGTCGCTATTCGAACTCCGAAAGTTCGAAAGAGGAAAATTTCTATGTCAAAGTAAAAACTCGTAATGTCTCCCTCCACCTTTAAATAATAATTAAAAGAAAAAGGTTCAAATCGACTACGTGGTTCGTGAACCCAGGAGTTTAAAATGTCTTCATTGAATTTAATTTACGGCATATTGCTCCTTAGAGTCTAGACTGCTTCAAATAAACACCAAATCTGATAGAAAGCTCGTCCATCAACCGTTCTCTACTGGTAAGAGTGAATAAAGCCAAATGCCTTCGAATCAGTGTCAGCTCACTCAAATTCACTGGGAAACTAAGCCCCTTATAACGATCAATAAAAGCTGAGCATGAATTGGTTTAGATAGACCGTTTTAATAATATTGGACACATCAACTCGAAGGGTTAAATCTGCTGGAGGGCGAAAGAAAACAAAAAGAGATAAAACGTGCAGACCGAGATCGTGAACTGCATATATATTTATATATATTTTGCTGTTGATACATTACGTATTTACGGAAAGTAACAAAAATTTGCGGTTAGTCTTTTTGTTTTACCACCCATAGATTTTGTCGGTGACGCCGAAATTATTCTCGGAATCTGTTAGTAGCAACGCACCACGATTAGTTGGTGTACGCTTTATAGCCGGCATGTAGCCACGGGCACGTATGCTTGAGGCACATGAATTTATGTTTACGATGCGTAGCGATGCGACCTCTACAACATGTGTTCCAGAGTGCCGCATGGTACGAGGTTTATGTTTTATAGCATTTGTTGGTTGCGGCAATAAAATGCCATTTCATTGTATCACTGAAACTTGCCCGTGCATGTCTTATTGGTTACGTGCAGTGTTGTACTCGTTACAGAAAAAAAATAATTTAAAAGCGCTGCAGAATCTGCATTGGAGTAATGCGAAAGCACGGATGCTGCTGTTGATTGCTTCTGGTTGCTTCTAGTTGCTTAATTCGCTTCTGGTTTACCAATTTTAGTCTTTGGTATTTTCAAATTGCGCACCAATCCCTTCTTATGCCCTTTTTCGGCTCTACTTCCGATTGCGTGACGTCACATTCACTACGGCACCCCTTTCTCTCTCTCCGCTTTCACTCCCACCTTCCTCCCTTTCCGTACGGCGCATTTCAGGTGTCCACAGAACAAGTGTGACAGATATTGGGCCTGTTGGAGTAATCTCCTTTAAAAGTCATGTGTGTGTGATTGTGCGCGTGTAAGTGTGCGACACCGATTCCTTTTTTTTTTTTTTTTTCATTCATTTCCTCTCCCCTCCCACACTTTGTCACCCTCATCCCTCAACCTTCATCAAGAGTAGCATGCTAGGCTCATATATATATATATATATATATATATATATATATATATATATATATATATATATATGACTGAGACTGGCTGTGTTCTTGTGTGGTTCGCCGTGAAACTTCGACAGGGCTATTATCCCTGTTAAAGCACAGTAAAAAACCCCTTTCAATATATATATATATATTCTGATTAGAAAATTGCGTAAAATATAATTGACACGAGTAATCGTTGCAAGCAGTCAGTTACGTGCAACTCTGGTTATGTCTAAGGTTAAACACTTAACGTTGTAGTCTGCGTGATGTTTCAGAAAGATTTATATGGCCGACAGGTTTTGTTATGCTTTTTGGCTAAGAAATTATTTTACAGTATTTTGTCAGTGGTTTAATACCAGGATGTTTTAGTTGGGTCAGTTAAGTTTCAGGTCGATTACGGTGCCCAATTTCGTATGCAAACTCAATAAATATCGTCAATGAGAAACCACTTTTTTTTTTCTCCGTGAGGCTTTCGTGCTAAGTCAGTAGCTTCCTAATTTAAAAATAATAGCCTTACTGTCTTTTTTTTTTTTTTTTTAAGGAGGAAATTAGAAACAGCGAGCAGGCCTGGGTAATAAATAGCCTTAAGCGTTCGTCCGAACCACGGAATTCAGCTAGACACGGTTGTTGCACACTTGTTTACTGTAACGCCACGCCGCGCTGGGCGGTAGTCGACGTGAACAGCTGTCGGGCGTCTTTGTCTCGTCCGTGCTTACTGAAATCGCCGGACGGGCTTACAATCGGGCGCGCGCGAGTGATTTAATGTAGGCGGATAAAGACGGCGAGTTGTGCCCGCTGCAGCCGCGAGTGCGTTGTCGGAAGCGCTTGTGCGCTGTGTGTGAGCGGTGTGTGCGTGCGTGGCCGTAATTGCCTTCGTGTGCCCGCTCGCTTTGCCTCTTCACCGCCAACTGTTTTTCACGGTCATTTCCTGGAGAGCACCGATTCCTCGAGAACCCCGGCATCGACTGCAAACGTCGCTTTCTGTGTGTAAACTGTGTTGCATTCCCCCTCCCCCCCCCCCCTTCCCCCAGAGTAAAAGAAAAAAAAAACAGCAACAGAATGCTCTATTGTGGACTCAAAGCCAGCCCTTATTCCAATAGCGCAAGGAGGCATCGAGTGGATCCTTCTGAGCGGGCCGGTCGACGGAAACTTCTCAGGACTACTCCGCTATCCACCGGAGCGAAAAAGTTACAGCAATAACTTATACCGAATGCTCAAGCGAACGCATTATACTTGGCTCCAGCATAGCGTAAACAGAGAGTGTTACCAGTAGGTGGCGACAAAGATTATTTTCGAAGTCGTGACGTAACCGTTCTTTGCGCAGCGTTCGAGGTGAAGTCATACCATTCCGCTTCGTATTTGACAGCCCTAAGTCTCCGGGCGCTAGGGACAACATTAAAAGTAGTGAAGCCTGGGCAATCCTGCTGCGAAGCGACGTCCCCGCTGACCAGCAGAAAGCCGTCCGCCTGGCGGCTGAGGCCGCGAATAACCAATGTATATTCGCCAGTCCTTAGCCCCCGTTCCTCAGGCCTGCGTGCCAGGAGCGGGGAGTAGGGGGCCTCATAAATCGGTGGAAATTAAAGTTTTAATCAATCAATCAATCAATCAATCAATCAATCAATCAATCAATCAATCAATCAATCAATCAATCAATCAATCAATCAATCAATCAATTCGTATTTGGCATCCATCTGTCACATTGGAGGCTAGTTAGCGACAGGGATACGAACCGACGATATCTGTGTACCCCCGATTACATGCTCTTAATTGTAAGTTTAGGTTTCCATTAAGAAGAGCCACAGATACTGCGTCTTTGCTTGCCCCAAAAACTAAACCAACTAAAGAAATTCAAATTCTGTGCCATGCCTTACCCCAACAACCAAAGCAACTAATTACATTTAATACTCGATGCCATGCTTTCAGTGCTGTAATCTGCTAAGCAAAACAATGCCAGTTAACCATGTCAAACACTGTTTTCGCACGTCTTAATCAGTTTAAGCGCTGAGCTACACCTCACCCCTATTACGACAGATGGAATTGCTTTCACCGGAGATGTCACTCGATAATGAGTCCCTGTATAAGTACCCATAGGAAACGATTTCCGGAATTTCATTTATACTTCAGCTCCACCCACCTTCCAACCCCTCAATTTTTTGGCTCCTTCTTGTCCTTTAGCTTGAAAGCGGTTTCGAGTCATTCGTTCGTCTAGCGTGGTTTATCGCTTAAATAACAAATAACTTTTTTTTTTTGAAGTCACGTGGTGTCCTTTTCTTAAGCTCTTTCGATTCTCGGTTCAGTTTCTCGTTCAAGACGATACGCACTAAGCTAAGTGGCTTAGTTACTTTTGCGGTTAGAAATTGCCTGTTGGTTCATATTGAGGGAACGTAAAGTACATTATTCGCTCTCTTATTTAAGGAATTTTGAGTCTCCCGAATATTTTCTGAAAGTATAGAAACTGGCAATGCTAAATAATTAAAAAAAAAAAGAAATACACAAATGTAGGTATCACACCGCCCAGTGTTCATTGCAGTGTACTTGTAGAACCTCGCCTAATGAAGTTTGCCATGCGGACTCGAGCGGCTGTTTTTAGAACTTTAATTAGCTAACGAAGCGTATTTTTTTCGTTTAGACTACGAGCACGAGCCGTAGCGCGTTCCTGCCGCTCTTGTGCCAGTTCTCTTTGGCTATTTCCAGTGGTCGAACGCCCGGCATAGCTGTTGGAAGAAGCGGCTGCGTTGTGCGAGCGAAGAAACTCCCACACACGCGCGAAAAATAGCCAAGGGTATGCGTTGTGTAAGCCTACTGGGGTCACGTGAGTGGCCGTCTGAACTTTAGCGGCGCGCGCAGTTCTAGCACCGGCTCGTTCCCATCCCCGTCAAGCCAAATATTGCTCTGACGACATTCAGGTCGGCCTATATTGTGTATACAGAAGCCAGGCCTATACATTCGTTGTGCCCGAGTGCTGGTCTCTGCGCTCGTATAGTTCTCGACTTTCACGATAAGTGAGCATAAAGTCGTTAATTTCACGGTTCTACTATCACTGGAAGCAAGATGCTGACCGTTATATCAGTATTATCTTTACTGCGAAAGCAATACCACGCCAGGTCTAACCACTCGTCGCTTTGTGCCTTGTCCATGTCTTTGGAAGAAGACGAAGAAGAGGAAGAAGGAAAAGAACGTTCGGTCACCCACAGCTAATGCTTTCGCTCAGCAGTCGGTTCAGCAGCGTTGAACCCTTCTTTTTTTTTTTTTTTTTTTTTTTTTTTGCAATTCTTCTGTGCCTCATTGTGATAGATTTCAGTGGAGAGAGAGAGAGAGAAGGCAAAGAGGTGAACCAGGAAAGCTTCCGGTTTGCTACCCTGCACTGGGGAAAAGGAATGAGGAGTTTAAAGGAGAAAGATAGAAGAGAATGATAGGAAAGATAAGGCGGCGAGGAGCACAGTCACAGTTTCTCAATCAAGTTTGTGTCTCTCATAAAACACATAAGTTCTTTGAAAGCTTTGCCGTTAGACGCCTTCTGTGGCCATGGGCCGAGGATTTTCTCCTCTGTGAAAGGACGGCTGTCAAGATGGTCCAGAGCCGGACGCAGTGGAAATAACTATTATGAGTGTATGCATCTTTCCTCAGCAGCGCACATTCTTTCGGCCTGGACGTGCACTGGTTGCTGAGAGGACCTTTTTGCGTGACAGCGCGTCTCAGCGGCTTGTCTTCTTTTTCGTTGAGCCTGTAATCACTTTCAAGTAGTATGGCTGTGCCAGATGCCTGTTGATTTTTTATTCGTTCCTTATGCAAGCGCCTTACTGCGACGGAATGCACTGCGTTTCGCTTATAGTTCGTTCATCTGACATGTCGTAATGCAGAAGGGATGTCGTGGTTATACAACCGCGAGGAATGTGGTTAACTTGCATGTATGTATGCTTGCCTTAATGCACCGAAGGAGGTTCGGGAGCATTCCCCGTTCTCGAAAGAAAGGAATAATGCGATGGGCGAGAGCATCAAGCGAGGAATACGAAATGAAAACACGAACCAACGAGGGGAACGAGCGAGTTCGCAGGGGGTAAGGTGCGTAACACTGCGCGAACCTTCGGCGCGCCCGTATGAATAATTCCTCGCATCTTTCGCGTCTTGCTTCTTCCGGCGACGCGCATCGGTCGCTCTCCTCCTTTTCCTCGAGTCGTGTCTCGGCTCTTCCTCTGATCGTTCCTGTCCGCTTGACAGTCAGAGGTCAAGGAGAGGACGCGGTGAAAAGGGGCGAGATGAACAGAGGGGAGGAAGCGAGTAGATGTCGTATCTTCGCGCATTTAATGGGTGACTGCGTGCCGCAGTGTCTTCGTCCTGAAAGCGGCGCTGGCCACCGAGGTTCCGTAGAGAGCATCAAAATCAAAGTTGCCAGGAAACCAATTGTCTCCTGCTTATGGCATGCGGAGTAATGTCATCCGATAAGGTATAGAGTTGAACTCCTGTGGGTACCTGCTCATGCGGGCAACACTGGAAATGAAGCTGCCCACAACACAGCTAGAGCGCACGTCAACCGAGCAGGGCCGGCTACAGACCCAGGCAGTGCACGCGAACGCCTGGTTACCTATAACAAAATTACTTTCCACTACAGGGAGCAACGACTCCAGTATCCGCCCCCACATCAATCGCTATCAAAACTCGAGCAGGTGACCTGGCGCCAGCTCCAGGCCCGTATCTTCCTATCTCCAGCACACCTTGCCAATATCCACCCCGGCTTTTTTTTCCCCTGTATGCACCCTCTGCGGGGCACCCAAAGCAGACTTTCATCACATCCTCTACATGTGCTCTGAGCTCCAGCCACCCCGCAATTGGCAACTAACAGACATAGAGCGATGGAAGATCGCGGTGTCCAGCTCGGACCCAGCTGCACATGAGCTGGTGGGCTGGGCGCTAAGAGTCTCTGAGAGCCACAAGCTCCCGACCACCCTATACGCGATATCGAGCCGACCCATCAATACAGACAATAAGGCTCAAGAGTCAATAAACGTTTTCACCACCACCGTAGATACGTACAGGTCCTGTCAAAAGTGGAAGGCAGTATTAGGGAAAAAAAAAAAATAATTTCGTTGCCCTCATTTCACACATCCTTGTACATACTCATGACTGCTTGCCATTGCGTGAACTACACAGTACACCTAGAATTTCCCACCATTATGCTTTGCATTTAAAGAAATTTTAAAAAGTCCTTCAAACCCACCTCTAAATTACTTTTGACGGCACCTGCACGCACAGCAGCCAGAGTCACGTACTAACGAGCGTCTAAAGGGAATATTTTCTTGCGAATTTACTCAAGTTCTTTTTGGTTTTCAGCATCCCCGCACCCCGCTTCCGCTCGTAATTCGGTGCCTTAACTTCCTTGTTACGGTAGTTATGGTAATTAACTGTGCACACGTCGTTCAGATGCCTGTCATTTGTGAAACAAAAGCAAGGGGCTGGTTAAATGTACGGTAATGCGGTGACCAAGATGCACGCATGCCTCGCGAGCTCCACATGCCTAGCGGGCGGAGATGTTTCTTCTATTGCCGTCGTACCCCGCGGCGCATGCGTAATAGGTGTTTGTCATGTGTGCATGTGGCCCCCTGTTTGGTCGCTCCAAGTGGAAAAGAGAGAAATTACTTAGAGGAGTGAGACGCTCCCTCTTCCTAGTTTTAGTTAAGTTTTCTTCCTCAAGTTTCGAGCGATGCTCGTCTTTTTTTTTTTTTCTACCGTGTTTTTTTTCCTCGAGAAGCAGGAAGTGGTGAAGAGGGCGCGGAAGAAGCATCAAGAAGAAAGCGTCCGAAATCTGGAACTCGTTTTGACACACGCGCAGTTTGTGCGGTTATATGCGCTTGGCGGGGGCACGCTGCGTTAGGCGCAGTTGTCATGAGAGAGGCGCGGTCTTGATAACGTCATCAACCGGTGTTGCGCGAGCTTGCTGTCTGTGTTTCCGGAGAAGCGTCAGACGTCGGAAGGTGCGCCGAGGAGCGCTCATAGCCTGTGATTTGTTGCAGTTCTTTTTTTTTTTTTTTCGGGCTCCTTGCATAGCACGCGCAGGCTAGAAATAGCTTCGTATAACTTTATGCAACTTGCACAGGGGGACACATAACACGGTCAATGTCAAGCCTGCCGTAAGAGCTGAATAAAGTGGCCATCAAAACCGCGAAGGGAGCTGCGTCGGTCAGGCGTATACGACGCCGTGTTGATGGACAGAGCCGGAGATGAGCCGGTCTCACTCTAGCGTTTCGCGGAAGCAGGTACGTCGCTCTTTGCTATGACGTGAACTTCGGGCCGACAGAATAAGCGTCCGGCAGGATCGGAATGCTACGCCTTCATTTTGGTGTTTCGTCTTTTTCGAACGTCTCAAGCTGCAGCCCAGCAGCGAGGCACGCTAAGGACTCCAGCTGTGAAATAATGATATCATGCGTCGTCTTTGACGCATTCCAATTAGCGGGCCTTAGTAGCTGCATTTTGTGGTAGATTTACGTTTTCCTCATTGTAACCCCACGACGTTAATTCCACCACGTTGGTGCCACAACGTTAGTGCCATCGACCGTATGCATGAAAAAACTTCTTTTAAAAAGTCATCAAATAACATTACTAATTGCAGCTTCCCAAACGTTATGCAATTATTTTTAATTTGCGTACTTTATAGTTTTCATCCACATAAAAACTAAGCTAACTTGACAGACAAAACAACCTTTCTCCAGAGCGACACGCACATTCTTCCGTCTTCCTGCCAAACTCCGTTTAAAGACAGTACTATCATACATTATATGCAGATGACCTGACTCTGTGGATGTGCAGGGGCAGTGACGGTGAAATTGAACGGACACTCCAGTCGGCAATCGAAGTTATAGAAAGATACTTAGAACCGATCGGGCTCAGATGTTCGGCCGAGAAATCGGAAGCGCTCGTTCTCACGTCAATGCGATCGCCCCATCGTCGGCGTATAAAGCAGGATAACCCGGAAATAACACTCAGGGTCAACGGTAACGTTATACCAACGGTGGCAACCATTAGAGTTCTGGGATTACGAATTCAGGCCAACGGCAGGAACTCTGAAACGATACAGAGGCTAGACGCTAGCAGCAGTCAAACCTGTAGACTCCTGAAGCAGATCGCAAACAAACATGCGGGCATGAAAGAAGCTAACCTCCTTAGGCTAGTCCAGTCTTTTATAATCAGTAGGATAGTCTACGTGGCGCCGTATTTACGGCTTCACAAGGCAGAAAAGGAGAAACTTGACGTTCTCATTCGTAAAGGGATAAAAACGGCACTAGGTTTACCACCCAATACATCGACAAACAAGATTATGAGACTACGGATCTCCAATACCCTCGAAGAGCTCATTGAAGCTGCAAGGACTTCACAATACCAGAGACTGTTCCGTACTGGTCGGAGCATTTTGGAAAAACTGGGGTATGAGCCGGAAGCATGCTCCAGACGTACAGAAATGTACCTAGACAGGTTAGGGACAAATTAAAAATACCTCCGCTCCCCAAAAACATGCACCCCGTTTACCATGAGAGCCGGAGGAGTGATAGAGCAACAGCGCTGCAAGCCCGTTTTGAGGAAAGACAGGACGTCCTATATACAGATGCCGCACAATGCGCGAACGGTAGGGGACGTGTTTCAGTAGCAACTAGAGAAGACAGGGGCTCGGTAGTTTGCTGCAGTACCCGAAATTCGACCACAACGGAGGCGGTACAGGTGGCCATCGCGCTAGCTCTAACACAACAACAGGTCAAAATTATAGTTACGGACTCGAAATCAGCGATTAGAAACTTTGACGCGGGCCGCATTTCGGCCATATCAGCAAGAGTATTGGCCAGTGGTCCACCACCGGCAGAGCAGGTCGCGCTCATTTGGACACCGGCGCACCAGGGGTTGAGGGGGAACGAGAAAGCGCACGTACTGGCCCGTGGATTAGCTACATTCCGGGATCCCAGTGACGACTTATGCGCAACCCCGTACCCCTTGCGCGATGAAGAGCCCCTACAGTTCGACGATGACCTTTACACATACCAAGATATCCTAAATCATTACAAATTAGGCAGATTAGTACTACCAAAAGCGTGTAAGCAACTCACCAAAAGCGAGGAGGTTATGGGGCGTAAGCTACAGGTTGGAGTATTCCCGAACCCCCAGCTTTACAGCAAGTGGCACCCGGAAATTTTTAGCCGCAGGTGCAAACGTTGCGATGGCATAGCGGACATGATCCATATGATATGGACGTGTCCTAGATTTGGAGAACCTAACAGAACAGATGAGTCCTGGGAGGCACTAATTCTCAAGCAGGACGAAAAAGGGCAACGAGAAGTCATCCGTCTTGCTCTGGCCGCTGCTCAGATCCAAAAGATCCAGGTCGACGGCTGAGGGGGAGGACATGGTTGGGACAGAGCTTCGCCTCGGATCCTCACCAACCTTTTGACGGGTGCAATAAATGTTATTTCTCTCTCTCTCCCTGCCTCTTTCTATACAGCACGCGCGATTACAAAGCTAAGACAAACAAAATAAAAAAAATAGAAGCCTGGTCAAACGCTTGTCACTTTCATTGCGCTCAAGGTCAACCCAACGTTTTACTGGCCAGAAAAATTCCTACCATTTGAAGCCCATGAAAACTAGGATGTTTGTTGTTTCCATGGTCCCAAGCATCGACCCCGGCATGTTTCCCTCAGTATAAATTTCATGCCTTAGACTTTTCTGCGGGCCTCCTTCGGATCCCTCGCACGCGGCCTCCCCAACCTACCCCTCCCTCTCCTCATTGTTTTGAACTCCGGCTGTCTTGCACCACATCTCCATTCGGCGGCTCCTTCTTAACATCTTGCTGCTTGGTTAATGGACTCAATTTGGTCTCCTTTTACCGATCTGTTACGCTGGCCCAGGCTTGCCTACTTTCGCGACAGTTTATCATGTTCTCTATTTATAGAGCAGCGTATGCATGATGCACTTTAGTAAAAGTAATATTGAAAGGAATTAATTACTTTTCTGCGAAATTACTGCCTTCAAGTAATCATGACATAATAAATTGCCAGGTGGGAAAAGTCATTCATAATATTATAAATTACCGAGAAAAGTAATTCAATTACTGCCATATCTGGCCACTACGTTGAGCCGATGCCTCTGAGTGGCCTTCAGGCCTCCACGCGCTGCTCCTGAATACGCGTCCGACTAAATAGCTGCTGTCTTAGTAATATGGCGCGCGCTTCGTGTGGAATGTCTAGGGTTCAAACCGGGAGCCGGCGCATTTTCCAGTGGACAGAGCATGTTTCCTTCAACGACACTTTGATGAACTAAAACCTCGATGGTATCGCATGCGCTCTCTAAAGCCACTAGCATTTGCATTGTGCGCCGAATGGACCTTCGTAATGCGCGTATGGTCTGTGTATATTTTAGGCCCCAGCGAATTCCCGGTCTACTATTTGGAAGGAGAGCTATCTATATATCGCATAAACTGTCTCATTTCAACGAGCAGTGCCTAAGTGAGGAAAAACGTATTTTTTTTTCTTATGATTTCCCCTCAATTTTTTTTTTCGACACTTGTTGCCATGCGTCATCAAGCGGTAATAGAGGCAGCAAGTAGCTTTCACGCACGAGATGTCGGCTTGATGCAACGCCGTTTACGCAGTAATAGGCGCCTCGCGAGCGTTTTAAGCGCCGCAGCTCATCCGAAACACGCTGCGCGTCCTCGCTGGGTTGTTTTCGCGCAATTTCGCCCCGCAATGCTTGCTTCCTCCTGGCGTCGTTAGAAAGCGCTTCAGGGTGAAAGATACCGCTTCTTTATTGAGTGCCGTCCAACGTAGTGGCGCAAAAGAAAGCGGAGGAAGAAAACAAAAACGAACGAAGAACGAACGAAAGCATTCTGCGTGCCGCCACTCACATAAATATCTTCTCCGCTCCGCCCCGCGGCGCGCTACACAATGTGTCCGTGTCTAGCTGCCGACTGTCTCCCTAATGAATAGCTGCGTACTCGTGATTTCTGCCGGGCTTAAGCTCTTGCCTGTGTGCGAGGGGAGAGAATAGTGCGGAGAGGCGAAAGGCTGCTGGCGAGCTGCCACCCCGCGAGCCGCGCTCCTCTCCGGAGCCCGACGCGCCGCAGTTCAGTTTTCTCCCCGGGTGACGGACTCGCTTCATGGTGCTTGTGAGTGAAGTGCGAGCACGAACAGTCTGTGCAAGAAATAGTTGTCCCGCGTAGGGTGTTTCTGGTTTGCTGCAACAGTGACATCCACGGCTCTCTCCGGTAAGTTTGCGTGTGGTGTGGAGGGTGCCGTTGGTAAAGGGACAGTCGGCCCGATTCGTGAGTTCCTGGAGGCTTGTTGAGTGCGCTGTTTGTGTGCTTCCAGGCCTTGTTTCTCAGGTAATGTCATAGTCGTCATGGCCTGCTGTTGTCAGGAGCACGTGTTTGTCTGATGATGTAGACGTATCGCGTTTTTTCCTGCCGCGCTAATGAGGGTGGTTTCCCGTATCGGTATGTGTCTTGTTGTGCGTTCAGGAATGTGGAGCTTGTCGAGGCGACACTTTCTGAGATCGACAGCTACCGAATGGAATCGTTGGTCTCATGACTAACTGTGCTCTGCCGGGTTCGTAGATAGAGATCGAAATCGGCGCATGGGATGGATAGTGACATACGGCGGAGTCACCCGCAACTTATGAAACACGAGGCTCTACTCGGAAAGTACGCACCACATGAAAGGTCCGCACCATGTGGGAGTTCCCCAACCACATGCAAGTCCCCCAACGACATGCAAGTCCCCCAACGACATGCAAGTCCCCCAACGGCATGCAAGTCCCCCAACGGCATGCAAGTCCCCCAACGGCATGCAAGTCCCCCAACGGCATGCAAGTCCCCCAACGGCATGCAAGTCCCCCAACGGCATGCAAGTCCCCCAACCACATGCAAGTCCCCCAACCACATGCAAGTCCCCCAACCACATGCAAGTCCCCCAACCACATGCAAGTCCCCCAACCATATGCAAGTCCCGCACCGAGCGGGAGTAGTAGTAGTAGCAATGCGTGCGAATCGTACACCATGCGGAATAGTCCGGCACTGCGAAGCACCACGTGACATGCTATTAGAGGTCCTGCATGCGGATCTGTGAGAGATTGTACATGGGGCAGTACACGAAGTCAACATCTGTACGCGATGAACCGGCATGTGGTGCTGCGACATAAATGCTCTGAAATGTATTTTGAGGCGGAATAAGGCTTACGATGAGCTGCGCTCAACCATACAGGCATGAGGAGACCACTGAGTGGTTTATGCTCCGGCGCTTGTGCGAAAAAGCTCACTTTGTTTGGCCGGTTCGAGGGTGAGTGTGCCCTGCGATGTCAGTTGTCTCTTGGTTTTCTTTTTGCCGGGGCCAGGCTCAAACTTTACCTTTAACATTGCTTAACTTGCAGAGAAACATAGGATAATGACGAGCTATAGACTTTCAGTGTTCGTGAAGCGGCGTTGCTGTCCACCGTGTGTTTTCGCCCAAAATTGAATTCGATTGTTCGCCGTCTGCCTAATTCGACGGAGCGTAGCATTCAGACTGAGTTCTGCATTCAGAAAATACTGAGCAAGTCGCTCTCACTACTTTCACCGCGGAACCGTTTCGTCAATTTGTGAGGAAAGTTAAGCCTTCGTTCGTTTTTCTTTTCGTGGCACATATTTTGCCTGTATACGCAATAAACTCGTTCCAAGGAACAGGTTTTCCGTGTAGACTCTGCATGACGGACTACGATGAAACGTGAGGCTCCCTCCGGCGCGTTCACTTTCCTTAATCTCTGTGGGTCTGCCGGACAGCCGTTATCTTTTTCGGCCATCAAAATAGATCTTCAGTAGATACGTCGCGGCCTACGGCCTAAGCAGCTCGCGCCTTCGCTGCCACGGAAAGCGGTAGGCGGTCCAGGGAGGCAGCAGAGCTCGGCTGTTCGATTTTATCTTCACCCGTAGGCGAGCACGATAGCCAGTCCCCGTGTAAAGAGTTGGGCCATTACGACGCGATCGCGAACCTCTTGGGGCGTGGTATTCTTTCCCAGTCACGGAGACAATAGTACGACGGTGCGGTCTTAAGGTCATCGAACGAGTGCAGTTCCGATTGGTGGGGCTGCATATACAGGCGCGTTCGGTGCGAATTGCAACGCAGCAGCGATGATCATATCGCGCGTCACGCCTTCTCGGATGTGCTCCTTATGAGGCGTGCACGTGGTGTAATAGGAATAGTGTGTGCGTATGGCTTGAAACCGCCAAGGAAACTCATGCATTTTCCATGTTTTCCGTGAGCTTTTCATGTTCTTTTTATTGTGTTTCCAGATGGGTTCTAAATGTGTGTGACGCCGCACAGAGTCCTGTGTTTACATTGAGCCTATGCATTGTCTGTATATAGCCCGTGTAGAGTCCGCCTGTTACATGTTGCAATCATTCGCCGTATATAGAAAGCAGTCTAGAGTAGCGACATAACGCGACGCGATGCTCATTTCCAGCTCTGTCACAACTCGCATAAGCGTCCAAATCAAGAGGCTCTGCTTGCCGCTTTGCCTCACCGCCTGTAGTACTGCCGCTCTTGGCACTTGGCACAACTTTCTCTTTAGGTTCCCTCGATCGTGCGGCGGGCGAAAAGCGTTGAGCTTTTGTTTTTCAATTTTTTATCTTTGTTTGCTCTCGCCTTTTTTGCTTAACATGTCGCCCTGCTTAGTACACTGCGCTGACTTGAAGAGCGCTGCAATGACTCAACCGACGTGAAATAACGGCTGTTAAATGTAATTGTCGACTGTAACATGCTGCTGCCCGTTGCTGCCTCTGAATATTGCTTTTTACTGTTGCTGGGATTAGTGTTGTCTGTTGCCTGTAGTTGCATGACTTTCGCCATGTCTATAACGTTTCACGGCAAAAGATAATTGGTTTAATTAATAGTTGTGTGTAATAGTGGTATGACCGGGTTCGTCGTTGCGCCTCTTCTATAAGCACCTCCGCGGCCTTTCGTCTTCCTCTCCATTTTTTTATGCGGAAATGAGAAAAAAGAAAAGTAGAACGCGGCGACATAACTCAACTTCCTCATGCCCTCGGAACGAACAAACTGCGGTGCCAAAACTCGCACGCTCGCGCTACCTTTCGCCCAGCGCGTGAAACGGGCGACTACTTACCTGCCGGCCTTCCCGTGACCTTCCGCCTGCCGCGCAGCTCCGCAATTATTGTCGCCCGAGTGCGCGCATCCTACAGGAGTGCCTGCTGTCGCCTTCACCGGTGTCGGCGCGTGCTCTGTCTCCGAGGAAAGAGAAACTTTGCAGCGTTGGGAAGGCTACGAGGGGTGCTTTGGCGGTCACTGTGCGAGTACGACTATCCAATACAGCGCTGCTTTCTTGCGATATACATTAAACACTCGTTATAGCGAAGAAAGTGATTGCATTTGAAACGTAAAAGGCGCCGTTAGACCAGATATTTTCCTGTTGGGGCCCTGGGTGGTTCGGTCCCACTTTTTACCGTACCTTTGTTGGTGCCAGCTTTGTAATTTACCCGATACACGATTGACCGCGCCTTTTAAGCCTAGTTATAGCGGAACAGGATAGGGTGAAAAAACGAAACAGCGAAAAACGAAACGAACAAAAAACTGTGAAAGGAACGCGGCTTAGTTTCGACGTTTAACGTGGCTTCATGAATACAACGAATCAGCGGCAGTAGCGAAGCCACTTCGATGTCCCGTTATCGGTCGACCTATTTGCAGTTGACTGGTCGCCTTTGAACGCTGATCGGAGCAAATTCTGTGTAGTGCGCATTAATACCGATCTGAGTGGTTGAAAATCGAACCTCATTAAGCATTAAACGCAGCGATAGATGCAACGAAGGCCGCTTTAGTTTTTTTCTTGAAGCGTGTGACGCAATTCCCGGCGGATATATCAAAAGACGGTTATAACGAAGCGAATTCAATATCAATCTGAATTGCCCGATTTTGAGGGGTTTTGCTAAGTACTTTGGTCCTGCGCTGTGCCTTCGGTGCCTGGTTGGCGAGAGTCTGCACAACACTGCACGGTGTTGCTAGAAAGAATAACAGAAAGCAGGAAGCCGCGGCACACGTGAGGCCTCATTCTCACAGCCGGTGCTCCTCTCCGTCGCGGCGGAACCGGCGGGGGACACCGCACGACGGATGGAGCGGCGCGATGTTCAAACAGAAAGGGCCGCCGGACGCCGTCAAACCTGTTCGGGCGGGGCTTCGCCGCTCCCACGTGACTCTACGTCAGAGCGCTTTTTTTTTTTCTCCTGCAAGAAAAAAAATATACGAAGGGCGGCTGCCCTCCCTGCAGCGGTGGAAGTTGTGTACTCTGCGTCTGTACGGGAAAAAAAAAAAAAAAAAAGAAGCGTGCTGTCTCACGTGCTCTAGCAGCAGTTTGGAGCTAGAAAGCGTTTTCATCTCAGCTTTGGTAACGGTACAAACACCACGCGTACTGTGCCAAAACAAATGAGTATAATTATAGCAAGCATGTATTAAACCGCAGAAAGTTATGCTCACTCCAATAAAATTATTCTTTGCAATCAGCACAATCTTTTTATCTCAGCTTTGGTAACGGTATAAACACCACGCGTACTGTGCCAAAACAAATGAGTATAATTATAGCAAGCATGTATTAAACCGCAGAAAGTTATGCTCACTCCAATAAAATTATTCTTCGCAATCAGCACAATCACAGAAAACGTAATGAACTATTCTATCAATAAAAGAATTGTTCGCGACAACATGGCAAGATGGTTTTGATACAAGTATTAAAAAATCAACTTAGAATGGCGCCGACTGAAATATTTCACGCAAATCTGTCGGAAGTCGAGGTTAGCTGTGACGTCCTGCATATTGCAAAATTAAATAAAATCGGCATTTTTTGTTAGCCTCTTGTGCTTTGGTGCTTCAATAGCTGTACGCAACTCCACGCAACTCAAGAATGCTATCAATATAAGCATTGTTCACCAGCAATGAAACGTTCCTGTCGATATCACCATTCGTGATATTAAGGTAGCGCTTAATATTTCGCTATCGCCTGCAAGTGCAAGCAATGCGCGGCTTCAAAAGCGGTGGCTTCCTCTTGAAACGCAGTTTCGTCACAGCTTTTTTTTTTTTTTTTTTAAGGGTTCTCTGTCTTGCGGGGAGATTGCGACCTTTTCTTGCATTTCTTTTCCCCATTGATATGCTTTTTCTTTACTTGCTTTCTTAGACCTCCTCCCCTTGGCGAAGTTTTCTTGCCGCGCCATTTACCCGCTGTTTGCATTTTTTTCTCTCTCTCTCTTTTCTTTGTTCAGTTTTGTCCTCTGCTCCTTTCCTCACCTCGCCCATTACCTCTTCCTTTCCCTTATTCACCTGTGTGGCAGTCGTTTTGATTTCTTCTTTACTGCCTCGAACCTTGTTTGTCACTCCGTACTTGTTTTTGGTTCTGGATGTGTCTATATAATGGCTCTTAGCTTAACTTGTGAGCCGCATGCTTTACATGATTTCAATTTGTCAAGAACCTGTTCTGCGTTTGGATTGACTTAGGTTGGTGAGAAAAACTACCAGATTAACTATTTGCAACGAGGTGCCGTTTGCGTAGCTCCAAAATGAAAGGGAGTGAAATTCCAATTATGCTACTTGAAAATAGTGTTACCTCAGCATCTCAGATAAAAAAAAAATTACCCGTCTCTTATATTCCGCTTTTAGTGTCGCGGCTTCTCGCAGCAGTTCAGAGTTGGAACGCCTTTTTATGTCAGCCTCAGTACAAACACCGCACGTACTACGGAACAACAAATAGGTACCGATATATATCAAGCCAGTATCCAAGCTCAGCATGAATGCGCACATCTATATTATTACTCATGGCAGTCAGCGAAATCGAAGAAATCTATAGGAACATATATAATAACTCTGTCATCAATAAAGGAATGAGTCGCCAGAACTTGCAATATTTCTTTTGATACACCCATTCAAACATACAACTGAAATATCGTTAAGTTTTGCAGAAGGTCATGTTTAGCTGCGACACCCGGTGCATTAAAAAAAAAGAAAAAAGAAACGGCAGCTGTTGTCTTCTTGTCAGCGCGCGCTTCGCGGGGCGCCAAACAGGAGGGCAACCCCCGCTTTTTTTTTTTTCTCTGTGCTCGCGCACCGCCGTCTGCATGCGAGCCCGCGATGGCCGCGCGGCCGCTCCGCCAGCGCTCGCTCGGTCGCGACACGCAAGCCATGACGTTGAGTCACGTGAGAAAAGCGAGCGCGCTCACTGGTCCGTCTTTCGTGGGGCGGAGTCCGCCGCTCGCCGGACCGGCGGCGCCTTGGAGCGAAACCCCACGGCGCCGGCCACCCGATTTCGGGGAGTACTGGCACCATTCACTCCTCTTCTCGGGAGCGCCGAGGCGACGGAGGCGACGGAGGAGAGAAAAACCGGCTGTGAGAATGAGGCCTGACTCGGTCGCCCCTTCGCAAATGCGTGCTTCACTCCGCCCACTATTCCCGTTTAGGACCGCCCTCTTCATTTTTTTTTTATTTGCTATCTCTAATTTAAGAGGAACGGCGACGAACGCTTTATTCTCGTCTCGTGTTCGTCCGTTTTCTTCGTGTTCCCGTCGTTATACACCTGCCGCTGTCGTCCGCTTTATTTATGGTTATACCGTCCCTCTAGCCCCCGTCACGTTTTTGGGCCAAATTTGGCCGCCACGCTGTGCACACATCGATTCGACACGGTCGTCCGGGGCTTCGATCGTGCATGTCACAGGGTCCCGAATAAGCGGTGCCCAGTTGGACTCCCGCGTCCCGCTTTTGACCCACCAGGTCTGTGTACTGTATACAGTGTTATAGTGGCAAGCAATAGCCGATTCACCGGTGCCCATCTCTCTGTTATCTATTCATGTTTTTTTTTAAATGACGGAGCGCTGTCATTCCAGAGACGAGCGGTCACCTAAAGAGATAAGCATAAAGCAAGAAGTATAGTAAACTAAATGTAAAATATTACATCAAATAGATTTCCAGCGCTGACCAGCGCCCTTCATGAGCGTTTACGAAGGGGAAGAGAGATAGAGAGTGAGAGGGAGGGGGAGGGAGGGAGGGATAAGGGGGTAGTAAGGCCTCGGCGAGAGTGGTTTCAGTTCTAACGGGGGAGGAGGAAAAAAAGCTGTTTTAACGGTCTCTTGCCGCCAAATTGAATTCTGGCATTGGCTCGATAAGCTACGCATGGTAAGGATCTGTCATACCCGCTCACGTTTCGCTCTTAAGACATAATGTTACCTTTTACGTGCTCTGAGCTACTAATTTGTGTGGCAAAACTTCGCTCATCGTGTGCACAGTGGCGTTCATGGATTAGATGGGACTCATAATCATTGCTCAGCGCCAATTGCAGTTCGGGAGAAAAGGCGTCAGCATTAATTTTGTGTAGTTGCAGCTCTGACGGATACCTGACCCGACATACGAGCCCCTTCCTTCTGCTTCAACCAGCGGTTGAAAAGCGGAATGCATTGTCATCTGAATCCGTCCGCACTTTCTAGCGTGGTCGTCA
Source organism: Amblyomma maculatum (assembly GCF_055883805.1). Classification (NCBI taxonomy): domain Eukaryota; kingdom Metazoa; phylum Arthropoda; class Arachnida; order Ixodida; family Ixodidae; genus Amblyomma; species Amblyomma maculatum. The sequence continues at coordinate 118,130,150 of NC_139351.1, read as the reverse complement.
GTCGCCACGGCAAACCTCGGCTCAGGGATGCGATTGAACGAATTTCTCTATTTAACAAACAAACTAAAACACTATCGCCAGCAGAAAGCGGAAGAGTGTAGTTATTGAGCTTAAAAACAAAACGCTCGATTTAACGCTATTAACACAACATGCTCGTCTCACTTCTGTGTGCAGCACATATCTTTTTAACGAGTGTACGCAATGCATGCGAAGGTATATAATTATGCACGCTCGTAGGAATGAAACTGCATGATAAACCTAATCGAGCCACTGCTTCTAATAATAGAAAACCCACTGTTCTCTAGCCTACTTCGGCCGCGAAAATTGGAGGAGCAGCCATTTACGAATCCCCTATAGTTTCGGAGAGATACGGAGATTAGATGGAGTTACGGTGGCCCCGGTCCATCTCCTCTCTGCGCGCTCAGAGCATGCGAAATAATGCCATGCTGTAGCTGATTTAGCAGCGGCAGACAGGAAAACCCAACCTATCTTGTCCGTGTGGTCAACGAGGTGTGCTCTGCGAATGTAGCACACCTGAGCGCAAGGCGTATAGTTCTAATTGTCCCAGGCTCAGTGGGCCTCTTCTACGGAGAGCTTCCGTCGCGCTTGAAAACCGGGCTAACTATACGTATGCTCCCTTCGCGGATTCCGTCCTCGTGGGTTTACTTTGGGTAATAGGCGAGCCGGTTGCGTCCGGTTAGTCTTCCGCCTCCTTCCTTTCCTCGTTGTCCATATCTAACCTCGCTTTCGTGCAGCCTTCGTGACTGCTTTCCGTGCCATGGTAGTCTACTGTGTATACTAAACCGTTCCGTGTGTCGTTTTGTTTTACTTTTCCGTCTTTCATCTCTGCAGTCTTCTTCACACCTTGCGACCCTCTGGAGTAAGCAGCTTGTTTGGTGCTGGCGACGTTGTCTTGCGTTTACGGATACCTTGTTGTTAAATTTTCCCGTCCCTTGTTAAATATTCCATAGTTGGTCTTCATTCATCAGGAAGTGGCAAATTGGGAGAGCAGATTTGTGTTTTTAATGCATAGCATTAAGTGGCTATGTTTGAGGAGTTTATCAATTCGACGAGGGGAATTAGGAGAAAGCGGGTGGTTGTAGTCGATAGGATGCAAAAATGTCTCCAGGGAAAAACTTTGGTGCATGTAGCGGCATTAGTTATATAATTAGAGCCTAATCAGGCAATTAAGCGTGTAAATAGCCAAGCGGGTTAATGTCCAAAGCGATCACGTGATACCTCACCTCCGGCCACGTGACTTGTGAAGACTTCGAAATAGTGACGTAGTTATGTCGACGTCGGATGTGACGTCATAAAAGGGGTATTAAGTAAACGAAGTGTAATTAAAGCATACATAAGGAAAAAGCATTGTGACCTTTGTGATACCAATTACCATTTTTTCCGCCACCCGCCCTTTGCATTTATTTCTTTAATGCTAACAATTTCAGGTAACAAGCCAAATTATTGAACTCGGCCCTATCATATAGGAAACAGAGCTAGCACAGGACGGAGCAAGAACACAACACAGGCGGCTGCCAGTTTCCGTTTGCTAGCCAGTTGCAAGTCAGCGTTTTTGATGTGTTCTTGCTGCGTCTAGTGTTAGCGCTGTTTCCACCATGACCGTAAACCAACAATCTCAAATCTCCGCTCTTCGGCCCTGTCTCCTCTTCCGTTCTGCCTTCCTTTCCGAGTCCTTCAGCCGTCGTGCAGCCTTTGCCCGTCTGTGTACATATATGTATGCAAGGGGCGGGTGTCGGTTTCGTGCTTGCCGGTGCGTAGAGCTCGCTCTCTCTCGGCAACGTCGAGACAGGAGTACGTTGAGTGTTTCGCCAGCGATGCAGAACGACGGCGGTGACAACGGCGTGCGTATGTCGAGCTCCGCTGCTACACGTCTTTGCCCTCATCGTTATGGTCTGGCCACTCACGCTAGCCCGTCTGCGTCACTGCTGACGCCCATGCACCTTTCTGTTCGAGACGCTCCTTGATAAAGTATAACAGGCTGCACAGAGAGGGCGCTAACCACTTCGTATGTGCTAACCACAGCAGAGTGTGGAATTATACCGTAAGTGGAAAATGCAGATCAGGAAGGAAGATTTCTTTGATAACTCAAGAGGCAGTGCCCTACTTTTTGAAGCTAGATCAGGGTGCCTTAGAACACGCAGCTACAAAAAGAAATTTAACAATGGAGATGACGCATCTGCTGTATGTGGAAACTCCAGTGAAACAATTGACCATATTGTACTCGAATGTAATGGTATCCATCCGGAAGTTGGTGCAGGCGCAATCACTGTTCCTGAAGCTCTGGGGTTTAGAGATAACAGTGGCCGGGTGAATAAACCGGCGGTGGAAACTAGCAAAAAACGACTGGAAGATTGGTGGCTTAAAAGCAGAGAAGTGACATAAGGTTAGTAATGTAGGAACAAAAATTTAATAAATAGAATGATGGTTTAGTTAACCATTCTAAATCAATAATTAGGATATAGGGAGAAAAATGAGCATGATAGCTACTGCTACCACCCCGTTTCAAAGGGGACGCTTCTATATTCCATCCATCCATCCATCCATCCATCCATCCATCCATCCATCCATCCATCCATCCATCCATCCATCCATCCATCCATCCATCCATCCATCCATCCATCCATCCATCCATCCATCCATCCATCCATCCATCCATCCATCCATCCATCCATCCATCCATCCATCCATCCATCCATCCATCCATCCATCCATCCATCCATCCATCCATCCATCCATCCATCCATCCATCCATCCATCCATCCATCCATCCATCCATCCATCCATCCATCCATCCATCCATCCATCCATCCATCCATCCATCCATCCATCCATCCATCCATCCATCCATCCATCCATCCATCCATCCATCCATCCATCCATCCATCCATCCATCCATCCATCCATCCATCCATCCATCCATCCATCCATCCATCCATCCATCCATCCATACATCCATACATCCATACATCCATCCATACATCCATACATCCATACATCCATACATCCATCCATCCATACATCCATCCATCCATACATCCATCCATACATCCATCCATACATCCATCCATACATCCATCCATACATCCATCCATACATCCATCCATACATCCATCCATACATCCATACATACATCCATCCATACATCCATCCATACATCCATCCATACATACATACATACATCCATCCATACATACATACATACATACATACATACATACATCGTGTGGTAGCGGAGTGTGATCATTGTTGTCTTGGAAGCTGGAAAAGGAAAACAAAAATCGTGAAAGAAAAAAAAAAGCCAGAACACGGCGTTCCCCTTTTCCATCTGTCATTTGCGAGGTTCTTTTCATCCCAAGTGTCGTCCACACTTCAGTCCCGTTGCGCTCTTTTGTACTTTTATCTCCACATACGGCTTATCGGTGAGACGGGATGCAAGTGGACGCATTATGGAAGACGTGGAGAGCGCGGTGTGGAAATGAGTGCACCCGGCGGAATGAAAAAGCGACGCTCTCTCCTTGAGAGGAAAAACGTAGGCAACCTCAGTACCAGCCATCTGGCTCAGAATCGACGCCAACGAAAGGACTGTGAATGCGCGTGCTTTAATTGAAGCAGGTGCTTTTACATTCCTTTCTCTCTTTTCTTTTTTTCTTTCTTTTTTTCGTTTCTTCAAACCGAGTCACACTACGCGTGTTCCCAGACCATTCGCAGTGCTCTGTGCTCTATCATAATGCGTGACTTCCTTACTACGTCCTTTGCTGGCATTTCTCCAGGGAAAAAAAATAAAAATTAAAATCTGCGTCTGCCTCACCAACCGGGTCGCTTTCATCTCTGAAGGTGAGGACGTGTTGGCGGGAAAATGATGACCAGGTTAGTCGAGTGTTAAAGGGAAAGGGATGGAGAGGAAAGGGTTGGGGCAAGACGCGGTCGTCCGTTCTCAGTATCCCACGCTCGTTTGCCACACGGTCGCCGGCGCTTTCACTGTCATCTACCCCGATAATCTACTCTCTCTCTCTCTCTCTTCTACGCACACGCATGATCCGAGCGAGGCTTCGAATTAGCGGGCACGACGTGCCGCTTTTGAGCGTGATGGATGGCGAACGACACTCAGAGAGTGAGGGGGAAAAGGAACCGCTCTTCACGATGCATGTGTTGCAATGGAAGAGAAAAAGGAGGGTGGGGGGGGGGGATTAGTTTTATTTCTCTCTGGAAACTTGTGGTGGCCAGGGAGGCAGACAGAGGTCGGGTTGCTCCGGTTTCCGCTGGACGCGATGGTCGAGGAAGTGCCCTCTCCAAGGCGCATCCGGATTATCGCTACTGCAGCGGCGTGGGCATTGGCAATGAGGCCATTACATGCTCAGCCCGCCGCCGCTGGAGGCGCTGTGTCGGAGACCTGAGTATGAAGCGCGGTGGAGGAGGTGGCTTTAAACATTCTGCGATGGCGTCGTCATATTTCGAAGAATGTTTACGTGCTTGCACTAAAAAGGGACTAAATATCAACGGATCATTGATTTAACAAGGGTTGAGACTCGTTTAAAAGTAACACTGTCAGTTTGTCTCATCCGTTCCCCCCCCCCCCCCCCCCCCCCCCCGGCAGTTTGTAAGTATTTTATTTTTGTTATAGTGCAACCACGCTTTAATCGGCAAAGTCCCGTAGCCGAAAAAAATAAAATGTTCGGGCTCCGGGAGTCATGATTTTTAAAATTTTTTCGCCCATCTTGGCCATGGCTTGCAGTGTTCATGCTCCTTACAATTGTGGAGGGAACTTTGACGTATATGGACTGGAAAATTTTTGCATGTCACCTGACTAAGATAATCAGATGAGAACCGTGTATAAAGAAACTAACATGGTAGTACTACTTCACAGCCGATCGATCTCCTCGCGTGTAGACTGCACTGATGGGCACTGCGCGTCGTCTCCGCCAACTTTCTAAAACCCTACCATTCTTTGTTGGCTTCAACTTTGCGTGCAATGGTTGTCGTCTCGCTGCAGCCGAAGCTCTGTGTCGACGTGGCGCTCTTTTGTATTTTAATCCTCATCCTCAGGACTGCCATGGCACATCCTTGGACGTTGGAGGAGAGCGGAGAAGGAGGAGAGTAGAAGATGACCCGAGATTCCTAGAAACGATAGCCCCCGCGACTGCCGCCGCCGATGCTGGGACGCGTTCGAAAGCTTGGCCGGCCGCAGTGGCGGCGTCGCATTGGCGATCAGCGAGGCGGTCGCCGGTATTCGCGGTCGGCCAAGGACGGCATCGAAGCGCGGCGCGGGTTCTTCCTTTTGCTGGCGTCGGGGTAGCACCTCCGTCGGAGATCAGCTGAGGAAAGATTACGCCAGGAGAAAGGGACATCACAGGATGGAAAAGAGAAAGAATCGTGGTGTAGGCCAAGACTCGTCGACGCTGTGGCGCGCAGCGCCATGCCTGTGCGCACTGCTTCCTGGCTAACGTCCTGCCTGTCTTCCGTGCAAATGGGAAACGCCATGTTTTCGTTACAACGAATCACTCCTTTTTTCGAATTTGGCTACAACGGTCGTGTCATCACACGTTTCGGTAGGAGCCGTGCGTTTTCTGAGGCCCCGCATTTTTCTTATTTTCGTATTTTAATGCCGATCGTTTAGAAAGTCAATCTTTAAATAATTTAATTAATCTGGCGCAGTTCTTTGTAACACATAGTGCTATCAAAGCAGGTATGGGAAAACATTGCCAGATGAAGATAACAGGTAGAGAATACACGCGCTTGGCACCAAACTGTTTATAATTAATCTCCCGGCATCAGTATGTCACATTTCAAATAAGGTCGCCAACAGCTGCACATTACTTGAAACAGCGCCACAAGACGCGCCCATGTGCACGCATTCTGGTTCTGCACTGGGCAAAGTTTGTGACGCTGTAATAGGAGTTGCGACCGTGTGGTACCTTCCTCTAAAATGGTAATCTGCTCAGGAGCCAATCTAACATTTCAGGAGTAATACGGCTTCCTCTTGTGGCATCAACTTCAGTGCCCCAGAAAGTTCTGCCCTGGAGTAGCTGAAGCGGTTTTAATAAACGCTCAGATTATTTATTTTGTGTACATTACTGCCCATGCTACACTCCTTTTACGGGACAGTGTACTAGGTTTGATGTGCCGAAAAGCCGTCGTCGTATCTCAGATTTGTCGGGGCAGAACTTCGCTTCGTAAAAAAAAAAAAAAAAAATCACGCATGGGATTTCATACCCCGTTCACTGTGCGGCGTTCGAGGCGGTGTCATACGATTTCATTTCAACTTAGCACCTATGTTCTGGTCAAGGTGGAGTCTACCAGCTTAAAAGCGATATTAAAAAACAAAGCGCTGAATCAAAATGTGTAGTGCTATGACCTCTATACTCTTAAAGCGAAGGTTTAGCGTCCCCCAAACGTTATGTGTACTTTTCTGGAAACACGTCGCATTTGGGATGTCTTTGGGACATTGACCAGAGAAACAGCCTGTTCTTTTCATTTCATTCTTTTCGTCGCGCTGATTTTGCCCAACTACTTGAACAAGTTCAAATGAAGCCATGCTCTCAAGCCATGCTCTTCTCTCTCCCAAGCTCTTGGGCGAGCTTCCTTTAGGATGATATCTCGCAATTCCTAGCTTCGCCGGTGTGACGCGGAGGCGCCGCACGGCATCTGAATTGGCTCCTTTCCCCCTCACCCCTGGATGCGTATTCGGTGTACAAGAGTAGGACGATGGTGTGGCTACACCATCGGCTATCCCACGCGGATTGGCACAGGTTCTGAGACTAAAAGTGGATCCTACATGTGGCTGCGTTAGCTCGCTCTGAGGGGTGTCACAAACCCCCGCCTTTACGGTCAAAAGAGGTGCGGGATCCTCTTTACGATTACTCGTCGTTCCTCTATGAGGGTTGTGAACACATTTAAAAGTTAGGCCGGTCAACCCGTGAAGCACGTGTGTCGGTGTGTGATTGAGGAATAAGTACAAATAGGGCACTTTCTTTTACAAACAATTGAAGGTTTATAAATAGCAGACCAAAATTACACTGATAATAATAGAGTACAATGAAAGAGAATACAACGCCACGACAAGATATTGATAAAGACGAAGAAATAAATGATAAGAGAAAAAAAAATAACCCGACAATGAACAAAACACTGTGATAAAAATATGAAGACTATAAAGATAATAAAGCAGGTATTTCAGATATTATAAGTATGAGCAAAAGTTACATAAGAACACAGCGTAAAATACTACTAAGTCAGGTCAAAAGTTAACAAAGCGAAAATAATGTTCGATTGAACAACAGTCCGAAGTTCTCACGTCTTTCTTGTTTGCTGAGGCGTCGAAGGCTGTGTTGCTCGGTAGCGGCGGCCGTACAGGTGCAGAGGACGATGCGTCGATCGCGGGCCCGAAGAACACAATACGCTTTCGGAGCACCGCGGAGTGGCCGGAAGTTTGAATCTCCCCAAACGCACTGGTGAGGGCGTTCTGCTGTCGGTTATTTTATACCCTCGGCCGACTACGCAGCAGCCGCGTCAAGGACAGGCGGTCACTGCCCCATCGGCTTGTCGAATCTTGTCCAGAGGAGCGACGGAGTCCCGTGAATTTCGCTCTATATTCCAGCCATAAGCTCCCGCATCTTCCGCTGTATAATAGGTGAGGCAGCTTGTGACACTGCCCCCCACTGAAGAATATTGCCTCGGAATATTCTAGAACTCCACAAGCGCCGAAAACGATGTTATTACGCCCCTATAGAGGGGTGCAGTAGATTGGGTCCGTTTAGTGCACTGAAGATCGTTCGTCACTCACTACCGTTCATGACGCGCACCATATACGCACTGATCTGAACCCGCACACACCACAACACTGTAGTTCTTCAGTCATGTCTTGCGCACATGTCACAAGTCACGGATCACTGATAACAATCAAGTGTACATATATACAGGCACATCGTGTACGATTTTCATTACACAATCAACACAATGCAGCTATGCAGTAGTGCAAGCTTAACAACTATTCCAGCCGGCTCATGTAATCTGCTCCCACGTTCTCGCTGCCTTTAATATACTCGACACGGAAGTTGTATTCCTGAAGCTTAATACTCCAGCGAAGAACGCGGCTGTTTGCAGATTTTGTTTCTTTTATGAACTTCAAAGGCTGGTGATCCGTCTGAACGAGAAACCTTCTCCCGTAGAGGAAGACTTGAAATTTCTCGATTCCCCAAACGAGCGCTAAAGCCTCTTTCTCAGTGGTTGAATAGGCTACCTCTCGAGGGAGCAACTTGCGGCTCGCATAGGCAACTGGGTGCAGGATTCCGTCATGCGATTGAAGCAGAACGGCTCCAACACCTCTATCAGAAGCATCTGTTCGCAGGACGAATTCCCGGTCAAAGTCTGGCAATTTCAGAATTGGTGCCTCAGCCAGTTTTTCCCGCAAGTTCTTGAAAGCCCGTTCTTGCTCGGGGCCCCAGCTCACGACTGAAGGTTGACCTTTCCGTGTTAGATCTGACAGAGGACAGGTTAGGTCAGCATAGTTTGGGATGAAATCACGGTAGTAACCCGTGAGTCCTAAGAAGGATCGAACCTGCTTCTTTGTTGTCGGCCGTGAAGCTTCTTGTATCTTCCGTAGGGTCTTGGTGAGGGGTGACAATTCTCCGGACGCAATTTGGTGGCCCAGGAATGCGACGGTTTCCATTCCGATCTCGCATTTCAGCGGTTTGATGGTGAGACCAGCCGCTTCAATTCGAGCAAAGACCTCGTACAATGCTTGGAGATGCTGTTCCCATGTCGCACTGGCAATGAGAACATCGTCGAAGTAGTACGCCACGTCGGGAATATCGGCCAAGATGTTCCGCATCAGCTTCGTAAAAATGGCTGGCGCCGTCTTAATACCGAAGGGCATATATCGGAATTGAAAGCGCCTCGTGCCAACCGTGAAAGCAGTCATCGCCTTTGAATCGGGTGACAACGGTACTTGCCAATATCCCTTGGATAAGTCCAGCTTGGAAAAGAATTTCTTGCGGCCTACCGAGGCGATAAGGTCATCCGCACGTGGTAAGGGCTCGGCGTCGTCTGCGATGACTTCGTTTAACTTCCGAAAGTCAATGCATAGCCGATGCGTCCCGTCGGGCTTGCGTACGGCGATCACAGGGGAATTGTAGGGCGACTCCGATGGCTCAATGATGTCTAATCGGAGCAAGTCGTCCACTTCTGATGCAATTGCCTGTCTCAAAGCGTACGGTAGCTGATATTGTTTTACATTTATCGGCCGGTCGCTCTGTAACTTCAGTTGGCACTCGATTAGCGTGGTCTTTCCCGGAAGGTCCGAAAATATACCTTCGTACTGTTGCAGAAGTTTCTTGGCTTCATTCTGCTGTACGTGGCTCAATCTCTCGGAAATGTGTACATCCCCGATAGACTGTGTCTGGGAGGGCTTAGGAAGCTCAATCTCTCCAGCGTCTGTGTCTTCTTCTGCCGATATTACTGCACCGACAGCTGCAACAATGGTGTCGTCTTTCCTTTGCTGGTATCTCTTCAGCATATTGATGTGGAATATTTTTGTGGCATGGCCCAAATCCACTTCATAGTCGACATCGCCCCTGCGGCTGATGACCGAAAAGGGACCCTTCCATTGCATGAGCAGCGTATTGTGCTCTGTGGGAAGAAGAATAAGAACCTTCTCTCCCGGTTTGAGTGAGCGTTTGCGGCTCTTGATGTTGTAGTAGCGGCTGTAACGCTCTCCTGCGCGCTCTAGCTCTTCGTGGGCAAGTTTACAGGTATTTTCCAGTCTGTCCCGTAGAGCAAGCACATACTCGTACGTCGTTCGCAACTCGTTAGGGATGGTTGCATTCGTCCAAAGCTCTCTAAGTACAGCCAGGGGTCCACGCACATTTCGCCCATATAACAGTTCGAATGGGGAAAAGCCGAGGCTTTCTTGGGGCACTTCCCTGTATGCAAACAAAAGTGGAGCTAGGTAGCGATCCCAATCGGTTGGTCTCTCTTGACACATGCGCTTGAGCATTTGTTTAAGCGTGCCGTTAAACCGTTCGACTAGGCCGTTCGCTATCGGGTGGTAGGGAGAGGTATGCAGCTGTTTTACTGACAACAGACGGCTAACCTCCTTCATTACTTCGGACGTAAAATTCGTGCCCCTGTCACTGAGGACCTCTCTGGGCACTCCTACACGGGAAAACATCTCGACAAGTGCTTCGGCTACCCTTTCGGTCTCGACGCTAGGAAGTGCGACTGCATCAGGGTACCGAGTGGCATAGTCCACCATGGTCAGGATGTACCGATTGCCTTGAGCGGACTTCGGGTTGAGTGGACCAACGATGTCGATCGCCACCCTCTGAAACGGTGTCTCAATGACGGGCACTCGAACCAAAGGCGCTCGTGTGGTGTGACCCTTCGGAGTTGTGCGTTGGCACAGATCGCAAGAGGCAACGAACCGCTTAGCGTCAGCCTGCATTGCTGGCCAGAAGAATTCTGTCTGAAGCTTCAGTAGGGTTTTCTTCGCGCCTTGGTGGCCTCCCATCAACCCATCATGTGCCAGCTTGAGAATAGCTGATCTGTACTTTTGGGGCACAACAACTTGAGTGTACTCCCCGCCCGACTCGGCGACGTATTTCCTTTGAAGGACGCCGTTAGCAATGAAAAACTGGTGGCTACCCTTTCCTTTCTTCGCTTGCGGCGGGCCTACGCGATCGAAACACGAGCGTAGGGTCGCGTCATTCTCTTGCTCTTGAACCAACTCTTCGCGGCATACACTAGGGAGGCCTTGCAGGACTTTAAGCTTTTTCAGCGTTTTATCCTTGCACGCCTGCGCTCTAGTCACTACCGGACAAGCTTCAGCGGCATCCGAAATGGGTGCGGGGCTCTCGGTGTCAGGCGCTAGCTCTTCAACTTTTACTGCAGTGGACTTCGTAGTCTCGCTTTCTGTTGTCTTGTGCCAGTTCGGATCGGGGTCGTCTGCTGGCCTAGCACCTTCCACATTTCCCAGCACCAAATCGTACAAGGGATTCTCCATACACTTAGCGAGAAGTCGTCCCTGAAAGTACGGGGTGTCGACATCGACCCAAGCTTCTGGGAGCATTAGGACTGAGCGGTCAAGTAGGTAAACTGGAGACTTCGTATCGGTGATATCTTCTTTCCGTACTAAGTCCTTTCTTACCACCACCGTGTTGCAGCCTGTGTCTCTCAGGACTCGGACTGTCTGGCCTCCGATCATGCCGGCTACGACAGGTAAGCATTCCCTGACGGCGCATTCTTTACTGGTGAACCCAGCGTTGATGACGGGGATCTTCCCTCCATCCTTAAGTTCGAGGTATCCGTTCTCAACACATACTGCAGCGGACTCCCGATTTTCTTCTCTCTGTTTCGGGGCCCCATTTGCCCAGCATCTCCAGCTTGGATGACCTGGTTTTCCGCATTTGTGGCATTTCTTGGGCGGTCCCGATCCGTCGGATGGGGCGGCCCGGCAATTTTCGGGGCGGTGTCCCGTGCGTGAACAAATAAAACATTTCTTTTCATCGCTGCTCTTCGCATCCGATGATTGAAGCAAAGTTTCCCTTCTCTCGGTCGTCTTGGAGACGGCGTTTTCTGCCTTATTCTTCGGGGTGCTTCGCTTTCCGAAGTTTGACCAGCCATGGGCCTCCATATACTTTTCTGCCCTTGCTACTGTTTCAGAGAAGGATGTGTCCTTCTTTTCTTTCAAAAACATTTGTAGCGGAGTGGCGCAGTTAGAAAGGAACTGTTCCTTTAGAATCAGGTCAAAGAGATCTGCGTACTCTTTCTTTGTGTCCGACAGCTCTATCCATCTGTCTAGGAAGTTCTGAAGACGCGTCACGAACTGTGAACACGTTTCCTCGTTCCGGGGACTAGCAGACCTGAATTTTTCTCTGAACCCTTCCTCTGTCATACGGAAGCGAATCATGAGTGCCTGCCGGAGCTTGTTGTAGTCCAAGCACTCGGACGCAGACATGCGACTAAAAACGCTGAGCGCTTCGCCGCTTAAACATAGACTAAGGGCTGTAGCCCACTGGTCGCGAGGCCAATTCTGACTCTCAGCGACGCGCTCGAAACGCATGAGGTAAGCGTCAAGGTCGTCCCTGCCCTCGTTAAAAACCGGCATCAGCTTGTGCGGGCTTATGCGTTCGGGCCGAGCAGCTTGACTCTCCCCCGTTTCTGACCTTGACTCTCCGGTGCTGTTAGCGTCACTTGCCGGATTATTAGGTAGGTCTCGTCGGAGCATCAGTAACTCCTTTTCTTTTTCCATCTCCGCCATCCGTAACTCCTTTTCTTTCTCCATCTCCGCCATCCGTAACTCCTTTTCTTTCTCCATCTCCGCCATCCGGAGTTTAGATTCTAGTTCTGCCTCCTCTTTCCGCCGCGTACGTTCCTCATTGCGTTCTTCTCTGCGACGAGCTCGCTCCTGATCTACCCATTTGAGCAGCTCTTGACCCTCAAAGCCAAAAGTTCGGCCATACTCAACAAGCCGTTCTAACTCTGCATCAGCCATGTTAGGTGGAAAGCGTTATGCAGTGCTAGGATACAACACTAAAAAAATTGCACCTACTCCTCTCTCCCTCACCGACACTTGGTTGACCAGTCCTGTTCGCGGACGCCAATTATGTCACAAACCCCCGCCTTTACGGTCAAAAGAGGTGCGGGATCCTCTTTACGATTACTCGTCGTTCCTCTATGAGGGTTGTGAACACATTTAAAAGTTAGGCCGGTCAACCCGTGAAGCACGTGTGTCGGTGTGTGATTGAGGAATAAGTACAAATAGGGCACTTTCTTTTACAAACAATTGAAGGTTTATAAATAGCAGACCAAAATTACACTGATAATAATAGAGTACAATGAAAGAGAATACAACGCCACGACAAGATATTGATAAAGACGAAGAAATAAATGATAAGAGAAAAAAAAATAACCCGACAATGAACAAAACACTGTGATAAAAATATGAAGACTATAAAGATAATAAAGCAGGTATTTCAGATATTATAAGTATGAGCAAAAGTTACATAAGAACACAGCGTAAAATACTACTAAGTCAGGTCAAAAGTTAACAAAGCGAAAATAATGTTCGATTGAACAACAGTCCGAAGTTCTCACGTCTTTCTTGTTTGCTGAGGCGTCGAAGGCTGTGTTGCTCGGTAGCGGCGGCCGTACAGGTGCAGAGGACGATGCGTCGATCGCGGGCCCGAAGAACACAATACGCTTTCGGAGCACCGCGGAGTGGCCGGAAGTTTGAATCTCCCCAAACGCACTGGTGAGGGCGTTCTGCTGTCGGTTATTTTATACCCTCGGCCGACTACGCAGCAGCCGCGTCAAGGACAGGCGGTCACTGCCCCATCGGCTTGTCGAATCTTGTCCAGAGGAGCGACGGAGTCCCGTGAATTTCGCTCTATATTCCAGCCATAAGCTCCCGCATCTTCCGCTGTATAATAGGTGAGGCAGCTTGTGACAAGGGGATAAAGGCGACGTGGGAAATTTTCGTCGTGTCTCACGCGAGAGCTCTCGGGACATTAAAGGGTACCTCTTGATTATCTTCGTCCTCCTTGCGTACGCATGTTGCTATTTTCGGCGACGTCATATTCTCGAGCTTATAGTTGCCAGCAGGAACTGCATTTAAACTAGTGTGTTGTGCGAAACCGTTTTACGGTGCCTCTCAACGATACTATACTTCCTGTTTCAAGTTGCGTCGCTCGTAACGGGATGAATAATCGAGGTTTAGCATCGTGGGCTACGATATTGGCGGAAATTGGCGATGCCGTCATTCTCACCTTTTTCCCAAGAACAAAATAGAAACGAAGAGCTAGTAATGCCCTTGTGATGGCGCGCTGGTCGAAAGATGCGTGAAATAATTAATATTGCGGCTCCCGCACGGGATACTTGGTTCTCGCTGTGATTGTATACGAGGTTTCCGAGAGGAAGCTAAAATGTTATTACTTTATGTTCTGGTCAGTGCCATTTTATCTTTTTTGTTTTTATTCCAATGCCCTCTTTGATCTTTATATGCTGTACTGATGTTCGTAACGGCTTTGCTGTGAATATATTTTATTGGACGATGGCGAAAATTGTAAAAGATGCGCTTTATTTTTGTTTTCCCACGTTTTTGTCTCTTTCACCCTGTTTTGCACGTCTCCGCCTCCATAAGGGCATCAGGAACTGAACGAAGCTGTGCAGGCTTTTTTCGGCCGCGGCAGCACATCCGCGAGCGCTCTAGTTTCTAGTCGCTCGGAAAGCTGCGTGTATGACGAGCAGGGTCCCGTTAATTTCCGCCCGACACGCACAACAGTTGAATAGCTTTGGTCTGAGAAAGGAGGAGGAGAGGTGAACTTATGAAAGGGGGACACTGTAGATTCTTTATTGAAATTTTTATTTTATTTTATGCAATTAGACTGAGAACTCTGCGAACTACTCTCGCCGGCAGCTGTACGCTGTTGCGTCCTCTTCAGTATTGTACTTCCGCGGTTTCTGGTCTGCGTTTCTGTTTGTATACGTGGCGTGACGCTTCTTCCTTTGTAGGTCGGCATTGTCGCTTGCCCCTCTGGTCATCAACTTCTCTGACCCCTCTGATGCGCTGGTCTTTCTATTTCCGCGGTAATTGTTGATTGATTTTTAAACAACATATTGAGGGAAGCAAAACAAAAAAATTAAATCACACACTATCACTGAGATCGATGCAACGTACACTCGGGATTTAAATTTGCTGCCGCATGCTACATGATTTTGTTATCGCCTATGTAAACAAATGACAGATACATTAATGCTCCTTTCTGAGTCGTTTATTGAGCTTTGCCATTACGCCCGACGACTTCCATGAACGAAGAGAATAGAGCGCCGGCGCGTCAGGGCACCTCTGACTTATCAATGCTCGGCAATGTCTTCCACCACTTGCCACCTGCCGACTCCGCGGACATTTCTTTTCTGCACGGGCCTATACTAAACCGCACACGTTACAACAGAATAAAACGAAACATTTCGCCCGTTTCGGGGCTAGCGAGTAATATCCGTAGCGAAAACGTGCGCCGAATGCACCACCGTTTGTTAGAATATGGGTGTGACCTGCCGGTGTCACCTTGACCACTAGCAACACTGACATGATTGAGTGCTGATCGTAGTCGCCAACAGCGCCAGCTGCAGTTCGCGAGCCGAACGTGACTCCGCCCGACGCTGGGGTTGCCTCAAGCGCCCGCACTGCGAGCCTTCACACTGAGTGAGCGCGCGGTATAGTACGAGTGGTCATTTCATTTGCTCCAGCACTGCTGTCGCATTTCGTTGGAAAGCGTTGGCACGGCCGTTCCCATTTATCTCCTTTGGTGCGCCATCTGCTCGAACGGCGTCGCCATCCGGAACGCCATGTGACATTAGCTTTCCTCTCGATCGTTTCAAAATTGGGACGCAAGTCCTTCATGCAGCGTTCAGGGCGATGCCGCACCATTTCGATTTCGATTTAGCATCCGACTCTTAGTCAAGTTAGAGGCTTTTTTGGTAATAGAAATTCGAACAGTGACATAGGTTGTGCCTTCTTTTATATGCTGTGTAGTAAAGACGTTTAACGCGCTTCCGAACCTGTGCCAGCCTCTCAACGCTAAGCCGCCGCGCAAAACAGTGTCAACCCATGGCAGTATTTTCACTATCTTCAGTTGGTTTAAGCGAAGTTAGACCCCGGCTAATTTTTGTTGTTGTTGTTGTTGTTATAATAGTTATAATATGAACGTGTTCGTACGCGTTCACATAGAGCCTTGTAGCCCGCAGCAGTAGTGCAGAAAACATTTTGCCATCTGACATTTCGTACGTATATGCATACCTCCGTGGCTGGCAGAAGCGTTGCGACCACTTTGTTCTTGTATCTCTCTCTCTCTCTCTCTCTCTCTCTCTCTCTCTCTCTCTATTGCTCACGCACGCCCACTGAGACACTGAGAGAGAGATACACGCACAGAGAGAGAGAGAGAAAGAGATATACACGAACGGATCGACACACACACTTAGAGACACGCACCCATCTACCGATACCCGTGTATCTTCGATCTGTGCGGATGAGAAAGCAGCGAGGCGAGGGTATTTTATGGGTTCATTTATGGTACGGCTATTAGATTCCCGCACTTCCTCTCTCGCGGAATAGGTGTAATCCCGGCAGTGTACACGCAACGAGCAGTGTATACAGCTGCAGCGGCTATGCCTCTTCCTGACCGCAATCAGCGCGCGTTCGGCGTCTCCCCTCCACACTCATTCCCAGGATGGACGCGGCGTTCTGTGGCTTGGTACACAATAGGCAGTCTCCACAGCGTAAGCTGCCGCTGCTCAACAACTTCCCAATGCGCGCGCACACACACGCACACTGCCTCTGCAGGTTCTGTCGCGTCTCGCACGCGTGCGCGCGCTACTTTCTTCGAGCCATGCATTCTGCTTTGCATCGCGTCTTATCGGCTCGAGCCCTAAAAGCTAGGAAGTTTAATGGGAGGGGGACTAACCAAGCGGAGGCGTGTGGTATACAAAGACATGGCTGGGAACGAAAACTAAATTAGGGTGCACGAAGCGCGCACGCTCCAGCCCCGATGCGGTTGGTGGTGGTATGGGAACGCACGCGAGACAGTCGGTGTCAGCCGCGCTGAAAGCCTCCCTTCGCGCGGTCGGCAAGAAACACGCCCAGAGTGTGTAGAGAGAACTGATAGATTTGTCGCGTGCTCTGCACACAGGTGCCGGCCGACCGACCGACTGGCCAACCGACCAAAGCGGCTACAGCGACTGTGTTCGCTGCGCGCCAGTTAGTCTCTGTGTGTGTATATATGCAGATTTTGCTGGGCGAACTGGATTCTTTTCGGTACGGTGCAAGAAGAGCGAGCAAGCAGGCACTGAAGCGGAGCAGGAGAGCGCGGATTTCATGGTTTGGCCCTTCCTTATATTAGACACCTTCTTTCGACTGACTGATTCCGCGCGTTAAAGCGCGCACCGAATTACTGTAAGGCCCGAAGAAGGAAGGTTGAGAGACGAGAATACGACTTCAAAGCTGCGCCTTTCTTTTGTCTTGGCTTGAGAGCGCTGGGAACCGCTTCGTGGAGCCTTGATTTTGTTCGTGTGTGCACGACAAGGAGAGACGAATTAAGGGCGAAAAATACGCTTCTGTGGAGTTGCACTGTTTTTTTTTTATTTTATTTTGTTGTTGCTGTGTTCTTTATGCAGCTTACGCGGCGAATTGCGTGCCGTCGAGGGAGTATAGATAGCGGTGGTCTTTAATGCGAACTGTCCGAGTTTAGGCACTTTGTCAAAATTGCCGGCCGTCAGGTTTTCCCTGGCAGAGTCCGTGAGGCGTATGTTATCCGTGTTCCTGTACTACTTCTGTCAGACATGGCGGAAGTTGCTTTGTATGGAGAACTTGGCCGTGGACGGAAAGGACCGTAGAGGGTACGGCGCGAGGCTCCTCCTTCGGCTTGACTGTCGTCTCTTGAAGTAAGGACGTCAAAATTCGACATTGCGCAAAGCTTGTCGGCTTTTTCTGAACGTGCAAATAATACTTCTCCGTAGTCTCATTTCAAACTGAGGTCCAAATGTGTTTTCTTTTAATATAGGGTGCGTTGCACTGCTGGTATACTCCTGATAATATAACCTGCAAAAATCGACGTGTATAATGAAGTAGCCGCTACAATCAACGTCCTGACGTACATAAGCAAGAAGAAGCAAGGAATGTCGACGCGTCATCAAGGAGCCGTCTTGAAATGAAAGACCTTCATAAGCGTCGCGGTTAGAATCGGTGTGGAGGGGTCGACCAAAACTTGCGTACGAAAAGCTGGTTCGAGGACTCATCTATACCCTTCTTCATTGTCACTTTTATCGACGGATGAGTGATGGTCAAATTAAAATAAGAACATTCGTGTTCTACCAGCGGGAAAGCAATCGGCTTCGTAGTGACGCTGACTCGACTATTTGGGGTTTGCGTTAGATGCTGGCTGTACTCCTCAACGTGCTGCTGGACTGGAGCGCGATGCGTGAGGAGGGAGCGGTCAGCCGAGGACCACGTACACCTCCTCCATCGTCTCGCGCGTGTCGTCACGCGTGTGACGAACTGCGCAGTCGCATGATGAGGAAAAGCGAGTAGGCGCGGCACTCCGTCAATCGTTTGTCGCCCGCAAACAGAGCTTGACGGTTTTGCGTGATGTGGAGGAGAAGCTATCCGGGGAATGCACGCGCGCTGACTTCTTTTAAAACTTTCAGAAAGGGCGAGTCGCCGACCACTGCCCCGGACGTTGATTTCTCTCGGCGACGCCTGCCTTTTGAGGCCAGTAAGTCGGCCGCTCCGTCTGGACGACGGCGGACCCGGATTCGCTTTTCTTGTCTCTGATGAATGTGCGCGTTCCTCTGCTCTTCGTTGGCGAGAAACCGTCTGCGTCGGTGGATTACCTTGCAGGGTGAATATGCTGATCTTTGGTACAATGTCCTTTTGTGATCGCGGTAGCGTGTATATGAAATCTTCAGCCTGCTCGCCTCTTTGGGCCACTGCCACTGTTGACTGCCGAGATATGCTTATCTTCGTTACGAAACACCGAAATGTCCTGCTTTGAACTTAGCGGTATGAAACTTGCTGTTTAAAACCTACTATCTAGCAGCTTATACTGCCTTGCAGCGTAGTGCATTGAAGCGTAGTCCATTGAAGCGTAGTGCATTGAAGCATTGTGCATTGAAGCATTGTGCATTGAAGCATTGTGCATTGAAGGGTAGTGCCTTGTAACATTGTGCCTTGCAGCATAGTACCCTGCGTATTTTGTCTTGTGCGCATCCTTACTTCATGGATGTATACTAACTAGCCCGCTTTACAAATCCACTGCATGTTTAAAATAAATAACCCAGGAGGAGACGTCACCGTGCTTCATATGTTTTTAGAAATTTGGTACGATATTTGTCTAATTATCTGCGCTCCGAGCACTTCGAAGTTTCCAGTTGCAAGAGCATTCGTGAATCGCTCCGAGCACTTCGAAGTTTCCAGTTGGAAGGGCATCCGTGAATTGTGAATTTGTAGTGCTCAACTCTTGGGACGGAAACTGGGAAGTCAAGAAAAAAAAAAAACTTGATTTAAGACTAATTTTCGAGCGAGCTATGAGTGATAGGGATAACATTGGGAGGGAAAACAAGAGCTGCGTGCAGTGGAAAAGAATAACATTTTAGCTGGAATGAAACAAAGGAATGTGCTTTGTACGTGAGGAAAGGTTTGACGTGTAATGCAGAGAACTGAGCACCACGATTTTATAAGGCGAGAAGCAAGGCGCCCGTGTGCTGTGCGATGTCAGTGCACGGTAAAGAACCCCAGGTGGTCGAAATTTCCGGAGTCTTCCACTACAGCGTCTCTCATAGCCTGAGTCGCTTTAAGAGGTTAAACCCCATAAACCAAACCAAAACAAAAAGTGAATCCCAAAAGAGTGTAAACGTTATTTAGGATAATTTTGAGAACTAAATGAAAGGCCAGCTTTAAGGGCACTGAGGACAATTCCGTCTCTAATTATTTGTCTTAATAAAAAAGAATGCTTCTAATTGACTCTTTCTGACTGTACATGCTCACGTTTGACCGGCAGCAAATTACGCATTTATTTCAGAAAAAAAAATACATGTAATCCGCCATTCGATTCAAGCTCGTGACGTCCACACCGAGCGAGACTGGTTGCCGCCGCTATTTAAGTGAATGGAGAGTAGCATGACCTCAGAGATCCGTAACCTAAAATCGGCCTTGACGTCACAACAGCTTGATGCGAAATGGGCCTGTTGGTGGCGACACCCGCATTTCGGTTTTCGGTCTTTTCTACCTCCCATAACTAGGCTTTTGGTGAGAGCGATGTCTGTGATTAGGGAGCGATACTGTGTCAGTAAGGGCCTCCTCAGTTTTCTTTATTTATGGTGTCTCCCTTATGGTGGAGTAGCGTGGCCGCAGCCGGCCCAAACTCCAGAATGACTGGATGCCTTTGGAAGAATCCCTCGTCCTGAATCGGTGACTCAAAATCACAGGATACTAATGATGATGATATTGCTATTCAGATTTTTTTTTTAGTTACAAGCGAACGCTGTGCTATTAATGAGCACATTCTTGGAAACGCAGCCTACTTCTTGATGCCGTGGCGACCGCAAATGAGCGCGCAGTGTAAAGCAAACGAGCGGGCCTTCGATACAACGACGTCCTGAGCGCGCACTTCTTTCCCTTCGAGCCCAAATGCGTCCCGGCTGGGTCGTTCCTCACGCTTTCCGCGTCGTCGTTTGTCTCGCGCATTACACGTCTTTTTTTTTTTTTTTTTTTTTTTTTTTTTTTTTTTTTTCCCGCGTGGTTAGTGGGTTTAGGTTCCAGCCGTACCGGCGCAATTACAGGCTCGCAGCTGCTTGTACTGCCGCTGCTGCCACGGCACCCGTGTCGCGCGCGGTCTGAGAGGAGAGGAGGAAGGGAATGTGGAAGGAGACACTTCGCAGCTGCTCTTGCGCGGTTTTTGTCGCCTATACGCCCACGACCTCCTTGGCATGCTTGCCTGCCGGCCCTGTGACTGAGTGCGTGTCTTGGCTGCTTGACCCGGCTGTACGGATACGCAACTGCATGACGTCCCGCTCGGTTCGCCACTCTTCCTGGCTCAATGTGTAAGCATGGCGCTTTATTCTCTCTCTCTCTCTCTCTATTTATTTATTTTTTGCTTTCTTGATCCCCTTTTGCCCCAGAGCCATTATTTATTTTCCCACGGTACCTTATAATAGAGATTGAATGGATCGTGCGCATATTTCCGCTGACTGATCGACAATCCCTCCCCCCCCCCCCTTTTTTTTTTTCTTCAGGTTGATTTTGAATTGTGTTCGTATTGAGTACCTCGTTCACGATTGCGGGTGGGCCTGTTTGCCTTCTGAAATTAAGCTGGCTTCTGGTTGAGTAGAACATTTAGTACCGACACATACATATACTGTACCTTCCGCGATGCAAGCGCGCCTTCCCATGTTCGAACCGAGAGCTGCACCGCATCGGCTAGCTGCGGTGATTTCATTTGCTCGCAGTGGGGACCGTTTTTGGGAATTTCTCATTGATTAATTTCTGCGGTGTTGGCGTTGTGACGAAGATAGTGGTGCTCTCCAGTGGCTCACTTATCTTGTGCATCTAAAAACTGTTCAAACTCATTTTCAAGATATATTTTAAATGCTTACGGCTTTACCTGCAGCAAGCTCATCATTGTACACTCATTTGCATTTTGTGCACCATAATGACCACCAAAAACCTGGGCGTTTTGCTAATCCGTTCACCGCCACCGGTTCGCGCGTACACTGTGGAAGCTAGCCTCAGTACCCAAAGATGGCAGGCGTGACGTCGTGTTAATATTTTATGTACATTTCGTTAAAGGTAAACGTTTAAGAAGCTTCTTACTTACGTCACCCAGGTGAATGCTACGAGCTGTGAAGTTTTATAATGTGTAGTTCTCTCTAGTAAGGTTATTTTCAGCGGGAGCAAACCTCGTTTGCTAGCTTTTGTGCTTGATGTAATACCTGGAAGATGAAAATAAATTTTACTAAAACTGTAGCGATGTCTTTTACTATACAGCATGTCCACTTCAGAGTTTAATCATGCTTTGAACGACTCACCATTGCCCAGCACTTCCGAATACAAGTATCTCGGTGTTATGTTTACTACTAACATGTCCTGGTCAAAGCATATTAATTTCGTTTGCTCTAAAGCATTAAAATCGCTCGGGTATTTGAGAAGAACATTGCCTAATGCTCCAAAAGAGATTAACTAATGTATACATGGTTGATTCGTCCGGAAATTGAATATACATCTCCTGTCTGGAATCCTCATAAGCATTGTCAAATTGACATAATCGAAAGCATGCAAAGAAAAGCAGTCAGGTTCATATGTAATTGTTACGATCGCCATTTCTCACCTTCTTGTGCCGCGTCCACCTTGAATCTAACCCCTTTGTCCGCGCGCCGTCACATTGATTCATCGAAGTTATTGCATGGCATCTTTAATTCAGTTTACCATGTAACACCTATAATGTGTACCTTCGTCCCGATATTCCCCAATCAACCTGGAGCCATAATAGCCTTAACCATACTAATATCTTCAAATGCAGCTTTTCCCCCCGCACCATCGAACACTGGAACACAATTCCTGCCACAACGCAGTCTCTTTCATTGCGCACAATTTTATCAGCCATCTATGCCACATGATACTTTTTTTGTTCTTGTTGTTGTGCTTATTATATATTGGTTAATCCTCTAATTTTTTTTTCAGTGTTTGTACCATTTATATCCATTATGTGTGTTGACATGTTAATTAAGTTTGTTTTGTCACTTGCTCTTTGTGTATGTAATTTTCTTAACCCCTGTTGTGCCGGTGGGGTTATCACACAGTAGCCCACCGTCAACAGGGTTGTGCCAAGGAGCTGGTAACGCAGCGCTCGTCACCCGTTTCGTGAACGAGGGCTGTCAGCTCCCTGGGCGGTAGCGATGAATCCGAGTCGGCGTTGGTGAGATGAAGAAAAGGCTTTATACACTATTTACATGTATTTACACAACAAGATCGGCTCTGGGGCCGAAAGCTAACATAGCCATACGCGACTGTTCTCGCGCAGCGACGGCCGGGGAGATTCCGCCGCGTCCGCACTGTCAGGGGGCGAACTGCTCCCGATGGACGCTAGTGACGAACTCACACTCGGAGTCTCGAACGGAAGCACTTGAGACTCCGTTGCCGAGAACCGTTGACGCTCAAAATGGTCCAATCCGACGGCAGCACTTTCGCAGGGCCAATGGGAGAGCTTGCTGCGCTCTCGCTTCAAATATGCCGCGGGGCGAGAAGGGGTTCACCGTCAGGGCCACGGCGCGCCGTGCTGTCTGGATGTTCAGCGCATGTTAAAACACGTCGCTTCTGTCCCTTTGGTACGGCTCGCCTCCAGTGCATTGGTGCTTTGCAGAGAAGTATCCAAAGTTTGTGAAGGAGGCGTTTGCCGAAGAAGTTTGGCGTCCGGCTGAATTTCTAGGCGGCTTTGGCCAGGCACAACAGCACCCCCGCCATCAGACAATGCGCCGGGAAGACGAGCTGCTCGCATGTGGCTCGGATGCCGGGCGCGCTCGTTCGCCAGGTTCCTCCAAGCTCACGTACAGTGTCCGGGCGCCAGGTAGCCTCACGTGCCTCGGGTTCCACTCGCCAGGTCAGGATCTCTGCCGACAGCCTTGTTGCTGGGGCACGTCGACCAACTTCGCTCGGGTCGCTCCGATGCCCTTGCCACTCGCCACTGGTAACGGTAGACTGTTCTGCGGCTTGCGAAACCGACCGACAACAGGCAACACCCAACACAAGCAAGTACCCTCGGTCACCCGTCAAACACCAGACAGAGGCAAAATTTCAAATTCAATTAGCTAAATTGTTGTCCCCTTTTTGCTCCCACTACAACAAGAGACAAGTGTATACGATGCAGTACACAAGGTTCAAACAACAATTTTGCGCATTAAGGATACATTAAATAGCAAAAAAAAGATTAATAATCAGTAATAGAAAAGAGTCTCCTTGAAATCACTTGGGCCGTAAAGCACAACTGAGGAAGTAAGGAGGTCATTCAATTTTGCCCCGATCTGCCTAGAGCATTACCGTTAGCGACGAAATGCTCGTTGAAGGTAGCTATGTCTCGAATGCATGACTCAAAGCATCCGAGTTCGCACTGTGATGCTCTCTTCCGCAAGCGGCAGAACGCGTAGCAGTATTCGTGCGGTTTGGCTCTCCTCCCTCCGCTACAGCTTCGGCTGTCCATTTCTCTACGAGACCTTTCTTTCCACTTTATGCGTGAAAGAACAGACGATAACAATTTACTCGCTTTATTGAACGATCTGTCTCGTTCCTTACGCTTTGCGCACCAATCGCGCATTTTCTCAGCACGAGTGCATTTGTGCCGCTGGGATCGCCGCTTCTTTTCCTTTCGCGATCGTTTGCGTTTTCTCACCTTTCGATGAGAGCATTCTTTCATGCACCTGCCTTTCCGCTCTTTTTGGTGGCAGCACTTGAATGCTTTCTTTCTTTCTTTTGTTGCTAGCTCTTTCAAGCTCCCGGTAACCGGAGCTAGTACGGCGCCGACATCGTCGGAGTGCGGCGCCGCGCCTGCATCGCGGCCAGCAGCGCCTGACTCACTGCCAGTCGCGTCCGAACAAGGACAAAGCTCGCTCACGCCAGCCCCCGAGCTAGGCATACCCTCTACAGGCTCGCCACTCAAGTTACACTGATCCGCCGGTGTGCAGCATCGCTCAGCGCTAACCGGCGCACGATCAAGGTCGTCTGATAGCTGGGGCGCTTCGGATCGCATGAGGTCCATGTTCGCACTAGGGTTGTTTTCGCCAATACAACTGAGCGCGTCAGTACACGAAACATGGCTCCTGTCTAGTCGCTCGCTGTCGACTTCACAGGTGTGGTTCTCGACAGCATCCGCGTCATGGGTCTGCCTTAGCTGTTCAACACTCGTGGGCTGCGCAGTTTCCATGAGCGCCACTTCGTTTTTCCGCGAGTGATGATCTACGACAACGCTTATCTCGGACAGCGCCAATTTGTCGTCTCCTAGCCTGACTACATCTCCGCCACGCTTGACAACTTCTGCTTCTGAGTTGTCAGGCGGTTGATTTACTGCCAGGTCGCCACTCTCGATTTGTGGAATCGGATTGCTTACAGCTACGTGAGGCGGCGTGCAGGACGGTGTCACTGCGGATTTCTCGCCGATGGAGTCGGCTCCAACCGTCTCAGCTGCCAGTGGCTCGACCAAGGTAACCCTAGACACTTCTGTTCGAGTCTCGATGAGCTCGCTGCTGCTATCGCGTTGCTCGGCCGCTTCCCCAAGCTGTGTCTCATTCTCTGGTGCAAGTACAATTTGCTCCGAGACTTCCTGACTGTCTAGCCATTCGGTTACATCGGCTTTCAATTGATACGCCAAATCGAAGTACGTTTTGGTACAGTTTTTCTCTCGCTGATACCTGTCCCTAAGTTCCATTGGTGACAGCCGATGTCTTTTCAGTAAATACACTTTCAGGCAATCGTAGCTTTTCAAGTCAACGTCTATCACGCGCTTGATTTCTTCCGACGCCTCAGCGGAGAGAATAGCTACCAATTTTTGTGCCCAAGTATCTCGCTCGAAGCGCTTACTTTTGCAGACACGCTCGAAATCTTCCAAGTACTCTGCCATATCCTCGGCGATGAGGAACGGTTGCAGACTCTCTCGCGACTTCGAACTGTTACCTTGAATGGCAATTGAAGCTTTACGCCTTTCAACACTTTTTCGGTGTGCCGAAAGCTCGAGCTGCATAAGCTTCTCTAAGCGGGATAACCGCTTTTCACGTTCATTGCGCTTTTGGAGTTCTAGCCTTTTGGCTTCCTCCTCCCCTTTTCTTTCTTGAATATCATCCCAGGCCTCTGCGGCTTCCTCAACCGTCACTTCTTCTGCCTGCATGATCTCAAGAATTTCCTTTTTCCTTTTTGTTGAGCCCAAATCGATGCCCAACTCATCACAAATTTGGAGAAGTTCTCTGACCTTGTAACTCTCCATCTTTACACCGGCCTCTTGTTGTTTGCCTTTTTAGAATAGTGTACTATACGTTCGCTATCTCGCTCCTAACAAGAGATGCGCGAGCCTTTCTTACACTGATTCCCCTCTCAGCATC
This sequence comes from Amblyomma maculatum, assembly GCF_055883805.1. Lineage (NCBI taxonomy): Eukaryota > Metazoa > Arthropoda > Arachnida > Ixodida > Ixodidae > Amblyomma > Amblyomma maculatum. The sequence continues at coordinate 118,104,506 of NC_139351.1, read as the reverse complement.
CCTTGGTTTTCAAAACACTTCCTGTAGGCTTGAAACACGCAAGGTTAACACAATGCTACGCTCAGCCTTTCTCTAAGCTACCCTGTGTGTTAGAGAAGTCTGGCGTTTGAGGGAAACCTCAGGTACTCACCGCGCCGAGGTGCCTGACGCCGGTCGATCCCGCAGCTGCCATCCAATGTTGTGCCAGCGGATCCCACCGCTGCCACCAATGTTGTGCCGGTGGGGTTATCACACAGTAGCCCACCGTCAACAGGGTTGTGCCAAGGAGTTGGTAACGCAGCGCTCGTCACCCGTTTCGTGAACGAGGGCTGTCAGCTCCCTGGGCGGTAGCGATGAATCCGAGTCGGCGTTGGTGAGACGAAGAAAAGGCTTTATACACTATTTACAGGCATTTAAACAACGAGTTCGGCTCTGGGGCCGAAAGCTAACATAGCCATACGCGACTGTTCTCGCGCAGCGACGGCCGGGGAGATTCCGCCGCGTCCGCACTGTCAGGGGGCGAACTGCTCCCGATGGACGCTAGTGACGAACTCACACTCGGAGTCTCGAACGGAAGCACTTGAGACTCCGTTGCCGAGAACCGTTGACGCTCAAAATGGTCCAATCCGACGGCAGCACTTTCGCAGGGCCAATGGGAGAGCTTGCTGCGCTCTCGCTTCAAATATGCCGCGGGGCGAGAAGGGGTTCACCGTCAGGGCCACGGCGCGCCGTGCTGTCTGGATGTTCAGCGCATGTTAAAACACGTCGCTTCTGTCCCTTTGGTACGGCTCGCCTCCAGTGCATTGGTGCTTTGCAGAGAAGTATCCAAAGTTTGTGAAGGAGGCGTTTGCCGAAGAAGTTTGGCGTCCGGCTGAATTTCTAGGCGGCTTTGGCCAGGCACAACACCCCACTCCTGCAATAGCCCCAGATGGGGCTGCAGTATTTTTTTTTTTTTTATTTGACGGAAGCAATCATCCGTGGAAGCTTTTAGTTTTGTATGTGAACAGGTATATACAAAGGCCTTCGATCAAGGTTTTATTAGACTTATCGCTCGCGTTTCGGCGCGCTTTGGCGATCGTCAATGCGCGGCCTTCGCGCGCAACCTTTCCCATTGTTTACGAGGTGAATTGGGGACACGTGCTCTTCGGAGCGTTGCGGTCGTGGGGCAAAGAAGCTTGGCGTCGCTGCGTGCGCCGCGCGCACTTGGTCGAAGGGCTTCTGGAACGAACGCGTTAAGTGCCTCATAACGTTGCTATGTGGCACTTTCCCTGCGTTAGATAGTTGTTCTCGCATGTCACTCCCGAAAACTCTCCCTCTGGCCCTGTGAATAACGTTGCTCTGATGGGCATGCGGTCCTCGGGCTTAACTTTCACCATCTGCCTGATTGATTGATTTATAGGAAGGGAAAGGCGCGGTAACTCTCTGACTTGTTTTCTGGGGACTGATTGATTTATAGGAAGGGAAAGGTGCAGTAACTGTCTCACTTGTTCTCTGCGGACACCTCAACCGCGCCGTCAGGGAAGGGAGAAATGTGGGAGTGAAAGTGGAAAGAGAGAAAGAGGAACCGTAGTGGAGGGCTGCGGAGTAATTTCGTCCACCTGGGGATCTTTAACGTGCGCTGACATCGCACAGCACGCGGACGCATCTTCGTTTCGCCTCCATCGAAACGCAGCCGCCGAGGTCTGGTTCGAACCCGGGTACTCCGGCACAGTAGTCGGGCGTCTTACCACTGCGCCACCCCGGCGAGGCGACACCTCAACCGCGCCGTAAAAGAAGGAAGGAAGGTGGGAGTGAAACTGGCAAGAGGAAAAGAGGAGCCGTAGTGGAGGGCTGCGGAGTAATTTCGACCACCTGGGGATCTTTAACGTGCGCTGACATCGCACAGCTCACGGGCGCCTCTTCGTTTCGCCTTCATCGAAAAGCAGCCGCCGAGGTCGGGTTCGAACCTGGATACTCCGCCACAGTAGTCGGGCGTCTTACCACGGCGCCACCCGGCGGGGCGACACTGATTTATTTAAAAAAAAAACTGATTAATTTATAGGAAGGGAAAGGCGCGGTAACTGTCTCACCTGTTTTCTGTGGACACCGCAACCGCGCCGTAAAGGAAGGGAGGAAGGTGGGAGTGAAAGAGAGAAAGAGGAGCCGTAGTGGAGGGCTACGGAGTAATTTCGACCACCTGGGGATCTTTAACGTGCGCTGACATCGCACAGCACACGGACGCCTCTTCGTTTCGCCTCCATCGAAACGCAGCCGCTGAGGTCGGGTTCGAACCCGGGTACTCCGGCACAGTAGTCGGGCACCTTACCATTGCACCACCCCGGCGGGGCGACACCTCAACCGCGCCGTAAAAGAAGGGAGGAAGGCGGGAGTGAAAGTGACAAGAGCGAGAGAGGAGCCGTAGTGGAGGGCTGCGGAGTAATTTCGATCACCTGGGCCTGGGGATCTTTAACTTGCGCTGACATCGCACAGCACACGGGCGCCTCTTCGTTTCGCCTCCATCGAAAAGCAGCCGCCGAGGTCTGGTTCGAACCCGGGTACTCCGGCACAGTAGTCACTGCACCACCCCGACACCTCAACCGCGCCGTAAAAGAAGGGAGGAAGGTGGGAGTGAAAGTGGCAAGAGCGAAAGAGGAGCCGTAGTGGAGGGCTGCGGAGTAATTTCGACCACCTGGGCCTGGGGATCTTTAACGTGCGCTGACATCGCACAGCACACGGGCGCCTCTGCGTTTCGCCTCCATCGAAACGCAGCCGCCGAGGTCTGGTTCGAACCCGGGTGCTCCGGTACAGTAGTCGGGCGTCTTACCACTGCACCATCCCGGCAGGGCATTTTTGTTACCACCATCTGCACATACGTGGACATTGAGAGCCGCCGGAGAGGAGGGTGTCCTCGAATTAATTTTCGCGCCTCTCAGGTTCGGTAGCGCACCGGCATTGCACAGAACTGATGAGCATCTTTTTACATCTATTTTCTTCGTAGTAACGCACTCGCTGTGGCCGGGTTCGGACTCGATATAGGTGTCCAGGGTGTAAATAATAAGGCAAGGTGTCACAGCTGGCGTAAATGTCGAGCTCATCGTCTACCTCCTTGCATATAATTAAGGCAGTCATCATAGCCATCAGAGTTTCTTATAGCTGTACTTATTTTTCAGTGAGGCCGATCGAGTTTATTATTATAGTCCCACCAATGTTTTCGCAAAGTTTTACGTGGCGAAAAATGTTATTCTTATTTTTCTTTTTTGCATTTTTGAATGGAGTGCTATATAGCAACGGCTATCGCATGCATTAATTAGTCCATTAATGGAAAGTCGGTTTATCCAGGAGCCGCTATGGCGACCGCTATTCATTGACGCCACGTAAAGTGCCCCTAACACCTGCTTTACCTATCACGAACAAGTGTGACAGATACTGCGCCTTTCCTTTCCTGTGAACCAATTATTATTATTACCCCGCCGGGATGGCGCAGTGGTTACGGCGCTCGACTACTACGCCCAAGGACGCGGGATCGAATCCCGGCCTCGGCGGCCGTTTTTCGGGGGAGGCGAAAAGCAAGGCTCCCGTGTGCTGTGCGAACTCAGTGCACGTTAAAGAACCCCAGGTGGTCGAAATGTCCGGAGTCCTCCACTACGGCGTCTCTCATGACCTGAGTCGCTTTGGGACGTTAAACCCCACAAACCAACCAAGCCAACTAATTATTATTATTATTACACAGCGCGGCGCCTTTCCAGTGAGATATAGCGGCTGTTTTTAACAGTATCATGCATGATTGTTTCCGACAGCCTACCTTTAAAGCTAACGCGCAAACCTTCCGTGTAAAACGTGAAGTTGAAAGCAAGGTCCACAGATAAAACTGAACAATTCTCGGATTTTCCCTACTAAATCGAAGAAGTGACGGGCGATGCTTTCTCCGCAGGAAGCCCCCGGCAGGAAACGGAAGGCAGTGCAATCATCGTTGCGGTAAGCGTTCCGTTCGGCCGATCGGCAGCGGCGACGCCTCCACAGAGACAACGTACAACGTACCCTTCCCTTTTATCACCTGTCACTGCGTTTCCTCCTGACAAGGGGGTGAGCGCGAAGTATGAGAGAGAGAGAGAGAGAGAGAGAGAGAGAGAGAGAGGAAAGGGCTAGTCGGACGTCTTGGTCGTCATCGCTCTAGCGAACGTTGTCGCGCGTTGAATTGGGGACGCCCATACACACGCATACAAGAGCGCTGCCTCGTCAGACCCTAGCTACACGGCGTAATGAGGTGCCCTGGCGAAGGGAGGTGCGACGGGGCTCTCTACGTGTGCGCGCGTGTTGTTGTATGCATGGGCACCCAGTGGGTGGGAAGGAGGAGGCGGGGGAAAGCAAAAGACAAAAGAGGGCCGCTTGTGTTTTTGTGGCCGCCCGCGTTGCTGCTGCTGCCGCCGCAGGCGTCGCCGTCACCGCAGCGAACAACAAAAGGGGCTACCGAAGCTGGCGCTGCGGTATATCCGGACGGGTGTCTCCGCGCACTGTATGTGAACTTCGGTGCCATTGTTGCGAAGCACTGGCTGACGTAGGATAGCGAGCGATCGTTTTGTAGCCCGCTTATAATCGCCGCTATATACTAAACTACCGTTACGATCGCGTTCGCAGATTCTTCTTCCGTGCAGTTTGTGAGTCGTCGTAACGTGCTTTCCGTGACTCTTGTCTCCTCGTGAACGCTCTTGTAAAGCTAATGCATCGGTGGCAATGAGATTGTGCGTGCCGACAGCCAGCACCAAGCATCGGCATAATATTGGATTATTTTCGGAGCTCACTGGCCCTATGTATGGCAAGTCATGCCCAGACGAAGACAACAAGTCCACTTGTCGTAACGTTGGCTCATCTGCGAACTGAGGCGTACCCCATCTACCCTTGTTCAGTTCTTCAAGCCATGCCAATGTAGTTCCAAAATAGGCCTCTTACTGTTTGTACTGCCTGGGCCGTTACGTTTCTTCGTTAACGCTATAGCGCTAGACCCCGTTCGCCACAAAAACCAGCGTTGGCGTTTTGAGCGAATAACCGCGGGCATTTTTCCGGCAGGCAGTAGTTGGCAGGTGTCATGGCCGGGCTCTGATTGGTCGTCTAGTTATGTGGCGACACGAGACATCGTGACGTGGTCGAGTTGACAGATGCCGCCAACTGTGGCTTTACCTCAGAAGATGGGAGGGTGGGATCGGAATCATTCCGCTACTCTTTGCATTCCATGTCCGACACGCTATAACTCCCAGTCCACGCAGGCATGCAGCGCGTATGCGGTTTGGTTGAAGCGGGGCGTCATATCTTTGTTGGGTGGTCTTTCAGATAGGACTGTATGTTCTAGAGTATGTGTGATATATTAGAGTAAGATAGTAAGGTGGAGAGTGGCAAAATCCTTGTACGCGAATAGGGGCTTGTAAGAAGACCCCCCCTCCTGATCAACCAGCCTTCTTGGAGGCATCATGTGACGCAAAATTTATCGTAAAAATTTTAGCAAGCGTTCCGCTTTGTTGCCGAAAGAAAGTGGGCTTCGATCGCCAATAATTCCAGGAGAGAGCAAATGTTGTTCGGGGCGGCATGGCGGTCGGATCGACGGATAACTCGCCCTTTAAGTTGCCTATTTCACAGTCGGCAATACCTTCGTTCTTTCCGTGTATTACGTACCGCGTTCCGTCAAATGAGCCGTCAGCTGTGCGTCCTCTCGAAGCGCCAGCATCTTACGCGGCTTTTTCTTTTTTTACATCGTCCTCGACAACCGCCGCACAGCCCGCACCACTTACACACTCACTTCCTGACGCTGTGCCTCCGTACTGCACTTTCTCCCAGACGTATGTATGCCTGCTCGAGTTGTCTGTCACACTTCGGTGACCCGATCGCACGGTGGTTTCGCCACAGCAGTACTTTTAGCGACGCGACCGAATCGAATTGCCAGGCAGTAGAGCCACGGGTTTGCTCTTGCATATATCCATGCGTCTCGAGGGTTTTTATAATGTATACGTAACTCCGCGTGAATTCTCGTTGCATCTCAATCCGAGGACTCAGAGCGGGAAGTGAGATGTAAGGGTAGAAAAAAAAAGTGGGGGGGGGGGGGGGGGGGGGGCGGATGCCAACTAGGCGGGCGGCATTCTTGGCTCCTCCGCAGTAGGGGCAGCGTTCTGCATCACTTAAAGACCGTTCCGCACTGGCGCGCTCCCTGACTGAATCTTGTTCGCATCTCCACCTCATCCGCTGTCTCTCTTTTCTCTCTGTGATGTACGTCGGAACTCCGGGGATGCTGTTTGGCTTGCCTCGAAAGAGTCAACGCACGCAGGCAACGCCTTCCCTTCCCCGATCATCCCCGCTTTTACCCTCCTTTTAGCATTTCTCTTTTTAATCCGACCGGAATGCACGGCAGGCTCGCAAGCAATGCTCCTTTAGGACACCCCCCCCTCTTTCTCTCCCTCTCGCAACTCTACCGATTTATAGTCAGTCGCGAAACGAATTCCATAGACATGTAATTTATTCCGTCTGGTTTGTCATTTAATCCTGCTTAGTGAGTGGCATAGGTGTAACTCAAGTTCATCGAGTGCCGATATTCCTGCTTGTTATTCTTTCCGATAGTCATTTACGATACGCACCCCGTAAGTCCTCTTTGCGCGCGCGCAAGTCGGAGATCCCTTTGAAACTCACGGTACTTTACTGAAATGACAAATACCCTAAAGGTAGTGTAGACGGCAGGCGTGTACTTTGTGCTAGTGCAGTACTCTCAGTTTCAATGATGGCCTGATGAACTTGATGTAGCAAAGCCTGCCACTCTAATATGAAGATCTCTGTTTTGTTGACTCCCGGAGTCGAACAAAACAGAGTGACGCCACCTGGCGCGCAGGGTCGCGCCGCGTGTGGATAAGGGAGGAGTGATTGTATGTCGCTCTTAGGAGCAGTCTGTAAGTAACCACGTTGTTAGGTTAACCACGCTGGCTGCAGTTTTCTTGCGGTTTGACAGCGTGTAATTGCGGAAACACTTGTTTGCCTCTGCGTACCCGCGGCGGTGTACCCCGCTAATTAAATCGGGAGGACTGCCGCGTTCTCTGCACGCCCTGCTTCCGGAGGACGTTTGGGAGGGAAACACGTGTTCTTTTTCTTTTGCCATCTTCTTTGTGACGCCGCAGTATCATGTGCGGTTCCCTCCGTTTAATATTAGGCTGTGCGAGACGGGCAGATTGAATTAGGTGAGTGTAATGAGCTTGTCGAACGCTATGGCCGTTGATAATTTAATACTGCGCGGCGGTTATTATTTTTTATGTCTTATATTTGTTCCGACAGGGGATAGATCTTGCATGGGACACGAAGGGATTCTGCTGCGTATATATAGGATGCTGGGGCCACTGTGAACAGCAGAGAGTTCTGTGATTTGTCTTTCAGGGTTGATTTAAAACACGCCTTTTGTAACTTCATGCTGAATTAAACCAGTATCGTCAACAATTAGTTCATGTTTCGGGATCGCACGAACAGAGTTAAATTGCGGGCGTGCGCGTAATTTCTACAAAAAAATGCGTTCCATGAAGTACACGCGATTCAACGTTTTTATTTTTCTTTGCCCCGTCGGGGTGGTGCAGTGGTAAGACGCCCGACTACTGTCCGGAGTTCCCGGGTTCGAACCCGACCACGGCGGCTGCGTTTCGATGGAGGCGAAACGAAGTGGCGTCCGTGTGCTGTGCGATGTCAGCGCACGTTAAAGATCCCAGGTGGTCGAAATTACTCCGTAGCCCTCCACTACGGCTCCTCTTTCTCTATTTCCACTTTCACTCCCATCTTCATCCCTTCCCTTACGGCGCGGTTCAGGTGTCCACATAGCAAGTGTGACAGATACTGCGCCTTTCCCTTCCTGTGAACCAATTATTATTATTATTGTTGTTTTTCTTGCTGTGTGAAAGGAGTAGGGAGGTTGTATAGTGTGGCGTGGATTACAAAGAACTACCGCCCCCCCCCCCCCCCTTCCCTTTATACTTCACTCTCAACGAGTTGACAGGCAGTTGACGTCATATGTCGTCAACGTTAGCTTAATGTTCAAGCCTACTAAAACGAGGTTGCACAGCTTTACGGTCTAATCTCTACAAGCTCTTAACACACTTCGCGCACTTTTTTCCCCCTCTTCATCCTTGTTTGAGAGCCCTGCATAGCGCACATATGTCTCGCGCGTAATAACAGTGCTGCAGCTGGTCTTGATTTTATTCGCTCGCTGCTTTCCTCGTTTGTGGTGGGAGAACTGCGCTACGTTCGTTCCAGGTGCATCCGCGTCGTACAAAGTGTTACAAGGTGTCGCACTGACGTATTTAGTGTCATCTCGTGAATGCGGAAACTCGGCAGGTTTGAAAGTCGGGAAGCCTGCACCGCTTATCATCGCCGTTTTTCTCCTTATTCATCTTTGTTTTGTTTTTAGCTATATAAAAGTTTTTTTTTTTTTTCATAATTGTGAAATAATTATCGCCGGCAGGTGGAACTGGCGGTGGCGGAGCACTGTGCTTCAGTTATTCTGCGGAAAATTGTGTGCGCTCCAAGGACTGCAGTATGGGGTCCAAGCAAGGAAATTAACATATATGCTAACAGCTTTAATACTACGCTGTGTTAACACGCGGATAGCGACCCGGATATCTATACATTGGTGTTCCTGCATGCCTTAATGCTTGCAGTACTTGTTAAAAAAATACGATGATAGTTTCCGTTGGCACAGTTCTTGGATTATTCAGAACATTTGGAATTTCGGACTCATGTGGTGTTGACTTCACTAGGACTCTAGTTAGTTTCGTTTAAATAAATTACAAGGGTTTAACGCTGCTGAACCAAATATTGCGCGAAAGCATTAGCTGCGGGTGACCGAGCGTCCTTCTTCTTCTCTTTTTCTTTTTCCTCAGCCCACATATAAAGCCCCACTTTAACCAACCGATATGAACGTGCCTTAGTGGCCTATAGGGGTAACGTAATGCTAGGGTCCTAGCAGGCTGATTCTGACATAACCGTCCCATGTGAAACGAGAGACCCAAGTTGGCAGCTCCTGCCAGCTTGGGGTCATCTACGGGGGTCGTCTAAAGATCAAAGGTCAAACGGGGTTACCGCCGAGGCCACGCTGACGGCTTGAAAGTGCGAGTATTATTGCTTTCGCAATAAAACATAAGCGTTGTAAACACGTTGGCACTCTCAAGAGCATGCTTGTTACTCTTGCTCACTTTGCCTAACTAGTAGCAGCTAGCAACGATTCGATAATGTAAATCTTGAGCGGCTGAAAAACACATTTCGCGCGTGCTCACTGTCTTCAATCGCGTACTAAAACGTACCCTCTGTGCATACATTTCTGTATTGTCTACCCAACATTGTTGTGTATAAGTAAACATAACAATCCAAGACTTTGCAACCAAAGAGCAGTCGCGAAGTTTACTACCTTCGTGGCATTTGCGTGCTTGCGTGTTTTGGATCTTCAATTGCAAGTGAAGCAACCAGGAACGTGACTACATAAGTACTGTTCGATTATATCGCGTTTGACTGCAGTTATAGCGAAGAGAGCTTCCTATCTGCGCCAGAGTGAAGGTCTGTTCGCATACTGAAAATGTTCAGCTTAACTCAGCTGATGGTCATCGTGGAACGGCCTGTAAAACGTGTTCTGTGCTTGCATGCAGGCCGGTCTGCGCAAGCAGGCTTAAACTCAGGCTCTTCGAAGACGGCCGAAATCATTATGCGTATATGAAAGAATCAGCACCTTCCCCTTTGCCTCCTATGGGGTCATTTCCAAACAAGTTGCACCGATAGCGTAGTAATCCCGCGATTAAGACCTGTTCGGAAGCGACAAAGTAAAAAAAAAAGAAAGGGGGAAACTTGGACGAACAGCCACGCAGGCATCGGAAAGTGGCGCAACTTGCACATCCACCCGCACTACCATTTCGCGCGCTAACACCCGGCGACCTTTTGCCACGGACCGGCGAAAGAAAAAAAAAAAAAAAAGCACGAGTAGGATATAGCATTTATAAAAGAAAAAGAAGCGGAGAAAAGTCAAGCGAGGCAGATAATGCGTCGGAAGGAGGACGTAGTGTGTGCGAAATTGAAATGAATAAAAAAAAAAGAAAATAAAAACATAGCTTTCCGCAGACAGGAATCCGGGCTTCCTCTTTTTGCAGGAGCATATACTATTGAGGCGACGCGATAAGCAGAGTTGCTTCTTGTATCGCGCCACCAATGCGGGCGCGATCGTCGGCGGCAGCCGGTTTTCTTCTTTTTTTTAGTTCTTCTTTTTCGTAGCGGATGCATCGTGGCGACCACTGTGGCGACGTCGCCTCGCGTGTGCGCGCAATACCGCCAGCGCAAGACGGGAAACCATGCAGCCCAGCTGCCGATATGATCGGCAATGCCGACGCGTCCGCCGCGGGTTGCGCGCTGGGCGACCAGCCGACCGACCGACCCGCGGCGTCGGCGGCGACCAGGCGCGTGTGTCCTCGGTGGTCGGTCATCAGAGATCACCCTGCGCGCCGCTGAGAAGCGCGTTTATAGGTGCGGAATACCGTGTTGACGCATGTGCAACTGTCGCACTATTTTAGAATATTCCTTCGGTTCTTGGCCGTGAGTTTTCATTCAAGGTACAGAGTTCATTTATTGAAGTAAATAAAAGCTTCGGTATTACCTGATTAGTGCAGTTTTGTGCACTAAGCAAATGGGTAAGGGAATGTGGGTGAGGGGATGATTGAGCAACGGTGATCCGACGGGCAGATGCACAAAGCCGGAGTCGCACAAACAAGGACAATGAGGACTTCTGGCTTTCTAACGCACAGCTAAGGATCTCAGCTCGCGCTCTTGTAGGCAGCTCTCCCTGTCGATCACACCCTGATGGTGGGCACAGCCTGCTAGAAGTGGCTGCGGAACATTCGGGATTTGTATACTGTGATTGTCGCCGACAGCGTGCGCAAGGTAGCGGGTGAGGTATTGCGTATATTAGCACTTCGGCATTATATAATAGTCTTCGCGCATTCTATTTTTGTGAGGCGACAAAGATGGACCAGTACTTATGTGATATCGTGATACAACAAAAATTAAGTTAACCAGTTTTGGCGGCTAAAACACAGACTTAAATCTTTCGCTCGTCGCCAGGGTCGTAGAAGACGCCGTATTCTCTAATGGACAGAGGCATTTGTCGCCCTTTTGCAAGTAGAATTTGTTCGCTCATCAGCACTCGGCAGCATGTGGGAAACCGAAGGTGTCACAGAATGATTGCGCACGCGTTTGTTGCAAAAGCACGCAGAAATACTCAATTCCTGGTGGCTGTCCATGATTATATAGGTACCCCTTTATGATGGGCACTACTTGATGGAGGGCTCTTGCGATGTTTGATGGTTAGTACACTTTGATATTGGGCATCCACCAAAGTAGGCGTCCTGTCATGATGCGCGCATCTCGCTGTACTGGGATTCTTTCTTTCTTTCTTTCTTTCTTTCTTTCTTTCTTTCTTTCTTTCTTTCCTTCTTTCTTTCTTTCTTTCTTTCTTTCTTTCTTTCTTTCTTTCTTTCTTTCTTTCTTTCTTTCTTTCTTTCTTTCTTTCTTTCTTTCTCTCTTTCTTTCTTTCTTAACTTGTGGGCACCCCGCTGTATTGGGCACGTCACTGCATTGAGCACGTAACTATTATGGGCACCCTGCGCGAGTTAGCATCCTTCGATGGTCCTTTGTGGAAAAGTACATGGTTCTCATACCCTATGGCTGATGGCTTCCTGCGTAACGATTTTTTTTTTTTAACGAGTGGGCACCCCGTTGTATTGGGCACGTCACTACATTGAGCACATAACTATTGTGGGCACCCCACCAGAGTGGGCACCCCGCCAGAGTGAGCACTCTGCGCGAGTTGGCATCCTTGTATGGTCCTTCCCTGTCGGAAAAAACTACAGAACTGTGTCAAAAATGCGACAAAATATCCTGTAGTTCTGTCGTAACCACCAAATTTTTCTGTAGTTCTGTAGTTTTTCTGTAGTATATTTCTGTTGTCTAGTTTTGTAGCACTTTTTTGTTGTAACTACAGAAATTTCCGATGTTACGACAGAATGTTCTGTGTTCACAACTGGTTTCCCGTCAAAAACCGCACAGAAATTCTGTCGTAACATCAGAAAATTTTCTGTAGTTTTTCCGACTGGGAAATTTATTGAAAAATACGTTTCTCATATTCTCTATGGCTGATGTCTTCCTGCGTAACGATTTTCAACCGGAGATGGAGAGAGAAGCAACTTTATTGAGACACCAGTCAATGAACGCCAGGAGAGAAGTCCATCTGCCCCATCGTCCCTTGCCGTCGAGCGGAATCCCCTGGGACATCGCAGCAGCAAGAGCTTGACCGATGATGTCCTGCTGTTAGCGTCTGGGCTACAAAGCAAAACATCCCATAATTCTAGGGTTCGCGAGCTGTCGTACTCAGTCGGACATGTCCACACCACATGCACTAAAGCTATTGCCTCGTCGTAAAATTTGCACTTTGACCTGAAGGCTTCAGGATACCATTTGCGGTATAGTACTGGGTTGGGAAAAAACCCCGTCTGTAATTTTCTCCATATAAGTTCCTCTTTCTTATTGAGCGTTCTGTCCGGTGGCGGATAAATGTGTCGATTTAGTATTTAATGTAGTGTGATTTCCTGGTATGCGCGCTTATCCTCCCTGCTTTTTATAGTTTCGGTATCTGGAGGGTAGACGCCAGTTTTCATTACGACAGCGGCGCAGAGGCACCACGGAAAGTCAAATACACGGCTATCGTTGTAAAAAAAGAAGTAACGCTTCTTAAGTTTGCGTTATAGCGGTATTCCTGGCCGGCACAGTGCGGCGGCCAGATGATCGCTCTTTTCCAAGGCGCACACGCGTCTTTAATCGCCTCTGCTGCGCTAACCGGGTCGCGCGCTGCATTGCCCTTCCTCGGCCGGCTCGTCAGAGGCCGCTCGCTGCGCGCAACGTACGCTTTCGAGGCAAATGCGCTGTCGAGAGTTCCTCGGTTCACGATCGCCGTTTTCTGGTCGCTTCCTCCTCGGTCCTTGGGTTCGTCTCGAGAGAGAAGCTTTTTATCATTTGCGATCTGCACACGCCGCTTCACCCTCGCTCTTGGACTGCTTGTGCTGCTATTTCTTTCCTTTTTTTTCTACTCCTTTCTTTTTCATTTCAAAACTAGCGTGCGGGCAGCATTTTGCAGTCGATGAGAGAGCACACCAGCTTAGCGTAGTCTTATATGTACCACATTCGCGTACGGCTCGATCAATTGTGGTCGTGTCCACTCTGTATGCGTAAGTAGACTGTTACACTGAAAGTTCATGTATAGGGTCTGGTCTCTGGCTATTGGTTACACTCCCGGTGGTTTCCCAATGAATACAGGATTAGGTTTTCATACCTGCCAAAACTGCTGTGTAACCGGTAAGCTCGCGTAACTGTTTTTCTTCAATAGTGAAATCTCGTGTATTTAATTACACTCGTCGGGTATCGTGTAATGGATGACGCTTTTGTAATTTAACCCCGCCGGGGTGGCGCAGTGGTTACGGCGCTCGACTACTGTTCCCAAAGACGCGGGATCGAATCCCGGCCTCGGCGGCAGCTTTTCGATGGAGGCGAGAAGCAAGGGGCCCGTGTGCGATGCGATGTCAGTGCACGTTAAAGAACCCCAGGTGGTCGAAATTTCCGGAGTCCTCCACTGCGGCCTCTCTCATAGCCTGAGTTGCGTTGGGACGTTAAACCCCACAAACCAAACCAAGCTTTTGTAATTTATAGCAAGATGGTGTCTTGATCATGAAGAAGATATACCAGAACAGGAAGATGCAATTTAATTCCGCGAAAAAAAAAACAAAACAAAAAGGAAGGGAGAGAGAGATGGTATTGAGTTGAACGTGTACTCTTCGGTTTCCATTAAGCTCTAGCAGAGAGGGAAACGGAAAGAGGGAAAAACGATGACGGTGAGGAGCGCGGAAACCAGAGATATATACTTGTGCCACCGGTATACATAAATTGGGGCGCACACAGAATTTCTATACGAGCGAGAGCAGTATTTCCAGTTTCTGCTTTCGCCTATATGGAGCCAGCTGATGTGATTCATGAGCTGTTCGCAGCTAGAGTTGCCACACAGCGATATACACTGGCCGCTCATTGCTCTGACGGCAGGGGTTCGAGCTTATAACAACACATGACAGCTGTCTTTGGTCGTATCTTCCGCTCCATGTTTTGCGCGGCGTCCTCAAAGTCGAACCACCAGTCCGGTTTGGCTGCTGGAACGTGTACGCTGTGCGAGCGACTTCATTATTCTGCACGGCGGACGTCGATTCAAGAAACGAATTCCTCCCGCGGTTTCTCTCGGTTGCTTGCTTATCGATCGTGTAAAACTGCGCTACACTCTCGAACATTACAAAGTGCACGAGTGGCGCTCGCGGACAATGAATCTCCTCTGTGTGTGTGGGCACGGAACGGGTTTTACTGGCCCTCCCCGTTGCACTGGCAGTGAACTTACGCTCTTGATGATGTAACCGAAAGCAACATTGTCTAGGCCTTCGGGGCGTGTGCGCCGCAAACAATAAGAAGTTAAGAGGTCGCTGTAGAGAGTAACACTTTTGCTTTACAGTATACTCACGCTCATGGCGCGGCTTATTGGCGCGAAACTGCGGAAGGATTTGCGAACACTCCGTAAGGAGTGGAGAGCCTTTTGTTCGAATGACGTACGCTTTGTGATTACGTTGCGACATCCCAATCAAATTGCTTCCGTTGGACCTCTCCTTTACTTCCATAACTTTTTTTCTCTTTCGAAATTCTTTGTCCTGCTGTACTCTAATGATGACGTGCTGTAGTTCTGGGGAGGCGTACATAGACGGCCCTTCGCTTATTCCATGTCTTATATTGATACTGTGTCGTAACCGGGTGCGCCTTGTGAACATAAATCCATTTTCCTCAATTGCTCGCAATAACTCGCGTTGCTTTAGATGTTCATCCCAGCAGCTAGCGTATCCCACCTGTTTCAGCCTATACCGCATCAGAATCTACACGAATGGCTGGAAGTGCTTGTCAGGCGTACGAATGGTTATTCGACTTCCACGTGTACTGTATTAAAATTCCGTTTATTTTGCGTACCCTTCATCCGAATTTGTACAGTTTTGTCAGAACGTTTGTTCTTAAAGCTTTTGATATTTGTAGAGGTTCTATATGATCATCATCAGCCAGACTATACCCACGGCAGGGCGAAGTCCTCTCCCGTACTGTTGCAATTAACACAGTCCGGTGCTAGCTGCATCCTCTTGACCCCTGCAAACTTGACCTTATCCACCCTACTAAATTTCTGCCCCCCCCCCCCCCCCCCCTCCTCCTTGCCTTTGGAGATCCAAATTGCTATCCTTAGCGACTATCGGTTATTCTCTTTTCGTGCTGCATCTTCTCCACCACTCCACCATGCCCATTTCTTCTTGATTTCCGTTAAAATGTCATTAACTTGGAATTATTTCTCTGGCCCAGTCTGCATGCTTCATATTTCCTACGAATACTCCTACGAATACTCCTCCTATGAATACTCCTCCTATGAATACTCCTCCTATGAATTCTTTATATGTATATGTAATGTATATGCATATGCATATGTAATTCTCTATGAATTCTCTATATTCTGCGATAACGTGCAAGGGGACACAAAATGCAAACACAAGAAAGGCATAAATAAGAGACAACCACTACTTCTGCATTTATTTTCTGAGCTCGTTTGTGTTCCACAATTCATTTCCACTCCGGTAAACCAGTTGGCCAGTTGTTTTGACCAGTTGTTCAACCAGTTAATAAGCCTGTTTCATGAAAACTGCACTCATACTTGCCGCCCGGCTTTTGTTACTCGATGTCTAATGCTGCGCGTTACGTCTAACTGATCTGTATACCTTCTCTTTCATTCCAGGTAGATCCCTTCGCTCTTTGTAGTTCATAGTTAAGGATCCTATTTCACGAGGCTTCTAAAGTGCGCAGCTTTATCCGCGCCGGTTATCGCGGAACACGCATTAATTAATTTGCTTTTCCCCTCTCCGCGCGCCCCTTATCGTGTAGCGTAGCTACCAGCTCACGCACGTGAACACAATCTGTACACGGCTTTGTCTGAAACACGCGGAGCGCCTGCTGCTGCGATACCCGCGTTTCTACTTGGACACTCTCTGCGGGGAGCCTGTAGCGAGTCGGCTTCAGAAAAAGCAAGAAAGGCTTAAAGGCAAGCGCGAAACTTAGCGAGCAGGCCGCTGCAAGCTTGAGAGAACGTGCTGTCAGGAAAACGCGCGTTCATTACTCAGGCCGCACGTGTGCCGTGTGTGTGTTTGCTTGAAAGAGCTGTCATTGCGGATACTCTGGCGTGCCTCGTTGGTCCACGGGCGGCATGTACAGTGAACGTTGGTGGTCGGTGGGATGACAAATGTTAGTGGGAGAAGAAACCGAGAGCCTGTTTCTTGGTTCGTATACGCATTGACGAGGCCGACCAGTTTCCCATGCCTGTATCGCCAGCTTCTATTCGATTTTGTCTTTAACTCTCCGGGTGATGTCGCTGAAGGCGGTGTTTATGCCACAATCTGCAGTGCCCATTAAACAATTGCTAGCCAAATGTGTGTTGCTTACTTAGTCTCCCTAGAGACGCAATAAACATATGCCACGTGCACTCACTCTGCTTTGTGCCCATATGTAGTTAGTGTAAAGAAGTAATGGCTGCGCTTTGAGATACATATGGTTATGATAACGCTGTTTGCCTCTAAATAGCCATTAGTTCTTTGCAGCTTATTGCGCGGACTAGGCGGCATTGCGTCCACAGTTGCACGCGGGGAGCCGCGCGTCGCTTGCGCTGATTGCGGTTCTCGTCTCGCACGACTGAGGACGACGACGCTGTGCTACGTGTGGGCTTCACGCTAGAATACGACAAGCCGTTTCGGAGGCACACACGGTAGTATGCAGAAGTAAGTACATAAATAGAGGACAGACACAGTCAGGACATACATACAGAGTCACGCATACGTAGCCAGAGAGCGCAGAGCTATTTAATTCCTCCAGTTACAAAACCCTCCAGTACACCATTCAGTAAACCCTCGGTGGGGTGGGACCGGCGACCAACGTTTGGGGGAGAAATGGTGGCGCCACCTGTTAACTGGACAGTCAGCTGTGGGTTAATAATAATAATTGATTCTTATTATTAACCGCCTAACTTGGTTCCGTAGCCAGCAGCGGCGAGCAGTTCGTCCTAATGCCGCATGGTGACATGACAGTTTGCTATAAGTGTTTCATAAATCAGAGTGGCATACTTAACTGAGCATGTGACCATTTCAGGCGTTTTCAACTGGCTCGCGAGGAAAGAGCGTTCACATGTGCACGCAAGTGCAGGCACCCGCTTACATGTATTTATCACTAAACCTTGGACGCAGTATAGTTTATTATGCAAAAGTCCAAGGCTGAGACTGCTTGCTTTACGCGGCGACCGTGTGACAAGCAGGAGCTCTGGGTACATTATATCAAAGTATACTGTGTGCCACTCGGGCGAGAAGGTGATCCTGTCTTCTTTTGGGGCGTGCCAGTTTGCCCCCTTTCGAACTCTGAAGCTCCTTGTTAGAAGAGGTCCAAGGCATAACAGGAGCATCGGACCACGCGAAGTTACGTGGTGCATATAACTCAGTCTGTGCGCATCTCACGATGCTCCCAACAGTGTATCTGTGCGCGGTTCAGCTTGCGCGAAACGTTGTGCGCTCTTGCCGTCGCAATTCGGTCATTTCGACCGGAACTCTTCAAGGGTACAATAGTAGTGAGGGGTCTTCTGATGGGGAAATAAAGGAACGGTATTTGGCGCTGTAGCTGCTAAACTGACATACATACGTATTATAGTTCATCCGCGTCCGAGGGAGAGCTGGACGTGTGTGGTATAAATGGATAACATGGGTTAGGTTTTGTCAAGGGCGTGCACAGAAAAGGTGAAAAGGTAAAGGACAAAAGGAGAAACTCGTAGGTCCTGGTGGTTTACATACATGCTTTCTTTTTTTTTTTTTTTTTTTACTATTGTGGCGAATAAATTGATTTAATATTTACTAGGGGCATAAGTTATAAACGTGAAAAAAAAATGACTCCAGGGAGCTCTTGTTTTGGTTGCTATATTACCACATTTAACATTGATGCCTACCTATAATTTTCCGAGGGCTATCCAGTCTGCGTGGTGCCATACGGTCTGTGTCGTGGAAAGCGCGTTACCCTCGAGACCCGCAGTGCTCGTACTTGATTATTTTGACATGCCCAGAGTGGCGGCATAAAGACGTTCTTCTCCTCGGCTGAACATCGGGGGATCGAATAGCAGCCACAGCGGCCGCATTTAGGCGTAAGAGGATTGCAAAATGCGCCCATACGCTGTGGGATGTCAGGGCACGTTAAAGAACCCAAAGCGGCACAGATTTATCTGTATAGCTCCACCGTTACGACGTCACTCCTCTGCCAAGCAATGCATAGGTGTTTGCAAAATTTCCTTCAAGATATATGCTTTTTATCCTCATCTTCGCGTACGTGTTCGCCATCGAGTGCCCGCGACGTGGCCGAAAGTATCGGGGCGGAGGGCGGTTGCGTGGCGAGACACTTGGGCGAGCGCGCGGGCGGTGCCGCTGCGACCGTGAATGTCGCGAACCGGAAAGACTTGTCGCGACCGCTTCCCTGGGCGTCTCTGGCAGGACACTTTTTTTTTCTTTTTTTTTTTTATCGATGGGCACGTCGCCACGGATCAATGAAGAGGGCAAAAAAGTAATCAGCGAGATGGTATACGCCATTCAGGACAACGATCTTTCGTGATCAACGTCGGGTTACGCGCAGCGTGGGGGATGGTTAGTAAGGGTACTTTGTTGTGAATGGTGCGGAACTGGCGATGCGTCCAGCTGCAGCAGAGAACGCTCAGATCGGTTGGGTGGCGATAGTGTTTGACAGAGTCATCGCGGATCGGAATTACACCTAAAGTGCGCTTCTTTATAATATTACACGATACGTAGCCTGAGCTATATGGCCGAAGGGGTAAACTTCTAAGCTCTGTAACGAAGTTACCTGAAGAATACTTTAATATATATGTAAGCTAGAGGAGACTGAGGACAAACTCTCTCATCTACGAGACTTTGAACGCTGGCGATGCGTAACGAGCCCGATACGGTGCTTAGAAGCAAAATCCTTGGGCCGTATATTTTTAATAAAGACTTTATGTGGCGAGGCCATACTATAATTTCTATTTTGACCTATATCGCTTCTGCTAACAAAATGCGAAGAACCTTAGCGCTTATGGCGTCGGAAAATTCTTGCCGCCGGTTTAACTCAGTCGGCCAAATGCAAGTATGTGCACTGGCACGTAGAGTTTCATTGCTTTTTAGTTTAGTGGCTAGGGCTTCAAGGTTGGATTTCAGGCAAATTCGGTGACTGGGGCCTTAAGACGTACCGCACTATAAGGTTTTGGGACCGCTTAACGCACCAGAATAGGGCGATGCGATAGCGGGGCGGTCTGTATTGATTGCGCAGGTACATGGTAGTTGGTGGAGACGAGCGCGAGAGTGTACCCTGTTAAACGCAGTGGGTGATCTAATGCGGCGACAGCATAGTGCCCTCATCAAAGATAACATACTTTTGTGTACTGGCCATCGAAATTGATCCGTCCGCGTCGTCGTGGGATCGAAATCCAGTCACGGCCATATCTTATTTTTCTCAAGGTCATATGGACGACATAGTCACAGCCAAAGGCTTATCGGCGGAATGGAAGCCCTAGAACTAGCCCTGTAAAAAAAATAAAAAAAAAAATAATAATAATAATAAAAAACCATAAAACCCTGTACCATCGAGCTTGAAAACCATGTGACCTATGAATCATGGATGAATCGTGCCTACTTTCGTGACTGTCCATGCAGACATGAATGGCAGTGGCTCTTCAGAGCGACATTTTCGCGAGGGACGGTGCTTCCCTCCTTCTGAATTTTGTAGCATGGTATGATATGGTGGGGTGTGGCGTGGCGTGGTGTGGTGTGTGGTGTGTGGTGTGTGGTGTGTGGTGTGTGGTGTGTGGTGTGTGGCGTGGCGTGGCGTGGCGTGGTGTGTGGTGTGTGGTGTGTGGTGTGTGGTGTGTGGTGTGTGGTGTGGTGCGGTAGGTTAGGTTAGGTACAGGGAATATGGCGTTTAACGTCCCTAAGTGGCGTCGGCTACGAGAGACACCGTAGTGGTTCTCGAGTGATTTCGACCACTTGGGATGATCGAAGTGCACTGACATCGCACAGTGTACACGGGCGCCTTGTGCGCGTCGAAACGTTGAGATCGAACCCGCGTCCTCGGGATCACCAGTCGAGCGTCCTATATCTTTCAGCCACCGTGGAGGGAAAGCATCTAAGCTGAATTATTTCCTTCATACTTCATACATACTCCTATACTTTTGCAGGCTCCCCTCCGTTGTCGCACGGAAAAGGAGTTCAAAAGCCCCAGTGTTGTTTTTTATTCAACGCTGCAATGGATTATCTTCAGGCGTAGATGATTCCATACTGTATTGCCATAGATGAATAATACATATTTAAAGAAAAAAAATTGATTCATCCGTACTTTTCTTGTTTAGGTTGCTGATGGCTTCCTTCGTGCGAATGTAGCCTAAAGTACGTTTCTATTGCGCGATGGGGATTTAAAGAAAAAGAAAATTGATTCATCCGTACTTTTCTTGTTTAGGTTGCTGATGGCTTCCTTCGTGCGAATGTAGCCTAAAGTACGTCTCTATTGCGCGATGGGGATTTAAAGAAAAAGAAAATTGATTCATCCGTACTTGTCACAAACCCCCGCCTTTACGGTCAAAAGAGGTGCGGGATCCCCTTTACGATTACTCGTCGTTCCTCTATGAGGGTTGTGAACACATTTAAACGTTAGGCCGGTCAACCCGTGAAGCACGTGTGTCGGTGTGTGATTGAGGAATAAGTAAAAATAGGTCACTTTCTTTTACAAACAATTGAAGGTTTATAAATAGCAGACCAAAATTACACTGATAATAATAGAGTACAATGAAAGAGAATACAACGCCACGACAAGATATTGATAAAGACGAAGAAATAAATGATAAGAGAAAAAAAAAATAACCCGACAATGAACAAAACACTGTGATAAAAAATATGAATACCATTGAGATAATAAAGCAGGTATTTCAGATATTATAAGTATGAGCAAAAGTTACATAAGAACACAGCGTAAAATACTACTAAGTCAGGTCAAAAGTTAACAAAGCGAAAATAATGTTCGATTGAACAACAGTCCGTGGCGAATGAAATTCTCACGTCTTCTTGTTTGCTGAGGCGTCGAAGGCTGTGTTGCTCGGTAGCGGCGGCCGTACAGGTGCAGAGGACGATGCGTCGATCGCGGGCCCGAAGAAACACAATACGCTTTCGGAGCACCGCGGAGTGGCCGGAAGTTTGAATCTTCCCAAACGCACTGGTGAGGGCGTGCTGCTGTCGGTTATTTTATACCCTCGGCCGACTATGCAGCAGCCGCGTCAAGGACAGGCGGTCGCTGCCCCATCGGCTTGTCGAATCTTGTCCAGAGGAGCGACGGAGTCCCGTGAATTTCGCTCTATATTCCAGCCATAAGCTCCCGCATCTTCCGCTGTATAATAGGTGAGGCAGCTTGTGACAGTACTTTTCTTGTTTAGGTTGCTGATGGCTTCCTTCGTGCGAATGTAGCCTAAAGTACGTCTCTATTGAGCGACGGGGCCGATGAGGGAGAAAGAGAGAGTTGAAGGGAGGGGAGGGCAGGGGTGATGAGAGCTCTAGTCGGTAGGCGATTCTCGGGGGCAGCTTTCTGTGCCGGTGGAGTCAAGGCTTTGAGAGCGGAGCTTTTCTTGCAGTATTACTACCACAAGTTATTAAAGCATATCTGGCCGCAGCAACTGCTTCGGTTCGAGTTATATCTTGAAGTTGAATTACTAGTATTCGAACAACCAAATACTCAAAACTGTGTTCCTATACGGAGATGTAGGCATATGCCAGCGAAAATTAGCGACTAATCAGTGGTCCACACGCCGTACGCTGTCAGTACAAACACATTTGCGAAGGCATACCGAAGTAAAGTCTTGATAAGTAATGCCGTTGTTAATTCAATAATTGTATGATATTTCATGACAAGGTCCGCAAAATTTCTGGAGGAACTTTATTCTGCGGCGGAGTGAGCAGATGTGCTCAGGCTTTGTAGCTTCCGCCGCAGACCCACAGAAAGTTGTCCTTAGGATTCGTCGAGGTCTTCTCACCGCCCTTACAAACCGCCGCGCGGAGAGGAGGAGGCGAATAATTGAGAGCAGTGGCTGTACGAGCTTGGGAGTCCCGAACGAGAAAGAAGACAGTCCCTGCAGCAAAGCTACCCGTACGTCTTTTGTCTGGGAACGCTAACCCGGCCGCCGACTTTCTCTATAGCGTCGTCTCTCCCACCGCTAATTGGTATACCAGCGCCAAATACGTGGATTCAGAAGCGCTAAGAGGGACTGCGAGGGATATATATAGGTAAAGGCAGAAGAGCGGAAAGCGTGAGTGCCGACAGCGCTGCCACAGGTGGCAGAGCCGGAGTGTGCGAAGAAGGAGGTCATCACTGAGCGGGAGCTTTACTTCGCAGATGCGGCTACTGCTCGTTCGCTCTAATAGTGGTCAGTATGAAGCATCTCGCCTTTACGGTGCGCGGTCCGTCCCACTCAGAAAGCGTGCATCGTTAAGGGAAGCACGAGTGCACAGTCAGCTAAACGTTTTCCGCCAGAGTGCATTTTAGTCGTTTGAGGGCACAGTGCCTATACGTAGTGTTTGCTAGTCGTGACTGGGCGCAAGCCTACCAGTTGCTGGCTTCAGCCGTGCCATTAGGTTAGCTAACGTGAGGTGCATGTTTCACTAAACGGACGCTAATAGGACTGCTGCAGATGTATTTGGAGTAGGAATGTTCTATAGGATTGTTGTGCAGAAATAGACATCCATCTTTTGCCCATGTGGAATAAAGCAGCTATAGATGGTTGGCTTGTTTGGTTGGTTTGTGTGCTTTAACGTCCCAAAGCAACTCAGGCTTTGAGAGACGCCGTAGTGAAGGACTCTGGAAATTTTGACCGCCTGGGGTTCTTTAACGTGCACTGACATCGCACAGCACACGGGCGCCTTGCTTTTCGCCTCCATCGAAAAGCGGCCGCCGAGGCCGGGATTCGATCCCGCGGCCTTGGGAACAGTAGTCGAGCGCCGTAACCACTGCGCCACCTTCAGAGAACGAACATATGTTCTGTGGTGTCTATATATATAGTGGAGAAAAATTTAAGGACTAAGCATCCTATTAAAAAGACGTCATAGCATGGCTTCTTTGTGCAGTTCTATAATACTGTTCTGTATAGTTTCGTTCTTCTTCTATGGAATGTGGAATTGTACCAAATTGTCTCAAAAAACAGTTTCATTATTTAGGGGTATTATGTCGCACTACACGGAATTCGCATTAAAAACTGCACACAATCGCACGACAGAACGATGAGGAAATGGAACGGGTAGAAAAAAAAAAAGAGCAATTTTCCATTGGGAACAACTAAGGCGCGAGCAGGCGCTTCGTGTCACGTGTCTATGCCGTTTGCCCTGATTTTTCCACAGCTTGCATGCACGTTGCGCGGTCGTTACCCACGCTACCGCGAGCGTCTCTGCGCCGGCGTCGTCTTCCGCGATATTAATCGCACGCGTGCGCGTGGCTTTCTAACGAGTCTTCTGGTACTAAAGACAAACCCGTCGTATAGGCAGTTTTATCGCCGCTCTCACGCGGCTGTCCGCCGACGGTAGCCTGACACTAATTAAAGACGTGATAGCATCTTCTTCCGCGAAGATTGAACGATAGCTGCACGCGTCTCCGGCATGTCGTCTCAGACTTCTTTCGTTTCGATACATTTTTTTCTTCTCGCAAGACAAACTGGTTGTTATTCCTGGACCATTTATTTCGATCGCGTTAGCCCCTTGCCGATGAGTCTTTGCATTTCGCCAACTGGCGGGAAGATGTAGCAGGAAGGGATAATATATAACCCCCGATGGTGTTGCTGAGAAAGCTATAGCTTTAGTTTCCGCACTGCCCGCTTTGCCGTTTCTAGACGATTTTTTGCCTTCTCTTTACATGAATGCATTGCAGTCGGCCCTCTCAAGTAACTCAAGCTCAAGTTTCGCCGCGCGACGGCAGCACCGCTTCTCTCGCCTGGTGGCGAAATGTGAGACGTCGGGACGTCGCCGAAGCAGACGCTCCGCTTCACTAGCTTTCTGTGCACGTGCGGCGAACGAGTTGCGCCGGGCGGTAGTTCACACTCCGCTAAACACAGAAATGTTGCCAGTTGATGCAGACGGCTTGGAGATATATCTAAAGAGTGCATTTGTTTAATACCGCGCTTAGAAAATGGAGGGGATGGAGGATTCTCCCGGGTCTCGCTCATCGCGGGTTAGTTGCTTTTCAGATTCCCTATGCTATCTCCCTGCTTTGTGAGAGCTCTGAAACCAACCAAACCAAGAAATCCTCGGCGTGCGACGTCCGCGATGACATTTGCGAATTTGCCCTAAAGAGCATCTGCCTTTTAATTTCTACAACGGCCGAGCAAATATAGAGGAACGAGGCTTTTTCGTTGGACAATATGCCTCGCTAAGAAGCTATTACTTACAGATTTTCTTAAATTGGTCAATAACGAAAATATGCCTCGTGCACAATACAACGGGAACCTGTGGCTCGACACCACTCACACGGGACAGCGCATTCGCGCCATAGGATTGATGAGTGCAAACCTAATATTATCACAAATGAAGCGCAGCCATTTCATAAGAACCGAAGTAAATGAGACACGCAGCATGCCTGGTTTCACTGAGCACGGATTTCACTGTTCTTTCGAGCCAGCGAGGGCCTGGGTTATGTGTATACCTTACGACGCACGGAGCACGCACGGCATCACCATGTTTTTCAGTGTTCATGAGGCTCGTATCTGTGAGGCAACGCCTGTTCTGGTCTTTCGACTGCAAGATTTGCTTTTGTCACGTCGTAATATAACAACAAAACCTATAAACATCGCATGCTACAGGCCAAAACGGTGGTCAATCAGTTAACCATCTTCAAAACTGCGCGAAAAAACAAGGACATTGGTTTCTGTGGCATACCGTTGATCGATTTCGTGCACTTTGCAACGTTCGCTAACTGTCGCTGACCTGGTAATGGGAATTCTGTCGTCCACTTCAGGAGGATGTCGTATAGGAGAAATGAATAATGGCAGCCGTATACTATGTTCAGTGCTTCCTCCTGATCCCTCTACATCTTTTCCGTGTGTATAGTACTGCTCGAAGTCATCACTTTTACCAGCCCTTCGTGCTTCATGGTCTTTGTTCGTATCGTGTGTGCGGTTTACTAGGACACGCCTTGTTTCGTTTGTTCTCTCCCTATCACTCTCTCTCTCTTCCTCCATCTCTTCACCACTGCTCTGGACGTGGTAAGGCCGCGACCCTGTACCACGAGTCAGAGGGATCAAATTTCAATCGCGACCTGCCTGCGCTCGTAGCTTTTCTCGAGGGATCGAAGCGCTCCCCACACGCGCAAACGTATAGGCGTTCTCACGTACTCGCTCCGTTAGCTATTGTCGTTCGATAGACATCGGAGCCCACCTGTTCTTTCATAGCAGCCGCGCATGCGAGCCCGCGAAAGGCGCGTGATACGCAACAGCCTTGCACTTTCCTTGACTCCGCCCTTTTTCTCTCTCTCTGAGTCCAGCCCCGGCGTTCAATCTTGATCGCGTTTTGTAAGCCGATACCCCCCGGCTCTGCTGGGCTGAGCGTTTTCTGCGTGTTCGCGGGTAATTTCGCGGCTCTTTCACTGACCTGCTTTGCGTTTCAGATTTCTTCTCATGTATACGTATACACACGTATAGCTACAGCATGCCTATCCGATTTCACCGTGTAACGCCTTTTTTTTTCTCTCCCATTTTACTGTTTTCCGGAGTTGCATGACAAGAGCGATCGATGGCGATGGGGCACGGCCTGTTCGGTTGTCACGAATTTCTCTGGATTTTTCTGTTTCTTCCCATTTTTCACAGTATCGACGATTCATTCGATTGGCGTTCTTATGCATAGTTGCGGCGGCGGCGGCGGCTGTGGCGTGAAGAAACCATGGTCGCTGCATAGGGGTTGCGTGCGAATAGCCAAGGACGTTTCGTATAAACCGTGACTACTGTAGCGTTCTGCCTGCGTCTCTGTTCCGTTGGCGATTTAGTCGTAACCGTTGTGATTTGTGCGTGTACACCGGAGAACCAGCTCAGAGCGTACAGCAGGTTGGGGTAGTCTACGTTGACTTAGTCTGCACAGGGCAGAAGTTCTCCAGTCCGCCTTTGGTGCGCCATTACGTGCAATCTTCGTGAAGTGAATGCTCATCACCAACCCTAAAATAGTTCAACCTGCCAGGGATTGCTATTGTAACATTTACCTCAGGGATATTTCCAAAGTTGGTCACCCAAACTCAGTCCACGTCTTTTGCAACATGGTCGTGTTGCAAAAGACGTGGATTGAATTACGGTGACAAAACAAAGGCAGGCCCTTCCCCATCACGTCACGAAATGGGGGTGATGACTGCTTACGTATGCAACTTATTTTTACTTGTGATCTCCCCTCTTGCTCTTTTGCCGCCCCACCGTGGTGGTGCAGTGGTTAGGGCTCTCGATACTGTTCCCAAGGACGCAGGATCGAATCCCGGCCTCGGCGGCCGATTTTCGATGCAGGCGAAAAGTAAGGCAACTGTGTGCTGTGCGATGTCAGTGCACTTTAAAGAACCCCAGGCGGCCGAAATTTCCCGAGCCCTCCACTACAGCGTCTTTCATCGACTGAGTCGCTTTGGGACGCTAAACCACCAAACCAACCAATATTATCCTTTTGCCGTCATTTCCATTTTCTCAGTGTGGTGTAAAACGAGGAAGTGGCTCATTGTCCCAGTGGCCCTCTCCACCCCCCACGGTGTTAGTGCGGTGTTCTTCTCTGACATTGAGCAGCGAAACACCGTTATGGGCTGACCCAACGCAGGGTGTCTAAATCGTGCACGTATCGAGCTGATCGTTTACCATGTCCGTGCGTACCAGGCTGCGCCATCTGCTACCTGAACACTGTCACGCGGGCGCGCTGCAAGGCTCAGTCCTCTGCATATAGCAAACATCCTGACGATCAGTCGCTTCATCACAAAGAGCCAGCAGCGGAAGCTCTAGTACAACACGTTCGGGAACAAGAGAAGAGAAGCGACAATGGACGCTTCCAGACACGCGCATCCCAGCGGCGGAAGTAGTGCTGCAGGCTACGAGAGCGCTAGCGGCGGTGGCGGCGACCATTAGCGAGACTCCCGGCGCCGGAGATTCACGTTGCACCCGGTCGACAATGGGGGTCGCGGTGGTGCGACGCGACGGTGCGCGATAAGGTTACGTCTGGACCACGGCCATTGGGGCTTGGCTGAGCCTGCGCGTCCGGGACGCGATGGGACTCCGATTACGGAGGCACCTCCTGGCCATTGTCACGCTCAGTACGCCCACACACACGCTTATGGTTGGGCCGTAAAGGAAAGAACATGTATCGTGTATCCGCCGTCTCTGGCGCTGTCGCTGAGCGCTCTGATCCCCAGACGGAGACGCCGGTTGGCTATGTGTGCACAGACTACTTGCATATAGCGAGGCATCGAACTGTTGTCTCGGCTTCTAGTTGCACGGGGATTGATGGAGTACTGAAAGAGAGCATGACAGAGCTGGAGATTGCGGAGCCGATACATAGTGGGAGATTGGCTTGCGGTACCGCGTGGGTAGAGGGAGGATCGTTTTATTCAAGAGTGCACATCAAGTGCTCAGTACATTCTGCGACTGGTCGGCCTACAGAACGACTCGTTCTCCAAGAGGGATGTGCGCGGAAAAGAGCACGATGAATGCAGTGGGTAGGGTTAGAGTACAGAATAGGCAGTGCTCTAGATTGGCGTAGAAAGGACAGTTGGAACAGGATGCTTGAGAGAGGGGCCGGAAAAGGACGAGTTGAGTGGGGGCAATATGAGAATTTGCATTGCGAAAGACGTTTGCCTTGTTAGTGCCCTGAAGTATGGAAGAAGGTTTTGAGCTATTTGCACCGCTCTTAATTGTGTATTTGTAGGCTATCGACGCACACTGACGTGCGTTTTGTTCTGCTAGCACGCTCAGAAGTAAACAGTGCATGGAGCGAAGTTGTTTGCAGTTTGATGTATTAAGCGAGTAACCTTGCTGACCTTGGTTCACATGCATTTCATTAGCTCTTGTTTGGTTCTCGTGGAAAGGGAGCAAGGGGGTCGGAAAACGGGAGGCTATATGCCGAAGGTCGAGCTGGGAACGTTCGGAGAACGGAGTTGCTTTCAAAAGCGAACAAGGTTTTCGTTAACACGAAGAAGAGTGTGATAAAGTCGGGAGAGGAGTGCGCTTGCTCCTGAAATGAGCTTATACGACCTCTCCTGTCGGCGATGATGACAGAAGGATCTTGTACAGCTCTTGCGGCTTTTGACAATTCTTTGAGTGCCAGCTTGTCATTGCGACCTCATCGATCAAGAAGGTGTCGGTCCGGCGTTGCGTGGCCTCACCCGCGACTTGACCTGCTCCGTTACACTAGGCAGTCAGTTCTCTCTCTCTCTCTCTCTTCTTTTTTTTTTTTCTGCCGACCTTCAGAGTTGCATCCTGTTCATTGATTATTGCTTCCTTGCCTCCCTGCAAGAGGCTTGGCATATAGAGCCAACTTCTAACGTGGGTGGTGTATCAGTCCGCTAGTGCGTGTATATGCGTTTAACACAGAGAGAGAGAGACTGCTATGCCCAAGGATGTGGGATCGAGTCCCAGCCGCGGCGGCCGCTTTTCGATTGTAGGCGCTAAAAGCAAGGCGCCCGTGTGCTGTGCGGTATCAGTGCATGTTAAGGAATCCCAGGTGGTTGTGGTTTCCGGAGCCTTCCATTACGGCTTTCCCTAATAGCCTAAGTACCTTGGTGATGTTGAACATATATAGAAACCAAACCGACCAGGTCTGCCGATCGCTCTTGTCGACGCGTCTCACGGGCAGCACACGTTGCGTCGAAGACAAATCTGCGCTAAGCAGGAATTCCAGCGATCCAGGGTATGTGGGAAACGAACAAAGGGCACGCACTAAACCGCCCGTTCTCGAACTAACACAAACACCGCTCAGACCCTCACGACTAGCTGGCCCAGGCGCCGGCGCTGTGTGGAACGTCGCATTGATAAACGTGACACTATAGCGATCAAACTTGAATGGACCAGTTTTTACTTGCGTTGAAAAGCGAACAGAGAAGGGTTAAATCGGTTTTTCACTGGGCAGGTTTCTATGGTGAGTCGTAACTATGCAGCATAGCGACGGGAGTAGCCGTCGTCTCTTCTATCGCGGTTCTCTTTTCCTGCCCGATGTGTTTCTCTGTGCGCTGTCACGCTGTTGTCACGAAAGCGAATGAATGGGGAAGACAACGGCATGGAGAAAGGCGCGCGTCAGGTTGACAATACGCTAGAAATGGGCGTCGTTTTGTGCATATAGCGTCTCGAAGCGGGCTCGCGTGCATTGAGAGCCGCCTTGTCGATGCCACCTGTATGGGCTGCACTGCCTGTTAATCAATCTTAGGAGCCCCGCGACGTCCTGCGATAGGATGACACCTTTTCTGGAGACGTGGCGGCAGCCCAACAGGGCTCGACTAGTGGCGGCACATGAACCCGAACAATGCGGCAAGAAGCTTTAAACGCGTCGTGCTCTTGACTCAATTTATACGTGCGTGATGCGCGTAGACATGAAATATGGGCGAAAAAACAAAAACAAAGAGGTGATGGGAAAGTTAAGGCCCAAGATGGATGCCATTTTTGCTGGCGCGTGTCATCTGTGTGAAGAAGAAATTGTAGTAGAAGTGTTGGGGTTCTAATCTAAGAAAGGTACCGCCATACTACATTCGCAGCTTCTGACGTTTCTTAACACGTCATACGAACGGAATTCCTGCAACAAAAGCAGCAGCGAAATACGTATAGATCGCAAGCTTAAGTAAATAGAGCAACTGGTACTTTCTTGTAGCTTGGTTTTGGCAAGACCCACCCTTTCTTGTTGCTCGCCAATTTTGAGGCGGAAGAACAATCTCATTAACGAGTTCACGAAGAGAACGACTGAAAAATGTCTGTACATACCGGTTTATCTGCCGTAGTTTATCTCGATCAAATCACTTGAGTTGGATCTCTTAGCGAACGCCGCGTACCGAAAGCTTATCGCATCGTAATCGGTGTAGCCCTAAGAGCGTGATTTATCGTCGCCTCAACAGCCCCGTTTGCTTTGCTCTCTTCGAGCACTTCTCGGAAGCTTTATTATATACTGTGCGTATAACGCGGAATTCAGTGACAATTTTTTGTTGAATTGATGAATGCAATACTGTTTATTCTGGAACAATAGGGTGCGTGGAAGAGCTTGAAAAGAAATGGGGAAGGCTTTTGATCACCGAAGAGGCTGTCAAGCTTTGGCTATTTCGCATAGATGGCTCTTGTCACATCGGTGAAAAAAAATCGCATGGTGGTTATTATATACTGTGCGTATAACGCGGAATTCAGTGACAGTTTTTTGTTGAATTGATGAATGCAATACTGTTTATTCTTTAGTATAACGCGACTGCGTTAAAGTGACCGTTGTCCGGAAAACTCCGGGAAAGCGTTGTCGTCGTTGTGAGCGAAAACTGACATTCCTTTGGCAGGTGCACGTAGTTGGCAGGTGCCATGGCCGGGCACCTATTGGTCCTCGAGTTGTGTGACGTCACTAGACCACATCACACTGCTGAGTTGATGGTAGCTGCCAACTCGGGCAGGTCCTTTAAAAAAAGAATTGAATCCTCCGGTGACCTTAAATGGATCCCTGAACCTGAGTCGCTTTGGGACGTTAAGCCAAACAAACCAAACCAAACCTTGGAAATGTATTAAGCTAATCTGGGTGATATTCCACATAATGCTGTATTTAACTATGCTAATGAGTATGTGCGAGATAACAGAAGAACGCGGTCTTAGACACCCCTATGGCTCGGAAAATTCCGACGCGCCTTCTACCTTTGTTTGTACTTGTGCGTGGTCCTAATGGCGAGAATGTAAATCTCAGATTTGTGTACGTCATGCTGTCTGTTCAGAACTGCAATAAAACTTAGGTTGGGCCTAGTTGATTCATGATTTCCTACGGAACCGAAGAGCGCAAACAGAAGACAATCCACAGAGATGAAGAAGAGAACACAAGGACAGGCGCTGTCTGTTCAGAGTTGAGCTGGCCATGCATCCAACTCTTGAGGGTGCGGCATCCGATGTCAAGTTCGCCCCCCCCCCCCCTCTCTCTCTCTTGCTTTGTTACTTGCTAGTCCAACGGTTTCCTTCGAGCCACCACGCGATGTCCTTCCGTTAATCTAGATCGCGTCCAGGGGTACGACGCCACGCTCTTGCTACATAGTATATTATACGCGGCCTTGCCCGGAGGGGACCCCTGGCCCTCGCCACACACCACATACGCGTCAAAGACCCAGCGTCGTCAACGAGGTCAAGTGCGCTCTTATAAGCCTCGCTCATGCTGTGAGCCCCGTGGAAAGGGAGAGGCGGTATCATTCGCTGCGTTTCTTTCTATATACCCGCTCTCGAGAAGGCCGCACATAGCCGCACGCTTATAAGCCGCGGTCCCCTTCGACTTCCAGTGACCTGTTGACCCGAAGCCACTTCTACGTGGCAACCGTCCAGGCCCTCGCCCATCCGGTGGCGCAGAAATGTTCCGCTGTGCTGGCGCCGAAGCCAGCTATAATCCGACTCGTTTTAAAAGCGTGCAACATTGGCTGCGCTGGGTGGAGCCTGCACTTGATTAGTCGTTACGTGCCCAGTTCACGAATCAGTCCTCGTGGAAGAATGGTTCCTTATTAACTAACATGGAGTCAGCTTGATTACCCAGTAAGCTTCGTCGTTCTTAATGACGGTCTGTATTGTGTTCGCTCGGCTCCAAATTGAATTTTAAGCTCCGGAAATAGCTATAGCTTGCAGAATGCTGCACAGTTTTTGGCGGTAGCGAGAGCGTGTGTGTGAGATAGATTGTGCAAGCCGCGCAATGTTGCGTCACCATGGGCGCCCGGCTCACTGCCGGATTATTTTCCCCTATTCCTCCTTTTTTTTTTTTTTTTTTTTTTTTTTTTTTTTTTTTTTTTTACTAGCCGTGTTTTTCTGAATATTTTGGTTGTTATCTGGCTTCCTCCTCTGGCGCAGTCCGGGTCACCAGAGTGTGAGGATGCGGAGTACAAAAGCTTTGTTCCACGTCCTTGGTTTTTCTTTGCGGGGTTGCCCTACCCTGTCCATACAAGCGTGTTCGCGGTATGCGCAGCAATATAGCTCTGGGCTCAGTGGTTGCAAACCGGAGGTGTGTCGTCCGCTGCCATGTGCCACTACTGACTTAATGCCCACCTTTTCCCTTTCCCACACCCACGAGGGCTCGCTTACTCGCTTTGCTGGTCTATTGTTATAGCGAGAATTCGTTCAGAGCTTCCAAAAAAAGGTTAGTGGCTCCTTGCGGATTAACTGTTGGCGCAGGTGTAGTGAGTATGCCGTTGGGGTATTATCTATAAGGTGGTTGGAATGACACTAACGAAATAACGCTCACAACGAAATGACAGCGCGTGCTGTTTTTTCTTTTTCTTTTCGTCTTTCTAAAATTCGAAGAAACTTTGGCACACTTTGTTATCTTATATAGTCTCTACAAAACATAGTTTTGTCGTCTTTGGCCTGGAAGACGGAGAAGAGACCTCCACGGACTATAGAAGTTCTTCCGTGGGAGCTCCCATTCACCTACACATTCACACTCTGAAGCATACGCGGAAGGGACCGCTAACTTTGCTACTCCTTCAGGTTCCACTTTGTCGGGTTCGCTATCAATGCCCACCATCACATATCTTTGGGCATGCCGGCAAAAATGCCTTTCATCTCGGTTCCTTACATAACCAGGTTTTATGATGCTGTGTTGCGAGAACATCAGCGTTGTCTTCCTGTCATCTCCTTTCCGTCTTATCTTTTTATTATTATTTTTTTGCTCAGTCGCTTCGGAGTCAGCGTTGTGTGCGCAAGTGTTCAGCTGTGTTGACTCGTGCTCGGCCGCCCACCGGTGGTGCGGCCGAGCGCTAAATGAGGCGTGAAATTGCTTGCGCTAGAAACAACGTTGCCGCGTTTCCGGACCGGCCGGCCTGCGGAGCGGCGTGTTCAGTTAGCGTCCGCTAGTCGGCGCCACTTGTGCAGCTACTTCCACCGTATAACCTCTTGGATATGTTTCGTCAGCCTGCGAAAAGCAACGGCGAGGCGTCTCGCTTCGCTGAATCTGGCGTTGTTTGTTCACTTTTGATTCCCTTTCACGGTAGCATAAATGGATTGGTTAATAGCCGTCCCTGCCCGCCCCACCGTACCCTCCCATCCTCCCCTCATTGCCTTGTCTTTTGTACGTGCGCCCGATGGGTGGCATTTTTTTTTTATGTTTTGCCGTTATTTCGCGTATTTACGGCTGTTAAAAGAGTACCGGCCATCCTCTTCGTTTAATGGACTCATTTAAAAAAAAAAAAAAAACAAAAAAAAAAAAACACTGGTCGTAAGCTCGGTTTGCGTAGTGTGGTTGGCGACTGTTGCGTGGCTTTGCAATGTTTCAGCGTTTCCACGTTTAAACGTTATCACCGCGGTGCACCTTCCGGCTCTGCGTGCTCGCGCTGGTTACGGCCCAGTACACTTAGGTGTTTTGTTGTTGATAATGATCCGGTTCTGGCACTTGGCTAGGACGTTCCTAATAATAATAAGAAAGCAAGGCCTAATAATACGTATACTGTCATGCGCCGTAAGTTGCAATAGCTGGTGCCAAACTCATCTTATTTCTTTTTGTTGAGATCTCTCGTTACAATAGTGTTTAGCCGTACGCAAACCACACTTGTATGGCACTGTTTTCACTAAATTACAGATAACCATCATACGTTTGGCACGTGCAGTACTGCGAAGTGTATAATATGTGACATTTCAAATGAAGCTGGTGTACTGAACTTGCTCAGTCGCCCTCCCAGTTTCGGCTGTGAGCGCAATGCAACTAGGTAGACGACTGAACTTAAAAGTTACGTGGAGTTTTATGTTGTATAAGCAAACGTGCTATATTCTTTCAGTAGGAATTCGGGGCTGCCCCTTTATTCCAATGCCGGTATTTTACGTTGTCAGACGCGTATCGTTCGCCTGTAAGGGGACGCGGTGTCATTTAAGCCCACCATAAAGGGCGAAAAGTTGAAAAAAAAAAAAATCAAATGGAATTGATATGTATCACAGTGGTGTCCCGCTCGGGCGACGAAAAACTAGTAATTTTTTTCTTATTCTGATTTATTTTCTAGTTGGGACCTTATGCTCACGTTCACGTTGTTCGTCAGCTAACCGATTGCGATATATGTATCGGGGCATTTTGGAGCCTTCGCTGAAAAACACTAGTGGAACACTCTTGCCAGTACAGTGCACTCTCTGGCCTCTGTGGGCATGCGTGTGTATACAGAATACACTTGAACGTGCTCTGGATCGCTGACTATAAAACACGCTGTTCTCAGACGAGAGAGCTGTCGGTTCTTTGTATTGTATCTTCTAGAATCCTGCTCTTAAACAGGCGTACCAAACTATCAAACTATCCCAAACGGGACTTTTAAATTCTAACACGACGCGTGGGACCTTCTCGGGTCCACGTCCGTAACGCTCAGTTATTAATTCGATAATCGAGTATACTGCATGGTCTATATGGCCGGCTAATGCATTTCCCGTACGTGTTTCTCCTCCCTCTATCATCGCGATCGACTGCCCCGCCCTCTTGAGCTCCTTCCGACCTCCGGCGCCGGAAGCCGACCCGCCGCTACAATTTGCACGCGATGTCCCCGTCGGCCCGCAGCACAGCCGGAGAGGAGGCGGGTCTGCTTCCGGGCGTTGTCCCGCTTCTGACCCCGCGGTCTGGACCCCACGGGGCGTTGGCAGGGCAACGTCGGAGAGGAGCCCCGCGTATATTGAATTTCCCACTACTGACGGTCAACAGCAGCGAGCAGAGGCCCCCCCCCCCCCCCCCCCCACACACACACACACACATTTTTTTCCCTCGTTTTTATCTTCGTGTACATCGCATAATGGAAGGGGCTTGAGCTCAATCGATCGGTAAGGAGGAAGGCCTCTCCGCTATACTGCCTGTATGGTGTCATACCCCGCGGTGCCCCACTGGGTGACTCAACCGGTGGTGGTCTGCTTCAGAGTGGGACCTGTTCGCGAATAGTGAAAATTACGGGCCGAGAAGATAGGAAAAAGAAAGCAAATTCAGTCGTTTCATTGTTGCAAACTTTGAAACGCATTGGTTTAAAACTTGGAGACCAGTTGAAGAATTCTGTTTTAATGTTGTCGAATACTCTTTGTGGGAAGCTTCGCTTCGTATGCTTTTTTTTTTTTTTTTTCAACCCGCGGCAGTGCGAAAGAGGAAACAGCGAATAATTCGAAATGGTCGTTTCGTTCATAGTTGACCCCTTTTGTTTCCATCCATGCAACGGTTTGAAAACAGCCCACTATTTCTCTTCCAACCAGTCTTTCAGTTCCCCATAATACAAAAAAAAGCTATCGTGTTTTGCGAAATGAAGTGCTCTTCTAACTTCGATAAATCAACTATCAAGTGGATCTGAATTGGACGGAGCCTTAGAATAACACTCCCCGTCCGAGTTGAGGGAGATGTCGGAATCCTACCGTCGTTTCAGCACAAAAATATGGAGAATATGAGAGGAACACATTTGGAATTATGTTCACGAAATAGAGGGTGAGGACGTTAGGAATGGGGCCAATTTCCATCGCCAGCTAAGAAATGGTTCGGATAGGTGGGTGGTTTGCATTTCATTCCCTGGCATGCACCGAATGATGCGCAAGTTTTCGGGCCTATTCAAAATTCCACTTTGTGCACACCGGCAGCTCTCTCGTCTTGTTGTGTGTGTTCACTTCAGCGTCGCGTGTTGCGATTTTGCTTCATATTGCTTCGGCGTTTCTTTCAATGTCGTTGCTTATGACTTGACGCCGAAACGTAAAAGCAGCAACGAAGAATGCAGAGCGTTTTTGGGGACACCACGCAGCACATTTGTCATGCGCGTCCGTCTCCGCCACGCTCGTCGCCTAAAGAGATCGAACCCGTTCGAGAATTCAGACTGGATCGCGTCTTTACATGTTCTTTTCATGCCGATCGCTTGGCGGGACGGATACGTATCGACCCGGGAGACGAGGCAGGGAAAGAAGTTGTGGGCGCTACAGACATTCTTCACTGTCACGTGCATCTACCCCGATGAAACACGCCAATTTTAATAGCTTGTTTATCCAGTAAGACAAGCGGAACGAGTGACGCCACTACGCATTGACAAACTGAGAAAAGCGTACGATCGCGAAAGCACCAACAAAACGGAAGCCGGATCTGACTGGAAGTCGCATAATGAGAGTCCTCTCCGAAGATGCCTCTCCCCCCTTTCCCTTTTCTGCTCAAGGGAAAGTGTCTTTATTCTCTTCCGTTTCTCCCATTTCTATAGTTTTTTTTTTTTTTAATCCACACATATTTTCTTGTTTTTCCGTTTTTTCTCGTCTATCGGTTCTTTTTCTATTTTCATTTTCTCGGTAGCTTTGCTCTTCTCTTTATATTTTTGCACTCCCTTGGCTGGTTTCAATCCTTGTTATCTTATCTTATGCGCCCGTCCATGTCCTCTTCTCGTCCGTGTCTTTTTTAACGCATTTCCCCCTTTTTTAAGTTATCTTATCGGTTGTATCATTTCATGCCAACCGACAGTAACATACCCCCCCCCCCCCCCTTTCCCTCCATTCTCAGCCCCTCCCTTCACCGGCTTTTACCGCACGGTATCCGGGCGCCAGCCTTAACGCGACGCGAAGAAAACCGCGTCCCGTCGGCGCCTTCCGGCGTCGGGACTCGTGCTCGCCTATATCGCGTCCCGTAGTCACATCGTTAAGCTAATGGATGTCCCTGAAGAACAAACAAACAAAAAAAAAAGACACGTGGCGCCGCCAAAGCCCCTGTGTTCCGCTCCGCCCTGCTTGCTGCAAATCCTGCCGCCGCAACGCTGGTCCGCTCTGAGTGTTTGTTGCCTACAACCACGCACGAGTGCCTACGCTTTCTGGTGCGCCTTGTTGCCTTCCGTTGACCTCTCCCTGCCTCATAATCGGAGAGGCACTGTGTAGTTCCCTCGGCAGCGGGCGCGCTGCATCGCTGCCACATACCGCCTGGCATAGTGGATTCTCCGCTCGGTTCCAGTGTTGGTGGTCGGTCGGATATGCCTTGCATGGTAGCTGGACATGTACTCTGTGAGACTGTCATGTAAGGCCTGGGCAAGGAAATAAATTGCAAGTTCGCATCGTGCGTACCTGCGTCTATGGTCGGCACCTATGAAGTTATGGGCTGTGAATCTAGTAGATTCACGGAATGCAGACTTCATGCATGCTTAAGTTTGTAAGCGACAAGTACACATTAAGTGAGAATCAATTTAATGGAGAAGGGAAGGGGGAGCTTCGGACACTCTCGAATGAAAAGCTTTAGAGGACTTTTGAGGCACGCTGGCTGAGGGGAAAATAGGTGGTTAAGCGGAGGCCATTTGGGAGGCAACTCGGGGCTCAGATGTCGTCCAAACCTCCATGGTTACCGAAACAGTGGTGTCCTGTCGACTTGATTTGGCTCCTGGCGTATTTGAACTCACTATTGTTGCGGCCGAGTCATGCCTACCTATTAAAGGGGCGCTGTGAAAAACGCCTAGAATTTTTTCTTGGTCTGAAATAGCTAAAAAAAAAAAAAAACAGATTTACTTTGTTGATGTTTTTCTTGTCGCCCTGTCACAGTGGTATCCGCTGCACATGCCGTCGTCCCAGTTGCTATGCCAACTGATCTGTTTTCTTTTTTGTGATGAGGTCCTAATAAAAAAAAGCCTTGCCTGCGCCACATATTTAGAGCAGGCAAATAGTCGATTGAAACTAAAATAATCAGGCTTTGAGCCAAGTAATAATTAAAAAAAAAATAGATAAGATACCATCGGCGAACCTTCTTTTGTTGTTTGTTGTTGTTTCAATTTTTAACGTTCTGCTTGTTTTGTAACCATAAATATTAGCCTTGGGTTCCTTGATGTTCTTCCCTCTACTTTCTTGTTTAACATCATGCTTGATGGCTAGCAATGTAATGTTGACTTGGACTGCTCGCTTGCAGACACTGCTGGAAGTGTTGGCCAGTGCTGGACGTTTGTATTTCCTGTTGCTTTCATTTTGGATGAAAAAAAAAAAAAAAACAGCGCAAAGGGACGAAGAACGAAGGAACAGTATACTGCAGTATACTTCCTGTTGCTCTTGGAAGGGCTGCAGGCTTCAAGGTCCTGATGCTTTATGATTATCAGATGACTGGAGATTGTGCCCCCACCGTTCGTGAGCCAGGAAAAGCTTTCGCCTCAAATGTCGACTGTACTGCTTCCCTGTAGGGTTCAGTTGCCCGATTCAGTTACCCCTATATATTAAAGGAAAATTATAGGATATAACCTGGTCAAAATCATGAGCTCAGGTATTCGGTGCGGGCGTACAAGAAATCAATATCCGCTATTTGATTTTGTGAAATAAGTAATCAAATAAATAAATAAAAAGCTCCCTTGCCCGACGAAGCCGCTGCGTCTCCTCACCTTTCTTACTTGCCGGGTTACGCCAACTGCTGTATATTCTACCGGCTCCTCCTTGTACGTCACGTTTCGAACCCCCGTCATTCTGAGACCACTTTTAGAGCAAAGCCTTCTATTTCCGCACATTGCGCCTCGGTCTACATGTGACGTGATTGCCTGAGCATTTGCGTCAACCACCGTAATCGTTCGCCGCTTACGTTCGGCCAAATACAATCTTTGCGCATAGAAAGAACGGATGATCACCAACAGACTCGCACGATCTGGTGAACGGCGCGCCTGTTCTATAGACGCGTACCGCCAATGTTTGCCGCCCGTTATGGATTGCAGCCGGCGAACATTCAACATCCTCAGTAACGCTGAATTGCACGCTACACTTGCTCACGGTCGGACGGAATATGGCCAGGTGCACGAACATCGTAAGGACTCGCCCAAGATAGCTTGGAGCGTGTATAATAGGCAGCCAGACGTTATGCGGTGCACTGCGCCTACTTTCGCCGTTGTCTTGCCTGTTTCCTTCATTTCTATTTTTCTCTTATCTTTAGTCTGACTGTATTTCATCGGATACGGCTTCTCCTACCTCTGATTTTCGTGTTTCGCTATGGGGACATTCATCACTGTGATCTGGAGTCGCACATGACGCACGTAATCAAGCCAAAATTATTACCAGCGTTAAATAAGGCATACCTTGCTCTCTTTTCATCCTGTTTTTTGCTTTGTCCCGCCTGTACGGCGCCGTTATTATTATTTTTTTTTTGTAGTTTTTTCGCCTCAAGCTTACTGCGTGATATGCGCTGATATCCCGTGAAAATGTAGTCCCTCGGCGACACGCCACTGGTTGCGCTGCTTTCTAAACTTCGCTCCGCTGCGCCCGAGGTTATAGCGCTTTTATTTTTATTTTTTGAATGCGCGGACAACGCGCATAAACACAGTTTGTACGCAACAACAACGTACGCATCTTACCGAACCTGTTTACCGGTTTAGCATGCAACTCCCCGGGCCTGTTCAATATCATCCGGGACGCGAGCTGTGCACCATGGTAGCTGCGGTAATAACAGCTGAGTGCTTTCGTCTCGTGGTAAACAGCGCCGCGGTTGCGATCGTATGCTGCCCGCAGTGCCTTTCTAAGCATACTGCAAACGTTTTTTTTTTTCTTTCATTAAGTCACTGCAGGGTACATCTTCTCGAATGCCCCTGTTTTCGACAGCGGGCGTGACTCTGTGTCCTCGCCATTCCCTGATCGTGTGTGCTCTCTGCGATCTGCATATAGTAAGGTCAATTGCATTGTGGCGGAAGGGGTCATTGCGAAATTAAATGGGCCTGCAATAACGACGTTTCTGCCACTTTATGGGATGATCTCAGGTGTATAGTGGTATACAATGTGCATATAACAATAATAGTGATATAATTATAATATGTTATGAATGTGATGGCAGTAAATGACCGCCGCGCCTGCTGTACTAACTAGCGTGGTTTCTGGTGAGCATCCGGGATCGAATCAGTATTTCCCGCGTAATTCTTGTCCGTATTTTCATGTGCCACCCTAGGGCTGGGCATTGCTTTTTTTTTTATATATATATATATACTACTGCTTACGAAAATAGACGCGCAATATCGTGCAGTCTTCACCAAAAGTAACTAAGTTGCGGGATTCGTTTCTCAGCATTATAGCCGACCTTTTACATCAACCCTACGGGCGTAAAATGTCTAGAAACGTGAGAACAAAAGTTCTATGTCAGAGAGCCCATTGTCCTTATAGAGGACTCTTTAGGGAACGCCCAGTCAGAGCTAAAAGAGTGCCGTAAGTGGTCCACTGCGCTGAAAAAAGAAAAACCACTTTGCTTAGTTACTTTTGGCAGTGCACTGCTTTACAGGCGAGTTATGCGCATAAGATTTCAAGGTTAAGCCTGGGTGATTAGCATTAATTCCTGCGGTCATGCTTCCCTGCTTGCGCTTACAACGTCTCTGTGGCATCTCTCTTGTGCATAAGATTCCTTATGAAACAGGCTGCTGCTCCATTGCGACTGTGCGTGAAATGCTGAGCAGAAAGATATCACTGCGTAGCAGAAATTCCCCAGGCGCGACTACGTTTTTAGCTTAGTTCATTTTGCCTTACCATTAGAGATGATATCCGGATTGCTGAATGGGGGGAAAGGAAACTCGGAGGTTACGAAAGTGTAGGGAAGGAAGAGTAGAGAAGCTAGTTCGGAAAAAACTGAGAGAGAAGAAAAAACAGGAAAGGAGTGAACCGCTTAGAAGATGAAGTTGTCTGAGGGGAAAGAAGGAGTTTTTTTTTTTTTTTTTTGGAGTACACGCAATATTTTATCGCAGAGAGTTGTTTGAACTAGCGTCCCGCCTACAGAACCAGCCGACGTCGCCTGGATGTTCTGCACAGCAGGCCCGTTTGTTTGCGTGTCTCTTTTCCTCTTCTCTTTGTCTGTCTCTTTGCGGACGTCGCCTTGCCCTTGCAAAGCGACGCAGCTGGAGCTTAGGGCATGAAGCGTTTAAGCGCTGCATCGGCAACCGGTCGTCATGTGACCCTACGCACGTGATTCTTGGCACGTCGTCGTTCGTCTGCCATGCGCCACCGTCTGCGCAACCAAATGCGCCACCGGCGCCTTGGTTTTCAGTGAATATCGATATATTATTTTTTTTTTTCTTTGCCACTTTCACTGGAACGTCACAGGTCCCACGCTTGATTACATCTTCTGCACTCTGGCGCAAGGATCGGCGAGCTTAGCCCTCATGTTTTTGTTTTGTCTGTATTGTTTTTGCCGCTTTCAAGGAACTGCAATTTTCCGCCTGTTTTGATAGCCTGTCTGGTTCTTGTTTAGATTCTCAGCACAGGCGGCGTGCTTTTGTATTTATTTATCTGCACGAGCGCAGCGTAATTTATGTTTGGTTACACCGGTCCCATGTGTCACACCCCTCGCATCCTTTCTAATCTGGATTTTCTGGTTCGTTGAACCGTTGCGTAAGTCATTCACTTCGGACTTAAGTTGTCGAACTACTTATACAATCTACTCAGCTTCCCCACCAGTGAAAACACCTCCGTGTTTTCATTTGGAGCTTATGTTGCCGTGCTTTTTAGGCCGCGCTCAGCTTTAGCGCAGTACCTTTTGCGAATATTTCGTTTTGACCGCATGGCTCATTATAGACTACATTTAGAGCGAAAAAAAAAAAAATGTGACAATTGCAGGAACGTGAAGGCGTGGTCCTATTTCTTGCCCTTCTAGTGCCCCAACTTGTTCATTGTCCCGTTTTTTTTATTTTATGACCTCCTTTTCTCCTCCTCCTCCCCTTGTTCAATATAGCCGCTTGAACATATCTTGCCCATCTATGGCCCGTCTATGCGGCGCGTATCGCGTCGCGAGACGTGCTGCGTACTCACACGAACACAATTTTCATGACCGTCGACCACTATCGACATTGTGGTCTCTATCGTGTAGAGCTCTTCAGATGACAAACACGTCTCTTCGTAGACCACTTATTCCTCTTGGCCAGCTTGTCCCAGGCTAGCCCAGGATGTCTTATAAGCTCATCACTGCACCCAATTCACCCGCTTGCGACTACGGCTTCATTCGTCTGGACCCTATGCGACACCCTTTGCCAAGTTGAAGCTTATTACAAGGTGCAGTACCTTCAAGTTGCTGGCGTATAACGGACAGCGTGCATATAAGCTGCAGAGTGGTTCGTGCCCGTCGATACACGCAGTGGCCAGGACGGTGCGCCGCTTTGTGTTTGGCTACCAGCGAGGCTGTGTCCCTGTCCGCGGCTGTGTACCCTGTCTACGCTCAAGTGGCGGCTATAGCCCCGCCCACATGGCGCCTTTCTTGAAAGATCAAGTGCAGGGCGTCAACCTGCCTCCGTAATGGTTTCGGTGTTGTTGGTGAGAACGCGAGTGGAGGACATCGCTACTCCCCTCTCTT
The DNA here is from genome assembly GCF_055883805.1 of Amblyomma maculatum. NCBI lineage: Eukaryota > Metazoa > Arthropoda > Arachnida > Ixodida > Ixodidae > Amblyomma > Amblyomma maculatum. Next base: position 118,061,916 of record NC_139351.1, on the reverse strand, counting down.
TTTCCTCTCTCTTTCTCCGACGCGTTCGTGTGTCCTTGTCGAACGGAAGACCTCGTGGTGGAGTCTCCGAAAATCAGGTTCGACGCTCGCTGTTCACGCACGTAATGTACATACGGAGTCCGTGTATGCGTTGGTAGAAAGCACTGCTAGCGCATGTTGCTCGGGCGTGAAAGAGGAGCATGTGGATTTAGTGGAGGAGCGGGAAGGGAATGTTTAGAGGGCCGAGGGGGAAGGGCGGATCAGTTGAGAGAGAGGGAGAACGGGGTCACTGATTGCCCACTTCGCTTCGTCGGCGGTTTGCGGACAGCCTTTTGCGATCTTTGTGATTTCTTAACGCAGCGACTGGCGGTAAGCCTTGGCGGCGCGGCTGTTCGTTGGTTGCATCGCAAGCAGCAGGGCCGGAGCAACGTATAAGAAAGGATTAAAAGCAGCGAAAGATAAGACGAGCGGCACTTGCGCGCGGTCATTAGAATGTCAGATTGGAAGAGGAGTGGAGGCGCGTGCGCGGCCTGGACCATTGGCGCTTGTGAGCGCGAGCAGTCGTTGGAGCTTGGAATCGACAAACGGCGCGTCATCTTTCTCTATCCTCGTTGAGTTTCTTGGTCGCAGTTACAATGTCGTAGGCGGGGAACTGTGCTTTCTCTTTGGAGAGATAATTCGCCGGTCAGATGGAGCGGGTGACGTCAGAGTGATCCGTCGGACTGCAGTCTTGAGGTCGGGTGTACGGCCGACGTAATTGTGGCGCGCAATGAGGAATTGAGTGGTTCTCTGCTACCCACCGGCTGCTGGGTATGTACTGCCTTTTCCGATCTACAATCCACACCCGGTGTTACTCTAAATGCGAAGGGGGGAATTTCGACATAGGTAATGAAAAAAAAAAAAGGGAGAGAGAGAATAGGTTTTACTTCAATGGTCTACGTCAAGGATATCAAACCCACAGGTCGCATGCAGCCCGCGGAACTGTTTGGTATTGCCCACCGGCGCCTAAACTTTCCGCCTTTATTGCTAAAGAATGTGCCAGCTTTACGGGTAGACTTGACAACCACACTTGTTTTCTAACTAAAATCAACTAAAACGTTTTTCCCTTTCTTTTTTCTAGACGGTACGCGTTCTCTTTGGACACGAAAATAGGCACCGCACCGGCCCCTTAAATCACGTGAACTTCAGATGGACGCCGGCCGCCTTGAAGATCAAGACGCCGGACAGCCCACACTATCTTTAATATCCATGTCTGCATCTTTCATTTTTGGAAGATAAATAATTCTGCTATTTGTTATCATCCATACCCATACATCTCGTCCTGATTTGGCGGCTGTCCGGCGTCTCGGTAATGTCAACCATGCGTCGCTTTTCTTTTCCACGAATTGGTTGGTTTATGGGGTTTAGCGCTCCAAAGCGACTCTGGCTATGAGAGACGCCGGAAATTTCGAATACCTGGGCTACTCATGCAAGCGCGGTCTCACGTCTTGGTTAAAGCGGGGTTTCGTGTCTATGTCAGGTGGTACGTCTTTGACATAATCTGGTATATTATAACTATGCTAATTAATGCTAATTAACGACCCGAAGCCGAAGGCAAATCAAGGTTTTGGCGCGCCTAATTCGTATTTGGCCTAAACACGCTAAATCGGTGGTAATTTTTTTTTCTTTCTTTCTTAATTTGAAATGCACGAGGTGGCGCCGAGAGCTGTCGCTCGGATCAACCGACAGCGGGCAACTAATAATGAGTGCCATATACATTTGAGCGCTTTACCAAGCCACGCAGAAACTCAACTTTTGGATTATGATATATTCCGGAAAACTCGGTACTTTTTATGCGTGCTCATTTTTTTTTTTTTTGCCCCTTCGCCGGCGTTCTTTTTTTTTTTTTTTTTTCACGTGTGTTTTTCTTTACTGTATCTCCTTCACTTTCGCCTAATGCCCGGGGCGGTCTGATCGAACGGTCGGCCCGGCCCATCTGATGTCGATTTCCAGTCGCCGCGAATCCGCATTTCCGATGAGGCGGCGGTCGCGTGTGCCGCGCGTAGCGCGATAAATGCGCTCGACGTCTCGCTCCGCTCTAGAGGCTGGTGCACTCTCTCCGCCCGAGCGACGTGTACGCGTCCGGCATTGCTCTGTTCTGCTCGCCGCGAGCGCTGCTCTGATATTGACGTGCTTGGCTCCACCGGGAGTTCTTTGTTTCGTGCGTCATTAAGCGCGAATAAAATATGTACGGAGGCAACTGAAGCTTTTTTTTTTTCTATCTGTCTATCGTGTGCAATTGACAGCTGTTCCTGTTACCCCACTTAGTATGCCGCGATTACAAATTACCTGCTTTTCAGTAAATTGGTGAGAGTAGGCGTGGAAAACCAGGAAATGGTGGGAATGGTGTCAGTGTGCAGTAGTTCGACGATGCCGGAGAAAGGGAGGGGGGAGAGAGGTTGCGAGCTGGGTGAACTGAAATGTAAATGCGCCTTGAGGTAGGTGCTGAAGAGGTGAAAAGGGGGGAAGAGAAAGTGTGGTGGGGCAGCACCACGCATGTTTTGGGATGGACACTCGTGAATGGAATTAATCCACTCGAGATGATTTGTTGTGTTTGTAGTGTCGCGCTCGCAACTATAGCCGTGCGCAAAAGGGAGTGTAAACGAGCACGCTTGTTTCTTGCTGCTTTACTCGTACTTATCCTCACGTTTTCTTTTTTTAGCCAAATTAACATTTCCTAAACTTTCATGTCACGTTGACAGAGCGCCCTTACACAAGCGGCCTTACCAGTTTTGGTATAAGAACCTGTGAGGATGTTACGACACATATAAGTTAGCAACCTTACTTCCCACGATTCCCACAGGGTAGAACTCGGTGTTCTTCGAGCTAGTGGGAAACAAAAAATTACACGGGTTCAGCGCTGCTGAATATAAAAATTTAGCGATAGCATTAGCTGCGGGTGACCGAGCGTTCTTCTTCTCTTTTTCTTCTTCCTCAGCCCACATAAAAAGTCCCGCTTCAACCAACTCCTATGGACGTGCCTTAGTGGCCTATAGTGGTAACGTGAATGCCAGGGTCCTAGCAGGCTGATTCTGACATAACCGTCCCATGTGAAACGAGAGACCCAAGATGGCAGCTCCTGCCAGCCCGTGTGTCACGTGGGGTGTGACGTCACAGCGTCACGTGGGTAAGACGTAACTGTGGCCGGGTCCCGCGAAGGCCTGAAAGTGCGAGTAGTATTGCTTTCCCAATAAAATTACGCCGAGGTTCACGTATCGAAATCCTCCAGTCCTCTAATTTGTTAAACCTCGAAGGTTACCGGGCTGTCGCTTGACGCAGCGGCGGCGAAGGACGCACACACGAAATAAACCTATCAGTGTTCAACGGGTATACTTGTCTCATTATAAACTGTCATTGGGACAGTCCTGGATTCTGATACGGATACTCCTGACTAGTGAGATGGTTGTAGTTCTGTGACGTCAGTATTACCCTTGAAATGTAGTTAAAACGACTCAGCGAGGTTCAGAAGTGAGAGCGTCCCTCACTAGTGCGCAGTTCGAACTCGATTAATTGTCTGTAGACTGTTTATGGGCTCTCTAACAACTGTCTGAGGACTGGTTATGAACTATGTATTTACGCTCTGGGGACTCTCTAAATGAATATTCGCAAGGGCTTTTTTAGCAAACCGTTGGCCATATCAGCGACGACGACTAGGGAGGAATAGCATCTCTCTGGTTGTCTCCGGGACACGCATCCGCGCGGCGCGAAGGGGGCCGCCGGATGGAATGCCGTTTCTCGAGACGACTTCTTGACTGACGCTCTCCCGTGAGGAGCCGCGCTTCGAATCCTTCGCATTTCGCTGTCGCCGGCGGGAGCGGCATTCTTGAGTAAACGGAGCAGCAGTGCCAACTCCTCTGCGTGCCATTCGCGTCAACAGAAGCGGGGTTCGTGAACCCGACCTGACCGACCAATGCGCGAATGCCGCATGTCTGTGAAGTGTGTGTTTGCGTCGGAGCCTAAATGCCGACAGGCAGGTGAAGTGTTCTTGTGTATGTAGTATGTTTGTGTGCATTCTTTGAGGGGGCCTTCAGTGTGGGAGCAGGGCAAAATGCATGAATTGAATGAAAATGACGGCGGTGCGCAGTCTTTCTTCCATTTCACCCCCCCCCCCCCCCCCCCACACACACACACACACTTTCCCTTACCCGCCCCGTCAGCATGCAGAGTACGCGAAAGGATTCTACGTCCTATTTCTCACAGTGCGACAATGTGCTCCCAGAGTCAAAGCTTCTGCTTGTTTATATATATATGCAGATTGGCTGTACGCTCTATGTGTTATTCGTTTACATCATGATAGTCGAAATCGTTCTTTTTGGTCCTCGAGGTTGCGTACGTGAAAGCAACAAGTGTGAATATCTCGTTGATTCAAGTTTGTTGTTGCTTTCGTTGTACACGACTATCAGCTGATACAATACAGCGCGTCATTCCGCTCGATTGTCAACAACGGGGTTGCGAGGTTGAAGGCAGAGCGGAGCGTTTAGATGAACACTCGCGATTTTGCTAAGAAACTCCTGAAAATTTGACCTGACCGGCAGTGGAAGCTCTTTGCTCTAGACGCGCAGCATTTCCAACATGCCCATCACTGGTGCCTATAAAATCGAGTCTTTTACCTGCCTCCCCATGCGTAGAATCTTCCAGTAGTCAACACAGGATTCGTGCGCACAGTATTGACGTGAGCAACTCTGAACTGCGGTACTGCTTTTACAAACATGTGGTTTTAGAGGCTTTCGAACTTTTTGCAGTCATGGATGAGTCTTTGTGCTGGTGGTACCTCGATCGGCCGGAGCTTTCGTGAAGGAATGTTTCAGTTGTGAGAGGCACATGCTCTTCCCCAAGAATTCACGAGTAAATTTCGACAGGGTACTTTACACTTGGCGCCGACGACACGAGGTTTATTGGTTTCGTGCTTTGAGCAGCCAGTTTCTGGCAATTTTGGCGTCGCGCCCGATGTCGGAATTCCGATCGCGACGCTACCACGATGACCCTACACCATGCGATCTTAGCAGCTTGTTACGAACGGTCCTGTCCGGCGGTCACCTCAAGTAGAGTGTACCGATTTGAACGAGCCATTTAGTTTCTACTATATATATATATATTTCGCGTCTTTATGACTGCTGATGTTGAGATGTTTGCAAGTTATTTACGAAGTTGTTTCTTCTCTGGTTTTTGCAGACGCAGGGATGGACCTCTCCCATCGCCTCCACCGCCGCCCGGTAGACGAGACGTGATGACGCTGAGGGCGACCCTTATTTGCAAGGTGAGTCTCAAGACCGCCGACGGCTCGCGTTAAACATGTGATGGAAGCGAAATAACCGCTTGCATATTATTTACAATATTTAATTGTTTTGCCTTCTTCCAGACTCCGGCTTATCTTGCTTCGAACCTGTTATTCAAACTGTCGATGCGTATATACCGTCAAAGTTAACTGCATGGTACCGTTGAGAAAGTCTTCGAAAACACTTCATTGCTTAGCACCAGAAGTAAGCGCAGAGTATGTTGATGCCGAGAGCTGGCGATAGAATCTGTTTAGGCTGGAAGGATGTTGACCCGGGTAAGTGTTTTCAGATCTGTGGGCTAACAGCAGCTCCCAACGTCGTACATATACTTCGCAAGCAGAGCCTATCTTGGACTCCTGAGCGTGTCAGGAGCTGAACTAAACCGTGCCTCACATACGCTGAATGGAGTGTAAACACGCCTATAATGCAGGAAATACTTGCGCTGCACCCATCTAACGAAATAAAAAAAGATGCTTCTGTGCGTCTCGTCTCCCGCAAGCAGCGGCTTGCGTGGCACGTGACGAAACGCAGACAGCCGCGGGCGACTGTACAGAGGGCGATGTTTGGTTAGGTTCGCACACAAGTTTGTTTTCTACGAGCTGCATAGCGTTCTTCATACCAGGAGTTGAGCTTTGACGCCGTCTGTACGGCCGCTATGTCTGCGAAGGCGGGTGCAATCGGGAAACCAAGCTCAGAAAACACACCTGTTCAAAAGGGCTGAGCACCAAACGTCCAATATTACCGCAGAAATTTTGGATTTTCGCTGATCTCACTGATTTTCCTTGGCTGTCCGAAGTTTCCGATCGTGAAACTTTAAAAACAGTAGCTCACCACCATCTTGTCCGCGCGGCACCTCAGCGCTCAGCGCGCCGTGTAGCTTGCTCACAATTACGAGGGAACATATCCCCTTGATTTACGCTGTGCTGTGCTTGCCACTGGCGGCCGACAGGTGGCGGTAAATACGGGCTTCAGGTCATAGGAGGAGGAAGACTGAATGACGGGTTGCGGCCGTAAAAGAACCATTATACTACTTCTGTACTGGCAGGTGAATGGCATTTTTATAAAGATTCATGAAGCTGCATTACGAGGAAACAGAAAAACGATAAAGGACACCGTTTTTCGTTGCAGCTGCGAGCCGCTTGGCAATGGGCCAATTACGATTATCCACTGTTAGCATTTTCGTAGTTCTCGCTATACCGCATCAATATGGATATTCAACTATGTATATAATCCGGCCAATCCAGGAGTAATATGGTGCGCTGTTTTCTGTAACGATCCCGCAGTTGTTATATGTCTCTTTTTCGGAAGTGCGTTTGTATAATATAAAAGTTTTCGGTCGATTTTGTTTCCGGATAAATTAGCTGGATGCTAGCAGTGGTGTTTCAGAAGCACCTTGTGCCAACGACCCGCGGGCAAATTCCGTACTTGCTTGTTGACGTGTCGGACCAAATGAACCCTTCAGAACTAACTCGAGTACTGCAGTCCAAAGCAACAGAAAAATTAAAAATACGAGAAGGAGGGATTCGAATATAGCATATACCTTTCTCTCTTTCTCTCTCTCTCTTTCTCCACTCTTTCACGTTCTCCTCTGGCTACCTTGAAGCACGCTAAAGCTTGCCGTCATCGTCTCTGTTTGCCAGTTTCACAAGCGAGTTCGCAGTTGGCACTCGTCCCAGGTTTCGGAGACGCGAGTGGGAGCTCTGCTATAGCTCTGCTCGCTCAGAAATCGTCGCCTCTTGAAGTCGCTGAAAAAGTCGCGTCCGGTTGTTGTCAGCGCTGCTTTTCCTGGTGTTCTTTCGCGACGATGAGCGCGCAGGTGCCGTTTGTATGGGCGCGCCAGGGATTACTTTGAGGGCGTGACTTGATTACGCTTGTTTCGTTTTGTTCAGCCATTGCAGCAGCGCAGCATCGATGTTCAGTTTAAATGGATGAATACAAGACCGGTGTGCAAGTACCTTTAGCATTCTGGAGAGGAAATCGGGTCAGTTTTTCGATGTTTATGGAAGAATGAAAATAGCAGTGCCGTGTTCGCCTGTGGTGTTCGCCATTCATGTATTACGCAGTTTTACCGGCCTCCTTTTGGGCCGCTCAGTGTGGCCCGCTTCGCATCACCAATGCGAGAAGATATCTAGTGGCGGATGCGGAACCACTAGCTCCTATCTCGAGACGTTTTACAGATAGATCTACAGGAGTGTTACGAGAACTCACTACGTGTGCAAGTTGCAGGATTGCTGCCCTACGTAGTCTCGACGAAAGCTGTGCATATACTATTGGCAGAGCTAAGTTTCCGTTCAGGGTCTTATTGCTCGTGGTATTTGTTATTTTATGCCTCCACATCAGTCGTATTAGGCCATTCTCAGAAGATCTATGAAGAAATATGATTTTTTCTTTTGCTGGTGTGTAGTCTTCGTTTCTCGTCATTAATCTTCCGTGTTAGATACGCTCCGGGCGGGATGTATGCAGCTGGAGCCCGACGCCGCTTAAAAAAAAAAAAAAGAAGAAATGGTCAGAGAAGCAAATATCTGTTATCCGTGGTTAACTCCACCACGCATCGTTGGCCGCACGCCAGCAGCTCTGACGCAATAACTATTTAATTATGCACTGGTGACGGCGCGGGGGTAACCAGGCGTTGCGGAAGTGGCAGCAGCGAGAGCAATTATACGCGCTATTAGCGCCAATTTGCCCTTTCGCTGAATAGCGATTTGGCGCTCGCAGCTCGCGCTCGATTGGCAGCCGTGGCGGCGTTCAGCGAGTCGTGGGGGTCCGACCGCCTGAACTCTGCGGCCGCGTTTTGGTGCTGGTCAAGTGTAAGTGAAAATACATGTAAACTTTGGTTTATTGAGATATCGATGAACTTTTACAAAGCTCCGGATGGCCGAAGTTGAGCCGCAGCTGTCCAGCTGGGCTATCCTTCAATATATGTTTTCAACGGTGAGTTCGGTTGCGTTTCAAACAACAATGACGCCTACTTGATTAGCTCTATTTTTCTTAATCACATTTTTACAGTTTGGATGATGGCTCGAAGTGACCCGTTCGGTGCTATCCAAGACGCATTCGAACACGGAACACTGCTCCACATGCTGCAAAATGGGTGTGCTTCCGATCTGCTTTATTCATTAATGTGAGAAAGTACTTAACATCCCTCAAAACCGGTCGGCGCGGAGCGATCGTGGAACGATCGTGGCTTCCTGGTTTCGCAGTGACCTGCACAGTAGCGGCAGTGCTCTCGTGATTCCTTAGCATCGATACTTGACAACCTAGAAGCAAGCCACAGTTTTCTGAAGAAAAGAAAGGAAAAAAAGACTCCTGTTCGTTCGATTTTACTTTAGACAGATATGACTGCTCTGTCCAGCCCTGACTGTTGACAGGTGCAGGTCCGTAACGTGCTTCCAAGGACATTTGCTGCTTTCCGATCCTTTATGAAAGTGCCGGGCATGCTCTGAACTATTCCGTGTCACCAGTCAGGGATGTACATTTCTGGTGCTGCACTGTTGAGTAGCCCAAGGTGCACGACGTGAGCGATTGTAGTTTTTTCTTTTCTTTAGTGATTGGAAAGTCGAGTAGGAAAAGCTGTATAACTATGCATACTGGTTTACGGCATAGTAATGCTTGAAACGTATCATATGCTAGGTAATTGATTTGCCTGTTTACTGACTCAGTATACTTAACGAGTTACATTCCCCTTTACCCTGTTCGCGGTGTTTGCCTAGGCGATGAAACAAAATAAGCTAGAAATAGAAGAGAGTGAGCAAAATAATATCGAATACAAGGTCAAATAAAGAGCGTCTTTCGGGAAGGAGAGAAGCACGTTATAAAACCAAGTAAACAAATACAAATTGTTCACACAATTTCTTTCCCCCCCCCCCCCCCCCCAACTATTGCCAAACACTGCGGAGCTGGGTTGACGGACGCTGACAAACCGATGCTTGCTCGTTTTCCTTTTCTTCTTTCTTTTTACCGTTTCCCTTTTATTTTGCTTGCTTTCTTCCCTTTCTTCGGTCATTTATCTTTCTTATACTTTCCTGCAAGCAGATAAATGAAGGGGAAATGAGGGTGCTCGTTATAATACATGAAGGAAAGAAGCCAACAGTCGGCGAGGCCAAGGAAAGCATTGGAGATGGTACTTTATGTATTTTTTTAATGTTTACTTGGATAATCACAGAGATTAGTAATGTAATCTGTTTAGGGGAAAGATAATTAAACACAAAGTAGAAGAAAAAACAACGTGCGGATGGTGGGAACCGAACCCACGACCTCCGAATATCGCGTCCGGTGCTCTTCCAACTGAGCTACATCGGCCGCTGTCCCCCCCTGCTACTTTCTTGGGTATTAATGTTGTCTGTATACGAACCTTGAGAGTGTTCACCAGCGCCACCTTCTGGCCACTCGTGCATCGTAGTGTTGTCATATACCTTCCTGTACATATAAACTTATTGTACCCAGTACTCCGCGTGTCAATGACAGGCCCTCACCTCACGCGTGCTGGACGTCATTCATGATTCACGTTGCCTCTGTGACGTCTCAACGATAGGCGGAATGTATGTGTGTGTGTGTGTAGTGAGGGGGGGGGGGATTGTTCAAAGGCTCGCATTTAACCTTCACCCTATAGACGTGCTTCTTCGCCGCAGCTGCTCGTTTAATTATTCGTCCCGAAGGAACCTGGCTATCCAAGGCCGCCGCCGCTGCCGTTGAGACAAAGCGGCGTCGCCTTTTTCTCACTTTATTTTACGGGCCAGTCTCTCGCACGTGCAGCATCCCCACAGCTTCCGCACCTGTGCGCGTATTCATGCATTCTTCCCGAACGGCTCGGTCCTTCCTTTTCGGTATTTTCTTGCGCTCGTCTCTTTGCGTAGGTCTGCCGCTTCTTCGCCGCATGGCCGTACTTCTTAACTGCCGATATTTGGCTATGGGGGGAAGGCTGCGAAGAACTTGTTAGGTTTTCTGGGGCCCTTTGTGTGCTCTTCCCGTAGTTCACGCTTCGCGCGCGTGACGGCAGGTGTTTGGGCGTACTCGCTTGTAGAATAGGCGCTAGAGAGAGAAAGTCTTCCTACGAAACGAGGATGAGGTTTCCCTTATTCGAGCTCGCGATGATTCCACGTCCCACTTCTCGCATACCTGGAAATCCGGACGATCTTGCGCGGCTATAGTATAGGAATTCTCTTTCACGCGCTCCTCGGCGGAACGGCGCGAGCCGCTATTGTAGCGTTTCCATTGGGGCGAACCGTAAATCGGTAGCTTCGGCGGTGGCTGAAAGGATGTGTGAACAGGGTTATTTCTACGGCCCCTATTTATACTCGTCCCACCTGGACAGTTCTTCCTCGCTCCTTGGTATTGAGTGGTGTGTTTGTGGAGGGGCGGGAATTATTATTCCCCTTATGCACGGGTGTATGTATACGGCGGCCAGTCGCACGCACGCTATTCAGGGCTTCAGTTCGCAACGTCTACGAACTGGGGCGTTCAATACTGATAGCTACGAACGACACTCTCTTTCTGTCTCGAATGGCGAGAGCTATTGCGGCGCGACCTACTTCCAGTGTTCCCCTTGTCTACGGATTCTAAAGACTGAAGCTTTTTCTTTTATTTCCTTATATATCGTCTTTCTCCCGAAAGGCTTGTGCATATCTAATTGCAAACAACCATCCATACAACCAAACGGGACTGGCTATTGACGTGGTTTGCAGTGTGAGTAGAACTTATCTTCTCATCGCCGTAATGCTTTTCACCTATGGAATAGGTCATAATTAGTCAGTTAACCGGACTTGTAGCTTTCGTATGCTTTTTGAGATTTACAGTACGATCCACTGTTAAAGGGAACATGAGATAGCGTGGCCTAAGCACTTTGCAAAGCACTGCCGCCGACCACTGGCATGAGTGGACGGCATCAAGTGCGTGGTCGGGAAGAGTAGTCGGCCGTGCTTACTGCGCACGCACCTCATACGATCGTTTGGCGAGAGTGCTTTGTAAAGCGCGGCCGCTACGCTGCCTCATGTACTGTACAGTACTGTACAGTACGTACCGTCTAATGGGATGTGTCACATAAAAGATATCGTCTCGAGTCTATTTCGCTGCGTATCACACAAATGACTGATTTCACACGTCCTCATAGCCTATGTCGCCACTTCTGGACGTCGAACCCAACGTTTGCTTTGTAGTTTTTTTTTTTTTTTTTTTCTTACACGGTACATTTCACTGACCGCCCCAGTTTTGAAACAGGTTTAGCCTCGCGCCCAAAGGCGTGTGAAGGACAGCCTTCGTATTTGCCGTCTCAATTAAAAAGTGTCTCGTACATGGAGGAAGGAAAGTTTAGGAGAGGCCCTGACGTCACGTTTTTTGAAGCCGCGCCGCGACCGGACGCTGCAATGTCTCTCCTCCTCCTTTACCCTCCGTATTTTCTATATCCGCGACGCACACGTAGCTCGGGCCCTTAGCAACGCTGTTGCTAGTGGCCCGAGTTTTCATAGCAACAGCTATGCCGTTGCTAGTGGCCCGACTTGGCTAACCCTAAATTTTGACGTCACTTACGCCACACTTTTTCTAATGCATTGGGTATGCATTGGGACTGACAAGGGCCCCTCCTAAGTTGTTTCCTTCCTCCATGGTCTCGTATTTCGTTGTAGGGACGTTCTTACTTTCTTGTAGCATTGTTTTTATTGTCACTTATGCTTGCCGCGTTGCTAACAGGCGATGGATGCTGTTGCGTATAGTTTCGCCTTTACAAGTAGCGTTCTTAGCGTGCGAGAAAAACTCAGGAATACAGAGATGCGGCCGGCGTAAAGGGAGTCCGGCTCGCGCGTCAAGTATGGAGATGACGCAGTTTGCGTGGTATTTGGGCTGGCGAGCCCCAGATTCGCCGCCCGACTTTCCCTCTCCGGCATCCCAGCCAAGTTTACAGAAGCCGGCCGAGCGGATGTTTTCCGAAGACGAGGCCTTCGTTTCTGCATTTTGCGCCGGATTCTGGCGCGTATGTCGTCAGACGTTAAAAGTATGAGAGCGGAACCTCGGGAGTTTCCAGGAATCGGTCAAAGCTTGCGCGTGCGTTTGAGGAACGGCGGCCCTTCGAACCGCTTCAGCTGCCGTTGGCGTGTGTTGTTCTTTCTTGCGTGTGATTATTTCCTTTTTTTACTCTTTTATTCCGCTCGGCGAAATTGCCGGTATCACTTATGAAGGCCAGTTGCGCTGTGGTGTGATGCTAAAGTTTCCTCAGGCACTCCTCGGAGCCTGTAGTCTTCGGCCAGTCCTGTCAGGTAAGCGAAGATGTTGACCCCCCTACCCCCTCTCTGTTGCTCCTCTGTCGTTTCTTTCTGGCTCGCTAACACGAAAGGCTCGGTGATCCTATCACTTGCTCTGGCAATCGTGATTTGATTAGTTTAAGAAGCGTTTATTGTCGCGTACGCGTTTTACCTATGGGCTATTATAAATCCATCTGAACAACATATACAGAAGAACCAGCGAGTCTAGACAGTACTGTATACCTTTAGGGTAGGTTGGTGGAATTATTAAAAGTCGTGGGATTAAGTGGTGTTGGACTGGACATGTCTCTTTTTTTATATATCTTTTTATGTATATTTTGAGATTATTCATAAAAGGAGGGAAAATGCGCTGCGCACGACTAGATTTGAGTGCGCTAGGTTGGACTGCACTGAACTTAACTAGGCTTAATGTATTGATTTGATTGATTTTGATTTGATTTTTATTTGCCTTGATGCAGTACATAGGAAGCATGTGAATGAATTTCCACAGAAGGAGACCCCAAGGTATAAACCGTCGGGGGGGCCGCCTGTGATCTAGTGCAACAGTTAAAGCACAAATATAAGGCAGCAAAACAAGATAAGTGCACAGAGAGGACGTAAATCGTAAACAAAAAAAATAAAAAATAAAAAATGCGAGGAATGTATGAACAAAAGTCAGTATAAGCACATACCTAAAGAAATTGTGCAAAGCGATAACACAGTAACGAACACCATTGGCAAGGAATGACAAAGGAGGGAATGAAATCTTATCAGCAAACAGGAAAAAATTCAATATAAAATAGCATGAAGGCAACTTTATCATAAAAGGGTATAAAAGCTTCGGACACTATAATCACCAGCGATAGAAAAAAAGAAGAAAAGAAGAAAAAGGAAAATGTTCACAGTGCTAATGGGGTTAGTAAATAAATAGCTCTTCAATGATTGATGAAATGAGCGTGATGTACGCAGTGATTTCAAGTGAGTGGGTAACGAATTCCAGATAAGTATCGCAGAAACGAACACTAACTGCTTACCGTAATTGATACGAATTTTTGGAAGAAGTAAGTTGTTATGCTCTGAAAATCTGTTAACCAGCAGTTCCTGTTGTCTTGCGTGCGCTTGACAAATCAGCAATTGAAAATCCGGCAGAAAAGGATGAGTGGGAACGAACCTTTGACCTCCGCGCGTCGCCGCACTGAACGCTGGATAATTGTATGCGCATACCAGTAAACATACAGCGAATAGCAGCACGAAGTTTCTCCAAGCGTTTACCGCTGTGAGAAAAGCACGCGCTTAGACTCTTATTACATTGACCATTAATACCCTATATAATAGGTACCCGTGTCATTTTCCCAGATTCTTCGTGGATACAATGTATTATCTTGACACGCACGCACGCACGCACGCACGCACGCACACACACACACGCACACACACACACACACACACACACACACACACACACACACACACACACACACACACACACACACACACACACACACACACACACACACACACACACACACACACACACACACACACACACACACACACACACACACACACACACACACACACACACACACACACACACACACACACACACACACACACACACATACACACACACACAATACTTCAGCATACGAGCCAAATGTTTAGCACCATAAGATATCGTTCTTAACTTCGCTATTAAGAACGTTAGTAACTCTTTGTGCTCTAATTTCTGCAAGGCCATAACAACTGCGAACGTTGCTTGGAAAAAAGTGAAAGTGCGGTAATAAACAATTCCTACAAAAGTATCGCAGTATATCGTGCCATCCCGGTCTACGTCTACACTGCGACAAAACTGCATTGAAGAAAAAAGCTTAGAAGGATACGACACACGTCGACGCCAGCTTTTTGGTCTGCGTAGATGAAAGAACACAAATGGGAATGAACAGTTTCTTGTGCATTTAATTCCTAGTAGGAAAGCTAGAAGCCGATTAGAAGACAAGGCAGCTCTTTGTATGCTCTAAGCCTTTAGAGAGGACTAACGGGGAATTCTGTAGCCTACCCTTTTATCCAATCTTTGAGCACTGTGTTCCCAAATGGCGCTGAACAAAGTAAGGTTTGGTACTTTTACAGTTGCGCAGCAACATATATGGACAAACCCGCACTTCTGCTGAAGGCGTTCTCCCCGAAGGTGACCCTTGTCACTTGAGATGAGTCATTTTTTAAGGATGTTGACGAATTTATAGCTTCAATGATTTCAAGGATGTTGAATTTATAGCTTCAAGGATTTCAAGGATGTTGAATTTATAGCTTCAGTCAGGGATGTGTTCTGAAAGCACTTTCTCACTCGTGCCGGTTGAAAGAGCAGTTGTCGGAAGTGCCTTTCCCACTAAATCCTATCACATGTTGGGAAACGCAGCTGGAAGCCATGAATGCTATAACTCTCCTCTCTGACCTAAAGACCGTCATAGACAGCTTCTCAAGTGATGAAGTGCTTCAATCAGGAGGGCTCAAGCTGCCCTTTCTCACGGCAACCTCCAACGAGACTTGGCGTGATTTAGTGCCAACTTCACTTTTCTCGCTACCACTGTAAGAAAACTAGTATGGGGGTTTGTAATCATCACTGTACTCACAACACTGAACAAATTCAGAATGCACATACAGCAGCGAATCGCTACTCGTTCTGATAGGGACGTTAATTGCCGAAAAGATTCGCGCCAAGTTGCAGTCGCTCTTGGGCAAATACAAAAAGGGAAATGATTTCAGTGCTGAACTAGTCTTCAGCAGTAATTGCTGGCTTACACTTTTGGACACCGAAGAGTGAAGCCATCGGATGTTTCGAATAAAAAACATGCTGGTGTCACGTTCGCTCATATCGTTTTCCTTTTAGCCTACAACCTTCTTCTGAGTGAGGTAGGGCACACATTGGAGCCCATTAACCAGCGGACGGTGTTTGCGTGCTGATGTATTTCTTATTCTTTTTTTTTTAGCTTTATCAGTTACTTCTAGGTAGACGGTGTTTAGCATGAGCCCTCAGTAGATGTAATAGGCTAGTGCAGAACGAGTTATCTTTAGCAGCAATGTACGCAAAACTTTCTCGCATCAGGTATTTCAGGTGTCCCGACTATTCTAATGCTAAACTCGGCGGGTTGGCGCAGTGGTTACGGCGCTCGACTACTGTTCCCAATGATGCGGGATCGAATCTCGGCCTCGGCGGCTGCTTTTCGATGGAGGCGAAAAGCAAGGCGCCCGTGTGCTGTGCGATGTCAGTGCACGTTAAAGAACCCCAGCTAGTCGAAGTTTCCGGAGTCCTCCACTGCGGCGTCTCTCATAGCCTGAGTTGCTTTGGGACGTTAAACCCCACAAACAAACAAACAAAACATTCTAATGGTAAGCAACATTAGAAAGTTGCGTGGCTACAGGCGTTTAAAGCCACTAGCTGCAGAACAATTTTACATAAACGGCAACATATTTTCAATGTATATACGTTGAGCTCATATATCAGATAATTTAAATTGACCTTACTTTTGTTTTTTCTAAATACGTGAAATTTTTTTCTGTTAAAATGTTCATTGCTTGTTTCATTTTTATAGCATGGCAGCCCAATTCTGCCGTTACACAAATAAACACTTCGTTTTTTAGTGAGCGCACCTTAACGGTTTTCAGCAATTGTATTTGCATATTATTGTTTGCTTCCAGGCGCGTCAGTTGTGTTTTGAACGGGCTGGCAACGACACTATTTCCACAGATTTCCTGCGGTTGGAAGCGTCCGCTCCCTTTTGCTTTACTGAAGCCTGTAAATTTTATGGTATGTTGCGAGCCAATTTTAAAAAACTGCTGCTACGGTTCGCGCCTTTTTTAAATTTACAAATCCTCACTTCCGCTTATTTGTTGTTCTGTTTTCGTTTTGCGGCAGATATTGGGCGCATGCGCTTTGGATAAAATTTGTGCCTATATTTTCCCCTTTGGTGCCTAAAATGCAACGGCCTATTTGGCACCCAAAACGTGCATTATTAGTGCCTTAAAATTCGACCTCTATAAATAATAATTATTATAAGCAGAGATTATATAGCTATATTTTCATTAGTTGTATGACCTCAGCTGCAACTCATTATATAGCCATATTTTCATTACTTGCATAACCTCAACTGCAACTCGTCTGTAGCAGTTGAGGTCATGCCAGTAATGAAAATATAGCTATATAATCGTTGCTTTCGGTGGTTGCAACCGAAACTCCTGAAGATTTGATTTGGGGGGTTTAACACCTGAAAGCGACTCAGGCTATGAGAGACGTGGTAGTTGAGGACTCCGGAAATTTCGTCCACCTGGGGTTCTTTAACGTGCACTGACATCTCACAGCACATGGGTGCCTTGCTGCTCGCCTCCATCGAAAAGCGGCCGCCGAGTTCGGGATTCGATCCCACATCCTTAGGCACAGTAATCCTGCGCAGCCCCGGCGGGCCAATTAAGCTCCTGAAGGAATAAAATTGCAGTTACATTTATTAAGCTGGCTTCGGCGAATTCCGCGCTGTGACTCGTATAGATTATTCTGTGGCTTACCCTTGTACCTAAATAAAAAAAAAAAGGAAAAAGGACCAACTGTTAGAACAGCTGTAGCTGTATAAAATAGCCGTGAATATTTTGGCGTGCCATTGGCGTGCCAGAAAGCGACTAAAATTATTCTGATAGTTATGCCTTGGGAAAGTCCGGAGAGATGTTGACAGGCACTTTATTTTTAGTGATTTACATTGGGGAAGCTGTGATTATGTTTTTGGCACGGTTGTGGTGTTTACCAACACTCATTTGCCCTTTGTCCTGTCTCCTTGCCTATCCGGCCCGTCTCGTCGCCTCTTACGCTCCTCTCTCCGCTAGTACCAGGTCATACCCGGCGGGTCTTTATCGCGCTTTCAAACAGCCCTCAACTTTGCCCGCGCTGCTCGCAAACTCCGTGTTAAACGGGGCAAGTGCGCGTTCCAGAAAAGATGCGTCGGCGTGTTCGCTTTCCCCGGCCATTCGGACCAGCGCCGCGACCCGTTTCCGGTGGGAGCAGTCGTCTTGCTGCCACCAGCCGCAGCTTCTCTTTCGCTGTCCCTTCTTCCCGCCTACCCTGCTTTTACGGTGGTTGTGTCGTCTTCGCTCGCTGTACAGAGGATTGCGACGCGCAATAAGAGAGAGAAAAAAAGAGCAAGAAAGAGAAAAAGGAGGCAAGTCCGCACGTTCTCGTTATCCATCCGTCTCCTTTTCGGAACGCGAGGACCTTCCCGGCGTCTTTGTGTTGCCCTCACGTTCCTCACGATGGCGGCTCCGCTCAAAGGGGTGAGCCTTCCGCCCAGGAGTGAGTCTCCTCCATCGGCCGCTTCCTGTCGTAGTCGGTGGACGAACGGACGGCCCGGCGGCGTCGGCGAGTGGGCCGATAAACGGGCCGTCTTTTCCCCTCTCGCGCGGTTGCGGAGGTATTAGCGTTTGGCGCGTGCTTTTGCCGCGCTGGGAAATAAATAAGGCGGCTCGGAGTTGTACTGGGCTTACTTTGGACGGCCAGGAATCGTTACCGGCTGAGAGGACGATGCCTGTGCACGGACAGAGCGGCGTTAATAGAAGGGAGCGCAAACTTTTGCGTGTCCATAAAGATGTGTACTGTCTCGAGTGAGAGACGGTGAGGAAAAGGCAGGGTGAGCGAGTTACGCTGTGTGCGAGGCAGTGTGCGTGAGAGAGTGAGTGGATGGTTGAAGGTGAAATAGCAGGATAAACCGCGAAGATGTTAATGAGTGATGGAGTGTAGGAGAGAGGGAGGGAGGAAAACAGAGAGTCAATGGGATATGGAGTGGGCGAGGAAATAAGTATGGGAAGACAAGAGAGAATGAATGAGCGGAAGGATAGGATGTGTGAGGGAGTTTTCGAAGGAGTGAGAGAGGAAAAGGAGACTGAATAAATAAATTGCGAGGAAGTTGTGGGAGAAGAGAAACTGGACGAGTGCGGAAGGCAGGAGTGATTTGGGAAGAAAGGAAGGAGCGAGTGGTACAGGAGTTAGGGTGAGCAGGGTTAGATTGTTATCATTGAAAGAAGTTGGAATGCCTCTCGCTTTTGATCTAGAGCTGGAATAGCTACTGAATCAGCGATTTGCATACCCTCGGGCACAGATACATGTGTGAAACCCGAGAGAACATGAAGCGGGTTATTCCGCCGCTAGCGAGCTAGGAAAAAGGCAACAGCTTTGTTTCTCATTTTTATTGACTCTGTAATTGTCGGTAGCGCACTAATTATAAATTATCTTTTATATTGCCCTTCGTTGCATATACTTCTGGAAGTCTCACGATTAATACGGTAGAAAAATTGTTTTGCTCCGCTGCTTACTTTGATTTGAAGGAGGACACTTTTTTTTTTTTTTGCTCGTGATGGTGTCCACTCTCGACTTACACACCTGATGAGCTGCCACTTTGGAATATGATCGGTTGCCCGCTACTTGTGTAATTAGGCGCCTTTAGCATTCCGAGTACCATGTTATCATTACTGCTACTGGAAAGGCAACTGCGCATGTGTCGCCGCAGGCCGTGAAAATTCGCCCAAAAAGCTTTGAGCAAACCACAGTCCGCAACCATAGCACCGGAAATGGTGGCGGTAACCCGGCCGTGGTTGTTTCGTGGACGGCGGTGAATCCGCCGCATGCGTTGACGCTGGCCGTACATGACTGACCTAACACTAACTTCGAGGCATAGAAAAAAAATTGAGAACACTGTGGAATCTACAACTGCAGAAATGCGAAAGCTGGAGTTTTGGAGCTGTATACGGTGCATTACGTTTGCTCTCATCATTATTATCAACTAAATGCACCGCCATTATCAATGCTACTGTCATACATCTGTATAACGTCACAACACCTGTGGCGCTCCTAGCGGAGAGAGCGGGAGTTAGGCCGCCGTTCATGCGCACCGCCATCTCTCACGGACGGCGCGAGTTGGTCGCCCAGCTTTGAGGCGTGACGTCACACAGAGGTCATGCGAAAGGTCATTTCATGTGCACCGCCGTCGCACCGCAAAGACTTGAAAGTGAAAGTAGTATTCCTTTCGCAATAAAAAGCATGGAGTAATCTTTTACATACCGGCGCAAATTAAATAGCCCCTTAAAGAAAGCAATAAAGAGAATGGGGAATCCGGGCACATATCTCCGACCAGGGGGTTGATGACTATGCCACTCGAATGACACGCGATGCAAAGATTTTGTTTTGTTTTACATGCTTTGTTTTATGGCTGCAGTCAAATGTTATATATGTTTGAGCTACGTCAATTTTACTTTGTTAGGTTCCCCTGGAAAGCGAAATAGGCGACGAGAGTTTGTTATGACTGTATTTCGGCAAGTTATTCGCCTTTAGAGAAGCGGCTAAAGGATTTTAAATATACACGCTTCCTCTTTCTCTCTCTCTCTCTCTTCTGGTACACCGTCGTATAGAATCGCGACGCTGCAGTTTCCGCCGCTTAAGAAAACGTGATTTATGCTTGGACAGCGGGAAAAAAGAACATGATTTAGGTTTCGCTCGGAGGGTCCGCTTATAGACACGCTTCTCTTACCCTAAAGGCGCACGGCTTAGTTTACGACCGGCTCGTATCCCGTCCAGCTGACCACAGCCGCTGCTATACTACCTTGGTCCGGTGAGGCTCCGAACGTCGTAACCTTATTTCACGACTCGCGGTCTCTTCGCGTGCGCTCTTAGCACGCAGCCTGCCTCGCGTGTTTTCGTGTTGGGCAGCAGCAGCAGCCGTAGTAGGTGATCACGTTTGACCGTCAGAGTATTGCTTCGAAGGTATATCCATGTATACGTCTGCATGCACACGAGTCTATTTTCCTGCGCTATCTGGAGTATGGCTCAATTTCATGTTATATACTTCCGCAGTCTGCCGTGCCGTTTCGCTCGCGAACTCTCCCAATGCTGGCATTTATGCACTATTTGTGCGTTCCGGTGAAAGGCGGAAGGTTCTCGTTATTTTGGGTCGATTTCATAAGTTTCGAGTAGTAAGCCTAACAACGTTATAAGCTGCGCGACCAACATTTAGAACGACGTGTAGCGCTTTAACTCCGAGCCAAAAACTCGTCGAACGCACTTATACACTCTCCGCTGTACGCGCCCGACTTTTCCGCTGTGTTCCCGCTGCTTTATTGCAAACATATTCGGCTCCCAAACATTTCAGAGGCATATAGATTTGGAAGGTGGGAATGACTGTAGTAAAGAACGCAAGAATGGGAAAAAGACAAAAGAAAGAAATATGAACGTCCGATTGTGGTTTTTGGCTATTTCGTTGTTTTGACTTTCGTTCGATGGATTTCCTATACCGGCTTGGCTCGTGCGCCGACTTGTTCGTGTCCACCGCTTGATTTACGGCGGTGGCGCACGACAGCCACGCTCCGACCACTGCATGCACCGCGCGCCGTGGCGATCACGTCTCCTGTGAAGATAGAGGGGCTTCAGTCTTCTGGACCTTAGGGGCCGACGCATGTGTCTTTGTCATATAGCCAGGGTGAGGAGCGTGTTGCTGGCCCTGCTGCTGTTTACAGCCGGCGGCTCGTGCCGATGCCGTACAGTCGTGCACTTTCCCTCAAGTCTATACTATATCCACACGCTCTCCTCGGGCTGCCAACGCTGACTTGTATGCGACGTCCGGCGAGTCTCGATTTCCGTTCCTCGGCGGCAAGCCTCGTACTTCTTCCACTTCTCTCTCTCTCTCTCTCTTGCTGCGTCTCACTTCAGGTAGTGTGTCTTCGGCGAAGACATTTGACGAGCCTTCTACGGACTGACCTCCGGGAAAAACACGCCGAAATGCACGTGAAACTGCTATTCGATATTACTTTTTCTTAGTGCACTGCAACTTCATTAACGCATCGGCTGAGGGTAGTGCAAAGAGGAGTATTCTATTGGCTGGCTGTCATTCGCTTCTTCTCCGTATATGAGCGAGATGCAGATATTCTTTAAATAGTTTTCCTCTATACTGGTGTTTTCTGTGATGTTATCGGTAAAGAAATAAAAGAAAAATGGCTTCTTGGGTGCTAGCTAAGCGTTGCCGTTTATATTTCTTGTTTCTGTAGGACAACGGATTCCCGCCTTACTGCGGTCGTTGTTAGCCTGATGTCGTTAGTGCAGACGCGTGAATAGTCTCGTGTCCAGCCTTGTCTTACTCTCGCGGAATTTTCTTCAGACGCAATGTCGGATCGATCGAGTCTGGCTGCGACAGAGTATGCGCATGCTTGCACCCGCCATGCACATGTACACGCGTCACCGCTGTCATCCTCTTAGGCAAACGCATCCGCGCTGTCGTCATCGGCCTGCGCGACTGGGTGCACGTGCAACTGCTGTGCACTTCTCTTTCCACTACCCGCATTGATGGGGCACCAGTGGCCATGGCTGCGAGTTCATGATGGCTGCATTTCAACGGAGCCGGCCCGCAGTGATGTTTTAGCACATGAAAAAATGAATTCACCAATTTCTTCTAGACATTAAATATCAACATAGGCTTAATTATGGGGCTTTGTCTTCCACAACTTTCAGTTATATAAGCGTTGCAGCCGCTATTTCGGACTTAATTTGAATTACCCGCTTGAGATCACGTGGTTGCGACTTCACGAATCAGCTTAGCCAATCAGATTGACAGCACAGAAAAGATCGTGGGAGATTCTTATAATCGGAGGTCGTGAGCGTATGGATGTTTTCGTACTAATATACCATTCTATTCATGAACGGCAGTCGATCTATGCGACGCTTGTATTCAAGCTTTCTTAATGTTGGCGATTCACTTGCCTTTGTTGTCGCCTGTTCTCGCTTTTTTCTGCACTGTTTAAGTTGAAAGCGAATGTTTGTACCATCCTGAGTTTTCCGTTTTTTTAAGAGATGTTAAACGCTGTGGGAGCGAAGCTTTGCAAGGCTTATGTTGGGTGAAGTAGAAATGTATAAAAGAAGAGTATTACGGCATAAGAATGTCAAAATCTTAATGGGAGTTGGGCAAAACATTCCCCCGAAAATCGGTGGTCGGGCATGTCAAACAGCCCGACTATTACTTCAGACAAAACCCAACTTGTGTGGGGGCATGCATTTTGCAACATTTTGTCGACTTCTATTGTACCAGTGCTTGCGTGGCAGTTCATAAACAGCTGAAAAATATCCTGAAAGACGGGCAAGCAAGGTTACCCTATGGGGTCCAGAGCCGGGCCGAGATCCTAATGGATTTTCATGCGCCTGCAGTGTAACATTATAATCCTGCGCTCTCGTTCGTGAGATTGGGCTCCCGGGAGCATGGATGGTTGATCGATGCCATTTAGCTTTTTTTTTTTTTTTTTCATGGTGACACTGCTTTGATGTCTTCTAATTGGATATGATATTGAAACCTCAGGAAATCAATCTGGTGCAGGTCTGCAAAAACTTTTCTTTATTGTAATCATCGTCTTTAATTTCGATGAAGTCGCCTGCTGCTGTTATGTACGGGAGTGTTTTGTCCTACTACTTTTGTCACCCCTTAGCATTGTATTTCAGCAAATGTGAGAAAGCGCGCGCGCCGGTCTATTCAATATGAAAGCAAATGTACCTTTCTGACACAACCGAGAGTCTGTACTCAAATACGAGCAGAAAACCATACTTTTTTTCAGAGTCACTAGTTGGAGATTACATCCACGATACCATTGAAGGACAAAGTAGAGGTAGGCGCATTGTTCCGCACGCTTGAACGATATCTTCCTTTCTCATATTGCTCGAACCTACGTGTACACGCCTTGTCCTTGAATCGGAATGGCCCAGCGCGCGTTTGTATTTGCTTGCAGCTTTTAAGAGCAGGTGACGTTGCGACACGCGTACTCTTACTCCGAGTGCCTTCCACCTCTGAGCTTCTATTTCTTCTCACGTGACAACTTACAGGAATCTTGCTAACTTCGGCGTGACGGTATCCCCGCTCGCATTTTCTTTTATTGCTTTGCTAGACGCGAGCACCCGCCATATTTCGCGTGTCGCGTTTCTTGGAGGGAAATTGAGCAACGCGTGCCCAAGAGAGCTGCGCACGGATGCGCGTAACCGGGAGCGCATTAAATCTTCGCTGAAGAACTGAATGCCACGGAGCCAGGTATGCACACTACACGGTATACATTTCTCCTCCGTCTAGAAAAGCGTGCAGTAGCGTGGCAGCTACCGAGCCGGCGTCGCCTAATCGTAGCGTCACAGTCCCAAAATGATAGGGTCACAGTGATAAGACGACGATGTGCAGCAGAAAAAAAAGCGGGGAGAGAAGGGTAGATAAGCTAACAAGACGTAATATCAGCTTGCCCGTTAAATAAATGTCGGAAAATGGGAATGGTGTGCGAGATAGCGAGATAGAAAAGACCCGCTTCGAACGGTGTATATGACGAATATTTTGAGCGTTAGCTGCGGTGTGACTGCGAATAATTTTTCACTGCCACTGTTCTTTCTTTCTTTTTTTTTTTTTTTTTTTTTTTTTTTTTATCGTGAGCGTACCTACTCGAATCCCCGTAAGGGCGCAGCGGGTTCTGCAGTCTCCTTTAAGAGCACAGCTTTAAAATAAAGCCTAGCGCGGCCGCGGGACACTTGTTCTGATCCTTGTCCGAGAATTGTTTCCGAACTAATCACTTCCTGCAGCCGAGACAGAAGCCACTGGGCCACCCATCGCCTTCAGGCCTCTCTTCTTTATCTCCCTTCAGAGCGAGCATGCGGATTTCCACCTTTCCACTATGTCACATGTCAGCCGAAGCAGGGACCCCCTGCCGACCCCAATTGGGCGAAACGGCGGAGGGAGCTCTTAGCTAACTTCTGCTGTGGAACATCAAAAACGGTGCAACCGATTAAACGAAACCGAAAAGTTATAAGAAGACATGCAATTGGCGTGATTTCAGGAAACTTTTATGGATAAGAACTTTTCCAAATCGTCTCGCGCATATTGAGATCGTTGCCCCGAACCAAGAATTCTAAGCCATTAAAAATGGCCAACAAACGAAGAAAATACACTAGCCCGAGTAGGCGGCTTGTTGGAAATGCCCTATACTCAATTTATATCCAGCGGCCGTCATCTGCGGTGTTGAGCAGTACAGCTTAAATAACGGCAGGGGCATCGGTAGCGCTAGTTTTCTGCTGGTGCCAGGGTACCGGATATCTCCTACTGTCGCCCATCGCCGTTATCATTATCATCATCACCATCATCGTCGTCATCATTCTGAGGCAGCTTCGTGACTGTTTTTATCGTTGAATGTACGAACACAATGTTGTGTACTACCTTCCAAAACGCTGCACTCTTTTTCTAAGCGCATGTATATGACTCTGCTAGATGCATCGTCCTGCGCGGCGTATGCGCGTACGTGTGTGCATGTATGCGTAATATAAGATGCGCGTTCTTTTCCACCTCGCATCTCTCATTTTTCGTTCGTGCTTTTACGACGATATCGTCGTCGTCCGTGACCTTGGCCGTCTCGCTAACGGTATATATACTATACGAGCGTTGCGTTTCGCGTGAAATTCAGATGCTTCGCGCCAGCTCCCGTGTGCGGATGTACACGTCGTACACGCTTGTAATTTCGCCAGCATTGCAGCATTGCTGATGAATCGCATTTTAGCGCTTCTCCCAATGTCGACTCCTCGTGACGGCGGCTCCTTCGTCGTGTCTTCCGAGGAATTTCCGCGTTGGTTGCCATGCTGCTGTTGCTGGATGCGCCGAAAAGCATTAAGAGAGCTTCTCACATGCTTACTCTAAAAACAGAGAGGGTTGCTTCGGAACGAAAGAGCGAAGAGAAGTCTGGGCTGTGAGAAGTAATGGGCTGTCTTGGGGGGTGTCGCGGATCGCCGATCGCTTCTGCGTGTATGGAGAAACGAAAACTGCTGCTGCGCGCCGTGGGATGCGCTTGCGTGTGCGCGATTTCGCTGGTCCTTTTCTGGGATTTCTCAACGCGCGCCTGCCTGGCCTTGGCGAACTTCGAGACGCTGCGTGCGCAGTTCTCATTTCCTTCTTTAGTGTTTCGCTTTCTGCATCTTCCTTCGCTCTCTACGAAGCGGCGGCCCTTGAAGGCTGTACTGCGAAACGTACAGGAGAAACTGACGTCGTGCGAATTCCGTCGATTCGCGTAAATGTAGGAGGATTCGCTTATCGCTTATGGCTATTTGATGTAGGCGCGCTTTATGGCTTTCGCCTGGCGGCTTTATTACGCGGACAAGCATACCATGTTGGTGTTATTTTTGTTTAGGAAAACTTGTTTGTCGTGTATCAGATTATAGTTTTCGATAATTTTATCTTTGCTTGCGACTGGAAACTACATAGAAAACATGTGCAAGAGATCAGTGGCGTAGTGCACTTGCGATGACACAGTGGAGTGAATGTGCTCGTCTGTAAAAGTGCTCTACATATTTTATCAGCCACCGCGAGTTGTCGCTTTGTGCAGACTTGCCGCTGTCCGACGACGTTTCATCTCTGACATTACGACGATTGGAGGTTTCGGCTCTCAGGAATGTGTAGGGTTGCGCCCGCTTACGCCTGTTTAATCTCAGTTGCGTCAGCACGTCAACGCTGTGTCACCTTTGAGATCAGTGTCCTAATCGGACTACAGAGTTCAGAGGAACCGCTACAAAACTCTCGCCTTCCAGCGAGTTTAACCCGCGACGCGTGCAGAGGAAGGAGAGGAGGAGCCACTGAGCTCTCTTGGGCGCTCATGGAGGCCACTATCGTGAAAGCGAAAGTGTTTAGCGTATGCGTTCAGCCCGCCAAACTAGGCGCTATCTTAAACCTTGCGCGGCCTTCTCGCTACCACACGCCTTCGCGTGGTAAAAATAACCCTGGGGCGATAGTAAAGGCAGTGGCGAACAAACCCTTGACCGTTTGGCACCCCTTCCCATGTGTGTATACGTGACTCATTCGCCTTAAGGCGCGAACTGTATGACCGTGACGTTAAGCGCCTCGTGTGGCGAAGCAGATAGATGAGGCTCCGGCGCTACGCAGAGCTACATAGCGAATGCTTGCCCACAGCATTGAGAAAGAACATAAAAAAAAAAAAAAAAGTAAGTAAGGGAAGGTAGAGATGGGTCGCCGTGTTGGTGTAGCCACACGGTGTTTCCGGCGTAAATGCGCATATATCCGCTACACGGCCGCGCCGATCGTCTCGCGTCGGGGAGCACGACCTTCGCTGCGACCTTGCCGCGGGCCACCTCCGTGTCCCCGTGACCGCCGCGTAGTTGATCTTCCCTCAGCGCCGCGCATACCGTTCTCCTTGGACAAGAGCGTTGCATTGTTGTGCTCTTCGCTCGCTGCCGCATTGTAGAAATGGGTCTGACGAACATGCTGGGGACGATTTGACTTGCCGACGCAACAGAGCGACGCGAAGCTGCGCGGACCGCGGGGAGACGAAGATTGACGGATGCGCTGGAGGGCTTTCAGTTACCAAACCTGCATGACCGAAGGATGTAACACCCTTTTTGAAGCTCACCAATAAAGTTTTCGCGTACCTACCTACCCCGTATTCGTCTTGTTTCGAAAGAGGCCAACAGCCTAGTCATGGAAGGGGTAGGAGCTACAGAAAACATAACAAAAGTATTTAATAGAAATACGTAAAAGGCTGCAATTACATTTAATTACGTCCTGTGAAATGCAACCGATTTAACTGGTCAATTACGCCTCCTCTTCCTCCTTAGGAAGAGTAACAGAACAATTGAAGAAAAGTAATTTAATCACTATTACGGTACTTTCTTTCCCGTTTTCAGTATTACTTTAAGACAAATATGCGCAGACGTTATAAGCTACTGTAGCCTGTTTGACCTGTTAACTGTTTCAATTCATGCGGCGTTAAATTTGGCCGTTCTTATTCTAAGTTTCTCGTCGGTATCTTTCTCGCGTTACCACGTACGCAGAAGGCTCCTTCAATTATTGGTGGAAAGTCACTGATGTGCAGAGTACGAAGTCCTTTCGATAACCTTGCGGTTTTGGCCGCGTTTTATTCTTTAATGTGGTTCGTTGAACTATAACTAGCGAGAATAATTGCGTTCGCACACTCCCCACACTCCCGTAACCGTGTTCATAGTATATGTATTACATATTCTAGCCAATATATTTTCAATACTCGCTTAAAATTGTACTTTTCCGTACAGGATTGTGTAGGGCGGCGTTGACGTTCCATGTGACATTTCTCGTGGGAGCGATTGGAAAGAGAAGCAAAACAAGATTGTGTCGCAATCACTCAAGGGCGTTTAATTTCGGCATGGTTTGAATTACAAATTGGTTGCTGGCGGCGCCAAATAAAGCGAGTCAAAGAAACGCGTAGCTTCTGTCACACGCCGCCATTAATCACATTTATTCCACGCCACCTCTTTATGTCTCCAAGGGGAAAAACTCGCCGTCCAGCTTTCGACTTGCGCAGCTACTTAAGAAGAAGCGTAAATAACCCTTGGGTAGCTAGGAATGTGCATAATTTGTTTCTGTCGGCTTGGATATGTCTTCATATCTTTCAGGAAGAGCGCATATAAAAAAAAAAAAAAAATCAAAATATTATTGAAGCCCTGTAAACGTTTCTCCCAGCTTGAGTTTTGAAGGCTACGTGCTCAAACGCGTCTGGCTACTGTGTTTTTTTTTTCTTTTTCTTTTTTTTTCCTCGGCTTCATTTATTCTTCATTCACTATATCGTTTATTTTATTTGTCGCCAGGAAGCACCTGCGCGGAGTAAAGAAGAAAGAGGCGAATGCCAAGGTCGTCGTAATCGCCGTCTCTTCTCTTAACAGCCCATGCAAGCTGCGTTGGGAAGGCCGTCCAAGCTCTATTCGAGCGCTCTTGTGCGCGCGCCCGTTTGGGCGAGGGATGAGCCCCGGCGCGACCCGGCTCTTTCATGCATGTATTCGTCCGCCGATGCTTGTCATAAGGACGCCCCCATTCACCTTCCATTTCCGCCGCGCCTTCGAAATCGCAACGTCCGCCGCCGCCGCCTCTGGCGCGTCCCGGAGTCGTTCTACGGCAGGAAACGGGGGTGGTGCTGTTGCGTGCATGTATGTATAGGTGGAAACGTGGCGATCTTCATCTCTTTATATGACGACGGCTAGGCCTGTTCGCTGAATGTACGAGTACTTTCCTTGACTTGCACTTGTCGGCAATAAATAAGACACGGGGAACCAGCAGAGTAAGTCATTAAAAAGAACTGAACCTGTTCCGTGGGCTGCGTTGGTACTATAGGGAACCGCAGTGGAGATCAGAGGAAAACATACTTTTAGAAATACAGCTAACTTCATTTTAATGCAATCTACACTTGTACACAATTTTTAACTCGCTCCGTTTTGGGCCTAATGAAGGCTACGTCAGTTCAGTTCAGTTCAGTCGTTCAGTCGTGTCCGACTCTTCGTGACCCTATGGACCATGTCACGCCACGCTTTCCGGTCTCTCACTATCTTCCTAACATCACATAACTTCATCTGCAGTGTCTCGAGGATGCCATCTAACCATCGCGTTCGCTGCCTACCCCTTCTCCGGCGACCCTCAACCTTTCCCAACATCAAATCTTTCTCCAGCAACTCCTCTCTTCTCATCAGATGACCAAAGTAGCTGAGCTTTAACTTTAGAATTTGACCCTCCAATGAGCAGTCAGGGTTTATGGTCGACAATATCGACTGATTTGACCTTCTGGCAGTCCAAGGAACTCTCAAGAGTCTTCGCCAGAACCCACCAATCATCCTGAACGTCTCTATTATCCTGGGATATTCGAGTATCAGTTTCTGTCGCTATTTGGCCTCATTTTGCATTGCGCCAATAAATACCAACACTCATTATCACCGCACGTTTAGAAACAGGCATTTCTTGATACTAACGCCATCACCACCTTATCTAGAGCTTCACGGTCGCTGCAAGGACGCCACTTTGTTCCTCGACATCAATGCATGGGGCCCGGGGACACTTCATTAAGTCGTTAGGTCGGCGCGCAGTTGTATTGGAGACTGCTGCACGCGCGCGTTTGGTTGCAACCGCGCACGCGCGAAAAGAAAGTTAGATAAGCCCCCCGCTCGTCCACTACAGTCGTGAAAGACCATCCTGGGGAGCCCTTCCGCTGCGCGTTGGAGTTGATGTAAAACAAAAACACGACGGCGGAGATGCATTCTCTGTTTTTCGCCGGCCCGCTTACATAAGCAGGGCGCGCGCCGAGGTCACACATACACACGCGGCGTTGCTGTATAGCTGCTGAGTTTACGATTGGCCTTGACGACTCGCGCCGTACAGTTTATGCCGATGGCTATCAGATTAGAGCACGTGATATGCGCTGCGGATATTATGAACCTTAAAGGTTAACGGGCGAGGATTTGGCGCTCGGCAGCTCTTTCGACGTATTGCCTCTCCTTTGCTGCGGGTGAAGATTAAGAGAAGTGCGCGCTGCACTGGAAGGGATAGAACAGCGTGCCGTGAAGGAAGATAGCCTGCGGCGTCACCTATGTTTTCCCCTTATGAGCGCAAGGACTGTGGGTTTTGAAGAATTGGATGTGCGGCACCTGTCACTCAGGTTGCCCATTCGAGCCGTGCCTTGAGGGAAGAGATATAAAATATGCTGAAAGATGTGAAAGGTGTGCACAGGAGGCAAGACAGTGATGCTCTGCTCGTTAAAACTTTTATTTGCAAGGAATTTCGGGAGCATAATCAGTCAAAATGTGAATATCTATAGGTATTCAGGAAATTTTAAGAACGGATTTTCTCATAGTTTTTATTTGTAACTTTCCAAACAGTTGCTAGGGAAAAAAATTCTAGGTGGAACTGCTTAGGGGCAGGAAGGCGAAAGCCTTTTACATTTTTCATTCTTGGTATATTTATCTTTAATTTTTATTATATTAAGTATAATCATTGGCTTCATCATTGGCTTGTTATGTGGATATTTTCGGATTGGCTATGGATCTGCCTCGCTTGACACGTTCCTGCGGACGCCACTCATTGGCCTAGGAAGGCTTTCGCCATAAAATGCGTAGAAATACAAATTTTTGGTCCTTAGGAATTCCCGGTTACAGCATGGAACATAACTGAGGCAGGAGGGGTGTCGTCAGTCGGCATAGGAGTCAACAACTGCTCAGTTACATCACAGAGACCCGTTAATTCTCGCGCGCTCCGCACTGCAGCCGCTGGACAACCTGGCAACGCCGGAGCCATTCTTATGTATGCGCCATTCATCACTGCGCAGACGTGTCGGTAGTGGTCCGTGTGGGCTCCGCCGCGTTGCGCGCTCCTTGACATAATGCTTGGCAGAAACCATCATTATACGGGACTCCGCGCTCTTATCCCGGCTCACTGTAGCGCCTGGAAAGCGGCGTTGGCTTCGCTGTGCTTTGAGTGGCAAGCATTGTTTCATCGCCGGCATGCGGTCGTTGCGCTCAATTCCCGGCGCCTCGAACGTTACCGCTACCGTGGAAAGTGGAAACCTATATAGACTTCTGCTGGATCCCTTTGCGATGACCGCGCTGCCGAGCTCACTTGGTCGTTTGAAAGAGAACGAATGCAGCGGATAAGTAAATGCCAGAAGGAGGCTCGCCAAATGGAGGCGTCCTTCCATCGGGGCGAGGAAAGGAAAATGGATGCGCATAGAAGGACTCGCTCTGTTTTGCCCGAGCACCAAGACCTTGCTAGTGTGAGAAGCAGGGCTGGAGGCGTGAAGTGCCCAAGAACAGTATACGGCTAAAGGGATGTAGATTACTTGTATTAATAACTTGTGTGGCCGTATTCCATAAGCTCATATTTTCCATTTCGAATCCATTTGGCTTTTCGCCATTGGTCACGTAATGCTGCTGGTTAACGAACCCGCCAGTTCAAGGTATACCGTGGGAAGCAACCGTACATCAGCGTTGGCTACATGACTCAGCCAGTGGTTAGCCGGTTATTGTGGCGAGTGATGGTGGATATCACCGACGTCGATACCAGCCATCTTGTGATTTGTGTGGCTTGCTGCTCGCTGCTTATGCTTCCATCGTGCCGACGTCCGAACAAATGAAATTGAAATTGGATCCTTATGGAATACTGTCCCTCTTCGTATTATGGTGCATGAGAGGTTGCCTGCTGGCGTAGTTGATGCTGGTTTCGTTTTGTTTTTGGGGTTTAAAGTCCCAAAGCGACTCAAGCTATGAGAGACGCCGTAGTGGAGGACTCCAGAAATTTCGACCACCTGGGGTTCTTTAACGTGGCACTGACATCGCACAGCTCACGGGTGCCTGGCTTTTCGCCTCCACAGAAAAGCGGCCGCCGAGGCCAGGCTTCGATCCCGCATCCTTAGGCACAGAATGCGTACTGTGATTTCATGTACCCTACTTCATAGGAGGGTCATCTGATGAGAAGAGAGGAGTCGCTGGAGAAAGATTTGATGTTGGGAAAGGTTGAGGGTCGCCGGAGAAGAGGTAGGCAGCGAACGCGTTGGTTAGATGGCATCCTCGAGGCACTGCAGATGAAGTTATGTGATGTTAGGAAGATAGTGAGAGACCGGAAAGCGTGGCGTGACATGGTCCATAGGGTCACGAAGAGTCGGACACGACTGAACGACTAAACTGAACTGAACTTCATAGCCGGGAGCTTTACGGATGGCTTATGTCAGGCGGGCGATAGACGACGCGTACGTGACATACCCTGGCAAACAGAGACCAACAGTTTGCTCTCTGAGTGAGCTTTCAATTGAGAGCGATACGCTCCTCCTGTGGTGTTCATTTTTATAAATGGCGTAATGGCCATTATGTAATTTAAGTAAAGCATATCCAGTGATGCGTGGGATGGGCACCAATATAAAAACGTAGATTGAATTCATAAATAACCTGTCCCCAGTCTTTTACTTTCCTTTGTCGCTAAATTAATCGGTGGCCTAAATTAATCCGTAGCTTTCTACTAACGATATCGCTCATAGCCCGCATGTTGCTTCTTGACGTTACCCAGGTTTCAATCCCACCGTCGTGGGACTTTTTCTGGGCGTTTCTTCCAATGTCGGGCTTGCAGTTCGAGGTCAGTGTGGTTGTTTCCAGAGGATGCCTTTGCAGGCTAGCCTGAGGTAGAGGAAGCGACTTTTCATTGGTCTGAACTGAGGACATGAGATTCAAACTGGTGCCAGGGCACTTGCAGCCTCTTGCACTCGCAGCATGGCAACAGCCTTTGACGTCGCCAACCTGCGGCGCGGTCGAAACGAAGGCGGCTGCCGCGCATACCCCACCCGATAAAGTGCTAACGCGACGTGGCGCAGGGTACGCCGGTGGTATCGGCGAACTGTCAATACAGCGCGTATACCTCGTTCCGGGGATTTCCGTGGAGAAACGCCATAGCGACGATTTCGAAACATTGTCGATATTACGCTCGCATCAGAAAGAACAAAAGATCCATCGAGTTCAACGGCAATCTCGTTTTGCTTCCGCGCTGACTGCGTGACCCCGCGTGACTTGGTGCGCGCTGTGGCAGCGCGGTGACGTGAACCCATGGTGTCAGGTCGAGCGATCTATCATCTACTTCCAATACTTATCGGCCCTTCGTACGGCGTAACAACTGCCGGCTGACCATCTTTGCGTCCCGGTTTTTTCGAACGGGAGCGGAGCGCGCTCGCGGGTTACGGGGCGGTGGCAGTGAAAGTTGTTGACGTATAAGCTGGAGGCGATTAGGTTGAACTGTACTTTTTTTTTTTTTGTCTTCTTTCTTTATACTTTCCCTCTGTTCTCCGTGGCCTACTTTCTCTCTTTGTTGCATTTCCTCCTTCCTTCGTTCTTCGGTTCTCTCTCTCTCTAGTTCCCTTTCTTCGCTGCTCTTTTTCCTTTCTGTTTTTCGTTCATTTTTGTTGTGATTCTTTTTTCTCTGTTGCTTTCTTACAGCGTTATTTTTCTTCTCTCTTCTTTGGTTCCTGTCAATCTTGTCCGCTTTCTCGTGCTCTCTGTCAGCTTAAAGTCCCTTTATGTCAGCTCGCCATTGCGCGCCCTCTTCGATCCGTTACTGTCGCTACAGTTTGCAGTCGCTCGCGTGTTTGACATGCTGGCGATGATTAATAGGCCCCGAACCGACCCGCCTTGATGACATTGGTAGAGTAGCAGATGGCGTAGCAGAGCACAGGAGGCGAAAACCTCGTGAACTGGCCAGACACTTCGGAACGAAAGGACAGAGGTGGAAGTTCCTGCAGAACACTTGGAGAAAAAAAAAAAATCGTTGGCTTCAAGTAAACCAATGGTAATCGTGTGATAACTTTGCGTACACCCGAGAATAACACGTATAAAGGCCACCCAAGTTGATTTAGATGCAAACAATTTCGCAATATCAACCGTAGCGGCGATTGTGCTATTGTGAAAGGAAAAAAAGAAAAGTCCTATTTTTGCTGGAATCACTACTGCTATAAAGAGCGTCTTGTGCGAGAGTGAGGGAAACGCTTTTGCTGCACAATGCAGTGTGCTAGTTAAGCTGTGTAATTGTTCTGGCCTATTGCACTACACATTCTTCACAGATTGGGCATGCTTCCAGAGTGGTATACATGTTGGAGTACCACCATACCCCCAACAATGGGGCATGTTTGTAGGGTGGTATGTCTGATTGAGTACCACCATACGTCCATCAATGGGGTATGTTTTCAGGATGGCATGTTTGAATACCATCACACCTCCGAAAATGGGGCATATGTACATCTATAACACGAATAATAATAATAATAATAATAATAATAATAATAATAATAATAATAATAATAATAATAATAATAATAATAATAATAATAATAATAATAATAATAATAATAATAATAATAAACGAACAAGATGGGCTGCGTATATAGATCCCGATGTCGTGACTTTTCAAAACGTTTAGAACAAAGTGATTCTTCAAATGCTTTTCTCTTGCTGCATTTCGTACAACAAACAGTTTTATCTAAACTTGCGCTTAGCGTCCAATTCGTCTCCCATTCAGCCGCTGGCAGTTTTACGCGTGCCTATAAATGGCGTCTCTTCTTTGTTGCACTCCGAGGTTTATTGCTACTCATTGTTGAAATACGCTGGCAGGCGCACACCCGTCAGTCGACAAGGCTGCCCCAGCGAAGCTTCGGTTCAAGGCGATGATGTATCGCCAGTGTATATGTATGGGCGATAAAGGAAAATTTGTCGACATGATCGACAAGCGTCGTGCTCCATACATAACAGAGGGTAACGCCAGCGTGCGCGACGCAGCCAAGGGCAGTCGGGTCATTTACGAGCCCATAACATCAGTCGCGCTGAATATAGGTTGGCGGCACTGAGCACTTATTTCCGGGGCAACACAGAGACCTCATATATGCAAGGGCCCGTTTAATAGCTCCGTATACCAAACGCCGCGCTCTGAACACGCAACTGCGCCTCGTATTTCGAATTCCCTTTAAAACGAACTAGTGTTTTGTAATCAGATTTGGGGATATATTTCCTTTCCCGTGCGCCTTTCCCTTAGCTACCTTCCGCTGACTCGCTCGGCCACTGAAGCGGACATATTCCAAGTGGCCTAACCACTTTCGCATTACACTGCGCCAATACGAACCCTGTTTGGGCGAGGCGCTTGCTCAGCCGCTACCCCGCCCCGATCGGGCGGCGTGTGTGTGCAGCGCGCACGTTGGCTTTCCGCCGTTCGATGTTTGCGCTGCCACCCTCTCGCGCGTTTGTATACGGTCCCCATGTCTATATATCTCTCCCCCTCCCTCCCTGCTGTGTTTGGTTTAGCCGCCACCATGTTTCATGGTCGCGTTGGGCACGTGGGCGGGGATTGCGTGTTCGTGCCTGATTAGTTTCCGCGTCGAAGCACGCGGTGTGCGGACGAGCACCACCCAAGACGAACTGTGCGCTCACTAAAATGCATTCAACAAACCTCGTGGTTTTGCACTACTGCATAACTCTTTCCGCATCTTCTAGGGCGGCTTGACCTCGACATCCTTGTGCGTTTTATTTTCCAAACAGATTATTTTATTTATACCTTAACGCTTCGCTATAATCAGGCGGTCAGATTTACTGAGGGGCGCTGTTAGCTTGTTTTATTTACCTTGCATGCCTCCAGGTCGTCGTGTGAGGGCTGTCAAATGCGAGGGGACCTTATCTCACCAACAGTTCATGACCGGCGGAAGGGAAAAAAAGCATTGTCGCATTCGGCAATGCTTTTTCCCTTCTTGCGTGTAATCGCGCGTTTCGTATCTGCGATATCGCTCGACGCGGAGGTTTTCTGCATATATGCTTGGAGTGTCGAGTAGCGGCGATTGAGGTGAATTGAGTGTAAGGGTGAGGCAAGGAGTCCTCTTTGCTGCGCGTGCTCCAATGGACACAAATCGCGCCCCGACACCATTGCCCTTGGTTGCGTGGTACACGCACTAGAAAAAGCCCGACGTTAACTAACCCAACGTAGAGGCCTGCAGCGGCCGGCACCCGTGCCGCTGAGCAACCTGCCGCCTTGTCCGAGCCCAGTCACCGCATTAGTGTTCCTGTCACCGGCTGCGCTCATTTACATACCAGCACCGATGCTTGGAATGCGCTCGCTTGCCCGCTGTTCGTTTTCACGACTCGGATGCAGCCTTCTTTTTTGTATATTTTTGCCACTTTTTTTATGTTGCTTTCGGCTTCGCCCGCCCGGGCAGCCGGATCTGGTGATTGATTTGCGATCGCGTCGGATATGCAGTCCTCACCTTCACTATCGACTTAACCGAGTTCTGGTTACCCGCGTCGACAAAAGAAAGGTACGCGTCGCCTGTAATGAGGTGAATATGCGGGATGTATGCATATATTTTACACGTATAGCGGCAGCATCGTACTGAGAGGCGCTCTGTATGACCTACGTGCGTCCACCTGTGTTCGTTACCGCACCTACGTCGTAACGCGTCGATCAGATCTGCTCACAGTTTTTTTAGCAAACCAAATTGCACTCTCGGTGTATCCGGCCAATGTTGCTAGACTGAGTGCGCATGCGTGCTGTCGAGTCTAAGGGGAAAGGTCGGCAAGTGTTCACGACTGCGGCTCTTTCGTTGCCGCGGGGGTTTTCACGCGTGCGTTCTTCTTTTTATTACTTGTTCATTTGCATTCTGCGGCTCCCCTTTTTTTTTTTTTTTTTTTTCCCTTGTTGAAGCCCCCTTCTGCCTCGTCTTCCTCTTTCACGTAGTAGGTCCTTCATTTATAATTTCTTCCCCTCGAATCTTTTTTTTTTTTTTCTTTCATTTCGTTTTGTCGGTGTTTTTTTACGACACCGCCACGTGAAGTCCCTTTGACAGGGACTCGGCTCTTTGAGAAGCAGCCAGCCTGAGGAGTATAGAAATAGCAAAAGAAGAAATGGTCAGTTTGTGCGGCCCGGCGTGGAACTCTCTTCCAGGAAACACTGTGGCTCGCTTTCTAAGGCGCGAGTGTCGCAGAGTGAAAGGGAATGATGACAGCGGCTGAGTACGTCTATGCGTGTGTCTTGGGAGTTGCTAAGCTTCCCCAACGAAATGGTTCATCTCGGCCGTGAAACGGTGTCTCTCTTTTCATCCGAAGTAAAGCTTCAACTTTCTAGAGGAAAGTTACCGACAATGCTCCCTTGAAGGTCGGCTTTGCTGTGAAACCGCTGTATACGCCCGCTTTGGCTTTGCACCCTTTAGCCTTACCTCCTTTCTACTCTTACAAGGAGGCTTTACGGCTTTTCTCGCGGGATTTTCGGAGCTTTGAGGGAACGCTGGATGTTGTGAGATTCGGTGAATCCGTGCGTCGTAATACTGCGAGAAGCGCTAATCCCAGAGTTTATTTTGCAGCGATGCTCTGTCGCGTTTGTGCTGACGCGATATCTTCAGAGAGGACATTTGAGGGGAAACTTCGACGCCCTGTAACGAAACCGGATTCGTCGACAGGGTCGTGATGTCAGAACCACGTGATGTCGCGCGGATAAACACTCCACAGCGATCGCACACTACGACTGTGAAGGCATCAGTACACAATTCTTCATTCGTGTGCAGGGTCTTCAGACGTCATTGAGACATATAAGAATGTAATGTAAAAATAACTACAGCGAAAAGAAATTTGAGGTGAGGTGGCTGCCGCACCGGTCGCGAATCAGACAGGCTACCCCTGGACCATATGGAGGCACTTTCGATGGACTTGATCGAAGGCAGACGTGTGTGTCTTGTGGCGAAAACAATTTCCGCACCGCAGACACGGCGGCAGAAGGCGTTGGAACTTGGCAGCTCGCCAGGTGCTCGCGGCGGTGACAGTAGAGCACGTGGACACTTCTCGCTGCTAAGTGATCGTCGACGATTTGTCGCACGAAATGGGCCCTTCAACGAGCGGAATTCTGTTCGTGGTATCGTTCCTTCGAGTGCGTTGTGTATAGGTGGAGGGTCTTTAACGCTACCGATTTCTGCCTGCTAGGGATTTCTTTAAGAATTTCTACTTATAGCTGCCAGTATGGCTTTGTCAGTTTTCTACGTCAGAAAAGTTATCAATGTTACGTTTGCTAGATGCGACCAGACCTGTTTCGAACGATAAGCAATCGCAAGCGGCATTTTTGCGATGTCCTAGATTAGTCGCGGCTTTCAAGGTATACGTGACAGCCAAATGCGGTAGCTGCTATCGATTTCTTATGTACGCGAGTCCATCCCGATGAAACGATTCGTTCCAGTTTTTTAACATGCCCTTTTTCAGCCCACGCCTGCTTTCTTGCTTGCTTGTCGTTACGCGCCGGACAGTATATTTGCATCCATCCGATCCCTTCGTATTATTTGCACAGAATTACTCCTCAGCAGCTATCCCACGAGTGTTGGTTAGAGGTGCAGTTCTGGGACAAAACATTTTGTAAACATCGCCGTGCTTGTTGCTATTACGTATTGTTTTTTTGACCTAGTTGAACGCACTTGCCTCTATAACGTATTGGTATCTTGTCGGACTTGTGACCCGAGGGCTCTTATTAACGACTCGTGTTAGATTGGATTGTCCAGTCCCACCGACGCTGAACTTTCCGCCAAACGTGTCTTTTAACTGCATTGCATTAAATCCGTACTTTGGATGTGCAGCGTTGTTGCGCTTTGCATTACCGTCAAAGCGGAAACACCAAGGAATAGCGTTTTCGGATGCAGCCGCACAAGATCCAAATAGGTCATAGTCGCGTAGCTTACATGTTCGACAAGTCGTCCCCACGTGTTTTGCACGTGTTCAACCCGGCGTTGCCACATGGCCGGACATGCTTCGCCTATACTTGCCTTCTCTGTGGCATGGTCACAATGTGTCCAGATATCTCCTGGCAATGTGTATACCTGCTTACACCTGGGATACTAAAGCGATTAAACCACCGTATAGCCGCGCTTAGTTTATTCCTGGCTTCTTTACGTTCATTTCGCTCTAACACGCATTGTGGCCTTCTTTGAACGTCGTATACGTTTTAACACGCAGGAAGCAAGTCATTTCTTGCCGCACTTAAATATGACGGCGTATGTTTTTCTGCGAAGGAAGTCACTAAGCAGCAAGCATTTTCTCGATGCATTTTGTGTGCTCGTAAAAGCACCCTTGCGTGATTACAAAGGCAAAGAAAAAAAAAAAAGAAATGAAAAGAAAAATAGCCCCGTTGCTTCGGTAGCGCCTGCATGTACGTCACATTAGGTAGTTATTTGCATCTAAGGAGCTGTTCTTCCCTCTGGCATTTGTCATTATCTGGTTTCAGCCTTTCATATACGACCCGATCATCTCCATTATAGGCGACGGAGAGTTTTAGAGCATCGCAGTGTACTTCCGTGATCAGAGCTGTAAAGAATAGTATAGAGGGCGATGAATGCAGTGTGTTCCGAGCTTGGGGTCGCGGTTAGCACGACGCGAGACGTACTACATCAAAACTCTCTAATGCAGCGATACAGCCAACTCTCAGTGATTGCCACGGCGGTTTCAAGTCGTCGGTTACGACTTTCGTCGAAAAGTGGTTCGCTTTAAAATCCACACTACAGGTGCTTGCGCCGGCGTTCGCGAGTTTTTTTTTTTTTTTTTTTTTTTCCCAGCCCCTTTCGTCTATACCACTGTACGCCAGGGGATAATTCCGGGTGCAGTTTTATATATCGCAGCTGGGAGCGGAGTAATTTTGGAGTAAATTACGAGCGGAAGGAAGGCGTTATAAACTGCCACTCCCCCTTCGCTTCAAGGCGCGAGCGGTTTTAAGCGATCCAGCTTTGAACTCGCCGAATTGCTTCTAGGGATGGCGCTATGGCTCGAAAATATACGGTCTATACTTTATACCGTATGTACTTTCAGTGAGCTCCTTCGGAGCGAGTAGCTGCGGTAGAGAGTAATTAGCTCCAGTTTAATTATGAAGCCAGTCCCCCCCCCCCCCCCCCTCCTCCTCCTCCTTCTCCTCCTCCCTATCCCTGCCTTGGCAACGGTCCCAGGTGCGTTGATCCTTTTCAACTGGGATTTTGGCTCTTGGCTTCGTGCGTCGTTGCAAGTGTCTGGAAATAGACGTCGCCAATGGATACGATTATTTTTTATTTATGACAAGTTTTTCACACTTTAACGTTGTCAAAGGCTGTGTTAAGCTGCAGTTAATTTTTGTTTTCGAGTTATATCTGGTTGTTAACTGCAGATATATATCTATACATAATATGAAAATATAGATCTATGGCGAATTTTCATTTCTTTTTTTAAGCGTATCGATGATTCTGGAACATGACTGTAGATAGGGAACTCCGAGTTCAGTGTTTTACAGTGTATATCTGCCATTTGTGACGTTATTTTGAATGCTAGGAGGAAAGGTATTTCAGGTCACGTGCATTTTTGAACTGGTTTGATTTTTAGTGGCACTGGTTACTTTATAAATCGCACAAGGAAGCATCGAAATGTTCTGGGAATAGTGTGAATTCAATGGAGTGATGACCCGACTGAGCAACGAATGTATGCATAATGCGTGTTAAACTGCGTCCCTCGCGTGAATTTACCATTCTACTCTCTATCGTAGGCTTGTAAGGGACACCGTATAGTGTCGAAATATCAGTATCCGTCTCAGCCTGCTTGATTTCCCTTGTTGCAGAAGTATGATGACATGAGACGTGTTCTCATTTCCCGTTTCATTTGGTATCCATCAAATTATAGTTGCACTGGCATGGTATCGGCGGCTCTTCTTCGTGCTGAGTAGAACACATTATTTTTAAAGCGGTAGCATTAAGGCGGACGCTCAGAGTGAACCCTCCGATGTGCTGACAAAAATTCGGATTGTCGAGATGGCCGTGACGTCACAAACATATGACCTCGCGCGGGTAGTTTAAACGCCCCCACAAAGATCATGCAGTGCAGCATA
Source organism: Amblyomma maculatum (assembly GCF_055883805.1). NCBI lineage: Eukaryota > Metazoa > Arthropoda > Arachnida > Ixodida > Ixodidae > Amblyomma > Amblyomma maculatum. The sequence continues at coordinate 118,021,188 of NC_139351.1, read as the reverse complement.
ATCATGTCATCGAACAATTTCAGATTGGACTGTACGTTCCTGACGCCACATGGAATTGAAATTGATTGCAACGTCATATAAATTTTGATTATAAAATCGCAACACGACTCAAACATCATGACATGTAAGAATGTAAATTAATTGCACAGAAAAGTAAATTGGGGGGATGGTAAACAAACCCCGGTACTTTGGGCCGCATATCGAACGCGCTACCCCTAGGCCATGGATGGAGGCTTTTCGATGGAGGCGAAAAGCAAGGGGCCCGTGTGCTGTGCAATGTCAGTGCACGTTAAAGAACCCCAGGTGGTCGAAATTTCCGGAGTCCTCCACTACGGCGTCTCTCATAGCCTGAATCGCTTTGGGACGTTAAACCCCACAAACCAAACCAAACCAAACCTAGGCCATCTATGCAACTTGATTGGACTGGAATAAAGGGAGGGCTAGTGCGAGAAAGAAAAAAAGTATGCAAAGTGATATGCAAAGAGCGGCCCGCAGGGCTCTGTGACGTTATCGCGTTTCACCGTACCTTTGTCCGATTTCTCTCTGTGTGTGTGTGTGTGTGTGTGTGTGTGTGTGTGTGTGTGTGTGTGTGTGTGTGTGTGTGTGTGTGTGTGTGTGTGTGTGTGTGCGTGTGCGTGTGTGTGTGTGTGTGTGTGTGTGTTTTAGCGCGCACGCGGCGCACTCTAGGCACTACTAATGAAAAATTACTGATATACGAATTGCAGGGAAGAAGAGACAAACAAGCGAGTTGTATTTTTAAAGTAGTGCGGGAAGTAGGTACGTACAGGGGTAGTCAAAAGTTCCGAGGCCACAGGGTCTGTCTCTGAGCAGTATAATCAGGCAGCGACGATGACCCCCAAAACTCAAGATACTTGTGGAGGGTAGAAGAACATTATTCTAACTTCCTAAATAACTGATAGCTTTAATGGGATCTCACGTGCCATAATATGCCGGCCAGAATCAAAACATGTGGCCTGGGAACGTTTGACTTCCCCTGTATACTTACTGTTACAGCAAGTACTTAGACTTCGATAACCTCGCGCGTGCGTTGAGTTTATGAGTAAACAAAATCTGCATATGTTAAAAAGGAGCGCTATGCCCCGCTCTCTTGGGAAGTTAGCAAAACCTTGTAATATTTATTTTTTCGCAGTGACTATTCTGTTCTGGCTACGTGTGTTTCTTGGAAGCGTTATTCGATGTCTCGCTGTACAGCTGATTTGCGAGACAGTCATAATCCTGTCTGCTGCATCTATTTCCTGCACCTCTGGAGAGGTTATCTTTGAGTGGCCTCTCCATCTCGAGGGCCGTATGCTGAGAGTGCGTCAATTGTGCCGCCTCTCTAAAGCAACGCGAAACACACTTGCAGGCTATCCTGGATCGCTTATCTGGTCGTGGGTGAAGCGTCGTTCACTTCTGTTGCCTGATAAAAGCACGCCTTTCGGATGGGGAATGTTTTGTGCTCATGCACGCGTGCTTAACCGCGCGCTGTTCAATCCCTTGTTAGTCAAGTATTATTATTTCACAAATATTTGCTATCGTTGATTGAGTGATCGATCGGTCATGTGACCGTCGACCAACCGATCCTCGTAACTTTCCTAACCTCAACCCTGCGCTCGGGTATTCATCAGTTTTCATGTTCTCACGGGTTCATCCGTTCTCATTACCGGGTTCATTCTCGCACTCTTTCATTCGCTTATTCGTTCGCGCATTCATGGAGATAGATGACCTGTCGCCTCGCGCGTCCCCTTACCGCGTACTTTCGGTTCGTTCTTTCTTCACCTTTCCCGCGCTCTCAACTCCGGGCCCCGGGTGCACCGTTCTTTCGCTCTTTCCCGCCTTCATTCTCTCCTCCTCTCCCTCTTCATGCTTGGGGGAGAAAACACCTGCTCCCCTGTGTCGGCTTTTCGCCAGCCTCCGCTGCGAACGGACGAACTCTGGGAAATGGAAGAACGGCGCATCGTCGTCTTGTATGCGCACTCTGGTGCAAGTGCGGTTCGGAGGAGGAGAAGGGAAGGGGCTCCGCTCCGAGGTTTCTCCGCCGAAGTGTCGTCGGCCTCGGGGCCTGAGAAGACGAACGGCGCTCGCACCGACGGTCGCTCGCTCAGTCGGACTCCGAGCTCTTCGCTCTCCGGACATCGAGGGACAGTCGTCGCTCGTCAGGGTGCCTGATATTTTTTTTTTCTTGTGGTTGTGCGTTCATGGTGTCGGTGGTGTCGTTCTCAAGAGACGTCGACGTACCCTTTCTTTCGTTGGTTCTCAACGTTTCCGCCCTTTTTTCCTTTCGCCCATTTGTAAACTGCCTTCAGCACAACGTAAGTGGAGTGTTCTTTACATCTTTTTTAGGGGGTGCGCGAATATTCGAAAATACCGTAGAGCAAATTGAATATGCTCCTGTTCGGCTATTCGCACGAATGAAATAATGTATGTGCAGAAATATTCGAAACAAGGCCACTTTTGGAGTAATTAGCACGTAGTTATGGAACAAGTATTGGTCTTCGACTACTGTTTCAAGAACAGGGCCTACATCGACCCAGCGTCCATTCCTGCCGCGGTGAGTATGCACGGCATGAAGGGTTTCGCACCGCGACACGGTCCATATTTGTGGCGGAGTTAATAATGCTTATACATATGGCCTCACTGGACAACGTGGTGGGGCTGAGGAAAGCTTGACAAGCCCTGCCGTGATGTTCGATCTCAGAGACCGTGGCTCACTCTCATCCGCCTCGTGTCTTGAGTTGTGGCTCTAGTTCGATCTTTTTTTTTTTTTTTTTTTTTTTTTCCCGCCCCGCCGAGTGTCGCCACGGAGCACTCAACTATTGTGCAGAGAGGCCCGGCTCCGGTCCCGGCCACATTTTTATGGCGGCGAAACGCAAAGTGCCCGTGTACTGTGCGATTTCATCACACGTTAAAGCACCCAACGTGGTCGAAGTGATCCGGAGCCCTCCGCTACGGTGTCCCTCATAGACTGAATAGCTTTAGGATGCTAAACCCTACAATCAAAACAAACTTCCCAGTAGTTTTCGTCTTCAGTGTTGAGAGGTGATTATTTATTGTATAACTTGACGGGGATGGTGTTAATGTACTGATTTTGTTTTGCGGCGTAACCTATAGTGGATATTTTTGACGCCGTTTTATAACACTTAAAACTCCACATGCTGTACAGCTCCGTACCTCAAGTGTCGCCGTTGGCACTTCAGTATTTATTTAGTATGATTGTTCGTCGTTTTGAAGCAATATGCGCACAAGTAGCGAATATTGCTACAAATAGTCGAGTTCGATTCGGTTACGCAGCTCCACTATCCCTGTTCGATCCGGTTTAAAAAAAAGAAAAAAAAGGAAGTTCTATTCGTAATCTCTAATCTTTATCTTATTTGCTTCATATTTATAGCTCTAGCTCAGCACGCAAAGTATCTTTCGTGGCTGCGAATATCAACTGCTTTACACAGTGCATCGCATGCGAGGACTGATTGACCGCCTTTATTTCTGCGCTTTGATTTACTTTGTGAATGAAGTCTTGCGGACAGTTCGTTCGACTAACAACGACGATTCACATGTCAAAGTCATCGGCGCGAAGGTTGGAACGATGAAGCTGCTGTGTCGGCTACTCTCAGTATATCTTGCAATTCTTTAGGAACGCGCGCGCTTAGGTATAACACCGTCTTTTCGCCTTTTTGGATTGAACGGAGAAGCCATGTGGTTGGAACAAATCACCGCTTTACTGGCTTTTGTTTCAACAACCCCAGTTCTAAAAATGTCCGTCGCTGGCGTGGCCGTTTACATGCTGGACTATACGGAGGTCCTCGTGATAATCACCGCTGCTGCGCTGCGTTGACAGCGCGACTCAAGCGAAACTCCAGTTGATGCAGAACAATGGATGGATTATAGGAGCGTCCCCTTTGAAACGGGGTGGTAGCAGTAGCTATCATGCTCATTTTTCTCCCTATATCTTATTTATTGGTTTAGAATGGTTAACTAAACCATGATTCTATTTATTAAATTTTTGTTCCTACATTACTAACATTGTCACTTCTCTGCTTTTAAGCCACCAACCTTCCAGTCGTTTTTTGCTAGTTTCCACCGCCGGTTTATTCACCCGGCCACTGTTATCTCTGAACCCCAGAGCTTCAGGAACAGAGATTGCGCCTGCATCAACTTCCAGATGGATACCATTACATTAATATGGTCAATTGTAGCTAAGCAGCGGCACCTTGCGTGTATCCTCGCGCATCACGTAGCAAGATAATACGTCTCCCCGAGTGTGTCGTTTTTCTCACCTGCCCTCGTGCAGTTCCAGTGTTGCGCCGGTTCAAAGCAGTACAAGACGAGAACGTCATGCATCCACGACTGCTGGGTGTCCACAGAAGCCCAGAGCAATTACAGGACATCGCCACACCGCAGGGAGAATTGAGCCGGCGTTGGGGTTCCGTAATCTTTATGACCTACGGCCGTTCTGCGTCTGCCAGCTTGTGACGCACGTGTGTACGTCTCGGTTCTTTTACTACCCCTCCCCGTCTATCTTCCGCACTTCATCTACGCGCACGGACGGATGGACGAATCGTTCGCGCAGGTCTTCGCTGACCGCTTCGAGGGAAGCGTGATCCCGGAACTGCACTTGTGGCTGTGTCGGAGGCAACAGCGCATGCATGCGTACTTCTGGTTCTCCTTCTCTTATTATCGTGATTCTCGTTACACATCTCACACCTACAACGTCTTCTAGAAGAGAAGGCCCGCCGTGGAGAGAGTGCTGTCCCGTACGGGCTGTCTTTAAATCTAATTTTCTCTTTGTGCGTGATCTTCAGCGTGCTTGGGCGCGTGGCCCGGTGCTCCACTTGCTACGTCACTCTAACGCAATTTGCGTCTCGTGGTGAGTACAGTCTGCCGTGTTGGCGCGATTTTTAAGTGCAATTTAATCATCCATTTCATCTTTTTTTTTCCTGTTTTATTTCGGTTCTTATTGATCATCCTTCCACCCACGGTAAATCTCTTCTGGTTCACGTACGCCATTTCGTTACACACCCAAACACACAGGCACCAGTGGTCTTCTAAAACTCTCCGGATTACTTATAGCGTTATAGCGTAACGCCAAGGACAGAAGAACAAGAATTAGGCCCAGGCGCTTGCTGTTGCCTCCACTGGCTGGTTTTAGTTTCTGGCGCCGCGCAGTATATTGTCATGCTATATCAACAAGCCCAAAGTGCATGCCTTTGGAGCCGCGAATTTCGACATCGTGCTTAAGTCCGCAATATTACGGTACACTCACCCATCGCCGGGCTGTCCGCTCTGGGCGCAATCATATGCTCGCGCCTCGTGTTTGATAAATTGGTGCCTGTCGTCGCATTTGTCTAGAACGCGTCTATAAGTCGAGTTAGTCGTATGTGGAGTCACTATAGAAACGAAAATATATTGCGCTGAGTGGGGCATTGCGGCAGCATGCTGTGCAGTTTGGCATGGAAGTCGGGGTAACCTCGTTTTGGCCAGCGAACCGGACAGGAAGAGTAGAGAGATTTAGCTTACCGCGGTCCGCGATGCACTACCGTGAACCGCCACCGCGCCTTCCACTGCGCATGCCCAGATCCCCTTGACGCCGATAGATGGCGCCACATACTTGATGTCTGCACATAGACCTTTCGCATCAGGACCAATCAGCTTGAACGCCCCGCCCACACGCGGTAGAGTGTCACGGTGGAGATTTAGCATACCGTGATCCGCGATCCGCCACCGTGAAACTCTACCGCTCGTGGGCGGGGCGTTCAAGCTGATTGGTTCCGATGCGCCAGGTCAATGTGCCGACATCAAGTATGTGGCGCCATCTATCGGCATCAAAGTGATCTGGGCATGCGCAATGGAACGCGCGGTGGCGGTCCACGGTAGCGGATCGCGGATCACGGTGTGCTAAATCTCTCTAATGGTAAGCTAAATCTCTCTAGTGTCTCCGTATGGCATTGCTCTTTGAACGATCGAGAACCGGTTTGAAGTTTCCTGGCCACAATGTGTTACAAATGCTTGAAACATTTGTACAAGCTGAAAGAGGGCTATTTCTGCCTGTCAGTTGTGTTTTAAACTGCTGACGGGTCGGTATTTCAAACTATCCTCCAGGTAAACTGCTTTATAACGTCATGCGTTCACTTGAGCTTTCTATACAGAGCGAGTCTCTTTAGGTGCAGTGAAGCCGTGGTATAGGTATGTTTCGAAAGCCCGCAGAGCTCCCGGATTGTTGGTTTACAATTGTGTTTACGGCAGCCGCCCGAAAATTTCTTTGTTATGAAATGCGAGGAAATTTTAGAGTTCGTCCGTGGAGCTTATCAAAAGAGAGCAACAGCTGTAAGGAGGGGGGGGGGGGGGGGGGATGCCCGACCGAGGTAGGGAGTTTTGTAAGCAAGAAACATACCATCAAAATTGGTGATACATCGGCCCATAGAGCAAGAGAATTGGGACTACATTGTTCATACCTTCGTTGATCCCTTTGTTCGTTTCCCTGTAACCGTGGGATAAACATGCATTTCTTGAAATCTGCCTCGTCCCGCAGCCAGTCTGTGGTACAAGTGTGTCTTTGAATACTAACTGTTATCGCATGCTTCAGCAGAATCGCTGGTGCAATGAGGAGACATCTGGGAGCATCTTGAAAAAAAAAAAAAAAAGAGAGCAAGAGGCGAATTTCACAGCGAACACGTTGCAATGTGTGCAAAATGTTTCCAGTCATGTTTCCAGTCTTTGTGTTGTATACATCCGGAACAATCGGTATGACACTGAAACGAAAAAAAAAGTTGTGAAAGCGGTGTTACAAAGCTTCAGAACTTTAGTGCGCCCCTTGAAGCGTTCGCACTTTTTGGCCAGAGTCTAATGACCGCCTAGCATATTAACCTTTGCCTCTGCGGAGGCCACCAAGCTATGTATACGGCTTATGCGGCGCCGTCGTCTTCGAAACCCTATTCAATTTCGATGCTGTTTTTGTTTCGTTCCTTTCCCGCTGCCTCTGTCCTCTGAGCCGGCGGGACCGATTCACTTGACCGACAGTGCGTGCATGCTTAGGCGAGCGACTCGGCCGTGAAGGCTGATTCGCCGCCTTCTCCGCTGCCATCCGTGGCACCGTGAATTCGCGGTACGCGAGCGCGCTCGGCGCGCCTGCCTCAGCTCTGAGCGTAGTCCGTCGCCTTGCAAACAGATGCTTGCCGCTGCTGAATTCATAGTTAATTCTCTTTTGTGGCTGAGACTGGCTGCGGCGCATCTTAATGCGAACTGTAGCTGCGCCGGATGCAGCCTTTAACGCTGCGCACAGGAGACAGACGCGCACTACACTCTGTGACAAACAGGCGATGCTGACGCGCGCTCTTTGTCGGGTCTCGAAGCCCCAGTCAGTGGGGCTCCCCTTTTCGCTCCCGTCTTGTTTTCTTCCTCCGTGCGTCCATTCTAGCCGGAATGCGATTAATCAGACCTGCTCTAGTTGCTCGCAGCTGGCCTCTGGCTTCTCGGTAGGTTCTCCGAGCTCCATAGGAAGTACTCAGATTGGCCTTCGTTTCCTGTGGGAGAGTGAGACGAGGGACGTCGATAGGCAGCGCGTAAAAGGAAAGAGGTCGGTAAGGACCGTTGTTACTGCTATATAGGGAGTGGGGGAGTGGGCACAGGTTTCGTTTGTTGTCAGTCGTGTAATGCAGTTAAAGACGACTTTATCATGCTTCATCGGCTCCGAGGTTTTGTACCAAGTGTATAAAAAAATCCCTTACTTGCTCAATATATATCTACAACCAGGATATGACGCAGCGTATGGTAGAATCGTAGAATGTTTCAGATTAGCTTCGACTACTCGCGGTTCGTAAGGCGCGCTAATAGATTGTTTCAGTGCCGTTTTTATTCATTTTTTACAATTCCGTCGGTTCATTGGCAAGTTTAACAGGAAAGTTTAACTGTTAAACAGTACTGTTATCAATAAAAATACTGTTACCACTAATGTTTAGCAATATCTTAAACAGTATTGCTAAATGGTATTGTGAAGGCGAAAAAAAATAAAGGAAGTGTCCGTATACTGATACCCTACTTCATGTATACGTTGCCTAAAAAGTATTTTTAGAGGCTACAATTGTCTTCCGTTACGGCGTGCCTGTGTATAGCGTGGATGTAAATATGTCACGCAGAAGTAATCGAATTCCAATTAAGTCTCCATTTCTTTCCCTTGCATTTACTTTCATGTTGGAAAAAATTGCGCTCTTGCTTGCTTTCTATATGACCTGTCTTATCCTATTCATGCCTGAATGCTGCCTCGCGCTGAGCGTATACATATATGTTTTGTGTGCATCTCTCATGAATGGTAATGAGTCGTAGGTGGGGCAGTTGTCGACTTAGCCAGTGTAGGGCTTCTCCTTAACGTCGCTCCCAGTCACTGGCTACTTATAGTAGAGAGTTCCCTTTCTACTACACACCAAGCTCCTCCGTGTGTCGCTATAGCGCACATATATGTCGACTTTGAAGCTGTTTCTGGCCAGAATTCTTGCGGAAGAAGTAAGCGAGTCGACCCTAACGATGCGTCCGGGCTCAAAACTTCGTTATGCGCTTTCTTTCCCAGAGGGAAGGCGTGTTATGCTTTTTGAGTCACTGGAGCGCGCAAAGATGTCTCCGCCATTTTGCCTAACGAGGTGTCGCATCAAGAAACCATTCTGCTTGCGCAAGCAGCGCTTTGCAAAAAAAAAAAAGAAAAAAAGAAAGAAATGAATGACGGCGCAGATCGGAGCGTTTTCTTTCTTGTGTATCCGCGCTAGTCTCTTTGGGATCAAGAGTGCGCAGTATGGAATAGAAATATAAGGCAGGGTATGCTTTCTTGAATCCTGAGAGCTTAATAAGGAGATGGGATCGCCGGGTTTCGAAGCTTCGACGTCTGGTAATGAAGGCGCCCGTAATGTGCGCGTGTCATTAAAGCCAGCCATTAAATGCTCGCCAACACCCGTCATTAGGAAAGCATATGCAGCGTTTTTCATCTGCGCTTTTATAGGCGTAACGACAAGGAGCCTTCGGTTCGACACATGTAAACAGCTCCCATTCCTGGGAACCTGGATTGCGCACTTTTTTTTTTTTCTTTCGAGGGATTCGGGGGAGAGGGTGGGAAACATGTTTATCAGGACGAGAGCGCCATTACACGTCCATATAAGAGCAAGGAATTTCGGCATTCAAGAAAGCTGCCCGGGAACACAACTTAATCGCTTTTTGTTTCCAGAATGTTTTGATGCATGCATTTCCACAATGCGTTGAAGTCATCGGTCATCAGAGTTTTGCCGCGATGTGTCGAATTAAAAGCGGTGAATTTATTGTTTATTTACACGTACTAGAAACTAATAGAGTGGTCCAAGCTGGAGAGGATTTAAAGAAATAAGTGTGGGTACTCGTGTAGACCATGAAATGCATGCATCGTATACACGAAATGCATGATAAGCCATCGCATTTGGACCTGACGTTTGCGCCTGTCTTATTTATTTATTTATTTATTTATTTATTTATTTATTTATTTATTTATTTATTTATTTATTTATTTATTTATTTATTTGTCTTTACCCTCAGGGCCGTACAGGCATTTCAGAGGGGAGTGGGCAAAAAGAAATACAGGAAAAAAAGAAACACTGCAAAAATCGGGTACATAAATAATACATCCTATATATACAATTGCAGCGCAGCTGAAGCAAATTAGGACGGCAGTACGAATCGAGCGGATTTTGTCTGTCAGAACCAAGCGAGAAAAAAAGGTCAGAAGGCTTGACTCCGCCAACCAACGGAAAGCTTCGAAATCTCGACTCTCCGGGCAAACTTCATGGCTTTCCAATCGAATCTTCGGTGTTTGGCCAAATCTCTTTTGGCGATTGGTTAGTTCTGTTTCGGAGGGGGTTAATTCAATTCTCGCATTGGGAAAAGTCAGTTTGGGTAGTGGCCAAGTCGGTTTTTTGACGTTCGTCAACTCAGTTCTCGAATCGGGTGAAGTTAATTTTGGTAGTATAGTCACCTCAATTTCAGGGATGGACCAAGTCCATTTTTTTTTTTTTTTTGGAATGGGCCAAGGCGATTCCCGCCTGAGCCCTATACTAGACTTGTCGAAGCTCAAATTCGACCAAGGCACCTCTGTTATCCCATCGCTCTTATATCACCGTCAGGAAGTGTGTTCAACCGTAAACCATAATTATTAGAACCATCTTTTCTCCGATTTGAAGAAAAATGCATATAATGAGACTTAGTGGACGTCCTTCTCAATATCGCTTAAAGACCCATCTGCAGCTGCCACGACGGTACTTTTTTCCCGCGTTGTGTGATTTTACGCTAACACGCTTTCATCAAAAGCAAACCACGAGAACACATTTTACGAGAGTTTTTAGCACTAGATGCAAATACAATAAACAGGCATCATATTGTACAAATGGTTCAAAGACAGCAAAATATGGTGCAAGTGCATTGATTCAGTACAAATGGGAGAAAATAGTGCGGTTGCCTGAGTGCTCTGCAATCCTCGCTGCCGAATGTTATGCTGCTTCAGTAGCGGTAGAAATGATACTAAAGAAAAATATTAAAATAGTATATTATGTGCACCTACTATTAAACGTTATCGCAGCGTTGTACCCCAAAATGCAAAAGAGGTCTTAAATGGGGATGCCTTAAACAATCTAGTAAAATCTTACCAACAAAGACAGGTAGCAAAGTTCTGCTAAGTCCTACACCTACGTGGGAATCAGCGGCACTGAGAAAGCTGACGAATGTGCTGCACGTGCGCGTAACGCTGTAATAATAATAATAATAATAATAATAATAATAATAATAATAATAATAATAATAATAATAATAATAATAATAATAATAATAATAATAGTAATAACAACAGCAGCAACAACAACAAATATCAATGTTCCTCTCAGACTACATAAAGGTCATGAAGAGAAAAACTTATTACTAGATGGCAGGATTCATGTAATCAAGATGGGAACAACGTTGCACATCTCATTAAGCTTATTGTCGGAGATTGGAAGTCGTGCAGCCATCAAGAGCATTGTGTCAAAGCGATCTTGTGTCGGGTGCCCATGTGAGCATGAGCTCACGATCGGCCATGTTCTCGTATATGCACAAAGCTTGGGGATATAAGAAAAAAAAAAACGAGCATTTCATATTTCTCTACAATGAACACATCTCACTTGTTCCGACTCTTCTACTGAGAGAAAATTCCCCTGTCGAATTTTCATGTGTCCTTAGTTTTTTTTCTTTTTTTTCTTTCAAACAGATCAATTTCCGTAGCAAACGCTGACAGTTCTCTAAACAAATTTATTTCCTAATACACCACTCACTTTACCCTGTATTTAACGCGTGATGGTCTTAATTGTATATGCTCCATAAAGCTGAATACAATAAAATGCAAAATTTTGGTTAGTGTCATTACAAGAACAAATTTTGTGTGGTCCTAACTCCTAACCATGTCTAAGACACGCCTCATGAGTCATATTATAGGGCCATTTGTTTAACCTACACCAGCTACACCAGTGTAGAAAATCTCCTATACCTACAATGTATTTTCCCTGCACTGGTGTAGATAAAAAAAAAAAGGCCCTTATGTGTTGCCATCGTTACCTTTGCATATACAGTTCGCAAATACGTGACACTGATTGACACTATATAATATCTCCCCTCTGCTCTTTTTGTTAGTGCGTTGCTCCCGTTGTTGCTACCCTTCCTACGTTGCAGTGGACAGAGTAAGCACATTATACTTTTTTTCCTTTAAGATATGCTACAGGTTATCACGCATACAGTGGACGGATGATCGCACACTACATAGTTCCACATTATACGTCCATTTCATAAGCAATGCACATAGAGGTAAGATATGCCACTCTTTATGCGCCTTGGCTATCTCTTTATCCTTATCTACTACGGAAATCCTGCGGTGTATATATGGCGACTGTATATTCTGACTATGCGGATGCTGAGATTTCTTTTCCGCGGTGACATGCGGGCCATTCGCTTTCCGACGATGACCCTGACCTGTTGCCGTTGCAGTTTACGACTGACCGGCGCTCCTTTGCCTCGGTTATCGTCTCGAGTTGCGTCTGCACCCATGCAACGTTTAGCCAATCCTGACGTAGGTTCGCCCATTTCTATTCCTCGGCTGTTTTCAGTGCCGTTTGTCTTCCGGCAAGTATCTTAGAGGGAAGCGGCAGTCTTCCTGCGCCGCTGTTTTGACTTTGAAAGCGTGCGGTTGATCTACGCAGACACCCTGTGCGCTGCTATAGAGGCTGGATAACCTGCTTTACCATACTCAGTGAGCACCGTTACAATTCATTTCATTCTTGTTTGTATCGTCTTTCCTTCCCTCCTTCTTTATTCCTCTTCTTTGTCATTCATTATTTCAGTCGTGTTGTCCCATTCATGTATTCGTTTGGTTTGGTGTAACGTCCCAAAGCGACCCCAGGCTACGAGAGACGCCGTAATGGAGGGCTCCGGAAATATTGACCACCTGGGGTTCTTTAACGTGCACTGACATCGCGCAGCACACCGGCGCTTTCTCGCCTCCATCGAAAAGCGGCCGCCAAGGTCGGGATTCGATCCCGCATCCTTGGGCTCAGTAGTCGAGCGCCGTAACCACTGCGCCACACCGGCAGGGCTGTACCACTGCGTTTCCAGAATTCAGGCTGAAAAAGTTGTTTTTTTTTTTATGAGATCTGTGCTTGTCTTACAGTGATTCCTCCGCGCCTGAAAAGTGCGTTTATATCTTAGGTCCTTTTCCATTTTCCCGAGCGTATGCTCCCCACTTCCCTTCGGGATTCCAGCCTGGTTAAAGTGGATTGGTTCCAATATATGTCTGTGGTAACTCGACTATAAGACCGATGACGTCACAGGCGTCGTTTTGTTTGGTCTGCATGGAAAGCACGAACAAACAGCAAACAAACATACAGCTCACTTTTGTCGCGAGGGAAGGGATCGGGTGAGCGTTGAAACTTGGAGGGAAAGAGTCGTGCGTGGCGACTCCTCCTCAACGAATCCTCTCCGTTTCCATCTCCCCTGCTGGCGCTTTCGTTGCTTTCGTTTCGGCGAGAAACTTCGATTGGCGCGCTGACCAATGCGGTTGACAGATACTGAAGCGCGCACGCATTCAGTCAGTCGTCAGGGAAACGCCGTGGCGGCCTCGGCGCGAAGAAAATACAACGCGCCAGCTTTGCTGCATCCACAAACGCCACCGCCTAGAGGCGCGCGGTGCTCACTCGTGGCCAGCCTGCACGTTGTGCGGTGCGGCTGGTTAGTGTCGGTGGTGCTATCCCGGCGTAGTGGTGGTCTGTTCGGAGTTTGCGCTCGGGACATTGTCAAAAGTGCATTCGGAGGCGCAACTTTCGCGGATCAAAAGTACATGGATATCATCTTCATGTGAGTAACGGGGGTAGGTTTTAGCCACTTGTTGTTCGGCTTCGTCCTTTGTATGTCGCATGATGATAGCAAGCGGTTCGAAAAGGCGACGGAGTAAAATCATTGTAACGCTGAATTTCGATTACGGCTAAGTTAAAAGCTTAGTACGACGAAATGGGAGTGAGATATATATAAGATGCTCAAGTTCTTTTTTTTTTTTTAGCACAGAGGGTCATTGCCACCCTCCCCCAGACAGGTATTGCACTATGATGCACTCTGTACAGTGCGTGTATAACACAGTTTAGACTAAGTGTTCATATTCGTCAGGTGAAAGCAGAGAGCATGATACTGTAATAACGAGATGTTTCTAATTAGGTTAATTAGGTTTGGACGGGTAGGTTTTAGAGAAGATTGCCTGCAGTGACTGTGCCGTGCGCGAAACCCAGGTGCGGTACAAACGATCGGCCCAGTATAGGTTATATGTTTGGCAGTGTGCCGGTATATGTTGGACCGGATGCTATCAACACTGTACCAATATTGCGCCAATAGTGCATGCTGTCTAGGAATCTGCCTTTTGTATCAATGATATCTGCGCATAGGTTACCACTACTCCTTCGCGACCCCACACGTAGGATCTGTTTAAACATCTGCTCTCCTCACTGGAAAAGCTTGAATCGAGCGCTTAGAAATGAAATTTATCTCCACTCATCGCAAAACGTTTAGTGCTTCGCCCGTTACGTTATAGCCAACTTGAGCCTCTCTCTCTCTCTCTCACACACACACACACACACACACACACACACACACACACACACACACACACACACACACACACACACACACACACACACACACACACACACACACACACACACACACACACACACACACACACACACACACACACACACACACAAGCATTGAATTGCCTTTCACCTATAACGAGCATGTCGACAGGTGAATAACATCTGACACGCGACCGGGCTCGTTACTGACGGCACAGTTCGATCCGACTTGGATATAACTCAGACGTGTTGCTACCAGCTTATGTTATACGGGCCTAGGTTTATGTTTCCGTTTAACAGTCTTGCCCGTGGACGTGACAAACAACCTAACTGCCCAAATTTTCTGGAACGGACCCTTCGTTCGCGTTGTGCATTTCGTATGCCTCTTTTTTTTTTTTTTTTTGACCGTTTCCTTTCTTTATTTTTCTGCGGTACACTTCTCCAGCTACACTTGAATTGACTCGTGAACGTATCGGTTGGTTTTTTGTTAGGGAGAACGTCAAAGCCACTTGGGAGTTAAGATGGACGCTTTCTATTTGCTGTCCTTTGTCTGAATCGCTGTTAGAAATGGCGTTTCTGTGGCGGTGTGCGAGTTAAATTAGTCTTTTCTTTTGAGGAGACCTCTGGGACACGAAATCGTCTGCTCTTTCTTGCGAATTCATAACAACGGAGTGAATAATTGTGGTCGCACGTGACGAACTAGTGAACGTCTGTTTTTCTGGGCATTGTCTAAACTCCTTTCTAGCTAATATTTATACAGCATGCCATCTGTTTGAATTCCATGCTCCAAAGTATGCGTCGTTTGTCCCGGACCCACAAAGGCCGGGAACGCGGGCTAAATCTTATCTCACAGCACCCGTCGATAAAAACACCGTCAATTCTCCTTGCTTGTTCCCCGCCAACCGTGGCGTGGCGTCTTCTGTTCTGTCTGGCAAACTGGCTTTTGCATAACCTCTCTCTCTGCGTTTTCTCCTCCGTGAATTGTTTAATTTGATTTTTTCTTGCGGAAGCAAGAAAAAAAAAATGCCGCGCGAATCAAAGTAAACAGTCTGGAATAAACCTTGTTGCTTGGTCAGCTGGTTCATGATCGTACGGGGGAAAAGTAAGCACAGAGCAAACGAACACAAGACAGGAGATAGGATAACGCGCTACTGGCAACTGATTCTGTTGTTGAAGTACACACATGATATATATATATATATATATATATATATATATATATATATATATATATATATATATATATATATATATATATAGGGACATCGTCACACCACCGATCAGTTACCGTACACGTCGGAGAGCCATATAGTCTTATCCTGTTATTTTATATATATATATATATATATATATATATATATATATATATATATATATATATATATATATATTTGTATACTTCTATATTACTTTTATATTTATTATCATGTATGACTGCTGAACAACCCTGTACCCCCCCCCCCCTTTTATGTAATGTCCCGAACGGGACCTTTAAGGGTTAATAAATGATGATAATGATGATTATCTAAGGATAAAATCCTTCTTTAACATAGTGTGACATAGAACCGATAAAAACCCCGAAGACTCTTTATACACAAAATGGCACGTGGTGTAAAGGGCCAAAACAACACGTTGGAATGGATAAGAAGAAGATAGCAGAACCTAAACGCATAAACGGTCTGCGGTTGGTGCAAGCAGACAAAGGAGGAGGTTTTGTCGTGGTACCAGCGGGAATTTATAATGCAAATGCCTGCTGTGCAGTGGAGAAAAACTTCGAACCTTCCAAACTCAAGCCTACCAGGGCAGAGTCAAGTGCTGTCGCCCTCTGCAACGAACTGGATCTACCAAGGTTAGCAAAGTCTGTAAGTCACTCCAAGGGCAAGAGTCCTAGCATATTTTTTTACGGCGAAGACTCATAAAAAAAGGTGTGCCTTTTTGTTGCATTGTAAATGAGCAAGGATCTTGGCAGCGCCTTGTAAGTGTTAACCAACTTGTGGTTAGGGATCCTTTCGCCACAAAAATCTATTTGGGAATAATTGCCTTTCTTCAAAAGAGTCAGCAGGTTGGGCTTTTCCTTTCTGTTGATGCCAAGGAACTTTTTTTATTCCGTTCCCCATAAAGAATTGCTCATAGCCGTTCGCGAATGCATAGAAGAGAACGGGATCGTGTCCTTTCGGAATGCAGCCGGTGTTTCGCTTGAAAATTTTATGTCATGGTTAGAAATTTACCTAAACTCCTCAGTTGTACAGCTTGAAGCTTGTACAGCTCATTCAGAAAAAAGGGACATATATTGTCTCTCGCGTTGTGCCTTTTCTGAGCAACATTTTTCTGTCAATGATTGATCGAAGTGTGGAAGGGCATTTAGATAAAGAAAGTCTTGAAAGTTTTCAGGTTTCTGGATGATTTTCTTTTCAATTATTTTAAGTAAACAAGATAAGCGCTCCTACCTAAGCACAGTTAATGAAAGTGTTGAAAATTTTTGTGAGCTTGGAGAAGGATTAGAATTTACGCAAGGGCAGTCCGGAAACGATAAGTTAATTTTTAGACTCGTTGCTATCTATAGGAGGGTGTTAAGCTATGCTAGATTTACCACCCACGTGCCCAGAAAGAATTTTTATGCTATGAATCAGCTCACTCGAAGACAGTGAAGCGAGCTAATGCAACATCAGCCCTGCAGGCAGCCATTGTGAAGTCCTGTTCTCATACTATGCAAACAAGTTTCCAGCAACAGATAGCTAGGCTTCAAAATGCAGACTTCCCTCAGTCAGCCGTGACGGGAGTAGCGGAGTCGCTTCTTCAAAGTGTAAAAAGAAAGAATAGTAAATGGTCCAATCCTGAAGCCGAGATAACTATGCCAGTGGTTATCCCCTATAGCCATCGAGTAGCCCATAAATTGAAAGAAGTAGCTTCAAAGTTTAACCCCCCGTAAACTGACCGCGTTGTGACCTCGTAAAAAACACGGAAAAACGGAAAGACAGAACATGCGGAACAAAGCATAGGCATAGGTACGTAGAGTCTAATGAAGGGGTTATTTATCAGGTTCCTCTCACTTGTGGTAAGACGTTGGGCAAACGGGGCGCTGTTTTGAACGAAAGCTTAGGGGAGCGTGAACGCTCAACGAACACTGGAACGGGGTCTAATCTGCCGCTTCACAGCAAGGACTGTGATCTACGCCAGTGCAAACCCATTCTATATAAAGGACAGTGGTTTTAGACCGAAGCTGCGAACGTGTTGCTAGTGAACTAAAGGAAGCTTTTTGGATTAGGAAAAAAAAAATGCCCAAAATTGTGTAACAGATGGTTCGGTTTTCCTGTATAAGAGTGAGAATTTTTTTTTTAATTTGTCTGAGCAAACAAGTGTACGAGTTGTGCTACCATGCTGTTTGTATTCAAAGGACGAAACTGTTTGTGAATGTATTACTGTTACATGCGCTTTGTTCTGGTTTTTATGTTTTCATGTGCTTTTTTATCTGGTATCTTCCCTTCATAATCCTTCAAACATATCGATGGGTCCCAATCATCACAGAATATTTGTTTGTCTGTTCTGCGGTGGCACAAGGTGCTTAGGCATGAAGCATTGAAGAAAGGATGTTACATGTGTTTTTTGGGTTTTCGGGGTTGTTTTTTTTTTTATGCGCTTAGGCTCCTGTATATTCTTATCCATTCCAACATGCTACTTTGGCCCTTTACACCACGTGCCATTTTGTGTTTAAGGAGTCATCTGAGTTTTTATCGGTTTTAGGTCACCCTATGTTAAACATGAATTTTATCGTTAGATAATTATATGGCTTTCTGACGTGTGCGGCAGCTGATAGGTGGTTTGACGATATCCCTATATATTATCTGTGCATTTCAACAAAATAATCAGTTGCCAGTAGCGCGTTATCCTATCTCCCGTCTTGTGCTTGTCTGCTTTGCGCTGACGTTTCTCCTGTATAACAATCTGGAAATGAAAGCTGTCCATTGAGCTAGCTGATTCCGATCCACGTTCCTCGGAACACAGCCGCGGCAACAGCGTGGCAGAATTAAATAGGTTCCCGTTAGTTCCTAGACGAATTTGAACGTACCTGACACGTCTGAGATATATATTTCAATAGTCACAAGAGCAATTTAATGTATAACTGCCTCGGCTGTCTGTCGACTCCACCTATTCATTCTCTTTCTGTGCGATGTTCGCCGAGTTTTGGGGCTTTAATCAAATCGAAGAGCACAAGTTCCGACGTCCGGAAGAAGGAAGGATGGAGGATTCGTGTGATCTCCATTTCGACGACACCGCCGCGTTCCTGGCTGGGACGCCACGCCGGTTCCGTATGCGGGGCGCGGCGGCCGGCTTGGCGCGAGAGAGGAATGCTCTGCTGTCGCCCACCTTCCTTGGCGTGAACCCGCTGACCCGAAGCGTCGAGGCTGCGCCGCACTCCTTTCGCCAACGATCGGTCTGCGGCGCACTGCGCGCGGCCTGGTACGCGGCCTTTTTCGTTGGGGTCCGAGTGAGGACTGCGTGGCGAACGCTCTTTTTAAGGCGGCCTCTGCCTGCTCTAAGGGGTCGTGTTATCGTACGGTACAATACGCATTTGAAAGCGAGAGCAAATGTTAGCGTGCGGGTATTGGAAACTCCAGTGATTACTTTATAGTTAACATGTTAATCTATGATGACAACGGTAACGGTTAGAGAAGAAATTAAAATGCTGGCCCAGGTGACGCCTAGTGATACGGTGGGCAGCATTGATTAAAGAACAAATTCGATTCAGGGATGTCCGACGTTGAGTCAAGAGGATGAGCCTAGATGCACAGCCTTTGTCAAAAGTGTAGAGTCCAGGGGATCTTCTTCTGAGCCGTGTAGTGGTGCTGTTCAGCATTATTGGCGATCCTTCCCATTGTAGAGGGTAGGACAAAAAGAAAATGTACCATAAAGAAATTTAAAACACTGGAAATGCATTAAAAGCGGCACCAAGTGGCTCAGAAGCAAACACCCTGGGCTCCATAACTTCAATTTGACAAACACTGTATACATTTGAAGCGCGTGTAGGGAGGATTTGAATGGAAAGGAAAACGTAGCTGGGGTTGTCAGAGCAAGGCGAGGGCGTGGAAGACGTGGTCGTGACCTTTGGAGTGCTATGCAGGATGAATGAGATACCTCAGTTCCCTTCCCCGCATCACCACGCTGATGACGATGATGATGCCTTTTTAAAGTTGGGGTTTTGGCGAGGCATTCTGAGATACGGAGAGAGACGGTGCAGTTTGGTACTTATGCTTATGTTGTGTGCGTGCGTGCGTGCGTGCGTGTGTGTGTGTGTGTGTGTGTGTGTGTGTGTGTGTGTGTGTGTGTGTGTGTGTGTGTGTGTGTGTGTGTGTGTGTGTGTGTGTGTGTGTGTGTGTGTGTGTGTGTGTGTGTGTGTGTGTGTGTGTGTGTGTGTGTGTGTGTGTGTGTGGTTTCAGTGCAATATTGTCAACCCAGTGCTCAGCTAAAATCTCGATTCACAGCAATAGAAAAGTTGCAACCCGTCATTGTGGGAGCTTTATTATATAGCTGGAAGAATATCACTGGCGAATTACGTGTGATACGCGCGGTTTCTGCTCCTTGGAGACGATACAGCACTGCACTTTTGTCGCACTCAGTGAACATGGATGTCTGTTCTGTTTTTGTTTCTCTTTTTCCTGGTTACGTGTTCAGAGCTGGTAATAGCGATGATGCATCTATGACGCAAAAATTTTTTCTGACCTGCTATCGCAGTGCATGTCACAACAACGCTTTCATCCTAATCAACGCGTTTCGCTTCGTTCAAATCAGACGGAAGTGGTTATTCTCCTTCACCGGCCTTTTTTTTTTTTCTAAACCTAACTTAACGACGAGGAATGTCGTCGACAGCTTCCCGGTCCTATGCGCGGTACGACATGGTTTGCGGGCCGAAAATTCCGACGATATTGAGAAATTCCGCGCACATCACCGACTCTCTTCAGCCGAGCGGCGTTTTCATTCTTTTTTTTAGCGTTCTGTGTTTGCCTCCATCTTTTCCTTTCTTTATTCTTACATTTTAACAACCCCCCTCCCCGTTCCTGGCTAGCGTTTAGTTTTATTTCATCCCTCGTTCTGGTAATCATTGGAAATGACTTGTCTCTGCGGTGGTTGTCGTACCATCGTCGCTCGCCTCGGATGTCGTGACATCCGAGTCGCCTGCGCCAATTTTTCCCTATTTCGAAAACACCGATTCCATTTCATTACCACCTAAACGACTTCTTATACGGTCGAATATGCGCTAACTTTGCCCCCCCCCCCCCTCCCTCCCGTTGCTCATTTATTGGCTTGCAGCGTCTGAGAGAAGGCGGAAATCATTTTTTTCTTCCTTTTTTTTTTGTTCTTTCTATGAGTCACTTTTGAGAAAATCCAGTCTTATGCACACGATCCCAAAGGGAAGCCCGCCCATGGTTATGCGCATAATCGAAGTGGGGACTTAGTGGCGCCGTGTCTCGGTGGTCGTTGCTCCTCGATGCAAACGCTTGGGGCGCGGCCAAGAAATGATCTGCCTTGCTCGGCGGTGCCTTGGCCCCCTGTGTGTATGCGATTCTGCGAAGAGCTTTTTCCGGGAGGCGTCCCCGTCCTCTTCTTTCCGCTTTTGGCGACCATGTTCCGCGACCTCCCCGCTGCTTACATCAGCGCTAGGGTTCCTGCTGTTAACTTTGCGTATTAAGCTATACGTCGGTTGCATGGAAGACCCCGTTCAGTTCTTCAGCTCTAGAAGAGCGCCATGCCAGTTGCCCGGTGTACTGTCAGGCTGCTACACCGGTTGCCATGCAAGGTGCATTCAAAAAGTTCGCGTTGTCAGGCGTCTTTGTCAACAAGGCTTTGTTTCATGAATCATAGTTCGAACGTGGTCGCGCAAATTGATGGCCGTTGTCGATCGTTATTCGGTCTCAGACACTTTCGTAAAGGTTGGTTAAAGCTAGGTTTTTTGCCTGTTGGTATTGCACATAATTTTGTTGTCTTTATCAACTTCCATCCGTGTTCAGTGGAACCCGACTGCCGTTATCACATTGCTGTCGTAAAGTGAATTAAACGGTCTAAAATTTCTTTATTGCGCTACCGTGCTAAGATCCCCAATCACTTCCAGTTCAAATCGAGTAGCACCATTGGAAGTCAACAACCTAAACCATGCAATGTAAGGGCTAATAGTGTTGGCGCGCATTAATTCATGATTAGCGCCAAGTTAATCCGTTTGTTTATTCGGCACTCCAGGATCGAGCTCACTATCTCCATCTTAGTATACTGCGCCGTGCTTGTATGTACATTTACCTGGGCCCGAAACCTGAACGGTCAGATTGTGGTCAGCTGGAAATTGGCGTGAGCAGGCTGGCTAACTAAAACTATTGGGTAGAGGTCGGCTGCCTACATTAGCCCGATCTTGGGTTTTGACGTTGGCCTTAGATCGGTCTTTGTCGGCTAACCACCTCGGCCAGCATGGCACAGCCAACCAACTGATGGCGACTTTTTCAACATTCGGCCGCAGCTTGCTCTTGCATTCTCCTTTCAAACTCAATGCGGTATCCTATAGCGGATCACATTCCAATTGCTTAGGCTTGAAACAGGTAGGCTCCGTTCACATTCGCTTGTGTACAGAAGCACAGATGGTGAGTTGATTCGGGAAGATGAACAAACATTTACGCATAATTCGGCTGAATAGTTTGCATTATTTTGCGGTCCATCGATACCGCACTGAGCATGCTGAAGCGGCCTGGTGAAGAAATAAAGTGCGTGGGTCTTTACGCGGACACCATGGAGGCCATTATCACCCAAAATTTAGGGGGGAAAAGGCAGCTCGTCACAACAGCTTCATCCGCCTATTCAAAACGAGGGTGCGGCATCAGGAACTGATACTAGTTATCTCAGATCATTCACCGCTACTGTATAGGCCACCAGTCAGTCGAGCACCCAGACATGCCTGTCAGACATGCTACCGACCAGGAACAGCGTTTTGTCATTGATTTGAATGTCACCCTATGCCGCCTAGGAGACTTGTGTCACCCAAGGCCAAGGCGCATATTAGATAGCGTCCAGAAGGCACAGCTCGGAGAACTGCGTACATAGTTCCGATAAAGGTTAGATACGGGCCGGCCCTTCCACACTCTCATGGGACGCAACAGCGCCTTGTTTTTCTGCACGACCGCCATCGTCTTTTACGGTAGGCAGTGGCTAGTTCCAAGTCATCGTGACCAGCGGGTTGTTCGATGCGAAACAGGTTAAGCTAACGTTATTAGCGAACGGTGTGCTGCCAATATACGATATCGACATGCAACAGTGCAGCAAGAAGTGCATCACAGGCGTTGCTGAAATGCATTTTCCCTTCTAGATAAACAGATAAGCCTATCTGTTGTCGCTGCTACTTTTGATATATACCTATATATAGCTATTTCGCCGTCCTCTTTGACTTCGGTGTTTATACGAGTTCGACTCCATATTAATGTTCCTACTCCTTGAAGCTTGTGACGAGGTAGGACAAAAACATGGAAGGTACGGAATGAAATATTACAGGTTGCGAAATCAGAATACACGCTCATTGTCACAAGAGAAATATTTTGGCGTATAGTTCAATAGCTCAGTTGTCACTTTCCGTGATTCGACAATGTTTTGGTTTCTCCTCTTTCTCCTTTCTGGTGGCGACCTATTGTTAGCGGGCTAGAAGGCGTGCTGCCATTTGTATAGAATTAAGACTTGGTTTTCGAGTTGCAAATGTTTCATGCTGTACGTGCAGGCTCTCGTGATGTGCGTACTAAACAGGTGCTTACGCGCCGATGTGTCAACACCACCGTGAGCTATTAAAGCGCCGAGTCCGTCGGCCGATCATTTCATCCGCGTTCCGTGCCGGCTCGCACTTAGTTACACGTGTGCCGGACTGCCGGTGAGTCAGGGCCGTGACAACCCGGCTTCGGAGGATGCCTGCAGCTTCGATGACAGGCGGCTCACGTGCGCCGGTTCTCTCGCGTAGCCGCCGCCGAGTGACCCTGGTCGTCCTTCGTTGTCCGTGACGTCATCCCTCTCCCCCTCCGCCAGCTAGACGGCGTGGTGCGGATTTGGCGAAATGCCTGCTGGTCGTCGCTCGAGCCGAAGGAACAAATGAACGAAACGAGGCGCCGGCGGAAAGTAACGAACAGCGCGCTCAAGACAATGTGACGAGCGTGGCAGTTGTTTTATTTCCTTCTTTTTCGCCGCCACCGCCGGGCACCCTACTGGCGGATGCGTGGAAGGAGAGGATTCGACGCAAAGTGGGGAGGGTAGGCGAATCGACGCAGGGCGTCTATCCCGAGACGGGACGTCCCGCCGGCGGCTCTGGCGTTTGTTGCGCACGCTGTCTCCAACGTCTCTCTCCGCGTCCCTCTCGCTTTCGTAGCGGTGTGTGTGTTCAGGCGCCGGAGGGCACTTTATAACATGATTCCCTGGCCGGTGGCGCTTGGATTTCGGGTGAGGGAAAGAGACTCCGCCCCTTTCCTTTCCCGCTTCTGTCGTTTTTCACTCTTTCCTTCCTTTTTTGTCTTATTTCCATCGTTCGTCTTGGACGATTCTGCCTGTGCAGCAGCAGCACTCTGGCGGCGGGAACTCGTGTCGGATATGTGGAAAGCCTCGTATTCCGCTTATAGGGATGACGTCGCCTAGCGTGCCGCTCGCTGTTCCTCCGGCGTCTTCGCGTACGCAGACTGGGCACTGACTCTGAAGGGTGCGCGCTCTCTGCTGTTCGCTCAACTTAGTGCGTGTGGTGCGTGTGTGTGTTGGTCGCCGCTGAAGACGCGTGCTTCGACCTTTGCGATTCTTGGCGTGACTTGGAATGCTGCTGCGGTGCAGACCGGTTGGATATAACCAGAAAACGGTAAGTAGATGTTTCAACAGCGATTATGATAACTGTAATTAAGGAACGCGAGTATTTGAAAAAGGAGTTCTGTGAAGCGCTAGCTAAAAGATTCCGCTCGTTGGTATCGGTGCGAGAATCGGGCCCGTTTCTTGTATCACTCGCAGAACAAAGTGAAGCCGCGTTGATGGGCGTCTCTATTCGCTAGTCAAAGGCAAGCCCCCTTGAGACTAAGATTTCCCTTAATCTTTGCTCGCTTTGTTTTCTTATTGTCAAGCCCACCATCGTGCTGCCCTCTTTCTGCTTTGTATCCTGGATCACTTGCAATGTCTGTGTCATCAAGTTAAATTCCGTCCCCATTCCAGGGGAATAACTGTGCTACCTTGTTTAGCGTGTAGCCTTGCGAATTAGCGTGCAAAGCGCTACTATTAATTTTGATTTTTTATCCGTAATTGAATGCTTCCTTTTGGCTTACTCGCTTGTCCTTTTGTTTTGAGCTTGAAGCATCGCAGTTGATTTTTTTTTTTCGCTGGAGGAATTAACGCAAAGAGCGTGTTATGCTCCTCGTTAATCGAAGCTGTTGGCCTTTCCACCATCGTTCACGACAAACAGGACAAACTGTAATTACGTCACGTCGCTCTTCTGTTCCGTTTTTCTTTTTTTGCGTGTGTGTGTTCCTTTCTTTCCACGACTCGTCATGATCCCCGATTGCGCCACGCGCTCGTCCAGCCAGCACGCAGATTACGAACTTCTCTAACGTTCGGCGCATGTCGATTCTCGCGTAAAGGTACTAGACGCAGATCTTGTGTCCCACAGATCTTGTGTATGCGCTTGTGTCCCGTCGCGATGTCTCAGTGGTTATGGCGCTCGGCTTCTGTATGCTGTGCGATGTCAGCGCACGTTAAAGAACCCATGCGGTCGAGATTCGATGGCGCTTTTGGACTTTCCAAGTCAGGCGGCCGCGATTCCGGATTCTAGTGCCAGAGCTGGACTAATTATTCTTAACGTGCCAAGTTTTTTTCTTAACCTGTGTTTATAGCGCTATAGCTTCACTCATATGGGTGTTAAGGAACAATTGTTCCCTTATTTTATGAATTTTGGAAGGAAATTATTTGGTACATTAAAAAAAATCACTTGTCGCACATATTATTATGGAGTAATTATTGCTTGAAAACAGTAATTACTGTGCAAGGTGCCACAGATACCTCTCGCAAACAACCCCGAAACGAAACTAGATTCCTACGTACGGTGACTTCCACGAAGGCAACTACATACTGCGATGCCCTCCCAGGAGAAGAGAAACGCGCTGGGCGATTTGTTCCCGGTATGTACAGCTATTACCTATGCCGCGCAACCTTTCCGTCCGTTCCATCAGTTCTGTTCGTTCGCCGGCGGGGCTCTTCCCCTTCTCCTCACGGGGGCATTCCTTCCGAGAAAGGCGACGTAAGAGCAAGAGAATAAATGATCGTCGTGTTCTGTCTCGTTTTCTGCTATTCGCCGTCGGTCGGGGCAGCCCCTTTCGGACGCGCGGACCGTGGCTTTGTTTTTATTATTATTCGCGCAGGCCGCTCTCCCGCTTCGTTCTGCCGCGTCGTGGGAGAGAGGGAAAACGCTGTGTGGAGCTCTACTCAGACGGTCACGTGAGCTCGCCTGCATCGTCTGTCATTAAACCGTACTAATACCCTGGCATCGATGGCTCTTGCGTCTCGCTTTCCCGTCCGTTAACCTCTCTTTCGCGCGCGAAGAACGAGGATTTTGTACTTTCTTTCTTTGGTTCCGCTGTTTCGTCTTCTCTGACCCGACCCGCCGTGAATGGTCTTGCTTCTTCCTAGTCCGGAGGAAGGGCGGAGCTGGCCAACGCAGGAGTGGTTATATACGTCGTTGTTTTTTTCTCTTGCAACCCTTTATTTCGAATCTGCGTGCGCGTGGTTGTGAACGCACACACTCTCCCATCCTTTCTCTTCTCTCTCCTCTTCCGATCGTCGCAGTCTGGATGTGTCTTCGGTAAAGCGCCGTTCCTCACTTGATTTTGTTTTGTGTCCCTTCCCTTTGTTATGGTTGAAGCGCCGCTCCGATTGTTTGCACATGCCGTGAACACGGTGGCACGTTGGCCCCGCCCATTCCAGCCAGATGCCGGCGGCGGCGTTCTTTCACCCTCTCTTCTCCCCTCCTCCTTCTGCGCACCGCTGCCCCCCCTCTCTTCCCCACTTTCTTTCCATTCCTGCTGCTTAGTGATGTGGAGTAGAGAGCGTGTCCTAATGCATCCGCAGCTCCCTCCCTCCATCCACATTCGCACGGTCGTCCTTCCAAACCCGATGGGATTCCCCCGGTCCTCCGTCGCATCATCTGGGACCGTCTGAGCCCTGTCTCGCAGCCGGTGAGCGCTGCGCGGCCGGCATTCTTCGGTCGAGGTACCACTCCTTTTTTGTGGAAAGAAACACCGGGGCTGCCGAAGTATACGGGGCTGCTTCTCGGTGAGAGTCCTCTATCATCGCCAGCCTGGATCTTCGTCTCGAACTCGGCTATTGTCGAAGGAAAATAGCTCAGTGATGTGCACTGGGAAGTGCCTTACGAGGTAGGCTCGTCGCCCGGCTTTTTTATCATCAGGTACGTGTTTTGGGTACGGTTTGAAAGTCCGCGGTAATACTATGGCTGCATCTTGGGCAAGACAAAGGTAGGGGGAGATTAATGGGTGTTGACACATTTGTCTTGCTGCTAATGCAGGGGCGTTACTAGATGTGATGCATTTATCCGCTACGCGGTCGGGCTCTCGCGTAACGTACTGCTTGCCCTGTTCTCGAACTTGCCCACAGGCGTTCGGGATGAGAATTGAATGTGGGGTGTGAAGCCATCGACATGTTGGATGAGTTGCTAGCCTCAATTGCCTTAACCATTTCGAGAAACTCTCGTGGATATTTTTCTAACGTTAACCTCCTCCTCAGGACTAGCAGGCGCGGCGGCCGCTTTTCGACGGAGGCGAAAAGTGATGCGCCCGTGTGCTGTGCGATGTCAGTGCACGTTAAAGAACCACAGGTGGCCGAAATTTCTGGAGCCCTCCGCTACGGTGTCCCTCATAGCCGACTCGTTTTGTGACGTCAAATGTCATAAACCAAGCCAAATCCTCCACAACTGTAGGATCTTTACATTCGTCTTCTCGTTTATCCTGCGTTAATATTCCTTGAGTACATTCTGTACTGTGATATCTGCTTATAATAGAACTGCATTATCCCAATGCTTCTTCACGCTTGCTTGGTTTACGGCGCCATTTTCTTGTTTAGGGTGAAAACGGGTTTCCGTTTCTTTTCCGTATGTCTGCGTGAAACTTTCATCTGCAAACTCCGTGTTCGGCTTCCTTATGTACGATATTGTAGGAGATTGTCATGGTGACCCTTCACTTGGCGATTAGCTTTGTTATAGTTGTATCTTGCAACGAATCATATTTTGAGTGAACGGGCATGAAGGATAACCGGTGGTCAATTGGCTCAGCCAAGTCGATACCGGCGGCAGAGAGTCGTCGGTTGAGCAAACTGGAAGAGGTCGTCTACTTAGACAGTGTGGTCAAGAATGACAATAATGGCTAAATACTTCAATGGATAACGTCCGCTTGCTGCATTACACTTAATTCGAGG
Organism: Amblyomma maculatum; assembly: GCF_055883805.1. Taxonomy (NCBI): domain Eukaryota; kingdom Metazoa; phylum Arthropoda; class Arachnida; order Ixodida; family Ixodidae; genus Amblyomma; species Amblyomma maculatum. The sequence goes on along the minus strand of NC_139351.1, from coordinate 117,993,592 downwards.
AGTAATGTAGCTGCTGCATACCGCTCGGCAAATGTCATGCCTGTTGTAATGCCTGCGCCGCCAAGCTCCGCGGATATGCGGGAAAGCCTGCATATATTGAGGCTTGTGTGCTACGGACGCCGATTCGCGCAGAAAAAAGAAAAAAAAAAAAAGCGCTGTACTGTCACGTGCAGTGCAGCAGGTTGATCGACGTCATCGCTGCTTCTGTCCTCATCTACAGCATCGGCTCATACCGGGTACTACTGAACTCCTGACGGGCCCCAGTGCGCGAGCGGATGATGTACCCGTTATCACCCAGCCGCTTCGCGTTCATGACCCACACAACAGAGCCAGGAAATCTTCCACCGTGTTGCGTTCCGGCTCTGTATGCCACAAAGCGCGCGCGAGGCCATCACGGCCTTACACACAGAGTCTGCCTTTTATTTTTATTTTTTTTTCTAACCAGACGCCGGCAATTGATCCCTGCGATATAACGCCACACGTATGAGTGGCGCAACCAAAGCTCGAGCCGCCCGTTTCCTCTCTAGAATGCGATGACGTTCACTGCATGCATCAAGCGACTCTACGGTGTGCATGTGCATACACGCGGCGCCCTTAATTGCGCGCGAATGCATTATGGGAGCGCGCTTGCCCGCGTGGGCGTTTCCGTGAGCCCCGAAATGTCGCCGTTCCGCCGCAGCTGCTCGCATCCTCGCTCTTTCATTTCTCCCTACCGCTCTTTCCTTTCTTCCTTCTCTGCCGCTGTCGGGGCGAAGGAGGAAGTATACGTTAACTACAGGAGCAGTAATAGTAATAATAATAATAATAATAATAATAATAATAATAATAATAATAATAATAATAATAATAATAATAATGCTCGTAACCTGACACGCCCATCTCTACTTTCTTATTGTTATTCCCAAATTCTCTTTTATGTTTTTTTCGCCGACTACGATGAATGTGTCGCCGCCGGAAAGCACGTTCAATACGCGCGCCGCGCACGCTGTCAAAAAGTGTTCGGTCGCGGACTCCTTGTTCCTGGCGTCGCACCGCCGCGCTTTTGAAGCGCTCTGTCATGTGGGGAGGGTTCGAGGGGTCACCAATCAATATAGCCGGCGCTGAGTGTCGGCGGCACGGCAGCCACAAAGAAAGGGGCCTCGGCGTGAAACGGCGCTGAGCCCTAATGACCCATCTGTGGGCTGCAGGCTTCCTGGTTTGTTCTTCTATATACTCCGTATATATGCTCTGCTTTAGTACTGTATACGTAGGCCGTGGAGTGCGTATTATCGGATGCTGGGGCTTCCGAGTGACCGCGCTCACGTGTCCCCTCCGATACCAGTGTGTAGTCCGCGCGTTCTCTTTGAACACAAGGGGGACACGGAGTGTTATCGGACGGGCTGCTTTTACTGAACTAACGGAAACGTTCGTCGTGTTGGCGACCTGTTTCTGGATGTGCCAGTGTGAGGCGGGTTACGGTCGCGGTTTCTGCGCGGTCTCCACCGTCCTCCGGATACCTCGCTTGCTTTCAGCGACTTCGCCCCAATGTAGACTTTGTGCCGTGCGAGTTCAGGTGAGCAAACTGAGTAGCCTTTGTTCTTTTTATCCTCTTCTTTAATGCTTGATCAGGCGGTAGATTGTGCGTACACGTGTGTTTGTGTGACGTATTTGTTCTCCGCACTTCGTTTTGTTTTTTCGCGTTTCTTCTTCGCTGGAAATTTCACCGCTTGTGCGTCACCGTATTGCCGAAATGATAAGCCGCTTTGTCGGGCTTCTTGTGAACTATATCCGCTCGCTTCTCGAAAAACATTTTGAAATTGGGCCTGCAGTCTGCCTCCACCGCTAGAAGCGCTTTCTCACTTTTCGATCGCGGCGAGAGCATAACAGCGCTCGTTATTTATCAAAAGCAGAGCGCTTCATTCAAGCACAGCCTACAGCTTATAAGCTCCGTCGAACTAATTCGCTGAACGCGTCCACTAGATTCGTCTGCGATGAAAGAGGACGTCTCTCACCGTCGAGTGTCAGGGACGTTGAAAGAAGTGCTACAGCGGGAAAGAAACAGGAGGTTATAGAAAGAAGCAGATCGCGTGAGCAGTCTCATCAACCTGCTCTTTGCACAGGACTAACGTTCTGCAGGCTGACATTGTGGCTATGCAGGTTCCCTTCAGCCGTTCTTGCGGGTGTCCAAATTGCGCTTAAAAATAGCAGGGAATGACGACTGTTATGTTGTTGCTGCTGTCAAGCGATGGGGGTCATGCCATAGACTCGGTGAGCTGTCGCTTTAATCTTTCACCTAATGGTGGGTCACGAAAAACCCTCGCTCTTTTTTTCCCCGCGTAGTCTAAGAACGAACTTCGAATATGTGGCGGAATAGTAATAACTTGAGGTCATTATCCTGCTGCGGATTAAACTCTGGTGTTGTCTATAATGACAATTACTGTGGTGATTAAGCCGAGGACGTGGGTACAGCAGTGGGCCTTTGTACGTCATGTGTTGACGTCCTTTGGCTGCGCCGGCTACTCGCAGGGTAGTCATTTTCTGTCTGCGAGACAGTGAAAATTTCCTGAAGCTTTTTCTCGTCACTACTGGCCCACAATATTCAAGCCTGTACGTGCACATTGATGTGCCAGCGCCACGTTGCGGTCATTGTTCGCTCTAGCACCTTCGGTCCACTGCAGCGGGCCAAATATATCTACTCTTCCAATCCCCGGCACCGCTTAGTTCTGTCCAGATAACCTTCAAGCTGAGCCCAAGGTCAAATTGTCCAACAACTCTCGGCCACAGCGTTATTCTATGGTAAGCAGGTGCACGTCACATGACTGGCCGCTTGAACGTAAATATTGACCTTTGACATTGTCCTTCGACCTTAAGAGGCGATAGATTCTCAGTAACGTCAGAGACCACTTGGTAGGCGCGCCAGCTTAACCCGTTGCTTTGGCAAAAACAAGCAAAACAGAGCTATCGTTTGTTAACCTTAGTTTGACACGTTTGCTGTAATGCTATGTCAGCATTAGGTTTCCGTGTTGCGCGCTGCTGTACAGTGTATAGGGAACTCAGGCCTAACCGCCTTTTGTCACAGTTCATTCTTGAAAGAGAAATGAAGAAGTGAAGTAACAGGGTTTAAACGCTACTATTTATTTTTTTCTGTATAGACCGCATTAACCTTGTTGAGTGGGTAGATATTGGAAACGTAGGGCTGTAATCTCGGTGATAGCTATATTCAGTCCTGTTATACCTCCGCGAACTCGTGAAAGCGAATTAATTCGGGGAGGGAACTCTGCTGTTTGTGTGGACTGTCAGACCAACGCGATCGTATTGTGGCAGCGGCGTTCCTCCGCCGAGAACGAAGCTGTCTGGTTCGAACCCAGCTGCTTCAGCCGCATTTTGTTGGGGAATAAAGGCGAGAACTGGAAATATATACCATGTCTCAGTGGATCCCAAACAGCCCTAAAATGGCGGCGGTACATAACTTCTCTGTATCGTTACGCGCAAGATAGTCGTTC